>NC_136059.1:1672046066-1673418903 GCF_964261635.1 Lissotriton helveticus
TAAAACCCCAAAACTAGTGAAGAACATACTATGGGCAGAAAGCAAGAACTCATTAGCTTTGAGTGAAATCAACATCATGCCACTGGGATTTTTTTACCCACCTTGTATTAGGGTCGATGGCACTAATAACATCGACACAAATATAAATGCTACTATCTATGGTCCCCACTGTGGAAATCACCATAAAGTTCAATTACCCAACAGGTTCAGTGCCCTATCGGGCCTGGAGGACACAGATTGACTTAATAAAATGAAAATTGATCTTCAAGAAACAATAATGGGACAGGGCGCACATGACCCTCCAGTTATGACGCCCTCTTCCTATATTTTGCAACCACTCACTGTTACAGAGAGTCCTAAATCTCAGGTTAACCACCTTTACCACCGGGTAAATGATATTGCCCCCACGTCATGCATGAATGCCCTACATGAACAGTTGGGTATGGGGGAGGTGGTACAACTGCTCAATACCGCACACCCTAGGAGCATTGACAATTCGGGGCCGTATGAGAGGGGACACTGGGAGGGGTCAGCGTTCGATGTCGTATTTTGGAACGTAGCGGGACTGCGAACCAAAATCGACAACGATATATGGCTTAAATTCACCAGTAAATTTTTGGTGCTTTGTTTACAGGAGACCGGGATCACCTCTCCAATGCACCTGGAGGGATATACAATGTACTTCTCTTCTGCTATCCCTACTACAGCTGGGAGGGCTAAAGGAGGTCTGATAACGTTTATATCTAACCTCCTTGATTTCAAAGATATAGCTCCTCTTAAATTAGAGCCAAATTATCAAATAATTTACCTAGGAACTAGTAAACAAGAGTATTATCTCCTGGTCAATTTCTATAATAACATTTATAATGTAGAGTTGATCCCCGTATTAAAAGAGATAAGGTCCACCTTGCTGGACTTTAAATATAAGAGCGCTAGAAATGTGTCCCTAATTGGTGACTTTAACCTATCCCCGTGTGGCGACACTAACGGTCTAGCCTGTGGCCTGGCTGATGAGGATGGGAACAATTTAACTCATTTCCCCCACACAATAATTGGAAACTGTCTAAATGTAACTCTCTTTCTATTAGAACTTACAAAAGCTAATGATTTGGTAGTACCTCAGGTTCCGCTGTCCCAGACGATCAACGCTAGAGGGGCAAGTACAATAATTGATTTTATATTTGCATCTAGAAATGCAGCGTCCCGCATTCTAAATTTTAAAACTCATACTAATGCCATTAGTGACCACTTCCCGAATAGTATAAAGTTAATCAATCCGAATGCACGCAAACAGAAGGTCAAGTCCCAAGCATTAACACAAGATAAACTGATGCTAGATAGGTTAAACGGATATTCCCTTAAATGGGATAAAATCAATCCATCACACATAACAGCGACAGTGGTAAAAAATTCCCTTGATTCGATAGATGTCTGTTTGAATGACTCTTCTTCTCATAGGGAGATTATAACAAGCTTTAAAGCTATGGCAACAACAATAAGAGATGTCCTGTCTGCACAACAGAAACAACCGAGAAAATCTAAGGGATGGTTTAACAGCATTTAGGCATATTCCGACCTAAAGCATTCCCTTCATAAACCAAAAAGAAATAAAAATGAAATAGCGTTCCTGAGGAAAGCATATAATAAGGCCATAAAAACAAGGAAACTTGAATTAAACAATGAGGCATGGGACCTATTACATAAAAGCTGCTCTGAAAAGGATAGCATGGTCTTTTGGAAAATTGTTAAAATGCCTTTTCTAAACGAAGATAGGAAGATCCCCAAGATAGACGTAGCCATAGATGAATCAACATGGATAGATCACTTCTCTCAAATAATTAGAATAACGACTGAGGAAGGAATCCCACCAGGTGAAAGAGATATGACAACTCAAATGCTTAACCCCACATCCTTCCCTATTCCCCTTGACATTACTATGCAAGAAGTCGAAAATGCATTAAAGGCTAGTAAGGGGGGAAAGGCGCCAGGGCCCGAGGGGGTCCCTGTGGACCTATTCAAGTATAATATGGACCTTTGGACTCCAATACTCACAAAGGTCCTGTTAGCTTTATGCGAAATTGACTCGAGTCCTGGTCTAAATCCCGATTGGTCCCAATATTTAAAAAGGGCGATCGGCAGAGTCCGACCTGCTATCGGCCAATATCTCTTTTGGATTCTCTGGGAAAGGTAGCGGGACGTATCATTCTCGATCGCCTAACCCAATGGTCAGAGGATCACAATATTCTCTCTGATCTTCAGTTCAGGGACGGTATGGGCACAATAGAACAAGCCCTTAACCTGACACTACTGATGGCCAAATATACTAATGCTAAGGGGGGAGGGGTTCTATATGGCCTACGTAGATTTGTCAGCAGCTTTCGACTGCGTAACCCATTCTGAATTGTGGAAGGTTTTGAGCGAATTGGGAATAGACCCGCCCCTACTTAATTTCCTGAGACAACTTTACACAAATGCCACGGCCAGAGTCAGGTATGGAATAGGGGGCGACCTTATGGCGTCGTGTAGAGTGAAGAGAGGGGTAAGGCAGGGCTGTGTCCTGTCCCCCTTCCTGTCCCCCTTCCTGTTTTCGCTTTATACCAATGGGCTAGAACAAGCAAAGCTGGAGGGGTCCCAGGACCTACCCTGCGTGAGAAAAAGACCAATACCCGCTCTACTCTACGCGGACGACGCCGTGATTATAGCTCAAACCCCCCTAGAACTCCAACATGCGGTCGATAGATATTATACCTACATGGCCAAACTAGATCTAAAAGTTAATATCAAAAAAACTTTTGTCATGACTGTGGGGGTCAGAAAGAAGAAAATGCGTAGCACCTATATAGAACATTCTAAATTGGAAACTACTAACGCGTACCCCTATCTCGGAATTTTAATAGATAATAAGTGCCCCTGGAAGCAGGCAATAGAGGCAAGGAAACTGTCGTTTATCAGGACCACCAGTGCTCTAGTTAATTTTGCCTACAGGCTTGGCAAATTATCACCTGTAGAAATAATACAGATCTACCAGGCCAAATGTCTTAGCGTGGCGATCGATGGAGCAGGAGTTTGGGGACATGGAAGAGTGGAGGCCCTTCAAAAGATGGAGAACAGTTTCTTGAGGTTCCTTCTAGCGGTTCCGCACAGCACTTCAACCCTTAGCTGTCACATTGAACAGGGCCTGCCATATGTTACAGACTTGGTCAAATTGCAACCGCTTCTTTTGTGGCATGGAATATGGTCATCGCCAAAACTAGCTTTTTATAGAGAATTTATGAGCGATTATCTTGCTCTTGACCACGCTCATAAAATAGCTTGGCTTGCGTATATTAAAAGATTTTTGTCAGATTTAGGTCTAACACGGTATTACCACAATCCCTCGCTGATTACTGAGATCCCTAGAAAATTTTACAAGAAACTATGTCTGGCACATATGGCGGAATTACGATTGGCCACGGAGTCCGCTAAAAGCTCAGCCCAGCATATCTTATTGGTTCAAACTACTCTGACTATCCAGCCCTCTTTGACCTTTAAATTAAATGGATTTGATAGGTTTGTCCTCATCCGTTTTAGAATGAACACATTTCACCAACTACTCACATTCCCCAAGGTGAATGACTGGTCAAATGTATTGCCTCTCTGCCCTTGTAATGGTGTATTTCCCCAGTTCACATTTCATGTGGTTATGTTTTGCAAATTTTACCAGGAAGCAAGGATCCAGTGGGTTATACCAATATTAAAGATCATGGGGTTGCGATAATGCCGCCCAGCTTTCTTAGCAATTCAATATTTGGAAACAGAGTGTTTTGCAAAGAGTGTGGCTAGATTTTTGAAACTCTGCATAAAACATAGACCAAATCTAGAATAGACACACTGAAGTAATGATATGCTATACATTCTAGGATATCCTCTGTGTACCTTCCTTATTCAATTAGTATGTCTGATTTAACCTTGACCTTGGACTTCTTGTACACTTGCATGTTTGCGGCATGGAATGGTCTCTTTAGCAATTGGTAATTATTAATTACGTGACTTTTAAATGTTTTATTATAATATAATGTAAATGGTTCATTATTTTTATACAACTGCTTTTTATTACTGAACTTTTATGGTTTTTTCAACATTTTAAAAACCGAATAAAGGAAATTTGAGTTGAATTGAATTGAATAAGTTATACAGAACCTTAAAGACCCGCGGTTTACTCCCTCTATAACTTTGGGAACCCCCCATGAGCTCCTGATTGGTTAAATTAATGTTTGGTTAAATTAATATTTGTATCTCCACAAATAATCAGCGGGGTTGGCCAGGTTAGTTCTTCTAGAAGTGTAGCCTCATCTAGGTTAGACCCGTAGATAGTACATAATGTAAAGTTACGGATTCCCCCTCTACATTCAGCTATGGCCCAACGACCAAGTTTATCTGCCAAACTACGACTAACCGTGTACGTGTTAGGTTTAGATAAAATCGCAACCCCCCCAATAATTACTGATTGCTGAGAAGCGACCACTACTGAGAATCCTAAATCAGTTAAAAAAGGACGTTTACTCCAAGGCAAGTGTCTCTTGAAGACATACAAGATCCGGCTGAATATTGCGTAGCTCGGCGGCTATCCTCCCCCTTTTATTAATATTGTTGAGGCCGGAGACATTTAAGGAACAGATTTTAATCCCACTGGAAACCATCAGAAAGCCAAATTAAATTCGATAGTCAATAGTATATTACCTTTTTTATATAATGATAAACACCACACTCGTTGCCGCATTTTCTATTTTTTTACATTTCTCCCTTGCGGAAATTGTGGATATTTCCCCCTTTTTACCCCACCACCATGACCCTACAACCCTCCCAAACCCCCCACACCTCCTCACCCTCCTCCCCGACCCACCTCCCCCCTTTAACAAGGCTTTAGGACTTATGGTCCTGCAGATGTCAGCTGCAGATGTCAGCTACTTTTATCCCCTGCCCTTACATACAAGTTCCTCCATTCGGGAGAGAGGAAAACCTTCTCTATGCCCAGAGTGGTGGAAAACCAATTTACACAATACTACATTTCAAGTAAAGAAGGAGGGAACGATAATAATTACTATGTAGTTAATTAGGAGTATGCTGAAAAAGGTAACAAGAAGAAAGAAGAATAAAGAAAAAAGCCTGAAATGTATACACACATTGTGCCACACATTATACCCCCTTAGCACTATTATCTCTAAATTCTGTTAAATGGACTCTTTGGCGGGACACTCACTGGTAAAAAAACGTGTGCGCTCGTGAAAAATAATCTTCAGCGTTGCAGGATTCATTAAAAAACCTGTGCCCCTTTAGCCTGAAACTGAGTGATTAGCTGCCATAGATGCCAGCGATTCTCAATGGTGTATCTACAAAAATCAGGCCGAACAAAAAATTCAAAACCAGGCCCTACTCTCTTCTTATCGGGGGCAAGCCAGCTTAAAAACCTACTCATGAGCCAAAAAGCTGTTAAAAGAAATTAGGAATGCTCTGGGTTTATCATCAGTTAGTCCAGCAGGAAGCCGAAATTTAAAAGAAAACTGATGTGCTCTCTCGATCTCCCTTCCCAGTCCCATTTGCTGAGCTCTGGGAACGCATTTTTAAATAAATCCACAATAAACTTGCGAGGGTCCTGCCCTTCCCTTCCTTCCAGAAATGTATTCCTGCGTGCTCAGTTTTCAAAATCGGCCATTTTCCAATGAGTGTCCTCCTTTATTGCATGAGGTAACTCGGTGATAGCCTTCTGTTGTGCGAATTCGTCCTCTAAATTCGCATGGTCTGGGACTACCGGCCACCCCCCTCCTTAACACAGTGACTGCATTACTTAATATCAACCATTCAATACATGGGTCTTTGGAAGTCAGGGGGTACAGGGCCCCCCCCTGGCCGTATTTATTAAAATATAAAAACAAAATAAAAATTTTAATAAAATAAACATTTAGACAATTATCAAATGCACATTTCAGAACATTAGATTGACATCCATTGTGACATGGTATGATGGGCTAACCTTAACAAATATCTAGTACAGCGTGTTTCCTAACCGAATCTAACATCCTGCAAATTAAAAATGCATTCTAATAATTAAGTCGTACGGCAAGGTCGCTAACCGGTGTCAGATCCTTTTACAGCTACGCTCTCACGTTCGAGATGCGCATGCGCAACTCAGGGCACGTTTCACCCACGTGCGCTCCCTGAACTCCATTTAACCATAACAGGAGGGCCCTGACACTCGCGCACCTTGATGACGTCATAGTGTCTGTGAGGGGTGGCTACCAGCCTGAGGAAAGCGTAGACTCCCTCCCCCGCACCCTTCTAAGTAATGGATATCATATCCTGCCCCTGAAGTTCTGGGAGAGACCAATGGCCCCTCCCGACGGGCGGCCCCTTTCGTGAATGGGCCCGCCCCCCCCTAAGGACCTTAAAATGCTGCTCACCGATTATGACCTTACCGCCAGACCCACATAATAAATACGACATTGCTATACTAAGAGGGAAAAAAGGCCTAAGGAGAAAATTAGTTAACACACAGCAAAGCACAAAAACATACACATATGTAAATTTTCCTGTAAACGGGAAAAAAGGCCTAAGGAGAAATTTAGTTAAAAACCACAGCAAAGCACAAAATATCTACATCTATCCATTCCTCCTGTAAACGGGAAAAAGGCCTAATGAACCAAGCATGCTATTCCTATGATCCTGCACATCGCTAGACAATATACCTACCATTAACTGTCCTCAAGTTCCGCTAATCAAGGGGATGGAGGGTGGGGAAAATTACACAGCCCCACGGTGGGGCGAGGAGCGAGCCTGGGAGCGCGGGCACAAAGAGGCCGCTTCCTGCGCTCTCCAGGCTCTTAACCCCTTCGCCGTCGTGGCCCCGCCCCCTCGCCCCGGAAGTGCACAACTACTTCCGGGGCGAGGGCGGGGGGCAAGCCAGAACGAAGGAAACCGGGATATGGGAGGGGCCGGGCCCCGCCATGCCTGCGTGGGGGCCGATTGGCCCCCCCTTTTCTCATGGTCTGGGACTACCGGCCACCCCCCTCCTTAACACAGTGACTGCATTACTTAATATCAACCATTCAACACATGGGTCTTTGGAAGTCAGGGGGTACAGGGCCCCCCCCTGGCCGTATTTATTAAAATATAAAAACAAAATTACAATTTTAATAAAATAAACATTTAGACAATTATCAAATGCACATTTCAGAACATTAGATTGACATCCATTGTGACATGGTATGATGGGCTAACCTTAACAAATATCTAGTACAGCGTGTTTCCTAACCGAATCTAACATCCTGAAAATTAAAAATGCATTCTAATAATTAAGTCGTACGGCAAGGTCGCTAACCGGTGTCAGATCCTTTTACAGCTACGCTCTCACGTTCGAGATGCGCATGCGCAACCCAGGGCACGTTTCACCCACGTGCGCTCCCTGAACTCCATTTAACCATAACAGGAGGGCCCTGACACTCGCGCACCTTGATGACGTCATAGTGTCTGTGAGGGGTGGCTACCAGCCTGAGGAAAGCGTAGACTCCCTCCCCCGCACCCTTCTAAGTAATGGATATCATATCCTGCCCCTGAAGTTCTGGGAGAGACCAATGGCCCCTCCCGACGGGCGGCCCCTTTCGTGAATGGGCCCGCCCCCCCTAAGGACCTTAAAATGCTGCTCACCGATTATGACCTTACCGCCACAGGCCAGGTAGTTGACCGACTATCTGGCCCCCCCCCAACACGATCCTGTAGAAAGGTCATACTCTCCCTGCAAAGACTTCGACCCATGCCAAGATATTCCTTATAAAAAGGGCATTTCCCGCCTCTGTTAAATGGACCCCGTCCCGTAGGTAGAAGTGCTCTCCCCAGATGCAACCGTGCGGTATGGTCTGTAAGACCGGAGTTCTAAATAACTTGTCCAGCTTGTTGTTGACCCTCTTTACCGAGTTATTCAACGCACTGACTGAGTCCCCTCCTCTCCATTGCATCCTCGGTATCAGCTGTGACCATACAATCACGCTCCCCGGTATCCGCTTCGCCAGCCACCCTGCTGCTGCTATAATCTCTTCCAGGAGGACCCTTCTACCCAGACCTGTCAGATCATTCCCCCCCAAATGAAGGATTACCGCCGAAGGAGGTGCAGTATGTCTTCTTAATAAGTCCGACATATAGTCCCTGAACTGACTGAGGCGAAGCCCCCCCCTGCCATGGAAGGAGACCGTGCACCCCCTGCTCTCCACCCTCTGTCTACCCGATCCTGCAAGAAAAATAGGGTTAGCACGCTTGACATATGAATGTCCCACAACCCAAACTACCACTGTCTTCTGGTTGTCCTCCTGGTACTTCCGTGTTGTTGATGAGTTGATGTGATGATCCATGGGTAGTTTCCGTCCTGCGTTGCAGGCCCGAGAAACTGTAAGTAACCAGAAAAACAGCAGGTGTTAGAAAACTCCAAAATGGCGACAGCTCTCACAACATGTGCAACCGCACATAACGTTTATAGGCATTCGAGGACCATCTCCCAATCCTTTGCACCCTAGTTGTGTTCAAACCCCTGGCTGTTGCTTCTGTGGCTGCCCCTATCCGGAAGGAGTGCGTCCCAAACTCTTTGTGGTTATAACCAGCCCTGGCCATACTCATGGCTAGTACCCTCTGGAACTGAAATCTGGTCAACGGCGTCCCATCCCTATGCATCAGCAGTGGCCCCCTACACTCTTGCGCCCGCTGTCTCATCAGTTCCTCCACATGTGTCACTGGGCAGCAGAGATTGTTCCGCGCCCGATGTAACACCAAGCTTTGACCCCTAGCTTCCTGGTCAGTTTTTGATTTCCTGATGGTAATCCACATTGTGTCGCTCCTTATGCTGACATCATGCAGCTGAAGGCCGCCTACCCTATCACATTTGTTGGCCGCCACCAGTTCGCCTACCCTGAAGGCCCCATAAAAGGCTAAAGAAAATGCCGCTTTAAAGAGGCCCACCTCGGACGCAGAGCTACATGTGTCAGGTAGAGCGAGGAGAACTGCCGACAAACGTTCAAAACCTATTGGTTTCCTAGAATCTGTGGAAGGTGCCTGCATGCGGCGCCAACCCTTCAATGCCTTCTGAGCTAGGAAGCTGTTTGTAGGATCCCTCACCCCTTTTGCACGTGCGAAAAAGGAGATCGCCGCCTTGTGCCTACTGGCTGTCGCCGCCGTGCGCCCTTCTTTGTGTAGGGTGCTCAGGTACCTATTGAATCTAGCTTCCAGAGTCCACCCACTCTCCCAGCCCTGGCCTAGAAAGTGACAGTAAGACCTGAACGCCCCTTCGTATGCTGTCCTTGTCTTGGGTGCTAGGCTGGCTGCCACGAGGTCATGTAGTTGGGGGCACCAATCTGCCAGAGACTCGACGGGAAATGGGCCGGGGCTGCCTCTGCCTCCGGCAAGTGATCCCTGAACACCTGCATCTTAAAACGAGAAAGGGCATCAGCTGCATTGTTCAACACCCCAGGGACATGTTTCGCCCTGAAAAGTATATTCAATGACAAGCAACACAGCACAATCTCCTTGATCAGGCGTAGTATGAATGGACACCTTGCAGCTTGTTGGTTGATGCATTCCACCACAGTCATATTATCTGACCAGAATATTACAGATCGGTTGGCCAAATCCTCAGGCCACACTTTCAGTGCCACCCAGATTGGGAAGAGCTCGAGGAAACCAATGTTCACCGTCAGCCCGCTCTCCTCCCACCAGGCGGGCCACTTCTGTGCCACCCATTTCCTACCAAGGATTGCACCAAACCCTACACTGCCTGCCGCATCGGTCCACAAACCCAGGTCCTCCGAGGACAGCGTGGGTGCACCCCATAGCACTCTGCCATTGAAGTCCTCCAGAAATGCGATCCATATCCGCATATCCTGGCGAACCTCAGCAGATAGCCGTGTCCGGTGATGTTTCTCCCGAAGACCCCTCATGGCCTGTGCAATTGAGCGTGAAAAAGGGCGTGCCATGGGAATTACTCTCAATGCAAAGTTTAACTGCCCCACTGTCTGCTGCAACATTTGTAGAGTCACTTTCTTAGCTTGTAGGCATAGTCCTAGGGTAGTCTTGAATCTTTGTATCTTTTCCATTGGTAGTCTAAAACAGCCCTCCACTGAATCAAGTTCAATGCCTAAAAATTCCAGGCATGTTACCGGCCCGACTGTCTTCCCCTGCGCCAGCGGGACCCCAAAAGAGCGCATGAGCACGCAAAATTCCTGCAATGCTGAAGCACACTCCCGTGATCCCGCCGGACCCAGAAAAAGAAAATCGTCCAGGTAATGCATGACCCATTGGTGACCCGTACATTGCCTTAAGGTCCATTCCAGGAAAGAGCTGAACTGTTCGAAATATGCACATGAGATTGAACAACCCATGGGCATACACTTATCCATGTAGTACTTCCCTTCAAAAGAAAAACCTAAGAGGTGCTGGTCCTCTGGGTGAACAGGGAGCAATCTAAAGGCTGACTCGATATCTGATTTAGCCATCAGTGTTCCCGCGCCCAGGCCCCTCAGCATGTCCGCTGCCTGATCAAAAGACGCATATTTAACGCTGCACACTGATTCATCAATAGCATCATTCAAGGATAGGCCCCTAGGTGCAGACAAGTTGTGAATGAGCCTATACTCCCCCTTCTCTTTCTTTGGTACCACCCCCAAAAGGAGAGCATACAAAATTGTGAGTAGGAATGACATGAAAAGGTCCCGCTACCCTACCTAAACGCAACTCTTTTCCTATTTTGGTCGCCACCAGCGTGGGATTGGAAAGTACTGACAGCTGATTTCTGCACTGTGGTGTCCCGACATAACCCCCAGCTGGAATTCGGAAACCGTGGGTGAAACCCTCTTGCAACAATCTCGCAGATGTGTGGTTAGGGTACCTATTAAGCCAGGGGATCATTGTCGCCAAAAGAATCGGTGAATGTGCTATAATGGGATGGATCTTGTTACTCTGTTTTTTTCCGTCCCCTATTGCCCGACCCATTGCCTTTATTCCGGCATGTCGACTCTGGGTGGGAAGGATGGCCGCATAAATTGCACGCGTGCCTGAACTTACAAGTGCCCTGGGCCCTGTTGCATGTCCTTCTGTTGAAGTCCCAGCATACCCCCTTCGTACCTTCATTGCCTCTGTTTTTCTGGATTGTCTCCCCACCCTGCCCTGCTCGAAAGGGCTGCTGGAATGGCAGTTGTGGCCTGGGAGAATAACTTTTGCTCCAGGCAGCGCTAGTGCTTGCGCCCTGCCCCTTCTCAAATTGTGAATGCCAGGAAATAGAATCAACCTTGTCCCATGCCAAAGACTTATTAAACTCCCTAGATTTTCTGAAAGCTATGTCATATTCTTTCCAAACATCCCCCACATGATTATCATGGTACATTGTGATCCTACTCTGATAGCAGCTCATAACGGATTGCATTCCTGGAAAACGTTCACCAATTACTGCACTGTACACCGCAAAGGCCCTTACCCAATTCATGATGTTTTCCTCCACCCTAAATTTGTACAATTTTGTTCTCCATTCACTAGGCAACATCATATCCTTCTGTGATTTTGCATATTCCCATTCCCTGTTGTCTATCAGTAATGAAAATATATTAACATATTTGTCAGCCCAAATCATCTCTTTCACACTTTGTGATACATGTTGCGCTAGGCACTCCCCCCTGGAGGGCATTACGCCCTCGCCCAGCAGTGGCAGGGCAGTCTCCTTACCATTGTCGCTGGGTAACGTCGCTTCCGCGGTCTTGGCACCACCTCCATCGTTCGTTGGACCTGTTTGGGGAGAAACTGGTGCAGGCGGCGTGCCGCCCCGACCACTAGCCAACAGTATCTGAGTAATCAATGTTTGCTGCTCTGCTGTGAGGGCCGTAGTGGCCGGCAGCGCTCCCCCACCCAACCACGGGAGGACAGCTGCTACCTGGGCTGCCAGGTCTGTTGGCATTGGCCCCGACGCGGGGATAGAAGTAGGGACCGCACTCAAGGGCACCGGAGTGTGCGGTGGCGCCACAGGCAGCACCGGTGCCGCCACTGGAATGGCTGGCACTACTGGCACTGCCACTGGCAGCTGGGGCACCGGTGCTGGGACACCCAACGGGACCTGAGGTGGAGGGATAGGTGCAGCTGGAGGTACATTGGGAGTAGGACTCTGTGGCTGACCCCCCACCCTCCTAGTTTTTGCCCGCTTGGGTGGTGTCACAAATACGCCCCTTGGTTTGGGCGGTACTATCATCCGCTTAGGTCTTCCAGATGGCCCAGCCTGAGCATCTACCTTTGCACCCAATTCCGCTACAGTCTTATCCAGTTTGTCAAACTTCCCCAGTCGCTTATCCATTGCAGACATTCTGCGCATAATTTTTTGAAACATTAAACCCATGTTCGCATTCCCATGCCCCCTTCTTGCAGACATATTTATGAGCACACCGTGCTCCGTACCTGACCCAGTTGAAGGCGGCCGAGCTGTAATACACGGACCAAGATCCTAGACTCGTTTACCTGGAAACAGAAAATATGTTAAATTCCAATTGTGGCTGTTTATGCGTGGGAAGCTACTATTCCCAGCCGCAACCTAACTTACTGACTGTACAGTCAACACACTGTTGAAGTTTATTGGGTGCTTGAGACCAAAACACCACCTTTAAAAGACACACTACAGCTCACGTACTTATTCCTTGCAGCTAAAACAAGGCCTTATAAATTCAAAATAAATTTAAACACTTCCTTGTGTGCCTTTCAATTGCACTAAGTCAAGCACTTATATGTGAAACGACAATTAAGTCCCTTGAGGGGCCTGACTAACTCAACCACCTTTGTAATAAACAGAACCAATCTTAGACTTGTTCAAAATTAGTATCAGCGCACTTTATATTTCACCAGTTGCAATACATTGTAACACTTCACATGAGGATTAAACAACATCAGCCTCCAAGTTAAATTACCCTTCCTAAAATAAACAGGCAGGGCACATTCGCTTTGCTGATAAAATTCGGCACCTGACAATAAATTCGCTGTTTGCGCCACACACATCGATCATATATTCATTGTAATGGTATCAGAGCACTTTACATAGCACCAGTTGCCTTATGTGAAGACACAGTCACCTAGTCAATTGCCCTCCAATACCTTGTCAGTTCTAAAACAATTGTGCACGAAGAGAACTTTCTCTGGTCTCCCCTCCGCTCTCTGCCCTAGCTGTCCCTGCTTAACATTTGCAGAACCTGCCGGGTAAAGCGAAAGCAAGAAACCGGGCCCGTCCCAAGTTCGTTTTAAAAGGAGGAAAATTAAAAATGCCCTCTCTGAAGATCGAACTCAGAACCCTCAATTATGAGACTGACGCGCTGCCTACCGCGCTAAGAGAGGCTGCACAATGACAATGATTCAACGTCTCTCGACTGGGCCCAAAAACGAGGAGCCACACTTTCCACCCCGAGGACGGACAGCGTACCAGACTCACTTTCTCCTATCCCCGCTCGTTGTGGCCCGTTTATCGTGCCGCTGCCGAGCCCCGCCCGCCCCGCAAAATACCTTATCTCTTCAATGCCCAAGCGCTCTCGTAGGAGTCCTTGTCGGCGGTGCGCTCTCCCGGCCTCGCTGAGCTCGCAGGGTCCCACCGTCAAATCCAATCTCCGGTCGCCGCTTTTAATGCCCCACCACGAACTCGTCGGCTCTTCCGCTACGCCCGACTGATCCACTCCACCACAAAAGTCGCGATTCTCTTCCCCGATCTGCTCCCTTGGAAAAGGTGACCTGGAAGAAAAAACAAAGAAAATTACACAGCCCCACGGTGGGGCGAGGAGCGAGCCTGGGAGCGCGGGCACAAAGAGGCCGCTTCCCGCGCTCTCCAGGCTCTTAACCCCTTCGCCGTCGTGGCCCGCCCCCTCACCCCGGAAGTGCACAACTACTTCCGGGGCGAGGGCAGGGGGCAAGCCACAACGAAGGAAACCGGGATATGGGAGGGGCCGGGCCCCGCCATGCCTGCGTGGGGGCCGATTGGCCCCCCCTTTTCTATATCCGAGTTTTTGCCTCGTTAAACCTGGACGTAAAATAAACTTGTGATTTAGCCAGCCTACGAACAGAGTTCTACAGTTTGCGAAACAAACTCTGAACTCTTTGGTTCTCCTCCCT
Source organism: Lissotriton helveticus (assembly GCF_964261635.1). Lineage (NCBI taxonomy): Eukaryota > Metazoa > Chordata > Amphibia > Caudata > Salamandridae > Lissotriton > Lissotriton helveticus. Next base: position 1,672,060,206 of record NC_136059.1, read on the forward strand.
TGTTTCCTCCCGTAGGGACATCATTGACTGATATATCAGTAACAAAGATATTTCCTCTTCCAAGTGTTCCGCAGATTCATCCACGGTTTGACGATGGTGGCTTTGCTCACCCCCTATCATCAATTGTCATTTCTGTTTTTTTGCACACTGTATGAGGGCTACCCTCAGCCAAAACAACCGAATCATCCAAGCAAATGCTGCTGTGAGCGATGCCACCGGACATGTTCATTTGTTTGATGTACTGTAAAGCTAAATCTTCTCACCATGATGATGAAGATTGTTCTGATAGAGAGTAAAAGTCCCCTGATTCTTCATCATGTGTTTGTACTTGAGCTCCTATCTAGAGGTATATCAAGGTTGAGTTTGTTACCGTAATTACTGCCCTGCTCTGAGACGTGAATACCTGCTGCATTGATCGCAGAGTTAGGAAGATTGATATCTGTCTGAGTTAGTGAGTTTGAGCTTGCCATCGCCGTTGCTAGATTGTTCAATATATCCCCAGCGGCCGCTGCTATTGCCGACAGTTCTACTGCTGCTGGTATTTGTAGTCCATTGTCAACAGTAGACTGCACCTTTTTCCCCTTGGACTTGTCTTTTGTTGCAGAGAAAATCGCGGGGATAGTTTTTATGTCAGCACCACCCGCCTTAGCTTTTGTACTCTCCAAAGCATTTTTGACAATTTTAGCATTTTGAAGCGGGCTGGCGGAATTCATGTTGCTCACCTCAGCCCCAGTGCTTAAAACTTGTTCCTCTGGGGATCGCGGTCTTCCTCGTACCACTTTCGACGGCATCTCTCCAGTGCAGTCGTATCCAGCAATGTGTTTCCGAAAGCCGCCACCGGTGTGAACAATCAAGACTCTAGCGAGGGAGAACGCCCAGCTTCTACGCTCCTGCTTGTGGAGTCCTGCCAGGAAGGCTTGCAGAGCTGCATACATCCGCCGAATCTGCCGTTTTCACCCGCTATTAGGAAATTCCTGGTATGACCCTGCTCGCCCTCAATGCTTTAAAAACCACCTCGAATTGCCGCCGTTTACTTCCCGTCCATTCTCCGTCCTTACGATGCTATAGGTTGCAGGCTGAGGCAGGAGCGGTCAGCTTACGCATCCACTCGTGCGGACGCCACCGTGCCTCTTTGGAATATATGCTACTTTTTAATGTAGACACACATCTTCTGCCTCAATATTGCAGGGGATTTACCATAAAGCTCCAATTAGATTTTTGGGGATAAAAATTCCTGAAATCCTGGAGGATCTGTACAGATTAAATGCTACACTTCTTTGTGGACAGATTGGGTCTATGCTAGACAAATGGCATTACCTGCTGAATATAATAGCTTAATTTACTGATTACAATTGTAGGAAGGGTGGCTGTAATTAACATTTATAGAACTTCATGTTCTCTGAACTCCCGGTGGACTTACCAACCAAAATCTTAATGCAAAGATCTCCAGCTTTAGCTGGAATAAGAAAACAACATGGATGAGCCTATAGAAATTAAACCTCTATCCAGAAGAGGGTGGGATGGATCAGTGACTAAATATCGAGGGACACAATATCAAATTACCACATTATCGAAGCAAAAATATCGAGGGACATAATTTCGAGTCCCTATCTACAAACAGGTAAGTACTAAAATATTGAGTACAAAATATCGTTGTTCAAAATAAAGGTAACTAAAATATCGATTTTTTAAAATGTATTAAAACTAATAGAAAGGTAATCAAATAATAAACACAATTAAGTAAAACATAGTTAAAATAATGTAAAATAGCTTAAAATGTAAAAATAATAAATGTAACTTTTTTTAACTTATATATATTAACTTAATAATATTAAAAATAATTAATATTCTTAATTCTAAAATATTTAAAACATTATAAAAATATATTAACATATATATATATATATATATATAAATTTAAACATAAATAATATACAATGGTTTAAATAATATGAATATTTTTTATGCAAATTAATATTTTACACTACATTAAATGGACTAATAATACAAATATTGTATAGCAGTAAATAAAATAGTATTCACTTTACAATAAGTGCAAAAGTGTGGAGTATGTTGGATAGCGGCTGGGTACAAATTACTATTCCCACTCCAATTAATGGAACAGTAGCGAAAATGTTGGATAGCGGGTGGGTAAAAATTACTATTCCCACTCCTACGAGGGGAACAGTAAGGAAAAAGTTTGATAGCGGGAGAATAAAAATTACTATTCCCACTCCAGTGAGTGGAACAGTAGGGAAAGTGTTGGATAGCGGGAGGGTAAAAATTACTATTCCCACTACAGTGAGTGGAGCAGTAGGGAAACTGTTGGATAGCGGGAGGGTGAAAATTACTATTCTTACTCCAGAGAATGAAACAGTAGGAAAAGTGTTGGATAGCAGGAGGGTAAAAATTACTATTCCCACTCCAGTGAGCAGAATAGTAGGGAAGCTGTTGGATAGCGGGAGGGTAAAAACTTACTATTCACACTCCTATGAGTGGAACAGTAGGGAAAGTGTTGGATAGGGGGAGAATAAAAATTACTATTCTCACTCCAGTGAGTGTAACAGTAGGGACAGTGTTGGATAGCGGGAGAATAAAATGTTGGATAGCGGGAGAATAAAAATAACTATTCCCACTCCAGTGAGTGTAACAGTAGGGAAAGTGTTGGATAGTGGTAGGGTAAAAATTACTATTCCCACTCCAGAGAAAGAAACAGTAGCAAAAGTGTTGGACAGCGGAAGGGTAAAAATTATTATTCCCACTCCAGTGAGTGGAACAGTAGGGAAAGTGTTGGATAGCGGGAGGGTAAAAATAACTATGCCCACTCCAGTGAGTGTAACAGTAGGGAAAGTGTTGGATAGCGGGAGGGTAAAAATTACTATTCCAATTCCAGTGAGTGGAACAGTAGGGACAGTGTTGGATAGCGGGATAGTAACAATTACTATTCCCACTCCAGAGAAAGAAACAGTAGCAAAATTGTTGGACAGCGGAAGGGTAAAAATTACTATTCACAATCCAGTGAGTGGAACAGTAGGGAAAGTGTTGGATAGCGGGAATGTAAAAATTACTATTCCCACTCCAGTGAGCGCAACATTAGGGAAAGTGTTGGATAGCGTATGGGGAATAATTTAGTAGACCCACTCCTAAAATGTAATTAAAACTAATTAACAAATAATTAATTATTGAAATTTAATTTAACTTCCACTATTTCCCACTATAAACTTCACCTCCAATAGTCTAAAATATTAATAAATTAACATAATTAATTAACATTTAATTAATTAGCTAATCACAATTACCAATAACATTAATAACAATCATATCTAAATTAATTAACATAATTAACAGTATAAAATAACATTGATTACATATTATATAAATATTATTAAAAAAATCATTTACAATTAATTTAATACACACCGTACTCCCCTATAAACACTCAACACACTCCTAAAATAGTTTACATTATTAACATATTAATACATTAATTATTAATAATTAATATGTAATTAATTACTAATTAATAAAACAATACACAATTTACATAATTAGCAATTAATTAAAAACATGTATTAATTACTTTTAAAAGATGTAATAACAGATGAATTACCTTAGTTTACGATAATAATTATTAAAAATAATTTATTAATTAATAATATAGATTTTAAAATTTAAATTACATTACTTCCCACCCTATTCCCCTATAAACCCACAACCCGCCACAGAACTACTATATGCAAACATGAATTCACAATATTAATTATTAAACAATAAATTATTAATTAATTAATTATTAAGTTTGATAGTTTAAATTAAATTACTTCCCACCCTATTCCCCTATAAACCCACAACCCGCTACGGAACTAATATACGCAAAAATGAATTAACATAAAATGATTTATCTTAATTTTTTTAACATACATTAAAAAATATTATATACTTCTAACACATATACTAACATATAATACAAATAAAAGAAATTCGATATAATAAAATTCGATATAATAACATTCGATGTAATGACATTCGATATAACTTACCTATATGTCGATATTATTTTCAACTATATTATGTCTATTCTATATTATGTCCTCTGAATATTTTGGTGTCGATAGTGTGTCCAGAAGTGCAAGGGACAATCCAGAGATGGGAAAAGCTAAAATGGGGGAAATTGAGAGCCTGGATCATTAATTATTAGGTAATTACCCGGGAGTCTCAGGGAAATCTTGAAGGAATTTTTTAAACCTCCAAGGGCAGCAAGAACAATTGGCAACTGGATAAGATGGAGAAAGGAGTGCAGTAATTCCAAAGACAAACCTTTCTATTCCACACAAAAGTGGTGGATGAGAGAGATTTGCTAACTAAAAAGGTGTGGCAAGAAATATCTATTTTTTTATATACCTGGTACTCAGTGGGCCACTTTTCGCCTCATGCAGATACATGCCCAGTGGCGACATTATTATACACCTCAAAAACTTCACGGTTAGAGGAGCAGAAGGGCCATCGAACACGTGGTTTGGAGATGTGCTAAGCTGCAGGAGGTTTGGTAGAAGGTTTTTTCATTTATTTACGACATTATGGGTCGATTCCGATCCGGTAAAATCACCGTCCGTATGACTCGCATCCGAAGCCGTTTCCGTACGACTCGTACAGACGCCGTACGACCCCACGAGTACGATCCGGACCGGGGTACCAGGACGTGAGTCGTACGGTCCACGTCAGGTAAGGGCGATTCGTACGGAAAAGCGCACAATCACATACACCCCATGATTGCAGGGGTACGCGCCGCACCCCTGCGATCATGGGGGGTACGTGCGTACACCCAGCGTACATGGGATACGCACCGTACCCCATGTACGCTGGGTGTACGGTGCGTACACCCCATGATCGCAGGGGTACGGCGTGTACCCCTGCGATCATGGGGTGTACGCACCGTACCCGGGGGGGGCGTTCCGTACCTGTTTCGGGGCGAACTCTGCTTTTACGGCTGTTTTCAGCTCCCGTAGGAAAAGGGTCGTACGGTGCGTACCCAACACGAATCGTATTTGCCGGTTCGTAAAAATCGTCCACGAACCGTACAGATGTCGCGTACAGCGGGTTCCAAGGGAGATTTGTACGGGGATTTTATTCGTACGGTCCCTGTACGATTCGTACGGAGTACGGCTCTTAGTACAGATCGTACTTCGTCGTTCGTACGGGGGATGTTGCAGGGTACGATTCGTACGGGAAAAACTCTCCAAACGGCAATTCGGAGTGCTTTTTACCAGATCGGAATCGACCCCATATTAAACCCCAATATCCTTGCATTCAAAGGCTATGTTATTGAGTAGTTCCATACTTGTAGGCTTGAGAACAAGGAATTTGAAAGCCTGGTGGTTTAAAGCAATATGAATCGCTAGATCAGTGTTAGCAAATAGGTGGAAATCTAGTGAACCAGCAAACTTTCAGTTGTGGCTTAACAAAGCACAAGCTGCCTGTAAGAACGAGCGCCTCCATGTTAAAAGGATTGGAGGAGGGATAACTATTTTGTTTTAATGTGGAAATGTTTTAGGAATTAATAGGGATCAGTACTGAAATCACTGGTAGGCATTAATGGAATTGGCAGTTATATGGAGAATGTAATATGTTAGAGGTCATGTTTCACTGCTGCACTTAAAGCAAAATAATTTTATTGTACTTTTTTTGCACTATAAGGGAACTTTCGTTGACTTACATTTTGCAATACACTTTACTTATGACAGCATTTTTTCACTAACGATCAGTGTTTATTTAAAGAATTATGATCGGACAAAGGGAATAATGCTGCTGCTATGAAATAGACTTTCACACAGGCTGAGTGTACTAGGATTTGAGGGACAAAGGGGGTTTCAATACTGCGATGGCACAGACAAACATTTAACTTGCACATAAAAAGGATTGGGGCAGAGATTATTTTATAATCTGATATCTTTGGTTGAAATGTGTAAAGCACTTTTGTATACATTTATAAAACGTTCACACAGTGCAGCGGAGCAAGCCGCCTTGCTGCCATGCACTGCATGAAAGGTAAAGGGCAAGAATGCGCTATATTGAACATTATACGGTGCGTTCCTGTCCTTTGCTTATGGTAGCACAGAATGTGCTGCGGAGCACCACCGAAGGCACCCTTGCACCATGGCGCATGGGTGCCTGTGCTGAAAACTTGATTATTTTTGTGCAGGAAGGGACACCTTCTGGCACAAAAAAAATTCTCTGAGGCATTTTTCTCTTTGTATGTGTGCTGCAGAACGCAGCACACATACAAAGAGGGAAAAACAAGTAGAAATAAAGGTATTTCTCCTTTTTGCCCATCACCTGGGGAGGCGTAGCATTTTGACTCATTCTCAGGTCTACCACTAATAATAAATCTGGGAATTCGCCACACTCCATGGGTGGATGCATGGGAACACCCACACTCTACTCATGGAATGCCTCCCTGGGGCAGAGGAACACAAGGCATCAATTTGCACTGCGTTACTCCAGATTTATCAAGCCATGCAGGGCCATGCAAAGCCACCGTGCATGACTTGATGAAACAGCCTTAGTTGTTGCATTGCCCTTGTGCCCCCTTGCGTGGTGCAAGTGCAATGCAACACAATGATAAATATGCCCCTTTATTACTGAGACATGAACATAAATCAGATTACTGTGCATATTTATTATATATGGCTGCCTCGTACTATATTTTGTTTTATGTTAGTGTATCCTCTCCTGTTTCATGTTGGGAAACTGTCCAAAATAATAAATGAAAATAAAGAAAATGCTTATGTTTCATATTGTTGAATGATTGATTCTGATTTTTCAGTCATTCATATTGCATTTGCCAGTTGCCAGATGCTGCAAGGGCCTGAGCACAATCTTCTTACTTCAAAACAACTCTATTTGTATGAAACAACTTATTTTCCGACTCATTCTGTGAACCTTCAATGCCCAAGCGCTCTCGTAGGAGTCCTTGTCGGCGGTGCGCTCTCCCGGCCTCGCTGAGCTCGCAGGGTCCCACCGTCAAATCCAATCTCCGGTCGCCGCTTTTAATGCCCCACCACGAACTCGTCGGCTCTTCCGCTACGCCCGACTGATCCACTCCACCACAAAAGTCACGATTCTCTTCCCCGATCTGCTCCCTTGGAAAAGGTGACCTGGAAGAAAAAACAAAGAAAATTACACAGCCCCACGGTGGGGCGAGGAGCGAGCCTGGGAGCGCGGGCAAAAAGAGGCCGCTTCCCGCGCTCTCCAGGCTCTTAACCCCTTCGCCGTCGCGGCCCCGCCCCCTCACCCCGGAAGTGCACAACTACTTCCGGGGCGAGGGCGGGGGGCAAGCCACAACGAAGGAAACCGGGATATGGGAGGGGCCGGGCCCCGCCATGCCTGCGTGGGGGCCGATTGGCCCCCCCTTTTCTATATCCGAGTTTTTGCCTCGTTAAACCTGGACGTAAAATAAACTTGTGATTTAGCCAGCCTACGAACAGAGTTCTACAGTTTGCGAAACAAACTCTGAACTCTTTGGTTCTCCTCCCTTGTTTCCTCCCGTAGGGACATCATTGACTGATATATCAGTAACAAAGATATTTCCTCTTCCAAGTGTTCCGCAGATTCATCCACGGTTTGACGATGGTGGCTTTGCTCACCCCCTATCATCAATTGTCATTTCTGTTTTTTTGCACACTGTATGAGGGCTACCCTCAGCCAAAACAACCGAATCATCCAAGAAAATGCTGCTGTGAGCGATGCCACCGGACATGTTCATTTGTTTGATGTACTGTAAAGCTAAATCTTCTCACCATGATGATGAAGATTGTTCTGATAGAGAGTAAAAGTCCCCTGATTCTTCATCATGTGTTTGTACTTGAGCTCCTATCTAGAGGTATATCAAGGTTGAGTTTGTTACCGTAATTACTGCCCTGCTCTGAGACGTGAATACCTGCTGCATTGATCGCAGAGTTAGGAAGATTGATATCTGTCTGAGTTAGTGAGTTTGAGCTTGCCATCGCCGTTGCTGCATTGTTCAATATATCCCCAGCGGCCGCTGCTATTGCCGACAATTCTACTGCTGCTGGTATTTGTAGTCCATTGTCAACAGTAGACTGCACCTTTTACCCCTTGGACTTGTCTTTTGTTGCAGAGAAAATCGCGGGGATAGTTTTTATGTCAGCACCACCCGCCTTAGCTTTTGTACTCTCCAAAGCATTTTTGACAATTTTAGCATTTTGAAGCGGGCTGGCGGAATTCATGTTGCTCACCTCAGCCCCAGTGCTTAAAACTTGTTCCTCTGGGGATCGCGGTCTTCCTCGTACCACTTTCGACGGCATCTCTCCAGTGCAGTCGTATCCAGCAATGTGTTTCCAAAAGCCGCCACCGGTGTGAACAATCAAGACTCTAGCGAGGGAGACCGCCCAGCTTCTACGCTCCTGCTTGTGGAGTCCTGCCAGGAAGGCTTGCAGAGCTGCATACATCCGCCGAATCTGCCGTTTTCACCCGCTATTAGGAAATTCCTGGTATGACCCTGCTCGCCCTCAATGCTTTAAAAACCACCTCGCCTTGCCGCCGTTTACTTCCCGTCCATTCTCCGTCCTTACGATGCTATAGGTTGCAGGCTGAGGCAGGAGGGGTCAGCTTACGCATCCACTCGTGCGGACGCCACCGTGCCTCTTTGGAATATATGCTACTTTTTAATGTAGACACACATCTTCTGCCTCAATATTGCAGGGGATTTACCATAAAGCTCCAATTAGATTTTTGGGGATAAAAATTCCTGAAATCCTGGAGGATCTGTACAGATTAAATGCTACACTTCTTTGTGGACAGATTGGGTCTATGCTAGACAAATGGCATTACCTGCTGAATATAATAGCTTAATTTACTGATTACAATTGTAGGAAGGGTGGCTGTAATTAACATTTATAGAACTTAATGTTCTCTGAACTCCCGGTGGACTTACCAACCAAAATCTTAATGCAAAGATCTCCAGCTTCAGCTGGAATAAGAAAACAACATGGATGAGCCTATAGAAATTAAACCTCTATCCAGAAGAGGGTGGGATGGATCAGTGACTAAATATCGAGGGACACAATATCAAATTACCACATTATCGAAGCAAAAATATCGAGGGACATAATTTCGAGTCCCTATCTACAAACAGGTAAGTACTAAAATATTGAGTACAAAATATCGTTGTTCAAAATAAAGGTAACTAAAATATCGATTTTTTAAAATGTATTAAAACTAATAGAAAGGTAATCAAATAATAAACACAATTAAGTAAAACAGTTAAAATAATGTAAAATAGCTTAAAATGTAAAAATAATAAATGTAACTTTTTTTAACTTATATATATTAACTTAATAATATTAAAAATAATTAATATTCTTAATTCTAAAATATTTAAAACATTATAAAAATATATTAACATATATATATATATATATATAAATTTAAACATAAATAATATACAATGGTTTAAATAATATGAATATTTTTTATGCAAATTAATATTTTACACTACATTAAATGGACTAATAATACAAATATTGTATAGCAGTAAATAAAATAGTATTCACTTTACAATAAGTGCAAAAGTGTGGAGTATGTTGGATAGCGGCTGGGTACAAATTACTATTCCCACTCCAATTAGTGGAACAGTAGCGAAAATGTTGGATAGCGGGTGGGTAAAAATTACTATTCCCACTCCTACGAGGGGAACAGTAAGGAAAATGTTTGATAGCGGGAGAATAAAAATTACTATTCCCACTCCAGTGAGTGGAAAAGTAGGGAAAGTGTTGGATAGCGGGAGGGTAAAAATTACTATTCCCACTACAGTGAGTGGAGCAGTAGGGAAACTGTTGGATAGCGGGAGGGTGAAAATTACTATTCTTACTCCAGAGAATGAAACAGTAGGAAAAGTGTTGGATAGCAGAAGGGTAAAAATTACTATTCCCACTCCAGTGAGCAGAATAGTAGGGAAGCTGTTGGATAGCGGGAGGGTAAAAACTTACTATTCACACTCCTATGAGTGGAACAGTAGGGAAAGTGTTGGATAGGGGGAGAATAAAAATTACTATTCTCACTCCAGTGAGTGTAACAGTAGGGACAGTGTTGGATAGCGGGAGAATAAAATGTTGGATAGCGGGAGAATAAAAATAACTATTCCCACTCCAGTGAGTGTAACAGTAGGGAAAGTGTTGGATAGTGGTAGGGTAAAAATTACTATTCCCACTCCAGAGAAAGAAACAGTAGCAAAAGTGTTGGACAGCGGAAGGGTAAAAATTATTATTCCCACTCCAGTGAGTGGAACAGTAGGGAAAGTGTTGGATAGCGGGAGGGTAAAAATAACTATGCCCACTCCAGTGAGTGTAACAGTAGGGAAAGTGTTGGATAGCGGGAGGGTAAAAATTACTATTCCAATTCCAGTGAGTGGAACAGTAGGGACAGTGTTGGATAGCGGGATAGTAACAATTACTATTCCCACTCCAGAGAAAGAAACAGTAGCAAAATTGTTGGACAGCGGAAGGGTAAAAATTACTATTCACACTCCAGTGAGTGGAACAGTAGGGAAAGTGTTGGATAGCGGGAATGTAAAAATTACTATTCCCACTCCAGTGAGCGCAACATTAGGGAAAGTGTTGGATAGCGTATGGGGAATAATTTAGTAGACCCACTCCTAAAATGTAATTAAAACTAATTAACAAATAATTAATTATTGAAATTTAATTTAACTTCCACTATTTCCCACTATAAACTTCACCTCCAATAGTCTAAAATATTAATAAATTAACATAATTAATTAACATTTAATTAATTAGCTAATCACAATTACCAATAATCTTGCGAGCGACCGAAACTCTGCGGATTGGTGCAGATGAAGGGCACACTATGGCTCTCATTATGCTGGACCTCAGCGCTGCGTTCGACACTGTGGCTCATTCCATCTTGCTACAGTGTCTGAGCAGTGCTGGGGTCACCAAGGCGGCATTGGGCTGGCTCAAGGCCTTCCTCTCTGACCGCAGTTTTCAGGTCCAGAGAGGCACGTTTCTCTCTGACAGCATAGCCTTAGAACAGGGGGTGCCCCAGGGCTCTGCCCTGAGCCCCACCCTGTTCAACCTTTACATGGCTCCATTAGCAGAGGTCGTCCAATCATACGGCATAGAATTAGTATCCTATGCCGATGATACTCAACTGCTCATTTCCCTATCACAGGCACCCACTTTAGCAGCGGCCAATTTTAAAACCTGCATGCAGGCGCTTGCAGGCTGGATGAACCAACACTGCCTGAAGCTCAATGGCTCTAAAACTGAGGTTCTAGTGATAGGGGGAAAGGATGTCAGTTGGACTCAGGATTGGTGGCCTCCTTGCCTTGGCCCTACACCTATCCCTGGCAGGGAGGCAAAAAACCTGGGAGTCTGGGTGGATCCGAAACTGTCTTTTGAGAGCCACGTCAACAAAGTAGCAGGGAAGTGCTTCGGGATAATGAAGACCCTAAACCGTACCTTGGACCTTCTGCCCCTGGAGGCTAGACGGACCATGACCCAAGCATTAGTTACCTCCCGCATAGATTATGCGAATGTACTGCTACTGGGGACTACTGAGAAAAACATGAGGCGGCTCCAGGTGCTACAAAACACTGCAGCACGGCTAGTTCTCAGACTCCCCAAAAGAACGGCATCAAAACCTACTCTGTCTGCCCTTCACTGGCTTCCTATAAAAAAAAGGATCCTATTTAAGGCACTCTTAATCTGCTACAGGATTACCGTTTCAAAAGCCCCTGAATATCTGAAGGATTTAGCTATTCCCTACCAGCCCACCAGAGCACTTCGCTCCATGGGCATGGGCCTTCTGAAAGTACCCCGCATTAAGAAGGCCAGAATGGGCGGTCGCTCCTTCCGAGTGTTGGCAGCCAACCAGTGGAATATTCTTCCCATCGAAATTAGGCTGGCCAAGACCGAAACGGTATTTAGGAAGCTACTAAAAACTCACTTGTTCACCCAGTAGCCTCGGATACTGCCTGCTCCGTCCGTCACTCTCTCCACAGCGCGGGGACACGCCGGGATGGCGTCACCAATGCGCTTTATAAGCCCCTTTATTATTATTATTATTATTAACATTAATAACAATCATATCTAAATTAATTAACATAATTAACAGTATAAAATAAAATTGATTAAATATTATATAAATATTATTAAAAAAATCATTTACAATTAATTTAATACACACCGTACTCCCCTATAAACACTCAACACACTCCTAAAATAGTTTACATTATTAACATATTAATACATTAATTATTAATAATGAATATGTAATTAATTACTAATTAATAAAACAATACACAATTTACATAATTAGCAATTAATTAAAAACATGTATTAATTACTTTTAAAAGATGTAATAACAGATGAATTACCTTAGTTTACGATAATAATTATAAAAAATAATTTATTAATTAATAATATAGATTTTAACATTTAAATTACATTACTTCCCACCCTATTCCCCTATAAACCCACAACCCGCCACAGAACTACTATATGCAAACATGAATTCACAATATTAATTATTAAACAATAAATTATTAATTAATTAATTATTAATTTTGATAGTTTAAATTAAATTACTTCCCACCCTATTCCCCTATAAACCCACAACCCGCTACGGAACTAATATACGCAAAAATGAATTAACATAAAATGATTTATCTTAATTTTTTTAACATACATTAAAAAATATTATATACTTCTAACACATATACTAACATATAATACAAATAAAAGAAATTCGATATAATAAAATTCGATATAATAACATTCGATGTAATGACATTCGATATAACTTACCTATATGTCGATATTATTTTCAACTATATTATGTCTATTCTATATTATGTCCTCTGAATATTTTGGTGTCGATAGTGTGTCCAGAAGTGCAAGGGACAATCCAGAGATGGGAAAAGCTAAAATGGGGGAAATTGAGAGCCTGGATCATTAATTATTAGGTAATTACCCGGGAGTCTCAGGGAAATCTTGAAGGAATTTTTTAAACCTCCAAGGGCAGCAAGAACAATTGGCAACTGGATAAGATGGAGAAAGGAGTGCAGTAATTCCAAAGACAAACCTTTCTATTCCACACAAAAGTGGTGGATGAGAGAGATTTGCTAACTAAAAAGGTGTGGCAAGAAATATCTATTTTTTCATATACCTGGTACTCAGTGGGCCACTTTTCGCCTCATGCAGATACATGCCCAGTGGCGACATTATTATACACCTCAAAAACTTCACGGTTAGAGGAGCAGAAGGGCCATCGAACACGTGGTTTGGAGATGTGCTAAGCTGCAGGAGGTTTGGTAGAAGGTTTTTTCATTTATTTACAACATTATGGGTCGATTCCGATCCGGTAAAATCACCGTCCGTATGACTCACATCCGAAGCCGTTTCCGTACGACTCGTACAGACGCCGTACGACCCCACGAGTACGATCCGGACCGGGGTACCAGGACGTGAGTCGTACGGTCCACGTCAGGTAAGGGCGATTCGTACGGAAAAGCGCACAATCACATACACCCCATGATCGCAGGGGTACGCGCCGTACCCCTGCGATCATGGGGGGTACGTGCCGTACACCCAGCGTACATGGGATACGCACCGTACACCCAGCGTACATGGGGTACGGTGCGTACCCCATGTACGCTGGGTGTACGGTGCGTACACCCCATGATCGCAGGGGTACGGCGTGTACCCCAGCAATCATGGGGTGTACGCACCGTACCCGGGGGGGGGGCGTTCCGTACCTGTTTCGGGGCGAACTCTGCTTTTACGGCTGTTTTCAGCTCCCGTAGGAAAAGGGTTGTACGGTGCGTACCCAACACGAATCGTATTTGCCGGTTCGTAAAAATCGTCCACGAACCGTACAGATGTCGCGTACAGCGGGTTCCAAGGGAGATTTGTACAGGGATTTTATTCGTACGGTCCCTGTACGATTCGTACGGAGTACGGCTCTTTGTACAGATCGTACTTCGTCGTTCGTACGGGGGATGTTGCAGGGTACGATTCGTACGGGAAAAACTCTCCAAACGGCAATTCGGAGTGCTTTTAACCAGATCGGAATCGACCCCATATTAAACCCCAATATCCTTGCATTCAAAGGCTATGTTATTGAGTAGTTCCATACTTGTAGGCTTGAGAACAAGGAATTTGAAAGCCTGGTGGTTTAAAGCAATATGAATCGCTAGATCAGTGTTAGCAAATAAGTGGAAATCTAGTGAACCAGCAAACTTTCAGTTGTGGCTTAACAAAGCACAAGCTGCCTGTAAGAACGAGCGCCTCCATGTTAAAAGGATTGGAGGAGGGATAACTATTTTGTTTTAATGTGGAAATGTTTTAGGAATTAATAGGGATCAGTACTGAAATCACTGGTAGGCATTAATGGAATTGGCAGTCATATGGAGAATGTAATATGTTAGAGGTCATGTTTCACTGCTGCACTTAAAGCAAAATAATTTTATTGTACCTTTTTTTGCACTATAAGGGAACTTTCGTTGACTTACATTTTGCAATACACTTTACTTATGACAGCATTTTTTCACTAACGATCAGTGTTTATTTAAAGAATTATGATCGGACAAAGGGAATAATGCTGCTGCTATGAAATAGACTTTCACACAGGCTGAGTGTACTAGGATTTGAGGGACAAAGGGGGTTTCAATACTGCGATGGCACAGACAAACATTTAACTTGCACATAAAAAGGATTGGGGCAGAGATTATTTTATAATCTGATATCTTTGATTGAAATGTGTAAAGCACTTTTGTATACATTTATAAAACGTTCACACAGTGCAGCGGAGCAAGCCGCCTTGCTGCCATGCACTGCATGAAAGGTAAAGGGCAAGAATGCGCTATATTGAACATTATACGGTGCGTTCCTGTCCTTTGCTTATGGTAGCACAGAATGTGCTGCGGAGCACCACCGAAGGCACCCTTGCACCATGGCGCATGGGTGCCTGTGCTGAAAACTTGATTATTTTTGTGCAGGAAGGGACACCTTCTGGCACAAAAAAAATTCTCTGAGGCATTTTTCTCTTTGTATGTGTGCTGCAGAACGCAGCACACATACAAAGAGGGAAAAACAAGTAGAAATAAAGGTATTTCTCCTTTTTGCCCATCACCTGGGGAGGCGTAGCATTTTGACTCATTCTCAGGTCTACCACTAATAATAAATCTGGGAATTCGCCACACTCCATGGGTGGATGCATGGGAACACCCACACTCTACTCATGGAATGCCTCCCTGGGGCAGAGGAACACAAGGCATCAATTTGCACTGCGTTACTCCAGATTTATCAAGCCATGCAGGGCCATGCAAAGCCACCGTGCATGACTTAATGAAACAGCCTTAGTTGTTGCATTGCCCTTGTGCCCCCTTGGGTGGTGCAAGTGCAATGCAACACAATGATAAATATGCCCCTTTATTACTGAGACATGAACATAAATCAGATTACTGTGCATATTTATTATATATGGCTGCCTCGTACTATATTTTGTTTTATGTTAGTGTATCCTCTCCTGTTTCATGTTGGGAAACTGTCCAAAATAATAAATGAAAATAAAGAAAATGCTTATGTTTCATATTGTTGAATGATTGATTCTGATTTTTCAGTCATTCAGATTGCATTTGCCAGTTGCCAGATGCTGCAAGGGCCTGAGCACAATCTTCTTACTTCAAAACAACTCTATTTTTATGAAACAACTTATTTTCCGACTCATTCTGTGAACCTCATAGGCACTAGTCACTAGTTTTCTTTTGTTACCTCTGTAAATTTGGCATGGGGCATATCCAATTGCAGAGACGTTGTTGTGTAAGAGCTAAGAATCTCACTCTCTTTGCATTGGTATCATACGAGAAGTCTGCTCTGATATAGATTTGTTGTTTCTCCTCCAAGCAGGGTTCGTGCTATTCCCCCCTAATATGACCTTTAATGCTAGTCCATTTCTCAAGAAACAGGGCAAAATCTGCATTGGGTAGGACGATTAATTATTTACTCGCACTCCGGGGACCCTCTGAAATTCTAGAAAGGTGGTCAAACCTCAGGAGGTCTGCAAGAAACCCTGTCAGGAATAAAACTATATATAGTCCTTCTTTTAGGAGTATTGGAGAATTTGGCATTGTCCCTCCTGCAACCGTCCTCCAGATTAATGGTTTTCTTGTGCAACATTAGTAGTTCTATGCTCCAATCAGTCATTTTGTTAATTTTATTCTCCAACTCTCATATCCTTTTCTCAATATTCTCCATCCTCCAGGGAAAAGATGCTGTGGGGTATATTCTCAAGTACGTGTGATAACGATTGCAAATTTAGCTTAACGTAACTTTGCATATCGCAGTCTATTGTGAGAAAATAACACCATATTAACGTCCAATTACCAACCCGGCGTCGCCATGCAATAGTCGCAGGTTAACGTGCCAAATGACCACGTAAAAATCAATGCAACAAACAAAAAATGCAAAACATGAATGCCCAAAAAGTTGTGATGCCCCAAATCGCGATAAAAAAATCAGCAACAACCAGCGACAGGCCTGCAATTCCCATGCGTCATGCGGGAAAATGCACTACAAATGCAAAAAAAACCCACACCAAAACGAAATAAAACTGCAAAGCACCATGGATGCCCCGGACTGAGTGCAGAGGACAACCCGAACCCCAGAAGCCCCACGCAGGACCTGCCTGGAACCTCATGTCCGTGGAAGGGTAAGAAGAAGAGGAAGAGGTTCAGTCTGCAAGAAGACTGGATCATCGTCACGGAGGTGACAGAACACTA
This sequence comes from Lissotriton helveticus, assembly GCF_964261635.1. Classification (NCBI taxonomy): domain Eukaryota; kingdom Metazoa; phylum Chordata; class Amphibia; order Caudata; family Salamandridae; genus Lissotriton; species Lissotriton helveticus. The sequence continues at coordinate 1,672,077,025 of NC_136059.1, forward strand.
CCAACAACTGTTCCTCACCTCCACTGCGGCACTGGCAACCCAACGAAAATATAGCAGACCATCGTCAACAACGTGAATGCAGTCGGATTGTCGAGGAGGCCAAAGGAGGAGGTGAAGAAGCGCTGGCATGATGTGCACAGTCAGACCAAACAGAAACTCACCTCCAACGGGAAGGCAGCAGCAGTGACTGGAGGTGGGAGTCCTGCGCCACAAGAGGAGCTCGATGAGCTAGAGGAAATGGGTGGCCACAGTCACCAGTGTGGAGACTGTGGCAGGAGTTGGGGTTCTGAACACAGCCCTATATGACCTGACACAACAGCAATGAGACGGGCACAATGGCACTCATGCACAATCATATAGTGGAACATGTCCCTGATACCCTTGGCACAGTGCAGCACACATACAAACACCAAGTAGGCCCCCCGCCCACCATGTGCACACATCGGCACCCTCCATATCACCAATGACACAACCTACCCATGCACATGTGCAGAATCCAGAATAGCAGCGGCTGTGTGAGCCACATTGACTGTGCAAGTGACACTGCATGACCGATAGCATGGCTGCAGTCAAAATACATTACATGGTGCATGATTCAACATTGAGGTGGCCCAGTGTGGATCACATCGTAAAGGAACAGGTCACACTCTGACACATCCACGTGCACCTACAACCCATGACGTCTATTACATATCAGCAGACAAACAATGCACAAGACCGCAAAATCTGTCCAAGAGCACAAATGACCCAAGTCGCAAAAAATTCAGCCCCCGAAAAGCACACAATTTAAAGGCACACCGCCTCAAAGGGATAAAGATCTGTGAAATCAGAGCTGCAAGGTCAACTCTCCCACAATGCAGCACACACACATAGCAATCACAGCACATCAACACCTACACCACATGGCAGATTACACAACAGGTTCCATTTGTGTGCAGTAACTGGCCACTCACATCTGGCATTGCCTGACACTATGTAATGATAATGTAAGAGTACAGCCACATATCCGTCATGTAGTCGAAATTCCCACTGACTGCCGTCAAATAGCCAGCTCCACCAAAACAGTCACAATGTACATTGTCATGCAGTCTGTATGTAAACATCTGCAAAGCGTCAATATACATGAGAGACACTGTTAACCTGCTGCAGAGCAGACCACAAACCTCATCAGTGATGATGAAGAGGATAACCTTCACATAGGCTCAGACACCCTCCAACAGATAATGGACAGCCTCCGCACCTCACCTCCAGGAGCAGGGCAGCCCAGCTACCTTGAGGTGACCCCATCCCGTGCACAGACGACGCAGCAGAAAACACGCACCACCACAACTGTCTCCCAGGACCTCCCGAACAACACATGGAATTTCAAAGCTGTGTGTTGGGTTGCCAGGTGGAGATGGCTGATCAGCTGCGGGTGGGTTTCGAGCTCATGGCAACCAAACTCAATGCCATACGTGGGTGTCTGAGTCCCATCAGGGACCACTTACAGTCCCTAACGGACACCCACATGTCCGCACCATGGCCCGACAATCCTTGGCTGACATCGCTGGGGCCATTACTCGGATACAAGAGCTGTCTAGTCAGACAGGCACCAGCGATGACAGCACAGAGGTTGGCACGGATGCACAGGACCATGGAGACCATGGAGCAGGTGCAGGCTAGAAGTATGGCTACCACGGCTGAACACCAGCGAGATGTAGCTGGGTTCTTCCATGCCTTGCAGTTCCTCATCTTGCCATTGCTGCCACTGAGCCTGTCCCAGATAACTGCTGCGGGAACTTTGACACACATCTCTGACCCCTGATGTGTCAGTAGCACACAGTGATGCTGCCCTATCACTTTCACACCCTGATGTGTCAGTGGCACACAGTGATGCAGCCATTACAGCACCACACACAACGTGCACACCAGACACAGAAGAAGTATCAGAGGAGTAAGATGTGGATGGTAATTACTTTGTGAGGAAGGAGGTAGTAGCATCCATCCCCGCCATATCGCCTGTCCCTGCCTGGTTCAGCCCTGTGCATCATGTCCTGGAACAACATCTCCCACTGACCCCCAGAACGCTCTGCAACATTCACCTTGATCCCGACATGGACTGCCATATCTTCACAGGTTGATAATTCCACAGCAATCCTGCTGCGGATTGCACTCTCCCTCTTCCAATTCACTTTTCAATCCCCAAAGGACTCTGGTTGGACCACCACTGGGCTACCATGTAATGTGGCCTTGGCATGACCATGTCCAGCTCCTGCTCCAGCATTCACCGGAATGTGAATAAAACATTCGAAATCACACAGATGTGTCATGGCTATGTTCACTCAAGTATGACAGTATTGATGAATGTAGGGACAATGATTGCACAAGAAGGTACACCCTGGTAAATGACATCAATGCGCATGTTTGACCCTGAGTCACATGGCCATTTAGATGATTGTGAAGGTGTGAACTAACTGTGGCCTCACTGCACATGAACAACAATTTTGCAACCCCCAACGTAGGCACACCTCCCTGTTTTGAATAGGGCTGTGTGTAAAAATGACCAAATCAGTAGCAGGCCAGTGGTGTCCTACATCACATGTGACAACAGAATGTCACTTTGCATACCTACTCACACACATCTGTGTAGACACATTCTGTTTTGGTGTTTAACATTGCTCCACATGGCCAGAGGTTGGACACCATACTCACATTCCCGATGACATGTAAGTGCACAGGTCTGCCAGCAACTATCCCAAACTCAATGTCTGGCTCACAGAGGTGGAGCTGTCAAAAGGGACCCACCCCCATTGTACATGCGTCAGTCAGTATCTTCCTGTGTATGGACAATGCTCATTGAGGCATACGATTTGTCAATCTAAGCAACACTCATCACAGTTAGACACCAGTGAAGTTGCGTATACTTTATTTGCATGTGCGTGTCAGAACGGACAAGGCAATGGCCACAACATGCAGGAAAATGCTTAAGACAGTTACACGCAGCATGGGAACATGTGCAAGTGCAAGAAATGGGGATGCACAAAATGTACACAAAATCATTACGGATGGCAACAGACTCAGCCCGCCTTGCCTTGCTGGACGAGCCATGTTCTGTTTGGCGTCTGTTCATTGCTCCGTGTGTGGGGACACAACTCACAGCCCATGGGATCTGCATAGTGCTGTGCCACCGGACTGCGCTGAATGTCTGCTCTGCTGACAGTGATCAGGTGTAAGGGTCCGACAAGGTGACATGTCATGCTAAATTGCCATGTGTGTACTCTCCCTACAGCAGTATGTCCAAATTGGGAACAGTGGCAAATGACGCTGTGCTGCTCCGACCATGGAACTGCATCACCTTGCACGGGTGTGGGTACACACGCGTAGTTCCACGCACATGTATTCTGAGTCCAGACGAAGGAAGATATGTCAGCTTTTGTGCTGGGATCTGTGAGCATTCCCCACGATGCAACAAGGTGTTGGGTTCTGTGCTGTGGGTGACAATCCGATAGGGCTGCAGGAACGTAGTTACTCGTCCATGAATGCGAGGGCAGCTTCATGGGCAATCTGTTGCAATAGTACGTCGTTGTCGGGTTCAAGGAACACCAGGGTGAGCCAATCCATTAACTGGTCTGGGCAGATGTGCTCAGTCCACACCATTTCACCAATCCACAACACAGCCCAACAGGGGAGCGCCTCCATGTGGTCACTGCACACGAGGAGTTGTGCAATTTCCCATGCATAACTGCCAGCACATATGCCAAAGATCAGTGCATCCCATGTACGTCTATCCTGGTGACACTCCTGTTCGTGGGCCAACAGGGGCGCACTGTCAGTTCATAATCCAATTCAGCTACCGCTAAGTTGGATAGGCAGACCTCCAAGGGCCACTCGAATGTGCATGATCAACAGTGGAACCAGGGCTGGATGCCGGTGACGTAGGCAAGACGGAAACTCAGACGGAAACTGATTCGCAACGCTGCCATTGGCAAGGATCCTAGCAGATGCAGCATTTGTGCATGGTACTGTTCAACGTGACAGGGGTTGTGCATGTGCCCAGGAATGTCTGCCATTGCGTTTGTTGGTCTCGTAGCACCGGCACTCCTCAGACCGGCGGCAGTTCGGTCGATGATATGCCACAACTCTGGGCAATGAGTCGTATATGTGTGCAACATTTGGACATATGGGTTGTTTTTGACCAATGTGTCAAGGGCATCCCTTGCAGGTGTAGCTCATGCAGGGACAAGTGTGTGTGGGCTCTGGGCACATTGGTTTTTCATTAGCGCAGTTCATGGTGTGGGAGTCATCAGAGGCTGGTATGGTAGCTCACGCAGGGTGGGCCAGCCACATTCAGGACCAAGGTCGGAGGTTTGGTTGTCCTTCTGTGTTGTGTACTGAAACAAAGCAGCTTTCATACCTAATTTTGGTCTGACTGCTGCTTGCACTTCTTAAATGTGATGTGGCCTTCACGCTGACTTTGATGCCAGTCCTGTGATGTAGGCTGCTCCAATCACGAAACACACGCAGCAGTTGGCATGTTTGAATGAGTCAAGGACCTGGTTTGCCTTGCACTCCTTGTTCAATCTCTCTCTTTCTCTTTCTTTCTCTCTCTCTCTCTCTCTCTCTCTCTCTCTTTCTTTCTCTCTCTCTCTGTTCTTTGATGGGTGCCTGACACACTGTCTTATCTTGGATTTTGTCTTGCAGGCTGTGACTCACAGATTGTCCTGGGATGCCCCGCCATGACTCTTCAAAATTGTTGTTTGGAGACAAATTAGAATGTAATTTTTTTGTTAGGACTTTCAATGGTGAATGAATGTATTAGGATTTCTGTACTCACATGTATGTTGATTGTTGTAACTGTGCGGCATCAGGTGGGTGCTTTTGTTCATGATTTTGTGCCGTTGATGTGCAGTATCTTGGTCTGAGGGAGTTGGGGTGTGCCCGGGGGAGGGCCCGGGCAGGGGGGTGGGTTTTTACCTAGGGCTGGTGGCAGTGGGTGTTTTGGCCCTATTGGGTGTCCAGCCCACATGATCAGAGGCTCCATGGCATCTGCTTGTCTTCAGGTGTGGCTCTGGGCTGGGCTCTCTTTTGTGGTGCAGGCTGTTGTCCAACTTTATACCAGGCCAGAGCAGGCGTTAATTTCCTGCTGCTAACGCACATAATCCCGTGTTTTGCGATCTTATTGCTGATCTGGCTTTTCGTTGAGACTGTTGCAGAGTGGTGTTGTTGCAGCTTTTGGCACGGGAAGGCCTATCTCTGCATATCATTAGCGATAGTTGCCGGGGTCGTCTGTGGTGATGTTTTTTGCGGCTGCTATTGCGGGTAAAGTGGTGATGTGGGCTGTTGGAACCAGCTTGTGAATGGGTGATGAATGTATCCCAACTTTGGCTACGATAAAGTGCCAATAACTCAGCAATTGGTCCCTGAGAATATGCCCCTGTGTGTGCTCTCAGTGATTGAAGATCAGCGGCTATTTTAGTTACTACAGAGTTTGTTGACTCTATGGACAATTTAATGTCTGTCAGCTCTTCAGTAAGATGTTAAGTGTAATGTTAGACAGTGAGCAGAATCAAATTTGTGGCTTTGATTTGCTGCTATGATATATTTCAGACTCTCTCAGAGAAGAATATTTTTTAAGCAGGTTTTGACTTAGACGTGCAGAAATCTGGATTCTAGGACAGGCTAGAGGGAAAAGGGAAAGTTGCCTGTAGTTTCAAGAGAATGTGATGGAGATGTTCAACATTCCCTGGACTCAGTCCCACAGGAATCTAGCAGACGACGCATAGCAGGATTGTTCATGCAAGGTTCTTTGGAGATTTTACAATTTCAGAGGATTATATATCACGGCTTCTTATCAGCATAGAAGGAGAGATGGAAATGTGTTATACCGACTTCCTGCAGGGACCCCACTGTTCAGCTCAGATATAGTTATAGGTTTCTGCATCCACCACTTGGTATGTTTAAATGCTCATACAAAATCTCTTTCATTGTGAGCACTAGTTGTGATATGTTAAAAAAAGGAAAAAGAGGAAAATCAAAACAATAACAAAATGGCTGCTGGTCGGAGATAGCACCATTTCTCTTTTTATTGCTATGGGTTGACAATTATTTCCTGCCAATTGTGCCTTTGAGGTCTGACACCTTGTCTACTGCGGGGTGTCTTTGCAGCTCTTCATCCTCTCTGGCTTTTTCCCTCTTCGCTTCTTGTCCTCTGTTGCTTCTGTGGTACCATGTTGCAGAAATGATCCTGTTCCTGCAGTAGTGTCTGCTGGGGATTCAGTCACCAAGTAGATCAGAGGAATAACAGGCGGCTGAGTCACTTTCAGTGATGACTCGCCCATAGTGGATGATGTCTTCTATGGTCCTTGCATGAAGACAACCAACACGTTAAGTATTTGCATCTAGAGGTGGGAGAGGCATATTGATTTCAATTATCACTGTAACAGTTGCCAAAAAGCTTCATACTTTCTATAAAATATGAACATGAGTCTTTATTCTACTTTCAACATGCTGTAAACTCATTCATAAAACGCTCAACAGAAGACTACATATCACAGAGCCTCAGAGCAAAATTGCAATCATGCAGGGCCATATGTAGGAAGCCTAATTGCGCTTGCAAATGCTGAAATCCGCAGAATTTCAGCATTTGCAATTGCAATTAGGGCAGTGTGCTATGTAGCACACAAAACCCACATGCAAAATAAGGAATCACAAAATTTGCGATTCCTTATTTTGCAATTGCATTTAAGGAATCTCAAATTGCGATTCCGTAAATGCAATGTAGGAAGCACCCAAGTTGTGCGAATTTTGGCTTAAGGAATCGCAAAATAGCACCAACTTCAGGTTGGTGGTAATTTGTGATTTCAATGAAAAATGCACTTTTTGGCATTTTTTAAAATGCCATGTGGGTCACATACATGCTCTTAGGGCATGTATGTGGGCCACATGTTCATACATGTTAATTTCAGGGGTGCAAAAGGGTGTCCTATTTACACCCTTGCAACCCTGAAATTGCGTTCTCAATTTGCAATTCTCTAATTGCGAATCGCAAATTGAGAATGTCCTCCAATTCATTCCTATGGGCCTTCTAGCCCATAGGAATGAATGAGAAGGTATTTCTTATTTGCGAATCTCAATTTGTGATTCGCAAATAAGGAATAATTGGGAGTCGCAAAGAAAAATGCTAATCCTACCTACATTTCGTTTTGCGATTCTCTAATTGCGATTCCCCAAAAATCGCAATTTGAGAATCGCAAAACACAAATTACCTACATATGGCCCTAAAATTGTAATCTCTCCTGGGGTCATCAATTTAAACTTCTAGGAGACTTGGGGCAACTTAAAAAACTCTAGGGGCTCCTGTAGGGGTGCCACGCACCTAACAGCCCCATAAACATTTAAAAACAAGTTAGCGATACCCCTGCCCTCTCCGGGTCAACACAAGTAGAATATGCCAAATATGAAAGCCCTCGCAAGGGCTTATGAAGCGCGCTGCTTAATATTGTGCTATAGTTTTATATAGGCCCATGCAAATACCTATGGTGACATCTTTTCCAAAGGCAGATGGGATTGCTTATGGTGACACCGTCCTAACGGTCCACATCCCCCAGCGAGTCCTGAACCCTAAAGTCATAGGCCTAGATGTATCAAGCCTTTTGCGAATCGCAAAGGCCGAAATTCGCAGAATTTCGGCCTTTGCAAATCGCAAACGGTCTTTTTGCATGTTTTGGCATCAATCAAAATTTCGCAAATTAAGGAATCGCAAAGATTTGCTATTCCTTATTTTGCTATAGCATTTAAGGAATCGCAATTTTGCGATTCCTTAAATGGTATGTATGTAGCATTTTGAATTGCGAATTTTGGTTAAGAAATCGCAAATTACCACCAACTTGTAGTTGATGGTAATTTGCGAAGTCTTTAAAAAATGCACAATTTGGCATTTTTTAAGGTGGCATGTGACGCACACACATGCCCATAGGGTGTCTTTGAGACACCCATGCACCCTTGAAATAATTCTCAAATCGTGATTAGCAAATTGCGAATTCGCAATTTGAGAATTACTTCACAATCATTCCTATGGGCCTCCTGGCCCGTAGGAATGCATGGGAAATTATTCCTTATTTGCGAATTCGCAAAATGCGAATTCGTAAATAAGGAAGATTAAGAAATCGCTCAAAAATTGCGATTTCTTACATACATCCCATTTTGCGATTTCTAAATAGCGATTCCTTAAAATTCACTATTTAGAAATCGCAAAGGGGTATGTTCATACATCTACCCCATAATTCCCTTATGTATATTAGACACAATACAAGGAGGTGTAGGTATCTCTTGCTTTGTCAGGGTGTCACCACATTCATAGAAACATATTCATAACAAATCAATACAACAACATTTTAACTGCTGTGGATGATACCACTTTACGATTATGGATGTGTGAAATTGGCATAATTTCGTTATGCACAATTATGCAACATTTTGGCAAAGTGACGAAAAATGGTGAGTAATTACACTAAATGCAAATCCATCACTTAGCAATATATTTTAGCACGTAATGCAACATAGTGTCAAGTTTTGTTAGAAATTACCAATAGAAATTTACTAAAAAAACAAACGTTGAAGAGACATTATAGTTAGGTGTTGGTTGAAATAAGATAAAAATAAAGATGACAATTTTTGATGGAATGATGCATTCCGTGCTAGAAAGGTGCAAAAAATGCGAAAGCAGCGCAGACAACAAACTCGTGTTTTCGTGGTCCTGCATGTTAGCAGTAGATGTATGCAGTGAATCTCACGCAATTATGTAAGGTGATGTGACTTGGGGATTTTACCTTTGCAAAATAGTGCTATATCCATATCATTTAAACTGCCACCAGGTCTATTTACACTGACATTTATTAGAACATGTAATGCCTCACTTTTAGCCCAGTGATAATCTATCAAACATTCGTAAGATCTTAATTAAGATTCATATAAATCACTGTCAATTTCAATCAAGCATAACAATTTCAGTAAAATACGAGCATGAATCTTACTTCTATTATCTACATGCTGCAAGCACAGTCTGAGGAGCGACCAAAAGTGATCCTGTTAGAAATGGGGTCTCTGGTTGGCTAGGGTACGCATCTGGGCCAGGCAGAATCCACCACTCTAGTCAGGGTAAGGGAGTTACACACCTAAGCTAAACCCTGCTCACCCCCTTGCACAGTCAGGCTTATCCCAGAGGAAATGTGTAAACTTGTTGCGCAACACACACATATCAGTGACATAATAACTACACCATAAAAGAGACTCCATGCAGTAGTATATAAAAATATCTCACATATTATATAACACATAGACCAAACATGACATAAACCATAAATCAGTTTGCCAACTAGGCAATTATCATAACATCACGGTTAGTGGAATAAGATAACGACCTATATGTGCACACATCATAAAACCAACACCATCACTGCACATAATATTCAGATCCTGAAATAAGACTTATTATCCTAGGCATAAAACAGCATAAACCATAACACCAGGGTTGAAATGTAGCAGTTTGTTTGTACCCAGCAAAACACAAGAATCACCATATGTATTGTATTGTAATTGCATTTATATAGGGCTTACTACCCCTGACGAAGCGTCAAAGCACTTTTTCGGTGAGTAGCACACTACTCCGGAACCCAAGAAGGATTAGTGTTGAATTAGTATAGTGAAATATGTGGTGGATAGATTAGTCAGTTATTTGGATTCAGAAGGATAGCATATGTGGGTATATATGTCATGACAGTTCATCACAAATCACCCTCAAAAGCATTAATCACACAGCTATAGCGCATCTGCTCTTCTGCTGTGGGCTATGTGGTAAAACCACCCGTGTGCCTTCTATGAGAGATGGTAAATCCAGCAAGAGGAAATGCAGAGCGGTACCTCTGTTGAGGATTCCTTCGGCCCGGATAGCGGGGCCAACAATGCCCCCAAAGGTATGTGGAGACACAAGCTCTTCACTAAGATTCAGCGGGAAGACCTCACCGGGTCGCCTGCTTCCCCAATAGTGAGAGGCTGCTGCCCACAGACACACAGCGCAGCTGCCAAAACAAATGTGGTGGGGGCCAGGCCACTATGCTCAAATCAATGACAGCCATGCTCTCCGAAGGCCCAACAACTCACCGGGACACACAACGACTTGGACTCTAAAGCACCAACCCACATTGATCCACGCAGCTTCTAGCTGAATGGGTAAGTGCTCCACACGCACTTTCCTACTAATGCTCTACTCACCAACTCGTATCAAAACAGGGAGGGGCCACACTACCCAATCACTAGAGAACAACTGAGGGGGACATAATAGGGAACACGCAGCTGGCCAGCACATTATGGTCCTTGAAGGCAAAGTGGCACTCCTTCTTGCAGCCAAACTTGTCACAGGTCAGCACAACAAACAAGTCAGTCCAATGGCGGTTCTTCCTGCAAGCATAACAATTCCTTCTGGCAATGTGCAGTCTGTAGAGCCAGCATTCTCTGGTTACAAATCCACACAGTTTCTAAAATGCGGGAACCCGTCAGTAGGAACCAAGAGCGCTTTCCCAGAAGGAAAGGCACTCACCATGTGCTAAGTTTCCAATACCACAGTGCAGGCCACCAAGTCCTGAGAGATCACTTGGGGAACAAGCACAGTAAGGCAGGCAGCAGGCCAGCTCATCAGATAGTTGCAGAGTGGTAGTCTGTCTAGCAGCCAAGCAGGTTTATAGGTCAGCCCAACAAAGCAACGTCCAAGTAGTTGTCTCTCCTGGCAGAACAGCAGTCCCTGGCACTGTGAAGCACATAGAGCCAGTTGCTTCTTGTTACAAGTCGTAAGCAGTATCTGAAACATGGGGTCAGAGCCCCTGTACTTATACTCAAGATATCTTTGATTTGGAGGTAACTTCAAACAAACTTTAGAAGTGCATAACAACCCCATTCAATCCCAACCCTGGCTCCAGACACACTACAGGGGGTGGAGACAGCATTGTGAAAGGCAGGCACAGCCCTATTCAGGTGTCAGTGACAACTCCTCCCACCACTCTAGCTCAGGAATATGCAGAGCACATCTCAGCTCCCTTTAAGACTGTCTAGAGTGAATGAACAAAACAGGCCCCTGTCAGCCTAAACCAGACATTGATTGGAGTCAGGCTGCAAAGTACAAAGACTCATAAGCCCATAAAAATACCCACTTCTAAAGGTGGTCTTTCTAAAATAGTAATAAAAAATCCAGTTTCACCAATAAGCAGGATTTATCACCACTATTCCAAACATATCAAACATGTCAACACTACTCCTTCCAGATCAGGGCCGTACTGGTGATTTCGGGCACCGGGCAATCCCCCGGGTGGCCGGATGGTGTGGGGGGACGGTTTTATCAGAGGGGGACGATTTTTGGGCAGTGACTCCGTGAGTCATTGACCTTACTATAAGGTCACTGACTCACGGAATCACTGCAAGAATCTCTGAGGGCCCGAATTACAGTGCGGGGAATGTGCTGTGCCAGTGCAGATCCAGGCCTCGGGCCTGTATTAATTTACAAATTACCTTCTTCTGACTGTGCAGTTGCTGCTCTGCTCCGGTGTTTATTATATGTTTACAATCCCTCTCCTCTTCTAGCCAGTAGGTGGTTCCGATTACCCCGACCAGGCTGGGTCAGCTTGCTTTGCTTTCATTCACGGACTCTAGCTCTGCGGCGCATATGCAAAATTGCCCATTTGCTACCTCCTGAGTCAGCTAAGTGGGAGGGGCGAGCGGGCGGAAGTTTGTAAGTTTACTTGCAGTCTGCCCTGCTGCTTCTCGCACCCCCACCTGTGCCTCTCGTATCATGATGCCATGTGACCGGACCGGACAAGAGTCATCGTTGTGGCCATGGGTCTCAGGACCATCTGCAGACTTGTACTGCCACTAAGGTTAGTGCGAGTATAGATAAATATTCATATCATAACCCCATGACATGGCGTTCCTATGCAGGCTGTACTCCTGTCTTGTCAAGTGCTCGTGCTCTCTCGTGCTTAGGTTCCTTTCAGGACCTGAGAGAGCAAAGCCAATGTCCTTGTGTCTGTGCTCATGGTGCATGAGCGTTGTGCACTGCACAACCACTCACTGTGCTCCATTGACAATGTGAGAGAGCACTTGTCCTTCCCGCGTGTCTGTGCTTGTGGTGTGTCAGTGTTGTGCATTGCACACCCGCATGTTGGTGCTCCATTCACGGCCTGCGGGCCTGAGAAAGCATGACTCCTATTTGTGAGGTGTGAGAGCCATGCAGTTAACACGTACGTGCTGGGACTTTATTCACTGCTTGAGAGAGCAGGCCTTAAGAAAATAGCAGCATCTGGAAAACTATTGCTGACATCAGCTCTATATCCTGCGTGCACTTGGGACCATGATAATTTTCATCGCTACCCGCAGGATCACACGTAAATTAAATATTTACTTGCTCTGAGAGAATGTTACCTAGAAATGACCCATGGGGACTAGTGTACATGGTAATGGGGATGGAGGCTGGGTTGGAGATGGATGGAGAGGGGTAGATGGATGTGTGAGGGGTGGATGGATGAATGCATGTATGGATGGTTGACTGGGGTGGTTGGAGCATTGGTTGAAGGATGAATTCATGGGAATAACTCATTGATTGCTATAACTATAATGGTATCTGCTCGCGCATCCATTCCTTGATCCACCACCATTCCCTTGACAGATCACCTGAATCAACTATCCTTCTATCCCAATGTTTAATTGTGAGCTGATATATGCATCCACTCATTTTTCAGTTTATCGATTCACTCGCCTCCACACCTATCTATCCAACTCCCCATGGCTCTATTAATTAATTCATCTACTCATACACACACGCAGACATGCCTAACTTTTTCATCGCTTCTCACATGCATCCATCGATTTAGCTACCTCACCACCTGCCCAAGTATCACATTCCCCACCCAGGAGTCATTTATGCAACAAGGAGTCCATTACGCATCCAGTTATTCAGCCTTCTAGTGCCATTGTTGTGCAAAATTATTGCACTGTTAGCAGTAGGACGCTTGCTATTGGTTTTAGGAATGTGCAAACACCCTGGCATAGAAACAGTGGTAGTTTCGGCAGTGGCACCGGTCAGTCCACTGGGAACTTTTAGTTAGCTGAAGGGAAAAGCTCCACCTGTCATACACAGTAGCGGCCTTAGGTGAGAGTGCTGCTGGGCACTGACGTTTGGGGGAGGGGCAGGGTGGGGTGTAGTAAACTATGGACTACGGCCAATTAGAGGTAAGTAAACATATAAATAAATAAAACAAATTATGTTGCACGCGCTGCATTGCCAAATGAGATGCAGCGCACACAAAGAAATTCGTTTTATTTATTTATATGTTTACTTACCTCTAATCGGCCATAATCTGTAGTTTAATACCCCCCACCCTGCCCCTCCCCCGCCCCACGTCAGCGCCCAGCAGCACTCCCACCAATGGCCGCTAATGGTCACACATTTGCTTGCAGAATGTCATTTGTATGTACAATGATACTATGGACATGTTAATCTGAAAACTTAGTGGCTATGAGTTTCTCGTTGCTTAAATGGGTGTCGTTTCTGATATTTATATGTTTCCCTTATCTTCATTGCTTGATTTTGCTCGTGGGAAAGTGTCACTCATAGTCGTCAAATGTCACTCATCTTTACACTAAAATTATGAAAATTACACACATGGCAATCTGAAACCTTGGCAGCTATGTCTAGGGCCTAGAAGGTAATTTGTAAATTAATACAGGCCCCAGCCGGGCACCTACTCTGGCCACTATAGCCTTTCCCCATGAATGACTCCTGGCTTGCTTGCAGCCCATCTATTTATTTAGGCTCCTGGCTAAGACCCCTCAGCCTATCCTATCTGTTGGCAATCCCGTTTCATGTAAATGGGTGTAACCCATCTACTGGTCTATCCATTAAAGCTGCAAGGCTAAGTAGTATTTCTCAAAGTCTGGAGTGTTCAGGCATCATTCTTTTATAGGAAATTTCATATTTTCTAGCACAAACCGGTGCCTTTCAAGCTAGCACCCATAAGCAAAGGGTAATAAAATAATACAGGAGATGGAAGAGTACCGCCATCTTGGCCAGTGCTGTTTTACCTACGGTCTAGATTGGCACAGTGTTCTAAAATCTCATGCAGCCTTTCAAGGAGCACATGGCTTGACCCATGTTTCTGGCCATCAAGCTGTCGTCGACCTGATAAAATTATAATGCAAGGTACCTGAAAGAGCACCACCTTTCCCAAAAGGTTTTAAACGGTACCAGATCAGGTGGTCTGTCCGCCTTCATTGTTTGAATCTGGATTGCACATGACTTTCCCCAGTTGACAATGAGGCCCAAATGTCAACTAAATTAATGGCCGAGGTTTGGTACTATGTTGGTCCATCAGAAATATAGATATAGGTTGTCAGCATATAGGAAGATTGTCTTTGGGCCATCTTATGACCAAATATTCCTGTCAGCACTTTTCTTATTTATTAGACTGGCATGGCAGCACTGTTCCAGGGACAAGAATAAGGTGGTGGATGGGCACCACTGCCTAGAGCCCAGGGTCACTTTCAGTGGTGTTTAAATTAACCTGCCTATCATAACTTTAGCAGTGAGATTGACACACAGCATTGAAATCCATTGCAGTATCCGCTCTCCGAATCCTGTATGTTGAAGCACTGGAGACATAATGTGAGCTATACATATCAAACACCTTGCTGAGGACTATCAACATGATCATCAAATCCATCATTTCTTGTGAAGAGCGGCTTATCACCTGGGAAGGTGTATCCAGGTGCTGCTATTGTACCCTGGTGTGCCTTTGGGCCCTCCGCGGGTACCCTGAATAGCCTACAGAGGTACCATGTGCTTTGCAGGTGGGCCCTCTGATGTTTTGTTACACGTCCTGGCCACTGGCACACGGTCACCCCTCCTTCCCCCCTCTGATCATCCCCTACCTAGGGTGCAGCCACAATCACCCTCCCTAGAGTCCCTGCTGGCTGCGCACACGCACTATTACTGTCACCAATGCAGTGTGAATGTTACTATGCCCACCTCATCATTCCCTCCAACTTCCTTCCCTTGGCCCTGTGCCTCAGGTACCAACCTCTTTGGGGAGGACTGACTGGTGCAGCCACACCTGATTCTGACCTGGGGCGCTGTATAAAGAAATAACTCATGGGTTTAAAAGCACCTGCTTCAAAGTACCTTGGGTGTAGTGTGTCCAGCATTTTTCAGGCAACAATAATAATGTCAAGTTAACTCTTGTGGTTAATGTTCCTGCTGGAAAGAGATCAGAGTTTGGGCTAGTGACCGTTTTGACTCATCATAAAGTAGCACAAAGGGTTAATATGTCTGCTGCAAAGAACATGTACCGTGCAAATCACATAACTGTATTTTATGTGCATAGCTCAGTGGGTTACTGTTTTTGCCAAAGAGATGTTTTTGTAACAAGCACTTCCTAAATTACAATCCTAATATAGCGCAATGGCCAATAAACTGTCATCAAAGAGGTGCAGGCTGTAGGTTAGAACATTATTTTTCCCCCAGTTTTTCAATATCCAAATGCTGCAAAAAATAGTTAGTTTGGATAGAAATATATTCTTAATAGTGAAGCCAACCCCAACCACTGAGGTACATTTTAAATCCTGAGTTTGTGCTTCTCCAGAACACACATTCTTACAGTATGGATGATATGTGATTCCTACACCCTGTAACTCATGTTGCCTTATGTATTATTTTCTTTAGACTGATTTACACACGCATAATTGATTGTCTCCATACATCATGTGTGTGTGTGTGTTGTAAAGTGTTCACACAACCTACACTGGTAGGAGTAGTGCTATAAAACAAATTAAATGCATGAGAGAGTGGCTATGCAGAGAAGAAGGGCTCTGTTGGAGAGGGATTCCACGGAGAAGGAGATGATGGGCTGTGCCAAAAAAGACTGTTGCCCCTGGCGCTACCAGCGCTAAAGCCGGCTCTGCCTTCTTCATGTCAGAGTTTACTATTTGTACTCCATTTCAAAGGGATTAAAGACTGGACCCCTGGAATTCAAACCCTTGCTCTGAACCTTTGCACACTGTTTGAAGTTAAGTAAGTTTTTTAATGTCTTTATACTATTTTATATTAAGAATAAATTGGTTATATTTAAATTCATGTTTCGTGCTCAACATTTCATTTTTCAGTGTTCTCTGTAGGAATGTCTGTGATTTATGACTGGGCATCCTGGTGCTCCATAAGGTAATCATTTACTATGCTTTAAAAGTTAATACAATCTAATATGTAATGAAAAATGTGTTGAAAAATGCATTATTTTGGCCTTTCTGTCTTTAAAATTCTCTTGGGGGGAAACTCCCCCTAGTAGTGGTTGCTCACTGCGCTTGCTCGCTACACACCACTCTCACTTTTACTTTGTTGTCTCTGATTCACTACTCGTGTCTATTTTGGTGCTTTCTATAAGAATTTCTATGGGTACACATATGACTGGGTGAGTAACCTGTTGCTCTTTAAGGTCATCATCTACTATTTACTGGGCTTTGAAAGTTGATACAATTCGATATGTGCTGAAAAATGTGCTGTAAAATGCACCATTTTGGTCTGTCTTTTTCCAAATATAACCCCCCCTAAGCCGCCCTAGTAGTGGTCCAGCTCACTCACTTCACTCGCTCGCAACCTGCAAGACGGGGGCTGGTCTGGCAAAATTTGCCAGGGCTGCTTTCAGTTCCCAGTCAGCTGTGTCCCAGATTAGAAATTACCACTGAAACACATATCAGGAATGACCAATGCAAACCTATGAGATGAACAGCCTCACAGCAGGGAGAAACCAAATTGGCTGTTTGCTACTAACAGGACATGCCACACAACAAAGGCACATGTATTAACTTTTACCTACACAGCACCTTGCCCATAGTACTACCTAGGGCCTACCTGAGTGGTAACCTATATGTATTAAAAGGGCAGTTCCAGACATGGCAAGTAACTTCAAATGCCAAGTCACTGTGGCAGTAATCTATGCACACAGGCCCTGCAATGGCAGAGGCCTGAGACAGGTTTGAAAGGCTATTTCTGTGGGTTGTGCAAGCCGTGCTGCATGCCGACTAGTAGCATTTAATTTATAGGCCCTTGTGATATAGGATACCACTGTGCAAGGAACTTACAGGCAAATTAAATATGCCAAACAGGTGTAGACCAATCATTCCAAGTTTACGGGAAAATGCCCAGAGTCCTAACGCCGACAGAAATATGTCAGACAAAATACAAGAGAAAGGCACAGATTTTTTAGATAACCCTGCAAAAAGGGCCAGGGCCAACGGATCCCCACACTTACGAGCACCGGACTAAAACCCCTAGTTCTAGAAATGCCTGGAACTGTGTGAAAACTCTTCTGGGGTCATCCGTTTAACCCCCTATAACTTAGGATGACTTTAATTTTCTTTTTACTGGGTACTCTTTTGGGACTGCCTAAGTCCTGACAGCTCCACAAGCATTTTAAAATATGCTGGTTGTGCCTCTGCTCTCTATGCAGGACCACAATCAGAATATACACATTTTATAATGCCCTCACAGGGGCTTACGGGGCACACCAGCAGAGCCTGAAGCTGCCATTTAAGTAGCTGCTTCATGAAAAAATGCATTTTAAAGTCCGAAATCCTGCACTGGTTTATAGAAGAAATTGAACAGCAGTAGGTTTGATGATGTCATCAGTGATGCCATCAATGATGTGATTTGAGGTTTAATCACTGATGGCTTCAATGATTTCACTGACCATGTCAGGAGTGATGTCATGTGTGAGGTCATGGCAGGACATGGTGGGGTGCAAGTTGTAGTTTGCTCACTAAACTATAACTGGTGAATTTCAATGTTTTTTCCATTTAAAGCATGATGTTATGACTGCCATTTTGCCTTTCAATTATAATGTCACTTTAATCTTTGTTTTTTTTTAATGAATTTCTAGAGTTTTAAAAAAAATAAAAATAGACATCATTTCGTACTTAACTTTAATGTCAATTTAACCTTTGTTTTTGTCTTTGAATTTCAGTTCTTTTGTTGATCTTAAAGCATGATCTTATTACCATATACAAACACTTGGGATGGCCAACCCCCAATCAGAAAGGTGGTGGCCAGCTCCCCAGACTCTGCTGATGCAGGCCGGTCCTGGCCATTATGGTGCCAAAACTAGTCCTCTTGCTATGAGATCCATGGCTTTCTTCAATATTTACTTCCTTGCCATCTTGTGTTGAGGCTCACTCCGGACCACAACAGCAGGTAGAACTAGATTAATAATAATAATAGTGTGCTTGAGGCTTTTTGGCCTCCCTCACCCATTCATCCCCAGCTTGTTCAAAGTTTAAATGAAACTGTGTAGGTGGACGGGGGAGCTACTGTGTCTGGCTGCACAAGTCACTTCTAAAGGAGACTGTCACACCGATGGCTGGTGGGCTGGTGAGATGATCATGATACTACCTTTCGTGTGCTTCTAATAACTTCCCACCTCCCACCAAAGATGCTCTAGACCCCACTTATCCATGTTTGGGGAAGTATTGACCACATATTTCTGATCACCATTGCCAAGGACAAGCACCCTTAAGTCACTAAACAGGACATCATAAACATATATGTGCAGCCTGGGAGGGGGCGAGCTAAACGCATTTACTTGGTGAATTTAGAATTAAACTCTTCAGCCAGGAGTAGAGCTTACAGAAATGGGTCTGAGGACTGCCTCAAAGTACATTTAATCCAAGTGAGTTTTATACAGGTGTGGGTGTCATAAAAGGGAATCTAGAGATCCTTGTTTGTTAAAAAAAGATGGGCCTTATCTTTGGAGTCATAAATAAAAGGTTGAAACCAGACCAAGGATGCCCTCTTGGATGCTGAACCTAGTGAACCAGGACAGCACAACGTCTCTTTGAAATCTGATGTAACCAAAGATTGACTGGAGGCTGGTTGGTTTGTGCATCAATGGTCACCAGTGGAATGAACCAAGAGAAAATATAAAGCAACAAGGAGGGTGACATTTTAGAGATGATAGGGGTCAGATGAGGGTGGTAAGTGATTGGGGTAATAGGATGCCAATCTGTTTATTCTGTGCAACTGGCAACCCATGGGAAATAACGTATTTCAGTTACCATCTATGTTTGGTATGGGGGTTGTTGGGATTTGCAAGAAGGAAAACTATTTGTTCTTCTGCTCATTTGGCAGGATTTCTGTTGTATCCTTCCACAAATATTTCATGTTCTCAAAGTGCAGTGTCAAGGGAAGGTCCTGGGGATAGTTGGGAAGTTTTAGTGAAAATTCCCTGGTAGCTCATTGTGTATATCAGTATGTAGTGTGAGGACCCTTATGCTGACATACCTCTTTCTTTGTACCCTTCTGCAAACATAATTTTAGTAGCATGTTAATAAAACATACACAACAATACAATTACTGTTACTATTTACCCCGAAGTTTCCCCCCTTTTAGACCTGTCCCCTTTCCAGCATATATAGACACATCTTAATTCGCATACTGCATTTCTGTTTTATATATACTAATTTGCGAAGTACATTTTTATTCAATTCCAAACTTTTACTAAGGACTCTAATTAATGAACCCACATACTCCTCCAATAGACACATCTTATTTAGCATTTATTCACACAGTTCATTTCCATTGAGAAGCGCATTACTACTCGTTTTCTTCCCCAGACTCATCACTCATATTCAAATGTTTAAAGGAATCTAGGAAACGTTCCCATGCTTGTACCCTTTCAATTGATCCTCTACCCTTCCTTACTTCACTATATAATACTGAGCTCTCATAACTTGCCCACCGAATCAGCTCCTCTTTCGATTTTTGCCATCCTGGGACACCTGGGCGCCTTCCAATTTAGTTACCTCCCATCTTACAAGTATCAGGGCCAAGTCAATGAAAACCTGTTGTGCTTTTATGCTTAGCAGGTCTTGGAAATCCCCCCAGCAGACAGACCACAGTGGCACATTCAATAGATCTCTGTGTTACTTCATTTATACAGGATACTACCTCCTTCCAATATTCCTCCAATAATAAACATGACCACCACGGCTAACAGAGCAGCGGTCGGTGCAGATAAGCGAGGTGGGGCAGTTGGGCAAAGTGGAATATGGGGAGTCGACAGACAGCTGAATAGGAAATATTAAATAAATCAACAAATAAATCCTATATTGTCATCTGTTGACCTGCACCGGCCGCCACTGAGCTAACCTCTACTCAGCATTCTGAGAAGAGCGACTTTGAATCCTCATCTGGAACGTGAAAGGTCTTCTTGATAAGAATTAACCCAGATGTATTCCTACAAGAAACTCACCATATCACAGGTATGACACAATAATCTAGGGGGATTTGTGGCTGTAACAGGTTTGTTATATGGGAAGTCCTTGTCTATGATTAGTGAACATGTGACATCCCCCATCCTCTAGCAGTGACCTTCATGGAGACCGTAGGCTAGATATTGGTACAGATGCCATCTGGGCTTTGGGTTGTGGAAGGAAACTGGGCTGAGGGCAGTTCCTATACAGCAGGCCCCTCTCTGCATGCTAAATTCCGAGACATTGAGACTGGCTGATGTGTAACATGTATTTCATCCAGAGGAAGCAATGCTACAAGTTTTACTAAGGGTATCATGAATCTTTCACTCAGCTGAATTAGTTGCTTCCCAATTCTAAATTGTAAGACTCACAAAGTTGGTGACAGACATGTATTGGTGTGAGGCCTTTCTGACCACTTTCTGATCATAATGGGGATCAGGCTCGGAACCGAGGGCAACTAGGGCAGGATGGAAGTTGAGCACCTGGTGGCTGACTGATACAGAGTGTAGATCACATGTAATGGATGCAGTAGATAGTTACTTTGAGATCATCAGAGGTTCAATGATCTCACCAATGGAATTTTTGGAGGTTTTTAAGATCAGTATAAGGAACATTTTGATTAGCTTCTTGACAGGTAGAACAGGTAGATGGCAGCAAGGTGTCACTGACCTAAAAGCTTGACTTCTTGAACTCTAGTTCCAATATTTAGAATCACTGACTCTGGCCACGCTTCACACACCAAGGACGCACTCCAGCAGACTCTGATGGATGAAGCTATGCCCATGAGGCTTGCTACCCAGAGCCTCATTTACCTATGGGGTAATAAGGCAAGTACGATGTTGCACTGGTTGTGCTGAAATGTACATAAAAGGGATACCAATGCACAAATATTTGCTCACCAAGGCTTTGTGAGAAGCTTTTTCTTCCTACTACTAGCCATTGTACTCCAAGCCATCTACACTAGCTCCTGATGTGTAGGCTAGTTTCATGGGTGATCTCCAGGTGAAACATTTTGGGGATGAGGAGTAAATATTTATTTTGTGAGGACATAACCAGTGAGAAATTTTCAGAGGCCTTTAGTAGATTATACTGTGGTACGACACAAGCCCCAACTAGTTTCCTGCTGAATTAAGCTTACCACATCCAGGCTTACTGATTCACTTTTGAATGTTGTGATTAAGGGGCTTATTATAAGTATGGAGGTGCTTGGGACCAACGTACTCATGGTGACGGTCCGACCACACCAGCGGTCCAACCACCGTATTATGATGGTGGCGGTGGTACTGCCTAAACAACACCACCACCAGGATCAAGGATCCCGTAGCAGTCAGGGTGTGGAAAGCAGGCTGATTTGCGGAATGAATTATGACCTGTTTTTCCAGTAGAGACAAAACAAAAGAGAAGAAGATGAAAGAAGTGGTTAAAGAGGCCCTTTAGAACAAAGTACTAATATCAAAAATCACATATTTATTTTGTCAAGTATCAACAATTTCTTAAAAACAATTAGTTAAAGTACAAATGTGCTCAAGACTAGAAATGCTGGTATACAAAAAAGGGGGAACATATAAACCAGACAGGTGGCATACATAGACATTACATATCGGGATAAAGGAACAACACAAACATAGGTATTGTGTCCTTGATTCAAGTTGAGCCACAAAGAAGCGTCGACGGCGTTTCGACCGATATATTATTGTACGGTCATCTTCAGGACTTGGAATTATTCTTGAGCAATATTTATCTTCAGCTTAAAACAGAGGAAGACCAATCTTTAATTGAGGTCCTCCATGGATACTGTTAATGGCGCATATAGCGGATACAGACACCCTTCATTGAACAGACGTCACAATGTTAAGGCAGCTGCTGCGGTTACGAACTCGGAACGAACTCTGGGCTGCCTGAATTGTGAGGATTGCCAAACCATGAGGCGAGCAGTTGGTTGAAATTTTGTGGCTACTGCCTTAACATTGTGATGTCTGTTCAATGAAGGGTGTCTGTATCCGCTATATTATGTATTCACTATATTGCACAAAATCAGTATTGGTCCCATTTCATCAGATGTTTGACTATTATACACAGGTCTGTTGGCGTGGGTGTGGTGGGAGATATCCAACCTATTCCTGGTAAAATGGGGTGCCAGACAGGGCTGCCCCCTGTCCCAGATGCTCTTTGCCATAACAATAAAGCCGTTAGGAGAGTGGATAAAGGTGGAGGGGGGCTACTGAATGGTTTCAAATGGTCCCCGGGCATCGCAGACAGTTTTGTTGTATACTGATGATATTCTGGTGTTTCTAAAAGACTCTGAGTGCTCTAGACTAAAAGCCCCTGCAAATGTGTTCTATATGAAGAGTTTTTTAAGATTCAAACTCTGGGCCAAGATAGCAGTGTATATAGCTAGCATTAAATCTCAGAATGTCATCTGGACCAAAAATCTGAAGGTGGGCAAAATGTGATGCAGGATGTAACAGCTAGCTGGAACAAAAACATTCAACTGCAAATCAGTAAGTTGTGGAGGGATATCATGTTTTGGTTTGAGCTACTGCTCTCCTTGATGGGGGGAGGGTCACATTTTAAAATGGTACCAGTGCCACACATGCTACATCTCTCACAGAATTATCCCTTTGTGATCCCGAACATCTTTTTTTCATAGATCAACTCTATTTTGAAGGGTTTTCTCTAGAATAAGGGTTTCCCCATACAAGCGCTGACTAAAAGTTTTAAGTCCACATATGATGGTGGGGCAACAACAGCTGGCATTACCTCTAACTACGGATCATCTCATATGATGATCTTTAACAAATGGTGGTACGATGTTCATTGAGACCCTGCTTTTAAATGTAAGATGTGGCGGATGCAAGTTATTCAGAAAGTACATCCACCGTAAGGGTTGGCTATTAGTTCCTGCCTCCCAGCGGCTACTCAACTGGAGTTGAAAATATAGCACCAATCAACCAGGCATTTTAGTTGGGTAAATCATTGACCATGAAGATCCCACTATGCATTGAAAAGAGTCTTTGATAGGTTTCTGAACTGCAGGGCTTCAGAGTGGGACACTATATGGTGTTTGGTCAGAAAAAGGAGTTTCAAATATTTAGATAACAGAAACATTGAAAAAAATATTGTGATACAAAAAAAATTGTGATGCAGAAATATTGTTGACAAGAATGTCTATTGTTTAGGTAGGTAAAATCATTTTCAAGAATATCTGTGTTTTTAATGTCATTTTCAATACTTGCAGTTGCACAAAATATAGGGCCCTATTATGATGGCGGACGGACTTGCGTACGTCCGCCATCCCCGAGGAAGAGGGACCGTCTGCATGGGCTGCAGCGGTCCCTCCAGGGCAATTAGGATGTGACCGCCACCCTGGCTGTCACATCCCCTACCTTTAATATTGCGGCGGATGCTGCTTCAAGCAGCACCCGCCACAAGGTTAAAAAATGCCTGTTGACCTTTGCATGCACGAAGCGGCAGGCACCGCGTGGTACCTGCCGCTTTGTGCACGCAAAGGCAGGGGGGTACCATAGGTACCCCCCATGTGCAACCCCCACCCCCCCTTCACCCCCGGGGGCCCACAACGGGCCCCCAAACAAAAGACCGTTTGCCTTTCCATGGTGGAAATGCCGCCGTGGAAAGGTATAGTACCGCAGACATCCTAATATGCCTGGCTGTGTCTGATAGACACCGCCAGACATGTTAGAGCTTTTCCGCTGCGGTCGAAAGGCGACCGCGGCGGAAAAGCTGCAGACTGAAAAAATATCCCCCCGCCATCCTAATCTGACGGGGGGTATTTCTTCAGTCCACAGCGGATAATTCGCATCCTCCGGCCCGGCGGTTGCTTCCGCCGGCCCGGAGGATGCGGATTATCCGCAATCATAATGGGCCCCATAGTTTTTAATTATCTTTATGCATTTTAGTTTATACATTAATTTTATATGTTAAATATTGTTTGTATAATTGTTGACATTATTTTAAATATAGTTTGTAATTTTAAGTGATTTATAATTTTAAATGTAATTGCTAATAGTAATTTATATATATATATTAGGTGTGGGTTTCTGGGTTAATAGGGGTATAGGCTGGGAAGTTAATTAAGTATTAAGTGATTAATTAATAATTTATTATTAATTAATGAATTGGTAATTATGTAAATTGTGTAGTAAATATATTTTGCAAGTTACATACT
This sequence comes from Lissotriton helveticus, assembly GCF_964261635.1. Lineage (NCBI taxonomy): Eukaryota > Metazoa > Chordata > Amphibia > Caudata > Salamandridae > Lissotriton > Lissotriton helveticus. The sequence goes on from NC_136059.1 coordinate 1,672,101,527, forward strand.
AGGTGTTGGTTGTTGGGTTTGTAGGGGTATAGGAGGGGACTTTAATGAAGTAATAATGAATTAACAATTATTTATTAATTTGTTGTGAATTTTTGAATTGATTATTAATTATGCAAATTATGTAAAAATTATATTTTTGAGTTATATATAAGGGGCAGGCTAATGTGTTTGTAGGGCCAGAGGGTGGGAATTTTATTTTGTGATAAATATTTAATAACAAATTATTCCTTTATTATAATGATTTAATAGATCATTAAATATAGTATTTGCGTTATCTACATTGGTTTTATTTTTTTTCATATGGGGTGCTAGGTCTGTGGGAGTTTAGTGGGGGAACTTAATTAAATATTATATTTATTAACGTTTTAATTAATTAATTAATTAATACATGTTTCAATGATGATGTAAAATGCTTAAATATTTTGTATTTTGTATTCATAATTTTCCTAATAAGAGTTTAACATTATTGGTGAACTAATAGGGTTATTAAAATATGTTATGTGTTTGTAATGAATTATTTTCAGTACTACTTCACAGACTGTAGCAGAAATAGTAAATATTACCAATCTGGAGTCCAACACTTTCCATAGTGGTGCAGTGACTGGAGTGGGACTAGTAAATTTAACGCATCCGAAGTCTAATGCTTTCACTACTGTTGCATAAACCAGTGGGAGTAGCAATGTTAAACACGTGAATTCCAACTCTTTCCCCTACTGTTGTATAGACTGGAGTGGGAATAGTAAATGTTACACTTCTGAAGTCTAACGCTTTCCCTACTGTTGCACAGACTGAAGTTGGAATAGTAAATTAACACCTCCAAAGTCCAACACTATCCCTACTTTTGCAAAAACTGGAGAGGAAACAGTAAATATTACCCCCCTTGAGTTTAACACTTTCCCTACTGTTGCAGAGAATGAAGTGACAATAGTAAATGTAACCCCTCTGAAGTCCAACTCTTTCCCTACTGTTGCATGGACTGGAGTGTAAATAGTAAATTGAACCCCTCTGGAGTCTAACTCTTTCCCTACTGTTGCAGAGTCTTGAGTGGGAATAGCACATTTTACCCCTCTGAATTCCAATACTTTCACTACTGTTACACAAGTTGGACTGGTAACAGTAAATTTTACCCTTCTGAATTTAAATGCTTTCCCTATTGCTGCACAGGTCACCCCTCTGAATTACAGTACCTTTCCTACTGTACAGAGTGGAGTGCAAATTGTAAATCAGATTGTACCCCTCCAAAGTTTAACACTTTACCTACTGTTGCACAGACTGTAATGAAAGTAGTAAATTTAAATCCTCTGAAGTCTAATGTTTTCCCTACTGTTGCACAGATTAATGTGATAATAGTAAATTGGACTGCTCTGAAGTTGGACGCTTTTTCTATTTTTGCCTAAAGTGGAGCAGGAATAGTACATGTTGCTCCTCCGAAGTCCAACGCTTTCACTACTGTTGCACAGATTGAAATCGAGATAGTGTTTGCATTATTTTTTGTTTTTTTATTTAAATTATTATTTTTAACATTGTTCAAATATATATATACATGTATGTATATACTTGTCTGTTTAATTTTGTGTTATTTGTTATATAGATCTGTTTTTGTACATTTTTGATGTATTATTAATTTGGTCATTTTTACTTGGATATATATTTATATATATTTTTAAATATTTAATTTAGATTATATCAATTTTATATGTTAGAATATGTAAGATTTACTATGTTGTGCTATATATATATATATATATATATATATATATATATTACCTACTGGCGGTCGCCAGTAGGTATATATAGTTAGGATTTTTTCCCTATGGGATTTTTGAAAATTCTATGTCTAATAACTTTGGCGTTTGTGGACGGAATTGGCTGAAATTTTCTGGAAAATGGAACATTTTGTTTCTGAGCAGCCACTGGAAATTTGGGGGGAGTTGGTCCAGGGGGGGCCGAGAAAAAAGGGGGGTCCCAAAACGTGTTTTTAACATTGAGTTTTCCATAGGGCGGTTAGCCTCACTTTTAGCCCGAACGGCTGAATGGATTTGCACGAAACTTGGCAAAATTGTAGGGACTGGTAGCCCGATGTGCCTTTTGTAGGTCTCAATATATGTGCTGCAGTGGATTTTGAGAAAATAACGTTCAAAAAAAGATATATATCTGTAAGCGCGGACCAGGCAGCGCCCCGGTACGCGTACTTGACGCGTAACGGAACTTCGCGTAGCGAAGTTGATTGGCTCTCCGGTGTCTGTCAACATTCTAAACAGTCCGGAGCGGCCGCCATCTTGTCTCTCGGTAGGATCGAGAGACAAGAGGAGGTCAAAAGCGAAGGGGCAAATGACCTTAAGGGGGCATAGTAGATACTCCCTGACCCCCTAGGTTTGATGTGGAGGCTTTAAAGGGGCCCCGCTAAGCAAAAAAAAAAATAATTTTTTTTTGTTTTTTTTCGTGGTTAGCGCCCGGTACGCGAACCGGGAAGCGTACTGGGGAGCGTATCACAATAAAAAATGAATGATAGACTTTTCAAATGCTGTATGTTAATTGATTGTTGGTTTTGTTGATTATTTTTTTTTTTTTAAACTTTTTTTATTGTGTTTCATAATTTATTAAACTTTCTAACATTTCATTGTCAGAAATTTCATAATCATGGAATATAGATTGTAGTCTCTGAGGTTGTAAAATGTCCTCATTTGCAAGGAGGTTATCTACTGCTTGCACACATTGCAGTAGTTCTTGGTCCCATGTTTCATCCATAAATTCAATCTCATTTGGATCAATGATTTCTGTGTTGGACTCTGGAAGGATAATTTCAAATGAAATGTTTTGTTCACTTTCCATTTTTCCTGAAATTTGCATAAAAAAAATATATATTAGTAGAGGTAGGGCACTGTTGGGATTAATTTTAGATAGGCAGTTTTTATCAGAGAATTTATCTTTGGGCAGTGTATAGTATCAGAGTGGAAGTAGGAATATAAAAAAGTGTATCTAAATTTATAAGTACTACAGAGGGATAGTATATAACTAACAGAAAAAGTTTGCCATATTAACTTAAAGTGCACAATATACTTCAGTTTTAAAAATAAAAACTTACCTTTAAAAAGAAGTTGAAGTTATTAATGAAAATCCAAATGAAATGTACACCAGGAAGTAGTAGTCAAAATGGCTGTGTTTCCTTCTCTTCCTTTATATATATTCGGGTACATAACCAATCAAATGTCAGGTAAAAAAAGTAGAAAATGAAAGTAACATTTTAATTGGTTGTCAATTCCAACACTTCAGATGTGTTTTGTGAAGTAATTTACCTCACGGTATTTAGAGAGGACTACAGGCTAAATGGCTAAATGGAATTCCAATCAAATTTGTGAAAATGGTAGGGATTGGTATGTAGTATGAGCTATTCTATATTTGGTGAAATTGTCTCCAGTGGCTTTTCTGTGAACTACTTTCCCACCTTTTTTGATGGTGCGCTTCCCAGGAAGCGACCCGGTACGCGAACCGGTGAGCGCCCTGGTACGCGAACCTTAAGCGTAACGGGAGTCCACCATTTTGTGTTTCGGTCGAATTATGATACAAGATGGAGGGCAAATAATGTTCAGAATGGGTAGAAGGGGGCACGGTAGACTTATCTTGACCCCCTAGGTTTTGTGAGGGTGGCTGAGGAGGCCCATATGTGCGGAAAAAAAAACATTTTTTTTAAAAATTTCGCGAGGTTAGCTCCCGGTACGCGTACCGGGTAGCGCACCAGGGAGCGTATTTTGTTGAAAATTAGTGAAAATAGTTAGAGTAAAAAAATAATTGTGAGTGATTAGATGTAGGGTAGCTCTGAGAAGAGCTTTTGGGTTTATGGTACATTTAGGTACTTATAAGTAGGTACCAATGCACATTTTTAAATTCAGAGTGAAAACTCTGTTGCCCTCATCTGAGAAGTGAACTCCATCTCCTCTGTAGATATCTTGCATGTAGTAACGCAAGTTATTGTTGTACAGGGAGCCCATTCCATGGTCTCTCATGTAAGCTGAAACAGATTTGTTTACATGCTTCCTCGACTTCTCAATTTGTGGACAAAATTGGTTTGACCACCTCCATTTCTGTCTTTGGCATATATTTGAATATACCAAGGCAGTCTGAGGAAAAAGTGCCATTAATTGCTCAAAGGTGTCCTTTAAAAGCATTTCCAGACCTACACCAGTCAAAGTGCCCAAGTCATTACCTCCACAGTGCACAATTAACAGGTCAGGTTTTGGCAAATGCATAAAGGTTTTCACCAATGGTATCAATTGGTGACATTTTAATCCTCTCTGGCCAAACCACTTAATTTCCACATCTTGTAAATTGAGGTTAGGTAAATTCCTGCTTTCAACGTACCTTTGAGCCCAGTGAATATAACTATGACCAACAATCCAGACAGAAAACATGGTGAGAGAAGGTTCTCCTGCAGTCAGATGAAGTGTGGCAATGAAATGGCAGTTGAAAAAATGTGAGTTTGAAATGAAAAAAACTGTGGAGTTTCTGTGTTCATGAAGTAGTAACAGTGATTGGTGGATTTTGATTGATGAAAACAGAAAGTTAGGGTGTAGAGATGTGTTCTTTGAAAGATGTATTTTGAGTGGTCAATAAAAAATCATTAAATGAAAGAAAGCACTGGATATGCAGGTGCACTGAGAGTTCAGAGTTCAATTGCAACATTGTTGTGTGAATTTGCAAACACCAGAGTTTCTCCAAGAGGTGGTTGCTATGGAAAATAGGCAGAAAGGGCAGAGGGGGAAGGGTTTTCATTTGAAAAAAAGTGAGGGAAGAGTTTTGATTGGGTGACATGAGAAATATGTGTGAAGAATTACACCATTTCTGTGCTTTTGATAGCTGCAGACTCTGGAGTGCATACCTTTTGCTCTGCTGAAGACAAATTGGTGTGTTTCTTAGACTGTTTTCAAACTCAAAGTATTTGCTAAGGTGAGAAAATATTTCTTTACTTTAGATAGAGAATAGTGTGCTTTAAGGAGAAAATTATGATTTATGTGGCGCAATTTGCTAGTAAATATGCTCTCACATGTGCATGGAAATTTTTGATTTTGAATGTTTTTGTTATATAGCCATGTTAAAAGTGACGCAACCATGCTGGAAAGCCAATCAAAAAATGCTTTCATGTGTTTTAATGACATTTTAAGTCATTTTCTGATGTGCAGTGTTTAGAAATTATGATTTGAAAATCGTTTTTGTGGAAAAGGAATTGTTTTTAAATTCATGACAAGGATATAATGGTGTATGGTTATTTATAAGGCAATTGACTGTCCTTGATGTTATTTTTCTCATTTTAGTGTAAGACCTTTCTCTGTGGCGCAAATTGCTTGTAAATATGCTCTTACATGTGCATGAAAATTTTAATTATCAATGTTTGTGTTACATAGCCATGATAAAAGTGAACCAACCATGCAGGAAAGCCAATAAAAAAACGCTTTCATGTGTTTCAATGACATTTTAAGTCATTTTCTCATGTGCAGTTTTTTGAAATTATGATCTGAAAATCGTTTTTGGGAAAAAGGAATTGTTTTTAAATTCATGAGAAGGACATAATGGTGTATGGTTCTTTATAAGGCAATTGACTGTCCCTGATGTTATTTTTCCCATTTTAATGTCAGACCTTTCTTTGTGGCGCAAATTGCTTGTAAATATGCTCCCACCTGTACATTGAAAATTTTGATTTTGAATGTTTATGTTACATAGCCATGTTAAAAGTGACCCTACCATGCAGGAAAGCCAATCAAAATACGCTTTTATGTGTCTTAAGGACAATTTAAGTAATTTTCCCATGTGTAGTGTTTTGAAGTTATGATTTGAAAATCGTTTTTGAGGTAAAGGAATGTTGTTAAAATTTATGTTCGCCATATGCCCCCAAATTTCTTTCTCAGGGTTGCAGCAGGGTGTTCTTGAGACACCCCTGCACTTTTGGAATAAATTCCTAATTTGTGATGAGCAAATTGTTAATCGCAAATTGCACCTTCATTTATATGAGCCTCCTAGCCCATGGAAATGAATGGGTAATTTGCAATTAGCAATTTTCTCATCGCAAATTTGGAATGGTAAAGAATCGCTATTTATTCCTTAAAATTCGCTTTTTTGGAAATGCAAAATAGTTATATGATACATATGGCGGTTGATGTCTAACAAGATAAGAAGCTTATGGATACATTTATGATGACTGGTGCAATGAAGTAGAAATCACTTACTTCATTGGTAGGCCTTTACAATAAATTATCTCCTCTGTATTCTTCATCAAGCATAACTTTAATCTGCAATCCTGAGTAGGCCTCACCTTAAACAAACCTCTGGATAGGCCACATCTTATTGTCATCCTGATTTAATCATTTATAATTCTAGGGACAGATTTATGATAGGTGTATACCTCTTTTGTGCCACTTAGAAAACATTGTCCATGGGGAAATGACTTAAAATGTCATTAAGACACATGAATGTTTTTTTTTTTAAACGTTTGCAATTTTTTTGGGTCACTTTCAACATGGCTATGTGTCTGAAACAGTCAAAATCTAAATTTGCAATGCACTGGTGGGAGCATATTTACAAGGAATGTGCTTCATGGGGAAAGGTCTTATAATGTAATATGGGAAAAATGACATTAGAGATACTGAAATGCCTTATAGAGAAGCATACACCATTATGTCCTTGTCATAAATTTGCAAACCATTACTTTTCCCCAAAAACGATTTTCAAATTATATTTAGAAAACAGTGCACATGTGGAAATTACTTAAAATGTCAATAATTCAAAATTTGTGATTCCTTAAATGCAATGTATAAAAAAAAATATGTAAAAAATGATATTAAGGATTTGGAAACTACCACCAACTTGTAGTTTGTGGTAATTTGCGAATTCTTTTCAAAAAGCATTTTTTTTTAAAAAAAAAAAAGGTCCCATATGACGCCCATACATGCCATTAGGCCATGTAGGTGTGCCATGTGCTCCCAAATTTCTTTTTCAGGGGTGCAGCAGGGTGTTCTTGAGATACCCCTGCACGCTTGAAAAAAATCCTATTTTGTGATGAGCTAATTGCTAATCACAAATTGCAACCTTCATTCCTATGAGCCTCCTAGCCCATGGAAATGAATGGGTAATTTGCAATTAGCAATTTGCTCATTGCAAAATAGGAATGGTAAAGAATTGCTATTTATTCCTTAAAATTTGCTATTTAGGAAATGCAAAATAGTTTGATGGTACATATGGTGGTTCATCTGTAACAAGATAAGAAGCTTAGGGATACATTTATGATGACTGGCGCAATAAAGTGGACATTACTTACTTCATTGGTAGGCCTTTACATATATTATCTCCTCTGTATTCTTCATCAAGCGTAACTTTAATCTGCAATCCTGAGTAGGCCTCACCTTAAACAAACCTTTGGATAGGCCACACCTTATTGTCATCCTGGATTAATCATTTAAAATGCTAGGGACAGATTTATGATAGGTGTATGCCTCTTTTGTGCCACTGTGCGTCACTTTTATGATGCAGCGGCGGTGCTAATTTGCAATTAGCAATTTGCTCATTGCAAATTAGGAATGGTAAAGAATTGCTATTTATTCCTTAAAATTTGCTATTTAGGAAATGCAAAATAGTTTGATGGTACATATGGTGGTTCATCTGTAACCAGATAAGAAGCTTAGGGATACATTTATGATGACTGGCGCAATAAAGTGCACATTACTTACTTCATTGGTAGGCCTTTACATGTATTATCTCCTCTGTATTCTTCATCAAGCGTAACTTTAATCTGCAATCCTGAGTAGGCCTCACCTTAAACAAACCTTTGGATAGGCCACACCTTATCGTCATCCTGGATTAATCATTTAAAATGCTAGGGACAGATTTATGATAGGTGTATGCCTCTTTTGTGCCACTGTGCGTCACTTTTATGATGCAGCGGCGGTGCAAAAGATTTGCTATGAGGCGACAAAATTACAAATTGATGCATTTAGGCAGATATGTCATGGTGTAAAAAAAACGTACCACATGAAACCGATGCAGCAGTGATGCAAAAGATGCACCATGTCGCAAGACAGGCCTCACTTGGGGCCATATGTATCAAGCTAATTAGCATTCGCAAAGATCAAAATTCTACGAATTTCGGCCTTTGCGAATGTTAATTAGACAAATGGTATGTATCAAACAAGTTTGATGCAAAATAAGGAGTAGCAAAATTTGCTATTCCTTATTTTGCGATTGCACTGAAGGATTTGCAAATTTTGTGATTACTTAAATGCAATGTATCAAACAAAAAATATGTAAAAAATGACATTAAGGATTTGGAAACTATTGTGGTAAATTGGTGGTAATTTGTGAATTCTTTTCAAAAAGCTTTTTTTCAAAAAACACAAAAGGTCCCATATGACGCCAACACATGCCCTTAGGGCATGTATGTGTGCCATATGCCCCCAAATGTCTTTTTCAGGGGTGCAGCAGGGTGTTCTTGAGACACCCCTGCACCCTTGGAAAAATTCCTAATTTGTGATGAGCAAATTGCTAATCGCAAATTAAACCTTCATTCCTATGAGCCTCCTAGCCCATGGAAATGAATGGGTAACTTGCAATTAGCAATTTGCTCATTGCAAATTAGGAATGGTAAAGAATTGCTATTTATTCCTTAAAATTCGCTATTTAGGAAATGCAAAATAGTTTGATGGTACATATGGCGGTTCATCTGTAACAAGATAAGAAGCTTAGGGATAGATTTATGATGACTGGTGCATCACCAGGGATGTGTCAGTCATCCTGCGCCGCTGTTCCGCCACCCATGGTGTGCTGCATTTACAATGCGGGGCATCATGGGGCAAAAATGGCACAGATGCGTGACGTATCTGTGCTGTAAAGGTAGTGATTGCTGGAGTTGTATCGCAAGTGCGATGCAGCTCAAGCAAGGCTCAGGGGTGCCCCATCTCCACAATGTTGCGTCAAGACCTATGCCTGCTTAAAGCAGGCGCAGGGTTTTGACGAAGCTTTCTCCTATCTGATTGTAAATACGGCACACCATGGGTGGCAGAGTAGCGGTGCACGTTAACTGGTGCATGCCTGGGGATGTGCCATTTAATATAAATCTGCCCTTTAACATTTAAGTATGTGCAGGGGACACAGAGTCGGTGAGGCTTATCCAAGGTTAAGAAGAGATGAGTCCTGTTCACTGAAAAATTAGACATAGTCTTCACCTGCTCAGCATTGCTGGACATGGCTAAATAATAGCTGCAAAATGTTAATCTTGTTAAACAATTTTACTATTATAATCTCTGAGATTTGTCTCTTACTCTGCAACATCTCATTGTTGTTATCTTTCTTTAAAGATAAAGACAACATCAACATGAGCGACAATCTGCAATCAGTTGATTTTGACCTCATCATTGAACTTGTAATTGAAACATCAGTGGATGTTGATCCATTGGATGATTTAAATCCTGAGGATGAAGAAGAGCGTGATGAGGATGCAGATTTGTCCGAATTATATGATATAGGATGGGAAGCTGACCTGCTTGAGCCTTTGGAATTATAAACATTTATTTTTAAAATTTATAATCAATAAAAAGTAAAAAGGTAAACCGTTTAATTTAAAAATAAAGACACCTTCAAAAACAGGTTATGTGTAGTGTCTTCAATAAAATATTAAAATATGCTCATAAAATTAGATCAGATTCACATATAAAATAGCATAGGTAACATAAATATAAATCTCATTTCTTTTCTGCTATTTCTGTATTGTAAATTTGCAAGGACTAAAAAATCTTCTATTTAAAATGTCAAGTAGTGTGTTATGTTTTTGATCACTATTACTGATTTACTGTTTGATAATAATGTTTAATAACATTTTTATTATATTTTTCCTCAGATTCAACTATGCCTACAAAAATAAGAGAGATGAAGGCTGCAAAACGTCAAAGACAGCAGGAGAAAAAAAAAATGCAGCAGTCCTCTAACAAAAAGATTTCTCAAGCGATGAAGAAAGCACCGGGTAAGAGCTCTAAATATTTCATAAAAAATATTTCTAATAAAAAAAATATTAGTACAGAAAATGTTTCAATCCATAACAACACAAGTAAATCAAATGGAAAGAAAAGGACAAATGAAAATGTTACTGCTAGAGCAAGAGATAAATCTGTGCATGATAGTAGAAGGAAACAACAGTTTACGGAGATTCGTAAACGAATGTTCCGTAACAGGATAATTGGCAATTTGTTAAAAAATATTAAGAAAGGTCAACAGAAATTAGTTTTTTATAGGAGAAAAAAAAAAGTTGAGAAAGTTATTGATCAGGCTTTTGAAATTAAACGTAAGTTATTTATTTTGATAATCAATAGAATTAGGAAGCTAAACAAGGCAATTTTTGATTTCAAAAGAAATAGTAGATGGAAGAGAATAGTTAATCGTAGTAATTTTTGTGAAGTTTTTTCTGGAGAATGGATACATAGTTCAAGCTGTGAGGCATTTTTTAATGAAGAGAGTTATTTCCAGGATAATGATTTGGTGCATGCAGTTGACATCAGTGGTCGTGCTTATGAAGTGAAAGATGGTTGTCCAGTTGAAAAAGAAAAACTTGTGACAACAGAGGCAGAAGAGTTGTTAGGTAATGAGGTTTTAGGAAGACGTGCTAAGGGTCCTGTGTACACCTGGAAGTGTAGTAGTATTTGCAGTGTGCGACAGGATTCCATCAATTTGCTTTGTGATTTTGTACGGTCATTTAACAAGAAAAGTTTGAAGCAGAAAATGAGGTTGTTGCAAGAATTAGATCCTTGCAGAGTGAGAGAAGTGACAGGTTTGCATGGTCATTCACTGGCTTGTCTTTCCAGGAGAGTATGCCAGAGTGTTTTTCATCATTTCAGGATGCTAGCAGTGCATCATAACAAAGTGAGGAAGTTAGTTAGACTGTTGTATTATGCTAAGAGTCCAGCAATTATGCTGAAACAATTATGCGCTGCTCTTTTGCATGGTTCTGAAATAGATGTGAGGAATATATGTGAAGAAATTGAGTTTTGTTACTTTGGAAGTAAAGAGGAGAATGTTGAAATTGAGCAAGAAATAGAGGGTCATTTGGAAGATACTGTACATGTTTCCAGTACAGATAATTTCCAGAGGGAAATTGCGACGTTTGACATGAAATCAAGTGAGAGGCCTAATTTCACTTGTGTGTGTTGTCGACGCACTTATTATAAGAATCAGACTAAGTTAGTGGATTTATATGCAAAAAGTGAAAGGGAAAATAATAGTGAATGGAAGGATTTTGCAACATACTTGATGGTAGAAAATTGTTTTGATTTGGGATTGGATCAACGTGTGTGTACTTATTGTTGTAACAAATTAAAACAAAACCAGATGCCTGCTAGAGCAGTTCATAATAATCTGGAATTGGTTGAGATTCCTTCTGAATTGAAGGATTTAAATACTTATGAATCTATTTTGATTCAAAGTATCCATCCCTTTCAGGCTATTGTAAGAATGGAGCCAAAGACAGGGAAATTGCCTCCATCAGATTTACAGAGAGGATTAAAGGGAAGAGTTGTTTATTTGCCTCTAGATTTGAAGAAAAACATTAACACAATTGGAGTAGAAAAAGTGGAAGAGGAACCTCTGGTTATCTTAGTTAATGGGGTTCCGACAAAGAATAAGAAAATATGGCAAGATTTAGTAGATGTTAGGAAAGTTAAAAAGGCAACATTGTATTTGAAAAAAAATAATAAATACTATAAGAATGTATATGTTGCAGGAGAGGAAGTAAGTGAGGAAGAGGATAGCGATTTGTGTGCTGGTCAAATTGAGAAAGTAGAACCCTCTACTAGTGAGGAAATATATGAACATTATAGTGTTCATCCTTTGCATTCAAAGGAAGTCATGGGGAATGCTATTGAGTTGTTTCAAATGAAACAAGCCAAAGGGAGTCCCATTAGTGTTTGGGAGGAAAGTTTGGAAGCTCGGTGTTTCCCACAGCTTTTTCCAACAGGTCAGGGAGGAAGATATGATGAGCGACCTCATCAAATTCCTGCTTCTGAATACCGGACTTTGCGATTGTATGCAGGAGATGCTAGGTTTCGACAATGCATTCCTTATTTGTTTCATCTCCTGTTTGAAAGCGATCTGTCTGGACTGTCATATGCAGTGAACCACATCTTGAAAAGTGGTATACACATGCAAAACATCTCGGCAAGTGATTTTATGGATAAAGTGAATGTCCAAGATAGTATTTTGGATTCTCACCTGATTAATCTCATGGCGTGTCAGCGTGGTACTAATGAGTACTGGTACCGTCGTCATGGTGATTTAAAATGTATGCTGAGGAACTTAGGTACTCCCACATGGTTCCTCACTCTGAGCTGTGCCGAGTATGGCTGGGAAGACTTACTTGAATTTCTACGAGAGGCAAATGCTAACGTAGAAAACATCGAATTCAAGACACCCGGAGAACTGTGCTCTTTGGATCCAGTCAATGTATGTAGGTACTTCAATCATAGATTTGAAGCTATGATGTCTTTCATCATGAATAAGAAGAATCCACCTCTTGGAGAGGTGTTGGATTTCTTCTGGAGAAAGGAGTACCAAGCAAGAGGTGCTCCTCATATACATATGTTGCTGTGGATCAAGGATGCACCTAAATTTGGAACGGATCCAGATGACTCAGTGATGAGTTTCATCCAACAGTATTCTACGTGTGCTGTTCCAAACGCAAAGGAGAAGAAAAGCCTAAGAGAAAAAGTTCTGCGTTTCCAAAGCCATCGATGTGGAAAGTACTGCCGTCGTAAATTCCGAAACAAGGACAAGTTCTACACTAAATGTCGTTTCGGCTTTCCACGACCGGTGATTTCTAAAGGAAGAGTAAACAGTTTGATGTCTTCGCTGCGACACAATGTCATGAAGAAATCACCTAAAAACACTTACAATTTGAAGAGGAACGAAGAGTCCAAGTACATCAACGACTACAACCCGGTGATTTTGTCCATGTGGAATGCTAACATGGATATACAGTTTGTGGCTGATAACTGTATGGCTGTGGCTCGGTATGTGACGTCTTACATCACCAAAAAAGAGAAGACAGAATTGAAGGATATGTGGGAGGACATTTCCCATGAAAAGAGCCTCAGCAAGAAGTTGTACAGTTTCAGTCTGAAGATGTTGTCGCATCGAGAAATCGGAGCGTACGAATGTTCTGACCGGTTGTCTTCAGCAAGTCTCTATGCCAAGTCCAGGAGTATCGTTTGGGCGAGTCTTGGTCTTGCTGCAACGCGTAATCGAGTTCTCAAACCTGTGCGGGAAATTGAGTATTTGGCGGAAAAGGAGCCAAACAGTACCGACATTTTGAAGACAAACATGTTGGATACATATTATCCAAATCGAAGCAGTCACCTAGAGAATGTTTGTCTGTATGAGGTTCTGCAAAATTACATGTTCAAGAGGAACATCAAAGAAGATACTGAGAAAGGAGTGTATGCTGTAATAGGAAGTGAGGGATGTCTGGTGAAGCAAAGAAAATGCCACTTGATAAACCATCGAAAATTGAGTGGCGAATCTCCTGAAAAAAAGGAGTTTTTCTATTTAGCACTTTTGCAACTTTTCAAGCCTTGGCGTGCAGAAGAGGAACTGCTTGGAGATTTCCTCTGTTATGAAGACTCTTTCAATGCCGCCAAGGAGACCATAGAATGTCCTGCTTTTCCCAAATATGTAGAAATGTTGAATGCGGAAATTGAGCAGGAAGCAACGATTGCAGCCGAGATTGCCAGAGACAGTTCTCAGGACAGTCAGAGTTCTGCTTCATTGAGTCAGGATCCACTAGGAGGACCTCTTATTGAAAATGAAGCTGCCACTGCTATGAATGAGGTGGAAAGAGCCATGGCACATGCTCAAGAGGATGCGGTTAACTTAGAAGAGTTGGAAAGGCAACTCAACGTTGAGCAGAGGAAAATATATGACGAAGTTACCATGCAAATTGATCATGGATTAAGTCATGATAAGAAAGAGTGCTCATGTACGTCGTTGAAGCCTGTCCGACTGTACGTGAGTGGAGAAGCGGGAACTGGAAAAAGTTTCCTCATTAAAGCAATTTCATGCTATTTGCAGGAAAGGACAGAGTCATCGCTGTCTTGTGTTGTCACTGCTCCAACTGGACTGGCAGCACATAATATTAAAGGGATTACTTTACATCGTTTACTGATGCTGCCAGTGGAGCATGACAACAAATTAGAATATCACAAGCTATCTGGAGATGCTTGTTTTGAAGTTTCAAGAATCTTGAGGAAAATGAAACTTCTTATCATTGACGAAGTAAGCATGGTTTCCAATGTCATGCTTGCCTTTGTGCATTTGAGGATGCAAGAAGTTCTCAAAACAGAGTATGATGTGTTATTTGGTGGCAAACACATCATTGTTTTCGGAGATCTTCTGCAGCTGACACCAGTGAAAGGGCAACCTGTGTTCAAAATGCTCACGCATGAAGATACCAGGAAGTGCCTAGGCAGCATTGGCAACGTCAATATATGGTTAAACTTCAATTATGCTGAACTGCATGAAAATATGCGTCAGGCAAAGGATGAAGTTTACAAGACTATTCTACAAGATGTTAGAATTGGAAAAGTGACCGAGCATGGGAAAGAAGCTTTACATGCACGATTACTGTCAAATTTATATCCAGAACAAGATGTTGTGCCTGAGAATATTTTTCAGAAAATTACTGATAAGAAATCTGGAATATGTTTGATGCCAACTCTTGCAGAATGTGCCAAATTTAACAACAAAATGTTGCATTTAGAAAAGCAAGAGATTGTGAAAGTGGAAGCTATTGATAGAGTAGAGCATATGGGATCAACAATTATTTTGTCTGAGAATCTGAAATCAAAATTGGATTCATTAGAGAAGACTATATCTAAAACTGCAGGTTTTGAAAAGACTCTGAATGTGTGCTTGAACTGCCGTATAATTTTAAGAAGGAATTTACATGTTGAAAGAGGTCTGGTAAATGGATCAATGGGTAATGTTGTTGATTTTGTGAAATACACAAATAGAGATGGAATTGAATTTTTAAAAATTAAATTTGATGGCATTGAGGAAGTACAGCTAATTGCTCGTTGTTCTGCTAGATTTTTGCTTGTAAAAGACTTATATGTTCGCCGTAAGCAGTTCCCTGTTTGCTTGGCATATGCGGTGACAATTCATAAATCGCAAGGTTTAAGTGTAGACACTGCATTGGTGAATATTGGCAGTTCTGTGTTCAAGGAGGGTATGGCATATGTGGCATTGTCACGAGTTAGAACTTTATCGGGATTGTACTTGATTGAGTGTGATGTCAGAAACATTTGTGCAGATCTAGATTGTGTTAAGGAATACAATAGGTTAAGAAGAGAGTATGCGCCACATTTGCCTCAGTTTCCTTTGTTTGAGAAACGTCTGGTAGGCCGGAAACGAAGAAATGAGAACAATACTGGGGAGGTTGTAGCAAAAAGACAAAAAGTGAATGAACCTAAAATTACAAGCAGAAACAAAGAGGATTCTGTTGAAGATGTTGTTGGTTTTCAGTTTGAAAACAGTTCTGGTGTCAACTGCTATGCTAATGTAGTAATGAATGTTTTGTTTTCTCTAAAAAATGTAAAAGAAGAGATTGTGGTCAATTCTGATCAAAGATTTTGCAGTTTGTTGAATTCTGTGTTAGAGAAATGTAGCACAGATAGAACAAAAATAGAAAGTGTGTCTGAAATTCGAAACCTGTTAGACAGATGTTCAGGGCAAACACAATTCTCTCAAAATATTCAGCAAGATTGTCAGGAGTTTTTAATGTATATGCTTGATGTATTACATGCTGAAGGTGTAGATGTAGATCAGCTGTTTGGGCTTTCTTATCAATGGCAGCATGACTGCGAGAACTGTATGGTATCAAGTACTAGTAGTGTAGACTCAGAAAGATTTATATATTTAACTTTGCCAGACAGTAAATCAGTCTCCTTTAATAAGCTAGTAAAAGCTGCTAATCACAGCATGGAGTGTAGCCAATGTAAATCTGAAATGATGTCCACATTATTTATACGAACATATGGCCAGTACGTCATTTTAATGTTCCAACGATGTAGGCCTGATGGAACAAAATTGACAACTTTAATAAAAAAATTTGTAGCTTCGCAGTTGTCAATATCAGGAAGGACTTTTGTAACTACAGCAATTATATATCATGACGGCCCTTCAATATCATCAGGACATTACACAGCTTATTTAAAGTCTAGAAATGGCTGGTCATTCTTCAATGATTCTGTTTTAATTTTCAAAAAAAAATTGCCGTATGACCTTAAAAACTCTTACCTGGTGTTTTTAAAACCAAAATTTTAGGAAAATAATCTCGGGATATGATCTGTGGAATTTCAAGAAGTTCTAATGGCTCCTACACAATTTGGCCTTGAGGATAAGTGTAGTTCAGAGACATAACTTCTAATCAAAGGATTGGACATCATGGAGATGTATGTGCACTTTAAATGAGTTCAGAAAAACTGTTTCTTTTCATAAGCTAATTGAAGCAGCCAATCAAAACATGGAGTAGAGGGAATGTAAGTCTGCAATGCTGTCTACTGTTTTACATTGCTTTGTGATTAAAAGTGATGTAGAGAATTAAATAATTGTAGTACTCATAGAGGTAGTGTAAGTCTGCTTCATATTAAGCAGTATCAGTGTCATAGGAAATGTAGAACATGACTGACCAAGAAGGGGAAGATATTACTATTCCAGGATTGTGAAAATGATCTTCAACATTTTAATTCTGAAAGTTGCGGAAATGCCAAATGATGGGATTGGCTTACAAGAAATCCAAGAGTTATAAATATCTCTGACTAGATTTGGCCTTGTGGAAAATAGTGGTAGAGAGCAAGAAGTCATTTATTGCATGTAACGTGTTTTTAAAAACGATGGAGGTTTTCTTTCAGAAAGTGGCGGGCTGAAAGTAATAACAGCACAAAAGAGTGTAAGCTGTTCATAGGACATCCTTGGACGTCATGGAAAGTAAGTTAACTTTAAGGAGTTCTGAATTTTATTTTCTGATGTCGTATGGGTTTTTTAAACACAATCATTTTGATTGTGTTTTTTTTTCCCCGCTGTTACATGATGAATACCTTCAAGTCACTGTTTTTAGTGAATTTTGATACATTCTGAGAACAGCAAAAATAAACCATTTAACATGTATAATTAATTCTGTACTGTTTGCATTTATGATGTATATGTAGAACTGTGTAGGAGGCATGGAGAAGGTGAGTTTTCTGTAAGTGTTAAATTTATTGTATGCAGTGCTGCACTTCTACGTATTCTTTCATATGCTGGACTACATCTGCACAATGAGATACCTAAGCAAAGGAAACACAAGTGATGTGATTGTGAAATGAGCAAAATAAATTGCACATATTTCAATTACATCACCTGAGTTTCCTATCATTACGAATCACATTGTGCAGATCAAGTTTAGGTCTGTCCAGGGAAACATAGGAGGTTTCTACTTTGTTGAAGAGTGCAGTGGACATGACTCACTTCATTAGTAGACTTTCACAGATATTATCTCCTCTGTACACTTCAACAAGTGTAAATCTCATCTTGAACTCTGAGTAGGCCTCACCTCAAACAAATCTCTGGATAGGAGACATGTTATTGGCATACTGAAGCGACACTTTTCTGAAACAAGAGCAATGCAAAAGATGCACCATGTTTTAAGATAGGCCTCACTTCATCTGCATCAAGATACTGTTAGTTTAAAATGTATATCTTTAGCATTGTGTAGAGGACCTGGAGAAGCAGAAGCTTCTGTCAGTGTCAAAGTTGTTGAAAAACTATTTGTCCTTCAATATTTTCCCTTGTCTTTTGTAATTTTTAAATACATATTTTAATATTTTTCAAATGTTGTTTCTCTCTTTCACAGATTGAAAGTATAGAAATAAAATGTGATTAATTTAACGGCAATTACAAGGTAAATAGTTGTACTCTTTTCGTTACATTTCTATCACATTCACCTACTATTAGATCCACTGCTTCACTTCTTTAATCCTCAGTTTCCTGCCTTTGCTACTTTCCTCATTCCTTTCTCTATTACCTATTTACTCAACTCCTTCCACTCTTTTTCTCAGTCCCTCTGTTCTCATAGTTCCTCAGTCTTGTTCACTCACTCCATCTCTATTACTCTTAGTGTCTGTGAATTACTTTCCCAACTTTTTTTTTTTTGGGACCGCTTCCTGGGAAGTTGCCCGGTTCGCAAACCAGCAGCGTTATGGCAGTCCACCATTTTGTGTTTCGTTCGAATCAAGATACAAGATGGAGGGCAAATAATGTTCAGAATAGGTAGAAGGGGGCACGGTAGATGTATCTTGACCCCCTTGGTTTTCTGAGGGTGGCTGAGGAGGACCATAGTTCTTCACTCTTGTTCACTCTCTCTGTTTCTATTAATGTCACTGTTTATGACTGATCAAAAAAATGTTTTTTAAAAAAGAACAGTAACTATAAGGGAAGGAAATAGACAGTTATGTTAAAAGAAAGACAGCTATAGGGAGTAAACTAACGATACTGTTACCTACAATCCACTGCTGTTGATGTTACTGACCATGTCATGAATGATGTAATATGTGAAATCATCAACAGTGGATTGTAGGTAACAGTATCCTTAGTTTACTCCCTAGAGCTGTCTTTCTTTTAACATAACTGTGTATTTCCTTCCCTTATAGTTACTGTTCTTTTTTAAAAAATATTTTTTTGGTTAGCTTCCGGTACGCGTACCGGGTAGCGCTCCGGGAGCGAACTAAGAGAAATACAGGTTGGCAGAGTTCCAAATATTCTACCAATTTTTTTATAATGGGGAGTTAGTTCTGAAAAGAACTTTTATTTTAATGTTTTTGTTGTTTTATATTTTTTTTAGTATTTTTTGAACATTTTTTTACTTTTTTTGTATTTTCTGAACGTTTTAAAAAAATTTTTGGTTTTTTTGGGGGGGGGGAAACAAAAACGATCCATTATAAAGGGCTCAACAGGAGCAAAAAAAAAAAAAGAATTTATTTTTTGGTGCGTCTTGTGCAAACATTAATATGATTTTGAATTGCTCGCAAAATCAAAGTGATGCTACTTTCTCTGTAGCAGATGAAAGCGCCACATTCCACGCACACTTGTTTTACGTGCCCAAACAACATTTGGATGTTTGCAATCACCTCCCTCGCCTCTGGTCCCGACACCTCTGGAACCACCGATCTTCTTGCCATTTGGAGGGGATTTTGTTGTTGGTCACGTAGCTGGGCAGCACTATAGTTATTTGGGTGCCACCTACTCATATGCCGATGCATAGTATGATTGCCATAACTATATTTTTTATCAGTGCCCCTTGACAATCTGTCACCGCATATGCGGCAAAACACGTAACGAGCATTCACTTTCTTTTGCCCCTCAGGAATTCTGTAGAATTGCCAGATATAATTCTCCTGTCGATTGTACCTCCTGGGCTCCTCTGGCAAAAACTCATGCTCTTCCTCCTCTTCCTCCTCTTCCTGTTCTTCCTCTTCTTGCAGAATTACTTCTGCAGGTGGTCCTCTCTTTCTTGGATTTGGTGGAGGTGGTGGGCTAGCACCAGCTGAAGCTACTAATGAAGCCATCACAAAGTCTCAATAAAGGGTCTTTCTCTCACCAAGATGAAAGTCAGAGTGATGAAAGAAGGAGGGGTTTTCATCATTTGGGAAAAACAAAAGTTCTAAACCAATGAAAAGTGTCCATTTTAGATCACATGACCTTGTATTACATCATTAGGAAACCAAAAGTGAAATGAACCAATGAAAAGTGTTATTATCGAGTCACATGACCTGCTATGTTTACATTACGCGGTCGGCGCCGCGCCGCGGATCGCTTCCGGTTCGCGTACCGCTGCGCTTCCGGGTACGCGAACGTAGCACGTAATATGACGTATTACGCGAGAACGCGAAACGTCATGCTGACGCGAAGCGTCGCGATGTTGTTTTGTAACGCGAGAGGTGCGCTAAAGGAACGTTTACCAGTTCGCGTACCGGGTCGCGCCTCCGGATTGAGCTAACGGGAAGCTAACCGGTACGCGTACTGGGAGCGAAACAAAAAAAAATAAAAAAAAAATTGTATAAAAAACATGTAAAAAATATTTTTCTTTTTAAAGAATAATACATTGTAAAGGTTTTGATATTAGCTATTAAAAAACCAATGAAATTCACTGAAAAAACCATAGGTTATAGACCATATATAGTTAGGAATTAGCATTTACAAAACCTTAAAAATTCACTGAAAAAACCATAGGTTATAGACCATATATAGTTAGGGATTAGCATTTAAAAAACCTTATTTTACTCACACAAAACCATTGAAATTCCATATATAGTTAGTTGTACTAACTATATATCACGCACCCGCAATCCACTGCTGATGATGTCACATATTACATCATTCATGACATGGTCAGTGACATCACTGATGACATCACTGATGACATCTCAAATGACATCACTGATGACATCACTGATGACATCATCCAGTGACTGACAACAGGTGTGCTACACGGCTAGGGGGAGGAGCGGAATTTGCGCCAGCTATTTGAACATGCAGGAAACAACTTACCCTGATGACTCTATCCGGTGTTGGGCGCTGATGAAGGCGGACATGCCGAAATGCATTCGCTGCCACAGGATCTGTCTGCAGCTCAAATAAACCTGTTTTACCTGATCCCCTCCGGGCTCCTGCTTCATCTGTTTCAGACGGAGGTTGTGGCATAATTTCTGTGCTAACCAGAGGCACAGTTTGGGAGCCCCGCCACGCTAAAGGGTCCGGCGAAATACTGGTACGGCTTCACAGCATTTTCGTCTTTCTTAGAGGGAATCAGCCGGCACCCGCCACGTCTCCAGAGGACTCCGAGCAGTGAGGTATTGCACCTCTTCATTGACACTGTGCCTTCGGCATCTTAGCGCCTGCTCACACAAGTCTTTGTTGACGGGGCTGTGGCGGTAAGGAGGGGACCGGAGGACAGGCACTTTGGGCAAAGGACTGCATAAGGTGACTTTGGACTCTGCAGCAAGTTTTGCTTCGGTCACCCCCCACACTTTCACCGACCCATGGTGTTTGAACATAAAGCATCCTGGGAGTTGCAGTGCTA
Source organism: Lissotriton helveticus (assembly GCF_964261635.1). NCBI lineage: Eukaryota > Metazoa > Chordata > Amphibia > Caudata > Salamandridae > Lissotriton > Lissotriton helveticus. The sequence continues at coordinate 1,672,122,663 of NC_136059.1, forward strand.
GATACTAAGAGGACTGACAACAGGTGTGCTACACGGCTAGGGGGAGGAGCGGAATCCGCGCCAGCTATTTGAACATGCAGGAAACAACTTACCCTGATGACTGTATCCGGTGTTGGGCGCTGATGAAGGCGGACATGCCGAAATGCATTCGCCGCCACTGGATCTGTCTGCAGCTCAAATAAACCTGTTTTACCTGATCCCCTCCGGACTCCTGCTTCATCTGTTTTAAAGGGAGGTTGTGGCATATATATATATATATATATATATATATATATATATATATATATATATATATATATAAAATGAAAATCAATATGTATGTATTAGTTTTTACTGATATTAGTGGGGAACGATAATTTTTTTCAATATTTTTGTACTCACCATTATAAATATAGAGAACATATATTTTTGTAATCCGTATCTTTACACAATATTTCTGCATCACTATATTTTTGTTATCGAGATTCAGTCACCTATCCCTTTATTGGCATTTCTTAGTTGAGGAACATAAAGGCTGATAATGTAATGCGGTTCCAAGCGAATTTATAAACAAGATACTGCCTTGGCTTAGCTAATCTTGAAGATGTTCTGAACTTCAGTCTACTGGAGGTGAAACTATTACCGTGGGAGTTGAAGGGACACAAACTATCACAAGTTTATCGTTCACTGGTCATAAACACCCCAGACACCTTTGACCAGTTTTAGGATGCCTAGGAGAGGGACTTGGGAACACTCTCTAAAAAAGGACTGGATTGAGGTGAGAGTGGCCCCCTGGGAGTCAGCCATTGCATCCCAATTCCGATGTATTCAGTTAAAATATCTTCACCCCTTTTACCTCACTGGAGTCTGACTGTAGTGATTTGGCCTTATTGCTTCTCCAATTTTCCTTAGGCTCACCAAGAGGGACCCTAAATACACAATTTTGCACATAAATGCTGACCTAGACTCAATAAATATAAAATCGCACAGTTGTGGCTGGGGCTTTTTACTGTGAAAAGGGACATTGCCAAGCACTGGATAGATGCTGATCTGCCTCCCCCACTAGTGGCGTGGGAAAGGTGCATGGCCTATTGTGTGAGCTTGGACAGGCTAATTTATTATACGAGGGACTGCACTCAAAAGCAATATAAAACTTGGAGTGAGTGGTGTCCCTATCTGGGCATTGGGTGGAATCCCTGTGCATCTGTATCCCAGTTTGTTGCTGATAACACGTAATGCTGTAGGGAGGGGTGAAACAGGCCTAGAGTTTCAATCATGATTGTTTATCAGCTGAGTCTACTTCCTTTCTAACAAGCAATAACTTTGAGATTGTCATGATATGTTAGTTTGAAAACCTTTTGTTTATTTTCTTTTTCCTGTTTTTATTCATCAGGTCAGTAAAATATTTACAAAAATAAGTGGCAGTCTAATATATGACGTGCGACACTTGGGAGGTCTAACTTCTAACAACAGTCAGACCTACCAAATCTATTAGTTGATTCTCCAGTTTTCTACTGTAGATTCAGCACAACTAGAGAGCTAACATTCTATATTTCTAACAAATGTACTGGAACTTCTGAATGCCATTTGTCTGAAATACAGGATGTAGAATACATTTCTATGATTATGGTGCAGTAAAGGAACAAGATCAAGGGCTTCATTTTTCATAGGAATACATGGTTATTGACATAGAAAGCTGAAATGAGGACACATTTTCTATTCATTCTCAAATATAATCCTTATTCATGCCATAAAAAAAATATCTGGCTTGCTGAATGAAAAATAGTTTCAACAGCAGCAACAGCAGCAGTCAGTTGATTCCCCAGCGCTCAAATGTAGCTTCATCGCAGCCTTTTCATGAAAAGCTAAAGTTCTAACATTCTGCCTTCAAGATAGAACCTCTGAATGCCAATGAGCACTGGGATTTTAATGCAGATATGATAACAGCTAGTGATTTCTGACATAATAAGTATTTTTAAAGGAGTAAAATAGTTCTGGAGAGAAATCAGAACCTCAACCCAGTATCTCCATTCCACAACTGTTTCCTCAGAATACACATCCTCCTTAATTTTCAAGTAGGAACATTTTGATAGTCAGAAAATATTTGTTTCCATTTTTATTTTGAATGTATTGGAGGCGATTGTTTAGAGGGGCAGGAACACACAAAATGAATTGGTGTATGCTGTTATGGGTAGTGAAAGCCTTCATTTGAGCTGCTGTTTGGATATGTAATTTTTCTTTTTACTCTTTTCTACTTCCTTTCGTCAATAGTTACATCTCCCGCCATGAATCTGTTTTGACTTCAAAACCATTCTTATTGAGAGTTATCTTTAAGGAAATTATACAAAAACAATATATACTTATATTCTATAAAAATGCTGCTCTGTGTGCCTTTTATTAATCTGATAGAATAATGTGACCACTGTTTGAGAGGGATTATGAGTTTGGCCGCCATGGTACTGCCAATGAAGCGGCATCGGAATCACCGCCGCACCGCTGACAGTCTGCCTGCCCTATTACGATGCATGCGGTTACATAGACGAAAACCCACTCTGGTCCCGCCACCACCTCCAGCAAATCTCGACTGCGGCCATAGTTGGATATGCCAATGTGTCTGTCAGAGGGTGGACTGCCAGTATTACCAGTGGCCCAATTATGATAGCCTTTCCGCCGACATGACTGTGGCGGTCCAACCACCACATCTGAGATGGCGGAAAGGGAGGGATATAAGGCTGAAACTCACCTGTACTCAGCATCACATGTCCTGTGCCACCATGGAACCGATCATACATTTCCTGTCACTGCTGTTCCAGCTTGATGAGGTCCAAAACCAACACCGTCAGCTGATGGTAGGTTATACTCTTTCCCTTTTTCATCGACTACTGAGAAAATAGATACCCCGCCATAGACCTGACAAGGGGGTTGGGGTTCCTGGTCAAACAAGTTTTGTGGGTTCCAATGCGGAATTGTTCTCAATGTATGATCCAATTATAGCTGTACGATGCCCTCTTTGGCAAGGTCACTGAAACTGCACAGACACACTCTACAAAAGTCGGCTTGTGTTCACATCTCATAATCAGGGATGTGCATTAAATTGTGTCACACAACAGCACCACCGTATCAATATCACACATATTATCTCTGTGAACACTCACATTGTTCACATGCTAGGTCCTATTTTTATATAAAAAATACATCTGTATGGATGTGTCATGAAATTGAAACACACATTCTCTGCTAAATCTCTATAACGGACTCTCACACATCACCCACATTAAAATGTAATGTCAGGTAAATAGGATTTCAAATAATCGGTGTGAAAAGCATTCAAAGGTCACAATGTAAAGACTCGCTCCAGAATAGGCATGCCTTAACCAGGAGACCCCTAAAAAGCTAGAGCCCTAGGCTACAGTTCACTTGGCACATGCCTCAAAACCTCTATGGGCACAGGACTTGTGGATTGAAGTATATCACGGGCAACCGATAGTATAACCAAGTGCCATGCATATGTGTGTAATGTGTTAGTGTAAGCCATGAAAACAAATATAGCAGTAACATTATTTGTCTCACATTAATATGTAGCAGGTGTAAGGTACACACACAAAAATGGACACATATCAATTAAAATTCCTAATAAGGAATGACAATTGAACACCTTCCATGTGTGGATGGACCAATACCTAACTTGTACACATCAAACACATATTCAACCTACATCATAGGGAGCAGTACAAGCTAAACGTTGTTCACATTGGCTAAGCCATGCTGAAATACTTACCACATGAAATACCACCCAATGCAGTGTCCACCCCAAATTGGATTTCATCCCACATATTCATCCATTGAACAATTCCCCTTTTACTGTGTAACTCCAGCACTGGTTCCAATGTCAGATTATACTAACCACTCCAAATGGATCAGAAGTGAGGAATGAAACAAAAACGCAACTGTAGTGACACATCACAAAGTATCCAATAACATCAAATAGTTAGAAAAGTATCCAATAACATCAAATACTTAGAAAAGTAATGGCAGAACAAAGCAAATGTTTAATTTTGATAAAACAATTAGATGTAGTAAACCAAAAGCTAGTCCATTTTCACATTGTGTGGTCCAGCACACAGCTGTGCCACTAATCGTCTCCTTCTTGACACTGACAGGGCAATCTCATTACAAAGGATCATCCATTGGGCATGGTAGGCACCTCGAAGATGTTAATTAGGTTGGGGATGTTTGGGTTTGGGAGGGGGTCCTTGGATTTAGAAGGTGGGTTTTGGGGAGAAAGGAGTAAACGGATGTTTATGAGGGATGATTTGGGGGTCAGAACAAGTGGACTGACTTTTTGAAGGGGGGCCCTTTGAAAGGGTGGCTGGGTCTGGACTAGGGGTGGATTTGGAGGTAGAAATGGTGGGTATGGGTGTGGTATGAGTTGTGACCTTTGAATAAAGGGTGGTAGGTGGATTGGAACGGCAGAGGGCCAGGTGAAATGTGAGACTCACAGTGGGGAACTTGTGAAGGGATTTGGGAGTGAGTGGGATCTTGGAGGGAGTGTCAGTGTCTAATGTGTTTGGGACGGTGGCGGGTCCACATGCATGCGTGTCAGGTGTAAGTGCTGCAAGTGTTGGTGTGTCTTGTTTCTCAGGTGTCTGTTGGGTGCATGATTGTTTCTGTCTGAGTTTCTTATGTATGTATAGTGTGAGTGATTTGTCTGTGGATGTTGGTGCAGCGAAAGTGCAAGGTGTGTGTGCTGTGACTGCTGATGCCGTGGTGACTGTGGGTGTGGATGTCTGTGCTGTCTGTATGGATGTAATGATGGTTGTGGTGGTACACGTTGGTGTGAAGGTGTCTGTGCTGGGTGGGGAGGGGTGGTGGGTGAATAGTGTGTGAATGCATGTATGTTGTCTCCTTTGTTGTGGGGAGATGTGATGGGGGAGTGGTGTGAGTATGCAGGTGTGGTGTTGTCAGTGGTGGGTTTGGTGTCTGTGTGTTTGGATACATGTCATTTATTTTTGTGATGAAGAGTGCTTGTGTGTGTGCTGCTGGAGTCTGTATGGGTGGGTGCATGTCAATGTGTCTATGTGCTTTGGGCAGGTTTGGGAATACAGTATTTGGATGAGTATGGGCCAGGGGGAGGAACGCAAGGTTAGGGTGGACGGAGAACTGGTGAGTGAGGTAGCCAGATCCTGTAAAGATCTCTGCAAGTCAGATATGGCACTGTGAATGCCTTCCAGGTAGGCCACAATCTGCTGCAGATGGTTGCTTGCCCCTGGCTGGTATTCAGGAGTGCAGTCTGACCCACAGAGATGTGCCTCAGGAGGTCAATAGCCTCCTTCCTCAAAGCAGCAGAGGGGACAAGGCCAGGCGCTGAGGTGTCAGGAGCAAAGGAGATGGCTCCCCTCTCAGGGAAGGGGACCCAGCCAACTAATTCGGGAATGGCAGGGAGGATGGCGATGAAACTGGTGGTGGCAGACAAGGATAAAGGTGGAATTAATCCTGTGAGGTCTGCCACCACTCAGGAGTGTCCACTGAAGGATGACACTGTATCTGAAGAACTCAAGCTTGTGTTGTGTATGGCATCCCCCACACCCTCCTGGTCACTGGGTCCCTATGTGCCCAAATTGTAATGTCAGGACCCACTGTGACCAGCTGAGTTTTCAACAACGTTGGCCCTTTCTCCTTCACTTGCATTGGATAAATCTGAAATTACATGTAAAATTGGTTTACTGCAACTGTGTTTCCACACCTGACCATCACATATCAACAGTAAATGTTTATTAAGTGCACAGATTAAACCAGCTTCATGGTTCCCTATATAGGCTTCAGCTTTAGCATGAGCACATGCATGCATGCTACATAAACCGGAAACAGTTGGTTCCAGTTATGTCATAACCCCAGACAGCTTTAAATGCATTGATGGACTTGTCTATACTCCTTCCTTATGTCCATACAAGGATAGTTGATCACCTTGTATACTTTTGCACTTGTATTATACCATAGTAAAATGATGTTACCAAATAGGATGGCTACAAAATATAAATTTCCACACTGTTCACACAGACCCAGATTTAAAAAAATGTTCATTTACCTTTCAAGGCATCATGATGTCATGATGGTCAAGTTGAAGACCAAAGTACCATCACTATGTGCAATAGCAGAAATCACTTCACAATCAAATGCTCATTGCACATCATATATCCACTTACAAAAAGGCTAATGAAAGCTGTACTGAAGTAGTTTAGCTATGTATCACATCAGCATAGAAAAGTAACCTGGAGACATTGAGTGCCAAAGTTTTGTGAGATAGATATTCCAAATGCATGCAGCAGAAGACTTCTTACAGCCATATGAACATCCCCACTCTTGCTTGGTGCAGGTGAACACCATTCATAGATTGTATTCCTACAGCCCAAATACACCTTTGAAGATTGTTGTGTGTCAGTAAACATTTATGATATGAAGATTTGGGATCACTATAGTCCTAATGAAATTGCTCATCACAGCACTATTTAGCATAGCAACACATATTGTCTAGTAAGGATGAGTGTAGACACTAACATATGATGTCTATATTTCTAGATCTCACTCCCTGATGCATGCCAGAAGTCAGAGAATGAATTTGAAAGAGGGAAATGTACACTAGGCAACATGTAGGCACTAATTCTGATGGGACCAGTGATGTATGCATACTCATGTCACTGTTGAATACCAACGTACCAATGGGAATTGTTGTCCAGTCACAGCATAAGGAGTTCACTGTATGCCATGTCACATGTAATATAGCCACCATCACATGAGAGACAGTAGTGAGGGAACATCACTCCTTTACACGAGGAAGACAAGTGGCCTGTTTGGTACAATTGTCACTCAGAAAATGAAAGAGCATGAGATTATATATCAGTTCACTCAGCCATGTGTCTGCTCAAGACTGTAAATTAGGAGTAGACTGGACCCTGCTGTGTTCCTAATAATAAAGACAATAGGCACAGCACATCAGCATGCACCTACTACCAGACTTACATAAACAGTAACTTTCTTGTGCATCACACATGGGCCACACCCAATATTAATGGGGAAATGCCTGCCTGTAACACACACATTTGGCAATGTAACATGTATCACTCTGACCAGGACTCAGCCCCTTGTAGCTGCTGTTGGGCCCTCAACTGCCAATCAAGCTCCAGGTAGGCCACTACCAGTATGCTGGCCATTAGGGGGGTCCAGGTTGGGCAGTCCCCCCGTCCACATTGGGAGGAAATCCCTAGCTGAACCTTTATGATCTTTCGGGTCCAGCGCTCCAAGTCTTCCCACCTCCTCCTGCAATAGATGCTGCGCTGGCAATAAACCCCATGGTTTGCACCCTCTGGGCGCTGGCTTTCCAAATTGATTGCTTTTGATAGCCGTTGACCTGTATGGATACAATAGGTGAATACACAGATTATAACAGTTTGACACACATTTTATTTACATCTAGCACATGCCTAAATCAATAGTCAACACAATACATGTGTAGTTCTCAAATGCGGAGCACCAATACAAAGACATGAATGCTCACTTTTGGAGTCACTTGCTGACTATCCTCAACCCTGGTCATGTCGTACACTGACAAAGCCAGCCCACTAGCATCAAGTATCCCAGGGACATCCTATATATACTGTGATGTGAGCTACTATGAAACACAACACACCTTTGTGACCTTCTAAAAGGTAAACTACTTTTGCATGATTGTACAGATCGCTTTACAGTCAGGCCCATTGATCTGATGCATACGGTCCATACAACCTGGTGCCAAGTATAGACTACATCCTAACACGTACGTCAAAAAGAACAGGCTGGCATGTGTGTCATTGAGAGCTTCCTCTCTGGGCATGTGTGGACATGTGGACTACTTAATTGGATATCATACTTCCTGTGATTAAGTTTGTGTGGTATGTACTGACATCACAGGGCACACCTTTTTCCCATATGTGGCTCTGTTACAGGGATGACATCAACATACATATTTATTGTTTGTTTGGTTTAATGTAACACAGCGGGTGATTCACATGTCAAATTTCTTTAAGAAGTAACCAACTATCTGCACTGTTATTGTGTCACATGTGCACTAGGCTTGTACAGTGCAAGCATGTATTACGGAAAAGTGAATACAGACCTGTGGGAATAACAGTATGTCATAAGTAAATAACACATATTGACAATGTGGGTCAATGGAAAGAAGTATCAGGTTAAAGGTTTCCCTCGGTCACCATTCCAAATGTAGTTCATGTAAAAACAATCAGGGATGATATTTGGTCAGAAAACTCATTCTGGTACTTCCAAGGTTCTGAAAGTCTACAGGGAGATTAATTACCGTGTGCATCAGCTGAATTGCCACAGTGACTCTGCCCCAGCCCGGCCATGGCCCATAATAGTCTCAACGCATTGTCAGGCCTTGCTCTTGCAGGCTGAGCATTACATTTCCACCATCAATACATAGAAGTACATTTTGCGGCCATCCAATTTGTGACCTCAAGCTTGTGTGGTATTTAGAAGGAATCTGTGAGGTGTAGCTAGCTCATAGACAACATTTTGGCGATCCCTGATCTGGACTGAGTGATATTTGGGACTGTATACATAGCTAACCTCCTCCTCAACTGCTTCTACAGTATACATACTCAGATCCAAGTCTATACATTTCTTTGAACATGTACCATGATCTGATTACAAAATATATAATAAGTAGCATTCAAATTATACATGCAGATATGTGCATGCCACACAATTAGAATCTTGGGCTTACCACACATGACACATCACAATGGTGATTTTGGTACACAATGTATAGTGCTCCACAACCCATTACAGGTTTGACCTATGTAGGGACTGCAAACTGTTACAAGAGTAATCAGGATTCACTCTGGGACTCAGAGGTATGTTGTAGCCTGTGAGAAGGGAAAGAATGGAGTTAAACAGAGTAAAAAATCTATGTAAGATAGGTACCTGTTCCTCTGGTGAACCATAGATCTGGCCATACAGTGAAAGCACTTCTTCTACCAGCAGCTCAAGTTCTTCAGGAGAGAAGGCACAGGCCCTCACACCTGCTTGGCCTGGCATGGTTGGCCCCAGAGGTGGCAAACAGCAGACAAAGTAGAGAAGGTGTTGATAGTAGCTGATTCAGGAGGCAAGCGAGTTATTTTTCAAACCACAGCATACATGAACACCACATATGCGGTCATCAGCATAGATGGACACAGCCGTTGGGATTTGACCATCACAGTCACTAACATTAGCCTATGGCTGTGTCTGCTGTGGATGACACTGCCCACCGCGTTGTCAACTTCCCCTGGTGGCAGTAGGTTCCAAATGTCCTATATGTAAGGTCGGGCATCTGCCATTTTAGTAGTTGGAACTACAGTATTGGTTACTGTTAAGTGTGTCACCACCACTACAAATGTTGTGTAACATGTTTACATATTATTACTCCATTGCTCTGTAATTTCATTTACACAAACATCAGTGTAGTAAGTTACTGTGCATAAACGCTATATTACCGCGGTGCATTGTACACCTCCGGTGACTGTATTTTGTGAGAGGAATTCAAACTTTAGAATATTGAGGTGCTCATGATACATTTTTAAAGGTATATTGTACACATTTCTGTTACAGACACATGTGAAGACCACAATGGGGATTATAGGTGAATGTTGGACAGTAAACAATTATTATGTGAATTATGTGTAATGCTTTATGAAGCAGTTATGTTTTGTCACATGACTTTTGACTTATTCTTCCTATATGTTACTCTTGAGACTCTGACCAGTGTCCAACATATGACAAACCACTATCTGGAAAAGAACCACACTCCTAACGATATGCAGTGGGTGATCATTGAACAATTACACCGTAACACCAGCAACATCCAACAGGCACTGTTGGATAAAGAACAGAGATGGATATATCGTCTGTCCACACATACCCAAGGGCTCAACAATAATATCACGAACGGGACGAGGACGAGGCAGAATCGCGATCGCTAAGGAGATGAGAACATATCAAGTTGACTCACGGAATTACGCTGATATATGCCCGTCCATAAGAAATTTTACAAACTTTTAAGATACGTATACAGACCAATAAGAAGAGTGGAAGTGCCTCCATATATTTACAGGGAAGTGGAAAGGTCCCCATTACTTCAGCCATACATTAGTAAAAAGGAAGAACTCCACCTCGAGTGAGAAGCAACCAACTGAGGTGATAGACCAAAGAAACATTTGCGGGTGTGCACTTACCTACACCCAAAGGAGAGGGTGTTAAGCAATAGTCCTTGAAGCCGGTGACCCCAAAGAAACGGCAGTCCTGAAGAAGGTGCTACAGTATCAAGTGTCCACAGCACCGAAACGCGTCGACGCATTAATGTTTTTATGTAGAATCCAAGTAGGGTCTGGGGAGCAATAGATACTCATACACTAATGATACTATTGACTGCACCATTTGTATATAAACAAAGGACCATTGGATTTAGTAACTAGTGTGGCGTAGGTTCTTTTGTGTTCTAATAATATTTCTGTCTGCTATATTAGTTTTTTAATATGTTTTCGTTTCTGATGCATTAAGTTAGATAAATGATACTGTACTTGTCTAAATGTTTACAATGAATTTTTTATGAATTTTTATGAATACCTGTTTTTTTACTGTACATATTCAAAGATTATTCTTTGAAATTTTAAGTTATTTTGTGCAAATCCTAATTTTTATTAAAAAGACTGTGAACGTTCAATTTTAGTGTGGAAATTAACTATTCACTATTTACGGGGAGTGACTGGCCTGTAATTGCAGGAGCAAGAGTGTATGAATGCCTAGACTGATGGGGTATGGAAACATAGCGAATCTTTACAATAGTGTTTTACCCAGGGATTCTTCTCTGACTGGTCAACGATAATATCCCCTGGAATTCCTTGATCCAAAGATAAATCCAGTCGCACAATGAATTAAGTCCTAAGCCCCATAACTAGCATAGACATCGAACTTTTTGTCCTGTACTGTTTTTCGCAATTTTTTAGTGTCACTCTAACAACTAGACATAATTTCTGACCTAGTATTCCACATTTTGTAGTATCAGTAGCTACACGGATATCAATATCCGTCATAAAACATTCTTGCCCTCTTAATCAACTCCAGGTTTCCAAACGGACCACCTTTATCTACTTAAAACTCTCATATCAAGCCAATACGAATCAGCAGAATTTATTTATCATGTATGGTTCTGCGCTTGCCCCGGTATGACTACGTGGGTTATGACCATGGTCAGCATTCTAAGCCACTGGGGCTTAGTCTGCGTCACTTGGGCTATGACACATTCCAACAGGGACGCAGCATCTGCACTCACGAATACCACGTAGTATCTCACATCGCTTAGTCAGCGGTCTAGTGCACAGAGGTGCGGGCCTCGTCACACGCCCTCCGCGAGATGACATATTACCAAGCACGGAAGCGGCAACAGCTTTTCACTTCCCGCATAAAGAACCCTCCCGGGTGCCAGCACTTGCCAGCCTTTGCCCCGGGGATGCCGTACTAGGTCATGTGGCGAAAACCTTTGCAACATCAAGTAAGATCTTTCGTGAGTACAGTGGTCTTTTACCGCTGTGCTCACACCACCGGCTAAACTTCATAATCAATTCTTTTTCCACCTTAATACAAATGCCGTTTTTAATCTCCTCTCGTTTCTGGGACTACCCGTTCTTTTTAGATTGTGAATTGACAAAGGCAACAAAATAAATCTCCTTTTTTTCCCCGGTCCCCTGGACAAGATTAGAAAACCTAACACTGGACGAATGTAAATACAAGTGTTAATTTAGTTCTGTGGTGCATGCCTTGTGATAATACACGTAGCGTTATGCACGCGTAATTAGCTTCTCGGTTTGTCTAACCTCATACAAACTGTATATATTTCCAGTACTGTATTGAAGCACTGATTGAGTTGTCATTGCGAGTATGTAAAGGCACACATTGTTTTCCACGCTAATCAGGATACATCAAGACACGAGCACGAATGTTAGTTTATGTGAAGTTTTGCATGCTTATGTTGTTTGTCCTTGTGCATGGTATGACATGTCTCAGTAGACGGATGTATGACGTTACAACGCATACTTTTACAACGACTACCATTACAACAAATTTTTTACAACGCAAAAACTTTTACAACGCATACCATTACAATGCAAGATTTTACAACGCAAGTACCTTTACAACGCATACCATTACAACGTAATTATTGGTAAGTATATAATATTTTTTTTTATTTAAATTATTTTAAATTATTAAAATATAATTAAATTTTATGTAATTTTATTTAATTAATTTAATTTAAATATAATTGTAATTTATTTTTACAAATTAACCCTGTACCCCAAAAACCCAAAACTGACCCTGAACCCTAAAAATATTTTTTTTAATTTAAATTAATTTAAATTATTAAAATATAAATAATTTTTATTTAATTACATTTAATTAATTTAATTTAAATATAATTTTATTTTATTTTTACAAATTAACCCTGTACCCCAAAAACTGAAAACTGACCCTGAACCCTAAAAATACCCCTTTACCCAAAAACTGAAAACTGACCCTGAACCCTAAAAATACCCCTTTACCCAAAAACTGAAAACTTACCCTGAACCCTAAAAATACCCATTTACCCAAAAACTGAAAACTGACCCTGAACCCTAAAAATACCCCTTTACCCAAAAACTGAAAACTGACCCTGAACCCTAAAAATACCCCTTTACCCAAAAACTGAAAACTGACCCTGAACCCTAAAAATACCCCTTTACCCAAAAACTGAAAACTGACCCTGAACCCTAAAAATACCCTTTTACCCAAAAACTGAAAACTGACCCTGAACCCTAAAAATACCCCTTTACCCAAAAACTGAAAACTGACCCTGAACCCTAAAAATACCCCTTTACCCAAAAACTGAAAACTGACCCTGAACCCTAAAAATACCCCTTTACCCAAAAACTGAAAACTGACCCTGAACCCTAAAAATACCCCTTTACCCAAAAACTGAAAACTGACCCTGAACCCTAAAAATACCCTTTTACCCAAAAACTGAAAACTGACCCTGAACCCTAAAAATACCCCTTTACCCAAAAACTGAAAACTGACCCTGAACCCTAAAAATACCCCTTTACCCAAAAACTGAAAACTGACCCTGAACCCTAAAAATATCCCTTTACCCAAAAACTGAAAACTGACCCTGAACCCTAAAAATACCCCTTTACCCAAAAACCCAAACATATAATATTTTAAAAATAATTATATACTTACCAATACTTACGTTGTAATGGTATGCGTTGTAAAAGTACTTGCGTTGTAAAATCCTGCGTTGTAATGGTATGCGTTGTAAAAGTTTTTGCGTTGTAAAAGTTTCGTTGTAATGGTAGTTCGTTGTAAAAGTTGCGTTGTAAATGTTGTTTCCCTCAGTAGACAAGACATGGTAGTCTGACAATTTGACAAGTACTTAGCACAAGTTATTTATCACCAGTACTGTCGATATCCACGGCATGACTGTGGATGTTCACTGGATATCACAAACCAGCATTGGCGATAAAAGAGGCATGAACACCGCCTACACTAGAGGCATATATCTAATGCTACTGTTTCTATTTGTATTTTCCCTTACAGGTATTCTACATTTTTATGAGGACACACAAACGGTCAGTCCTCTATGCATGAGATACACTCCTTAGCGCAAGTGTGAAAATGATATTCACGTGGTTAATTTTTACCACTCACTATTTCTCACTTACATTCACCATTTTGGAGAGGTCCTGAAGAAAGCCCACCTTATTTTTTTCCCTTGGGCTGAATCATGTCGACCATCTGATGATACATACAACTACACATAGTGTCTGTAATATATTGTCCACTCTCTAATGAATTTTAACCATACCCCAGAACTCCAAGAATAAAGTAACCAGCAGTATTCTGTAAGTATTTTTAATAGTAAATTCACACACTTAATCACACATCACATCACCTCAAAAGAACCCGCTCCACCTAAACCAGGTTTTGCAGCACAGCCAGGTGGAAATCGGCTACCTGGCTGGGACCCGATGTTGAAGCAGGACACCAACCAGGTTGGTGTGTGTGTGGGTTTTATTAACAAACCTTACAGGTGCTAACACATTACACACGTCAGACAGTTAGTGAGGTGTAACATGCCAGCCTCCACTCCCCCAGTTATTCACATCAAGCCCTCAGAATGCTGGATGGCCAAGATCTTCTCCTCCCGGGGAAAGAGTTGTAATGGGGTGCTGGGAGGAGCACTACCAGTCTTCTTGGCCTCCAGGTCTTGCTTGCAGACCAGGGACCACACCTTCCCCCTCAGGTCATTCCACCTCCTCCTTAGTTCCTCCTTTGTGTGCAGGGTGGTACCCATAGCATTCACTCTGTTGAATATCCTGTCCCAGGTTTCCCTTTTCCCACTGAAAGGAGTATTTTGGACTTGATTTCCAAACAATTGTGGCTCTACTCATATGATTTCATCCACCATTACTGACAACTCAGCCTCTGAAAAGCGTTTTCTTTAAACGTAACATAACTCTAAATTAAAGTAAGTGACAATGACAAAAAAAGCCAAGGGATATTAAAAATAAATGCAACAAAAGCGTATGGCGAGTGTTAAATGGGATAGGGAAAAAAGGGTTGCCTTATCTCACCAAAAATGTGTAGTCTCTGTCTTTCTGTGCTACAGTGGAGAGACAGCGGATCATAGTCTAGGATGGGGTGTGTTTTATAGTGTGATTTGCAGGTGTGTCCACATGGACAATGGATATCAGCTGTGTTATTTTTGTATCCATCCAATGGACACTGTTATAATAATTTGCTGAGCGTGTACCGATACGGCCTACCACAGTTGAGAAACTACCTCAAGGGCACTGCCAATACAACAATGTTTTCATAATCGGCTTGGAGATAAGCCCGTCCCTGATGGTGACAGGGTACTCATCGCCAATATTGCAGTCCACCGCGGCTCAGGCGGGACACACATGGTCAGCAGTTCAGGCTGCATGCATCGTAATACAGCGGACACAAGACCGCCGGCTCAGCAGTCTTCTTGGGTCTACCGCCGCAGCAGTACAGCTATGAGACCGCCAAACTCGTAATCAGGCCCAAAGTCAGAACTGTCATGGTCTACACAATTTTCACAGACTTAGAACATTTTAAACATATATTCAAGCAAATGGAAGGGAATAGTTCGGAGACTCATTTATGTCAGGGCCTTTTAGGGGCAGTGGTGAGAAATATTTTCATATACATATTCAGCCTTCTGCACCAAGAAAGTGAATGATTCCAAAGCAATAATCTCCACCAGCATGCCTCCCCTTGCAGGCACATTCTGTGAGCTAAGTAAATATTCTAATATTAGAACTCTGCAACTGCTAGGGTGTAGTGATATATGGGTTGATGCTGTAATAATGATTGCCTCAGGTAACTAAAACCAACATTTTGGTA
Source organism: Lissotriton helveticus (assembly GCF_964261635.1). NCBI lineage: Eukaryota > Metazoa > Chordata > Amphibia > Caudata > Salamandridae > Lissotriton > Lissotriton helveticus. The sequence goes on from NC_136059.1 coordinate 1,672,138,134, forward strand.
GCTACAGGTGTCTGATTTACAATGAAAGGTATTCAAGATTATTTATGAGCAACATTTCATCTACACCCAGGCAATCATTTCTTGGAATAGGGTTTATTTCATGTATCTTCTGTCAAAGTCAGGAATCCACAGTCTCATATGAATATCTGTAGATTGCCATGTCACCGGTGTGGGGGCTACAAAAATCAACATGCGTTAGCAAAGCCAAAACACCTGTCCTTGGTGAGTACGTGCAATGGTACGTTTTTATTCTTTTATTGCAAGCATATAGAACAAAAAAAACTAATCATGCTACCAACTGAGCATGGCTATAAGATGCTTGCGCTATAAATTTGAAATTTGTAAGCATTTTTCTATAATTATTTGATTATTTTGATATGCCAAGCCTTTCAGTTATGCCATGGAGTTTATTATTATTTGTGAAGAATAAATAAAGGCCTGCCCGACCACTCAAACTGCAGGCAAAGACATAGGTAAAATAAATAGAAGTTGTTTAAAAATAAAAGAACTAATAAATAACACAGCACATTTTCAAAAAGCTTTGCCACTGAATAGAAATGAACCATTTTGAGATGGGTGTGAATAATATGCAGAGGCTTTGTCAGTCATTCAAAGTGAAGGATGCCAATGGAAAAATTGGTTAATCCATTGCCCCACGCTGTATTCTGTGTTGGACAAATGTAATATGTGAATGACAATTTAAAAGACCAACAGATGAAATAAAAAAATATATAGTCTGGCAAAACAGTTTTCTCTAAGGCCGGACCAAAAAATCAGCTTATAGTATTTACATGTTCGTGTAAAGACCTGAATGCACAATGAAGACATTGGAATACATTTGGTCTCAGTAGCTGGAGAAAGGCTACCGTTTATTATTTAAAACTGTAAAGGCTCCAACTTGGAGGGAGAATTGTGAAAATCTCAGATATAGTATTCACATTTTTGGAAAAATCCTGGTATAAGGGTGTGACCAAAACCGAATGAAATTTTAAACGGACTAAACTTGTGATGCCTGTTTATCTGTAAAATAGTCTGTTTTACTTTATCTGCTAAGTTGCCTCTCGTACAATGTTATTTGAGAAAATCTTTTGTATGCATGTCTAATGCGCTTTAGTGCTTTCTTTTATATCATGTACTTAGCAAGGTAAAGTGTGCCATATTTACAGTAGCAAACTGGTAAAACAGTGTAAGGATATCCACCTGGGACGATTTCATATGGATTCAAATATAGAGTAATTAAAGCAAGTTCAAAAGATTTTTTTGGGTTTAGTTGTTTTACACGATATTGAGGCAACTTGACTCAGCTTCACTGAATTTCAATGCATTCCTGTTCTTCAGAGACTGGGAGAAACATCACATCATTTTTGAAAATCTTTCCGGCTTCGCAATGTTGTTCCTATAGTTACCGTAAAAGTGGCAGCATTTGTCTTTCGTAATACATTCTCGTCCCAGCACGCTTTCAGCGCAATGTTCTGAAGCTTTGAAATTTGTTTCAATCAACATGGTAAAATTACACACAGAAATGGCTTTAAGAGACAGCTCCGAGCAATACTGGGGCGCTGCACCATGTGGTGAACTGTCTAGAAAATGGTTACTCCGGGAGTAAAGGTGGTTTCATGCTTAGGAATTTAAAGTTAACTTGTTTAAGGATGCATGGGGTCGCTCAGCGGATTTTAAGGTCCGTATATTACTGACAACCTAATCCAGCATAATGTAATTGGTCCTGCATCATATCTCTGACATGATAAACATCATTCATGAAGTGACCTGCACCGACTCGGATTAAGCCACTGGCCCGTGAGAGTGTAGGATTTATTTCGCAACGAGGCAGCATGGGATGAAACAGAAACAGCCCAAAGCACTAGTAGAAACTTGATTAAACGCATGAGACTTCTGCGTGGGTTTTGCATCTCTATCAGACAAGAAGGCAGCAGCTTAGTTTGCTTCAGTGGACCAAGGAATACAGAATGGATGCCACAGCCTTCTTAAGTAAAGATGAAGTGACACAAATAACTATAAAAAAAACCTAATAATAACAAAATAACAACTACAGCAAAATAATAATCAAAATAATAATAATTATAGTAGTTGTAGGGTGTAGTACGTAACTTTTTGTATCCCCCGTCCTTTCATGGCCTCATATGCTAAATGATAATGATTATTTGTAAACATATGTAAAAGTTTTTATTGAAACCCAGCCTGAAAAATGTGTGACTTGAATGAAAGGTACCATAGTTTGCATGTAGGTCAAATGAACTCTCAGAAACAAAACATATATCAGACTAACAATTGACACAATTATGGTGTTGTAAAGCTTAGTGTGGTTGGGTTGCCCAAACGTTCCACAAACCATACCTGACTGCAGTGTCTTGCAATATTTTATGACTGATCCTTTTGACTCCTAGCAGAGCACTTACAGATGTGATATATGAGTCAGAGTGCAATGCCATGAAAGCTTGTTATAGAATGTTGAGTTTACAGTTACACACAGCAAATGATAGACTTCTAATTCTAAGCTCCATTTGTAGCGTATTCGTTGACGGGTATCTAAGCTGGGGAGGATCCTACAAATGACAACGAGATAGTGAATAAGTAACTTGAAGAATGACTGTGCTATCCCAAGGAGTTTGCCGTGGTGGAAGCAAACTGATTGTGCATGCCATGTGTGTCACTATCAAAGAACGGAATCAATGCTTTATGCTTGTCTAGGCAAGGCACAACTCCAGCCGCTGTAAAGCAAGTAAAGACAACAAAAGTGTTGCAAAGAATCTACACGTTGATGGTCGAGAACCTGCTGGTCAGACCACACAAAAAGTTACCATGCTGCCATGCAACATAAAATTGTACATTATACGGAGTGATACTACAAAAGGCGGTTATGTACTGATACTGGAAAAAGTGCTTCTGGGCAGACTATGTAAGAAAGAAGTATATTATCATTTCACTTACAAGAACCTCAAAAAGTGGAGCTTTATGACCTCAGTACCGGATGAGGAGACCCAAGACAAAGCCCAAGGGTTGTGGTTACTGAGCTGTCTGATACCTCCAGTGGCCAACCACCAAAGCTGCCAGGTGATGGCTCAGAACAATTCCAGAGGCCTCCAACAATTGAAGGGCTCAGATGGAGACCAAGGTGAAGGCCACCATTTCCCTGATTGTCAACGACAAATGAGGCCGGTCCATTTCAAGGCCTCAGAAATAGAGTGAATTACACAGACTCAAATGGACAGCTGTCAGGAGCAGAAAGAGCTCTAACCTTAAGTTCAGACATCCCCATTACTAGTTATCATGTTGCCACCTTCCTGAGACCACTACCGCCTTTTGATGCCGCCAAAAAGAAAAATATTGGCAATAGATGGACTGCTTGGATAGAGACCTTTGATGATTTCATTGATGCACTTGAAGAGGCTGATAACAAAAAGGTAATCAAGTATCTAAGAAATCTTACTAGTGATGGTTTGAAAGAAGACATAAAGGAAAATGCAGCAAACTGATGAAGAAATTGCATATTGTCAGAGTAAATAGATGCTGAATCTCAAGTTCAATCCAGTACCAAACTTTGATTACGAAGATACATGATCAGTCACGAATGCCAGAAAGGTGGTAAAACCATTGATGAATTTATGTAGAGACTTGATACAAGCATCAAGCACTGTAAGTTCAAAGATTTAATGATGAGGAAACTACGTCACTTAAAGTTATTGATGGATACTTGTCAGATTAATTTAGACAACAAACACTGAGAAAAACTAGTCTGGAGCGAGTGTAGATGGTTGCCAGAGCTGAGGAGCGTGCTGGAAGACAAGCCACTGACATGGAGGCAGGAGGTGCCCCGAGTGAATCAGTCATGAGTATAAAAAGTTAACCAATACAAAAGACTGAATAACACAAGGTGAGTGTCTTTCAACAAACATTGCTTAATATACTATTACCATGTCAGAACTGCATCAGCATGCATGGGAGAAAATAGCTATCGATTTCTTTGGTCCACTCGATAATGGACATTATCAAATGGTCATTGTAGATCAGTATTCACGCTTTCCATTAATAGCGGATCTCTCATCCACAACTAACAAGCAAGACATTGATAGACTAGATGGCATCTTTGTGACATGGGGCTTTCCAGCCACTTTGATGTCTGATAATGGCCTGCCTTTTAGAAGTCATGAATTCAAGAATGTCCTGGCGCATCTGAATATAAGCATCAGAAGAGTAAGCCTTTGTGGCCGCAATACCAACGGGCCCGTTGAGCGTTTTATGAGTATGTGAAAGAAAGCAGTACAGCATGCAACTATTGAGAGGCTTTGTTTATGGACTGTAGTGAATTCCACCTTATGAGCCTATCATTCAAAACTTCACTCGACCACCAGTGAAAGTCCTGCAACTTGATGTTCAGGAGAACAATTACAACTAGGTTACCTAAATGGACCAGCAAAAGAGAAGGGAATGAGAGTACAACTCGTATGAAGGACTTGGTTAACAAGGAAAAAACTGTAAGCCCATGCAGACAAGAGGTAACATGCAAAGAGCATTGCGTTTAAGACAGGAGATCTAGTAACTGCCTGACAAATACGAAGGAGAAATTCTGGCGCTCCATATGATGCTGAACCTCCCCATATAGTGTCCACAAAGAGATATGTGATGACCACCCAGCGTCCTGGAAAGTCTGTTATCAGGGACTCTTCTCAATTTTCAGTATTTGAGTCCCCACTCTTCTGATTGAGTTAGTGGAGGAAAGGCTGAACCTGAAAACTCAGACTGTTGATATTTCTTCACTGTCTTTGAAAATCTCTGACAGTGAAGATGACATTTCTCAGCTTCCAGTAATCAGATCAGGTCGAATGATTAAAGTGTCAAGAAGGTTTATTGAAGAGATTTGATTCTGTGTGTGTGGAGATATATATATATATATTCACTGAAAAAACCATAGGTTATAGACCATATATAGTTAGGAATTAGCATTTAAAAAACCTTATTTTACTCACACAAAACCATTGAAATTCCATATATAGTTAGTTGTACTAACTATATATCGCGCACCCGCAATCCACTGCTGATGATGTCACATATTACATCATTCATGACATGGTCAGTGACATCACTGATGACATCTCAAATGACATCACTGATGACATCACTGATGACATCTCAAATGACATCACTGATGACATCACTGATGACATCTCATTTGACATTACTGATCACATCACTGATGACATCATTCATGTGATAATATGATGAACCTCTTCAGACTCTAATATAACCTTAGATACACTCAGTGTAAACAGACACTCATAGACTGTCACTCATCCATGGAGTTACTCAGACACTTAGTCAGTCATGTAAAGAATCAATCACACCTCCATTTCCTCAACTATACAGTTATACACACCTTACTTATTCAAACATATACTAAAACATATTTACTCACTTATACAATCCTGGATACAAGTTCACAATGATCCATACAGCCACTCACACATTCACTGGCTCTTATGCACAGTTATTTATATATGTCAACTCTCACATGTACTGTATTTTACATATGTACTTACTTTAACATGTAGCACTGAGATATCCATTCACTCACCAATACACTCATGCACACAGTCAACCGCCCATACAGCTGTTTCCACATGCACGTTTGAACCCATACATTTAGTCAATCAACTGCTCACACATCTATGCACAGAGTCATACACCTCCCAGCCACCCACACACACACTCAGTCTCCCATACAAATGCTTGGGCAACCAATCAATAACCCATACAGTTAATCATATAGCTACTGATCAACACATGCAGCAGTTTACAGAACAACAGACATAATGATGCACAAATTAAGACAGTTTAGTCACTAACCCATGCACTCAGTGAGACACATTTAATCAGTCACTCATACAGTCAGTCATGCCCCTACTAAATCCTTCATCAAGACACTTATACATCCACTCATTCTTCAATATGTAAGACATATTTTAACTTTACACATTTATACAGTCACTGAATGTAGTCATCAGTGATGTCATCAGTGATGTCATTTGAGATGTCATCAGTGATGTCATCAGTGATGTCATTTGAGATGTCATCAGTGATGTCACTGACCATGTCATGAATGATGTAATATGTGACATCATCAGCAGTGGATTGCGGGTGCGCGATATATAGTTAGTACAACTAACTATATATGGAATTTCAATGGTTTTGTGTGAGTAAAATAAGGTTTTTTAAATGCTAATTCCTAACTATATATGGTCTATAACCTATGGTTTTTTCAGTGAATTTTCAAGGTTTTGTAAATGCTAATTCCTAACTATATATGGTCTATAACCTATGGTTTTTTCAGTGAATTTCATTGGTTTTTTAAAAGCTAATATCTGTAGCTGTAAAATGTATTCTTCTTTAAATCCAAAAATATATTTTATATGTTTATTAATAATTTTTTTTTAATACTTTTTTTTTGTTCGCTCCTGGTTCGCGAACCGGGAAGCTTTCCGTTAGCTAATCTTGATGCCGCGACCCAGTCCGCGAACCGGTAAACGTTTCGTTAGCGCAACTGCCGCGTTAGAAATCAACATCGTGACGCGTCGCGGAAGCGCGACGTATCACGTTGTCGCGTAATGCGTCTTATGACGCGCCGCGTTAGCGCACCCGGAAGTGCTCCGGTACGCGAACTGAGACGCGAAGCGCAGCTCCCCGGAAGAGATCCGTGGCGCGAAAGCGCGACGTATCGCGTTGCCGCGTAATGCATCTTATGACGCGCCGCGTTAGCGCACCCGGAAGTGCTCCGGAGCGCGAACCGAGGCGCGAAGGGCAGCGACCCGGAAGCGATCCGGGGCGCGTTACGCAGCACGTAACATAAGCGTGAGAGGTCATGTGACTTGTTAATAAAACTTTTCATTGGTTCATTTCACTTTTGGTTTCATAATGATGTAAGGCTAGGTCAGGTGACCTAAAAATAACACTTTTCATTGGTTTAGAACTATTGTTTTTCCCAAATGATGAAAACCCCTCCTTCTTTCCTCACTCTGACTTTCATCTTTGTGAGAGGAAGACCTTTTTTCATAGTTGAACAATGGCTTCAGTACTTGCTTCAGCTGGTGCACCCCCACCACCACCTCCACCTCCTCATGGGAAGAGAGGACCACCTCCCCAGTTTATCAGCCAGACAGAGGAGGAAGAGGATGAACTAGAGGAAGAAGAGACCGAAGGACCACAGTTCTTACAGGAGGTGCCCCGGGTTTCCCGTCGGAAAGCCAGCTTTATTTGGCAGTTTTTTTTCAATCCCTCGAGGGCAAAAAAAAGTAAATGCTAGGTATGTCACCTGCCTGATTTGCAAAGAACAATTATCCAGAGGCACTGATAAAAAATATAGCTACGGAAACTATACAATGCATCGTCACATGAACAGGTGGCATCCATTGAACTACAGCCGGGCGGAGATACGTGACATGGAAGATAACCCAACAACAACTCCTGTGGCCAGGTCAACATCGCTAATATCGTTGACAGCAGCAGAGGCACGGGAAACCGTGCCAAACATCCAGGAGAATTTTGCGCATATGAAACATACTTGTCTGTACTGCGGTGCATTGATATCATGTGGTAACATGAGTATTAATTCAATCAACCTAGCTTTTAACAATCACAATTGCCCTAACCGCCCCAGACAGTAATTTTTTTTGTTGCTCCTGTTGAGCCCTTTTCAATGCCTGTTTTTTGTTGTTTCCCCTCCATCAAAAACAAAAAAAAACATAAAACTGTTCAAAAAATACAAAAAAAACAAAAAATGTTCAAAAAAAAATAAATATATAAAACAACAAAAACATTTAAAAAAAGTTCTTTTCAGAACTACCTCCCCTTTCAAAAAAAATTGCTAGAATGTTTAGCACTCTGGCAAGCTCTATTTCTTTTAGTTCGCTTCCCAGTTCGCTTCCCGATTCGCGAACCGGGAGCGAACCAAAAAAAAAAAAAAAAAAAAAAAAAAAAAAAAAGAAGAGTAAGTATAAGGGAAGTAAACAGAGAGTAATGTTAAAAGAAAGACAGCTATAGGGAGTAAACCAGAGATACTGTTTAATAGATCTATTTACCGAAGAAAAGATTTAAGAGGGTATAATTGTGAAAAACAAAATAGATAAGGAAGTGAAAGAAAAAAAAGAGAGTAGAACAATAACAAAGAAGAGTTTCTTGGACAATGTGAGTGAATGTTCAAACTCAGAGTAAAACATGTGGAATAACAGAGAGAAAAAACAGAAAACAAAAAAGAAAAAAGAACAGAAAAAGATTAATTGAAACAGCAAATAAATGTAAATAACATAGAGACATATCATCAACATAGGCAATAAAAGTTTTGCAGCTTTTATCGGCAGAAATGTGTCGCTAATGCCGCTTTTGCGGCGGAAAACTGCAGCTAAAACAACTTTTGCAACACTTTTCTGCCAATAAAAACAGCAATAATTTTATTGGCTGTGTTGATAATTTGCCCCTTAGTGTGCTTCAACTACACAGAAGAAGCATAATGAACAAGTAGTGAAAGAGTGATCAGTCAAAGACACTAAGAGTAATAGAGACGGAGTGAGTGAACAAGAGTGAGGAACTATGAGAAGAGAGGGACTGAGAAAAGGAGTGGAAGGAGTAGAGTAAGTAGGTAATAGAGAAAGGAATGAGGGAAGTAGCAAAGGCAGGAAACTGAGGGTTAAAGAAATGAAGCTGTCAAACTACTAGTAGGTGAATGTGATAGAAATGTAACGAAAAGAGTACAAAACATTTACCTTATAATTGTCATTAACTTACTCACTTTTTGTTTTTATACTTTCAATCTGTGAAAGAGAGAACAAACATTTGAAAAATATTAAAACATGTATTTAAAAATTAGAAAAGACAAGGGAAAAGATTGAAGGACAAACAGTTTTTCAACAACTTTGACACTTACAGAAGCTTCTGCTTCTCCAGGCCCCGTACACAGTCCTAAAGATATACATTTTAAACTAACAGTATCTTGATGCAGATGAAGTGAGGCCTATCTTAAAAAATGGTGCATCTTTTGCACTGCTGTTGTTTCACAAAAGTGTCGCAAGACACTAACATTTTAAATGTTTGTTTCAGGATGCCAATAAGATGTGTCCTATCCAGAGGTTTGTTTGAGGTGAGGCCTACTCAGGGTTCCAAATGAAATTTCGAGTTGTTGAAGAATACAGAAGAGATAATACATGTGAAGGCCTACCAATGAAGTAAGTCATGTCCACTTCACTCTTGAACAAAGGCCAGACCTCTTCTGTGTCCGTGGACAGACCTAAACTTCATCTGCACAATGTCATTCGTAAACTTAGGAAACACAGGTGATGTAATTGAAAAATGTGGAGTTTCTTTTCCTCATTTCACAATCACATCACCTGTGTTGCCTAGGCTAAGGTATCTCATAGTGCAGATGTAGTGCAGCATATTAAACAGTACCCAGAAGTGCACCACTGCATGCAACAACTTTGACACTTACAAAAGCTTCAGCTTCTGCATGCCCCCTACACAGTGCTAATTATATACATTTTAAACTGATGGTATCTTGCTGGAGATGAACTGAAATCTATCTTGCAACATGGTGCATCTTTTACACAAAAGTGACCCACAATGCAGCAAAAGAGGCGCACGGCCACCATAAATCTGACCCTAACATTTTAAATGATTGTTTCAAGATGCCAATAAGGTGTAACCTATGCACAGATTTGTTTCAGGTAAGTCCTACTCAGGGTTGCAGATGGAATTAAGTTTGTTGAAGAATACAGAGGAGATAATACATGTGGAGGCCTACCAACGAAGTGAGTCATGTCCACTGCACTCTTGAACAAATGTCAGACCTCCTCTGTCTCCAGGAACAGGCCTAAACCTCACCTACACAATGTGATGTGTAATGTTAGGAAACACAGGTAATATAATTGAAAAACGTGCAATTTATTTTGCTCATTCCACAATCATATCACCTGTGTTTCCTTTGCTTAGGTATCTCATTGTGGAAATGTAGTCTATCATATGAAAGACTACGTAGAATATGATCACTGTATGCAACAACTTTGACACTTACAGAAGCCTCACCTTCTCCATGCCTCCTACACAGTTCTACATGTACATCATAAATGCAAACAGTACAGAATTAATTATACATGTTAAATGGTTTATTTTTGCTGTTCTCAGAATGTATCAAATTTCACTAAAAACAGTGACTTGAAGGTATTCATCATATAACAGCGGGGAAAAAAAAACACAATCAAAATGATTGTGTTAAAAAACCCATACAACATAACAAATCAGAATTCAGAACTCCTTAAACTTAACTTACTTTCCATGACGTCGAAGGATGTCCTATGAACAGCTTACACTCTGTTGTGCTGTTATTACTTTCAGCCCGCCACTTTCTGAAAGAAAACCTCCATTGTTTTGAAAAACATGTTACATACAATAAATGACTTCTCGCTCTCTACCACACGTTTCCACAAGGCCAAATCGTGTCAGAGCCATTTATAACTCTTGGAATTCTTGTAAGCCAATCCCGTCATGTTGTATTTCCGCAACTTTCACAACTAAAATGTTGAAGATCATTTTCACAATCCTGGACTAGTAATATCTTCCCCTTCTTGCTCAGTCATGTTCTACATTTCCTATGACACTGATACTGCTTACTATGAAGCAGACTTACACTACCTCTATGACTACTACAATTATTTAATTCTCTACATCACTTTTAATCACAAAGCAATGTAAAACAGTAGACAGCATTGCAGACTTACATTCCCTCTACTCTATGTTTTGATTGGCTGTTTCAATTAGCTTATAAAAAGAAACAGTTTTTCTGAACTCATTCAAAGTGCACTTATTTCTCCATGACGTCCAGTCCTATGGTTAGAAGTTATGTCTCTGAACTACACTTATCCTCAAGGCCAAATCGTGTAGGAGCCATTAGAACTTCTTGAAATTCCTCAGAGCACATCCCGAGATTCTTTCCCTAAAATGGTGGTTTTAAAAACACCAGGTAAGAGTTTTTAAGGTCATACGGCAATTTTTTTTTGAAAATTAAAACAGAATCATTGCAGAATGACCAGCCATTTCTAGACTTTAAATAAGCTGTGTAATGTCCTGATGTTATTGAAGGACCATCATGATATATAATTGCTGCAGTTACAAAAGTCCTTCCTGATATTGACAACTGTGAAGCCACAACATTTTTAATTAAAGTTGTCAATTTTGTTCCATCAGGCCTACATCGTCGGAACATTAAAATGACATACTGGCCATATGTTCGTATAAATAATGTGGACATCATTGCAGACTTACATTGGCTACACTCCATGTTGTGATCAGCTGCTTTTACTAGCTTATTAAAGGAGACTCATTTACTGTCTGGCAAAGTTAAATATATAAATCTTTCTGAGTCTACACTAGTAGTACTTGATACCCTACAGTTCTCGCAGTCATGCTGCCATTGATAAGAAAGCCCAAACAGCTGATCTACATCTACACCTTCAGCATGCAATACATCAAGCATATACATTAAAAACTCCTGACAATCTTGCTGAATATTTTGAGAGAATTGTGTTTGGCCTGAACATCTGTCTAACAGATTTCGAATTTCAGACACACTTTCTATGTTTGTTCTATCAGTGCTACATTTTTCTAAGACAGAATTTAACAAACTGCAAAATCTTTGATCAGAATTGACCACAATCTCTTCTTTTACATTTTCTAGAGAAAACAAAACATTAACCACTACATTAGCATAGCAGTTGACACCAGAACTGTTTTCAAATTGAAAACCAACAACATCTTCAACAGAATCCTTTTTGTTTCTGCTTATAATTTCAGGTTCATCGACTTTTCGTCTTTTTGCTACAACCTCCCCAGTATTGGTCACATTTCTTCGTTTCCGGCCTACCACACGTTTCTCAAACAAAGGATATTGAGGCAAATGTGGCGCATACTCTCTTCTTAACCTATTGTATTCCTTAACACAATCTAGATCCGCACAAATGTTTGTGACATCACACTCAATCAAGTACAATCCCGATAAAGTTCTAACTCGTGACAATGCCACATATGCCATACCCTCCTTGAACACAGAACTGCCAATATTCACCAATGCACTGTCTACACTTAAACCTTGCGATTTATGGATTGTGACCGCATATGCCAAGCAAACAGGAAACTGCTTACGGCGAACATATAAGTCTTTTACAAGCAAAAATCTAGCAGAACAACGACCAATTAGCTGTACTTCCTCAATGCCATCAAATTTAATTTTTAAAAATTCAATTCCATCTCTATTTCTGTATTTTACAAAATCAAAAACATTACCCATTGATCCATTTACCAGACCTCTTTCAACATGTAAATTCCTTCTTAAAATTATACGGCAGTTCAAGCACACATTCAGAGTCTTTTCAAAACCTCCAGTTTTAGATATACTCTTCTCTAATGAATCCAATTTTGTTTTCAGATTCTCAGACAAAATAATTGTTGATCCCATATGCTCTACTCTGTCAATAGCTTCCAGTTTCACAATCTCTTGCTTTTCTAAATGCAACATTTTGTGGTTGAATTTGGCACATTCTGCAAGAGTTGGCATCAAACATATTCCAGATTTCTTCTCAGTAATTTTCTGAAAAATATTCTCAGGCACAACATCTTGTTCTGGATATAAATTTGACAGTAATCGTGCATGTAAAGCTTCTTTCCCATGCTCGGTCACTTTTCCAATTCTAACATCTTGTAGAATAGTCTTGTAAACTTCATCCTTCGCCTGACGCATATTTTCATGCAGTTCAGCATAATTGAAGTTTAACCATATATTGACGTTGCCAATGCTGCCTAGGCACTTCCTGGTATCTTCATGCGTGAGCATTTTGAACACAGGTTGCCCTTTCACTGGTGTCAGCTGCAGAAGATCTCCGAAAACAATGATGTGTTTGCCACCAAATAACACATCATACTCTGTTTTGAGAACTTCTTGCATTCTCAAATGCACAAAGGCAAGCATGACATTGGAAACCATGCTTACTTCGTCAATGATAAGAAGTTTCATTTTCCTCAAGATTCTTGAAACTTCACAACAAGCATCTCCAGATAGCTTGTGATATTGTAATTTGTTGTCATGCTCCACTGGCAGCATCAGTAAACGATGTAAAGTAATCCCTTTAATGTTATGTGCTGCCAGTCCAGTTGGAGCGGTGACAACACAAGACAGCGATGACTCTGTCCTTTCCTGCAAATAACATGAAATTGCTTTAATAAGGAAACTTTTTCCAGTTCCCGCTTCTCCACTCACGTACAGTCGGACAGGCTTCAACGACGTACATGAGCACTCTTTCTTCTCATGACTTAATCCATGATCAATTTGCATGGTAACTTGGTCATATATTTTCCTCTGCTCAACGTTGAGTTGTCTTTCCAACTCTTCTAAGTTAACCGCATCCTCCTGAGCATGTGCCATGGCTCTTTCCACTTCATTCATAGCAGTGGCAGCTTCATTTTCGATAACAGGTCCTCCTAGTGGATCCTGACTCAATGAAGCAGAACTCTGACTGTCCTGAGAACTGTCTCTGGCAATCTCGGCTGCAATCGTTGCTTCCTGCTCAATTTCCGCATTCAACATTTCTACATATTTGGGAAAAGCAGGACATTCTATGGTCTCCTTGGCAGCATTGAAAGAGTCTTCGTAACAGAGGAAATCTCCAAGCAGTTCCTCTTCTGCACGCCAAGGCTTGAAAAGTTGCAAAAGTGCTAAATAGAAAAACTCCTTTTTTTCAGGAGATTCGCCACTCAATTTTCGATGGTTTACCAAGTGGCATTTTCTTTGCTTGACCAGACATCCCTCACTTCCTATTACAGCATACACTCCTTTCTCAGTATCTTCTTTGATGTTCCTCTTGAATATGTAATTTTGAAGAACCTCATACAGACAAACATTCTCGAGGTGACTGCTTCGATTTGGATAACATGTATCCAACATGTTTGTCTTCAAAATGTCGGTACTGTTTGGCTCCTTTTCCGCCAAATACTCAATTTCCCTCACAGGTTTGAGAACTCGATTACGCGTTGCAGCAAGACCAAGACTCGCCCAAACGATACTCCTGGACTTGGCATAGAGACTTGCTGAAGACAACCGGTCAGAACATTCGTAAGCTCCGATTTCTCGATGCGACAACATCTTCAGACTGAAACTGTACAACTTCTTGCTGAGGCTCTTTTCATGGGAAATGTCTTCCCACATATCCTTCAATTCTGTCTTCTCTTTTTTGGTGATGTAAGATGTCACATACCGAGCCACAGCCATACAGTTATCAGCCACAAACTGTATATCCATGTTAGCATTCCACATGGACAAAATCACCGGGTTGTAGTCGTTGATGTACTTAGACTCTTCGTTCCTCTTCAAATTGTATGTGTTTTTAGGTGATTTCTTCATCACATTATGTCGCAGCGAAGACATCAAACTGTTCACTCTTCCTTTAGAAATCACCGGTCGTGGAAAGCCGAAACGACATTTGGTGTAGAACTTGTCCTTGTTTCGGAATTTACGACGACAGTACTTTCCACATCGATGGCTTTGTAAACGTAGAACTTTTTCTCTTAGGCTTTTCTTCTCCTTTGCGTTTGGAACAGCACACGTAGAATACTGTTGTATGAAACTCATCACTGAGTCTTCTGGATCCGTTCCAAATTTAGGTGCATCCTTGATCCACAGCAACATATGTATATGAGGAGCACCTCTTGCTTGGTACTCCTTTCTCCAGAAGAAATCCAACACCTCTCCAAGAGGTGGATTCTTCTTATTCATGATGAAAGACATCATAGCTTCAAATCTATGATTGAAGTACCTACATACATTGACTGGATCCAAAGAGCACAGTTCTCCGGGTGTCTTGATTTCGATGTTTTCGATGTTAGCATTTGCTTCTCGTAGAAATTCAAGTAAGTCTTCCCAGCCATACTCGGCACAGCTCAGAGTGAGGAACCATGTGGGAGTTCCTAAGTTCCTCAGCATACATTTTAAATCACCATGACGACGGTACCAGTACTCATTAGTACCACGCTGACACGCCATGAGATTAATCAGGTGAGAATCCAAAATACTGTCTTGGACATTGACTTTATCCATAAAGTCACTTGCCGAGATCTTTTGCATGTGTATACCACTTTTCAAGATGTGGTTCACTGCATATGACAGTCCAGACAGATCGCTTTCAAACAGGAGATGAAACAAATAGGGAATGCATTGTCGAAACCTAGCATCTCCTGCATACAATCGCAAAGTCCGGTATTCAGAAGCAGGAATTTGATGAGTTCGCTCATCATATCTTCCTCCCTGACCTGTTGGAAAAAGCTGTGGGAAACACCGAGCTTCCAAACTTTCCTCCCAAACACTAATGGGACTCCCTTTGGCTTGTTTCATTTGAAACAACTCAATAGCATTCCCCATGACTTCCTTGGAATGCAAAGGATGAACACTATAATGTTCATATATTTCTTCACTAGTAGAGGGTTCTACTTTCTCAATTTGACCAGCACACAAATCGCTATCCTCTTCCTCACTTACTTCCTCTTCTGCAACATATACATTCTTATAGTATTTATAATTTTTTTTCAAATACAATGTTGCCTTTTTAACTTTCCTAACATCCACTAAATCTTGCCATATTTTCTTATTCTTTGTCGGAACCCCATTAACTAAGATAACCAGAGGTTCCTCTTCCACTTTTTCTACTCCAATTGTGTTAATGTTTTTCTTCAAATCTAGAGGCAAATAAACAACTCTTCCCTTTAATCCTCTCTGTAAATCTGATGGAGGCAATTTCCCTGTCTTTGGCTCCATTCTTACAATAGCCTGAAAGGGATGGATACTTTGAATCAAAATAGATTCATAAGTATTTAAATCCTTTAATTCAGAAGGAATCTCAACCAATTCCAGAATATTATGAACTGCTCTAGCAGGCATCTGGTTTTGATTTAATTTGTTACAACAATAAGTACACACACGTTGATCCAATCTCAAATCAAAACAATTTTCTACCATCAAATATGTTGTGAAATCCTTCCATTCACTATTATTTTCCCTTTCACTTTTTGTATATAAATCTACTAATTTAGTCTGATTCTTATAATAAGTGCGTCGACAACACACACAAGTGAAATTTGGCCTCTCACTTGATTTGACCTGAAACGTCGCAATTTCCCTCTGGAAATTATCTGTACTGGAAACCTGTACACTATCTTCCACATTACCCGCTTCTCCTGGGTCAATTTCAACATTCTCCTCTTTACTTCCAAAGTAACAAAACTCAATTTCTTCACATATATTCTTCACATCTATTTCAGAACCATGCAAAAGAGCAGCACATAATTGTTTAAGCATAATTGCTGGACTCTTAGCATAATACAACATTCTAACTAATTTCCTCACTTTATTATGA
Source organism: Lissotriton helveticus (assembly GCF_964261635.1). Lineage (NCBI taxonomy): Eukaryota > Metazoa > Chordata > Amphibia > Caudata > Salamandridae > Lissotriton > Lissotriton helveticus. Next base: position 1,672,154,588 of record NC_136059.1, read on the forward strand.
TGCACTGCTAGCATCCTGAAATGATGAAAAACACTCTGGCATACTCTCCTGGAAAGACAAGCCAGTGAATGACCATGCAAACCTGTCACTTCTCTCACTCTGCAAGGATCTAATTCTTGCAACAACTTCATTTTCTGCTTCAAACTTTTCTTATTAAATGACCGTACAAAATCACAAAGCAAATTGATGGAATCCTGTCGCACACTGCAAATACTACTACACTTCCAGGTGTACACAGGACCCTTAGGATGTCTTCCTAAAACCTCATTACCTAACACCTCTTCTGCCTCTGTTGTCACAAGTTTTTCTTTTTCAACTGGACAACCATCTTTCACTTCATAAGCTCGACCACTGGTGTCAACTGCATGCACCAAATCATTATCCTGGAAATAACTCTCCTCATTAAAAAATGCCTCACAGCTTGAACTATGCATCCATTCTCCAGAAAAAACTTCACAAAAATTACTACGATTAACTATTCTCTTCCATCTACTATTTCTTTTGAAATCATACATTGCCTTGTTTAGCTTCCTAATTCTATTGATAATCAAAATAAATAACTTACGTTTAATTTCAAATGCCTGATCAATAACTTTCTCAACTTTTTTTTTTCTCTTATAAAAAACCACTTTCTGTTGACCTTTCTTAATATTTTTTAACAAATTGCCAATTATCCTGTTGCGGAACATTCGTTTACGAATGTCCCTAAACTGTTGTTTCCTTCTACTATCATGCACAGAGTTATCTCTTGCTCTAGCAGTAACATTTTTCATTGGCCTTTCCTTTCCGTTTGAATTGCTTCTCTTTTTCTGGACTGAAACATTTTCTGTAGTAATATTTTTTTTACTGCAGATATTTCTTATGAATGTTTTTGTACTCTGACCCGGTGCTTTCTTCGTGACTTGACAAATCTTTTTGTTAGAGGACTGCTGCTTTTTTTCATTGACCTGCTGTCTTTGACGTTTTGCAGCCTTTCTCAGTCTTTCCTTGGTTGGCATGGTGAAATCTTGAAATGATCTGCAGTTGAATCTGTGGTAAAAATATTAAAAAATGTTATTAACCACTATTACCCAACAGTAAATCAATAACAGTAATCATTTTTAGTCCTTGGCAAATTTAGAATACAGAAATAGCAGAAAAGAAATGGAATTTATATTCATTTTACCTGTGCTATTTTATATGTGAATCTGATCTATTTTTATGAGCATATTTTAATATTTTATTGAAGACACTACACATAACCTGTTTTTGAAGGTGTCTTTATTTTTAAATTAAACGGTTTACATTTTTACTTTTTATTTATTATAAATTTTTAAAATAAATGTTTATAGTTCCATAGGCTCAAGCACGTCAGCTTCCCATCCTATGTCATATAATTCTGACAAATCTGCATCCTCATCACGTTCTTCTTCATCCTCAGGATTTAAATCATCCAAGGGATCAACATCCACTGATGTTTCAATTACGAGTTCAATGATGAGGTCGAAATCAACTGATTGCTGATTGTCGCTCATGTTGATGTTGCCTTTATCTTTAAAGAAAGATAACAACAATGAGATGTTGCAGAGTAAGAGACAAATCTCAGAGATTATAATGGTAAAATTGTTTAACAAGAGTAACATTTTGCAGCTATTATTTAGCCATGTCCAGCGATGCTGAGCAGGTGAAGCCTAGGTCTAATTTTTCACTGAACAGGACTCATCTCTTCTTAACCTTGGATAAGCCTCACCGACTCTGTGTCCCCTGCACATACTTAAATGTAAAGGGGCAGATTTATGTTAACTGGCACATCCCCAGGCATGCACCAGTTAACGTGCACCGCTGCTCTGCCACCCATGGTGTGCCGCATTTAAAATCAGATAGGAGAAAGCTGCGTCAAAACCCTGCGCCTGCTTGAAGCAGGCATAGGTCTTGACGCAACATTGTGGAGATGGGGCACCCCTGAGCCTTGCTGGAGCTGCATCGCACTTGCGATACAACTCCAGCAATGCGCCACCTTAACGGCACAGATGCGTCACGCATCTGTGCCATTTTTGCCCCATGCTGCGCCGCATTGTAAATGCAGCACACCATGGGTGGCGGAACAGCGGCACAGGATGACTGGCACATCCCTGGTGATGCGCCAGTCATCATAAATCTATCCCTAAGCTTCTTATTTTGTTAGAGATAAACTGCCATATGTACCATCAAAATATTTTGCATTTCCTAAATAGCGAATTTTAAGGAATAAATAGCGATTCTTTACCATTCCTAATTTGCAATGAGCAAATTGCTAATTGCAAATTACTCATTCATTTCCATGGGCCAGGAGGCCCATAGGAATGAAGGTGCAATTTGCGATTAGCAATTAGCTCATCGCAAATTAGGAATTTTTCCAAAGGTGCAGGGGTGTCTCAAGAACACCCTGCTGCACCCCTGAAAAAGAAATTTGGGGGCATATGGCGCACATACATGCCCTAAGGGCATGTATGGGCATCATATGGCACCTTTTGTTTTTTTTGAAAATAAGCTTTTTGAAAAGAATTCGCAAATTACCACCAACTAGAAGTTGGTGGTAATTTGCAAATCCTTAATGGCATTTTTTGCATATTTTTTGTTTGATACATTGCATTTAAGGAATCGCAAAATTTGCAAATCCTTAAGTGCAATCGCAAAATAAGGAATAGCAAATTTTGCTATTCCTTATTTTGCATCAAACTTGTTTGATACATACCATTTGTCTAATTAGCATTCACAAAGGCCGAAATTCGCAGAATTTCGGCCTTTGCGAATGCTAATTAGCTTGATACATATGGCCCCAAGTGAGGCCTGTCTTGCAACATGGTGCATCTTTTGCATCACTGCTGCATCGGTTTCATGTGGCACGGTTTTTTTACACCATGACACATCTGCCTAAATGCATCAATTTGTAATTTTGTCGCCTCATAGCAAATCTTTTGCACCGCCGCTGCATCAAAAAAATGACGCACAGTGGCGAAAAGAGGCATACACCTATCATAAATCTGTCCCTAGCATTTTAAATGATTAATTCAGGATGACGATAAGGTGTGGCCTATCCAGAGGTTTGTTTAAGGTGAGGCCTACTCAGGATTGCAGATGAAAGTTACGTTGATGAAGAATACAGAGGAGATAATACATGTAAAGGTCTACCAATGAAGTAAGTGATGTCCACTTCATTGCGCCAGTCATCATAAATGTATCCCTAAGCTTCTTATCTTGTTAGAGATGAACCGCCATATGTATCATCATACTATTTTGCATTTCCTAAATAGCGAATTTTAAGGAATAAATAGCGATTCTTTACCACTCCTAATTTGCGATGAGCAAATTGCTAATTGCAAATTACTAATTCATTTCCATGGGCCAGGAGGCCCATAGGAATGAAGGTGCAATTTGCGATTAGCAATTAGCTCATCGCAAATTAGGAATTTTTCCAAGGGTGCAGGGGTGTCTCAAGAACACCCTGCTGCACCCCCTGAAAAAGAAATTTGGGGGCATATGGCGCACATACATGCCCTAAGGGCATGTATGGGCGTCATATGGCACCTTTTGTTTTTTGGAAAAAAAGCTTTTTGAAAAGAATTCGCAAATTACCACCAACTAGAAGTTGGTGGTAATTTGCAAATCCTTAATGGCATTTTTTGCATATCCTTTGTTTGATACATTGCATTTAAGAAATCACAAAATTTGCAAATTCTTCAGTGCAATCGCAAAATAAGGAATAGCAAATTTTGCTATTCCTTATTTTGCATCAAACTTGTTTGATACATACCATTTGTCTAATTAGCATTCGCAAAGGCCGAAATTCACAGAATTTCGGCCTTTGCAAATGCTAATTAGCTTGATACATATGGCCCCAAGTGAGGCCTGTCTTGCAACATGGTGCATCTTTTGCATCACTGCTGCATCAGTTTCATGTGGCACAGTGTTTTTTACACCATGACACATCTGCCTAAATGCATCAATTTGTAATTTTGTCGCCTCATAGCAAATCTTTTGCACCGCCGCTGCATCAGAAAAGTGACGCACAGTGGCGCAAAAGAGGCCTACACCTATCATAAATCTGTCCCTAGCATTTTAAATGATTAATTCAGGATGACGATAAGGTGTGGCCTATCCAGAGGTTTGTTTAAGGTGAGGCCTACTCAGGATTGCAGATGAAAGTTACGCTTGATGAAGAATACAGAGGAGATAATACATGTAAAGGTCTACCAATGAAGTAAGTGATGTCCAATTCATTGCGCCAGTCATCATAAATGTATCCCTAAGCTTCTTATCTTGTTAGAGATGAACCGCCATATGTATCATCATACTATTTTGCATTTCCTAAATAGCGAATTTTGAGGAATAAATAGCGATTCTTTACCACTCCTAATTTGCGATGAGCAAATTGCTAATTGCAAATTACTAATTCATTTCCATGGGCCAGGAGGCCCATAGGAATGAAGGTGCAATTTGCGATTAGCAATTAGCTCATCGCAAATTAGGAATTTTTCCAAGGGTGCAGGGGTGTCTCAAGAACACCCTGCTGCACCCCCTGAAAAAGAAATTTGGGGGCATATGGCGCACATACATGCCCTAAGGGCATGTATGGGCGTCATATGGCACCTTTTGTTTTTTGGAAAAAAAGCTTTTTGAAAAGAATTCGCAAATTACCACCAACTAGAAGTTGGTGGTAATTTGCAAATCCTTAATGGCATTTTTTGCATATTCTTTGTTTGATACATTGCATTTAAGAAATCACAAAATTTGCAAATCCTTCAGTGCAATCGCAAAATAAGGAATAGCAAATTTTGCTATTCCTTATTTTGCATCAAACTTGTTTGATACATACCATTTGTCTAATTAGCATTCGCAAAGGCCGAAATTCACAGAATTTCGGCCTTTGCAAATGCTAATTAGCTTGATACATATGGCCCCAAGTGAGGCCTGTCTTGCAACATGGTGCATCTTTTGCATCACTGCTGCATCAGTTTCATGTGGCACAGTGTTTTTTACACCATGACACATCTGCCTAAATGCATCAAATTTGTAATTTTGTCGCCTCATAGCAAATCTTTTGCACCGCCGCTGCATCAGAAAAGTGACGCACAGTGGCGCAAATGAGGCATACACCTATCATAAATCTGTCCCTAGCATTTTAAATGATTAATTCAGGATGACGATAAGGTGTGGCCTATCCAGAGGTTTGTTTAAGGTGAGGCCTACTCAGGATTGCAGATGAAAGTTACGCTTGATGAAGAATACAGAGGAGATAATACATGTAAAGGTCTACCAATGAAGTAAGTGATGTCCACTTCATTGCGCCAGTCATCATAAATGTATCCCTAAGCTTCTTATCTTGTTAGAGATGAACCGCCATATGTATCATCATACTATTTTGCATTTCCTAAATAGCGAATTTTAAGGAATAAATAGCGATTCTTTACCATTCCTAATTTGCGATGAGCAAATTGCTAATTGCAAATGACCCATTCATTTCCATGGGCCAGGAGGCCCATAGGAATGAAGGTGCAATTTGCGATTAGCAATTAGCTCATTGCAAATTAGGAATTTTTCCAAAGGTGCAGGGGTGTCTCAAGAACACCCTGCTGCACCCCTGAAAAAGAAATTTGGGGGCATATGGCGCACATACATTTTAACAACATTCCTTTACCTCAAAAACGATTTTCAAGTCATAATTTGAAAACACTGCCCACGGGGAAATGACTTAAAATGTCCTTAAGACACATGAAAGTGTTTTTTTAAAGCCTTTGCAACTTTTTTGGGTCACTTTTAACATGGCTATGTAACTCAAACAGTCAAAATCTAAATTTACCATGCACAGGTGGGACCATATTTACAAGGAATGTGCTCCACGGGGAAAGGTCTTTTAATGTAATATGGGAAAAATGACATCAGAGACACTGAAATGCCTTATAAAGAAGCATACACCATTATGTCCTTGTCATAAATTTAAAAACCATTCCTTTTCCCCAAAAACGATTTTCAAATCATAATTTGAAAACACTGCACATGGGGAAATGACTTAAAATGTCCTTAAGACACATGAAAGCGTTTTTTGATTGCCTTTCCAGCATGGTTGGGTCACTTTTAACATGGCTATGTAACACAAACATTCAAAATCTAAATTTGCCATGCACAGGTGGGAGCATATTTACAAGGAATTTGCTCCACAGGGAAAGGTCTTACATTAAAATGGGAAAAATAACATCAGAGACACTCAATTGCCTTATAAAGAAGCATACACCTTTGAGTTTCAAAACAGTCTCAGAAACACACCAATTTGTCTTCAGCAGAGCAAAAGGTATGCACTCCAGAGTCTGCAGCTATCAAAAGCACAGAAATGCTGTAATTCTTCACACATATCTCTCATGTCACCCAATCAAAACTCTTCCCTCACTTTTTTTCAAATCAAAACCCTTCCCCCCTCTGCCCTTTCTGTCTTTTTTGCATAGCAACCACCTCCTTGAAGGCCTCTGGTGTTTGCAAGTTCACACAACAATGTTGCAATTGAACTCTGAACTCTCAGTGCACCTCATATCCAGTGCATTCTTTCATTTAATGATTTTTTTCTTGACCACTCAAAATACATCTTTCAAAGAACTCATCCATGCACCCTAACTTTCTGTTTTCAGCAATCAAAATCCACCAATCACTGTTACTGCTTCATTAACACGGAAACTCCACAGTTTTTTTCATTTTAAACTCTTATTTTTTCAACTGCCATTTCATTGCCACACTTCATCTGACTGCAGGAGAACCTTCTCTCACCATGTTTTCTGTCTGGATTGTTGGACATAGTTACATCTATTGGGCTCAGAGGTATGCTCAATTTACAAGATGTGGAAATTAAGTGGTTTGGCCACAGAGGTTTAAAATGTCACCAATTGATACCATTGGTGAAAACCTTTATGCATTTGCCAAAACCTGACCTGTTAATTGTGCACTGTGGAGGTAATGATTTGGGCACTTTGACTGGGGTAGGTCTGGAAATGCTTTTAAAGGACACCTTTGAGCAATTAATGGCACTTTTTCCTCAGACTGCCTTGGTATATTCAAATATATGCCAAAGACAGAAATGGAGGTGGTCAAACCAATTTTGTTCACAAATTGAGAAGTCGAGGAAGCATGTAAACAAATCTGTTTCAGCTTACATGAGAGACCATGGAATGGGCTCCTTGTACAACAATAACTTGCGTTACTACATGCAAGATATCTACAGAGGAGATGGAGTTCACTTCTCAGATGAGGGCAACAGAATTTTCATTCTGAATTTAAGACTGTGCATTGGTACCTACTTATAAGTACCTAAATGTACCATAAACCCAAAAGCTCTTCTCAGAGCTACCCTACATCTGATCACTCACAATTATTATTTTACTCTAACTTTTTTCACTAATTTTCAACAAAGTACGCTCCCTGGGACGCTACCCGGTACGCGACCCGGGAGCTAACCTCGCTAAATTTTTAAAAAAATGTGTTTTTTTCGCACATATGGGCCTCCTAGCCACCCTCAGAAAACCTAGGGGGTCAAGATAAGTCTACTGTGCCCCCTTCTACCCATTCTGAACATTATTTGCCCTCCATCTTGTATCTTAATTCGACCAAAACACAAAATGGTGGACTCCCGTAACGCTTAAGGTTCGCGTACCGGGGCGCTCGCCAGTTCGCGTACCGGGTCGCTCCCTGGGAAGCGCACCATCAAAAAAGGTGGGAAAGTAGTTTACAGAAAAGCGACTGGAGACACTTTCACCAAATATAGATTAGCTCATACTACATACCAATCCCTACCATTTTCACAAATTTGATTGAAATTCCATTTAACCATTTAGCCTGTACACCTCTCTAAATACCCTGAGGTAAATTACTTCACAAAACACATCTGAAGTGTTGGAATTGACAACCAATTAAAATGTTACTTTCATTTTCTACTTTTTTTACCTGACATTTGATTGGTTATGTACCTGAATATATATAAAGGAAGAGAGAGAAACACAGCCATTTTGACTACTACTTCCTGAACTACATTGCAAGATCATTTTCACTCACAACTTAAACTTGTTTTTAGAAGGTGAGATATTATTTTATAAATTTGAAAACATTTTCAGATAGTTATATACTATCCCTCTGTAAGAGTTAGACATTGAGAAAGGCTTCTTTATTATAATTATGGATTGATTTAGGTTTCTGTGGTATAATTATGAATTTACTTAGGCTTCTTCACAGGCACTTTTTAATAGTACTACTTCACGCCTGAAACCATACAGTGCCCATAGATTACTTCTCTGTTATAAACTCACAAGTACCTGTCTGAACTTAAACCCAACAGTGCCCTATCTCTACTGATATAATTATTTTTTATTTAATTACAGCAAGAAAATGGAAGGAGAGCAGAATATTTCCTTCGAAATTGTTCTGGAGAACAACACATAAAAAGATATTGAGGACAATGATGACTCAGATTTCATGGATGAATCACGGGACCATGAATTAGTTCAATGTGTAGAATCTGTGGATCATTTACTTCATTATGATGACGGTCAAATGTGGGAAGTTATGTTCACTCAACAAGAGGACATATCTGACAGTCAAATGTTAGACATTCTATTAAATTTTGAAAAACAATCCGAAAAATAAAATTATATGTAATATTAAAAAATTATTTGAGTCTTTAATCATTTTTATATGTAATTCATAAACTAGTGAAATGTTAGAAATGTTATTAAATTTTGAAACACAATAACAATAATAAATAATTGCTTAAAAAATAAAAAAATTAAAAAATAATCAACAAAACCAACAATCAATTAACATACAGTATTTGAAAAGTCTATCATTCTTTTTTCCTTATAGTACGCTGCCCAGAACGCTTCCCGGTTCGCGAACCGGGCGCTACCCACGCAAAAAAACAATTTTTTTTTTTTCTTTTTTTGCCCCGCGGGGCCCTTTTAAAGCCTCCACATTAAACCTAGGGGGTCAGGGAGGATCTACTATGCCCCCTTATGGTCATTTCCCCCTTTGTTTTGGCCTCCTCTTGTCTCTCAATCCTACCGAGAGACAAGATGGCGGCCGCTCCGGACTGTTTAGAATGTTGACAGACACCGGAGAGCCAATCAGCTTCGCTACGCGAAGTTCCGTTACGCGTAAAGTCCGCGAACCGGAGCGCTGCCCGGTCCGCTGTTACAGATATATATCTTTTTTTGAACGTTAATTTCTCAAAATCCACTGAAGCACATATATTGAGACCTAGCAAAGGCACATCGGGCTACCAGTCCCTACAATTTTGCCAAGTTTCGTGGAAATCCATTCAGCCGTTCGGGCTAAAAGTGAGGCCAACCGCCCTATGGAAAACTCAATGTTAAAAACACGTTTTGGGACCCCCCTTTTTTCTCGGACCCCCCTTGACGAACCCCCCCCAAATTTCCAGGGGCTGCTCAGAAACAAAATGTTCCATTTTCCTGAAAATTTCAGCCAATTCCGTCCACAAACGCCAAAGTTATTAGACATAGAATTTTCAAAAAACCCATAGGGAAAAAATCCTAACTATATATACCTACTGGCGACCGCCAGTAGGTAATAAGACTGTGTTGGACTACCAGAATGCTCATCATTTAAATTGTATGTTACACCCACTGGAGGGTTAATTATTAACTTTAATGAGTGAAGCGGGCGCTGTCAGTGCAATCACAGCCACGCGATGTATCAGCCGTGCTGCTCCTCCTCTGACGAAGGCCCAAGGTGGGCTGAAATGCATTAGGAAAGGAAAAGAAAAAGGAGCGGTTTAAATAAACCTTTAAATCTTATCACAACGTGTGCGGCTCAATTCTTTCTTGTGGAAGAGTGAAAGTGATATATATATATATATATATATATATATATATATATATACATATATATATATATATATATATATATATATATATATATATATATTCACTGAAAAAACCATAGGTTATAGACCATATATAGTTAGGAAATAGCATTTAGAAAACCTTATTTTACTCACACAAAACCATTGAAATTCCATATATAGTTAGTTGCACTAACTATATATCGCGCACCTGCAATCCACTGCTGATGATGTCACATATTACATCATTCATGACATGGTCAGTGACATCACTGATGACATCACTGATGACATCTCAAATGACATCACTGATGACATCACTGATGACATCTCATTTGACATTACTGATCACATCACTGATGACATCATTCATGTGATGATACAATGAACCTCTTCAGACTCTAATATAACCTTAGATACACTCAGTGTAAACAGACACTCACAGACTGTCACTCATCCATGGAGTTACTCACACACCTAGTCAGTCTTGCAAAGAATCAATCACACCTCGATTTCCTCAACTATATAGTTATACACACCTTACTTATTGGAACATATAATAACACATATTTACTCTGTTATACAATCCCTGATACAAGTTCACAATAATCCATACAGCCACTCACACATTCACTGGCTCTTATGCACAGTTATTTATATATGTCAACTATCACATGTACTGTGTTTTACATATGTACTTACTTTGACATGTAGCACTGAGATATCCATTCACTCACCAATACACTCATGCACACAGTCAACCGCCCATACAGATGTTTCCACATGCACTTTTGAACCCATACATCTAGTGAATCAACTGCTCACACATCTATGCACAGAGTCATACACCTCCCAGACACCCACACACACACTCAGTCTCCCATACAAATACTTGGGCAACTAATCAATAACCCATATAGTTAGTCATATAGCTAATGATCAACACATGCATCAGATTACAAAACAACAGACACAATGATGCACAATTTAAAACAGTTTAGTCACTAACCCATGCACTCAGTGAGACACATTTAATCACTCACTTATACAGTCAGTCATGCACCTACTAAATCCTTCATCCAGACACTTATACATCCACTCATTCTTCAATATGTAAGACATATTTTAACTTTACAGAAGCATACAGTCACTGGATGTTGTCATCAGTGATGTCATCAGTGATGTCATTTGAGATGTCATCAGTGATGTCATCAGTGATGTCACTGACCATGTCATGAATGATGTAATATGTGACATCATCAGCAGTGGATTGCAGGTGCGCGATATATAGTTAGTGCAACTAACTATATATGGAATTTCAATGGTTTTGTGTGAGTAAAATAAGGTTTTCTAAATGCTATTTCCTAACTATATATGGTCTATAACCTATGGTTTTTTCAGTGAATTTTCAAGGTTTTGTAAATGCTAATTCCTAACTATATATGGTCTATAACCTATGGTTTTTTCTGTGAATTTCATTGGTTTTTTAACAGCTAATATCTGTAGCTGTAAAATGTATTCTTCTTTAAATCCAAAAATATATTTTATATGTTTATGAATAATTTTTTTTTAAAATATTTTTTTTTCTTCGTTCCCGCTTCGCGAATCGGGAAGCTTCCCGTTAGCTGACCTTGATGCCGCGAAATAGACCGCGAGCCGGTAAACGTTTCTTTACCGCAAGTGCCGCGTTAGAAAACAACATCGTGACGCCTCCCGTCCGCATGACGTTCCACGTTGTCGCTTGATACGTCATATGACGTGCTACGTTAGCAAACTGGTACGCGAAGCGAGTGCCAAAGCGCAGGTTTCTGGAAGCAAACCGGGAGGCCCTGCAAAGCGCTTAACGTAAACACAGCAAGTCATGTGACTTGGTAATAACACTTTTCATTGGTTCATTTCACTTTTGGTTTCCTAATGATGTAAGACTAGGTCATATAATCTAAAATGAACACTTTTGATTGGTTGAGAACTCTTGTTTTTCCCAAATGATGAAAATCCCTCCTTCTTTCCTCACTCTGACTTTCATCATTGTGAGAGAAAGACCCTTTGTGATCACTGAGCAATGGCTTCTTTAGTAGCTTCAGCTGGTGCTTCCCCACCACCTCCACCACATCCAAGGAAGAGTGGACCACCTGCTCAAGTTGTAATTCAACAAGAAGAAGAAGAAGAGGAACAGGAGGACGAGCACGAAGAGAGGCAGTTTTTGCCTGAGCAGCCCAAGACGTCTCACCGGAAAGAAAACTTCATTTGGCAATTTTTTTAAATTCCCAAAGGTCAGAAAAAAGTAAATGCAAGATACGTAACTTGCCTTATATGTCAAGATAGACTGTCCAGAGGGACCGACAAAAAATACAGTTTCGGAAACTACACAATGCATCGCCATATGACTAGGTGGCATCCTAACAACTACAGTGCTGCACAGTTTCGGAACGACCTAGATAATCTCCCTATTATGGCCAGAAGATCTGTTGTACCGGAAGTAACGGGACCAGAGGGCAGGGAGATGGTGCCAAATATACAAATGAGATTTGGTGAAGTAAAACACACCTGCGTATTTTGCGATGGATTCATTTCCTACGGAGAAAGAAGCATCACTCTGATCAACAGAGCTATTGACTATCATATGCAAGTTTGTCCGAAACGCCCAAAATAATAAATACTTCTTTTTTTTGTTTTGTTGCTCCTGTTGAGCCCTTTACAATGAATCGTTTTCATTGCCCCCTCCAAGAAAAACCCAAAAAAATATAAAACTGTTCCGAAAAATTCAAAAACAGTAAAAAAATGTTCAGAAAAATAAAAATAAAAGTTCTTTTCAGAACTACCTCCCCGTTATTAAAAAATTGGTACAATATTTGGAACTGTGCCAACCTCTATTTCTCTTAGTTCGCTTCCTAGTTCGCTCGCTGGTACGCGAACTGGAAGCGAACCAAAAACAGTAAGTATAAGGGAAGGAAACACACACTTATGTTAAAAGAAAGACAGCTATAGGGGAGTAAACTAGAGATACTATTACCCATAATCCACTACTGATGATGTCACATATTACATCATTCATGACATGCTCAGTGACATCATCAGCAGAGGATTGCGGGTTTTTTGGCAACATGCCTTATCCACGGTTTAATAACGCTGCCTTTTGCTTTATATAAGTTTTCAAATTGTATGAAATATATACCAATAGGTCTTTATGAACCTTTAGGTAGTGCTTTTGTTCATGAGGTCTGGTCGCTTCCATACACATACAGATGTTTCAAAGATGATCAAGAAGTTTATCTGAATGGAGAGGAATGCACTGAGACGCCAGATCATTCACTAATGTGTAGGCACATACAGTTACACGATTCATGCAACAAACACCGACCAAATATGGCTTGCGTGTTGCAAGGCACGCCAGTTCCTGCTATCATCCCCACGTTCAAGTTGTTGGAAAATGGTAGTTATTTGATGCTCAATAATGAAGATTGTTCTGAGTTAATTAAAAAGTATTCCTTTTATCGTAACAGTAAGTGAACGGGTTATTTGCTGCAGAAATGTTCTATTTCCTCCCACACATGAACATAGGGAGTTTTCAATCTGGCCACAAATACCAACCTTGGGACACGTTTCAACGGCATGACAAGAATAAGAGCTCTTTTGTCTCAGAGAGAGGTGGCCTTGAGTTCGGCCCGTGAAACTTTCGTACTTCACATAGCGAACACCCGTACACAGGTTTGCCTTTCAATTTCAGCAACATGTTTCCGACTATCTTTAACGCATCCTCCACAAAATCCCTGGCACACTTTTTTAAAGTTGTTACCAGTGGTCTCGTGACTTCATTTGAGAAAATCTTTGGAGTCATCCCTGCTCCCTTTCATTCCATTTTCTCCACTCTGGTTCGTGGATTGCATTTTTACTTGCATTACCAGCGGACGCTCTTGTGCTTTTTTACATTTTTAAATATGGATGTCCCTCCTATGCAACCTCCGACCCTGCAGCTGCTGACACTGTTCCGCAATCGCATGCTAGAATATTATGGCACAATGCCGTTGGCGATATTAAGCACGGCATATGGATTATCTTTTCGGTTCTCCTACTTCACCTGTGTCCAGCCTGTATTTCACTGCCTGACCTGTGATTTCGATTGGGCCATTGATTTGTGTCTCTGCGGACCGGTTTCTCCTGACGTCGACTTTAATCAGCTGATGACTCCTATCATTACTCACGAGTTGATTTGTCCTGGCGAAAGGATTATGGCTGTGGCATTGATGCATGGACTACTTGGTCCCTGGAATTTACTGGCGGCAGCACAGTCTTTCTTGGAACACAGCTTTCTTGAAAACCCACCGAGCTGTCCTCTGATGGTGATAGAGGATCCGGTGCTGGGAGAGCACGTATGTTCTTTTCCGCTTTTAAATTGGATGGCTGAACTGTTTTCGGATGAAGACGGTGACTTCCTATTGGAGGCTGTTGCAGCTTATTTTGCATACACAGTTATGTCATAGACCTTTTTCATGTTTGATATGCTGAGTACTAGCATTTCATTGACAATTCATTGACTTATTTGTCAAGTTTTTATTATTTACCTTGCCTATTGGCTTAAGACTCGATAAAGTACTTGGCTGTTTTATTTTTCTTTAGCATTGAATTTTCCTAGTTTTTAATGCTTTACCTTGCGGACCGTCCACATATAAACTTGCAATCTGCTCTCATGAGATGGCACTTCTATTATCTTATTCAGTTCGTTTCCGGATCATGAGGAGGTGTCATCTAGGTCCTGGATATCTTTACACCGTGTTAAGTTAGCATGGGCTCATTACCGGTTTAAACGCCATTTTTCCTTTTTTGCAACTTCTGCACACGACACTTAGTTGTTGCTTTAGCTTTCCACCTAGTAGTTCATCGTGGTTTACATGAGAATAATATGTTATTGGTCTACTATCTGCTTTACTTGTTAAACTATATCTGTACAGCGAGTGCTAAAGTTTCAAGAACAACACGATACAGAATTGTTATGAGGTCTGATCTCCACGACTTCATACTCATAACATAAGTGCAACTTCTGCCAATTCTGGGCATGAGGCGGGTTTTATATTGCTTTGCCGAACACACATACACAACAGTTGATGCGGTTCACATGAAGAGAGAGCTGGTGTATGCTGATGTGATTCCTTCAAATCTAAGACACTAAAGTATGGACACGCCCTAAACCAACACAAAGAGACCTTCTTAGCAAATAATATAATATGTGTATTAGGGAGGGTGAGATATAAGCAGCCGCGGGCCGTGGAGGGAGTTACGATGGGGCAGGGAGGCGGGGAGGGGGAGAAGCAGGGTGGAGCCCTCTCTACCTTGCCCCTCCCCCTCCCCGCCTCCCTGCCCCACCGTAACTCCCTCCACGGCCCGCGGCTGCTTATAAGTGTTGCTAACTCTTATTCATTTACAGCATGTTAACATACTGTCACCATTCGCTTTTTATGTACTAGTAACTATGCTGGTAATTTTGCTACTGATAATATGTGTACTTGTATTCTCCACCCTGCTTCTCCCCCTCCCCGCCTCCCTGCCTCACCGTAACTCCCTCCACGGCCCGCGGCTGCTTATAAGTGTTGCTAACTCTTATTCATTTACAGCATGTTAACATACTATCACCATTCACTTTTTATGTACTAGTAACTATGCTGGTAATTTTGCTACTGATAATATGTGTACTTTTATTATCTAAGGTACTACGCCTGAGAAGACGGCATTAGTAAATAAACATTTCAAATACACATGTGTTCTTCTTAACTCCATGTTCTGGTTTCTAAGAAATATATAACGACCGACTGTTCATGAGTTCCACGTATCCTGAGGTACTATAAGTTCATATTCTGGATTGTCTAAACATTGAGAGTTTGTTATATCCAATGTGACACTGTACCTAGCTTGCTAAATAGTTTTTGATTACTAACGTGAGTTTTGGGACACCCTAATTCGCCGAGGTTCCAATCCTCTGTCCACAGTTCTGTGTGAGAACAGAAACCCTGCGACAGGGGCACCCCCGACCCTTGCTGGAGCTTCATCACACTTGCGATACAACTCCAGCAATGCGCCACCTTTACGGCACAGATACATCACGCATCTGTGCTGTTTTTGCCCCATGATGCGCCGCATTGTAAATGCAGCACACCATAGGTGACGGAACAGCGGCACAGAATGACTAACACATCCCTGGTGATGCGCCAGTCATCATAAATCTATCCCTATGCTTCTTATCTTGTTAGAGATGAACCGCCATATGTATCATAAAAGTTATTTGCATTTCCTAAATAGCGAACTTTAAGGAATAAATAGCGATTCTTTACCATTCCTAGTTTGCGATGAGCTATTTGCTAATTAGCCGAATGTAGCCCAATGAAGCCCAATGTAGCCCAATGTAGCCCAAAGATGGCCGCCAGACACACAAAAAAACAAATGTAGCCCAAATATCAGCCAGATGTAGCCCAACTATAGCCCAGTGACAGAATGACCAATCAGCTTCGCAAACCTCCGTTACGCGAAGCGGAGCGCTGTTACAGATATATATCTTTTTTTGAACGTTAATTTCTCAAAATCCACTGGAGCACATATATTGAGACCTAGCAAAGGCACATCGGGCTACCAGTCCCTAATATTTTGCCAAGTTTCGTGCAAATCCATTCAGCCGTTCAATTATTATTTTTATTATTTTTTTTTGCCCCGCGGGGCCCTTTTAAAACCTCCACATCAAACCTAGGGGGTCAGCGAGGATCTACTATGCCCCCTTATAGTTATTTCCCCCTTTGTTTTGACCTCCTCTTGTCTCTCGATCCTACCGAGAGACAAGATGGCGGCCGCTACGGACTGTTTGGAATGTTGACAGACGCCGGAGAACCAATCAGCTTCGCTTCACAAAGCTCCGTTGCGCGAAAAGTCCGCGAACCAGAGCGCTAACCGGTCCGCTGTTACAGATATATATCTTTTTTTAAACGTTAATTTCTCAAAATCCACTGGAGCACATATATTGAGACCTACAAAAGGCACATCGGGCTACCAGTCCCTACAATTTTGCCAAGTTTCGTGCAAATCCATTCAGCCGTTCGGGCTAAAAGTGAGGCCAACCGCCCTATGGAAAACTCAATGTTAAAAACACGTTTTGGGACCCCCCTTTTTTCTCGGCCCCCACTGGACGAACCCCCCCCAAATTTTCAAGGGCTGCTCAGAAACAAAATGTGCCATTTTCCTGAAAATTTCAGCCGATTCCGTCCACAAACGCCAAAATTATTAGACATAGAATTTTCAAAAAACCCATAGAGAAAAAATCCTAACTATATATACCTACTGGCGACCGCCAGTAGGTAATATATATATATATATATATATATATATATATATCTATATATATATATATATATATATATATATATATATATCTTACCTACTGGCAGTCGCCAGTAGGTAGTTATAGTTAGGACCTATTATACATCGGAAATCCGCAACATTCTATTCCCAATAACTTTGGCGCCATTTGATGAATCTTTGCGAAAATTTCCTAACTTTTGGCCAGCTCTAGCCTGCTCCTATCCTGAAAGTATCGGGGTCATTGGTCAAGTGAGGGCCGAGAAAAAAGGGGGTCCCAAAACGTGTTTTCCCCATGCAATTTCCCATTGGACCTTTAGCCACAGCTACAGCTCGAACGGCTGAACGGAATTATGCCAAATTTGGCAAAGAGATAGTCCTCAGTTCTGACTTTTGCCTTTTGCTTATATAGTGTCAATGTGTTCAGTAGTTCCTGAGAAAATTACAGTTAAAGTTATTTATATATCTACGGGCAGGGTGGATCCGCGGAGTGTGCGAGGATTGTCATCGTACCATAAGCGCTCCCTTCCGATCACACGCTGAATGCTAATTGGCTGTCAAGTGGTTGTCAACATTCGAAACCAGGAACTGTTGGCAGCCATTTTGTGCCTCGGTAGAAGCGAGGCTGAGGAAGTCAGTGAAATATGGGTGCAAAACGGAGAAAAGGGGCAGGGTAGAAATATTTTTGCCCTCTAGACCTGCTTAGGGTGTCCCAGAAGGACCCCAAGGGCCCAAATTTTTTTTTAAACCCAGCAGGTGCATGTAGGGTGCGCGGACTGTGCCATAAAATAAATAAAATAAAAGAGTTTATTTTGATAATTAGTCCCCGGGGAGTTAGATACCGGAGGTAAAATAATTAAATGTTATCTGGGGCACAGAGGGGCCCCCCAGCCTCAGGGATCATCACCCCCTGGGGCTAAAAAGAAAAAAAAGGTGGGGGGAGGGGCCGAAGGTCCTCAAAGCCGTGGGGACCATCACCCCCCGGGGCTTTATGTATTGTGGGAGGGCCGGTTCCTGCAGTGTCCTGGGGTGTCCATCCCGCCCTCCTATAGCAAGGAAATCTGTTCTCTCTTTTCAAAATGTAAATCAGATTGCTTTTCCACATTGGGAGCTGCATGTTAGTAGCTCGCCATATGGAAAAGTAATGCCGGCTCCAAAACGCGTAGAAGTTGTGCAGCAAAGGCGCTGTAGTCGTGCACCTTATAGATTATGAGTAGTGCATCCAGCGCGTGCACACCATAGGGCCGCACTGAGCACTGCGCTGGGTGCGCGACTTTTATTTGTCGATAAAAATAGCCAATATCAGTAATTTCTAATATTCCTGGGGACCGTATCCCCCGGGTCTTATAAGAAATTTTGGGGATCATGGGGGGAACCACAATGTCTCCACGGTCGCGCCGGCTCCCCGCATTACTTTTAAGATGGGAAAAATGACGCAAAAGTGGTGCAAGGGTGTTGTAAATCTGGTTTGGATTTTGAAAGAGAGAGCAGGGTGCCTCTGTAGGGTAAGTGCAGGTTAGTGTAGGGGTAACAATTACATCTGTAGGGTAAGTGCATGTTAGTTTTAGGGTAACAATTACTATTCTAACTCCAGGAGGGTGCATCTGTGGTATGAGTTGGATAGTGTATGAGTAACAATTACTATTGCAAATCCAGGAGGTTGCATCTTTCGGGTATTTGCTGGATACTGTATGAGTAACAATTACTATGAAAAAGAAAGGAGTTAAAAGAGAAGGAGACACGCACTTTCACGGTGAACCTGGAAGAAGAGAAAGTGACGAGAGATGATTTCCGCCGTGTTTAGGCTTGAGAGCCTGGTTAATCCAATCCAATCCTATCCAAAAATTCTTTATTTCGGCCATATAGACCATAAAAGATGCAGTGCAAGACATTACATACAATAAAATGCATTTTTTTTTTTTAAAATACATGAAATAAAGTTCACTCTCCCAGCGAGGAAAGAATTAAAACACTAGAAAGTTCAGGGGGCTTCAGAGAATTTTTTCTTTCTAATCAACCATGTAGCCATAAGAAATTTGGAAACAGCGAACACAATGTGGCCCAGGGTACTGGTTTTCAGGATCCTGTATGCCTGTGCATACTCTCTGAACCCTAGGTTCTTGCATAACGGCGCTATCCAATGTTTCCTGGGCCTTTGATATGCGGGGCACACAAACAAAATGTGGAGGTCGTCTTCCAAATGGCTATTACAGCAGGGACATGTTTTATCGACCCCGTTGGTCCACTTGCAGGTGTATGAATTAATAGGGAGTGTGCCAAGCCTCCATTGAACAAACAGTTTCCTCGCCAGGATGGGGAAGATAAAATCCATAAAAGGTTCAAAAACATAAGAATTTTTGGATTCTAAGAATCGCAAAGTAAGGGTGCCGCTGTTTTGAGCGTCCATCAAGTGTGCAAGGGACCTATCTTTATAGATTTGTGACAGAGCTTTGCGCGAGATTGTTTGACAGCCTCGCGCAGGGTCCTCCCAGAGGTCGCGGAGATTCATGGCAGCCAGTTTGTTTTTCACAAAGGCAAGCCAGGGGATTTTGCCACTACAGTTCAAGCTCATGACGTGGGTAAGATCCTCCCTATAGTGATGAAGTTCATTCGTAGACCAGAGCCTGTGCCAGAACTTCGCTGGCTTTGACACAAGCTCCTCTGCAATAGGGGGGAGACCCATGTCCATTCTCAGGGGCTGAAGTGGCGTGGCACGTGGGAGAGCTAATAGGCGCCTTAAGAAGCTATTTTCAACTGTTGATAAGTCCTTCACCGCTTTATGCCCCCATAGCTCACTGCCATACATGGCCGCTGCCTTGGCCTGGGTCCTATAAGTTTCAAGGGCCTGTCTTATGGGCTTGAAGGAAGAAGTATTGGCCACCTTCAGAATTGCGCCCGACAGTTGGGACAGTTTGACCCTAGATCGTACTATCTGGCGGTCCCATGATAAATTTTCCTGCAATGTTACCCCCAGATATATGAAAGTAGACACCCTCTCAAGGCTGGCAGTCCCCAGGGTGGGATTGGGCCTAGTTTTAGTAGGTGGATTAAAGATCATAAACTTGGTCTTCTCTGTGTTCACCTCCAACCCGTGCTGACGACAGAAAAGACCAAATCCATCCAGGATCCTCTGGATCCCCATAGGGGTTTTGTAAAGGAGGAGGGTGTCATCGGCAAACATAATTGCCGGTACCCTCCTACCTGCCAAACATGGGGCGTCGTTGTTCTTGACATTTTCCAGGTGTGAGATGACATTATTGATGAATAAGCAAAACAGGGTCGGTGCCAAGACGCAACCCTGCCTCACCCCTCGACGGTCGGGGAACCTGGATGATAAATTGCCATCTCTCCCACACCTGACCTGCGCATAGTTGTTCTCATGCAGCCTGGCTAAGATGTTAAGTAGCTGGGGGGGAACTCCTAGCTTTTCCAGCACCTCCCACAGTTTCCTGCGCGGGACTAGGTCAAAGGCTGACCTCAGATCCACGAAGACCATGTACAATCTTCCCCCCTCGATCCTCACCGTCTTCCAGTAGAGGAGGACGAGGCGGAAGATCTGGTCCATGGTCGACGTGTTTTTCCTGAAGCCAGCCTGCAAGGGACTCATGATGTCGTTATCCTCTACCCAGTCTAATAGATGGTTCAGAATAAGACGCGCAAAAAGCTTTTGGGGGACATCTATAAGGCTAATTGGCCCATAGTTTGCCGGACTCAAAGGGGACCCTTTCTTATGGATCGGCACTATTTCAGCCCCTAACCAGGAGGAAGGGACCGCCATACCTCCTAATATAGCATTAAAAAGGATAAGAAGGTACGGGCCCCAGATGTCGGGATGGTGTCTAAAAAGATCACCGGGTAGCTTGTCCAGCCCCGGTGCCTTCCCCTGTGCCAAGCGCTCCAGTGCTATCTTCACCTCACCTAAGGAAAAATCTAGGGCCATATCTGGAGGACAGGGGAACTCCGCCGCCGTCCCTTCGGGCCATAGAGTGGTTTCTTGATATAATGCTCCGAAGTGGGCCTCCCAAATAGAGGGGGCAATATTAGGTTCAGCTGCGGATATAAGATCCCCTGTTCCATTATTTACCAGGGCCCAGAATTTTCTAGAATCTTTGGATTTAAGGGCTTCAATCAGTTCGTGCCAGTGGTTCCAATCCCACTCTGCCCTTGCATTGGCCAGTGCTAACTTATACTCCCTCCTAAGGGCTACAACCCTCGCCTTGTCACTACCTTCTTTAATGGCGGAAAGTAACTCAGATTTGGTTTTCCTGCAAGTAGAGGTGTACCAAGTCGAGGTGCGAGTCTTTTTCCTTCTTGAGGGCACCACCGGGTTGAAAACATCTGCAAGGTCCCTCACTAGGGCCTGGTGGATGCCAGATAGTCTCTCATTATAATCAGAGGGTCTTAGTTGGTTAATGAGAGCATCCACCTCCTGGAACCTGGGTAGTGCTATGCCATATAACTTGTTAAAAGCATCTTCTTTATCAACCAACTTCCCCCATTTCACCCGACGACTACTTGTAGTAAGGAGTATATCCCCCTGGTCAACTCCGGTGTCAGTAGTTGTCAGCCCTGCTGCAGGGGCTGGATGCTGGATCTCCAGCAGAAGGGAATTGTGGTCACTATCTGTCCTCGGAACCACTCTAACATCTTGAACTTTAGACCACAGGGAGATGTCTATGAATATGTAGTCCAGCCTTGACTCATGGCCTTTTCTATTGAATGTACACACCGAAGGAGTGTCAGAAGGGGTGCGCCCATTGCACGCCCTCAGTGCAAAGTTCAGAGTGAGGGAAGTAAGTTGTATTACCAACGGAGACCAGGCTTTGGGGTGAGGTGAAGAGGAAGGTGGAACTCCCCAGTGATCATCCTCGGCAGTGAAGGCACCCTCCATTAGACCCTCCAGGGGTTCGAAGTGGCAGTTGAAGTCCCCTCCCATCAATATTTTCAGGTCACCTGGCAGTTGTCCTAGAAAAGATGAGAGTTCGACTAGGGTGGGGGATTCATTGCCCACAGCGACTGGCCGTGAGTAAACGTTAACAATGGCCCATGTTCTTTTACCGGGCCATTTGAGGAGCACACCCTGAATGTCCTGTGAGAATGTATCCATCCTTTCCACCTGGCACCCAATGTGGCTCGCCACCCAGATTGCTAGACCACCCGAGGGTCTCCCCCTCCCATTCCACTTTGCCGGGATTTCAGAAATATCATACCCCCTCCTAGACTGTGGTTCCCTTGCCCACGTCTCCTGGAAAAGAAGGATGAAATGAAATGAAATGAAAAATTGCATTTGTATAGCGCATAACTGCCCTAGGGCCTCGCAGCGCAGGATATCACTTTTGTTTACCAGGGTTTCCCACTCCGGGGTGCCCCCCTTATTTGTGATGCCTGCCACATTCCAGGAGAGGATACTCAGCCCTGAACCTTGAGGTTGCGAACCTGCTTCACTTAATTCGGGTGAGATGTCATGTGCAGGCTTGCCCGGATCACCCAAAGCGGATATGGTGGGCGACGGGGTGGGTAATACAACAAGCTCCGCTGATTGCAATGAAGAAGCAATGCGTGTACTTGATGATTCCTCAACTTGTACTGGGATACTTCGCAAGGAGGTCCCCCCCTCTTTGAGAGAGACCTGGATCTTTTTGTCAGTTGCGGGATGAGGTATACCCTCCCCCTTGTCTGGAACCCCCAGGGCAGATTTTTCTGAGTGTTGTAGTATATCTCCCCTTTGTGGTCAGTCTACTTGGTCCAGGCAGGAAAATCTGTTCTGGTGAATGAAATTTCCCTGAGCGAGAAGTGTGTTATGCTTGGGTCTGTACCGTGAACCATCTATTGCGAAGCCCACTCTAGTCCAGCTCTGTTCCCTCCCCACAACGAGATTAGAGACATTTGGGTAGAAGTGTGAGAGGGATACTAAATCTATGTTGGACTTATCCGGCTTTACCAGCCAGTTGCAAATATAAGGGGCAACCAGTGGGCTTTTAAAGCTGATTATGATGCAGTCCCCTGCCCTGTTCTTGGGGGAGACTCCAATCCATGGAATCCTTCTAACCATCTGCACATCTCCTTTGATGTTGGGAGGGAGGGGCCTGTTAATGTTGAGCCAGCTAATTACCTTATTACGGAGTGAGTCCTGTGGCTCTCTAGTGTCACCAGTGAGCTCAGGAACTCCCACCATAATCGCTGTGTAAGGCACTGCCTCAGGGGGCAGATTGACCGCCCTACGCCTAGTATTAGAGCTAGAGGGACGACCAGTGTATCCATTAGTAGCACACCCCTCACTCGTTGGTTGGGGTGGTGTCGGTTGCTTGGATCTTCTAGGTGCAGGGACAGGGGGCCTACACGTTTGTGAAGGGGGCAGTAGGGGGACATGACTACCTGTAATACTGTGTTGTGCCCCAGTGTTGGCCTGTGTGCATGTTCCAGCAGTAGGAGGTCTATTCCCCACAGGTTCCCGAGGAGCCGTCTGTGCGCTTAGGCCCAACCCCCCACTAGGACTATTTCTATTGTATGCGTTTTCTATAGCTATGAGTCTAGCATCTATAGAGTCCAGTTTTACAGATAAGGGTTCCAATAGGTTCTTAAGGATGTCCGTAAGTGAACTAATTAGAACATCTGTGATATTAGGTGGAGTTCCACCAAATATAAATGGCCCAGAACACCCTGGTACAACTGTGACAAATGGCGAGCCTGATTGACCCGACCCAATACCCGGGGAAATGAACTCGGGAGAGGCCGAAATATCTGTGCTGTCATCCAGTATTGGATTGGTTATGTCCACTTTAGCCCTTTTTGCCCCTGTTAGCTCCCTTGACCTTTTCCTTTTCGGAGGATGGTCCACTCTGTTGCCAACGGGTTCTGTTAGCACTACAGCTTGGCCCCCATCCTGCGACTTGGTCATTTCCACACAATTCACATAGGGAGTGGTCTCCACCACCCCGGAGAGACGCAAGGACTCACTATCCCTTGGTAAGTTTGACGGGGTCCTAAGTTGTTGGAGGACTGACTCGATTGTCTGGTCAATACTATCCAGAAGTGATAGATGGGTAGCGTCAAGGGGTATTGGAGTACTAGTGTCAATTGAAGAGGAATCCGAGGGGCCCACAGACACATTTTCAATGATCACCTCAGAGAGAGTGTCTGGCACTGTGTGACCTTTGTTGACCGCAGCACTGGCCTTGGGAAAGAATTTTTCCAGTGTACTAGAGCACTGTTGAGCAGCCTTGCTCCTGGATGCTCTGGTAGTCATGGCAAGAGAACAGTCGGGAACAGCAGTCTAATGATGACAGGGGTAGAGACTTGGGACAGGCACAACATTGGAGGGGAGGCCCGGTCCGGTCTCTGCCGGCCTCTAACGGCCTAAAACGGCCCGCTCTTTGCCCGGTCTTCGCCCCGGGGACCGCCCCGCGCGCGTCCCGCGATGCGCGTGAAAAGGGGCTCTTATGAATAGCAGGGGGGCGTGGCACTGGGAGGGGGCGCGGCGCGGGCGGGAAGAGGAACCAGCCTGGTTAATCATTAAATTGGGTCTGGCAGAAAAGTGCGTACTTATTCTGTAAGAAGCCTTTCGGGGTCTTGCGAAAGCAAGTCATCTTTAATAATTGCCTCTCGCTGCGTTTACTTGAAAGGTCATCTGATTTGCTTGTATGTTAAAAACTTTCTACACCTCTTTTTCATTGGTTGTGAAGCATTGTAAGAGGACGTATTACCGACCAATCCCTTTCCTTGCACAGATTTTGAAAAACATTTGAAGGGCTGTTGTGTGGTTAACTCTACTTTCCTGACCCTAATGTTGATTGGCTTGTTTTTTCTATGTGCGTCACGATACCCTCACCATCTATGTAGCCCATTTTGTGATGCACTTTATTTTACAATGCGTTTCAAACCCTTCTTGATAGTATGCCTCCAGTTGTGGTAGGGTGTTTTTAATTTAAAGTGTCTACTGTGCTTACGAGTTTGTTGACTGTGAAGGTATTTAAAAATATTATTCTATTTTCTATTCTATCATAATTATGCTGACTTTTCTCCTTTAGCGTTGAGTACACAGACACTGCGAACTTTGAAATTCGGTCTCACGTAAGGTGCCTGATTGAAGCCCCGCCCCCCTGGGGATCTTTAAAAGCTGGGCGGGCCAACGTGCCGTGGGAAGGCACAGACACTGCGAACTTTGAAATTCTAGTTGGGACAATACCTGCATTATCGCCCGCATTCCTTTTGCTGCCGGGGGTATAGCTGTGCTGCGAGGGTGAGTCCAGCTGCCAAGTGCACCTCGAGTCATCCGCGGACCGCGCGCTGCCCGACCACAACATCCAGTGGGCAGCGCGGTCTCATGTGAGGTGCCTGATTGAAGCCCCGCCCCCCCGGAGATCTTTAAAAGCTGAGCGGGCCAACGAGCCGCGGGATGCGCGCGGGCCAAGAGCGGGCCCGTCCTTGCCCGTCACTGGCCAGAAGAGGCTGGGCTGGGCCCAACCCCTTGGTTTTGTGTACCATTGTACATCTATAGAGGTTCGTATGATCTAGGCCAATACTTCCTTGAAAAATGGACAGACTTAGATCATAAAGCTTGTCCCTATATTGAAAGATGGGAAAAAGGAAATTACCAAGCCCCAAGGGAAATAAGCCCACCCCTGAAACTCAGCAAACCTTATTAAGCTACTTAACTGGGGCTGTGGAAGTTCTGGATAAAAAGATTCACTCAGTGGAGGAATCCATTGCGAGCTCCTCCTCTGGGTTGAGTCAACCACTACCCTTGAGCGAAGATTCAAATAAATCTACCACAGAAGGGGATAACATCACTTCAGCAAACGGCTGTATCCAAATACTTACTGACGATATTCATTCAATCGATAGCGAATCACCTACCCAACCCCCCCAGAAAAAGCAACGAAAACCAAGAGCAAGAGTGTCAGGGGCTCAAATTCTCAAAAAGAATTTAATTCAGTCACAGTTCATTCCTGCCCAGCCGATTCTATTGACCAGCAGAATGTACCTCCCAAAAGGAAACAAGTAGAATCCCTTAAACAACAAATTAAACAAAAAACTACTAATCAAGGTAATAGAACCACTCAGTCACAGTCAGACATTGAGAAATTAACAGCCTAGTGGAAAGATTAGACTTGTATCTAAGAGTCAGATTAGATCAACTAACCACTAGGGTGGTGGGTATAGAAACTCTCCTTTTGACCAAATCCAGTGTACCAAATACAACCCATGATACATGTCCAAACACAGCCATAAATACCCAAGTAAAAAGTCAAAACACGTTGATAAATGACAGGCCAGGGACGAGAAGATCCACATTAGCAGTTCCCGTGCATATTCCCTCTGGGAGCATAGTACCGTCAAATTTAAGCCAACCGTGCAAAGGAGATCCACACATGTCATTAATGGACATTAACAATCACCCAAACCCGTTTTTACGAGGAAAAACATCACAAATGTTAATGCCCTTGCAAGATCGAACTCAAGACCACATTACTACTACTTCCACCACGGAACAAAGGCCAGCAGACGCATATTTACATCTACCAACAGAGGCTACC
The DNA here is from genome assembly GCF_964261635.1 of Lissotriton helveticus. Lineage (NCBI taxonomy): Eukaryota > Metazoa > Chordata > Amphibia > Caudata > Salamandridae > Lissotriton > Lissotriton helveticus. Next base: position 1,672,181,312 of record NC_136059.1, read on the forward strand.
CCATACGTTGTTATATTAGGAAATGTCCCTCCGAACCATCATCCCAAAGAAGAATCTTGGACGGCCTTAAAGAATAAATTGTTGCATTGGCTAAGTAATAGAACAGGGCTGTATAGTCAACTTTTCCATGAGTTCAAGATGGTCAGACGAGTACAATGGGTAGGGAGAAGGACCTGAAAAGGGATTGTGTTGTTATTACATTGAGAACACAAGGTCGAGTAAGGGAAATAATAAATATCGCGCGAACCCATATTACAACTATGGCTGGGATTAGTATTCTCCCACTAGGCTATTTCTATCCCCCTCCAAACACGAACTATGGCCCTAATCACCGGCAAAACTCCCATAATCTACACTGGCCATCCCAAATAGTTCCCTCCTACAATAGGTTTAGTCCACTGTCAGGCTTAGACGACAATGAATGACTGGATGTAGTCCCAGCAGACATAAGTGTAGAGAGTTCAACAAATGCCCTATTAAAACTGACAACAGAAGGGAACAGCGATGCTCTAGCTGTAGCCCTCCAATCTCCTTTTACACACAATGACACAATTAGTATGACACCTGAAGTAGACTTGGGTTCCCCTTCCGAGAGTATTGAAGTTGGACATGTTAATCTAATTTCAGAATTACAGAAAGAACATATTTTGCAAAATCCCAAACTTACATTTAAGACAGGCAGTAAGCCCCAAATATTAGATTTCATTTTTGGGAACGTGGCAGGCCTACAGACCAAAATTACAAATAGTAAGTGGAGAGCACTAGTCTCTAGATACAATATCATAGGCTTACAGGAAACATGGCTTCGCAACCCAGTTCATATCACAAGATATAAAACCTATTTTTCAGAAGCTGTTCCCTCTCCTTCTGGAAGGTCAAAAGGAGGACTTATAATATACATATCTAACACATTGTCAGTTGCTAAAATCGAAGTTTTGAGACTAGAATCTAACTATCAGGCACTTCTAATAGTTTGTAATAAGGCGTCTATTTATTTAGTGATACATTTTTATAATAATTTGAATTCAGTTGATTTAACTGATGTTTTAAATAAGGTTACGAGGTTAATCCAAGATTTACGTGCACGGCATACTAATAAGTCTGTATCACTAATTTGGGGCGGTGATTTCAATCTGTCATTTTGCAAGGGAATAAGCGCCAACAATTGTGGTATTCATGATGAAAATGGGAATAACACTACACACTTTGTACATACGTCTACTGGGGACCACATGAACGAAATAATGACTCTTGCAGACCTGGGATTTGCAAATGAACTGGTAAGCCCTCCAGTCCCTTTTTCCAGTACCTTTAATGGGAGAGGCTTAAATAGTATCATTGATTTCATACTAGTCTCCCAGTGTTCTGCACAAAGATTAAGTAAATTTGAAACAACTATAAACGCAGTTAGTGACCACTATCCTAATAGCTTTCAAATTAACATCTCATCTACTATGGCTGAGAAAGTATTTTGGAGCCTTTTGGACCAGCAATCTCTAAATTTAGAAAGGCCTAACGGTTTCACACTAAAATGGGGCAAGGTAGATCAAGATCTAGTAATGGGCAATGTAATAAAGAAAGCTTTGCCCACTCTTTACATCTGTTTAGACATAAATGCCAGCCCCGAGCAAGTACTCTCTAGCTATGATACTATCACTAAATTAATAAGGGAAGAGCTATTCCGTACTAAGAAACCGAAAAGGCCCAATACGAAGGGATGGTTTAATACTAACTGCACAAAATCATACACAAGATTAAAGGTAGCTTTAACCAAGGAAATAGGGGACAGAAACGAGGTAGCAGAATTAAGAAAAGCTTACAATTTAGCATTAAAAAATCGCAAAAACCAGATTAAAGACTCCTTATGGAATCAATTGCATCAGAGCTGCTCTATGAAAGATTGCACCACTTTTTGGAGAATAGTGAAATCCCCCTTTCTTTGTGTTGATAGCAATCTCCCAAAGTTAGAAGTGGCGATAGACGCCAACGCGTGGGTTGACCATTTCTCAGCTATCTTTAGGCAAAACGAACATAGCACCTTGGGTCTACCTGAACCCCGCAACCAAACAAACTATCCAATACACTTAAAATTTGCCCACAATGAAGTCATCAGGGCCATTAAAACATCAAAATCTGGTAAAGCCCCTGGCCCGGATGGGGTTCCAGTAGACCTGTTTAAGCAGAATCTAGATCTGTGGTCCCCCATTGTGACAAGAGTTCTGGAAGCAGCTACCACGACTGGTTTACTCGAGTCTTGGTCCACCTCAATCTTGGTACCGATCTTTAAGAAAGGCGCCCGCCATAGCCCGGCCTGTTACCGGCCCATACCGCTCCTGGACTCCTTAGGGAAGATGGCTGGTCGCATTATTTTAGATCGCCTCCAAGATTGGGCTGCTGATAATAACATACTATCAGACCTGCAATATGGTTTCCGAGAAGGGTTGGGCACAGTAGATCAAGTCCTCAACCTCTCACTTTTAATGGGGAAATATCTCTCAGCAAAGGGAGGATCCCTATACATGGTTTACGTTGACTTGACAGCAGCATTCGACTGCGTAAGTCACTCCAAACTGCGGGAAATAGTTTTAGCTATGGGGGTTGAACCCCCACTGGTAAATTTCGTGAGAGAACTATATTCTGATGCATCGGCGAGGGTGAGATACGGGGTTGACGGAGAGCTAACTAAGCCCTTCAAGATAGAGAGGGGGGTCAGACAGGGGTGCGTTCTGGCCCCCTTCCTATTTAAATTATATACTAACGGGCTTGAATTAGATATGGTAAAAGAGAGCCAAGACTTGCCAGCAATTCGACGTCGACCAATACCTGCTTTACTTTATGCCGACGATGCCGTCATCCTGGCAAGAACCCCGGTCCAACTCCAGCTCTTGCTAAATAGATACTGTAACTATATGAGTTCCCTGAATTTAAAAGTTAACATAAAAAAGACCTTCACTATGCACGCTGATCCAAGACAAAAAAAAATCAAGGAAATATACGTCAACAACTCAAGCTTAGCATCCACAACACATTATCCCTCTTTAAGGATTGTGATAGACAACAACTTAAAATGGACAAAGCCATCAATGCTAGGAAGCTAGCTTTTCTAAGGGCAACATCAGCACTGACGGCATTTGCACAACAACTAGGAAAGAGACCACTGGAAGAGATGTCCCCCAAAGTACCACGACCTATGGGTGTCATTTAGAATTAGGGCTGGATCATATTTCGGACATCTTAAAGATCCAATCAATATTGTTGTGGTAACGTATTTGGATAAATGACCAGTGCATGTTAACTCGAGCCCTGATAGAGGATTGCATAACACTAGACAATTCCCATAAGATAAGATGGCTTGAGTATGTAAAGTCCTTTTTTAAACGATCTAGGCCTCTTGAGATATTATAGTTAACCATCCACGATCTCTAAAGTGCCAAGAAGAGAGCTAAAGAAGTTGTGTCTCCTCCATTTGGGCGATCTCCGACTGACCCAAAAAGTGGGGAAAAAGTACAGTTCAGCATCTGCTGGCCATTCAAACTACCTTCTCAATACAACCATATCTAAAATATAATCTAAACCAATATGAAAAATTCTTACTTACAAGATTTAGATTAGATAATTTCTACCGGTTGATTTCTTTTCCAAAACCGAATGACTGGAAGAGTATTCCTCTACCCTGCCCATGTGATTCTAATTCTAAGCAATCCTCTATTCATATAGTATTGTTCTGCAAGTTCTGTGAAACACCACGGAGATGTTGGATTCTTCCAATATTGAGAGCAATGGGGCTTCGAACATGTCGCCCAGCTTTCCTAGCACTGCAAATGTTGAATAACGAATTATATGCAAAATCAATTGTTTGTTTTTTTAAATTTTGTGTTAACAACCGCCCTAATCTTAATTAATTTGCCGTTTAATTGATTTTCATGTTTAAATCATGTAATTTTTTTAATGATTTTACTGGAAACATGTTTTATATGTGCTTTTATGGTTTTCAATGAATTATGGAAATCGAATAAAGATGATTTTGATTTGATTGATTTGAGTACTTTGTCTTTTCATTAAATGTATAATTCTTCAAACCATCCTTGAAAGTAAAATGTACAAGTTTTCAAAATATTTTTATTGAGTCTTATATATTCATCACATGGGTGAAATGCAAAATGTTTTTTTCAATCATTGGTATCATGTGTTGGACCACATTTATTTTATTTTATCATAAGCACTCATTCCTTATGTTTACATTACATAAGTGTTGCCCCATCATTTTTATTTAAATGTTTGGGCTTTTTTGACTTTCAGATAAAGTAGAATAGAAGAGCTACGACAAACACTCCCTCACTACTTCATCTTTCTTTTTTCAATATTATGGATGTATGACGTTACAACGCAGGCTATTACAACGCCTACCTTTACAACGCGGTTTTTACATCGCAATCCATTACAACGCATAGTGCTTTTTGGTGTTGGTGGTGAATAGTTTAATTTACTATTCCAACTCCAGTCCCCGTGGACACTAGGGAAGGTTATTGGATAGTAAATTAACCTATTCCCTATCCTAGAGCGCCCCCCAGGGCGTTGTAATGGTTTGCGTTGTAATGACCGCGTTGTAATGGTAGTGCGTTGTAAAAGTTTTGTTGTAAAGGTTGTTCACCCAATATTACATTTAACAATCATTTTTAAAAATGGAAAGAATTATTAATATTTGAAGCCACAATTATATTATTTTTCTCAAAAAAGTGGTTGAGAAGATAATCCTCCTGTTCTTCACAAGTGAAAAATGGTGAAAGCACTACTCAATATAAATACTTTTAGTCCATTTTCACTCTAGAAGATTGAGTATTCTCTTTTATTCCAAAGTATTTCGTTTTTTCGTCGATAGTTTATTTATAGTACATTTTTGAATCAATAAGAAATATTTGCATTCTAAAAAAAAAATATTATTTATTATGTTTTGAAATCCTCTGTTGAAAGTCATCCAACTCTAGTTGAAGGATCATAAAGTTATAAATAAATTTAAATATACATTAACAATATGATCCCTCTGCGGAAATGAAAGATAAATTCAAGATGATGGTATCACTCCTAATTATTACTTTGCACATAGTAATTCTTTAATTAACTTAAATTTCTTGTAATGGTTATTTCGTCAACTTGGTATTATATTACATTTAAACTTAATCATTCCACATTCTATAATCATTTACATTGTTTTGCTTTCTTTTTTAAAAATATCAAACATATACCTATTCAGATGATTTACCTCTCTTCGATATTCTTTCCTTCCTCCGGCGAAATTCATCTAACTCCTCTAGAAGAAAGATAATGTTTAATGTATTTTTAAATATACATTAACAATATGTTCCATCTGAGGAAATGAAAGATATTCTCAAGATGCTTCCGCAGCCCTAAATCATTACCTTGCTAAAAGTTGCTAATAGTTTGTTCGCCAGTATTAATTCTCTGAAACAAAACACATTTTCCCATGGGTGTGGTTCATATACTTTTTGGTTAGTTAACACTCTTTGGGATCAATGTATTGCTCCTCCCACTTTTAAGTCACTTTTTTCATTTGACAGGTGTTCTCTTTTCCACTGTTTTAGTGCGTCACTTGTTTATGTAAACGTGCCTCTTTCCATACTTTTTAACTTTCGTATAATTTCTAAAATACTTTATTTAAATTCATTTTTCTTATTAAAGAATTTCTATAGGTTACTTTTTTTTTTAATACGAAAATTAACATTCATTCCCCTTTTTTTTTCCGACTTATCATTCTAGTAAATCCCCTTTTTGTGTAAAACTTTTTTTATTATTCTTCATTACACTAAAACCCTATTTTCCCGGCATCCCGTGCCAGAGATACTCTCTATTAAACTTTGAGTATTCTAATTTATATCCAAGTATTAATTTATTTAATTCCATCACTGCGAGTTTTAATACATTTATTTATGTAATATTTGTAATCTTTCTTTAAACACTGCAAGGGATACTGTAATTTGTCTAGAATCACACTATGAATCAGTGTCCCTTTGGCAAAATTGAGAGAGAATGATGTGTTTGGTTGATGTGTTTGAAGTTACATAAGTACGTACACTCTTGCAGTAAGCCAGCTTTAGGGTATGCAGTGCTTCAAACTACTATGTATTATGCATGTAGTGGTGTAACCACCTTCACACTTGTGCTTTAGGCCTACAATTCCCCGGTCACTATCTATATTCTCCAGCAAACACAGTGTGACTGCTGTTGCAATTTCAAAATGAGTCTTTTAGTACCATGTAGTAATTCATTCACTAAAGTAAAAATCAACCAATTAAGAATTCACCCAGTGTCTGTACTTATATTAATGTAATCATTCAGTCAGTAAGCATGTACTCATGCAGTGAGTCAGGCTTTAGGGAATGGAGTGATTCAAAGTGGTATGTATTATGCATGTATTGGTGTAATAACCTTCACATTTGTGCTTCAGGACTACAATTCCCACCTCTCTATACATACCAGGGGTCTCCAACTAGTAGCTCGGGAGCTACTGGTAGCTCACCAGCACTCTGAAAGTAGGTCTCAGAGGTGAAGCCAAACCAAGCCAATCTCAGAGATTCTGTGTATATTAAAGAAGGTAGTACTTCTTACTTCACTACCCTTAAGAGTTACAGACAGCCAAAAGAATGGCAGGGCCTGTTGATAACACTCAAACACACACTGTGGTGGCGTATCAATTAATCAATTAGGGATGTATAGAGGGCAGTACTCACCTGTGAGGGTTTACAGGTGCTGAGGGAGTATATGGGTGGGATTAGTGCAGCTTTGGTGACTCAAAAAGCTAGGTCTTACGGCTCTTCCTGAATGCTTTCAGTGTGGGGGTTTATCTGATGCTGAGGGGGAGTTCATTCCAGGTCTTGGCCATGATGTAGGAGAAGGGTGTGCCTCCTGTCTGGTTCTGTAGATACAGAGGATTTCGGCCAAGGCCTGGTCAGCGGAGTGGAGGTTTCTTTTGGGGGTGTAGAAGGAGATTGAGGTATTGTAGTCCGGTGTTGTGGAGGGCTTTATAGGTGTGTGTGAGCAGCTTGAAGGTCACTCTTTTTTCGACGGGAATCAAGTTGAGTGCTCGTTTATGCTGGGTAATGTGGTCCTGTTGTGGGATGCTGAAGATGAGTCTGGCTGCGGTGTTCTGGACAGTCTGAAGTTTATGGAGTAGAAATGTATTGATTCCGGCAAAGAGGGTGTTCCCATAGTCCAGCCTGCTGGTGATGATTGCTTGGGTGACGTTCTTCCTTTATTCGGGGGTGGGTCTGTTTGAAGGTCTTGCTGAGTATGTGGAGGGTGTTGAAACATATGGAAGCTGTAGCGTTGGCCTATGGGTCTGTCACATGAAACATGTTTATCCACTTTAAATCTAAGTTGGGGAGACTTACTGCTGTGGTAATATCATTTGTGGCACACTGCATGTAATTATTGAATTTTACTTGATTAGAAGTATTTAATATTTATAAACGTTTTCCTAGCATTCTGCTGATAACTTCACCTGGAATTTTTTGGTTGTTACTACTGATAATTGTGCTTTGGATGGTCATAGCGTAATGTTAATACATACCCCCAGCACAACCCCTACACTTCACAAACACCACTACACTACGCTAAACCCTAAAACACTACCCCAGCATGAACTTCTATACTACATAAACACCACTGCACTACTTTAAACGCAAAAACACTATCACGACCCCCTCAACTACACAAACACCAGTGTACTACCCTAAACGCTAAATCTACTACCAACACCACCCCCTACTCTCCACAAAGACCAATGCACTACCTTAAATCCTAAATCTATCCCCAGCACAACCCGTTCAGTACACAAACACCACTACACTACCCTAAACCCTAAAACACTACCCCTACCACTTATACAAACAGCACTTCATTTACTCATATAGATTGTAACTCATAGTTAGTGTCATAAAATCACTATTACAGGTATACAGTTATCCATACAGTTACTGATGCAATCATTGAGTCATATGTATACTTCTTTATATACAACAAATGTCACACACACTGCCTTTTATTTTTGTACTTTATTGCACATGTACCATTGAGAGATATACTTGCTCATTACCACACCCATAAAGATATTAACTCACCCAAACAATTGTTATAACATGTAGTCTTAATGTCATATACCTACTGAATCAATTATTCACACATCTTGGGGCAGTCAGACACCCCCCAGCGAACCACACACACATTTACTCTCCCATTCAAATACTCAGTTAACTAATCAATAACTAATGTAGACTTTCACGTAGCTAGTAACCAACTGGTGCAGCAGTTTACAGAACAACAGACAAAGTAATACAGATATTTACACAGTTTAGTCACTATCCAATATATTTAATGAGACAATACAAATTATTCAAGTTAACAATGAATCACACTGCTACTAAATCCTTTATCCAGATTTCTTTATATCCAGTCATTCTTCAATGCAGATTGTTATATATATATATATATAATACATATTTAAATAACAAACCAAACCACATTCACTGGATGTTGTTATCAGTGATGTCATAAGTGATGTCACATGGGATGTCATCAGTGATGTTATCAGTGATGTCACTAACCATGCCATGAATGATGTAATATATATACGTAAAGAGCTGCGTATGAAGGGGCCGTATTTAGAAGGACAGGAAAAGTTATGCAGGGTAACTTTTTGTCTTCTTGTAAATATGAAGGTGCCAACTGCGCAACCAGTACGTCACAAAAAGTAACGTGCTGGTAGCGCAGAGAGCTTGTAAATCTGCTGTAGAATTTTTTTCATTTCTCCTCATTTTTTTCTTACAATATACGCTACAATGCACAGAATACATTGTAGGAGAAAAATGCCTTCACTGATTGTTTTTGTGCAGGAAGGTGTGTCTTCCTTGTGGTGCGTTTTAAGTTAGAGAATGAATTCCTCTTCATTCCTGAGGTCCCCTGTGGGCCAACTAGCCCACCAGGTACCTCCAGTATGGGCCAGGGAGCTGCGTTGCAGAGAGGGTGTTCAGAGGCCACGCCCCTTTTTACAACACTCTTCAACGCAGCTCCGTGGCGCTTACTGGAGGTACCTGGTGGGCGAGTTGGCCCCTAGGGGACCTCTGGATTGAAGAGGAATTAATTCCCCAACTTAAAACGCACCACAGGGCGTGTTTGCACACACATCACCTCAAGCCCCGCCCCCTACCATCACTACTGTGCACACGCGCCCAGTGGCGCGTTCTAAGTTGGGGGATTAAGTCCCCTTGAATACTGGAGGTCCCTGGGGGCCAACTAGCCCACCAGGAACCTCCAGTATGAGCCAGGGGGCTGCGTTCAAGAGAGGTGTAAAAAGGGGTGTGGCCTCTTTACACGTCTCTGCAACGCAGCCTCCTGGCTCATACTGGAGGTTCCTGGTGGGCTAGTTAGCACATATCTTATACTACACACAACATGCAACGATCATCTTGATCAATATTCATGCTCTGTACATTAACCTTCAACGTTTGATTGCTATGCATCTCAAATGTTCCATCAAAAAACAAACATGTGTTACGTTACACGATGCCCCTGTTGTGTGTGTGTGTGTGCACATGATTGTACTGCCTTTTGGCCTGGGTATTGGTGGCTCTAAGGAGTATCATCAGCCATGGGCAGACTACACATCCTAGATCAAATGCCATCTTATTAACGATAGTTCCCGCCCTCCGGACACATGCTACACTAATCTAAATTGCACACTCTGGGAGGTCAAAACTACAAAAGAAACACACATAAGTACCATTCCTGGCCAGACAGCAACTGAACAACGCCCAGGTTCCTGGAATAATTATTCACACCACCACGCTGGCATGGCGTACTCAAGCCCAGCCCACTTTGAGTACATATAAATAGGATAACCACGATGCCACACGTCCCTCTTCTTCCACACTACCTCAAATGATATGCTGCATCCACCTCGCATATCACAATGCGCAATAAAAAAAGAAATGGATCCATGAGGTGTACACCATCCTGGCAATCAACACGGGCTCTAAATTGTGAGCCCTACTTCCCGTCATCTACGAAAGGAATCCATGATGTGTACACTATCCTGCAATCAACACTCCATCTGAATTGTGAGCACTGCTGCCCGTAGTGTTTGCTCACACAACAATGACAGCAGGTAAGCAGAGCGGCCTGGATGCCAAGGCCTCAAATTGAGCACAGTGTGGCAGGAGGGGTGGTGGGCTTCAGCCAGGCTGCTCAGGTGCGAACAAACAATATTGCTGTGCATAATGATGTTATCTCTGACCTTATTCAGTCTCATCTCTGTCTCATTTTAAATACCTGCTGGACCGTACTGTAGGCCTGAGCCAGCGGGCAGCGTTGACCTACAGACACCTCTTGAGTGCGGTGCTGCGGGAGGGGTGGGATGCATCAGCCAGAGTACGCACATGCGAATAAGCCATATTGCCATGTGTAATGATGTGATCTCTGACCTCATTCAGTCACATCTCTGTCTCATTTTAAAGACATGCTTTACCATAAGGTAGGGTTGAGCCTACGGGCAGCGCTGCCCTTCAGACACCTGTTGAGCGCGATGCTGCGGAAGGGGTGGGGTCCATCACCCTCAGTGCGCATGTGCGAAAAAGCGATGTTGCTGAGCGTAATGATGTGATCTCTGACCTCATTCAGTCACATCGTTCTCCTTTTAAGGACCTGCTGGACCATACTGTAGGCCTGAGCCAGCGGACAGCGCTGCCCTACAGACACGTGGCCTTGGCTTTTAGGACACTGTAGTGAGCTCCTTACTAAGTGTACATGCACAAAGGCTCCTGCCACTGCATTACACGCGCACATTATGCTTCTAGCATGCGCTCTGTTCCTTCGCATGTGAACGTTGGTATAACATATTATTATTTAACCTTGTGTATTCTCGTGCACTTCACCTCCTCTTTGAACCATGATTACCACTAACAGTTGGTAGATCGTACTTCAAAAACGAAGAATGCACTCAACTCCTATTTTCTATCAAGCTTGAAATAAACTTTCATTTACCTCCAGACCTTTCCACCATTAAATTATTTCTCCCTTTTCAGACATTCCATTGATTGCCTTAAGAAGGGGGGAGCAGGAGCTGACCCGGAAATGATGCCCTGGCATTCTGACACCTTCTATCGTGGTATCAAGACACCGTTCCCGACCGGAGACCTGGTCTACCAAACAAACGCTCCCTGGACTAGGAGCTTGCACCAACATGTCGTGGGACACACCAGTGGTGACAGGTGAGCAGTGAAGCCTCGTGTGCAACACCTATAATTGAGCACAGTGCGGGGGAAGGGGTTGGGGTGCAGCACCCTCGTTGCACAGATGCATGCAAGCGATTTTCCCGTAGCTAATAATGTTAGACTATATCATCCAAGAACGCCGATAATGTTATCACCACTTTAGTGGCAGGAAACTGCTGCTAAAGCGGTGATAAGGGGTTGATAATATGCCCTTGTGAATTCCCATAGAAGCCCAGGTCCACACCAGAACCTGGGCTTCTATGGGAATTCAGAAGGGCATATTATCAATCCCTTATCGCCGCTTTAGCGGCAGGAAACTGTCGCTAAAGCAGCGATAATGTTATCACCCTTCCTTGATAATATGGCCCATAAACTCTGGCCTCATGTATTTAATTTTAAGAACTTGCTGAACCACACTCTTTCTCGCGGATCCCAGTGTCCTAGACAAATGGTTGATGAGAGGGTAAACACTAAGGGCTGGATGCAATAGGCCGACGCTCTATTTCCTCCTCCCTCTCTTCTTTTGACTCTCCCTCCCCTTCTCCCTTCCACCCACTCCCCCTCCCTTCCAATCTCACTATAGTCCTTTCATTCAGACTACCTTTCTTTACCTCTTCCACATAGCACACATACTTATATGTTTCATTTTTGTCTTGCAGGTTTCCTACGCTGATTCCACTGGAGTCCAACCCACATTTTTTTTATTATACTATTTCTTCTATTAAAGTTACATTTCTATTTACTTGTGTTTTAATAAAGGTTACTTTTTTTCAAATAAATAACTGAGTGTATAGGTCTTCTTTTTCTGACAACACTTGTCTATTATTTATTGTGAAAATCATCTGTTTATAGGAGATTTTAAGGACAAAATTATTTAATACTAGAGTGCATCTACCAAACATAATCTTACTGACTATTAGACAAATGAAGCATTGGTAATTTTACAACTGCAAGAGTTCTGTGAGTGTATCACTTTATAACACCATAAGTACTGCCCGTGTCATTACAGAACAAATAAGGCACTGCCTAGGACCACCGAGGCTTCAGGGACTGCCGAGGCCCACCCTGCATATTTAAATAAAGACCCGAAGTGTGGCGATCTCCAGACTTCAGTTGGCCTTGAACCCCCTGAACAATTAGTAAACAATACCCAGGAAGGTGGCGTTCCCCTACGCTGCAAAACGTCTCTGTGCCCCTCCGCGCCTAATTTACAAGTGACATTAAGATCCCCAGTCCTACAGAGACCCCGCAATATAATAATTGGATTGGCAACGGAACATTACCCACCAGGGGCCTCATTTAAAAGAACAGGTCAGACCTCGCTTTTTTTTTTATTTCTTCTTTTTTCTCCATTTTTACCATCCGCATCCCCTCTATTACAGAGATTAGAGGTTTTCCGCATCTCTCTTCAAGTAGTTGATCAAGTATTTGCTATCACAGGGTGGAAGCCATGCGCCACCCTCTAATAGCAAACACAAATGTCCCGCGAATGCACACCCTGGGAGATTGTATGAGCTGCGCCTGAAAGGTTCCCCCTCTGCAAACGCACCAGGGGGCATGTTTGCAGAGTAGTGCAATCCGTCACCTTAAGACCCACCCCCTGCCTGCACCACTCTGCAAACGCGCCCCCTGGCGTGCTTGCAGAGGGGCAAGTAATTCCCCTAGAAAACTGGGGGTCCCTGGGGCCAACTAGCTTACCAGGAACCTCCACTATGCACCAGGGGGCTGCGTTACAGAGAGGTGTAAAAAGGGGCATGACCTCATTACACCTCTCTGCAACGCAGCACCCTGGCGCATACTGGAGGTTCCTGGAGGGCTACAGTATTCAAGGGAATTACTTCCCCCTCTGGAAATGCACCAGGGGACCCCATCCCCCAGGCCTGACCCCTATTTTTTAAAAACATGGAAGGGGCCTGCTTGGCCCCCCTCCCGAGGCCAAATTCAGCCCCAGGGACCCCATCCCCCGGGCATGCCCAGTGTTTTTATTTAAAGTTATTTATTTGGAGGGGGCTGCATGGCCCCTCTCCTCAGACCACTTATGTCCGGGGGCTGGCCTTTGCTTGTTTAGGAAAAAAAATATATATATTATGGGGAGGGGGCCATGTGGCCCCCTCCTAGGCCACTTCTGCCCCAGGGACCCCATCCCCCGGGTCCTGGCCACTTCGTTGGGGACCGTGGGGAGAGCCCCAATGCCCCCACAGTCTTTGCTTGCTTTCTACCTCCTGCGGGAGCCGGCATTGTTTTTCCACATGGGGAGCTGCTGACATACAGCTACCCGTTTGGAAAAGCAATCCGGCTTTGATTTTGGAAGAGAGAGCAGGTTTCCTGCTCTCTTTTCCACAATTAAAACCACAGTTTGCTGTGGCAGGGCAGGAGCAGCGAGGCTCCCGCCCGGCCATAGCAAACTGCAGTGTCCCGGTGGTGGGCACCCCGGGACACTGCAGGAGCCAGCCCTGGGGAGTGGTGGTACACAGGAGGGCTGCAGGAGGGGGGCCGCGTGGCACCCCTCCCAACAAACGCACAGCCCAATGAAGGTGGTGGTCCCCCGGGCTCCATAACGGACCCCAAAATTTGCATTATAGTGTCCGGGGAAGTGATGGTCCCTGGGGCGTGTGGGGGGGCTCAAGCCACCCCACGCAGGTATATTTTTGTTTTTAAAATGAAGCCCCAGGGGGTGGCCATCTCCAAGGCTGCGGGGGGCAGTGTGCCTCCCTCAAATAATTAATGAAAGCCTTGGGGGTGGTAGTCCCCAGGGCTTGTGGGGGCTTTGGAGGCCCCCAAGCATTAAAAAACACAAAACTCTGTGGGATGGCGGTCCCCCGGGCTGCGGGGTCCCACTGGGCCCCAGCAATTTTATTTCAGCATGCCCCAGGGTCCTGGCCCACCCGGGGGCTTAATTAAATGAAGCGCAGTAGCCCGCGCTTTTTTTTTCTATTTTCGTCCGGATTCGCGCATCCAGCATGAATTCGGACGATTTTATTTGAAAAAAAAATGCTATTTTGGGCCCTGGGGGTCCTTGTGGGACCCCCTGTGCAGGCCTAGGGGGTCAGGGTGTTTCTACCCTGCCCCCTTTTACTGTTTTTTGCATTTATTTCCCTGTTTTCTTGTGCCTCACCGAGGCACAAGATGGCTGCCAACACTTCCTGATTTGGAGTGTTGACAGCCAATTAGAATAAAGTTTGTGATCGGGAAGGTGAGCTGATTCTCCGTGCCTCTAAATATCAAAACATTTATTTTTTGATTTTCTCAGCAACTACTAAACTGATTTACACCATTTAAAAAAAAGGATGCTTTCTGGACCAAATTTGGTGTAATTCCGTACGGCAGTTCCAGCTGCACCGGTGTCTAAAGTTTCCTATTTGAAATGCATTTTCCGACCTCTTTTTTTTAAATTTCTCAGGAACTCCTGAAACGATTTACACCACTTAACAAAAAGAGGGCTACCTTTTTGCCAAATTTGGTATAATTCCGTTCAGCAGTTCGGGCTGTTGCCGTGTCTAAAGTTTCCTATAGGAATTAACATGGAGAAAATACGCTTTGGAACCCCCCTTTTTTCTCAGCTCCCGCTTGCTGATTCACCCCGAAACTTTCAAGATACGAAACTTTCAAGATAGGAACTGCCTGGAACGGGCCATATGTTTTAAAAATTTTGCGAAGATTCGTCAACCGGCGCCAAAGTTATTGGGAAAACAAAACATTAGTTTCCTATGGAAACTAGGTCCTAACTAAAACTATCTACTGGCGACCTCCAGTACATAAAATGTATATGTATATATATACTGAAAAAAACATAGATTTTATAGACCTTATAGTTAGGAATTAGCATTTAACCACATCCCTGCTAGAGAGATTCCCCTGCTGTGCTGGACAGCAATAAAAACGGGTGTGTTCATGACGAGCTCAGCTCTTCATGAGCACACGAGCACTGTGCTGCATGACGAGCTGAGCTCGTCATGAGCATGGAAAGGGCTAAAAAACATTTGCAATTCACTAAAAAAACATAGGTTTCAGGGAACTTATAGTTAATTGAACATTTGACTCATATAAAACCAGAGAAATTTGCCTGTTATAGTTAATTGAACTACCTATAACGTGCGCGCCCGCAAAGCACTGCTGATGATGTCACATATTACATCACTCATGACATGGTCGGTGACATCACTGATGACATCTCAAATGACATCACTCATGACATCATCCAGTGAATGTGTGTTTCTGTAAAGTTTAAATATGTTTTATGTATATATATATTCACTGAAAAAAACATAGGTTTCACATCAGTTATAGTTAGGAATTAACATTAAAAAAAACTATTAAATTCACTGAAAAAACCATAGGTTTCACACCAGTTATAGTTAGCTGGAAATTTTACTCGCATAAAACCATTGAAATTCCCACGTTATAGTTAGTTGGACTCACTATAACTTGCGCGTGCAATGCACTGCTGATGACGTCACATATTACATCACTCATGACATGGTCAGTGACATCACTCATGACATCACTGATGACACCATCCAGTGAATGTGTCTATTTTTAAAAAATAATTATGTATTATATATGTATATGTAAAAGTTGATGGAAGAATAAATGTTTAACTAAGTATTTACATGGATGTTTTTTAAAATACATATATTAGAGAGTAATGTTTAAATATTTGAATATATGTATTAGTGTTTCACTTTGTGTATAAGTGGCTGCATGGGTTGCTGAGTAGCTACATGTGTATGTATATGGGTTATTAGATGTTTTTCTTAGTATCAGTATGAGTGTTTGTATGGTTTGGTGGGGGTATTACTTAGCACATAGATGAATGAATGACTGACTCTCTCTTTGTATGTGTTTTGAAGACAGCATATGTGCAGGACTGTATGGGTGGATGAGTGTGTATATGTGTGTGTTAGTGAGTGAATGACTGTCTCACTAGTGTCTTTATCAGTAACTACATATGCTTTAATCTAGTATATGTGAATATTGATGTATATAAGTGAGTATATGTGAGAGTGAGGGATTGTAAGAGTTCCTGTTTAAATTAGTATGTGTTTCTATAAGTGATTGTTTAAGAGAGTAAGAATGCGTAAGTTTCCTTAGAAGTAAAGTGGTAGTGTGTGTATATCTGTATATGCAAATACATGGATGTTCAATAGTTAATTTGCATGTGTGAGTATGTGTGAGAGTATCTTTTGGATGACTGTCGGTGTGTAACAGGATGTATATGTGTATCACTACATATGATGAGTGAGTATATGTATGAGTGACTATATAGAACTGTTGGTGAATGAGTGGATGTGTATATAGATGGTGGAATTATTGAATTGGTTGTTGTAACTGGTATGGGTATCTCCATTTTTTTGAAAATGTTAGTTTCTATTTTTGAATATGTGTTTCAAGGGTTACATTACAGTGAAAGGAGGTCTGTCACTCTGTCACAAGGATGGTGTCATCAGTGATGTCATGAGCGATGTCACTGACCATGTCATGAGTGATGTAATATGTGACGTCATCAGCAGTGCATTGCACGCGCAAGTTATAGTGAGTCCAACTAACTATAACGTGGGAATTTCAATGGTTTTATGCGAGTAAAATTTCCAGCTAACTATAACTGGTGTGAAACCTATGGTTTTTTCAGTGAATTTATTAGGTTTTTTTAATGTTAATTCCTAACTATAACTGATGTGAAACCTATGGTTTTTTCAGTGAATTTCAATGGTTTTGTAATAGCAAATCTCTATAGGTATGAAAAGTAATATTTTTTATAACGAATTTTATATTGTATGAATATGTAATTTTTATTTTTTTTTATTTTTATATTTTTTGCCCGGAGCGCTCCCGGGGCGCGTACCGGTGAACGCATGGGTAAGCGCAATGTTACGGCACGCCACGGGGCGCGTACCGGGGAGCGTCCCGTCAGCGCCATTCCCGCGAACGAAAACAACATCGTGACATTTCGCGTAGTCGCGTGATGCGTCATATGACGCACTGCGTAAGCGCACCCGGAAGCACGCGATCGCATACAATCGCGCAACATCTCGACGCGCTCACGCGACGCGCCCCGGGGGGCGTAGCGTAAGCGCGTCGGGTCATGTGATCTGAAAATAACACTTTTCATTGGTGCAAATCAGTTTTGGTTTCCAAATGATTAAAGCCTGGATCATGTGACTTGAAAATAACACTTTTCATTGGTTCAGAACAGTTTTGTTTTCCAAATAATGAAAGCCCCACCTTTTCTCTTTATTCTGACTTTGTCTTTTGACTGAGGAAGACCTGTTTGGAGTTCTATCTGTACTCTTTACTTGAATAACATGGCTACAGTAGCAGCAACAGCTGGAGCATCTGCCCCACCACCGCCACCACCATCTAAAAGACCACGAGAAGATTACCTTGGTGGTCAAGAGGAAGAGGAGGAGGATGATGAAGAGGAGACACAAAGAAGGCAGTACTTGCCTGTAGATAAACAGCCCTACAAACCGAAAGAACACTTTGTATGGGAGTTCTATAAAATCCCAAGGGGTTTTAAGAAAGTCAACGTCATCCAAATAATTATGCTAATGCAGAGTTAAGGGACCTCTTCAATAAACTACCCCCATCATCGTCTAGACCCTCAACATCACAACAACCCACTCCATCGGGTTCGGGGGCAAGAGACACATTGGATACTATCCAACCTAAGTTTGGCAATTACAAAATTTTATGCAAATTTTGTAACAAGACACTTTGCTACGGTGAGCAAAGCATCGAACGTATTATGGTTTCTGGTGATAACCACAAGTGTACAAAAAAAAACTAATTTTTCCTGTTTTTTTTTATGCTCCAGTTGAGCCATTTACAATTCCCTATTTTTTGTTTCTCCCCATGAAAAATACAAAAAAAAATATAAAAGTGTTCAGAAAAGCCCAAAAAAGTACAAAATGTTCAAAAAAACATGAAAAAAATATAAAACAACAAAAAGAAGAAAAAAACAGTTCTTTTTAGAACTACCTATATTTCTAAAGAATCTCTGTCAATTTTTTTTCTTCAGGGTACGCGCACCGGGGCGCGTACCCCAAAAAAAAGAAAAAAAAAATTATGAAAGAGTTAGCATGAGGGAAGAACACAAAGAGAGTAATGTTAAGAGAAAGAGAGCTAGAGGAAGAAACACAGAGGGATTGTTTATCACATAGTAAAAAACAGAAAAGGTGTAATAGGGTGAAAGTGAGAAAAGGAAAATGAATAAGGAAGCGAAAGAAGGGAAGAGAGAGGAAGAAGACTAAAGTAGACATAGTGAGAGAATGTGAATGGGTGTTGAAAGACAAATAAAGAACAGTAAAAAATGGGGAATGAAGAGTAGTGACGGATCCAGGATAAATGAAGAACGGTGAGAGAGGGTAAGGAAAGAGCAGTGAGTATAAGTAAAGAGGGGTGAAAGAGGGTGAAAAATTGAATTAGGATAACACATGGGGAGTGATAAAAAGAAAGGACACAGACAGTAAAGGAAAGACTGTCAGAATGGGTCTGAGTGCCACAGCAAATAAAGGTAAGTAATGCAGTATGTGTGACTTATAGGGAGTCAGTGGGTGTAGGTCGGGGTCTGGGTGTGTAAGGTGTGTCTATGGGTGTGGGTGTGTGGGGTATTTCAGTGTGAGTGGAGGTGGGGGTGTGTGAGATATGTGTGAGAGGTGTATGGTTGTGGGGGGTATGTGTGTGGGATGTATGTGTGTGTATGGAATGTGTGTGTGTGTGAGAGTAGTGTATGTGGGGGAGGTGTGTGTATGTATGAGGTGTGTCTGGGTGTGTATGTGGGGTGTATGTCAAAGGTGAGTGTATGTGTTGGGAGGGGGATGAGGTGTGTATGTAGGAGTGAAGTAAATAATTAAGAAAAACAGAATGAGTGAAGAAGCAAAGGAAGGGAACAGAGGGTAAGTGAAATAAAGAATAGGGACTGAAAGAAGTTGAATATGAGAGGAGAAATAGGGAAAGGGGAGTAAACAAGGAGAATAAGAATAAGTGAGGGAAGCAGAGTAAAGAAACAGGAGTGAGGTTGGTTGAGAAAATATTAGTGAGCTTAAAGCAAAGGGTGATGACAAACTAAATGTTTGTAGTGACACTTACCATATAATAAATGTAACTGTAATTACATTTTTTTCTACACTTTGTATCTGTGAAAGAGAGAAGAAAAAATAAGTTATATTTAGTAAAATATGTATTTTAAATTAAAAGATACAAATGAAGAGGTTACAAATCATAACAGTGTATTTAGAAATAAAGTAAGGGAAATGGAGTGTGGAAGTTAGTAAAGAGACACACTAAGAGAAATACCGAGTGAGGTGGAGTACAATGAGTGAGCAAAGGAATTGAGTAAGGGAACAAAAAAAGAAAACAGAGGAGAAAACGACTAAAACAGTGGTAATGAGAGAAACTAATTTGGTGATGAAAGTAAAGAGAAGGACATTGAAAGAAAGGAAATGAGGGGTAGTAATGGAACCGGACTAAAAGAAATAGGTTGAAGAACGATGAGAGAGGAGCAGTGAAGTTGTTGTAAGAGAAATGATAGAAGGTAGATAAACACAAGTGAATATAACACAAGGAGAATGAGGGACTGAGTACGTAGAGGTAGTGAACAGAAAATAGAGAGAAGAGGTCAAAAGAAAGGAGGAAACAAAGATAAGCGAGGGAGAGTGGATGATTTATATTGATAGAGTGCGACAATACTGGTAAGTGAATAAAGAGGAATTACTAAAAGAGCAAAGGAGGAAAACAAGGAAAAGGAAAGTAAAGCAGACAGACTGAAAGCTGAACAGTTATGCAAGGGAGAGCGTGGATGCAGACAGTTGAAATGAGTGAGGGGTTGTGAAAGAAGTTGATTAAACAAATGGGTGTGAAACAGAGTGAGAGAAAGGCAGTATGAGTGAGTAAAGAGAGCTGAAAGAGAGAGGAAAAAGGAAAGTGAGTGTCAGAGAATGGGAATACAATTTAATTTACACAATCCAAAGTATAGATTAGCTTGCACAACATGTTACATAGTTTATTTTTGCTGTTCTCAGAATATATTGAATTTCACTTAAAACAGTGAGTTCAAATTACTCATCATATGACAGCGGGAAAAAAAACACAATCTAAAAGATTGTGTTTTAAAAAAAAAACGTAGAAACTGACAAATGACAAATGTACACTAATCTTTGATTGACTTACTTTTCCTTGAGGCCAAATAGTATATCATGGAGGTCCTTTTCTCGTTGCAAAGTACTCTGCTGTTCACTAAAAAATCAATTTCATCGACTTTCTAGAAGAAAAGCTCCAAGAACATCTGAAATATTTTCATTATTTTCATATACTCCTTTTTTTCAGTCATGACTCTTTACTCATTCCTGTACCTTTCCTTTTGGCCAAATAGTGTCAGATGTATGAGTATATTTTCAAATTAACTCTAACAAACTCTGAAATTACCTTTTTTCCGACGTTCTGAAAGAAAGGCTGAAACAACATTTTCATAATATTTAAATTTACCTAATTCCATCTGTGACTTACTCATGTTCATCATTTCCAATAATACTAATATCACTTCCTATAAGATCCACTTACAGTATCTATATAACAAATCAATTATTTATATTATCTTGATCACTTTTACTCTGAATATAATTTTAAATAGCAAACTAACCTTTATTAACTGCTCCCGTCTTCATACGCCAATTACCTTTACTTAAATTTTGGTTCTAAAAACACTAGATATGAATTTTTTAAGTCAAAAGGCAAACGTTGTTTAAAAGTCAAATGAGTATCGTTACAAAGGGTCCAACCTTTGCAACTTTTTAAATAGCATGTGTAATGCCCTGATGTTGTTGAAGAACCGTCATAATAAATAATAGCTACAGTTCCAAATGTTCTTCCAGAAATGGATAACTGAGAAGCCACAACATTTTTAATAGAAGTTGTCAATTTCGTTCCATCAGGTCTACATCGTTGGAACATTAAAATGACATAGTGACCGTAACTTTGTAGAAATAATGTGGACAGCATTGCAGACTTACATTGGGTACACACCATATTGTGATCAGCTGCTTTAACTAGATTATTGAAAGACACTGATTTGCTTCTGGTAAAGTCAAATATATAAATCTTTCAGTGTCTATTCTAGTAGTACTTGATGAAGTACAGTTATCACAGTCATGTTGCCATTGATAAGAAAGGTTAAAAAGATTTTTTATATCTACTCCTTCATCTTGCAATACATCAAACATATACATTAAAAATTCCTGACAATCCTGCTGAATATTCTGTGAAAATTGATTTTGACCAGTAGATATGTCTAGAAGATTTCGAATTTCTGAAACACTTTCTATTTTTGCTCTATCACTGGTACATTTCTCAAACACGGAATTCAATAAACAGCACAATGTTTGATCCCGATTTTCAACAATCTGTTTTTGTAAATTTTGAAGAAACAAAACAACATTAACTACTACATTAGCATAGCAGTTGACACCAGAACTGTTTTCAAACTGAAATCCAACAACATCTTCAACAGAATCCTTTTTCTTTCCCTTTACAATTACACTTTTATCTACTTTTTGCCTTTTTGCTAGTACATCACTGCAATTAATCTCATTTCTTCTTTTTCGGCCTACCACACGTTTTTCAAACAGAGGATATTGAGGCAAATGTGGAGCATACTCTCTTCTTAACCTATTGTATTCTTTAACACAATATAGATCAGCAGAAATCTTTGTTTCATCACACTCAATCAAGTACAATCCTGATAAAGTTCTGACTCGTGATAATGCCACATATGCCATACCCTCTTTAAACACAGAACTTCCAATGTTCACCAAAGCACTATCTACACTTAAACCTTGAGATTTATGAATTGTCACTGCATATGCCAAACAAACAGGAAACTGTTTTCGGCGAACATATAAGTCTTTCACAAGCAAAAATCTAGCTGAACAACGACAAATGTGTTCTATTTCGTCAATGCCATCAAATTTAATTTTAAAAATTTCAATTCCATCTCTATTTTTGTAATTCACAAAACCAACAACATGACCCATTGCTCCATTTACCAGACCTCTTTCAACATTTAAATTCCTTCTCAAAATGATACGACAATTTAAACACACATTCAGAGTCTTTTCAAAACCAGCAGTTTTAGATATAGTCTTCTCTAATGAATCCAATTTTGATTTCAAATTTTCAGACAAAATAATTGTTGCTCCCATATGCTCTATTTTATCTATAGCTTCCAGTTTCACTATCTCTTCATTTTCTAACTTCAACATTTTGTTGTTGAACATGGAATATTCTTTCAGAGTAGGCATCAAACATATGCCAGATTTCTTCTCGTTAATTTTCTTAAAAATATTCTCTGGAAGAATGTTGTCATTTGGGTACAAATTAGAAATTAATCATCCATGTAAAGCTTCTTTCCCATGCTGACTTATTTTTCCGATTCTTACATCTTGTAGAATATTTTTATAATCTTCATCCTTTGCCTGCCGCATATTTTGGAGTAGTTCTGCATATTTGAAGTTTAGCCATATGTTAACGTTTCCAATGCTTCCTAGGCACTTCCTGGTATCTTCATGCGTGAGCATTTTGAACACAGGTTGTCCTTTCACTGGAGTCAACTGCAAAACAATAATGTGTTTTTCTCCAAATAAGACATCATAGTCTGTTTTAAGAATTTCAATGCACAAAAGCAAGCATTATATTTGACACCATGCTTACTTCATCAATGATAAGAAGTTTCATTTTCTTCAGGACTCTCGAAACTTCGGAACACGCATCTCCAGATAGCTTGTGATATCGCAATTTGTTATCATGCGCCACTGGCAGCATCAGTAAACGATGTAAAGTAATCCCTTTAATGTTATGTGCAGCCAGCCCAGTTGGAGCGGTAACAACACAAGACAGCGGTGATTCCGTCCTTTTCTGCAGATAAGTTGCAATTGCTTTAATCAGAAAACTTTTTCCAGTTCCCGCTTCTCCACTCACGTACAGTTGGACAGGCTTAAATGATGTACATGAGCACTCTTTTTTCTCATAACTGAATCCATGTTCAATCTGTTCTGTGACTTCGTCATATATCTGTTTCTGCTCAAGGTTTAGTTGTTTCACCAAATCTTCTAAGTTAACTACATCATCTTGAGCTTGTTCCATAGCTCTTTCCACCTCATCCATGGCAGTGGCAGCTTCATTTTGTATAATTGGTCCTCCAAGTGGATCCTGACTCAATGAAGCAGAACTCTGACTGTCTTGAGAACTGTCTCTAGCAATCTCCGCAGCAATTGTGGCTTCTTGCTCTATTTCTTCGTTCAACATTTGCAGATAATTTGGAAAAACAGAGCATTCTATGGTATCCTTGATTGCATTAAAAGAATCTTCGTAACACAGAAAATCTCCAAGTAGTTCCTCTTCTGTACGCCATGGCTTAAAGAGTTGCAAAAGAGCCAAATAGTAAAATTCTCTTTTGTCTGGATTTTCACAACTCAATTTTCGATGATTAATCAAATGACCTTTTCTCTGTTTCACTAGACATCCTTCACATCCAATGACAGCATATATTCCATTATTGATATCTTCTCGGATGTTCCTCTTATAAATATATCTTTGCAGAACTTCATAGAGACAAGCGTTCTCAAGATAAGGACTTCTATTTGGATAGTATGTATCCAACATGTTTGTCTTCAAAATATCTGTACTTTCTGGTTCTTTCTCAGCCAAATACTCTATCTCCTGTACAGATTTCAAAACTCGGTTTCGTGTTGCAGCAAGACCTAGACTCACCCAAATGATGGTTCTAGATTTGGCATAGAGACTTGCTGATGACAATCGATCAGAACATTCATATGCTCCAATTTCTCGATGCGACAACATCTTCAACCTGAAACTGTATAAGTTCTTGCTTATACTCTTTTCATGTGAAATGTCCTCCCACATTTCCTTCAGTTCTGTCTTTTCTTTTTTTGTGATGTAAGACGTCACATATCGAGCCACAGCAATAGAGTTGTCAGCAACGAATTGAATATCCATGTTAGCATTCCACATGGACAAAATCACTGGGTTGTAGTCGTTGATGTACTTGGACTCTTCGTTTCTTTTTAAATTGTATGCATTTTTTGGTGACTTCCTCATCACAGTATGTCGTAGAGAAGACATCAAATTATTTACTCTTCCTTTAGAAATCACTGGTCGTGGAAAGTTGAAACGACATTTTGTGTAGAACTTGTCCTTGTTTCTGAATTTTCGGCGACAGTACTTTCCACAACGATGGGATTGAAAGCGTAAAACTTGTTGCCTTAAACTGTTTTCTTCGGTAGTTTTCGGAACAGCACATGTAGAATACTCTTCAATGAAGCTCATCACTGTCTCATCCGAATCTGTTCCAAATTTGGGTGCATCTTTAATCCACAACAACATATGTATGTGAGGAGCACCTCTCGCTTGATACTCCTTTCTCCAAAAGAAATCCAAAACCTCTCCAAGGGGAGGATTTTTTTTGTTGGTAATAAAAGACATCATAGCTTCAAATCTATGATTGAAATATCTGCATACATTCACTGGATCCAAAGAACACAGCTCTCCAGGTGTTTTGAATTCTATATTTTGTATATTTGCATTTGCCTCTCGTAGAAATTGAAGTAAGTCGTCCCATGCATACTCGGCACAGCTAAGAGTGAGGAACTATGTAGGAGTTCCTAAGTTTCTTAGCATACATTTCAATTCCCCATGACGGCGGTACCAATACTCATTTGTACCACGCTGACATGCCATGAGATTGATTAGATGAGATTCCAAAATATTATCTTGCAGATTCACTTTCTCCATAAAGTCCCTCGCCGACACATTTTGCAGATGTGCTCCACTTTTCAGTATATGGTTTACTGCATAAGAAAGCCCAGACAAGTCACTTTCATACAGTAGATGGAACAAATATGGGATGCATTGACGAAACCTTGGATCTTCAGCATATAATCTTAAAGTCCGGTATTCAGATGCTGGAATTTGAAGTGGTCGATCGTCATATCGTCCACCTCGACCTGTTGGAAATAACTGTGGAAAACAACGAGCTTCCAAACTTTCTTCCCATACACTAATGGGACTTCCTTTTGCTGCTTTCATTTGAAACAATTCAATTGCATTCCCCATTACTTCTTTGGAATGCAAAGGATGAACAGTATAATGTTCATATATTTCTTCACTTCTAGACACATCAACTTTTTCAATTTGGCCGCCTGAACAATCACTGTCTTCATCTGCAGCTCTTTCCTCTGCTGCAACACATACATCTTTATAATACTCATTGTTTTTGACTAAATACAACGTTGCCTTTTTGACTTTCCTAACATCAACTAAATCTTGCCAGATTTTCTTACTCTTTCTTGGATCCCCATTAACTAGAATAACTAAAGGTTCCTCTTCTACTTTTTCTATACCAATTGTATTAATATTTTTTTTGAAATCAAGAGGCAAATAAACAACTCTTCCCTTTAATCCTCTCTGCAAATCTGTAGGAGGCAATTTCCCTATCTTAGGCTCCATGCGAACAATTGCCTGAAAAGGGTGGACACTTGAATCAAAATAGACTCATATGTATTTAAATCCATCAATTCACGGGGAATGTCTACCAACTCCAGATTATTATGAACAGCTCTAGCAGGCATTATGTTTTGATTTAATTTATCATAACAATATTTACAAATACGCTGATCAGAACTCAAATCAAAACAATTCTCCACCCACAAATAAGTTGCAAAATCCTTCCACTCATAAGTAGTCATCTTTTCACTTTTTACGTATAAATCAACTAATCTAGTTTGAAACTTATAATGACTTCGTCGACAACACACACAAGTAAAATTCGGCCTTTCACTTGATTTCACCTTAAACCTGGTAATTTCCTGCTCAAACTTTTCTGTACTTGAAATCTGTACATTGTCTTCCACATTACCTTGAATTGCTGTGTCAATTTCTACACTATCCTCTTTTTCACCAAAATAACAAATCTCAATTTCTTCACAAATCTTCTTCACATCTAATTCAGTTCCATGCAAAAGAGCACTGTTTAATTGTTTAAGCTTAAGTGCTGGACTTTTTGCATAATACAACATTCTCACTAATTTCCTCATTTTGGTATGATGCACTGCTAACATCCTAAAATGATGAAAAACACTCTGACAGACTTTTCTAGAAAGACAAGCCAGTGAATGGCCTTGCAAACCTGTGTTTTCTCTCACTCTGCAAGGATCTAAGTCTTGCAACAACTTCACTTTCTGCTTTAGACTTTTCTTACTATATGTACGTGAGAAATTACAAAACAAATCAATTGATTCCTGTCGCATACTACAAATACGACTACACTTCCAAGTGTACACTGGACCCTTAGTACGTCTCCCTAAAACGTCATCAGTTAACACCTCTTCTGGTTCTCTAGGCACAAGTTTCTCTTTTTCAATCGGACAACCGTCTTTCACTTCATACGCTCGACCACTGGTGTCAACTGCATGCACTAAATCATTCTCCTGGAAGTAACTCTCCTCATTAAAAAATGGCTCACAACTTGAACTGTGCATCCATTCTCCAGAAAAAACTTTACACAAATTAGTCCGATTAATTACTCTTTTCCATCTACTGTTTGATTTGAAAACATCAATTGTCTTTTTAAGTGTCCTAATTCTATTGATTATTAACCCCTTCCATGCTCATGACGGAACGGTTCCGTCATCAGCGTCGGTGCTCCGGTGCTGATGACGAAACATTTCCGTCATGAGTCAATATGATTTATTACCCTTCAGCACTGCAGCGAAATTCGCGCAGCACTGAAGAGGTTAAAATAAATAATTTTTTCTTAACTTCAAAAGCCTGATCAACAATCTTCTCTACACTTTTCTTTTTCTTATAAAAAGCAGCTCTCTGTTTACCTTTCCTAATGTTTTTTAACAAATTTAAAACCACCCTATTGCAAAACATTCGTTTACGAATGTCTCTAAACTGATTCTGCCTTCTATTCCTATACATATTATTCTCTCCTGCTCCAGTTGTAGGATTCTTTGAGGTTCTCTCCTTCCTTTTCAAATTTACTCTCTCATTCTCTTTTTCTACATGCTGTCCATCATTTTTTTTTTTAAGTACATATGTTCCGTATAAAAGACTTAGTTGTCTTACCAGGAGCTGGGTTCCTGTTTTTTGAAGTATTTGTTGTGGAAGAGTGCTGTGATTCCGTTGCTGTTTTTGTTTTTTGGCGGTTATGTTGTTTTCTTTTCCTTTCCCTTGAGGGCATCTTTGCTTACTCTTCAAATCTTGATTTCAATCTGTGTTAAAAAAAAAAATAGCACATTATAGACCACTATTACCAAACAACAAAGCAATGACAAAAAGCAAACAATCTATTCAGGGTTACAGATCAGGTGAGGATTCTCCAGGGATGCACAAAAGGTAAGGCCTGTATTGAAGAGTATAGTGGAAGACAGCTCTGTCCACAGGTACAAAGAAGATGAGACCTGTGTCTAAGAGTCCAGTACGGGATAGACTTCATTAAGTCTAGTCCACTGCTCTCTTATACACAGGCTTCACTACCTATGCTTCCCGGGAAAGGCCTCTCTCCCACTACAGTACTGCGTCAGTTTTGCGCTACTGATGCGTCACTTTTTGTGACGCATTGGCGGCATAAAACATGTGCCTTGTTGCACCATATTTAAAAAGTGACTCATGTAGGTAGATGCGTCATTTTTTAAACCTCTGCACCACATTATACCTCTGTTAAGTGTAATGTACACAGAGGGGTCATTTCTCCGCAAAAAGCCTCGTAATCATGACGCATTGAAATCTATGAGATTTCACTGCGTCACTTTTAGGACACTGTTACATCAAAATCTTGCACCTGCCTCACAGCAGAGATAAGACTGAGGCAAACACTTTCACATGGAGCTTTCCACATGTGATAGGATTCTGACACCTAAGCAGCAGTGCAGATGAGATAAACACTGTCCAGGGAAGCACAAAAGGTGAGGCTTGTGTCCAAGAGTGCAGTGGACAGGACTAAACTGTAGTAGTGTGCAAAAAAAAAAGAATCTCATTTATGAAGCCCTGCGTCAGTTTTGCACTGCTGATGCGTCACTTTTTGTGACGCATCAGCGGCATAAAACATGTACCTTTTTGCGCCATATTTAAAAAGTGACGCATGTAGGTAGATGCGTCACTTTTTAAACCTCTGCGCCACATTATACTCAAAAATGTAAAAGCCATTCATTTTCCCCAAAATCGTTTTTGACATCACATTTAGGAAACACAGCACAGGGCCTATGTACAAGCATCTGCCTCACAGCAGGGATAAGACTGAGACAAACGCTTTCACATGGAGCTTTCCCCATGTGATAGGATTCTGACACCTAAGAAGGAGTGCAGATAAGATGAAGACTGTCCAGGGGAGCACAAAAGGTGATGCTTGTGTCCAAGAGTGCAGTGGACAGAACTAAATTGGAGTAGTGTGCAAAAAAAAAAAGAAACTCATTTATGAGGCCCTGCGTCAGTTTTGCACTGCTGATTCGTCACTTTTTGTGACGCATCGGCGGCATAAAACATGTACCTTTTTGCGCCATATTTAAAAAAAATGACGCATGTAGGTAGATGCATCACTTTTTAAACCTCTGCGCCACATTATACTCAAAAATGTAAAAGCCATTCATTTTCCCCAAATCGTTTTTGACATCACATTTAGGAAACACAGCACAGGGCCTATGTACAAGCATTCCATGTCATTACTGAAACCTCACCATTTTTCAAAATACAATTCCTCTATGCAAACAAACTCAATATGCTTCCTACACTGAGTTAACACAGGTAACATCATTGTAAAGAGTCAAATTGACGCCTGTGTCTAAGAGTGCAGTCGGGGATAGGCTTCATGAAGCCTAGTCCACTGCACTCTTAGACACAAGCCTCACCACCTACGCTCCCCAGGAAATCCCAAACATGTATCTTTTTCCGCCATATTTAAAAAGTGACGCATGTAGGTAGATGCGTCACTTTTTAAACCTCTGCGCCACATTATACTCAAAAATTTAAAAGCCATTCATTTTCCCCAAAATCGTGTTTGACATCACATTTAGGAAACACAGCGCAGGTCCTATGTACAAGCATTCCATGTCCTTACTGAAACCTCACTATTTTTCAAAATACAATTCCTCTATGCAAACAAACTCAATATGCTTCATACACTGCGTTAACACAGGTAACATCATAGTAAAGAGTCAAATTGACGCCTGTGTCTAAGAGTGCAGTCGGGAATAGGCTTCATGAAGCCTAGTCCACTGCACTCTTAGACACAAGCCACACCACCTACGCTCCCCAGGAAAGCCCAAACATGTACCTTTTTCCGCCATATTTAAAAAGTGACGCATGTAGGTAGATGCGTCACTTTTTAAACCTCTGCGCCACATTATACTCAAAAATGTAAAAGCCATTCATTTTCCCCAAAATCGTGTTTGACATCACATTTAGGAAACACAGCACAGGTCCTATGTACAAGCATCTGCCTCACAGCAGGGATAAGACTGAGACAAACGCTTTCACATGTAGCTTTCCCCATGTGATAGGATTCTGACACCTAAGAAGGAGTGCAGATGAGATGAAGACTGTCCAGGGGAGCACAAAAGGTGATGCTTGTGTCCAAGAGTGCAGTGGACAGAACTAAACTGGAGTAGTGTGCAAAAAAAAAAAGAAACTCATTTATGAGGCCCTGCGTCAGTTTTGCACTGCTGATGCGTCACTTTTTGTGACGCATCGGCGGCATAAAACATGTACCTTTTTGCGCCATATTTAAAAAATGATGCATGTAGGTAGATGCATCACTTTTTAAACCTCTGCGCCACATTATACTCAAAAATGTAAAAGCCATTCATTTTCCCCAAATCGTTTTTGACATCACATTTAGGAAACACAGCACAGGTCCTATGTACAAGCATTCCATATCATTACTGAAACCTCACTATTTTTCAAAATACAATTCCTCTATGCAAACAAACTCAATATGCTTCCTACACTGAGTTAACACAGGTAACATCATAGTAAAGAGTCAAATTGACGCCTGTGTGTAAGAGTGCAGTCGGGGATAGGCTTCATGAAGCCTAGTCCACTGCACTCTTAGACACAAGCCTCACCACCTCCGCTCCCCAGGAAGGCCCAAACATGTACCTTTTTCCGCCATATTTAAAACGTGACGCATGTAGGTAGATGCGTCACTTTTTAAACCTCTGCGCCACATTATACTAAAA
Organism: Lissotriton helveticus; assembly: GCF_964261635.1. NCBI lineage: Eukaryota > Metazoa > Chordata > Amphibia > Caudata > Salamandridae > Lissotriton > Lissotriton helveticus. The sequence goes on from NC_136059.1 coordinate 1,672,211,841, forward strand.
AATCTAAAAGCCATTCATTTTCCCCAAAATCGTGTTTGACATCACATTTAGGAAACACAGCACAGGTCCTATGTACAAGCATTCCATGTCATTACTGAAACCTCACTATTTTACAAAATACAATTCCTCTATGCAAACAAACTCAATATGCTTCCTACACTGAGTTAACACAGGTAACATCATTGTAAAGAGTCAAATGTATTTCTTTAAACATGCACACATTCTTTATTCCTTTTAAAAAATGTAAAAGCCATTAATTTTTCCCAAAATCGTTTTTGACATCACATTTAAGAAACACAGCACAGGTCCTATGTACAAGCATTCCATGTCACTACTAAAACTTCACAATTTTACATAATACAATTCCTTTATGCAGTAAAAACTTTTTACCAAGCATTATCAAAAAGCATGACACAAAGCAACATTAAAAAACCACAATTTGCTTCCAAATGTCTCCATAGAGTATACAAGTCTCTATGTATATTAAATGAATCATAACTCACCTTTACAAATGCTCTAGGAGATTCACAACAGTGTCAGATACACACACCAATATTTCTTTAGCAGAGCAAAAGGTATGTTCTCCAGGCACTGCAACCATTAATGGCACAGAAAATCTCTAAATCTACCCACATATTGCACATGGTAACCAATCAAAACTCTTCCCTCTGTATTTTCAAACCAACACCCTTCCCCCCCTCAGCCCTTTCTACCTGTTACCATAGCAACTCCCTCCTCACTGAGCTCCAAGGTTTAAAAGTTTATTCTACAATGTTGCAAATCACCTCAGCAAGGATGTTTGACCTGCGAATACACCAGCTTATCTGGTGCAATGTTTCTTTAAATGACTTTTTTTAACCATTCAAATTACTTCTTACACAGAACACAACCATGCACCCTAACATACAGTTTTCAACTATCTCAATCTACCAATCATTGCTTGTGATTCAAGAGCACTGAAACTCCACAGGATTTTGTTTTGCAAACTCCTACTGTTCCAACTGCCATTTTATTCCTACACTTCATCTGACTGCACCAGCACCTCCTCTACCATGTATTCTGTCTGGATTATTGGACATAGCTATATCCACTGGGCTCAAAGGTATGCAGCTACCAGCAATTTTCACAACCTTGATTTACCAAATGTGAACATTAAATGGATTGGCCAGAGAGGATTGAGATGTCACCAATTAATACCATTGGTGAAAACCTTTTTTCATTTGCCACACCCTAACCTCATAATTCTGCACTGTGGTGGAAATGACTTAGGAACTTTGACTGGGGTAGGTCTGGAAATGCTTTTAAAGGACACCTTTGAACAATTGATGGCACTTTTTCCTCAAACTGCCTTGGTATTTTCCAATATATGCCACAGGCAGAAATGGAACTGGTCCAACCAATTTTGTCCACAATTTGAGAAAGCACGGAAACATGTGAATAAATCTGTTGCTGCTTACATGAGAGACTATGGAATGGGTTCAATATACAACAACAACTTGCGTTACAACATGCAAGATATCTACAGAGGAGATGGTGTGCACTTCTCAGATGAGGGGAATAGAATATTCCTCCTGAATTTAAGACTGTGCATTGGTAACTACTTGTAGGTACCTAAATCAGCCACAGAACCCAAAAGCCCTTTTCAGGGCTACCCTATCTCTGATCACTCCAAATGATAATCTTTTTATAACTTTTGTCACTGTTTTTCACTAAAGTACGCTCCCCGGTATGCTCCCCGGTGCGCATACTGGGCGCTCCCCCCGCAAAAAATAAAACATTTTTTTTTCGCCTATTTGGGCCTCCTAAGACCCCCTCAGAAAACCGAGAGGGTCAGGGAGTGCCTACGATGCCCCCTTATACCCATTCCCAACGTTATTTGTCCTCCATTTTCTGTCTTAAATCTACCGAAAACAAAATGGAGGACTCCCGTAGCGCTGCCGGTACGCGTACCGGTGCGCGCACCGGGAAGCGCTGCCCAAAATTTTTTAAAGTTAATTTACATAAAAACCACTGGAGACACTTTCACCACATATAGAATAGGCCATACTACATACCAGTCCCTACCATTTTCCCAAATTTGGTGGAATTCCATTGAGCCATTTGAGCTGTAGCACTGTCTAAATATCCTGAGGTAAATTACATGACAAAAACACATCTGAAGTGTTAGAATTTACAACCAATTAAAATGTTACTTTCATTTTCTACTTTTTTTTCATGACATTTGATTGGTTATGTACATGAATATAAATGAAAAATGAGAAGGAAACACGGCCATTTTGACTACAACTACCTGAGGTACATCTTGAAAGGATTTTCGCATTTTTTCTTCTTCACCTCTCTGTAAAGTAAGTTGATAATTTGTAAGGGGCACTTTAAGTTAATTTGTAAAAACGTTTTCTAATAATTATTTACTGTTCCTCTGCTATAGTTATAGATAGAGATAGGCTCCTCTGTTATATTTATGGATTAACTTAGGCTTCTCTGCTATAATTAGGAATTTACTTACGCTTTTTCACAGGCACTTTTTTATATTTCTACTTCCTGCCTGTTACCATACACTGCCCAAAGTTAACTTCACTGTTAAAAAATCTGAACTACCTGTCTGAACTTAAACCCAACAGTGCCCTAACTCTACTGATATAGTTATTTTTTATGCAATTTACAGCAAAAAAATGGAAGGGAAGCAAGAAAATATCAATATTTCCTTCGAGATAACATCTGAGGATATTCTAAATGAAGATTTTTTTTGATGAAGAATTTATGGATCAGTCTTTGGTTCAACAATTTGTTGAATGTTTACAAGATATAGAAACATGCATGTTTGAGGATTTTCCAGATGATGTAATGCTGGAAGTTTTATTGAACTATGAAAATTCAAACCAATAAATTTGTATTTAATAATTAAAAATTCTTTGAGACATTATTCATTTTATATCTAATTCATTAAGTACTACCAAAATCATTATGTGCAATTTTAAAACATCATAAGGGAGCAGAGTAGACTATCCATGATCCCCTAGGTCTTCTCAGAGACTACTTAAAGGATCTGTTTCTGCTTTCCTGACAGACTATGGTATGCATTCCATATACCACAATAACTTCTATAACAACATGCTAGATATCTACATAAAAAATGTGTACATTGAATTTAAAACTCTACATTGGTACCTACATGTTGGTACTTAAATCACCCACACAACACAACAATTCAATTCAAACCTACCCTACCTCTAAGCACTTTAAATTATCATTTTACTGTTTCACTGAGTTTTCCCCATGTGTGGGGGGGATTTGGGTGTGTAAGGTGTGTGTGTGGCTGTGGGTGTGTGGGTGTAGGTGGGGGTGTGGGGGTGTGAGCTGTGTGTGGGGTGTGTGTGGATGTGGGGGGTATGTGTGTAGGATGTGTGTGTATGTGTGGGATGTGTGAGTGTGTCTGTGAGGTGTGTGTGTGTGTGGGGGGGGAGGTGTGTGTGTGGGATGAGTGGGGTGTGTCTGTGAGGTATCTGTGTGTGTGTGTGTGTTGGGGGGGTGAGGTGTGTGTGTGAGTGTGGGTGTGTGGGATGTGTGGGTGTGGGTGTGGGTGTGGATGTGTAAGGTGTCGGTGTGGGGTTGTGGGGTGTTTGGGTGTGGGTGGAGGTGTGCGTGTGTGAAGTGTGTGTGGGGAGTATGTGGGGTTGTGTGCATGTAGGTGTGTGTGGTATGTACTTGTAGGTACCTAAAACAGCCACAGAACCCAAAAACTCTTTTCAGAGCTACCCTACCTGTAATCACTCAAAATGATTATTTTACACTATTATTTTCACTATTTTTCCCCATGGTACGCTCTCCGGTACGCTCCCCGGTGCGCGTACCGGGCGCTCCCCCAGCGAAAATCGAAAAAAAAAATTCACCCGCGGGACCCTTTTATGGCCCCCACATCAAACCTAGGGTGTCAGGGGGGGTCTACCCTGCCCCCTTTTGGTTATTTCTCCCTTTATTTTTACCACCTCTTGTGTCTCGATCCTACCGAGACACAAGATGGCGGCCGCTCAGGACTGTTTTGAATGTTTACAGACACCCGAGAGCCAATCAGCTTTCCGTGCGCAAGTCGTGTAGCGCGCCCGGTGCGCTCCCCGGTGCGCGTACCGGGGCGCGTCCATAGATATATATATTTTTTTGAACCTAAATTACTCAAAATCCACTGGAGCACATATCTTGAGACATAGCAAAGGCACATCGGGCTACCAGTCCCTACAATTTTGCCAAGTTTGGTGAAAATCCATTCAGCCCTTCGAGCTAAAAGTGCGACCGACCGCCCTATGGAAATTAACATGGGGAAAACACGTTTTGGGACCCCCCTTTTATCTCGGCCCCCGCTTGACGAATCCCCCCCAAACTTTCAGGAAAGGAGCGGAGCGCCGCGAGGCAAAGTTGCTGAATAATTCAGTCAGATTCCTCAACCGGCGCCAAAGTTATTCCCAATAGAATGTTGCGATATATATATATATATGCCAAGGTGAATTGAAGAATGAATACATTTACAAATGCTTAAAGGAATTATTTTGTAGGAGCTTGACTGACTGACTGTGTAACCGAGTGATTGCACATGTCTTACTGAACGCATGGGTTAGTGACTAAACTGTGTGAAAGTCTGCATTAGTCTCTCCATTGGTGTGCAAGCAACTGCATGGGTTGCTGAATAGCTACATGAGTGTCTATATAGGTTATTGATTTGTTGTCCGAGTATCTGTATGGGTCCCTGAGTGTCTGTGTGGGTGGGTGGGTGTATGAGTCTGTGCATATATGTCTGACGGGGTGATTCATTGGTTGTATGGATTAAAAAATGAATCTGGGAAGGGCTGTATGGGTGAGTTAGTGTGTCTATGGGTGTGTTGGTGAGTGAATAAATATCTCAGTGATATATCTGTGACTAACTACATATGTTTTGAGACACTATATGTGAGTGTTGGAGTATATAAATGAGTATACATGAGACTAAGATATTTGAAGGGTGGGTGTATAAATAAGTGTCTGCTTCTATCAGTGATTGTATAAGACAGTAAATATGTTGTAGTATCTGTATAAATAAGTGATTGTCTATAAATAACGGAGTTGGTGTGTATAACTGTATACATGATTAAATGGGTATATGATTGATTCTTTGCATTACTGGCCAGGTGTGTGAGTAAATCTATGGATGACTGGCAGAGTGTGACTGCATGTATAGACATATGAGTGCATATTTTAGTCCTGTATTGATGAGTAACTACATGTATACGTGACTGGATGTGTGTGTAGACCTAGGAAATAGTGAGTGCTATGTAGTATATGGCATTCTTCTCTGTATGGTTTCAAAAATAGAAGCCAGCATTTTAGAATGGCTCTATCAAAGTCTATATTAGAGCATCAATATGTGCATCATATTGTCACGTGGATGATGTCATGAGTGATGTCATGAGTGATGTCATCAGTGATGTCACTGACCCTGTCATGAGTTATGTAATATGTGACATCATCAGCAGTGCATTGCGAGCGCGCAAGTTATAGTTTTATATGAGTCAAATGTTCAAATAACTATAACGTCCCTGAAACCTATATTTTTTTAGTGAGTTTCAAAGGTTTTTTAAATGCTAATTCCTAACTATATTGTCTTTAAAATCTATAGTTTTTCAGTGAATTAATTTCATATTTTAATGTTTATAAAACCTATATTTTTTCTATTATATTTCTAAATATTTTGGAACTCTATTATACTTATCCACCATATTGCTAAACTCGTAAATAATGTGCATTTCGTATCCAACGGGATTGTGACACTGCCTCCCGTGTTCATCATATACACATGAAGTCACCCCAGGTGCTACTTTGGTATCCAACGGGTACGCAGTACCAAGCCACAAGTTATGTCATGTATGTATGGGGTCGGGCCCGCTGTGCTTTGCGTATTCGACAAGTACACGCTGCCAGGCCCCATGTTACAACACAGACGTATAGTATCGTGACGGGTACGCCATTCCCTTTTTTTGTCTCAAAAGTATATCTAAATAACTCTAAACAGTATATGAGAGCACACGAAAATCTAAATTATTTGAAACATTTATCTATTTCTTATAGTAATAAACTTATAATATGATAAATATATTTTGCCAAAATCGCGTCGGGTTCGGCCTCCTTGCGCGCTCGGTGCGCGGTCGCCATGTGACCTTAAAAAAAGCATTTGATTGGTTCATAACATTTCCCATTGTAACAGATGGATGACCCCACCCATTTTACTCATTCTCTCTACAGCGTTTGATGAGAGACACCTCTTCTGCTTAGAAAGCTTTTTTGAAAAGTGTCTTCCTGTATGCACATATCTTATACTACACACAACATGCAACGATCATCTTGATCAATATTCATGCTCTGTACATTAACATTCCACGTTTGATTGCTATGCATCTCAATTGTTCCATCAAAAAACAAACATGTGTTATGTTACACGATGCCCCTGTTGTGTGTGTGTGTGTGTGTGTGCACATGATTGTACTGCCTTTTGGCCTGGGTATTGGTGGCTCTAAGGAGTATCATCAGCCATGGGAAGACTACACATCCTAGATCACATGCCATCTTATTAACGATAGTTCCCGCCCTCCGGACACATGCTACACTAATCTAAATTGCACACTCTGCGAGGACAAAACTACAAAAGAAACACACATAAGTACCATTCCTGGCCAGACAGGAACTGAACAAAGCCCAGGTTCCTGGAATAATTATTCACACCACCACGCTGGCCTGGCGTACTCAAGCCCAGCCCACTTTGAGTACATATAAATAGGATAACCACGATGTCACACGTCCCTCTTCTTCCACACTACCTCAAATGATATGCTGCATCCACCTCGCATATCACAATGCGCAATAAAAAAAGAAATGGATCCATGAGGTGTACATCATCCTGGCAATCAACACGGGCTCTAAATTGTGAGCCCTACTTCCCGTCGTCTACGAAAGGAATCCATGATGTGTACACTATCCTGCAATCAACACTCCATCTGAATTGTGAGCACTGCTGCCGGTAGTGGTTGCTCACACAACAATGACAGCAGGTAAGCAGAGTGGCCTGGATGCCAAGGCCTCAAATTGAGCGCGGTGCGGCAGGAGGGGTGGGGTGCTTCAGCCTGGCTGCGCATTCAGTCCCATCTCTGTCTCATTTTAAAGACCTGCTGGACCGTACTGTAGGCCTGAGCCAGCGGGCAGCGTTGACCTACAGACACCTCTTGAGTGCAGTGCTGCGGGAGGGGTGGGATACATCAGCCAGAGTACGCACGTGCGAATAAGCGATATTGCCATGTGTAATGATGTGATCTCTGACCTCATTCAGTCACATCTCTGTCTCATTTTAAAGACCTGCTTTACCATAAGGTAGGGTTGAGCCTACGGGCAGCGCTGCCCTTCAGACACCTGTTGAGCGCGATGCTGCGGGAGGGGTGGGGTCCATCACCCTCAGTGCGCACGTGCGAAAAAGCGATGTTGCTGAGCGTAATGATGTGATCTCTGACCTCATTCAGTCACATCGGTCTCCTTTTAAGGACCTGCTGGACCGTACCGTAGGCCTGAGCCAGCGGGCAGCGCTGCCCTACAGACACGTGGCCTTGGCTTTTAGGACACTGTAGTGAGCTCCTTACTAAGTGTACATGCACAAAGGCTCCTGCCACTGCATTACAAGCGCACATTATGCTTCTAGCATGCGCTCTGTTCCTTTGCATGTGAACGTTGGTATAACATATTAATATTTAACCTTGTGTATTCTCGTGCACTTCACCTCCTCTTTGAAACATGATTACCACTAACAGTTTGTAGATCGTACTTCAAAAACGGAGAATGCACTCAACTCCTATTTTCTATCAAGCTTGAAATACACCTTCATTTACCTCCAGACGTTTCCACCATTACATTATTTCTCCCTTTTCAGACATTCCATTGATTGCCTTAAGAAGGGGGGAGCAGGAGCTGACCCCGAAATGATGCCCTGGCATTCTGACACCTTCCATCATGGTATCAAGACACCGTTCCCGACCGGAGACCTGGTCTACCATACAAACACTCCCTGGACTAGGAGCTTGCACCAACATGTCGTGGGACACACCAGTGGTGGCAGGTGAGCAGTGAAGCCTTGTGTGCAACACCTATAATTGAGCACAGTGTGGGGGAAGGGGTTGGGGTGCAGCACCCTGGGTGCACAGATGCATGCAAGCGATTTTCCCGTAGCTAATAATGTAGGACTATATCATCCAAGAACGCCGATAATGTTATCACCGATTTAGTGGCAGGAAACTGCTGCTAAAGTGGTGATAAGGGGTTGATAATATGCCCTTGTGAATTCCCATAGAAGCCCAGGTTCACACCAGAACCTGGGCTTCTATGGGAATTCACAAGGGCATATTATCTCCCCTTTATCGCCGCTTTAGCGGCAGTTTCCTGCCGATAAAGCTGCGATAATGTTATCGCCCTTCCCTGATAATATGGCCCATAATCTCTGGCCTCGTGTATTTAATTTTAAGAACTTGCTGAACCACACTCTTTCTCGCGGATCCCATTGTCTTAGATAAATGGTTGACGAGAGGTAAACACTAAGGGCTGGATGCAATAGGCCGACGCTCTATTTCCTCCTCCCTCTCTTCTTTTGACTCTCCCTCCCCTTCTCCCTTCCACCCACCCCCCTCCCTTCCATTCTCACTATAGTCCTTTCATTCAGACTACCTTTCTTTACCTCTTCCACATAGCACACATACTTATATGTTTCATTTTTGTCTTGCAGGTTTCCTACGCTGATTCCACTGGAGTCCAACCCACATTTTTTTTATTATACTATTTCTTCTATTAAAGTTACATTTCTATTTATTTGTGTTTTAATAAAGGTTACTTTTTTCAAATAAATAACTGAGTGTATAGGTCTTCTTTTTCTGACAACACTTGTCTATTATTTATTGTGAAAATCATCTGTTTATAGGAGATTTTAAGGACAAAATTATTTAATATTAGAGTGCATTTATCAAACATAATCTTACTGACTATTAGACAAATGAAGCATGGGTAATTTTACAACTGCAAGAGTTCAGTGAGTGTATCACTTTATAACACCATAAGTACTGCCCTTGTCATTACAGAACAAATAAGGCACTGCCTAGGACCACCGAGGCTTCAGGGACTGCCGAGGTCCACCCTGCATATTTAAATAAAGACCCGAAGTGTGGCGATCTCCAAACCTCAGTTGGCCTTGAACCCCCTGAACAATTAGTAAACAATACCCGGGAAGGTGGCGTTCCCCTAGGCTGCAAAACATCTCCATGCCCTTCCGCGCCTAATTTACAAGTGACATTAAGATCCCCAGTCCTACAGAGACCCCGCAATATAATAATTGGATTGGCAACGGAACATTACCCACCAGGGGCCTCATTTAAAAGAACGGGTGAGACCTCGCTTTTTTTTTTATTTCTTCTTCTTTCTCCATTTTTACCATCCGCATCCCCTCCATTACAGAGATTAGAGGTTTTCCGCATCTCTCTTCAAGTAGTCGATCAAGTATTTGCTATCACAGGGTGGAAGCCATGCACCACCCTCTAATAGCAAACACAAATGTCCCGCTAATGCACACCCTGGGAGATTGTATGAGCTGCGCCTGAGAGGTGGCCTTCCCTAGGACCATGATGCATTTGTTAGTATAAACACATACAACACTACTTACACACATGTAGTACAGCGACCAGAATGTAGTGAATAAACAGAGGAAGTGCAAAATCTAAAAATATAAATCCTACCAGAAGTCGAATGACATAGTTCAATAAGCCGACGACCCTGGCATTAGTAGAAACATGTACACGAAGAAACTGGGTCTTCAGCACAACGCAAGCAGTTTTAAAATATTGGTGAGTGGTGCCACTTTTTGCCTTCTCCCGCTCGTCGCCAAATTTATGTAGTGAAGAGGCAGCCAGCAGGGGATCCAATATGTAGATTTATTACAAGAAAACAAGACAGCTGAAACCACCACCAACAGGAGCAGACAGCAAAGCAACCGTCTATTCCAGCACCATGTACAAACTCCGCAAGGTTCCCCTCATGACAGCCCTACATTCTAACATTACATACTTTGGGCCTTATTTATGAAGGCCTTGTGCCGCCGATACGTCACTTTTTCCCATTTTAAAAGTGACGCACTGGAGGCGCAAGTGTTTCATAAATAAGGCCCTTAGATTCTAGTAGAATTACATACTAACATTCTACTATGACTTGCATTGGAATACTACACAGAGCACATGACTTTACAGCAATGAGCTCATGGTTTCATCCACAAGTCTTGAGACCGGTAGGGGTAAGTATTTCGCTTCCCACTCCCTATATTGTATAAACTAGCAGCCCGTCCCGACGTTGTCCCGGTATGAAATAGAATGTGTGTAATGTGTGTATTTGGCAAGGGCAATTTATTTTAAAATCTCGCGGTAGACAAAATTTTTTGTTAAATTAGAATAGGGACGGAGAAGGGTCAGCTGCAGTCCTGGTTGATGTTAGCAGGCGCTTGTAATTGGTGTAGTGATCCGCCGCCTGAGCCCGGCTACAGCCCTGGTTGATGTTAGCAGGCGCGTGTAATGTCGTTGAATGAGAGAGTTATCAGCCGCGGGTAAAACCGTTTAATGAGAGAGTTCAGTGACAGCGAGTAGGAGAGGCTGCAGTAATTGTCCCTGCAGACACGCTCATTTGCGTGTTCCTCCGCTTGAGGCCCAGATGCAGGCCTATTTGATGTTAGCAGGCACGTGTTCCCCCGCTTGAGGCCCAGCTGCAGCCCTGGTTGATGTTTTCAGGCGCATGTAATTAGTGTACTGATCCGCCGCCTGAGCCCGGCTAGAGCCCTGGTTGATGGTAGCAGCCACGTCTAATTTGGTTGAATGAGAGAGTTCAGTAACAGCGCGCAGGAGAGGCTACAGTAATGCTACTTACCAGGCCTCCAGCTGAACGTGTTTGTCATGCCCCCAGCACACGGCCACAGCAGACGATCTTCTGATTAATGTACGACCCACATGGCATGAAGGGCGGAATGTAGCACACGCCCCCTGAGTTTCCCATGCCCCCATTGTGCCCCTTGATGCGGCGCAATTGTGTTCAGATGGCATAAAGGCCGGACACACGCCCCCAGCGTTTCTCACGACCCTAGCCTGTCACGCCCCCAGTGTGCCCCTTGATGCTGCGCAGCAACGTAATTGTTGCTTGTATGTACGACTCAAATGGCATGAAGGGCGGACACACGCCCCCAGCATTTGTCACACCCCCAGCATTTGTCATGCCCCCAGCACACGTCCTCAGCCCACGATGTGATGGCCATACCACACGCCCCCAGCGTTAGTCACCCCCCCAGCCCACAGCACAACGCAGACACGCCCACAAGGGACTACTGATAGAGCACGCAGGTCTCCCGACTATAAATTTACCATACACGTATCGGGCCCATATAATTTCTAATTTAACATATTCATAAATCTGGCGACCTTGCACTCTACTACCAGCAATCCTTGTTCCTTCCTATTTATTTCCAGTGTACCCGACTTACCAATTCACCGTTACGGGTACCTATGACCACAATGGATCAGGGAGCTAGCTGTAAAAGAAAGGCCGATACCAAACGTACTTTGTCTATAATTGCACTCAGATAATAACCAGAGACACGGGAAGTTTTTTAAAACCTTTATCTAAACTTCATCAGATTCCGAAAGCATAAGATTTACAGTAAGTAAGCAATCAATAACCAAGATTACAAAGAGCACGTATCCATAAAGGAAATGTATGAGACCAACCATTTATGAGTCTAAAGGAAGGTAAGAACTGGGAACATGCTAGTAAGAATTTTCAGGTTTAGACTAGGCGTGGAGCAGCTAAAGGACGGGGAAGATAAGGAACATACTAGAATATATATCCTTCAAAGGTAGACATAGTACGAGAATTTTATCAGTCTATAGAGACTCGAAAGATAACATGTGACTATTAGGAAGGGTAGAAGTGGCATACACACGCTACTATTTCAATGCAGATTTATAATTGGCTAAAGGAGGGTAAGGAAAAGGAACATCAATATATCATGAACTGAAAACAGGAATGTACTTAAAGGATGGGTAAGAAATAGAACTTGCTAAAATAACAATGATAACGTATGACCTGTTCATTTAGTGGTGCGAAAAGCATGGAAAATCAAATATGCAAGAGTCTGACTTTATTAAAGCGAAGAAAGGAAAAATAGAAGATGCAGAATAGATTTTCAGCACTATATTTACCTAGTATGGTGTGAAGACCAACCCTGGCCACGGGTCAGTTAAAGACGGGAAGAACCCCAAGGAAAACCAGTCGCCAGTAGGCCAGCAGGTGCAGAATGGACACCCCAGGACAGGACAGGGAAACCAAGTTAGGATCAGGACAGGACCACCAAGGTAAGACCAGCACCCGCAGTTCGGAAGCAACGCCTGCGCTCCACCCTCTCTGCAGCTATCAGTCAGAACCCCGATTGGGTTATCGAATTACCCTGCAAAGTGCTCTGCCAGCACTTAAGGTTCAAAACCCCGCTTGGGTCTCTGGAAATTACGGACAGAGTGCTCCGCAGCAGTCTGTATCAGTCACCTATTGAGTGCGTTGGGTCAGTGACAGGTCAGCTATTCGGACAAGTTGGACAATTTCTCTAGCTAAACCCAGGCTAGTTATACTGTTTTTAGGCCAGTGTACCACCCCCCAAATGTTGCAAGTGTAAGAATCCCCAATTTCGATTGGTCCACAAGTAGGCCAGGTCAACACACCAACCATATTTCACTTCTACAAGACTTCATTTGCATACTCTGGGACCACCTATTGAATTTGGGGTTTCCATGACATAAATTTTAACATTACAATAGTGCATCTATGAATTATGATACATTTTGAACAGTTCAGCTTTTTCTGCTAGGCGAAGGTGCATCTTCCCAGGCACATCTTGGCTGGGACCTTGGCTTGGCAGGGTTTCAATGCCACCGGCAGAAGACTGTCATGCACAGAAAGGCTGTTCAATATGGAGTATTTTCATCCCGCATGCTCACGGATTTTCAATACATGTAAAGTAAGCGAAAACAATTTAGAACATAGAAATAAATGATTACACTGTATACCAGGAATCCCTATATGACTCCCCTTACTTTATATTAACTATAGCATTATTATTAATGCGATACGAACAGAAAGCAGAAAGCGGCAAGACAAGCTGCGGCATGTGAGGACACAAAGCGGCCGTCTTAGGTCAAGTGCGCAAGCGCGAAATGTTCCCACCAGAACTGCGAGTACGTCACGTCACGTGATTGTGAGCGACGCATGCGCAGAAGAAAATCCCGCCAGGCAGCGGCCATTTTTAGAGGCAAGATTTGTTAAGGTTAATAAACACATAGGCAAGCATCACTCGGATACCCAAAATGTCAGAATAAAAGGGAAATTAGTAAGACAAACAAGTTGATTTAGTTCATTAAGGTTATTCGAGGTTCATGAGTATAAGCAAGCCGCTTTACGTGCGAATTCTTGCTCCATCACTACTTTGCTGGCAGGGTTCTTTTACCTTTTAAATGTTTATGGTGTCCTATGGTACAATTGTATGTCTTGCACTGTATGATTGTGATGAACACCACTGTTTCTTGAAAAGTCAATAAAAACAATTAAAAGAAAATGTATATGGTGGCCGTCTGCATAGCCTATGTCCTTGTGCTGCAACTGCCCTTTCCAAGGCTGTATTGGGTGTTGTGATTGGTGCTGTGGTTACTCAATCAATCAATCAATAAAAGCATTTATATAGCGCACTACTCACCCGGAGGGTCTCAAGGCGCTAGGGGAGGGGGGGTCCGCTACTGCTCGAACAGCCAGGTCTTGAGCTGCTTCCTGAAGGCGAGGTGGTCCTGGGTCAGGCGGAGGTGGGTCGGGAGGGAGTTCCAAGTCTTGGCGGCCAGGTAGGAGAAGGACCTTCCCCCTCTGGTGGCTCTTCGGAAGCGGGGGATGGTGGCGAGGGCGTGGCCGGTCAATCAAAGCTGGCGTGTGGGAGCGTAGAAGTTGAGGCGGCTGTTGAGGTATCCTGGGCCTTGGTTGTGTAGGGCTTTGTGTGCATGGGTGAGGAGACGGAAGGTGATTCTTTTGTTGACCGGGAGCCAGTGCAGGTCTCTCAGGTGTCCGGAGATGTGGCTGCGACGGGGGATGTCCAGGGTGAGTCGTGCTGAGGCGTTCTGGATCCGCTGGAGCCTCTTCTGGAGTTTGGCGGTGGTACCGGCGTAGAGGGAGTTGCCGTAGTCCAGACGGCTGGTGACGAGGGCCTGGGTGACCGTCTTTCTGGTCTCGGTGGGGATCCACCGGAAGATCTTACGTAGCATGCGCAGGATGTTGAAGCATGACGAGGAGACGGCGTTGATTTGTCTGGTCATGGAGAGGGAGGAGTCCAGGATGAAGCCCAGGTTGCGTGCGTGGTCTGTTGGTTTGGGAGCGCTGCCCAGGGCGGGGGGCCACCAGGAGTCGTCCCAGGCGGAGGGTGAGGATCCCAGGATGAGGACTTCCGTCTTGTCTGAGTTCAGTTTCAGGCGGCTGTTCATCATCCACTTGGCTACGTCTGTCATCCCTTCGTGTAGGTTGGCTCTGGCGGCGGCAGGGTCGTTGGTGAGGGAGAGGATCAGCTGGGTGTCATCGGCGTAGGAGATGATGTTGAGGTTGTGTTGGCGTGCGATGGCTGCGAAGGGGCTCATGTAGACGTTGAAGAGGGTTGGGCTGAGCGAGGAGCCTTGAGGAACGCCGCAAATGACTTCGTTGGCTTCTGACCTGAACGGGGGGAGGCGGACTCTCTGTGTCCTTCCGGCAAGGAAGGAGATGATCCACTCCAGTGCCTTCTCCTGGATTCCGACGTTGCTGAGGCGCTGCACTAGGGTGCAGTGGCAGACAGTGTCGAAAGCCGCGGAGAGGTCTAGGAGGATGAGGGCCGCTGTTTCTCCGTTGTCGAGCAGGGCTCGGATGTCATTGGTGGCTGCGATCAGGGCAGTCTCGGTGCTGTGGTTGGCCCGGAATCCAGACTGCGAGAGGTCTAGGGATCCGTTCGTCTCGAGGAAGGCGGCCAGCTGCTTGTTGACGGTCTTCTCGATGACTTTTGCAGGAAACTGGAGCAGCGAGATGGGGCGGTAGTTCTTGAGGTCGGTGGGGTCGGCTGATGGCTTCTTAAGTAGAGCGCTGAGTTCGGCGTGCTTCCAGCTCTCCGGGAAGGGATCAGTGTCGAAGGAGGTGTTGATGATGTCCCGCAGGTGGGGTGCGATGACAACGTCGGCCTTGTTGAAGACGTGGTGAGGGCAGGGGTCGGTCGGAGATCCGGAGTGGATGGAGTTCATCGTGCGGACGGTGTCTTCGGTGCTGATCGGGGTCCAGGCGCGGAGGGCGGTGGTGGGGGGCGGTGGTTCGGTCGTGGCGTGCGTCGGTTGAGTGCTGAAGCTGTTGTGTATGTCCGCGATCTTGTTGTAGAAGTAGGAGGCGAGGGAGTTGCAGAGGTCTTGTGAAGGGGTGATGTCGTTGTTTCCGGCGTTGGGGTTGGAGAGCTCTTTGACGATGTTGAAGAGTTCCTTGCTGTTGTGTGCGTTGTTGTCCAGTCGTTCCTTGAATGCAGTTTTCTTGGTGGCGTGAATCAGTTGGTGGTGTTTTCGGGTGGCGAGCTTGAGGGCAGTCATGTTGTCCGGTGTTGGATCTCTGCGCCAGGCTTTCTCGAGGGCTCGGCAGTTCTTCTTGGAGCTCTTGAGTTCGTCGGTGAACCATGGGGCTTTCTTGCTACCGGGTCTGCTAGGCGGGGTCCTCAGAGGGGCGTGGTCGTCTGCGCAGTTGCTGATCCACTTTGTGAGGTTGGTGGCCGCCTGGCTGGGGTTCGTTGCGCCGGCGGGAGGGTTCTTGCTCAGGGAAGTCGCGAGCTGGTCGGCTGTGATCTTGTTCCAGCTTCTGCGTGCAACCTTTTGCTGGTGGTGGTGGATCGTGGTCCTTCTGAAGCTGAAGTGGACGCAGCTGTGGTCCGTCCAGTGGAGTCCGGTGGCATGGCTGAAGGTGATGTCCTTGCTGGATGAGAACACGGGGTCGAGTGTGTGTCCGGTGTAGTGGGTGGGGGTGGTCACCAGCTGCTTGAGTCCGAGGTTTGCGAGGTTGTCCAGCAGGGTGGTGGAGTTGCGGTCGTTGTTGTTCTCCAGGTGGAAGTTGAGGTCCCCGAGGAGGATGTAGTCAGTGGAGGGGAGGGCGTGCGGACTGATGAAGTCGGCGATGTCTTCGCTGAATTGTGTGCGTGGTCCCGGGGGTCTGTAGATGAGGGTGCTTCTGAGGGTGGTCTTGGGGTTGGTGTGGATCTGGAAGTGCAGGTGTTCGGCGGGTGCGAGGGTGTCGTCGGTGTTGGTCGTGATGTGGATGGTGTTCCTGTGGATGATGGCGATGCCTCCTCCTGTCTGGTTGACGCGGTCCCTCCGGATGATCTTGTAGCCGTCCGGGATGGCGATGGCGATGTCAGGCGCTGAGGAGGCGTTCATCCAGGTTTCCGTGAGGAAGGCGACGTCCGGAGATGTGGTGTCGAGTAGGTTCCATAGTTCCGTCTGTGGACGGAGCGGGTGTTGAGCAGGATGCACTTCAGGTGGCTGCTGCTGGTGCTCGTCTTGGTCGGTGCTGGTGTAGTGCAGGTCCGGATGCAGGTGAACTTGCAGGAGTGGCAGCAGAAAGGTCCGTGGGTGCGCCTCGGGGTGGCTCGGTAGCATCCAGGGACCCGGCCGGCGTTGGGTGCGTTGAGCTCGGTGGCGTCGTAGGTCCGGCGGGTGAGCTGGTGTCTGCGGGGGCCAAGGGTCCTGGCACTGGGCGCGGTCCAGGCGCGGACGGGCGCAGACGGGCTTACCTTTGGCGCACCTTCGGCGCTCAATCGGTGCTCCCGCTGCGCGCGTCTGCTGCGCGGTCGCTCTGGGGGCGTCATAAGGGAGGAGCTGGGAGGGCGGGTCAGCTGGGTGGCGGGAGCGGGGCGGCCAATGGGCAGGAGGGGGTCGGAGACGCCGGAGGGCAGTGGCGGGAAGGGAGGACCGGGGGCGGCTCAGCGGTGGCTGGGTCGTGCGGCGGCTGGGCAGGGGGCACACAGGGGGGTACAGAAGGCAAAAGGAGGGGAGAGGGGAACACAAAAGTCAGGCACACAGGGCAACAGAAACAGGCTAAACAAACGGCGGAGTGCAGAGGGGGAGGCAAAAGTTAAGACAACAGGCGAGCGGCAACAGGGGAGACCCGGGGGAAACAGGCGGCGAGCTGCAGGGCAGAGGAAGGCAGCAGCAGGAGTGTGCAGCCAGCAGGGCAGGATGCTGGCAGGTAGTGGGCAGGAGCAGCGGTGTGGGGGCGACCTCGCCTAGAACAGGCTCAGCGGTCGCTCCTTAGCCCTGCGGTGGTCACCCTTAAGAGAGGAGCCGGGAGGGCGGGTCAGCTGGGTGGCGGGAGCGGGGCGGCCAATGGGCAGGAGGGGGGCAGAGACGCCGGAGGGCAGTGGCGGGAAGGGCGGACCGGGGGCGGCTCAGCGGTGGCTGGGTCGTCCGGCGGCTGGGCAGGGGGCACGCAGGGGAGTACAGAAGGCAAAAGGAGGGGAGAGGGGAACACAAAAGTCAGGCACACAGGGCAACAGAAACAGGCTAAACAAACGGCGGAGTGCAGAGGGGGAGGCAAAAGTTAGGACAACAGGCGAGCGGCAACAGGAGAGACCCAGGGGAAACAGGGGGCGAGCTGCAGGGCAGAGGAAGGCAGCAGCAGGAGTGCGCAGCCAGCAGGGCAGGATGCTGGCAGGTAGCGGGCAGGAGCAGCGGTGTGGGGGCGACCTCGCCTGGAGCCTCAAAGGTTTGGGCTCTCTCTTTATAATATTAGTATGGACTTCTACTTTCACAAACATAAGCAATGGAGAAAGTTATGCATAGGGCCAACCCTAATTGGAATGTTGAACAACGAGTCCAGCATCTGCCTGGTTTTTACTGACCTTCATGGGCAAGGTTTCATAGTGATGCAGAAATGCATTGGAGACTGCAAATTCATAGCCAGCCTATGTAGCATTGCAAAGGACATGCAAACATCCAACACATACTATTATACATAATGTTCATGTACATCTAACACAGTACATGAATGCAACATAACCATTAATTGTGTCGCTATCCATTTGTCAGCAGATACCTATATCAAACAACTTACCTTTTTGTGGACAAAACAATAGTGACTCCTTTACTGGAGTGCCCTCATGCATGAGTGGACATGCACAGTGGTCATGCTTGTCATTGAGTTTCCTTTGTTTTAAAAAATCTATTACAAGATGACTGCTATATATGCATATATGCTATATATGCACAGACATGCAGACTGTCATTTTGGAATGGTGTGCTTATGTAAAAATAAATCAACAGGAATTGGTGAAGCTAAAAAACCCACACAGGCCTAGATAGTGAGCCACAGCAAGGGTCAGCAGGGCCGTCATTGTACATTAGAGGAATAAGGGGTGTTGTGGGCGAAGGGGCACATAGACAGTGAGTTAGTAGCTTAAAAATGGAAAGTATACAAAGGAGACTATTCAAAACCCCATATAACCTTACACTAAATGTCATGGTTTTAGGATGATCACCCCCAGCCAATGACATCTTATTAAAAAGGGCAACCAGTGGATGAAGTGGGGGTGACCAAAATCCCACACTTCTGTACTGTATGTATGTGTATATGTCTGTGTGTGTGTGTGCCTGTGTGTATACAGATAACATCAGGTGTCTGACAGACAACTACAGATGTCTGTAGGCAGAGGTAAAAAGCTTTCACATTTCTGAGGTGGTTAAATGTTATCTCTAAACTATTTAATTAGATTTAGAATGCATACATTTTACCTATCATTCAGGGCAGTCTATCATTGATCATTGTTTTTGTGTTACATTGACTAGGAGAATGTTATGTCGTTTTTAAAAGGGTTCTCTTTTTCATAATTTTTGGACTGATGACTTAGAAATCTGCCTATATAAATTCATCAATACTAAATCTAATCTGCCTTAGCTTTCAACATGAAAAGTGCACTTTTAAAATGACACATAGAAAAATGGTGCAAAATGCACCAGACTTGAACTAGTCTTTTCTATTAATAAATAATGTTCTACAAGAAATGCTGAGCCTGGCACAAGTGTATTTCATAGTTTGACCTTAATATGACTGATTTAGATGTTGGCCTAACTGTAGAATGTGCTTTTATTGAACTTACAAACTTAAAACATGAGTGCAGAGCTAACATACAGTTGTATTAAATTAAAACAACATTTATACCTTCAGAAAATAAAGCGCATAGACATACTTGTTAATGTAAATCTTGAATGCTTTAAACAGCTTGCTAAAATAATGGTTTGAATAAAAACTGCAAGGACGTACACTCTTGAAAATCTGACCTCCTCTTGGCCTTCAGATAACATAAAAATTAATGTTGCCTTTTGTTTTGTGAAATAACGAAGATGCTTCTTTCCTCACTGACATGGTATATTTTGCTGCTAAATGTTATAGTTCACACAGAAAACTATTCATAACGAACTAAAGCTTGTTCTACTTGTTAAGGGAAGTGGAAATATAGAATTACAAACAGCATATGATTTTTTCCTTATAACAATTATGGGCCTGATTATGATGCCGGGCAGCGGGACTACCGCTCGACCTCATGGCAGTTGGAAGACCACCTGAGACGCAGGCGGTCGTTCGGACTGCCAAGGTATGACCTTTTCCATTGCGGCTTGTGCTGAGCCCTAGGTAAAGGGCCACAGCACATGCCTCAATGGAAACAGACAATATGTGGACATCCATGCATCGTGTGCAATGCACTATGTGGTGCATGAAACACAATGCATGGCTGTGTGCCGGAGCACTACATGTGCCCCCAAGGCCACTTTACAGTGGCCCACAATGGAGGGGGGAGCTGTTTGGGGCCCCCAAATGCAGGGACCTCCATGAAAAGGCTGTGAGAAATGGTAATCATAATCCCGATGACAATGCCTGCTCAGCATTGCTGCCATATAGGGAATATGATTACAACCACCACCCCGACAGGATCGTAGATCCTGTCGGAGGTGGCGGTCTTTCCCCCCACAGTTTCTGTTCTGACTGCTGACATTGTAATTTGGCGGTTGGACCGAGTCCCTGACTGTCGGGTGGACTGCCACCGATGGCCTGTAGGTGGAGAGCCTCTATATTTTCTAATAAATGAATATTGTGTTAAATAATTTTTTCCTGCAACTGATGTAATGGTTTTACACAGAATATTTGCTTGGTTAAAATACATTTTGCTTTATTAGAAAGTCAGGAAATTGTAGCTAAGAAATGTGCCATGTGAGGTTTGAAATGTTAAGATAAGAGCTATATAGTTGATGGACGACGTGTGAGAACTAAAAAGAGAAATGTGCAATTTTTAGACTACTGAATTCTTATTAGCTGAAGACAAGAGAACAAGCCACATAATTTGCAACATGAAATAATGTATTATTAAAGCCTGTTCCTAGTATAGGAGAGCACGTTTTTTGGTTTAGCAGAGCAGGGGAGCAGGAGTGAAGGAACAGGATAGAGAAATGTCAGTGAAGCAGAGACCAGTGAGAGGAGCCTTTTGAGACAAAATATCGAAATTAAAATATCGATATACAATAATATCGATGTTTTAATTTCGATAGTATAGAATATCGATGTCCAAAATATCGACAGACAGAATATCGTTTTTTTAAGGTATGTATGTTACTAATATCGAATTTTACTAATAGCGAAATTTTGTTTAGTGTTATGTATTTTAATGTGTTGTTTATATGTTTGTTAAACATGTTTTGTGATGTATGTTTGAAAATTCGTAAATTTGTTTACATTTTGCGTTTTAGTATCAGAGCGGGTTGTGGGTTTATAGGGGAATAGGGTGGGAAGTAATTTAATAATAATTAATTAATTAATATATGTTTGTAAATATTTTTAATTAATACTTAATTGGTAATTAATTAATATTAATTAGTTAATTAATTAATATAATTTTGTACATATTTTTAATTAATAATTAATTGGTAATTAATTAATATTAATTAGTTAATTACAATCATTAGGGTAATTTTTTTATATATATAATTTTTTGTTATTGTTAATTAATTAATTGGGAAACAATAATATTAATTAGTAAATTAAATTAATTACAGCTAATGTGCTAATATATTTACTTTATTGTTATTATTAATTAATAATTAATTGGTAATTAAATAATATTAATTATGTAATTAAATTATTTAGAGAATGTGCTAATATATTTAATGTGTTGTTATTGTTAATTAATAATTAATTGGTAATTAAATAATATTAATTATGTAATTAAATTATTTAGAGTTAATGTGCTAATATATTTAATTTTTTGTTATTGTTAAATAATAATTAATTGGTAATTAATAATTATTAAGTGATTAAATGATATGATTTATTTCTGTGTAGTGGGTTGTGTGTTTATAGGGGGATAGGGTGTGATATAATTAAATGTAATTAATTAAAGAGATTGTAATTTTCTTTGGTATTTAGGGGGTCATTAGGATGGCGGATTTCCCGCATACTCCGGGCCGGCGGAAGCCACCGCCGGCCCGGAGTATGCGGGAAATCCGCCGAGGAGGCCTGAAAGACCCACCGCCAAATCAGGATGGCTGGTGGGTCTCCCAATCCGTCCGCCGCTTTTCCGCCGTGGTCGGAAGGCGACCACGGCGGAAAAGCAATAACATGGCTGGCGGTGTCTATCAGACACCGCCAGCCATATTAGGATGCAGGGTGAGTCATGCTTTTCCGCGGCGGCTTTTCCGCCGTGGAAAAGCATACGGACAGTCACTTTGGGGGCCCGTTGCGGGCCCCCTGGGTGAAGGTTGCGTGGGGGGTGCACATGGGGGTACCTATGGTACCCCCCTGCCCTTGGGTGCACGAAGCGGCAGGCACCACGCGGTGCCTGCCGCTTTGTGCATGCAAATGCACACCTTTCGTTTTTTGCATTGCGGCGGATGCTGCTTCAAGCAGCATCTGCCGCAATGTAAAACATACAGGATGTGACTGCCAGGGTGGCGGTCACATCCTAATTGCTATGGAGGGACCGCCGCTGCCCATGCGGATGGTCCCTCAAACTCAGGGGTGGCGGACGGACGCAAGTCCGTCCGCCATCCTAATGACCCCCTTAGTGTTAAATAATTAGTAATTAATATGTGTTATTTAGTTCATTTATAATTACATCAATTTAGTAATATTAATTGTTATTAATTGATTAATTGAAATTTATATTAATTGTCTTTTTTATATGTGTAGTGTGTTGTGTGTTAAAGTGGGAGTAGTGTGGGAATTAATTTTTACCCCCATGCTATCCAACGCTTTCCCTACTGTTGCACCCTCTGGAGTGTGAATAGTAATTTTTACCCCTACGCTATCCAACGGGGAAACAACCTTTACAACGCAACTTTTACAACGCACTACCATTACAACTAAATTTTTACAACGCAAAAACCATTACAACGCATGTGTTTACAACGCATGTTTTTACAACGCAGGTACCTTTACAACGCATACCATTACAACGTAAGTATAGGTAAGTATATAATAATATTTTAAATTTTATATGTTTTAGTTTTTTTAAGGGGTATTTTTAGGGTTCAGGGTCAGTTTTCAGTTTTTGGGTAAAAGGGTATTTTTAGTGTTCAGGGTCAGTTTTCAGTTTTTGGGTAAAGGGGTATTTTTTAAGGGTGGGCGTAGTTCGCGAAGTAGCGCTACGCGAAGCTACGCGAAGTGCACTTCGCACTACGCGAACTTCACGTAGCACTACGCGAGCTGCGTAGTAGCATGTTCGCACTGTGCAAGATGCGTTTTCAATGATTGCACAGTGCGGACAAGCATCCGGCACTGTGCAAGCATTGAAAACGGCATCTTGCACAGTGCGAGCTGTAGTTTTCTGCTGCTCGAGGAGATTATTACTCGAGCGGCAGCTTTCTCAACGCGAACAGGTAGTTTCTCATTGAGAGCGGTCGCGAGCATGCGCAACCACTCACAATGAGAAATCTGACCTCCTCGCGTTGAGAATCTCGCCGGGATGTCATTTTGCTTGCTCACGGTCGCGAACATGACGTTCAGGACCGCGAACAAGCAAAAAATTAGCGCTGCACTACGCTACGCTGCACTACGCATGTTCGCACTGTGCTACGTGCCGCTCGCGTAGTGCGAAGTTGCAAAAACTTCGCAAACTCCGCGAGCGGAGCGTAGTGCTTCGCCCAGGGTTAGTATTTTTTTTTTATTTTATTTTTTAAAGATTTTATTTCCAGTTGCCAATAATACATTAGAACAATACACGCAGCGAGATGTCACTGGGCAGTACGTTATCATCATCTTAACAATCGTTACACAGCTATTCAGCCGACAACCCACCGGTCCGGCAGCGTGCACTGAACCAGCATCCATGGCATTCATAAAATAAGTATCAAGCATATTTCGTCTTATTTTTATAAAGTTACAAACAAAACTGTAGACTCATTACTAACAGATAGTCACATATAGCTAGAGCAATGTTACCATATAATCACCATTTGGAGCACATAATCCAGAGTAGAATCCCATCCCTCCCTGAACGCAGACCATCCAGTACCCCCAGTGCCCACTACACTACTCTTCTCCAGGTCTCCTCCCACCCCCTAAGGTCTCAATCGCTCCTCTCCCCCTCATCTTCCGAGCTATCCACCTCTTCTTCAGAAAGAGGTTCGCACAAATCTCCTCTGTATTTGTTCCATGGCTGCCATATGCCATTCCATTTACGAGGGTCCGCTTGCATTTTATACACTGTACGTTCTATTAACATGAGTTTGTCCATAGTTCTGCACCACAGCGCCAAAGTAGGCGTCTCCGCTATTCCCCACCTCTGTGCAATGTCTCGCTTAGCCACCATTGCCCCGATCGTAACCCATTGTTGTTTCTGGCGTGTAAGGTTAGTCCCCTCCCACACATTTAGCAAACAGACACGCGGGTCTGGCGTAAGCGATGTTTCGAGAGCCTGGGAGATGGTGCGCAGGACCTGTCGCCAGTAGCCTGAGATGGCCGGGCAATCCCAAAGTGTGTGCATCAGTGTCCCCTCCTCCCCACATCCTCTAAGACAATATGGGTTGTCCGCCCTGCTCATTTTGTGTAAGGTCGTCCTAGTGTAATACACCCTGTGTAGTGCCTTAAATTGTATCAGCCTGAAACGAGCGGAGACGCCCGCCTCTCGTGGCGACGCCAATGCAGCGTTCCAGTCCGATTCATCCAGGGCTCCCAGCTCAGCTTCCCATTTTTCTCTCAATTTGACTAAAGGGTCCGGGAGGTTGTTTAAAAGTTTTCGATAGGTGAGTGAGGTGGCGCCTGTTTGCATGAAGTCTGTAAGGAGGCGGTCTTCCAGCGGCGAAGAGTCCGGGACATTCGTCCCTGGCTCAATCACCGCCATCAATGCATGCCTTATTTGTATGTATCTGTAGGTTTCACTGTTGCCCAATGCGTATTGTTGCTGCAGTTGCGGAAAAGGGATCACGCCAGTAGAGGTCCATAGATCCCCCACTGTCGAGATGCCAATGTTATCCCATTGGGTAAATCCCTTGCTGGTACGAAGACAGCCCAGCCGTTTGGTGTCCCACAATGGAGTAAGTTTAGTTATGACCCCCTTCCATTTAAGTCGCGCTTGTGCCCTGTGCCAGAGTAGCACGGTGTGTTTGGTAGGTCCAGTCATTGTTGGTGTAAGTCCCGGAGTATACAATGGGGCCAATAAGCTGTGTGTGCCTAGTTGTGCTCGATCTGCTGAGTACGCCGGGTCAGAATGCGAGGCGTGAATCCATTGGTTGACGACCTTAAGCTGCGATGCCCAATAATATAGTTGAATATTTGGCAACGCTATACCCCCATCGTACCATCCACGGTTAAGTTTGGTATGCGCAATTCTAGGTGGACGTTCTCCCCATAACAGGTCCGTCATCAGCGCGGTCACCTTCCGGAAATATGAAGGTGATACCATGACAGGGGCATTCTCCAAAACATATAGTAGGCGCGGGAGCGCCATCATTTTGAATAACGCCGCCCGTCCCAGCAGTGTTAGAGGTAGATTCTTCCAGTGCCTCACGTCCGCACTAAGGCGAGTGAGAGGTGGCAGTAGGTTCAGGTCATAGAATACCGCCGCGTCACGAGCGACGTGGATACCCAGATACTTAAAGGAAGTGTCAGCTATCAGTAACGGGCACTCAGTCGAGAGAGCCGGTGCGGGACCCTTCAGTATGTACATGACTGATTTGGACCAGTTGATCGTATATCCGGATGTCAGTCCATGTGTGTTGCACATAGCCAGTAACCTCGGGACACCCGTCTCGGGGTTGGTTAGGTAGATGAGCATATCATCAGCATATAGGGAGACTCTATCCTCCCATGTGTTTCCCCAATCCAGTCCCTTCAGTAACGGGGCATCCCTGATGGCGGTAGCCAGCGGCTCCAAGGCCAGTGCAAACAGCAGTGGGGAGAGCGGGCATCCCTGTCTCGTCCCCCTAGCCAAGGAAAATTCCCGGGAGATGTGACCGTTGGTCGCCAAACGTGCCACCGGTTCTGTGTATAGCAGAGTGATCCAGGAGATGAATTTAGGGCCGAAGCCCATACGGGTCAACACTGCAAACAGGTACTGCCACTCTACCATATCAAACGCCATTCTGGCATCCAGTGATAAAATGGCCGCAGGTTCCGTCAGCAGGTGGGCACGAGCCATTACCCTGTGTACACGGCGGAGATTCAATGCCGTACTCCTATGCGGCATGAAGCCCGATTGGTCTGGGTGGATGAGATGGGTTAGGTGCGGAGTCAGTCTATTCGCCAGCAGTTTCGCCAAGATTTTTGTTTCTGCGTTAAGGAGTGAGATCGGGCGGTATGACGTGCATGCCATGGGCGGCTTGCCTGGTTTTGGGATGGCCACTATGGTGGCCATCCGTTGATCTGGGGGCAAAGATCCCTTCTCTCGACACTCCTTGTACATCTCCAACAGAGGTGGGCTTAGGGCGTCCGTCATATTCTGGAACCATTCTATTGGGATCCCGTTGGGGCCCAACGCTTTACCAGTGCGGAGTGCAGCAATTGCCGTCTGTATTTCGCCCAACGTCAGATCCTCCTCCAGTTCATCCACCGCCTCCGGTGGTAGAGTCGCGATCTGCGTACCCTGAAGCGCTGACATCGCCGCTTCCGCCGTGACTTCCCTCACCGGAGTGTATACGTCCCGGAAGTGTTCAGCTAAGATCTCTACAATCTCTTCGGGGCGTGAGTGTGATACCTGCGCTCCAGATTTTGGTTGACCACCCGGGACCCTGTGTGCTCTTTCCACCGAGAAGAACGTCGACAGGCCCTTAGGTTGTAGTTGCGTCTTGATAAGCTCTTCCACAAATAGATCAGTCGCTCTTGTACCTTCTGATTCAGGGACCCCAAGAATGCGAATGTTATTCCGTCTGGAGCGCCCTTCTTGGTCATCAAGCTTTTCTTTGAGTAGTTTATTTTCAGTAACCATTTTCTCCATCGCCGTTTGAAGCTCTGAGACGTCCTCCACCAGCGATTTCGTCACGAGTTCCAGCGATCCCACCTTTTCCGCCATTTTGTGGAGATCTGCTCTGATGAGGGTGACTTCAGATGAAATCGAGCCCACCGTGGTCTGTACCTGCGAAAGCGCTCGCATGACGTCATCCAGCGCCGCTTTTTTCGTCCCCGCGCCGCTTGCCGTTTTCG
This sequence comes from Lissotriton helveticus, assembly GCF_964261635.1. NCBI lineage: Eukaryota > Metazoa > Chordata > Amphibia > Caudata > Salamandridae > Lissotriton > Lissotriton helveticus. The sequence goes on from NC_136059.1 coordinate 1,672,238,625, forward strand.
CGGAGTTGTGCCTTCTGTCCGCTGGAGGGGACGCAGACGCCTCGCACGTGTATCTCTCGATACGTGTTTGTGTCGCACCACCTTTGCCCGCCATCTTGTCTGCCAACGTCCCGCGGGGTGTCAGGAGAGTTATTCTGCCGCGGGGGCCGTGCAATGGAGCGGTATCGCAGTCCAAACTGTAGCGCGCTGGGTATGCCCTGAGCCCAAGCCACTCTGAGCCACTGTGGAACCGCGGCCGCGGCAGTTATGTGGAGCGTGATGTTCTATGCACCCCCAGTTGCACCTCAACTCCCTCCGCTCGTTTCGGGCGCCGGCCGCGTCCTACCTTTGGTGAAGCTAGGATGTGTCCAGCAATGTCCGGCGGGGCAGCAACACCCAGGGGTCCAGTATGGGGCCAGGGGTTAAAGCACAGGTCCAAGCGACTACGGAGCCGCGCAGGTCACCCAGCGTCCGCGCCCCCCCCCACCGCTTCAACTGCCCGCACTAGTACTGCGGTCTTCAGGCGTCACTCCAATTCAAGCCCCGGCGCAGGGAGGGGGGGGGACACCAGGGCCCGCTCGGCCGTTCCTTGCCTCCTCGACGCGCCCCCTCGTCCCGCCACTTCCCGCAACAGTGCGTCACCCTTTTCTCGCTTGTGGCTCTCAAGCGGCGCTCAAGCAGTGTCCCCAGCAGCCTCACCACCTTCGTCGGGTCTTCCGCACACCCCAGGCAGAGTCAGCGTCGTATTCTAGCGGGTCACCTCGGGCTCCGCTTTTCAGTGCACTGCCACTTCCGGCCTGTCTCCGCCGGCTCAATGTCACTTCCGGTCGGCACCTTTGCGCACTGGAGGCCCCTGCCCCTGGCCCACGCACCGGCCGTGCTCACACTCGGCCGTATCTCCGTCGTCCAGCTGTCAATTCACGTCGGAGTAGCTGCAGCCTGCACCGCCCGGTCCCCGGACACCGGTACCCCCGTCTGAGGTCGGTGTTAATCACGGATGAAGGCACGGATTGTTGGAGAGGTCGCTTCTGCACCGGAGCTGTCCCTCTAGGCTGCCGCCATGCTCGGCTGCTAGCCACGCCCCCCTAGGGATAGTATTTTTAGGGTTCAGGGTCAGTTTTCAGTTCTTGGGTAAAGGGGTATTTTTTGGGTTCAGGGTCAGTTTTCAGTTTTTGGGTAAAGGGGTATTTTTAGGGTTCAGGGTCAGTTTTCAGTTTTTGGGTAAAGGGGTATTTTTAGGGTTCAGGGTCAGTTTTCAGTTTTTGGGTAAAGGGGTATTTTTAGGGTTCAGGGTCAGTTTTTAGTTCTTGGGTAAAGGGGTATTTTTGGGTTCAGGGTCAGTTTTCAGTTTTTGGGTAAAGGGGTATTTTTAGGGTTCAGGGTCAGTTTTAGGTTTATGGGTAAAGGGGTATTTTTAGGGTTCAGGGTCAGTTTTGGGTTTTTGGGTAAAGGGGTATTTTTAGGGTTCAGGGTCAGTTTTCAGTTTTTGGGTAAAGGGGTATTTTTAGGGTTCAGGGTCAGTTTTCAGTTTTTGGGTAAAGGGGTATTTTTAGGGTTCAGGGTCAGTTTTCAGTTTTTGGGTAAAGGGGTATTTTTAGGGTTCAGGGTCAGTTTTTAGTTCTTGGGTAAAGGGGTATTTTTTGGGTTCAGGGTCAGTTTTCAGTTTTTGGGTAAAGGGGTATTTTTAGGGTTCAGGGTCAGTTTTCAGTTTTTGGGTAAAGGGGTATTTTTAGGGTTCAGGGTCAGTTTTTAGTTCTTGGGTAAAGGGGTATTTTTTGGGTTCAGGGTCAGTTTTCAGTTTTTGGGTAAAGGGGTATTTTTAGGGTTCAGGGTCAGTTTTGGGTTTTTGGGTAAAGGGGTATTTTTAGGGTTCAGGGTCAGTTTTGGGTTTTTGGGTAAAAGGGTATTTTTAGGGTTCAGGGTCAGTTTTGGGTTTTTGGGTAAAGGGGTATTTTTAGGGTTCAGGGTCAGTTTTGGATTTTTGGGGTACAGGCGTACAGGGTAAAAATAAAATATTATTTATATTTAAATTAAATCAATTAAATGAAATAAAAAAATAAAATTACATTAAATTATTACGTTTTTAATTTATTTTAAATGTATATGTATTAGTTTTAATTTTTTAATTATGTTTTAATGTTTTTATTTAATATTTGTAAAATTATATGTATTTTAAAATTATTTTTACATTATTATTTATACATTTAAAAAAACGATATTTTTAATTTCGATATTTTTGTACAACGATATAAATTTTTCGATATTTTTGTACTTACCTTTATGAAGATATGACTCCGATATTTTTGATTTCGATATTTTTGTGTCGATATTTTTGTATGTAGATATTCTGTCTGTCGATATTATGTCATAGATCCGAGAGGAGACAGGCTGAGCCCCTTCTCCATTCTAATAAGACCCAAGCTTTCTAGTTTACTTCTAACTGACTGGCTTTTTCCAAGGCTTATTAGCTCTATGCTTTATTTCTCTTTACGGGAAATTCTGCATTCGGGTTCTGACTGACACTATTTTCTGCCCCATTCTTAGAATAGCGATTCTTTCCTTTATGTAACAAGCTGAATGCATTATTTTTACATGTTCTTCTCTAACCATATTTTTCTATTTTCAGTTCTGTAATTTGACTGCTATTTGACTAATGGATAAAGACTCAGAATTCCTAAACAATTAATTAGAAAATAAAAATCTTCATAACTACTTACTACTCTAATTCTTGACTACAATTTTGAATTGCATTTGAGATTTGTTTGTGATGATGAAATGGCTCTTTTGATCAAAATACGGTGGCAAAGATCCATCACCTAAAAGTAGAGATTGGCACAGGAATGGATCGGATGGAAATTGAAAGGTTGCACCATACGTATTTAAATTTGACCTAGCTTTTGCACTAACACAATTTCTGGAAGCAGAGTAGTGGTTGCACCTTAATCAACAAGAGCTATAAAATATTTGCCAAATTTAAAATACAATTCCCAAACCCTGAATCTAATGCCCAGAACTTGAAGACTGGAAAGGCAGTATTAGAAGGTGGTTGCTGTTTGAAGGTGTGATTATTAATAGGGTGATTCATCGTGAATTGTAATTGTGTTTTTGGCTCTTTGCGTAGTGATGATTTGTTATTTAGGGTTGAATGAAGAGATGAATTAAAGTATTATTCTTGATGTGTTTCATTTGTGGATTGTGTTTATTTGTTAGTGTTGACTTGGGGAATTTTAAACTATATTTTTATTGCATTGATGGTGCTTATAGATCAGATGTGAAGAGACTGAAGAATACACGCTTGCTCTAGTCTAAAGTTTCCGGGATATATACATAAAATTTAAAGGAAGACTTGTCTGCAGGCTTTGTGGTGTAGAGTGTGAGGTACCATCACCGATACCATAAAGAAAGAGATACTAAGTATTGTTGATTTTTTTTGTCCTCATTTGCATCTATCACACCATTTCGCTTTTCTTACCAGCCAAAATGTCCATGACCTCATATGCTAGCATGAGTTACGAGAGGTGGAGTCACTAGGAGACGCCCTGGAATGATAATTCCCACCATCCAAGACCCAATGCACACCAATACCAGGTGGAGGAAAACCTACCACAATGGAAAAAGGTGCTATCAGCCGAGGCGGAGAAGGGCTTAATCATGGGACCCCTGATAAATTAAATCAAAATACTTCCATCAGCTCAAAAGAGGTGCCCAAAATTTCTGCCTACGCCGGTCCATGATTGACCTATCTAGGTTTGCCACATTCTTTACAGATGATAACCAATCTTCATAACTTGTTGGAATCTGGGATACCCACAGTTTGCAGATCTCTCTGATGGGCAATAAAATCGTATAAAATACCAAATTTGCATGATTCTTATTGCTTTCTTTTTGAGAGTCCAACAGCCCAAAAATAACTAGTAAAGGGCTTACCTTAACTTCAATCTTCAAAAAACCAGATAGCGCTTAACTCACGACCATCCAAAAGGGCTGGCTCTTTGGGCAAAGTAATACCATGTGGGGGTCGTCTTCCTTCATGCTTCCACACTTCGGACACGCCACATCTCTTCCTCTGCCAATCTTCGATAACCTCTGGGGTGACCAGTAGGCCCTGTGAACGATGAAAAGATGGTTCCTTCTCAGGTATCCAGGTTTTACTATAATATATAATGTAGGCATAGATACTTGCCGTTGATCTTCAAGCGTAGCTGACGGCAAGCATCTGCTCCATAGATCGCCTGGGAGACTGCAGTTTCCATCTTCAATTTCCACCATGAACCAGTACCAAAGTGTGAGTTCCTTAATTGGAGACCACCTTTTTTCAGCCTCCTTCTCAACTTCTTTCAAGATATTCTTGGCCCCTTAGAGGCCCAGATGAAGGAGCCAATCTGACTCTGGAACTTTAAAAACCAAGCTTTGCAGAAGGGGAGAGGAATAGCCTCAAAAAGAAAAGTAAACTTCGGTAGGATTACCATTTTTATGAGGTTAACCCGACCAAACAGAGTCAGAGGGAGATGCACCCAGTTCTTCAACAGGGTAACCACTTCCTTCTTAACTATCTCAAAATTTACTTTTGTGAGATTAGCGATGTCCTGTGTAATCCTTACCCTAAGTATCTCATGTCCTTAGTGCATCTTATTCCATCCGCTTCTAGATTACAAGTCACAACCTTGTTTTTTTGTTTATTAATCTTATACCATCAGGTTTCCCCAAAATCAGTAGTGATTGTTAAAACGGACTCGAGTGCACTATGAATGTCACCAGTAAAGACCAAGATATCATCTGCATATAGTCCAATCTTTTTACTCCAGCCATTATATTGGAATGCTAGAATTTTTGATGAACCCTAAGCCTTCTAGCTTATTGCTCTATATATAAATCAAATAAGAGAGGGTAACACAGCAGAATTTGTAAGAATCTTTACTTCTCCTTCAAGCATCACAGTCCTTGAACGTAAATCATCAAATGTGTTCTCCAAATTATCACAGACACCTCAGATGTCTTTCGGGTTACACTCTTCCTTAAAAAAAAGTACACTCAAAGATGGGGCAGGCCCTGGGGGATGTGGTCCCCTGGGCAAGAAATGGCTTGCCCTCCTCCCTTTAAATAAATAAAAGACAAGGCTGAGCCTCAGGGGATAGGGTCCCTGAGACCGAAAATTGCCCTGGAGGAGGCTGCTTGGCCCCCCACTTGAAATAAGAAAAAAAAAGAAGAGGCTGAGTCTCGGGATGTGGTCCCTGGGGCTGGAATCAGTCCTGGAGGTCCCTCTTTCTTTATTTAAAAAAAAAAATAAATAAGAAAAATAGAGCAGGCCCCAGGCTTTAAACCGGCCTGGAATCTTAAAAGTGATATGTATAAAAAAGAAAAGACCAGGCCTCGGGGGATGGTGTCTCCAGGGCCAAAATCGGGGGTGTGAAGCTTCCATGGATGCTGAGGGTCCTTGGTTGGGGTCCAATAACCCCTCCTGGTACCTCCAGTAAGTCCCAGACAGCAGAATTGCTGGGAGGACTTGGAGGCTATGCCCCATTACTCCACCACTCTGTAAACGCACTTCCTGGCATGCTGCTGGTTGAGGAATTAATTACACTTTACTCCTGAGGGCCTCAGGGCTAAGGTGGACTTCTTGCAGAGTGGTGGAATAAAGGGGCTTGGCCTCTGACAGCCTCTCAACAATCAAGCTGTGTGGGTCTACTGGAAGTAACAGGAGGGTGTTGCTGGCTCCAAAGGACCCTCAAAAGCCAAAGGGAATTTGTCTCCCAACTAGTGACTGATGTCATATGAGATTTCATCAGTGATGTCACTGACCATGTCATGAGTGATGTAATATGTGAGGTCATAAGCAGCGCATTGTGGGGGCATAAGTTATAGTTAGCTCAGGTAAATATAACTGGTAAATTTCACTATTGTTGTACGAGTGAAATCTCAGCTTAACTGTAACAGCCCTGGAATTTTAGTTTTTTCAGATAATTTCTAAGTTTTTAAAAATTCTATTGCCTAACTATGACGTCTCTGTAAACTTTGTATTTTGATAGCTATACATATACTAGCAGCCCGTCTCGGCGTTGTCCGGGTATGAAATAGAATGTGTGTAATGTGTGTATTCAGATACGGTCATTCGCGTGTTCCCCCACTTGAGGCCCAGCTGCAGCCCTTGTTGATGTTAGCAGGCGCGTGTCCCCCCGCTTGAGGCCCAGCTGCAGCCCTGGTACATGTTAGTAGGCACATGTAATTAGTGTAGTGATCCGCCGCCTGAGCCCGGCTACAGCCCTGGCTGATGTTAGCAGGCGTGTGTAATTTGGTTTAATGTGATAGTTCAGTAACAGCGCGCATGAGAGGCTGCAGTAATTGTCACAGCAGACACGCTCAGTTGTGATTGCCCCTGCTTGAGGGCCAGTGGCCACCGTATAACAATTAGAATTGGGTGAGTCTTGAATGATTGTTTCCCGCTGTTCTTATTTTATTATGACCCACACCGACGCTCTTCGGCCCGAGTGCTTTTTAGACGCACCCAGGCCAAGCCACACACTGGGTTCGGCCCTTTCAGACACACCCAGGCCAAGGCACACACTGCATTCGGCACCCCCAGTATGTGTGAGAAAACGGGCAGTCCCCTAAGGGAGTCTTGCGCATGGTTACTTACCAAGCTTAGAGGTGAACGCCTTTGTGACGCCCCCAGCACACGGCCACAGCAGATGATCTGATTAATGTACGACCCTGATGGCATGAAGTACGGAATGTAGCACACGCCCCCAGTGTTTGTCACGCCCCCAGTGTGCCCCTTGATGCGGAGCAATTGCGTAATTGGTGCTTCACATGGCATGAAGGGCGGACACATGCCCAAAGTGCGGACACACACCCACAGCGTTTGTCACGGCCCCAGCGTGTCACGCCCCCAGCGTGTCACGCCCCCAGCGTGTCACGCCCCCAGCGTGTCACGCCCCCAGCGTGCCCCTTGATGCGGCGCAATTACGACTCACGTGGCATGAAGGGCGGAACATACCACACGCCCCTAGCGTTTGTCACGCCCCCAGCACACGCCCACAGCAGAATGCAGACACGCCCACTAGGGACTACTTTGCTGGCACGGTTCTTTTACCTTTTAAATGTATATGGTGGCCGTCTGCATAGCCTATGTCCTTCTGCTGCAACTGCCCTTTCCAACGCAGTATTGGGTGTTGTGATTGGTGCTGTGGTTACTGAGATTACGCGCCTCAAAGGTTTGGGCTCTCTCTTTACAATATTAGTTTGGATATGGATATATATATATATAAATATATATATATATATATATATATATATATATATATATATATATATATATATATATATATATATATATATACACATATATACATATATATATATATTGATACCCCTTGGTTCCTTTTCGGCAGAATTTGCAGCGCTCTCTCGCCGGTTCGTAAATCCCCGCGGCAGAACCACGACGCATTTAAATCCACAACCAATTCCCCCAGCTAGGAGAAAAACTGGACGAACTCGCGTTTGTCTTCACTTATGTGCTTTTTTATTTAATCCTCACAGCATGGAGTTTCTCAAGCAGGCAGGCACAAATCTATGCGTTTCGGGATAGCATATCCCTTCTTCACGATTCATTTGGCTCCAGGCTCTCAGTCTCAATATAGTGAGTCACATTATTACATCATTTCCTGTTTGATGTTATTTTGGCCCTCGGCCTTCTGGATGATGTAGTTTATTGCAAGTTTTTTTTATACATTTTTTTAACCGTCTGCATAGCCTATGTCCTTCTGCTGCAACTGCCCTTTCCAAAGCTGTATTGGGTGTTGTGATTGGTGCGATGGTTACTGAGATTACCCGCCTCATAGGTTTGGGCTCTCTCTTTATAATATTAGTATGGATGTAAACTAACACTTCTTCCACAGGTATGCTACAGTGCCCTGAGCACATCACTTTACAGCAATGAGCTCACAATTCAGGCTCTTGGTTTAATCCTGAGTCTTCACACCAGTAGGTGTGAGTAGTTCACTTCCCACTCCCTATACATTATAAACGCATACTAGCACTACTTACACACTTAAACTACAGCGGCTAGTGTCCTACATCGCCCAGAGCCCATCACTTTACAGCAATCAGCTTGGTTTCATCGCCAAGTATTCACATCAGTAGGAGTAAATACTTTGCTTCCCGCTTCCGGTATACTATCAACACACAGTAGCGGTCAATAGTTCACTTCCCACTCCCTGTATGGTATAAATGCCTACTAACACTACTTGCACACGTATGCTACAAACACCAGACCACATCACTTTACAGCAATGACCTCATGGTTTAGACTCTAGGTTTCATACCCGAATGTAGCATCATATCATATCAGCACCATGCCACTCTGAGCAACACCACACTTTCAGACCGGTAACAGTGATAACTACCTACTGACGAGTGCCAGTAGGTAATGAGAACAAATTACAGTAGTTCCTTAATTCTTTTAGCATTCAAAACTTCTCTCTATTACTGTCTTTCTACTTTTCCATATAAACAGTTTTTTAAATATTCAAGTAAACATTGAAGTCAGAAATGCAACGTACTCAATCAACACAGTTTCTAGAACATTCTACAACATATGCAGGTTAAAAGTTCATCAATGGTTTTAAACCTAATGATATTTTTTGCATCATTTTCTCGAACATTTAACCGCACGTGCAGGTTAAAAGTTCATGATTGTTTCAAGTTCGAACAGTGGCTTCCAAATTCAAGTAGCAGGTGTGCAAATTTTATCCAGTAATATGTACTCCAGGTGCAAACTGCTTTTTCTTAACCAATCACAAAGATACTTTTCCACAAAACTAATGTGCCCGATACTTTTAAAAAACAATGCTTTTCATCTCCCAATCCGGTACCATTTTGTATGCGAAAATAAACTAGTTCCCCATCTTTAAACATATCTCTTATTCTATGAAGGAACTGCATGAGCTACACACATCTTTCCATACCTTCCAGCCATACCCTCAAAATGCTAGTGTGGATCGTAGGACATAGCTATGTTTTCTGGGGCAAGAGGTATGCAGAACAGCGACGTATTAACTCAGACCTAAGTTTACAAAATGTGGACATTAAATGGTTTGAACAGAGAGGATTGAAGTGGCATCAATTGTTGCCTTTGGTTAAAACCTGTTTGCGTCTCCAACACCCTAACCTCATGATTGTGCACTGTGGTGGAAAAGACCTAGGCACATTGACTTGGGTAGGTTTTGGAAATGCTTATGAAGGACATTTTTGGACATTTGATGTTACTTTTGCCTCAAACTGTCTTTGTATATTCCAATATATGCCCAAGACAGAAGTGGAAATGGTCCAAACAATTTTGTCCTCAGATTAAAAAATCTCGGAAAAAAGTCAACAAAGCTGTATCTGCATACCTCAGAGACCACAAAATGGGCTCCATCTACATTTTGATATGGCAGATGTATACAGAAGTGATGGAGTACACTTAACAGATCAGTGAAACCGAGTTTTCCTGAATAACTTGAAGTAGTGTATCCGCACTTATATGTAGCTCCAACTAATGAACACAAGGGCTCTTTCTACAGCCACCCTGTAACTTACAACTTAGGCCTGCTATTTTAGGGCCATATAACGCCAACTCCCGCACCCTCACCAAAATGTATTCTCCACACAGCTGTGGCGCAGCAGCCAGACCATCTCACGTTGCAGCACAGACCTCTCGCTTTAATCCCCAGCTCTACTCACCCATAGGGGTGAGTAGTTTGCTCTTTACAAATACCGTATTGATTTACCTTCGCACTCCCTATACAACACCACCTAAGCACCATTCACAAGCTACAATGTTCTAAACAAAAGTTCATCCAAGTAGCTATAACTACATGCTGACACTACTTGCACAGATGTGGCACAGCCGCCGGAGCACATGACTTCACAGCATGTGACACACAGTTTGGGCTCACGCTTTAATCCCCGACTCCGGCAGCAGCTCCGCTTAGCAGCATGAGACTCTAGACAATACCTCACATATATTCTGTACCCCAGGACTTTCATTCCAGTACGGGTCAGTAGTTTGTCCTAGTAGTTATAAACACATGCAGACACTACTTCCACAACTGTAGTGCAGCGGCCACGGCACATGACTTCACAGCATAAGATACACAATTTGGGCTCACGCTTTAATCTCTGAGTCCCGCCCCAGCTCACCTTACCCGCATCAGACACTATGCAATACCTCACTTAATTTCTGTAGCCCACCACTTACACACCGGTAGGGGTGGATACTTCACTTTGCAACCCCTCTATAGCACACCCTAAACACCCCACAGAGGTTACAGTGCTCCTACCCTCCTATTTCCCACTTTTTCCTCTTACTCACTTCAACTAAATCACAAAATGGCAGCCAACACTTCCTAGTTGCAACCGCTCGCACCGCTAGCAGCCAATCATCAGCAAGCTTGTGCTCGTAACGCCTCAGCCAATCAGATGGCAGAATTCCCAAATATCGATATCTGTAAATTTAGATATTTCTCAAAAACTACTGAACAACTTTACACCAAATAAACAAAAACATGCTTTCTAGACCAAGACCCTTCTTCCTGCCAAATATAGGGTAATTCCGTTCATCTGTTCGACCTATAGCCTTGTCTAAAGTTTCCTGTGGAAATTAACATGGAGAAAACACGTTTTGGCACCCCTCTTTTTTCTCGGCCCCCCCTTCAACATAAGATATCAACAAAGAATTCGGTTTGAAAATGTTGTGAAGATTCGTGTATCGGCACCAAAGTTATTGGGAAAAGAATGTTGCCATTTTCCTATGGTAACTAAGTCCTAACTATAACTACCTACTGGCGACCTGGCGACCAGTTGGTAATATAGTTATATATATAAATATTCACAGCTAACACAGGCATGCAAAATCTCGTGGCCAGAAACGACACCGCAGTTCCAAGATATCAAGTAACATTTATTCAAATAATTTCTGGATTCTGACGCGTTTCGGCAGGATCCAATACCTTGTTCACACACCGAGTCTCAGTCTATTCTTTGATTTTAAACCTACTATCCTGATCACATGGTGACAGACATAAACAGCATACTTAAAGATACGTAAGTTTTGTTTTTGTAAATCAAATATAGGGGTTTCACAATTGTTGAATTCACAATTTTTATATTTTTATACAATTTTGCAATTTTGTAAATTTCTTTCACTCTCATATTGTTCTTGTTTTCTATTTTTTGTTCATAAGTTTTAATCAACGACTCATTGAGTAAATCAGAGAGTTACAAGTTTGTTACAACTCCCTACGAGTGGACCAACCTATGCTTGAATATTCTTTACTACACATCTACTTAAAGCCCCTTAGAGTGCATAATTCTATTGAATTCGCTTTTGCGTGCATTAACTGGCGTGTATATTTTCTTTTGGGGAAAATATTGTCGTGTAGTTCCTATATACCCTATACAGGATCTTCACGTTTGGATAACATAAACTGTGAGATTGGTGGAGATTGGTTCCGAGCACCCCCACTGGATATGTTAGCCTGTCTGTATCAGCTAGCTCACAGTGCCACTAGAATCTCTCTTATCGGAGGGAAAATTGTTTCAGGCAACCACAGAACATGACAACCCTGATCTCTCAGGATCGTGGAAACAACATACTACCTTTCTCTCAGTCACTCTTGCTCATTAGTTTGTCTCAGAGGTACACAGAATAAATATACTGGGCATTTGTCAATTAGAATTTATTGAACAGTTGTTATTCTAGCGTAAAATTGATGAGCTGTCACAACCATTAGACAGTAGCTGAGATATATGATTAGCAGTACTATGAAAGTGAAAGGATGGTAGAGTTCTACCATTTTGTAGTAATCATGAATATATACAAGTACATAAAACACATGATAATAAATGGGTACTCCTACAATGCCTTCCTAACTAGATGTACCTAGATATACCTGGTATCTGTGTAGGTGTTATGAGAAGAATCCCTCAAGGATCTAGTCAACCCCATTACTGGAGAATGAGAGAATATGGGAGCCCGTCCTGGTCCCGAGTTGGACACCCCACAAGGGATGTTAGACCACTGCGAGCTGGAGGGTCTGCATGCAGGAACCTCAGCATTTCAGGTCAGTGTGTCAGCCGGGAAGTCACGGTTTCCTATATCTTTCTAAGCAAGACATGATGTATATATACCCATAGGTCTCCCCAGGGGTCCTATCTTGCTGTGCTACTGTGTCGGCCTAAAGGATGACGTCAGGCCTGAACTTTATATAGAGATATTATACAGGAGATGGTAGTCCTTTTGTGCTACCAAGAAACCTCATGCATACTGTATGAGATTCGAACTAGGGAAAAACCCATGTTCTGAATGCAGTATCGTATCTAAGTAAAAGGTCAGTGCCTTAGAACCGTTATGTATGTAATGTAGGGAAGAATATAGGTGAAAGGTTGCAATGTTACCTGCACCTATATAAGGTACCTATATGGAATATAATACCCACTCCTCTTCCGACTGGACGACATATGTAACCTATTACCGTACTACAAGCCTATTTAGATATAGGTAAGGTCAAATTTCATAAAACATTTTTTTTGTTAAAATGTTTAAACATTTCTTTAAAATTTCTAAAAATATAAATAATGTTAAAAGAAAAATGTTTGCAAGTTATAGCTCTAAAAATGGCCGTAGATATAGTCTGAACTACTATAAGCATTAAAAAGACTTGTATGCCCAATAAATGAAAGGATTGGCAATTTTGTTTTTGAGTTCCAAATTTGAACTTGTTTTTAAAAAAGGGCGAATTTCTTCCAGCACACAACAAGCCAAATGAGTCAATTGTTTAGGTGTCCTGGCTGGTGCACACAACTTTTTTGTTGTTCGCTTCCGCATTAGAAGGCCCCTGTAGCACCTCGTACAATACATCAATAGAGCACAGATGATGTTCCACGCTGTCTGCAGCCAGTGCTGGGACAGCCTGTGTGCTGTCCAAAGCCTGGCTCTCGGTCGAGGAGCTGGTGTCCATACCAACAGGAGCCATTACTACCAGAGGTGGCTCAAGGAATGCCGCCATCAACATAGGAATACGGTGAGGACACTGAAGAACATGAGTTGTTATCGGGTCCAGCATTCACATCCGGTTGTGCACATGATGGGAGTGTCAAACAAAAGTCTAACACGCATTCTTCTCCACAAAACAGACATCGGAGGACAGTTAAGAAGCAGTCCATCCAGACTGGTCGAAATTACAAGAACCAAGATGCGCTTAGTTCTCTTAGTGAAATACGTTTGGTACAACTCCAAGTACTGTCTGAAAGGTGCCTAGAAGTCCAGAATATATGGTCTTAAATAGGTAGACCATGCCTGTCATATCAGGCATGTTAATGATACGATTTAGCATTTCTATGAAATGGAAAGGGCAGTTTGTATGTATAAGTGCCTGTATCTCTGTCGAAGACCTTGCAATCTGGAGATCAAAAGTCTCTCGAGCTGAGGTTAAGGGCACAGACTTCTGTAAATGCATGGCTTTCCTTCTGCTTAGAGCATCAATCCGTATTAAAGAAAAGTCATAATGGTGCCTCCCTGACTACATGTGTCGGTGGAAACAATACTTGCATACAACAAGCAACCCTGGAGCTCACGGTTACCAGAAATGCAATGCCCGGAAGCATTCCGCAGCAGCCCAGACTGTTTAGCCTCAAGTAACTCCAATTTGCCGAGTAGCCCAAATGCTGGAGTAATCGCTGTAGCTGGGACACCCCTCGGATGACAGGACAAGTTTGCTACAGAACCATTACCAGCCCTGTGCAGCTTTATATCCTGACATATGAGTGATCCACTTAAAGCATTCTCACAGTTTGTACCTCTTAGAAACACTTATCGGTCCCCACTCCAGCTACGAAATCTGTATGGTAAATCCCATGATTCCTTAATGTATTCCTTATCCATTTTTTTATATCTGCCTGCTTGCTTTTGTTCAAGGAAATACTGAAACTGAAAAGTGTGACCGATAGAGTTATGTAGCCATGGATTAGTCTTTCTGTGGACGGTGATACTGCCTCTGTAAATGGCAATCTATCCAGTTTTTCGATATGCAGCATTGTATATTTTGCTACCCTTTGTGCCATTTCCGATATGCAGGATTGTATATTTTGCTACCCTTTGTGCCATTTCTATCTGTTTATCTGTTACATTGTATTCAGAACATGGAGACGCGCTGTTTATAAAATGCCTTGGCACATGGCCTGCATGCAAAGATTGCAGCATCCAGCTGAACTACGTAATAGATCGTAATTGAGATTGCCCGTGCAGTAATATGGCTAAATCTTGTTCTAGTATGTCTATTGCAGAAGATACAATGTTGCCTAAGGAATATATCCTGGAGGTCAAAGTTGTTAACCCATTGTCTACCACTACTAGAGATTTTTCAATATTTATACGGTCTCTTTCCCGCAATCTCTATGCGGCCTCTTGTTGGGATATTTTCCATTTTTCATTGTAGGCAGCATAAATGCCAGCACATATGAAACATTTCTGACATGGCCTCCTGGGACCTAATAAAATCCCTAAGATGATAGATCCACATCCTGTGATAGTAAGGATAAGTGTTGTCTCACCTGTGTGAGCGTTGATGTTTTTAGCCAATCAAGGCACAACTTCCCAACACTGTACGATGTCAGTACCCCTAGGTGTTCTCTTTGTACATGGCGTGGACCTGGCCTATGGATGGCAAACCCTTTGGTTTTACCCATGAATCTTGCCTGACAACTATTGGTGCCTGTGGGCCAAATCAACCATTTCTTCCAATCGAGGTCTGATCTATTGTATTGTATGATGTCATCTAATGTAACCTTTTTTTGTTCTGTTTCATTACCCTCGATCAGTGATGGTGTTGGCAGCCGAGGTGTGTTCAAGTCTTTGTACTTGGCTAGTCCAAGGCAAGACGGCTGTTGCACTGTCTCATTCAAAAAGATGATCTGTTGAGGGACGATGCACGCTCTAAATAAAGCTTCCATTCCCAGAACTTGCCATTCTCTAGTACCTCAGACTGATTTTAAGTCTATGGTGTCTTTCCATAAGTATTAAACTTGTTTAGACAACTGGACAATAAAGGATGCAGAATAGATCTGTTTGGTGTTTTTTAACATATTTTTCTGTGCTGATGTTGGTATAATATTATGAGGCTGCGTCAGACATATTAAACCCAGAAAAATATGGGATCTTTTGTGCAAATGTTTTTGAACTGCCTTTTGGCGTTGTTGGACAATGTTCCCACTGATGGTGTGTGAACACATTTCTAGGATTAGCAGATTTAGGCAAAAAGTGGTGACCATAATGTTGAAAACAATACATAGATTCGAAATCTGATGTGCTTTCCAATATTTCACTATTAGAAAATGCAGCAGATTTTTCTGAATCAGACAACATGTTATTTACAATTTTAAAGTCCCAATCATCGGAAAATGTACTTGAGGTATTGATATCACTTAATGATATTTTAAATAAATGAGGAATTTTTCAAATTTCAGTCGGCCAAATATATCAAAACCAACCTTGTCCCAAACTATACCATCCAGTATAGGAACTGCTGTAATGTTCACGGATGACAAGTCTCTTTGTTCTCGATGAGACATTACTTCGTTGTATCCTGAAATCATTTAGATCCTGTAAAACAACCAAACATTGTCAAAAGGTTTTTCATCTGCCACTGTGCATTCACAATCAAGATCAGGTACCCACATTCTTGTCCCAAATAGGACCTCGTGTGGAGTGAGCCCCGCTAGAGAACTTCTTGGCATATTGTTCAGAGCCCACTGCACTTCATAAATATGTTTTAGCCAGCTCTCACCCATGTCTAATACTCTAGCTGTTAAAGACTGCTTTAAGTCTCAGTTTTTCCTCTCCATGAGCGAATTTCCCTTGGGATGGTACAGAGAGGAGTACTGCAATGCTACACCCAATCCTCACTTGGCCCCTTGTAAGCCTGAGAGCTAAACACAGGGCCCTGGTCAGAATGTAATGTGCCAATTGGGAATGTCCCTATAAAGACTCGCACATTTTTATAATAGTTCCAGCGTCAGCTGAGCACTGGGGCCACACTCATAGGAATCTTGAGCAGGAATTCACTGATACCATGATATATCTGTAAGCCCCATCTCTTTTTAAGGGACCTCAGTGGTCCAAGTAAACACACGCTAGTGGTATGTCAGACGTTAACAACGGTGTCTACGCTGGACATGTTACGGTGGAATGTTTCATCAGCCGGCAGATATCGCATTTCAAGACTTTGGGGCACATTACGATCGCGGTTTTCCCGCATCCTCCGGGCCGGCGGAAGCCACCGCCGGACCGGAGGATGCGGGAAAACCGCTGGGGAGGCACAAAAGACCAAATTAGGATGGCGGTGGGTCTCAAAATTGGTCCGCAGCTTTTCCGCCGCGGTCGCCTTCCGACCGCGGCGGAAAAGCTCTAACATGACTGGCGTTGTCTATCAGACACCGCCAGCCATATTAGGATGGCGAAAAACAGATGCCTTTCCGCGGCACATTCTCCGCCGTGGAAAGGCATACGGTGATTTCTTTGGGGGCCCGTTGCGGGCCCCCAGGATGATTGAGGGGGGGGGGAGTGGGGGGTACACATGGGGGGGTACCTATGGTACCCCCCTGCATTTGCGTGCATGAAGCGTCAGGCACCACCCGGTGCCTGCCGCTTTGTGCATGCAAATGCTAAGCATGCATATTTAACCTTGTGGCGGGTGCTGCTTCAAGCAGCACCCGCCGCAATGTTAAATATTGAGGATGTGACTGCCAGACTGGCGGTCACATCCTAATTGCACTGGAGGGACTGCCGCTGCCCCTGCGGACGGTCCCTCCTCCTCTAGGGTGGCGGACGGACGCAGGTCCGTCCGCCATCCTAATGAGCCCCATAGTCTTTAGTTTGCTTTGTTAATCCTGGCCCTAATAGCGTCGTTTTAATAAAGAAACTGTCGCCGTAACTCCTGCATGTGCAGAACCTATCCTGTCGTCAGCTGCTAGAATTAAACCTAACCTTTGATCCATGTTTGGAATTACTCTATCTCTCACTCAAGGAATCTGAGCAAATGGAATGTTATTGCCATCTAACTTGTAGGAGTACTTGAGTGGAAATCTTTTTGGTACTGCACCGCTGTTTTTGCATGAAGCAATAACAGCCACCATAATCTCAACATCTATTTTCTTTTTAGAACGAGTGATTGCAGCTACGGAAGCCGTGTGCACTTTCCCCTTTGCGGCTTCATCAGCCATTGAATTCCCTTCAACGTGAATGCCATCACACTGATGACTCAGTGTATGTTTCACGTGAGCCCTTGGTAATTCGTTTTTCAACTCCTCTACCTGTTCCCATTGCATTTTGTGCTCAATTGTGCCGCCTTTTGCATCTTTTTTTTTTTTTTTTGTCCTCATTCGCCTCTCCTCGCCCCTATTTTCACGATACCACCCTTGGGCGCTTTATCTCATATAATAGGATTGTTTGGCTCTTAGGAGGTAATGCACCACCTTGTCCGGTCTACCTCAAGCCTGGTATCCACCGAGATTTGGAAAGGCTTAATCATAGGACTCATTTCTTTAAACCTTTACCTTTACCTAGACCGCCCCATCACCCAAAACATAACAAAAAAGGAGTCCAAAATCTATATCTTTTCTTTTGCCGGTCCACCACGTCTAGCCTGGCTATAGTTCTCATTGCTCTCAACCAATTTAGTTCTGAGGGAGGGTCTGCCGCCACCCACATCTTGCAGATCTCTCTGCGGGCCACCAGTACAGAATAAAACACCAATTTTGCTTTATCTTCCAAGCCCTTACCTTGAAAGTCCACTCTTCCAGTCATGACAAGTTCAGGGCTTACCTCAATCTGGAGGCCCAATGCGGTTGACAGGCACCTACTTACAGCGTCCCAGAAGGCTTTTAATTCCGGACATGTAACGAACATGTGTAGATCATCTTCATTTAAGCTGCCACATTTGGGACACGCCACCTTTCCGCCGGGTTTAAACTTTGCCAATTTTCGAGGAGTCCAATATGCCCTGTGGAGGGTAAACAAGTGATTTCTCCTTAAATTTGCAGGTTTTACGACCTTGTATAGAATCAACATAGTTACTTGCCATTGATCTTCTGTGGCGATCCTTGGCAAGCACTCTCCCCACAAGGCCTCCGGCAGTGTGAAAGGTCCATCCTCCAGCTCCAATATTGACCAATACCATTTTGACACCTCCTTCTTATATTGAGTCTCCGTAGCCAGGTGTTCTTCAAAATCATTATATTGACCAATTAAATTTTCCTTCCCGGCCGCCCAGCTTTGTATCTGTAAATATTTAAACTTAGAGAATTTACGTCCCCACTTCTGTTCACAATATTTCCAAGGTGCTAAGCTACTCTCCATAAAGAGTTCGCCCCACCTCTGGGGACCCTCTGTTTTCAGTGCCAATGCCAGCCCATCCTTAGTCCAAAGCGGTGCTCCTGGTGTGTCCCATATCGGTGCCATATTACTCAAATATGGTATTTTTGTTGCCCTCCTAATTCTATACCAAGCCATAGCTAGATCTTTCAACACTTTTAATTTTATTTTTTTTAAGTACTTTGGATCGGCAAATTTATACATAAATCCATTCTGTTTTACCCCCTCCAATTTCAACATAGCAGAGAACATTTTATCATTATCTGAGCTCCTCGGGGTGGCTAAAAGCATTCTGCAGTTCTTCATCAAAAAAGCCCAAGAGTAAATCTGGAAATCAGGGGCCGCCAATCCTCCCTTCAATACTTTCCTCCTGATCTTTTTCCATGATAGGCGGGACCCTTTAGATGCCCAGATAAATGATCCTATCTCGCTCTGGATCTTTATAAGCCAATCCTTCTCAAAAAGGAGCGGTATGGAATCAAACGAAAAAAGTTATCTTGGGTAGAAGCATCATTTTAACTAAATTAACCCGGCCATATATTGTTAGCGGCAGGTGTGCCCATCCTCTCAAATCTTTAGAAATTTCTTTCCTAACCTTAACCAAATTTACTTTAGTAAGATCTCTTAGGTCTTGTGTTATTTTCACCCCTAAGTATCTTATCTCTGATTTACACATTATACCTTCGGTCTTTCTTAAATTCCAGGCCATAACCTCCGTTTTATCTTTATTTATAAGATAACCAGACACCATCCCAAACTTCTTTGTTATCTTATCTATACAGCTCATCGATTGCTGGAGGTTTGCCGTTAGTATTACTATATCGTCCGCATATAGCCCGATCTTTCTTGACCATCCCTGGAATTCAAAGGGGGAAATCCTCTCTGCCTCTCTGATTCTGCAAGCTAGCGGTTCAATATAAAGATCGAACAAGAGAGGAGATAGAGGGCACCCTTGCCTCGTGCCTCTCATTACCTTAATTGGCTGGGTTAATGTCTCATTCACAAGTACTCTTGAGGTGGGAAATTTATAAATCCGTTCCACAACTGAACTAAAATTTGGCCCCATTTTTAGATGGTTAATTAGGGCCTTCAAGTATTTCCAATTCACCCGATCGAAAGCCTTGGCGGCATCTAAAGCTATTACCGCCAAGGGGAGGTTGTGTGTAACTGCAACATCAATGCTACCTATAAGTGAAAAGGTTGGCTCCTTCAAATACCTGCCTTTGATAAACCCCTTCTGATCCTTATGTATAATCTGAGGGATAACTCTACCCAGTCTATCCGCCATGATCTTTGCGAATAACTTATAATCGCAGTTTAAAAGCGACATTGGTCTATACGACTCCATGTACTTTGGAGGTTTCCCAGGTTTAGGAAGTACTATAATATTAG
Source organism: Lissotriton helveticus (assembly GCF_964261635.1). NCBI lineage: Eukaryota > Metazoa > Chordata > Amphibia > Caudata > Salamandridae > Lissotriton > Lissotriton helveticus. The sequence goes on from NC_136059.1 coordinate 1,672,258,402, forward strand.
CCTCATTCCATGATAGTTGGAGAGCAGCTTTGCCCAGAAAAACATCGTTGAACACTTTCGTTAGTATAGGTGCCAGGCTACCAATCAACACCTTATATACCTCAACGGGGAGCCCATCCGGACCAGGTGCCTTCCCTTTCTCCGCCTGCTTAATTGCCGCCACTACTTCCCCCTGCAAAATCTCTTTATTCAAAATTTCCTGAAACTCTTCTGATATAGGTTTCAATTCTTTCACCCACTGCTCTACTGCCTGTTTATCCGGAGAGAGATCCTCACTATATACTTCTTCAAAGTACTTAAAAAAGGCATCTGCAATATCTTTAGTATCAGTAAGAATCCGCTCTGGCTCCCCCAGTTTTACCTCCTTAATCATATTTCTTATCCGATCTTTCCTCGCCTTCCACACTAACAATTTACTTGAGCCTTCACCGTATTCAAATCGCGCCAGTTTGCTGGCTTCCCACATCTCCTTAACCCTGTTACTTAAGACCATATCCAACTCTCCTTTTAACTTTTCTAGTTCCTGGATGTTCTTATCTTTTGCATTACATCCCCCCGCTCTCACTATCTCTGCCTCGTAGGAACGAATTTCCTTTTCCAGGTCAGCAACTCTATTATAGTAGATTCTTCTTTTAGCTGCACCCAGAGCTCCAAGCCTCCCCCGAAGGAAAGCCTTGCATGTCTCCCAAACAACATCAATTTTTGCTGAACCCACATTCACTTCAACAAAACAATCCATTTCCTGGCTTAATTTCTCCAAGGCCTCATTATCATATAACACAGTGCGATCCAACCTCCAAACTGAACCAAAAACACCACCTTCTATCCTTAAAATCAAAGTAACGGCTGAGTGATCTGATATATGGACCCCTACATGACTGATCTGTCTCACACTATCCATCAATCTCAAATCTACTAAAATATAGTCAATCCGTGATCTATGACTATATTTTTTGTTATAATAAGTAAAGCCTACTGCCTGACCTGCCCTCTGTCTCCAAACATCACATAGACCTAGCTGGTCCATCAATCCTCTTACTCTATTTGACATTTTACTATTAACTAACGCCCTGCTGTTAGAAGATCTATCTAGCCTATGGTCCAGAACTGTGTTAAAATCACCTGCAAGGACAATTTTGCCCGAGAGACCCACTATCTCCCTAGCCAGTTCATCTAACGGACCCACGTCGTCTTGATTCGGACCATAATATCCTATAATGTTATAAACCTGACCTCGTAATTTAAGACTGACGATCAGCCATCTACCTTTAACATCCGCCACCCTCAACCGTATAGTCTAACCCCTGTCTAACCAACACTGCGATGCCTTTCGTAACTGCTGTTTGTGGTGTATATAAAGCATATTTCAACCAACGTTGTGCCCCATATATTTTCTTGCTTTCCTCCCCTGTTAAATGAGTCTCTTGCAAAATTATAACATGAGCTGAGCTATCTCTCAAATACTTCATAATCAGATCCCTTCTTAACTTAACTCGTAGACCATTCACATTCCATGACATTAGAGTCAACTCTGTAATATTACCTCCTTTCATAACACGCAGCGCCACAACTCATAATCCAACTAGTGAGAATACAGCTTCTGAGGACTTTTTCAATTTTTTTTCCCATAACCTTCCCCCCTCCCCACCTATCTTCCCCCTCCCTTCCCCCCCTATCCTTCTGCCTCCCACCCCCCTCCCTGGAAAACCCAACCAACTTTCTAAGGCCCTACCTTGGCCCTTCGGGTGCCTGCTTTAAAAGATGGTTGCTTCTGACACTTTCCCCTTTCCTTTACAAACAATAAACCTCAACGCGGCGAAAATACTAAGTGATCCCATTAACCTATATTAACTCATTTTTTAGATATACTTCAAATACAACCATTTTGACACTGTTCCAGAAATCCATCAACATCTTCAACAAACCTAAAAGTATGCATTTTGTTCTTCCACATAACTTTTAAAAAAGCCGGAAATTTCAGCTGGACAGTGGCCCCCAAACTTCTGAGAGGCTCAATTCTTTTACCTAGCTCCCACTGTCTGTTTGCAGTTACAACAGAAAGATCTGACCTGACCTCAACCCTGTTACCATCCACAATCAGTGCTCCCTTTTTCAGAGCTGCTGCCAGGACCTTTTCCTTTAGACTATAGGTTAAAAAGTTTATCAGAATCCTTCTAGACTTAGAGCGATTTGGGTTCAGTTTGAAGGGATCGCGGTGTATTCTTTGAATGTCTATAGCAATTTGTTCCTCAGTTTCCTCCAGCTGTAACTCTGCTTTTAACATCTGTACCACATACCCTTTTATATCTGACCCTTCTTTCCCCTCTGGAAGTTTCAAGATCTTTAGATTATTTCTACGTTGCATATTTTCTAATCTTTCTAGCCGTTCCTCGTTTGCCCTCTCCCTAAATCTGACCTCTTCCAGCTCTTTGCTATTTTCCTCCACTTGTCCTCTGAGTTCTTTAACCTCCATCTCGAGCGCTGCCGTGCGTAGATTTAACTCATCAAATTTAGCTACTAAGAGGCCACATACCTCCCTAATCCCTTCCTGGTTTGCCTTTGATTCCTCAAAACCCTTATGCACATCCATATCCAACTTCTTTAAGAGGGCAATAACCGTGCTGTCTAGATCTTCCATCAGAGGTAAGCTCATACATGTTCCTTCACCCTGAATTGCATTCTCATTACCTCCTTCACCACCTTCCCCCAAGTCAACTTTTTCTAGCTCCTGTTTTTCCTCCTCCATATCTAACACCTGATACCTGTTTGGGCTCAAATGCTCAGTCCAATCTATTGAATTAATTTCTCCCCCAGTCGCCTGTTGTTCCCTGCCACTCACCAAATCTTTCCCACTTGTCCGCTCGTTTGTAGGTATTTTTATGGACTTTTCTAACAGGTTTGGTGTAGCTATCTCTGGAGTGGCGTCCCTCTGTAGTGTCAAGGTTCTTGGCATAGGCTTAAAGTAGGTGTTTAGGGAGGGGGTTATTTTTACTTTCTTATCTAATATCCCTGCCTTGCTGTCTTGCCTAGTATTTTTCTTACTAAAGGTCTTTAATTTTATTTCTGAGTTGCCCTTATTTCCTAGACTCTGGACCCTGAGGCGCCTATTCCCACCTTCTTGTTGTATATTCACTGTATTCACTGCTTCTTGCTTCCCTGTGCCTCTGCCAGCAACTTTCCCCTTTGTGGCTTCATCAGCCATTGAATTCCCTTCAACGTGAATGCCATCACACTGATGACTCAGTGTATGTTTCACGTGAGCCCTTGGTAATTCGTTTTTCAACTCCTCTACCTGTTCCCATTGCATTTTGTGCTCAATTGTGCCGCCTTTTGCATCTTTGAAACCATTTTGAATCCAGTGTTTGACTGTACACAGTAAAATGAATTGCACACAATTAATGTGGGAAATTCTCAATCCGTATTCACAAGTGCCAGTATAAAGGCCTTTAATTCTGTCAACTGTGCCATGCAGTCTCCTAGAAATTGCGTTTTTGTACAACTTGGATGGAACTTTCCATCCTGCGTGCGACATTTAACGATTGCACATGCTGCGCTATATTGTTGCTTAATTCCTATGGCAGGTTGAGCAGATGCGTCAGTGTAAATTATATATTCATACTGATCTAGAGGCCTTATTTCATTTGGTAGAGGATATTCTTGTACGTATTGCAGGAATGCTTGTGTATTTAAATTTGGGTTGTACCTATATTCTACATCTGTTGCAGTGAGAGAATTAGCCCATTGTATCCATCTCGGATGTAAAGCTTCAGTGTTAAGAACGCTTGCTTTTGTCACAGCCTCTAAGGTTGGAACCGGAGTCACTACTGTTATTCGTTTCCCCCATGCCAGTGGTCTTTCTCTTACTACAGCAGTCTGCACTGCTGTCAGAATATTTTCAGTAGATGCGTAGCGCATCTCAGCATTTGTGTACAAATGTGATTTGTATGCAGTTGGTACTGTTTCACCTTCAATATATGTCAGATAGGTGTACCCAGATTGACCCGCACTTATACGGAGCTCCAGGTTGCGTATGTTTACGCATGTCTGTAAGTGTTTTGAAGCTATCATGTCAGATTGTAAGGAATGAAGTGTATCTGTGTGTTCCTGTGTCCATTGTCTTACTGAAAAATCAGGTTTTATTAAATCATAGAAAGGTTTGACTCTTTCTGCGTAATCTAAAATGTGTGTTCTTCCAAAATTTAGGAATCCCAGGAATGATTGTAGATTTTGTAATCATTTTCGAGGTTGGAGCAGCACACATTTTTCTTAAAAAGTGGCTGCCAGGCTTTTTCCTTCACATGAAACCTTATATCCTAAAAACAGGACACTGAGTTAGACAATTTTCGATTTTTTGAAGTTGAATTTGGAGCCCTCAGAAGCAAATCCCAAAATTATGGTATTCACTCTGTTCAAGTGTTCCTCTAGGTCATCGTCTGTCAGATAAATATCATCCACATAAGACAATGCCTCTTCACCTAATTTTTGAAGTGACTCAATTACTATGACTGAAAACAACCACGGGCTGTTCTTCTACTTTTGGGGGAGTTGCCAAAATTGTCACCGAGACCCTAGCGCTGAGATACCTGGTTTCAGGTGCTATATATTGGCAGAAAAATCCATTTGAGATGCACAAGTGTTGTTTTGTATTTTTTACGCACAATGTTATTCATTAATGCGGCACTGTGTGCATTTTGGACTGCCAATGTCTTAGTGCAAGTGTTTAAATGTCTGTAATCTAAAACTAGATGATATGAATTGTCTGGTTTCATGACTAGAAACAAAGAATTATTCATTGATGAGGTGCAATTTTCGATCACCCCTTGGTATTCAAGTTGATCTAAGATCTCCCTGACTTGTTTTTTAGCTTCTTGCTTTATTGGATACTGCCTCTGTGAAGTTGGAGTATTTTCTAAAGGAATTATGTGGTGGGTTGAATCCTCATCCCATCCAACATGTTTTTTGTATAATGCTGGAGCCTGGGCTACCTCCCACTCCTGCACATATGTGTGTTGCAAGTGCCTGGGAATATGATCTGAGAATGCCAGTTGAATTACCATTTCTCCTTTAGGGCAATCCATCACGAATGCTGGTGGCCAATCCTGCTCAGCTAACAAAATGTCATAGCCAAACGTACGGTTCTCCTAAAAGAGACCTCTCACTGTTCTACATTTGTACCCCTCCTTATGGAGCATTATTTCATATACTTTATGTGGGACACTTACCCTAGTATCAGGTGTTTCTACTGTGATATATCATTCAAGTCCGCTATCACCAGTATTTCCATCAGGTTCTGGTGAGTTATTGTTACTTCTGCTGAACTGTCTAGCATCATTCCCTGTTCAGTATTCGAGTCTCTAGAATTCTGGGCATGTCTGATCTTTAGACCTGTAACCTTCTTCTTTTTGAACTGGGGTTTTTGCTTTGGCTTCTCTTCTTTTTTGGAAGTGTAATCTAGAGTGTGCCACTTGTCACTGGACTTTGTATGCTCTTCTTGTCTGTCTGACTGTCTTCCCTCTCTGAGTTTTTTGATGAACCCTGAAAGGAACGAGAGGAACGGGCATCAGTATCCTGATACCTGTCAGGTTTCCTAATATTATCCCTATTCCTGAGGTTATACCTCTTTTCCATGGGCTCCTGTGGAGGAGATCTACCTCAGGATTGAAATCTGTTTCCTTTAAATGTTTGTTATTTTGTATTATCCCACTTCTTTTTAGTTGCAGCAGGTGTCTCCTTGGAAGTGTCCTTTTCAGAACTGCCCATCAGTTGTGGTTTTAAAGCTTTCCCACCCAAACTGCCTCTGCCTAATTCTGCATATGCAGTTTCAATTATTTTTGGTAGTTTGTGTTCCTGTTCTAAAGGACCGAACTCCCTTAAGCGTTGGTGGACAGCCATTGAAGCTGCTTCCAATTACAAATTAGCTAATATTATAGTTGATACCTGTTAGACCTGGCATCTTTGGCGTGGTTTCCCCTGTCATTTTGCCTCTACCTCCTGTATTTTTGATGCTGTGCTGGATTTCGTTTTTGCTGGTTTAGATGCTTAGCACACTCTGCCACTGCTGACCTGTGTCAGAGTGTAAGTGCTACCTGTGTAAATTGTTATTGTGATTGGATATACATTATTGGCATATTTGTGTTACCAAGAAGTCCCTAGTAAAGTGCTCTAAGTGTGTCAGGGCTGGTAATGCAAATGCTACTAGTGGGCCTGCAGCACTGATTGTGCCACCCACATGAGTAGCCATAAAATGGTGTCTCAGGCCTGCCACCACAGTGCCTGTGTGCAGTCTGTGAACTGCCATGTCCTCCTGGTCAGTGTCCCCACTGACCGGGCCTAACCCTTCCCTTTCGGTGCACATTGGTCACCCCTATGGAAGGCCCAAGGTACCCCCTTGGGCAGGGTGCAGTGTATGTGAAAGGTAGAGCATGTACTTGTGCAGGTGACATGCTCTGGTAGTGAATTACAGCAGCCATTTTCGTTTTTCACTATTGTAAGGCTATCTCGCTCTTTAGGCTATCATGGGGGATGCTGGCTACAGTGGCTACCAGCATTTCTTCCCATAGGAGCAAGATAGGACATAAAAGTCTGGCATCCCTGAACTCAGAATTTAACAACACATCTTTTAGGAAAGGTGGTTTTTAACTCCTGTGTTTGAGAATAGCACTTTTAGAAAGTTGCTGTTCTCTTGTCTGGCCTTTCTGTGTGCCTTGGCCTGTTTGTGAATTGACTGTCTGGTTTGAGAGTGACAGGGGCCACAATGCTGGCTCCACCTCCTGCTGGGCGGCTGACGACCCTGCCCCTCACTCTGAAAGGAAAGGAGGAGCCAGGAAAACAAAGTGCTCAAGGAACACCCAGAACTGGTTCAGACCGGGCTTAGAGCACTCCTGCACAAAGGGAACAAAGACTTTTAGGGATATAAGTATAGGACCCCTGACTACAGAAGATTAGATCATCCTGGAATCAAGAAGGAACCTCTGCCAATGAGAAAGCTGAAATTGAAGAAGGGAGACTGTCTTGCTGTTGCTCTGCTGGACTGACCTGCTGTTGCTTTGTTGCCAAGGAGAGGGGAAGGACTTTGCTTTGTGCTGTGTCCCCTTGCTTGAAGGAATCTCCAAGGGCCTGAGAAGAGCTGGCTCCCTGTTTTTGAAGTCCCAGGAACAAAATGACTTCACCCCAGCTTCCCTGAGCTCTGCTGAGAGAGCTCTGTCCTTCCTGGAGTGCTTGGCCCATCTGTGTTGCCTCTGGAAGTTGTACCTGTGTTGGGGAACTGAAAATCACGCTTTTAAAGACTTTGCTACAGAAAATCTATCGCAAACCCGGCCGAACGTGAAAATTCCCGCAGCTACGAAGATCGAGATCGTCGCAGCACCTGCCGCGCTGCTCAAAGACGTCACACCCTTTGTTAGGGGGAAGATTTCCGCCGCTGCGAACATCGTCGCAGAGCCTGCTGCTGCTGGGTGAGATCACCGCATCACGTCGCAGAGCCATCACATCGAGGAGCTGCGTAAGGAAAATCGCCGCTGGACCGTGAATCGTCGCCCCGGAGATCGTTGCAGCCCCCGAGAATCATCGCATCGTGCCTTTGCGAGCCTTTTTCACTACGGAACGTCTGCACCGGAATCCATACAAGTCATCGCAACCTTCCCCATACAGATCGGAGTCATCGCAACACGCCGCTACATCCAGCGGAATTGTCGCATCGCCTCCCCAAGGTCTCAGGAGTGTCGCAACGCTTGTTTTCCATCGCAACAGCTTCTGTTTTGAACTTTGTCGCATTTAAAGGGACTGTTGGCTAAACGTGACACAACTGTGCACTTTTCACGCAACTGTGGATTATTTTAACGCTAACATTAAGAACTCTTTTGCAATCACATTCTTGAACTGTGTTTGTTGGATTTTTGTCGTTTTGGTCTTGTGTAGTTTAGATTAAATAGCTTTACTTTTCTAAACTGTTGTGGAGTCCGTTTGTGGTGTTTTCACTGTGTTATCGTGAGTTTTGGTACAAATACTTTACACGTTGCCTCTGATAAGCCTTGACTGCTCGTGCCAAGCTGCCAAGAGGGTGAGCAGGGGTTATCTCAGAGGGTTTCCTCCTTACCCTGACTAGAAGCAAGGGTCCCTATTGGGACAGTGGTACCTACCTCTGCCAACTAGAGACGCCCAGTTTTAACATTGTTGGTCAGTGGTGGGGATTTGAACATGTATTTGTACTAGACCCACAGTGATTGGTGTACATCACTAGTGAGTGCAGACCAATACGCCACCACATACTTCTGTTTTTTTTGGTTGGTTTTATTTTTGAGTAACTCTTCAAAGCATCATGTCTGTGAATGAAAAGGCACTCAGTGAGGAGGCAGAATTGGAATTGGAGTTTTGCATTGAGGATTTATATTCGTACAAGGTTACACAGCTTAAACAATTCTGCAACCAGTTTGAGTACCCCTTTAAAAGCAGCCTCAGGAAGGAGGATCTGCAAAGCATCTTGAAGGCCCATTGGGAGGCACAAGAGAAGAATGATGCAAGTGCAGGGAATGGTTTTCAACCCACTGATCTGCCTGTGAGCAGACCAGGCTCAAGGCCTGGCAGCACCGACTCCAGTAGGGGTTTCACCCAGGAAGAGTTACAGGAGAATCAAAAAGTGAGAGAATATGACTTGGAAGTCATAAAGTTAAAAATGGAGAGGGCCCTGAAAGAAAAGAATTTGCTTTTGGCTCATTAGTTGAGCATGAGAACTGGATCTTAAAGCCAAGGAGGTGGATTCCAGTTCAAATTGTGGCAGCGCACAGCCAGTGCAGGGGGGTAAAGTATATATTCCCAAGGATCTGGTACAGAATTACCATAGGAGTGAGGATATTTATGCCTGGTTTACTTCTTATCAAATTGCATTGACAATGAATGATGTGCCTGAACAGCATTGGGGGCAGGCCTGTGAAAACATTTTGAGGCTTCTGGGAGGAGTGCACTAGAGCCCTTAGAGTTAGCAGGTGCCATGACCTACCTCAATATGAAGGAGGCCATATGTCTCAGGTATGGACTTACTCCAGAGCAGTAGAGAATGCAGTTTAGAAACTCTAAGAAGAAAGAGGCTGAGACTTGGATGGAGTGTGTGAATTTGTACTCACGTGCACTGGAAGGTTGGATGAAGGGCAGTAAAGTAACTGATTTTAAGGGGTTGTTGCATTTAATCAGTTGGGAGCACTTGAGGAGTCTTTGTGTTCCAGAGCTGCGTCAGCATCATTTAGACAGCAAGCTGACAGACTCCATTGAGCTTGCTAAGTAGGCAGACTGCTGGACCAGTACCAGGGTCCACAGAGGAATTGTGGGTACCACAGACAAAGGTGGGCAGGTTCCCCAGCAGAAGAGTGGGGGCGGCAAGGGTAACCAAAAGGAGTTCTATCAAGTGCCCCAAAATAGTTCCCAGGGAAAGGAATCCCAACCCCCCAGACCTAGACAGCCATGGCCCCCTAAGGGCAGGCGGGACAACAGAGACCACAGGGACAATAGGGGTCCCCCTACCTGCTTTCACTGCAATGAGGTGGGACATGTTATCAACAGGTGCCCCAAGAACCCCCAGCACCCACTGGTGCTCCAGCCCCAGGGTTAGCAAGTGTAGCTTTGGGAGGGGATTTGATTTCCAGTGGGGAGGAGTTATGTCCCTTGTCTCTTTAGGAGACCAAGAGAAGGTCCAGGAAACCTTACTGCCCCTTAACACTAAGAAATACGGGCAGAAGGTGACAGTCGATGTGAGAGAGATAGAGGCTCTGAGAGACACAGGAGCCAGCGTGACCTCCGTGAGGTATCAGTGGGTGTCAGAAGAGCAGTGTATCCCCAATGTACTACTCCCGGTAGTTGTAGCTGATAGCTCAGTGCGCCTCTGCAAAGTGGCACGTGTTCCCTTTGAATGGGGGGGAGTCTCTGGTATTTTGGAAGTTGTTGTCAGTGATGCCTTGCCTGTAGACTGTCTGCTAGGTAATGACCTGGAGAGTTCTCCATGGAAGGATGTAGAACAGAGAACTCATTTGGAAATGTTGAGTTTGCCTGCATGGATCTGTGTGACCACGCGTGCTATGGCAGCCAGTAGGGGTGATTCAGCAGAACTGGAGCCTGAACCAGTGGCCCAGAGACCTGCCAGGCGAGGAAGAGGCAGAGGGCGAGGGAAACTTGCCCCAGATGTTCCCACGGTCCAGGAAGGAGCAGAACCTGAGGGGGATGCCCTGGAACCTACAGGGGAACAGGTGGCCGAACTGGGCGACCTGCCTGAGCTGACCCATTGGCAGCAAAAAGGTGGGCCCTCCAGGGAGGAATTCTGCAAGGAGCAGAAAGAGTGCCCTTCTCTCGCTGGTATGCGGCAACAGGCTGTAGACCAGGCAGCAGGCCTAGGGTCCAAAGATCACTAAATCTACTGGGAAGATGAGTTGCTGAATAGCGAGCCTAAGTTTACTGAGCCCGGTGCAGCCCGTGTGCTGGTGGTACCCGCGCGCTTCAGGAACTTCCTAATGGGTCTAGCTCATGACGGGCCTCTCGCAGGACATCTGGGGCAGGACAAGACCTACCACAGGCTTGTCGCCCACTTCTACTGGCCCCAGATGAAGAGGCACGTTGGTTCCTTTTGCAGGTCTTGCCAAACTTGTCAGGCCAGTGGCAAGACTGGAGTGAAGTGCAAGGCACCCCTCCAACCCTTTCCTGTGGTGAGCACCCCTTTCGAGCAGGTGGGCATTGACATCGTGGGGCCCCTGGACCCCAAGACAGCCTTAGGCAACAGGTTCATCCTGATCTTGGTGGACCATGCCACCCGGTACCCGGAAGCAGTCCCTCTCAGGGCAATCACAGCACCCGTGGTGGGCCGTGCATTGATGGGGTTCTTTTCCAGTGTGGGGTTCCCCAGAGAGGTGGTCTCCGACCGGGGTACCAACTCCATCTCTAGGTACATGAAGTCTCTGTGGGAGGAGTGGGAGGTAACTTATAAGTTCACCACTCCTTACCACCCTCAAGGTAATGGGTTGGTTGAAAGGTTCAACCGCACCCTAAAAGGTATGATTATGGGCCTAGCGCAGCCCATGAGACGGAAGTGGGATGTCTTTCTACCATGCCCGTTGTTTGCCTACAGGGAAGTGCCTCAGAAGTACTTAGGGTTCAGTCCCTTTGAACTCCTGTATGGCCAACCTGTTAGAGGACCTCTCACACTGGTGAAGGAGGGGTGGGAGAAATCCCCTGGGAACCCCCCCAGGATGTACTTAGCTATGTGCTGGCCATCCTCAACCAGACACAATGCTTCAGGAAGCTCGCTCAGGAGAACCTGGAAGCTAGCCAGGAAGAAATGAAAAGATGGTACGACCAGAATACCACTCTGATCGAATTTCAACCTGGGCAGAAAGTGTGGGTGATGGTGCCAGTGGAGCCTTGTACACTCCAAGACAAGTGGACTGGGCCATATGAGGTGCTGGAGCGCAAGAGCGAAGTAACCTACCTGGTTCACTTGAAGACTCCCAGGCAGCCCCTGAGAGTCTTACATGTGAACCGCCTCAAACCACACTTTGAGAGGTCTCAAGTGACAATGCTCATGGCTACAGATGCTGGAAGGGAAGAGGATAGTGATCCGCTCCCTGACCTCCTGGCAGCTAAGGAGCAAGACGGGTCAGTGATGGTATGGTCCTCTTGCCCACCCTGACCCCAGAACAGCAGAGGGACTGTCGCCAGGTGTTGGGTCAGTTTTCCTCCCCGTTCTCCCTGACCCCAGGTGTCACCAATTGGTGCTTCAATGATGTGGACAATGGAGATAGCCTGCCTGTAAAATAGGACTTTTACAGGGTAGCTGACAAGGTCAGGGCCAGCATCAAGGAAGAGGTTTCCAAGATGTTGGCGCTGGGGGCGATTGAGCACTCCAGCAGCCCCTGTGCTAGCCCAGTGGTCTTACTGCCAAAAGCTTCTGCGCCCGGTGCCACTCCAGAACTCAGGTTTTGTGTGGACTACCATGGGCTCAATGCGGTCACAAAGACTGATGCACACCCCATCCCCAGAGCTGATGAGCTCGTGGATCGGTTGGGAGCTGTCGAGTACCTCAGTACGTTTGATTTAACTTCTGGGTACTGGCAGATTGCCTTAACTGATGGGGACAAGGAGAGATCAGCATTCTTGATGCCAGAGGGGCATTTCCAGTTCTGAATCATGCCATTTGGGTTGAAAAATGCCCCTGCCACCTTCCAGAGACTGGTTAACCAGGTACTGACCGGCCTGGAGGAATTCAGCGCTGCATACCTGGATGACATTGCTGTGTTCAGCTCCACATGGGAGGAACACTTGCAATACCCCTGTGAAGTGTTGAAGGCTCTGCAAAGGGCAGGCCTCACTATCAAGGCCAGCAAGTGCCAGAAAGGGCAGGGATCTGTGGTGTACTTGGGACACCAGGTGGGGAGCGGCCAGGTGGCGCCCCTACAGGCAAAGATTGATACCATTTTGGCTTGGTAGCCCCCCAAGACCCAGACAGGGGTGAGAGCCTTCTTAGGACTCACCGGGTATTACAGATGGTTTGTCAAGGGATATGGCACCATCGTTGCCCACTTGACAGAGCTGACCTCCAAAAGACAGCCCAAGAAAGTGAATTGGACCAAAGCCTGCCAGACTGCTTTTGATGCACTGAAGACTGCCATGTGCACAGCACTGGTGCTCAAGGCGCCCGACTTCTCCAGTGAGTTCCTAGTACAGACAGACGCTTCAGAGCATGGTGTGGGAGCAGTACTCTCACAGATCAATGACGAGGGCTGGGACCAGCCTGTAGCTTTCATTAGTAGGAGGCTACTCCCCAGGGAACAGAGGTGGAATGCAATTGAAAGGGAAGGTTTTGCTGTGGTCTGGGCTTTGAAGAAGCTAAGACCCTACCTGTTTAGGACTCACTTCCGTGTTCAAACAGACCACAGGCCCCTCAGATGGTTGATGCAGTTGAGGGGTGAGAACCCAAAACTGTTGAGGTGGTCCATCTCCCTACAGGTAATGGACTTTACGGTGGAACACCGCCCTGGTACAGAACACGCCAACGCTGATGGTCTGTCCAGATTGTTCCGCCTTAGTGAAGAGAATTGCCAAGAGGTTGGGCAGTTCTCCCCACTTCCAGCTGAAGGGGACATGTGTTAGACCTGGCATCTTTGGCGTGGTTTCCCCTGTCTTTTTCCCTCTACCTCCTGTATTTTTGATGCTGCCCTGGATTTTGTTTGCTGGTTTAGATGCTTAGGGCACTCTGCCACTGTTGATCAGTGTCAGTGTGTAAGTGCTCCCTGTGTAAATTGTTATTGTGATTGGATATACATGATTGGCATATTTGTGTTACCAAGAAGTCCTTAGTAAAGTGCACTAAGTGTGCCAGGGCTGGTAATGCAAATGCTACTAGTGGGCCTGCAGCACTGATTGTGCCACCAACATGAGTAGCCCTAAAATGGTGTCTCAGGCCTGCCACCGCAGTGCCTGTGTGCAGTCTGTGAACTGCCATGTCCTCCTGGTCAGTGTCCCCACTGACCGGGCCTAACCCTTCCCTTTCGGTGCACATTGGTCACCCCTACGGAAGGCCTAAGAAACCCCCTTGGGCAGGGCTCAGTGTATGTGAAAAGTAGAGCATGTACTTGTGCAGGTGACATGCTCTGGTAGTGAATTACAGCCATTTTAGTTGTTCACTATTGTAAAGCTATCTTGCTCCATATGCTATCATGGGGGATGCTGGCTACAGTGGCTACCAGTATTTGTTCTCATAGTAGCAAGATAGGACATAAAAGTCAGGTATCCCTGAACTCAGAATTTAATAACACATCTTTTAGGAAAGGTGGTTTTTAACTCCTGTGTTTGAGAATAGCATTTTTAGAAAGTTGCTGTTCTCTTGTCTGACCTTTCAGTGTGCCTTGGCCTGTTTGTGAATTGGCTGTCTGGTTTTAGAGTGACAGGGGCTGGGGATTTCCCAGAAGGCTGGCTTGGTCAGCCCTAGGCTGAATGACTGCATTTGCAACTTGAGTGGTGGGAGGAGATAGCACCTGGGCCTGAATAGGGCTCTGCCTGCCTTCCACAATGCTGGCTCCACCTTCTGCTGGGCGGCTGACAACCCTGTCACTCACTCTGAAAGGAAAGGAGCAGCCAGGAAAACAAAGTGCTCAAGGAACACCCAGAACTGGTTCAGACGGGCTCAGAGCCCTCCTGCACAAAGGGACAAAGACTTTTAGGGGTATACGTATAGGACCCCTGACTACAGAAGATTAGATCATCCTGGAATCAAGAAGTAACCACTGCCAAGGAGAAAGCTGAAACTGATAAGGAAGACTGTCCTGCTGTTGCTCTGCTGGACTGACCTGCTGTTCATTTTCTGCCAAGGAGAGGGGAAGGACTTTGCTTTGTGCTTTGCTTCAGTGGGTTGAAGGAATCTCCAAGGGCCTGAGAAGAGCTGGCTCCCTGTTTTTGAAGTTCCAGGAACAAAAGGACTTCACCCCCAGATTCCCTGAGCTCTGCTGAGAGAGCTCTGTCCTTCCTGGAGTGCTTGACCCATGTGTGGTGCCTCTGGAAGTTGTACCTGTGTTGGGGAACCGGAAATCAAGCTTTTAAAGACTTTGCTACAGAAAATCTATCGCAAACATGGCCGAGCGTGAAAATTACTGCTGCTACGAAGATCGAGATCGCCCCAGCGCCTACCGCGCTGCTCAAAGACGTCGCACCCTTCGTTAGCTGGAAGATTTCCGCCACTGCAAACATCGTCACAGAGCCTGCTGCTGCTGGGTAAGATCCCCGCATCATGTCGCTGCGAGAATCATCGCAGAGCCATCACATCGAGGAGCTGCGTAAGGAAAATCACCGCTGGACCGCGCATCGTCGCCCTGGAGATCGTCCCAGCCCCCGAGAATCATCGCATCGTGCCTTTGCAAGCCTTTTTCACTACGGAACGTCTGAACCGGAAGCCATACAAGTCATCGCAACCTTCCCCATACAGATCGGAGTCATCGCAACACGCCGCTACATCCAGCGGAATTGTTGCATCGCCCCTCAAGGTCTCAGGATTGTCGCAACACTTGTTTTCCTCCGCAACAGCTTCTGTTTTGGAACTTTGTCGCATTTAAAGGTACTGTTGGCTAAACGTGTCGCAACTGTGAACTTTTTACGCAACTGTGGATTATTTTAACGCTAACATTAAGAACTCTTTTGCAACCATATATTTTAGAACTATGTATGTTGAATTTTTGTCGTTTTGGTCTTGTGTAGTTTAGATTAAATAGCTTTACTTTTCTAAACTGTTGTGGAGTCCGTTTGTGGTGGTTTCACTGTGTTACTGTGAGTTGTGGTACAAATACTTTACACATTGCCTCTGATAAGCCTTGACTGCTCGTGCCAAGCTACCAAGAGGGTGAGCAGGGGTTTTCTCAGAGGGTTTCCTCCTTACCCTGACTAGAAGCAAGGGTCCCTATTTGGACAGTGGTATCTACCTCTGCCAACTAAAGACCCCCAGTTTTAACAATACCCGGGCATAGTTACCTAGTAACTTCATCCCTAAGTACAGAGCACGATCTGCTCCGTACTCTTTTTGTATTTGTCTTAATACATCTGGTATCACAGTTAATGAAGGCATACCATGAATGTTGGCATAACGGTATCAAAGACTGTACCCCAAGTGGTACAATCCTCTACTTGTGGTGTTATCCCCATGGGCAAGCAGATTGTTAGCATTCTGTGTTGTTCATACAGGGTAGTATTCAGGAATACTGCCTCTAGCTGTGTTATTTTCTGCACTACCCAGAACAGCATTTGTTCGCATTTTGTATGCATTTTGCCCATCACTTCATGTAAAGTTTGTTGTGTGATTTTAGTTGCTGTATCCTGAGATTGAGTTTCATTTGTTGCAACTATTGCTGGTTGGACTGTGATTGTCCTGATGACGAAATGCGTCGTTTCTGTATATTTTCATCACTTCTTTGTGCTTTATTAGTAAGTCTCCTACTAGCATTGTTTCAATGTCATGATATGGTGTGTAGGCCGCTAATATTGGCCATGTTGCCCCTTCTCTTCCAAGCGGGCCAAGTCTCACTCTTCTTCTTATGTGGTGTAGGGTGCCTTTAAACAAGTATAAGTGTTCCTGGTATGTGAGCAGAACCTCAATGTCCTCAAATGGACAATATTCCGCTGGTGCATCTCCTTCTGTGTAGAAGTGAAATGTTTGTGATCTGGCATTTGCTGCTGGGAACGTAACCCACAAATAAAATACCTCTGTTCTGTATGATTCAAGTGCCTCAATCATGATAGCTACTAAGCCACCCCTAGGCGTTAAACCATGCTCCAGAAATTTGAGGGTGATTGTGTTTCTGAATTTTTCTGCAATTTGTATTGCGTCTGTATCGTCTTCATTTGAGAGTTTCAAATTATGCACAACTTCCCCTGAGTTCTCCACGTCTTCAGCAATTTTTTAGAAGAAGAAGGTTTCAAGGGAACTAAGATAAGGTGTGCATGCACAATTTAGGAACAATGTGTCCTTCAAGCCGATAAATAGGATTTTTCGCCTACTCAGCTGTGGCGGAGTTTGTGCCCACCCACTCCAGATGTCTCTGGTGTTTTGTGATTGGGGGTCTCTGAGAATAGCACGACTGAACAACTCAGATTCTACTCTTAAATAACTACCCAACTAACGTTGGTGGCGCCATGTCGTATGTTCCTATATTACCTATACAGGATTTGTGCGTTCAGATAACATAAACTGTGGGATTGGTGGCAGACTGGTTCAGAGCACCCCCCGCCGGATATGTTAGCCTGTCTGTATCAGCTAGCTCACAGTGCAACTAGAATCTCCTCTTATCTGGGAGAGAATAGTTTCTGGCAACCTCAGAATATGACAACCCTGATCCCCCAGGATCGTGGAAACAACATACTACCTTTAGCTCACTCACTCGTGCTCATTTAGTTTGTCTCAGAGGTACACAGAATAAACATACATTTGTTATTCTAGTGTAAAATATATGAGCTGTAACAACCATTAGACAGTAGCAGAGATATAGGATTAGCAGTACTATGAAAGTGAAAGCATGGTACAGTTCTACAGTTTTGTAGTAATCATGAATATATACAAGTACATAAAACACATGATAATAAATGCGTACTCCCACAATGCCTCACTAACTAGATGTACATAAATGTACCTAGCAGCTGTGTAGGATTTTGCCAAGAATCCCTCTAGGATCCTGTCAACCCCATTACCTGAGAATGAGAGAATATGGGATTCCTTCCTGGTCTCCAGTTGGACACCCGGCAAAGGATGTTAGACCGAGCTGGAGTGTCTGCATACAGGAACCTCAGTGTCTCTGGCCAGTGTGTCAGCCGGAAAGTCATGGTCTCCTCTGTCTTTCTAAGCATGACGTATATATACCCATAGGTCTCACCAGGGGGCCTACCTTGCTGTGTTACTGTGTCGGCCTACAGGATGACGTTGGTCCTGAACTTTATACAGAGATATTGTACAGGAGATGGTAGTCCTGCTGTGCTTCCAAGAAACCTCATGCATAATGTATGAGATTCGAACTAGGGAAAAACCAGTAGTCTGAATGAAGTGTTGTATCTAGGTAAAAGGTCAGTGCCTAAGAACCGTTATGTATGTAATGTAGGGAAGAATATAGGTGAAAGGTTGCGATGTTACCTGCGCCTATATAAGGTACCACTATGGAATATAACAATATGCCTCGATTTCATAACACCAATGCGCTTCAATGAGTCATTTGAGTCAAGGTCATGAACAGGACCCATGGCAGCAAGTACCGGACATTTCATTAAAGAACCTTAATTCCTTATACCTTATAACATAACACTGATAGCGGATTTAAAGGTCTGTAGAATTGATTATTGGATTGTTTGTTAATGTCTGCTGATAGGGCTCAAACTTTTCATACCCTTATTGGGATATACCACTTTGAGGGTTTAGATGTAAGATTGCGAAATTGCATAGCCCACTCTAGGGTCTCGTTAAAAGTCATCTATACATTTGTGAGTGCTGGCGCTGCACCCTATATAGTCCTTGGACAACTAATTATCTCCCATAACTGTCATCAGTTCATGCTTTTATCAATCTTAAAATTGTCAAAAAAGTGCTAGTGCATCAGTGCATATTGCTGTTATAAAGTGCAAATGCATCACTCAGAGATGTTCTTAAGATAGCAGCATCAGCCTCCCTGGAAAGTTCCCTTTTGGGAATTGGCAAAGATTTCATCTAGTTTTGAATATTGTAAAATGCATGTGCCTCAGTGCATAATATTTGTATAAAATACAGATACAATGTTAAGAAAGCACTATTAAAATAACAGCATAAAGTGCAGGTGCTTATGTAGAGATGGTTGGTAGTGTCACAATAAAAACTAATCCATCAATAATATTCACTAGCAGCACAATTTATACCATCAAATTGATCAAAAACTCTACATTAGATTCCTAAAACAATCCATATAAAAGGGTCACCACTCCGGGGCAAGGTCTTAAAACTATGTTGATCATGCGGAGAGTGTCTATCCATAACGAACAAGTTACTTACCTTCGGTAACGATATATCTGTAAGAAACAGTAGTTAGTATTAGATTCCTTACCTTAGAATATCCCCAGGCGTCAGTCTGGATCCGGAAACTTTTGCGTAGCAGTACCCCTGCGCGTCGGTAGGCGTCGTCTGCAGGCGTCCCCTGCGGCTCCGCGTCGTCGGCGTCGTGCGCCGTGATGACGTCGCTGGAGTATATAGACGCCGCCTCCGCGCGCTGACGTCAGTTCTTTGCACACAGCTTTTCCGCGCCAGAACACGCAGAGCCATGTGAGAACCAACACTGGTGCCATTTGAAACTAGGGCCCTGAAAGGGATGTCCCTAACCCTAGGTATCAGTTCGCAGAACGGGGAGGATGGGCGGGGCGGTAAGGAATCTAATACTAACTACTGTTTCTTACAGATATATCGTTACCGAAGGTAAGTAACTTGTTCATCTGAAAGAAACAGGTTAGTATTAGATTCCTTACCTTAGAATAGATACCTCAGCAATACCAACCCCGGTGGTGGGTCTGCGAACCAATACAACCTACACCAGAAAGTCCTGGAGGACCGAACGGCCAAAGAAGCCATCCCTCCGGACTTGACTGTCCAGGCAGTAGTGCCTCGCAAAGGTGTGCAGCGAGGCCCACGTGGCCGCCTGGCAAATGTCCTGCAAAGGGACTCCCCGGCCCAGGGCAGTAGTAGCCGCCGTGGCCCGAGTGGAATGGGCCCTCAGCCCAACAGGAGGCTCCTTCCGAGCCAAAGAGTAGCATGCTTTGATGCACAGGACGACCCACCGAGAGATGGTCCGTTTCTGTACCGCCCTTCCCTTCTTCTCACCCACGTAGCCAACAAACAGT
This sequence comes from Lissotriton helveticus, assembly GCF_964261635.1. NCBI lineage: Eukaryota > Metazoa > Chordata > Amphibia > Caudata > Salamandridae > Lissotriton > Lissotriton helveticus. The sequence continues at coordinate 1,672,277,764 of NC_136059.1, forward strand.
TGGTCATCCACCCGGAACTGGCGTGTGCGATCCATATAGAATGAAAGCGCACGTTTTGGGTCCAGACGATGGAGCCGCTCTTCATCCTTTGAAGGATGCGGAGGCGGGAAGAAGGAGGGCAAGGTGATGGACTGCCCAATGTGAAAAGCAGAGACTACCTTGGGCAGGAAAGAAGGTCTGGTCCGAAGAACCACCTTATCAGGATGAACAGACAAGAAAGGAGGTTGAACAGAAAGAGCCTGGAGCTCACTCACTCTCCTGGCAGAGGTGATGGCTACCAGGAAGGCCGTCTTTAAGGTGAGAAGACGGAGAGGACAGGAATGAAGGGGCTCAAAGGGAGCGCACATCAGGAAAGTCAAAACCAGGTTCAAGTCCCACTGAGGCATCACGAACGGAGCTGGAGGATACATGTGCGTGATGCCCTTTAAGAATCTTAACACAATAGGGGACTTGAACAAAGATGGCTGATCAGGTAGCCTCAAGAAGGCGGAAAGGGCAGAAAGATAGCCCTTGATAGTGCCCAGAGCAGAGCCCTGCTGGGCAAGGGAAAGGAGGAAGAGGAGAACCTCAGATAGAGGGGCAGAAAGGGGATCCACAGCCTTCGCTGTGCACCATGCCACAAATCTGTTCCACCGGCAGGCGTATACCGACTTTGTGGAGGGACGCCTGGCTGCCAGAATGACATCACAGACTTCAGGAGGCAAGTCAAATGGCCTCAACTGTCGCCGCTCAATCTCCACGCATGGAGGTGGAGACTGGACAGGTTCGGGTGGAGGACCGTCCCCTGCTGCTGCGACAGAAGGTCCTCCTGAAGGGGCAGGCGGATCGAGGGACCGACTGTCATGCTGAGTAGCTCGGGATACCAGTACCTTCGAGCCCAGTCCGGAGCCACAAGGATAACTTGGGCCCGGTCGCGCCTGATCTTCTTCAGCACTCTGGGCAGAAGTGGTATAGGCGGAAAGGCGTACAACAGACCGCAACTCCACTCGCGCCGAAAGGCGTCGCCGAGCGAGTGCCGTCTTGGAAACTCCAACGCGCAGAACTGATGACATTGCGCGTTCTCTTCTGTGGCGAATAGATCTAACCAAGGCTCTCCCCATTGCTGAAAGAGGCCTCTCGCCACATCCGAGTTCAGACGCCATTCGTGATCCACCGAGCACCGACGGCTGAGTTCGTCCGCCCTGGCGTTCAGAGAACCTGCCAGGTGTTGAACCGTCAGAGTCACGCCCTGACGTTCCAGCCATAGCCAGAGGCGCAGAGCCTCTTGGCAAAGGGTCCACGACCCCACACCGCCCTGTTTGTTGCAGTACCACATGGCGGTGGTGTTGTCCGTGAACACCTGCACTACACTCCCGTTGACAAAGGGGAGGAATGCCTTCAGTGCCAGGCGAATCGCCCGCAGCTCCAACATGTTGATATGGAGCCGGGACTCCGCCGGAGACCAGAGGCCTCTGATCTCCGCCTCTCCCAAGTGGCCACCCCAGCCTTGGAGGGACGCGTCCGTCACAACCACGTGCTCCGGCTGGGGAAGGGAGAGGGATCTGCCCCTGACCCAATCGCGGTCTGTAAGCCACCACTGCAACTGTCTCGCAGTGCCCTCCGAGATCAGGACATGGTCGGATAGGTTGCCCTGATGCTGGGCCCACTGAAACTTCAGGTCCCACTGCAGAGCCCGCATCCGCCATCTGGCGTGATGCACCAGAAGGATGCAGGAGGCCATCAGCCCCAGAAGCCGCAGCGTCAACCTGACCGAAACCCGGGATAACGGCTGAAAGATGGGAATCAGAGCCTGAATATCCCGGACCCGCCGTTCCGGGGGATAAACCCGAAACTGCGCCGAGTCGAGAACCGCTCCGATGAAAAGGAGCTTTTGAGAGGGACACAGGTGTGATTTCGGCACATTGATGGAAAACCCCAACTCGTGCAGGAGGTCTGCCGTCATCTGAAGGTGGTGGACGACTGTCTGGGGCGAGCCCGCCTTCAACAGCCAGTCGTCGAGGTAGGGGAAGACTGAAACCCCTAACCGGCGCAGATGAGCTGCGACCACCGCCATCACTTTCGTGAACACCCGTGGGGCGCTGGTAAGGCCGAATGGGAGCACGATAAACTGAAAATGCTCGTGGCCTACCGTGAACCGCAGGTAACGCCGGTGGGCCGGCAGGACGGGGATGTGAAAGTACGCATCCTGCAAGTCCAACGCTACCATCCAGTCTTGTGGGTCTAGAGCAGCCAAGACCTGAGCCAAAGTCAACATCTTGAACTTCTCCTTCCGGAGGAAGCCGTTGACGTTCCGTAGATCCAAGATAGGACGCAGGCCTCCCTTGTCCTTCTTGGGTACCAGAAAGTAGTGGGAGTAGCAACCACACCCTACTTCTGGCCCAGGAACGCGCTCGATGGCCCCCTTGGCCAAGAGGGCCGTAACTTCCTCCTGCAGAAGTGTCAAGTGGTCCCCCGACACACGGTGGTTCTGCGGTGGCATGGCTGGAGGAGTGGACTCGAAGGGGAGGGCATAGCCCCTTCGGACAAGCTGCAGCACCCACCTGTCCGATGTTATCGCGCGCCAGCGGGAGTGGTGATGGCGAACCCTGCCACCCACTGGCGTCACGTGAGCCCGAAAGCTCGGACTAGGAAGGCTTGGATGCCGCAGCGGAGGGAGGCGTGGACTGACCACGACGCTGGCCTCTACCGCCACCACGGCGGAAACCACGGGCGCCACCGCGCTGGGGAGCGCTCTGCGCCGCGTGGCTGGCAGCACGTGTGGGACCTCCTCTCCCTTGGCCACGAAAGGGCCGAAACGAACCCGTCTGCTGGCGCTGGGTCTGGGTCGAGAGACCCAAGGACTTGGCCGTGACCCTGGAGTCCTTGAAGCGCTCCAGCGCGTGGTCCGCTTTGTCACCAAATAGGCGACTGCCATCAAATGGCATGTCCATAAGCGTATTTTGGACGTCTGGTGAGAAGTTGGCAGATCTCAGCCAGGCATGGCGACGAATCGCCACCGTAGTGGACATGGCCCGTCCCAGGGAGTCCGTGGTGTCCAGACCACAACGGATCGAGTACCGCGCCGCATCCCGGCCTTCAACAAGGGCCCGGGTGAGCTTGTCCCGCACTTCCTGGGGGCATTGCGGCAAACACTCCTCGACCGTATCCCACAGGGAGTGGGTGTAGCGGCCCAAGAGGCACGCGGTGTTACAAGACCGCAGTCCAGCACTCAAAGAGGAAAACACTTTCTTTCCGAATTGGTCGTACCTCTTTGATTCCCGGTCGGGCGGAGCCGACGGAAATGCGGACTGCGAAGTGGAGGCCTGGATCACCAGACTCTCCGGGGAGGGATGGGTGGACAGGAAGGCAGGGTCGTCCGCGCAGGGACGGTGACGCCTGGCAACGTTCCGGTCAACCGGCGCACCAGAGGCGGGCCTGGACCAGGTGCCCAGAAGGACATCCGTCAGGGCCTCATTAAACGGCAGCAGAGGCTCCTGGGGGCATGACTGCGGTTTAAAAACTTCCGTCAGGATATTCGGTTTGACCTTCGCGACGGGGAGCTCAAGGTGTAAGGCCTTGGCAGCCCTCATCAGGACCACCGAATAGGCAGCACCCGCCTCGGACGCCACAGGGGACGGAGAGACAAACCCAGGGTTGGGCGACTCGTCCAGGCCACTGGCATCACCCAGATCACCTACCCAGTCCACATCGTACTGGCAGGCACGGGATAGAGGGTCCTCAGACCCCTCCCAACCCTCACCATACTCCTCCTCGTCATACCCATATTCTGGGTCGACGATATAGACATCGGGGTCAACAGGCCCCATCGGCGTCGGGTCCGGCGTCGGCCGACGCCGGTCCGGCTCCGAGTCCGGAGTCGGGGAGGAAAGGGGGGTGGCGCCGCGCGGCGTCGGTGCCGGGGACCCGACGCCGGCCGGAGCCGACGGCGGAGTCGCTGCACCACGCGGGGGCGGTACCCTGGGCTGGCCCACAGGAACCGACGCCGGAGAGGCCGGGAGACCAGCCGGCGACGAACCAGAGGGAACCAGCGGCGCCGGGGCCGGAGCCACCGGCGGCGCCGGGGCAGGAGCACCCGAACCGCTCGGGCCCCCAGACGGGACCGACGGGCCCGCAGGCGCCGAAGGCCCCGCCGGAGAAGACCTCGCCCTCATAGCAATGAGGAAGGCCTCGATCTCCTCACGCGACGCGCCTTCCCCAGGGACCGACAGGTGTGGGGCAGACGGCGTCGGCGACCCATGCGGGACCGCGGGGGTGGGGTCACCCGAGCCCCCGGCCGCAGCACGCGGGCGTCGGGGGGAGTCGGGGGTGCGATGGCGACGCCCCGACTTCTTGTGCTTACCTGACGAGCCGGAGGAATGGTGGCGACTCCCGGAGCGCCCATGGCGGCTCCGCGACCGTTCCCTCGACCGCTCCCTCGACCTCCGACCGGACCGGGACCGCTCTCGACGCGGGGCCGACAACCGGAGCTCGAGAAGCTTGCGGGACCGCTCCCGCCTAGCTTTTCCAGTCAAGGCCCGACAGTCGACGCAGGACTCCACGTCGTGGTCCGCGCCCAGACACCGGAGGCAGAGTCGATGGTGGTCGGTGACCGACATCAGGCGGTCGCACTCGTCACAACTCTTGAAACCGGGCATCCTACCGGCACCGTAAAGATCAATCAGTTAACAAAAAACTTGGTCAAAAGACCGGAGTACTGCTCTTCGGATCTGCGCTAACTGGCGCGGAAAAAAGAAGAACTGACGTCAGCGCGCGGAGGCGGCGTCTATATACTCCAGCGACGTCATCACGGCGCACGACGCCGACGACGCGGAGCCGCAGGGGACGCCTGCAGACGACGCCTACCGACGCGCAGGGGTACTGCTACGCAAAAGTTTCCGGATCCAGACTGACGCCTGGGGATATTCTAAGGTAAGGAATCTAATACTAACCTGTTTCTTTCAGATATAACAATTGTTAAACACATCGGAAAGGGAGTACAGACATGACTATCCTAATACAGTTTGATTTCACATTCTAATGGAGGTGAAATGGTTTGTTCTACGCTTTCATCTTTCATTCAAGATGGACATGCAAGGTTTCATCAGAATTCAGACCACGGGGTGTCCTACAGTCAAATATTAGTATGTAACGGGACTCGAGTTGCCTCAACTTTCCTTCATGATTCCCCCCTTGTCTCTTTTTAGGAACAGAGTCAACTACAAAATAAGTTAACTCCTCAATCTTGCCTGCATGGACATCATTTATGTATCAGGCAACTGGGTAAGACTGGTCCTTATTTTTCACTGCCCTGAGGTGCTGAAGGATCCTGACATGGGCCATAGGAACAGGGCTGCCCACATATACCATCGGACAAATGCATTGGAGCACGTACACTACTAAATAACTTTTACAGTTAGAAAAATGTGGGATTTTCCCAGCTTTGTTCATTAGCGGCATCGGTATCTCCTTCTTGTTTATTCCATGCTTGCAAGCCTTGCACTTGAGGCACTTGTTAAAACCTGGATTAGCCTTCAACCAGCTCTCATATTCATTTACCTCAGGACTGCTGTTTACCCATTGTGGTCTCCTGGACTTGGCTCTTTTGTAAGAGACAAGAGGTTTGCCTGTGACTAGGCTGCTCAATATGGGATCCCCTTTAACCGGGTGCCAATGCCTATTCCTGCAGTCTCTCACCCTTGTATGATAGGCATTGTACCCGCTTATTATTCTGATTTCCTGTTTTGAAACTCCAGTTTGTTTCTTTTCTCTTTTGTTGAACAAGATATCTTCTCTGGACAATCCACCTACATTCTCTACTGCTTGGTTTAGTACTTGCTGACTATACCCCCTTTCCCTGAATCTTTTTGTCAAGTCAGTTAGTGCTTGCTTGAGTGAGCTTGTCTCACTACAATTTCTCTTAATGCTGAGCTATTCCTCATAGGGGATACTCTGTTTTAACTTTAGAGGGTGGAAACTGCTTGCATACAATATAGAGTTTCCTGCAGTAAGTTTTCTAAAAGTGTGTGAGTGCAAGCTGCCATCCTTGATAAAAATGTCCAAGTCTGAAAAGTGCACATGTGAGTCACTGATAGTACTGGTGAAAGTCAGGTTTAGCGTTTTGTTATTGAAGGCTGTCAAGAAAGTAGTTGCCCTGTCCGCTGACCCCCTCCATATAATGAACAAGTCATCTACGAATTGGCACCAGAGCTTTATATTCTCATTCCACTCAGTCTCATGTATGACCCAGAGCATTGAATAAAATACATATATTTGTTCACTGAAAAAAAAAATGTTAAAGGGTCATTATAGTTAGGAAATAAAATTACAAAAACCTTAGAAACTCACTGAAAAAACTAAAGGTTACAGGGGCGTTATAGTTAGGCTCAGAATTCACTCATACAAAACCAGTGAAATTCAGCAGTTATAGTTTCCTTAGCTAACTATAACTTACGTATCTGCAATGCACTGCTTAAGACCTCACATAATACATCACTCATGACATGGTCAGTGAGAACACTGATGACATCTCAAATGACATTACTTATTCCTCAAAAATGGAACAAAGTTCCTCCAGCAAGCTCCGAAGGAAGGAAATATTCTTAGAAAAAGGAAATCTTGAATTCAAGGTCATGGCTGATGCCACATTGTAGCATGACTGCCTAGCAAGGAGGCATTGAAGCACAAGCAAAGTTATCTCTGATAATCCAAGATAAATGACACCATCTTTAAATAACGTGAGAGATCTATGGCAACTATGAAATATAGTTTGTCATTGGGTGATGTTGTGTATTGTGTGATCCACACACTTGAAGCCTCAGCACCAGCACTATTTGATATTTGAAGACTGCCAGCACTTCTTGCCTGAAATGCATCAAGTCCCCCTCCTATGGGTAGCCATAATGTACAAATCATGTTCCATATCACACACATAATATCGATGCATACAATATCGAAACACAAAAATATCTGAAATAAAATATCAATCACAAAATATTGGCTTCCCATACTAAACTAGCCATAGCACAAATATTGAGAACAAAAATATTATTTTTAAAAATATAGATTTTTAACAATATTGAAAACAGATATATTCAATCAATCAATCAGGGGTTTGTAAAGTGCAGCTACTCATCTCTGAGGGTCTGAAAGGCACTGGGGGGCTGTGGAGGTTCAATTGAAAATGTAATACAAAGACAGAGAGGGGCCCTTTAATCCCAAAGGGGTAGGGTGCAAATAGACCAAGATCAGAAAGGAATTCCTCGTTGATGTACTTTATGAACAAAATCAAACCACATACACTCAAAGTCGTAATCACACCATCAGAACATAACACCAACACCATCAAGGGTCAAGTGCTCAATTAATATACAGGTATTTTATTAAGATATAAAACACATAAAACACAATAAAAAACGCAAAGGCAGCTATTGCCCACAATATTCAAAACTACACAGATAAATACAATAATGGGAGACCTGCAAGAAAAAATAGTTTCTAATCATAAAAACAGGCTAACACATCAGACCAAAATTTATTGTTACAACATTTGATTTCTTGCCAAAATATACCAATAATATCAAATGCCTGTTACAGTCTATAGTATGCCTGTTGACAAAGGCGTCAACGCGTTTCGGTGGATGTTGCCGCTTGAGCACCACTTTCTTCAAGACAAAATATGATATCTCCCAAACAACAATTTTTTGAATCCGTATATAGTCACATAGACAAAGACATAAGAAAAAAATATTAAAACAATTTAAAAAGGACAGTTAACCAATGATTGGCATCTGATAAATACTGTGTCAACATTCTGGTGATACTTCCGCTGACCAGAGGTGTCTGCCTGCCGCTGCGCACCCAGGCTGCTGCACCCCATCCACTTCCACTGCCCAGAGGTGTCTGCCCGCTGGTGCGCACCCAGGCTGCTGAACCCCATCCAATCCCTCTGCCCGGAGGTGACTGCCCACCACTGCGCACTCAGGCTGCTGCACCCCATCCACTCCCACTGCCTGGAGGTGACTGCCCGCTGCTGCGCAAACAAGCCTTTCTGCTCACCTTTGGCAACCGGCGTGTAGAAAAGAGGGCGTACCACATGCCGCTGCAAGCCCCAAGCCCGGGACCCGCAGACAGGGCACCCTGCATATCATGCAGCCCGGCTCCGCAGGCCACCAGGTCTCACATTTGGTGCTGGATCTTGATTTCACTCATGGCAGAAGACATACCAGTGGAACCTGGCTTTCCATCGCAGGCTGCACACCCCCTCAGCCCTTGTGATGCCACTAAATCTGTGACCAGCGAGGCAAAGCACGTGGCAGTAGTCTTGCACTGTCTGATGGCTCAGGCCTACACTGTGGTCCAGCAGGGCACCAAAAACTTGAGCTGTCCAGAACACCAGGAGGGGCCATCACCGCAGGCTGCTAACCCGCTCAGCAGTTATGGTAACCGTACCTCAGTGGATCGAAAGTCACCGTCCCGTGCCGGTGTGCCTGTGCCGGCCGCAGTACATCCGGTGCGAGCAACTCTGAAATGGCATAGAGCACGTGTGCCCAGTCTTTTTTACTGGCAGGGTCACATGTCCTGTGACGGCTGTGCTGGATGGGTGTGGTGTGGGTGTATACCAGCCGTGAGGGAGCGGCTGTGGCATACTGACAACTAGGCTGTGACCAGCAGATCACGGCAATGACAACCTTGCCCATGTAGCATTGCTGTCCTTCCCTGCAAGCGTAAGCGAAGTGGGCTGGCCTGGCGTATGCCAGTCCTGCATGAGGCTGTAAAGAATTACTCCGGAGCTATGGCCATGGCTCCATCCTAGGCTGTATGAGGAATGAACTGATAAGGGTGTCCCTGTTGTAGTGCTGTCATCAACCGGGTCGCAAGCACCAATGTGTCACTCTGTGAGCTAAGTCCCACAACATGGCCAACATGCAAGTTACGGGGAATCACTGACCCTACATTCATCCATAGTTCCACACATGAATTATGGTGGACATAACAGATCTGTGTGGATATGAATGTTTACTGCACATTCAGTGTAGTGTTGCAGCTGTAGCAATATAGGGCCATGCAAAGTTCAAGTTTCAGTTTTTGGCACATGGAGGGCAGCAAATTAGAGCCATGCTTGTGTTCGGGGTTAGACAGTGCCAACATATGTACTTATACAATCACTCCACCAATCCCCAAGCTCTTATAAATTCACTATACACTCTCCTTGCAGTACTCTAATGATCCAGTCTCTACGTACGTACCTGTACAATGACCGAGACAAAGTTACATAACCAAAGTTTTCTCCACTGCCACAGGCAACATGGTTGCATAATCTGTCCACAGCACAATGTAATGTAGTCTGGCCCAGGGGTGGCATCTTGCATACATAATGAACACTCGGACACAGATAGATAGTGGCACTGGGTACGGGCACGTGCACTTGACTCCTTTTTATTACCAGGGTCACATGTCCAGTGACGTCTGTGCTGGATGCATGTGGGGTGAGTGTAAGCCAGCCCTCCGGGAATGGTTGGTGCTGGCAACAAGTACAACAGTGATCATTGGATCACACGCAGAGATTCAATCAATAAGGGTCAATGATTTGTGCTGCACTAAGGTAGGGGCAGCATGTGTGAAATAAAACACAAAAGATTCTATCATAAAGGGTCCATGACTTGTGGTAAACTGAGGTAGGAGCAGCAGATATGAAATTATACACAAAGCATCGTATCATAAAGGGTCCATGAGTTGTGCTGCACTGAGATATGATTCAGAAAAGGATTCAAGCAAGCCGGGCCGACGAGGCTGAAATGCCAGAAACCGGTCCCCGGTAGCTTGTCTCCTTTCTGGTGAAGAATTGGCTTGGTAGTTTGGTCTGCCCTGTTCCCATGATGCACTGGGCCAGGGACAGACTAATTTGCATATAGCCAGGTTCTGAGCTGGGATGGGGCAGTGAGCTAAATAACGGTGATGGATCAAGCCCTGATCTTTGGACTGGGTAAGAGTGGTCTGCTTAATTCAGACACTCTGTTCATCACCACCCCCTTTTCTGAATCGTTTTTGGCCACTATAGGTGTGGCAGGGTATACTCAGACATGAGTCCCTTGCTCACTGCTCCATCAGGATTCAAGCAAGCCGGGCCGACGAGGCTGAAATGCCAGAAACCGGTCCCCGGTAGCTTGTCTCCTTTCTGGTGAAGAATTGGCTTGGTAGTTTGGTCTGCCCTGTTCCCATGATGCACTGGGCCAGGGACAGACTAATTTGCATATAGCCAGGTTCTGAGCTGGGATGGGGCAGTGAGCTAAATAACGGTGATGGATCAAGCCCTGATCTTTGGACTGGGTAAGAGTGGTCTGCTTAATTCAGACACTCTGTTCATCACCACCCCCTTTTCTGAATCGTTTTTGGCCACTATAGGTGTGGCAGGGTATACTCAGACATGAGTCCCTTGCTCACTGCTCCATCAGGATTCAAGCAAGCCGGGCCGACGAGGCTGAAATGCCAGAAACTGGTCCCCGGTAGCTTGTCTACTTTCTGGTGAAGAATTGGCTTGGTAGTTTGGTCTGCCCTTTTTCCATGATGCACTGGGCCAGGGACAGACTAATTTGCATATAGCCAGGTTCTGAGCTGGGATGGGGCAGTGAGCTAAATAACGGTGATGGATCAAGCCCTGATCTTTGGACTGGGTAAGAGTGGTCTGCTTAATTCAGACACTCTGTTCATCACCACCCCCTTTTCTGAATCGTTTTTGGCCACTATAGGTGTGGCAGGGTATACTCAGACATGAGTCCCTTGCTCACTGCTCCATCAGGATTCAAGCATGCCGGGCCGACGAGGCTGAAATGCCAGAAACCGGTCCCCGGTAGCTTGTCTCCTTTCTGGTGAAGAATTGGCTTGGTAGTTTGGTCTGCCCTGTTCCCATGATGCACTGGGCCAGGGACAGACTAATTTGCATATAGCCAGGTTCTGAGCTGGGATGGGGCAGTGAGCTAAATAACGGTGATGGATCAAGCCCTGATCTTTGGACTGGGTAAGAGTGGTCTGCTTAATTCAGACACTCTGTTCATCACCACCCCCTTTTCTGAATCGTTTTTGGCCACTATAGGTGTGGCAGGGTATACTCAGACATGAGTCCCTTGCTCACTGCCCCATCAGGATTCAAGCAAGCCGGGCCGACGAGGCTGAAATGCCAGAAACCGGTCCCCGGTAGCTTGTCTCCTTTCTGGTGAAGAATTGGCTTGGTAGTTTGGTCTGCCCTGTTCCCATGATGCACTGGGCCAGGGACAGACTAATTTGCATATAGCCAGGTTCTGAGCTGGGATGGGGCAGTGAGCTAAATAACGGTGATGGATCAAGCCCTGATCTTTGGACTGGGTAAGAGTGGTCTGCTTAATTCAGACACTCTGTTCATCACCACCCCCTTTTCTGAATCGTTTTTGGCCACTATAGGTGTGGCAGGGTATACTCAGACATGAGTTCCTTGCTCACTGCTCCATCAGGATTCAAGCAAGCCGGGCCGACGAGGCTGAAATGCCAGAAACCGGTCCCCGGTAGCTTGTCTCCTTTCTGGTGAAGAATTGGCTTGGTAGTTTGGTCTGCCCTGTTCCCATGATGCACTGGGCCAGGGACAGACTAATTTGCATATAGCCAGGTTCTGAGCTGGGATGGGGCAGTGAGGTAAATAACGGTGATGGATCAAGCCCTGATCTTTGGACTGGGTAAGAGTGGTCTGCTTAATTCAGACACTCTGTTCATCACCACCCCCCTTTTCTGAATCGCACTGAGATATGGGCATCTGAAGCATTTAGCGTGTGCGCAGCCAGCGATGATGCGTGGTGCGGTCAAGCCGCACTGGGAGCAATGTCTGTTGCCAACTGGACTGCATCATCTGCAATCGTGAGTTGATGTGACTTGTGAGCCGTGCAATCCACAGTTTAGATTGAAGGCAATAGTCAGCAAAGACATAGAGGAATGTTTTTAGTCACTTCCTCTCGACAAAATTCGAGGATATAGAGTACAATTCTCTCTGCAATAAATAAATCATGTCTCAATTTAAATTGTGAGCTCTACTGACCGCAGTGTAGGTGAATGGAACAAAAGATGAAACATTTATGGAATACACTGTCGAAATATGTATGTTTCAGGGACGTTATAGTTTGTTGCCTACTGGACTCTGAAATTAATGAATGAAGACTGAATTTGAATTGTGAGCCCTGCTGAGCACAGTGTAGGCCGGAGTCAGCGGTCAGGAAGGGCCAACAGCCACGTGGTGTTGACTTGAGCTACAGAGAGTTAGTGGCAGGTGTGGTGCTCAGCATGTGCGCAGCCAGAAATGATGCAATGTCTCTTGCCTACTGGACTGCGTCATCTGCAATCGCGACTCGATCTGAATTGTGAGCCCTGCTGACCGCAGTGTAGGCCAGAGGCAGTGGTCAGGAAGGGCCCACAGCCATGTGGTGTTGACTTGAGCTGCAAAGACTTAGTGGTAGGTGTGGCGCTCAGCATGTGCGCAGCCAGCGATGATGCAATGTCTCTTACCTACTGGACTGCGTCATCTGCAATCACAACTCGATCTGAATTGTGAGCCCTGGTGTCCGCGGTGTAGATCGAAGGCAGTAGTCAGCACAGACATCAAGGAATGCTCTTTGTCACTTCCTCTTGACAAAATCCGAGGACATAGAGTACAACTCTGTCTGCAAGTAATACATCAAGACTGAATTCAAATTGTGAGTTCTGCTGTCCACGGTGTAGACTGTCTATCATTGTTCCTTTGGACTTGCAAGATGAATTTGGTCATTGTGGTAAAGCTATAACTAATATAAAACAAGTTCTTGAAGCAAGGATACTAAAAGGATATTATGTAGGTTTTAGAGACGTTATACTTAGTTGCGTACTGGACTCTGCAATTAATGAATCAAAACTCATTTGTAGATGTGAGCCCTGATGACCGCAGTGTAGGCCGGAGGCAGCAGTCAGCAAGGGCCCACAGCCATGTGGCGATGGGTTGAGTTGAGTTCAGCTGCACAGTTAGTGTCACATGAAGCAACCAGCGTGTGTGGTGCCTGCGATGATGCGAGGTACATGCGGGCCGCACTGGTAGCAATGTCTTTTGCCTAATGAATTCTGCCTTAATAAGTCCATGTGGTGTTGAATTGTGGTGCACTGAGTTAGTGGCACCTGAAGCACTCAGTTTGTGCGCAGTCTGCGATGATGCGTTGTCCAGCCGGGCCGCACTGGGAGCAATGTCTCTTGCCCACTGGACTGCATCATCTGCAATCACAACTCGATCTGAATTGTGAGCCCTGCTGTCCGCAGTGTAGATCGAAGGCAGTAGCCTGTACAGACATAAGTCTGTGGTGCTGTGCTGCTGGGCTCGCAGGGGGCCAGTGTCGAGGAGGCCAATGGTCACGGCGGAGACCTTGTGGCAGGGTGAGGGCTGCCACCCTGGCAGACGCTTTGGCCTTCCCATAAGTGAACCACGTCCAGAGACCCAGCCTATTTATTCATACTCCTATGCTGGAGTGCGCACACGTTGGACCAGCCCACTCCATTTCCGCGTCCAGGGGGGGACAACACAGCTACATGAACGAGATCTTCCCCACTGCCTGAGGTAACATGGTTGCATCTATTGTCCACAACACTACAAGCACCAGCAACATATGTCCACATGGAGAAGTTTGTGCTCTGCATAGTGAGGTCTGTCCAGCACATCATCGCTACACTTGGTATTGTGTGCATTTTTATTGATGGGTGACTTGCGTCCTTCACACATACTTGGTTGCCACATCTCCCAACATTCAGCTATTATGTGGCTAAGGGACCATGCCATTTTTGGAAGGTCAGCTGTCCTGTTCTGCGCTGCCTTGGTGGTAGTAGGGAGGGGGTGGCCTGAGGGGAGGTCCAGAGGGTGGTGACAGTGGGTGTTGAGGCCTTCTTGTGTGTCGGAGCTGCATGATCAGAACTCTATGACATGTGTTGGTCTTTAGATGTGATTCTGGGCTGGGATCCCTTTCACACTGTAGGTAGGCTTACTGCTTTACACCAGTAAAAGGCAGATGTTAAATTCCTACTGCTGTGCCTGTTTTTGGATCGCAACCCAGATTTGGCTGCTCGTTGAAAATATCGGGAAATGCATATTATTAGCGTTAGTTCTCGCTCTCATTTGTGGCAAGTTTTTTTGATTAGTAAAATAGATAAAAGATAAAAATGTGTAATATGCTTTTATTACATAACAAAAGAAATTCCAAATATTATTGTGTACAAACATACAAATAATGAATTTACTTTATTTCTAATAACCAACAATAATAATAACATAACACAAACTATTTCTTCAATATACAAATTACAGTAACAAATTGATAGACACTTATGGGGGTGAAATTGACTATTCCCACTCTATTACAGCTGGGGGAAGGCTTTGGACACTAAAGGGGTTACATGTACTATTTCCACTCCAATTTAACCCAATTTGGGGAACGTGTTGACCACTGAAGGGGTTACATTTACCATTGCCACTCCGAAATAAACCAATTTGGAGAATGTGTTTGACCCTAAAGTGGTGACATTTACTATTTCCATTCCAATTTAAACCAATTTGGGAAGTGCTAGACACTAAAAGAGTTACATTTATTATTCTCACTCCAATCTAAACCAATTTGGGGAATGTGCTGGACACTAAAGAGGTACCATTTACTATTCCTACTCAACTCTAAACCAATTAGGGGAAAGTGTTGGACATTAAAAGGGTTACAATGCTAGTCCAACCATGATCTAAACCATTTTTTGGAAGGTGTTGGACACTAAAGGGTTTACATTTACTATTCCCACTCTAATCTAAACCAATTTGGGGAAGACATTGTACACTAAAGGATTGATATTAACTATCCCCCTTCGAATCTAAACCAATTTGAGGAAGGAATGCGAAACTAAAGGGGTGACACGTACTATTTCCACTTCAATTTGAACCAATATGGGGAAGGCATTGGACACTAAATTGGTTTACATTAACTATTCCCACCCCAATAAATACCAATTTGGGGAAGGCACTCAACACTAAAAGGGTTATATTTACTATTCGACTTCCAATGTATACACATTCAGGAAACGCAATGGATGCTAAAGGAATGAGATTTACTATTACCACTCCAATGCAACAATATTGGGGGAAGGTGTTGTACACTAAAAGGGTAATATTTAGGGCCTGAATATGACTTTGGTGGTCCTACTGCGGGGCAGCGATGTGCTGTATGATGTAGGACCGCCAAAGCTGTGGCACTATCACCTGCCAGATTAGGAGCTAAATCCTAGTCTGGTGGGTGGTCTGACTGCAGCTGCTATTAGGCTCAAAGAAGACCATCGAGTTCTGACCACACCTTCCTGCTTGGTGTGCCACACATGCCACACCGTGCAGGAACTGGGGGTGCAAATCCAAGGGGGCACTACATGTGCCCCGTGCATGACCCCCCAGTCCAAGGAGCAGCAGGGTGCCCCCTTAGTTGCCACTTTGACACCCTTTGCCATGAAATGGGCCGTGGGCAGGCAACCTTTAATGTGCTCTGGTGTGCCGCAGCGACACTGCCTGCATATTGCTGCCCCTGTCAGCACTGCCTCCGCCACATGGGACAATTGATCCCGGCAGTACCAGTGGTCTGGTGGCTGTCCAACCACTACACTCAAAATACTCAGAGTGGAACTGCAGTGTGGCGGTGGTTGGACGGCTGTACTCGTAATCAGGTCCTTGCTGTTTCCACTTCAATCTATTCCAATGTGGAGAAGGTATTGGACACTAAAAGGGTGACATTTAATAATCCCACTCTAATCTAAGGCTATTTGAAAAACGTGTTGGACTACAGGGGTGAATTTTACAATAGGTACTTCAATAAAAAATCATTTTAAACAAGGTAGTACATATCAAACAATTTAAATACACAGTTCATGATACATATTCATGCACATTTTTTAACGATAGTATGCATTTAAAAATAATGTAAAAAAATAATCTAAACTAAAAACCTTTATATACATATTTAATTGTTCAAATAGGAAAATATATGTTTAATACTATTATTAGTTGGACTATTTAAAAAATGTTTGTCTAACATTCCTAAACTTTAAACCATAAAATAATTAACTATTACTCAAACTTTTAAAAATCATAAAATCTAAAACCCTGTAAATAAATGTACTCATTTTATAAATATAAAATATTTTTTTTTAGAGAATCATAAATAAAAAGTTAACATTTCTACAATTGAAACTTATTTTGATAAAATGTAGAAAAACATTACAAATAAATCTGAATATTTTATTTTATTAAAATATTTTGCAATGCATTTTTATTTAAAATATATTGTTTTATGATTCATATATATTAATTAAAATGAAAATGAATGTTTGTAAAGAAAAATATTAATATCACAAAATATGTTTTAATTAATTGTTTGCATATGTTCAAAATTATTAGCACACATTTTTATTTAAAATAAAAATAATTTCCCCACCTTTACCTCCTAAAAATACGATATCCCTCTGCTAAAAAACAATATTACACAATTATTTATATACATAAAAGCAACAAAATATATAGATTTCCCCAATTTCATTACTAAAAAAAACTTTATTAAAAACACAACTTTAAAAAAACAGATACAATAAAACACAGTCTAATACATTATATACTAATTAACTCTTACAAATGATATTGCATCCATTGATAATTAGTACATCATTATTTTTAGAACAATATTAAAAAACAACAATAGAAAGAATGTTTTACATTTGATATTCCTGTCGATGATATTTTTGATATCTTGACCCAATATTTTTGCATCCCAATATTTTTTTTGATATTTGATATTCTGTCCAAACACATCATGCTTCTTGACATAACGTCTGACTCTCACATCAAGCTAGGATGTAAAAAAATCCAAGACAAGGAAGAGTCCTGTATTCTAGTTCTTACAGTGGCATTTAATATAGTTGACTATGAAGCTCTTATCCTTCAAAAATAGGATGGGGTGGATCGCACTGCCACTTACTGAGTTAGCTTTGGCTTGAGTGACATCCCACACTATAAAAATGTGCAATGTACACCTTTAACTTAACCACTTAAAATGCCACAAGCGATATAGCCTGCACTGGATCGCATTCACCACCCCTGATCCGGGTGAGTGGACATGAGGAACGGACATAAGTGCTGCAGCAGAAGATACCGTGTATATAGGTGGCCAACTAAAATTCAGACAGCAATTCCATAAAATGAGGCGGAGAGGAGGAAGGAGAAGGAGATGGGAAAGTGATATCAGTAAATTATGGTAAATAATGTTGTATTCTGTTCTGGATCTTAGACAACAATTATGGTTTTGTTGGTGTTGTTATGTTTTGGTTTATTAAAACAATAATACTAATATTTATTTGAAAAAAGAAGACAAACTGTCCACTGGGATGAACCTGGTGTCTGTATCCGACAGGAGATCCATCATGATTGGCCTTAACTTTTTTACTTTGACTCGGTCTAGCACAACCAGACACTCATGGTTGGCACTCTGAGCTTTTGGTGCCATTTCTAATTACATCTTTAAAAATTCAAACCTCTAGTTCTACATATTGGGTTTCTGTTGTTTTGGTGCCATTTTATTTATTATTATTATTTTTTTTAATTTCTTTTGGATTTTTCTTGTGATGTGTTTTCACTTTATTACTGTTGGAGAACCTCATAAATACTTTACACATTACCTTTAAGTTAAGCCTGGATGCTCTATGCCACATCTACCAGGTGGTAGAGGACAGGTTTGTATACCAGTTTTGTGATTCACCCTGACAAGGATTGTGATTATCATTTGAGGTGGGTTCTTAACCCCCTCAACTAGTATTCCAATTTCTTACAAAAGCATATTTGCTGCTTTCATTTTATTGAAATATAAGGTTTGCACAAGAGGCTACAACATTAAAAAATGGCCTGGAAGTGACTGTAGCATTGCTCTCCTAAAGGAAATCCCAGACATATCTGAATTCCTTAATTGCCATAAATATTAATAACCCACAACTGGACCCTGGACGTAACCCATGGGGGGAACCCACAATTGTTATTGTATGTAATTGGTTTTCATTCTGGATGCCAAACCCTCTCTGAGAGGTCTGCTTAATTCAGACACTCTGTTCATCACCACCCCCTTTTCTGAATCGTTTTTGGCCACTATAGGTGTGGCAGGGTATACTCAGACATGAGTCCCTTGCTCACTGCTCCATCAGGATTCAAGCAAGCCGGGCCGACGAGGCTGAAATGCCAGAAACCGGTCCCCGGTAGCTTGTCTCCTTTCTGGTGAAGAATTGGCTTGGTAGTTTGGTCTGCCCTGTTCCCATGATGCACTGGGCCAGGGACAGACTAATTTGCATATAGCCAGGTTCTGAGCTGGGATGGGGCAGTGAGCTAAATAACGGTGATGGATCAAGCCCTGATCTTTGGACTGGGTAAGAGTGGTCTGCTTAATTCAGACACTCTGTTCATCACCACCCCCCTTTTCTGAATCGCACTGAGATATGGGCATCTGAAGCATTTAGCGTGTGCGCAGCCAGCGATGATGCGTGGTGCGGTCAAGCCGCACTGGGAGCAATGTCTGTTGCCAACTGGACTGCATCATCTGCAATCGTTAGTTGATGTGACTTGTGAGCCGTGCAATCCACAGTTTAGATTGAAGGCAATAGTCAGCAAAGACATAGAGGAATGTTTTTAGTCACTTCCTCTCGACAAAATTCGAGGATATAGAGTACAATTCTCTCTGCAATAAATAAATCATGTCTCAATTTAAATTGTGAGCTCTACTGACCGCAGTGTAGGTGAATGGAACAAAAGATGAAACATTTATGGAATACACTGTCGAAATATGTATGTTTCAGGGACGTTATAGTTTGTTGCCTACTGGACTCTGAAATTAATGAATGAAGACTGAATTTGAATTGTGAGCCCTGCTGAGCACAGTGTAGGCCGGAGTCAGCAGTCAGGAAGGGCCAACAGCCACGTGGTGTTGACTTGAGCTACAGAGAGTTAGTGGTAGGTGTGGTGCTCAGCATGTGCGCAGCCAGAAATGATGCAATGTCTCTTGCCTACTGGACTGCGTCATCTGCAATCGCGACTCGATCTGAATTGTGAGCCCTGCTGACCACAGTGTAGGCCAGAGGCAGTGGTCAGGAAGGGCCCACAGCCATGTGGTGTTGACTTGAGCTGCAAAGACTTAGTGGTAGGTGTGGCGCTCAGCATGTGCGCAGCCAGCGATGATGCAATGTCTCTTACCTACTGGACTGCGTCATCTGCAATCACAACTCGATCTGAATTGTGAGCCCTGCTGTCCGTGGTGTAGATCGAAGGCAGTAGTCAGCACAGACATCAAGGAATGCTCTTTGTCACTTCCTCTTGACAAAATCCGAGGACATAGAGTACAACTCTGTCTGCAAGTAATACATCAAGACTGAATTCAAATTGTGAGTTCTGCTGTCCACGGTGTAGACTGTCTATCATTGTTCCTTTGGACTTGCAAGATGAATTTGGTCATTGTGGTAAAGCTATAACTAATATAAAACAAGTTCTTGAAGCAAGGATACTAAAAGGATATTATGTAGGTTTTAGAGACGTTATACTTAGTTGCGTACTGGACTCTGCAATTAATGAATCAAAACTCATTTGTAGATGTGAGCCCTGATGAAAGCAGTGTAGGCCGGAGGCAGCAGTCAGCAAGGGCCCACAGCCATGTGGCGTTGGGTTGAGTTGAGTTCAGCTGCACAGTTAGTGTCACGTGAAGCAACCAGCGTGTGTGGTGCCTGCGATGATGCGAGGTACATGCGGGCCGCACTGGTAGCAATGTCTTTTGCCTAATGAATTCTGCCTTAATAAGTCCATGTGGTGTTGAATTGTGGTGCACTGAGTTAGTGGCACCTGAAGCACTCAGTTTGTGCGCAGTCTGCGATGATGCGTTGTCCAGCCGGGCCGCACTGGGAGCAATGTCTCTTGCCCACTGGACTGCATCATCTGCAATCACAACTCGATCTGAATTGTGAGCCCTGCTGTCCGCAGTGTAGATCGAAGGCAGTAGTCTGTACAGACATAAGTCTGTGGTGCTGTGCTGCTGGGCTCGCAGGGGGCCAGTGTCGAGGAGGCCAATGGTCACGGCGGAGCCCTTGTGGCAGGGTGAGGGCTGCCACCCTGGCAGACGCTTTGGCCTTCCCACAAGTGAACCACGTCCAGAGACCCAGCCTATTTATTCATACTCCTATGCTGGAGTGCGCACATGTTGGACCAGCCCACTCCATTTCCGCGTCCAGGGGGGGACAACACAGCTACATGAACGAGATCTTCCCCACTGCCTGAGGTAACATGGTTGCATCTATTGTCCACAACACTACAAGCACCAGCAACATAAGTCCACATGGAGAAGTTTGTGCTCTGCATAGTGAGGTCTGTCCAGCACATCATCGCTACACTTGGTATTGTGTGCATTTTTATTGATGGGTGACTTGCGTCCTTCACACATACTTGGTCGCCACATCTCCCAACATTCAGCTATTATGTGGCTAAGGGACCATGCCATTTTTGGAAGGTCAGCTGTCCTGTTCTGCGCTGCCTTGGTGGTAGTAGGGAGGGGGTGGCCTGAGGGGAGGTCCAGAGGGTGGTGACAGTGGGTGTTGAGGCCTTCTTGTGTGTCGGAGCTGCATGATCAGAACTCTATGACATGTGTTGGTCTTTAGATGTGATTCTGGGCTGGGATCCCTTTCACACTGTAGGTAGGCTTACTGCTTTACACCAGCAAAAGGCAGATGTTAAATTCCTACTGCTGTGCCTGTTTTTGGATCGCAACCCAGATTTGGCTGCTCGTTGAAAATATCGGGAAATGCATATTATTAGCGTTAGTTGTCACTCTCAATTGTGGCAAGTTTTTTTGATTAGTAAAATAGATAAAAGATAAAAATGTGTAATATGCTTTTATTACATAACAAAAGAAATTCCAAATATTATTGTGTACAAACATACAAATAATGAATTTACTTTATTTCTAATAACCAACAATAATAATAACATAACACAAACTATTTCTTCAATATACAAATTACAGTAACAAATTGATAGACACTTATGGGGGTGAAATTGACTATTCCCACTCTATTACAGCTGGGGGAAGGCTTTGGACACTAAAGGGGTTACATGTACTATTTCCACTCCAATTTAACCCAATTTGGGGAACGTGTTGACCACTGAAGGGGTTACATTTACCATTGCCACTCCGAAATAAACCAATTTGGAGAATGTGTTTGACCCTAAAGTGGTGACATTTACTATTTCCATTCCAATTTAAACCAATTTGGGAAGTGCTAGACACTAAAAGAGTTACATTTATTATTCTCACTCCAATCTAAACCAATTTGGGGAATGTGCTGGACACTAAAGAGGTACCATTTACTATTCCTACTCAACTCTAAACCAATTAGGGGAAAGTGTTGGACATTAAAAGGGTTACAATGCTAGTCCAACCATGATCTAAACCATTTTTTGGAAGGTGTTGGACACTAAAGGGTTTACATTTACTATTCCCACTCTAATCTAAACCAATTTGGGGAAGACATTGTACACTAAAGGATTGATATTAACTATCCCCCTTCGAATCTAAACGAAATTTGAGGAAGGAATGCGAAACTAAAGGGGTGACACGTACTATTTCCACTTCAATTTGAACCAATATGGGGAAGGCATTGGACACTAAATTGGTTTACATTAACTATTCCCACCCCAATAAATACCAATTTGGGGAAGGCACTCAACACTAAAAGGGTTATATTTACTATTCCACTTCCAATGTATACACATTCAGGAAACGCAATGGATGCTAAAGGAATGAGATTTACTATTACCACTCCAATGCAACAATATTGGGGGAAGGTGTTGTACACTAAAAGGGTATTATTTAGGGCCTGAATATGACTTTGGTGGTCCTACTGCGGGGCAGCGATGTGCTGTATGATGTAGGACCGCCAAAGCTGTGGCACTATCACCTGCCAGATTAGGAACTAAATCCTAGTCTGGTGGGTGGTCTGACTGCAGCTGCTATTAGGCTCAAAGAAGACCATCGAGTTCTGACCACACCTTCCTGCTTGGTGTGCCACACATGCCACACCGTGCAGGAACTGGGGGTGCAAATCCAAGGGGGCACTACATGTGCCCCGTGCATGACCCCCCAGTCCAAGGAGCAGCAGGGTGCCCCCTTAGTTGCCACTTTGACACCCTTTGCCATGAAATGGGCCGTGGACAGGCAACCTTTAATGTGCTCTGGTGTGCCGTAGCGACACTGCTTGCATATTGCTGCCCCTGTCAGCACTGCCTCCGCCACATGGGACAATTGATCCCGGCAGTACCAGTGGTCTGGTGGCTGTCCAACCACTACACTCAAAATACTCAGAGTGGAACTGCAGTGTGGCGGTGGTTGGACGGCTGTACTCGTAATCAGGTCCTTGCTGTTTCCACTCCAATCTATTCCAATGTGGAGAAGGTATTGGACACTAAAAGGGTGACATTTAATAATCCCACTCTAATCTAAGGCTATTTGAAAAACGTGTTGGACTACAGGGGTGAATTTTACAATAGGTACTTCAATAAAAAATCATTTTAAACAAGGTAGTACATATCAAACAATTTAAATACACAGTTCATGATACATATTCATGCACATTTTTTAACGATAGTATGCATTTAAAAATAATGTAAAAAAATAATCTAAACTAAAAACCTCTATATACATATTTAATTGTTCAAATAGGAAAATATATGTTTAATACTATTATTAGTTGGACTATTTAAAAAATGTTTGTCTAACATTCCTAAACTTTAAACCATAACATAATTAACTATTACTCAAACTTTTAAAAATCATAAAATCTAAAACCCTGTAAATAAATGTACTCATTTTATAAATATAAAATATTTTTTTTTAGAGAATCATGAATAAAAAGTTAACATTTCTACAATTGAAACTTCTTTTGATAAAATGTAAAAAAACATTACAAATAAATCTGAATATTTTATTTTATTAAAATATTTTGCAATGCATTTTTATTTAAAATATATTGTTTTATGATTCATATATATTAATTAAAATGAAAATGAACGTTTGTAAAGAAAAATATTAATATCACAAAATATGTTTTAATTAATTGTTTGCATATGTTCAAAATTATTAGCACACATTTTTATTTAAAATAAAAATAATTTCCCCACCTTTATCTCCTAAAAATACGATATCCCTCTGCTAAAAAACAATATTACACAATTATTTATATACATAAAAGCAACAAAATATATAGATTTCCCCAATTTCATTACTAAAAAAAACTTTATTAAAAACACAACTTTAAAAAAACAGATACAATAAAACACAGTCTAATACATTATATACTAATTAACTCTTACAAATGATATTGCATCCATTGATAATTAGTACATCATTATTTTTAGAACAATATTAAAAAACAACAATAGAAAGAATGTTTTACATTTGATATTCCTGTCGATGATATTTTTGATATCTTGACCCAATATTTTTGCATCCCAATATTTTTTTTGATATTTGATATTCTGTCCAAACACATCATGCTTCTTGACATAACGTCTGACTCTCACATCAAGCTAGGATGTAAAAAAATCCAAGACAAGGAAGAGTCCTGTATTCTAGTTCTTACAGTGGCATTTAATATAGTTGACTATGAAGCTCTTATCCTTCAAAAATAGGATGGGGTGGATTGCACTGCCACTTACTGAGTTAGCTTTGGCTTCAGTGACATCCCACACTATAAAAATTTGCAATGTACACCTTTAACTTAACCACTTAAAATGCCACAAGCGATATAGCCTGCACTGGATCGCATTCACCACCCCTGATCCGGGTGAGTGGACATGAGGAACGGACATAAGTGCTGCAGCAGAAGATACAGTGTACATAGGTGGCCAACTAAAATTCAGACAGCAATTCCATAAAATGAGGCGGAGAGGAGGAAGGAGAAGGAGATGGGAAAGTGATATCAGTAAATTATGGTAAATAATGTTGTATTCTGTTCTGGATCTTAGACAACAATTATGGCTTTGTTGGTGTTGTTATGTTTTGGTTTATTAAAACAATAATACTAATATTTATTTGAAAAAAGAAGACAAACTGTCCACTGGGATGAACCTGGTGTCTGTATCCGACAGGAGATCCATCATGATTGGCCTTAACTTTTTTACTTTGACTCGGTCTAGCACAACCAGACACTCATGGTTGGCACTCTGAGCTTTTGGTGCCATTTCTAATTACATCTTTAAAAATTCAAACCTCTAGTTCTACATATTGGGTTTCTGTTGTTTTGGTGCCATTTTATTTATTATTATTATTTTTTTTAATTTTTTTGGATTTTTCTTGTGATGTGTTTTCACTTTATTACTGTTGGAGAACCTCATAAATACTTTACACATTACCTTTAAGTTAAGCCTGGATGCTCTATGTCACATCTACCAGGTGGTAGAGGACAGGTTTGTTTACCAGTTTTGTGATTCACCCTGACAAGGATTGTGATTATCATTTGAGGTGGGTTCTTAACCCCCTCAACTAGTATTCCAATTTCTTACAAATGCATATTTGCTGCTTTAATTTTATTGGAATATAAGGTTTGCACAAGAGGCTACAACATTAAAAAATGGCCTGGAAGTGACTGTAGCATTGCTCTCCTAAAGGAAATCCCAGACATATCTGAATTCCTTAATTGCCATAAATATTAATAACCCACAACTGGACCCTGGACGTAACCCATGGGGGGAACCCACAATTGTTATTGTATGTAATTGGTTTTCATTCTGGATGCCAAACCCTCTCTGAAATGTCACATACTCAATATCAATGGCAACAAATGTTCAATAGCAACTGCATATCATTCACAATCTTATTGGATCAACACATCAAGACTGTCATATTTCATGGATTTTTGTTACTTGTCTGCAGGAGTGCTATGAAGCTAATCCAATTCACCTCCACAGAGAGACCATAACTTCTAAATGTAACAGAAATCATAGCTTGCTTATACGGAGGAGAAAAGGATAAGGGGAAGAGAGTGAAAACACTGATGAAAAACTTGTCACATTTCCATTTGAACTGCTTGTGGAAGTTTGCGATGAAACAATCCCAGCTTAGGAAAGAACTTTGGAACATGTATATCACATACAGGTCTTGTACCTAATTACCTCAAGAACAAGTTCTCTAACACAGGCCTTTGTACTCTAAAACTTAATGCAGTTTTCTCATTGGAACTGTATAAAACAATAGTTATTATCTGTCCTCTTGAAAATCTCTGCTGCGTAGTTTTTGCATTTTACTCTTAACCTACTATAACATTTGATGCACCTAATTTCATACGTTTGATGCACAGAAGTTCAAAATTAATTCCAGTTCGTAAATTCAAGAAAAAATGATGACATGGACAATGTCGATTAAGAGAACACGAGAGACACAAAGTGCAAAATAAAAGTATGCCAACAATTTAAAAAAAAGTGATTGAAAATAGTGTGCACACAACATAAGAACAAATATATAATGCTTTGAAAATGGGAATGATTGTTAGAATGATCTGAGTAGACAAGATCATAAAACAGTAGGAAGTCAATGTTCCAATCCGATGCTACTACCATAAAGCAGTGGCTCCATGATGATCCTCCGACAACTGGCAAACACAAACTGCTTTGGGAAGCAATGAAACTCAGACTGCACTCTCCTTTTTTATGATTTCAATTCAAAGTAGTCATTGTATCCGAAATCCTGCTCCCAGCGAGATTCAAGTTAGTTTTGTTTTTGTGGCACTGTTCACCACCAGGCATGCCAACTTTCTTTCAGTTTGGAAAATCCTCATATCTGGCTCTTCAATTGTGTTAAGTATTTAACAAACACATTTGGAAGTGTGTATTTCATGTAACTAAACAATTATTAACGCTGCTAAAACTGTAATCATTACAAAGACTCTAGGCCCGTCCCTAATTATTTCTATTGTATATAAGAATGCTTGTTACTCTCAATATTTATTTCAAAATTCCTATTTGATATTTCACCAATACATTGGCAACTTATACTTAAAAAGGAGCATATTATTGATACATTAATAAAATCAATCATTTATTTCATATAATACATAATCATTAGTATCCAGACAGCCAACATGTTTCACCTCTTCTGCCAGATCTGTGACTTTTTCAAGGCTGTAAAGCCTTGTATCACACATATTAGTTACCTTTCCTATACATATATCTATCGTGGTGACATTTTGTGAAAATACTGGTGTTACACTGCACTTGTGTTAGAGGGAATAGGATTTTAAATTTTGTGGAGCAGAACACTTGTGGGAAAATTTTTAACTAAATTAACAGCCATCTTTGGGAGAAAGAAAGACTGGCTACTCTTACTATTTATTTTAAAAGTTTTGAGACACATGTATGCTATAGTTCCGTGAGGTCATTTTGCGGTATTTCTATTCTTTGCAAGGCTGTGACATGATTTGAATGAGTAATAGTTGGTTCTTTGGGGAAATCCTTAATATTTAAGCATTCCTAGAAGATTATATATATGCAGTGTTAACATGATATTGGGCAAGCAGTTAACTGTGGCAGTTGTTAGTGTAAGCGGGATCAGGAGGAATGATCCAGTTGAGCGTGTATAATTAGAGTTAATAGGATAGGCGAATGACTGCAAGTTGAGTCGAGGAGAGTTTCAGGTCTGCAAGTACCTTTAATTATAGTTAGCTCAACAAGTTCGTATGAGAGTCTGACGGCTGGTTTTAATGTCCAAAGCTTTAGGATTGTTCTAACAGAACCATATGAACCTTGGGAGTAAACATTGTGGTATTGGTATGCTAATATGTGTGGTACTAATTGAACATTCTTTATCTGATTTATATTTCTTGTACTCCTTGATGGGGCCTGGTTTACTAGCATTTGATGCTAGGCTGTGTGCGTAGGGGGCGGGATGAGGATTGATATCCCCCAAGTAAACCTGGGACCGGTCTGAGGTGTTAGTCCTGTTAGCCTTCGGGTAGTCTTCCCCCAAACATTTTGCCTTCCTCCTCCATTTGACCTAATCTTGTTTTTGCTGGCATTAGGACTCTGCACATGTTGCCATTGTTGACCAGTGCTAAAGTGCTACTGCTCTCTCCTCTAAACATGGTAGCAATTGGCATATTTCATTTACTTACAAGTCCCTAGGAAACTGCCACTGGCTATGCTCAGGCCTGTAAATGAAATGCTACTAGTGGGAATGCAGCACTTCTTGAACCACCCCCTTATATAGCCCCTTAAACATGTCTCGGGCCTACGATTGCAGATCCTGTGTGCGCAGTTTTAAATTGCAATTTCGACCTTGCAAACTAATAATTCTGCCAGGTCTAAAACTTGCTTTTAATACATATATGTCACCTCTAGAGTAGGCTCTGGATAGCCTAGAGGGCAGGGGGTACTGTATTTAAAAAGAAAAACATGTACTTTTCAAATCTTTATACATACTGGTAGTGAAAAAGTCTTATATTTGTTTTTCACTACTGCAAGGCCTATCTCTCCCATAGGATAGCACTGGAGGAGCCCTATTACAATTTATAAGTGTAATTTCCAAAGGGAAAGGGATAGCCAATTCATGTTTGTTGTCGCTGCAATCACAATTTAAAATCCTAACTTATGGTGCAGTCATCTTTTACATTGCAATTCTGAAAATGCCACCTTTGGAAAGTTGACATTTTCTTCCCTTAGCCATACAGTGCCTGTAGTCTGTCTCTGATCACAGGATTGGGTGTAGCTGACAATTGGGCTTCGTCAAGTACTCCTAGACAGAAACACACAATAGGGAGCTTAGGTGTACCAACATGGCCCATCTCTGGCAAGATGGGAGGGAGGAGCTGGGTACAGCCCCACTTACACCTGAATGGCCTGTGTCCTGCCTCCACACAAAGGGCTACATACCCCCTGTAGTTAGTCTGGAGCCAGGGCAGGGGAAGCAGGATGCCTGGGGATGTCAAACGAAAAATACTAGAAGCTTCTCCCCCACTTCAAAGTGGGTATAAATCTTGGACCTCAGACACCAACTCTTCAGTAACTTTCTGGACCTGTGGCTACTCTTCTAGGAAGAAGGACTGCTGTGCTGCTGAATGACTGTTACTCTGCTGGACTGTACGCTGCTGTGCTCCTGCCTTGCTGTGCTGACCTGCTGCCTGCTGCCCTCTTGCCTGAGTGAGAAGGACTGGACCTGCATCTCTTGATCTAGAACCCAGAGTGACTCCAAGGACTAGTTGACTGATCTGTAGCCTTAGGGACATAACAGGATTTCACCAACCATGCCTCAGCCCCTGTTCTCTGCCATCTGTGGGGCCGATTCACAGAACTAATCTGAGATAAAATCCTAAACTTACTACTTTTGGTATTCATAGATGGCATTTAGTAGTAGTGAAGTTAGGACTCCTAACTTTACTACTACTAAACAGAGACAAAATCCTAAC
Source organism: Lissotriton helveticus (assembly GCF_964261635.1). Classification (NCBI taxonomy): domain Eukaryota; kingdom Metazoa; phylum Chordata; class Amphibia; order Caudata; family Salamandridae; genus Lissotriton; species Lissotriton helveticus. The sequence continues at coordinate 1,672,306,261 of NC_136059.1, forward strand.
TTTAAAACTTTCGGTATTCACAAAAGGCATTTAGTAGTAGTAAAGTTAGGAGTCCTAACTTTACTACTACTAAATGCTTTCTGTGAATACCAAAAGTAGTAAGTTTAGGATTTTATCTCAGTTTAGTAGTAGTAAAGTTAGGAGTCCTAACTACTAAATGCACAACCCAGAGCAGAACCGATGCACCTCCGCTGCTGTGTAGAATGGACCCATCTCAAACACTCGCATTGCCACTGCAGTTAGCAGCGCCTTTGGAACCGCCACTGCACAACACATCCTTGGCACAGGCCCTTGCATCTCTCGTTAATTGCAGCCTCAATGACGAAGGCGGACTCCACATCGCAGCCTAGCAGCTACTCAGAACCAAAACATTGCCCTAATTGCGTGAAGCATCATCTACTCTGAACTTTGAATGCAAGCCCTAGTCGACAGGATCCTGGACATTAAAGAAGCAGGGCCTTGCACTCTAGCCTCAATGCATCTGGGAACTGGTGTATTGTTTTGGCTGTGTGATGCATCTTTAATGCGGATCCAGCAACGATCCACACACCAGATTTTAAGGTGTTCAGAAGGCCTAACTGGGTCCCTGTAGTTGGCTCACACTCCATCACAGTTGACCAGGTAGCCACAGTTGTCGTTTTAAGCGTTTTTGTGCTATTTTCTTTTACACCTTTAAAATTCAATCTCTCTGGTTGTTCTAATTGGATTTTCAACATTTTGGTCTGGTTATATTTACTAAAAATCACTCTATTTGTCTTATACTTTTGTGGTCTCCTTTTCTGGTGTTTTTTCACTGTGTTACTGTTTTAAATACTGCACAACAACTTTACACATTTTGCCTCTCAGTTAAGTCTGACTGGTCTATGCTAAGCTATCCAAGGGTTGAGCACAGGGTTAATTTAGGGTTTGCTTGTGACTAAATACCTGAGAAATATTGTGGTTACTGGTTGAGAAGGGTTTTACCACCCTCAAACAGTAACCAAACTTCTTACACTGGTGGCAGTGGTGGGATTTTGAGTTTGTTTCTATGCGGTGCCATTCAGTAATTGTGTGCTACACTACCACTCTGCATAAATATTCTAGCATCAATTTGAGTTGAATTCTCCCTAAATGGCTTTTTTGATTTTTTGATTCTCTCTCTGTCTGTTGTGTCTGAATCTACCTCTACGAGCCTGGCATTTGAGCAGTAAAACATAGAGTCCTACACTTTGGCCCAGCTCAAGGAGTTCAGTAAAAAGAGAGGGGACATCTAGCCAAGACCACCACCAGGAAGGTGACATTGCAAAAGCATCTGAGGTCATGGGTGGAAGTCCACCATTCACTTGCTACACCAACTGAAGGAGATCAGCATCCTAGGACCGGTTTCTGGCTATCAGCCGTCTTCAGCCAGGATAGCTTGACTCCAGTGGCGTGGGAGCATGGGACTCACGTCTGAGCATACGCGTCCCACTCGGGGTGACAAATGCAAAAACAACAGTTGATGGACAGAATTCAGAACAATGTCATGCATTCACCCCAGTACAGAGATCTGGGGCTAAATCCATCGTTTTCTTCTCATCACAATACCCCAGTTCAATTCCGGTCCAGGGAAGACATGGCTTGGCAGTTCGGACTGAACTGTTCCCATAAGGCACAGGGTCAAGGCTGATTTGCATATGGTCATGTCTGAACTGGGGTGGTGTGGTGACCAAAAAAACGATGGATTTAGGCCCAGATCTCTGTACTGGAGTGAATGTATGACATTGTTCTGCATTCTGTCCATCAACTTGTTTTTGCATTTGTCACCCCGAGTGGGATGGGTATGCTCAGACGAGAGTCCCATGCTCTCCACGCCACTGAAGTCATGCTATCCTGGCTGAAGACAGCTGATAGCCAGAAACCGGTCCTAGGATGCTTGATTCCGGTCCAGGAAAGACATGGCTTGGCATTTAGGGCTGGACTGTTCCCAAGAGGCACAGGGTCAAGGCTGCTTTGCATATGGCCATGTCTGAATCGGGGTGGTGTGGTGAGCAAAAAAAACAATGGATTTAGGCCCAGATCTCTGTACTGAGGTGAATGTATAACATTGTTCTGCATTCTGTCTATCAACTGTTGTTTTGGTTAACTCAGAGGTCACTAGAAACTTTCTCGAATACGCTCGAATACGCAAGGAGGTATTCGTTTCTGACAACCGCATAAACATGACAACTTTGTTTCCCATGAATAAGAATGTATCTCTCAGAGTCATGGAAACAATAGATAACTAGTTCACTCAGTCAATCGTGCATGCTTCGTTTCTACAGAGTTGCAGAGAAATAGAGAGACAGGCATTTTCCATAAAGGGGTTTTATTGAACAGTCTTCTTTCTCATGCGAGAGGTGAACTGCTACAATCGTTATGCAGAATGCAAAGTATAATGCGCACAGCATGAATATGAAATATTAATGTAAGAGCATTGTATGGTTTCTAAACCATATAAAAATACATACATATATAACATAGACTAAAATACTCAACTGGTGCTTCTAAAATAAGCCTACTCCAATGTACCTAACCTAAGTCTAGTACGAGGGAAGAAGTAAGTATTGTTTAGCATAGGTTTACGTTCTTTGGCAAGAATCTACCAAAGGTTTCTCTAGGTTCTTATCAGCTCCATACCTTGTTAGAATGAGGAAGGTCTGGTATCTCTTTCTCGGGACTCGATTTCCCAACACACCAAGGGGAGCCGGAAACACAGGAGCTGGATTCTCTGCAGAGAAAGGCAGCTTCCTGATCAGTGCGTCAGCTGGAGAGTCAGCTTCCTGATCAGTGCGTCAGCTGGAGAGTCAGCTTCCTTCGGCACTTGCTGTAGCGAACTGCGTCGGGCAAGTAGGTCTTCAAACTGCTCCGAACCACCGTGCTTTGCCAAAGCAAGTGAAGGTATATTTATACCTTGAAGGTGTTTAGAAACGCCATGTTTTTTTTTTTTTTTATTAAAACAGATTTTATTGTCAAGTTGCACATGTGTTGCAGGGCTCTGTACCCCAGAGACAACTGCAGTATGAGATTGGTACACAAACAAGGAAGCAATTGACTTTTTCAAAGGAATAACCAAGACACCAGACATGACGTACTAAAAAGGATTAAAGAGAAACCCCCCCAACTCTCCCGCGCCCCCCCCCCTGAGTCGCACAAAGTCCACTGAGTCTCTTCCACACACAGTTAAAACAGTTCAGCGGATCAAAAATAAACAGCATAGATACACACCCACCATATGCATCGTATAGCCGCCATCACTACATGTGCCCGCTGTATGTTATGCCTTGTTGCCCTCTGAGGCAGAAACCCGGCCTGGTTCGGGTGCACCAGTGCCGAGAAGTGGGGCAGGACACTGTTAACCAATGCTTTGGCCAAAACCTTGAAGTGTATGAAGGGGTCCCAGACCAAGAACACAAAAAATCCACTTGATTTTCACACAATTGAATAAGATCAAAAAAACAAAAGTAATGGTTGCCAGTGTTTTTATTTTCACTGAACCCAAAAAACCATATGATGGTTGTATATTCACTAGTATTTATACACAAATATCAAGTGCGCCCACACAAGAGAGGGGAAGGGGTGCAAGGGGAGGGGGTATGTTTCAGTTAGTTAACATCACTAATCAGAAAAATCCTTAAGCACAAATCCACAAATGAAACCATCATTATCATTGATCCATGAGTCAGAGATCAAGAGAAACACATGTTAAACAAAGCATTCTACATAAGACAGAGACTCCTGTAATGATTCTTATTATCAATCTTGGGGTGAGGAGTTCGTGTGAGTAGAAGATGGTCTACGTTTCGACCCAGGGGTGTAGGACAGTGGATCCTTACTCGCGGGTCTTCATCAGGACATGGGGGGGTGAAGGAAGAGGTGGGGCTGAGTCCTGACACGCAGGTAGACAAGGCCTCAGGCCTGCTGGGCGTATTGTGTCTCCAGGCAGGGCCCAGTCCGGATTAATATTGGCGGTGTCTTATAATAAATAGTTCACCCGTTCTAGGAGGCACGGCGGAAGGTGTCCATCAGATACGATTATTAAAGGCTCGTTATTGGAATAACCCAGGCGCTCGTCCAAAAGGATTGTGAAATGCTATCAGGAAGGAGCAGGCTCAGCGTGTCTCCTTGTAGGTGGCGGGGGCCTCCGTAGCCTGAGCGTCCCCAAAGTGGATCAGGTGCATTAAACCGCCATCCGTAATGGGTCAGAGCGGAGCCAGCGTCAGCGCGTGTCTGCCTGGAACCAGGAAAAGGAAGACCCGCGAGTAAGGATCCACTGTCCTACACCCCTGGGTCGAAACGTAGACCATCTTCTACTCACACGAACTCCTCACCCCAAGATTGATAATAAGAATCATTACAGGAGTCTCTGTCTTATGTAGAATGCTTTGTTTAACATGTGTTTCTCTTGATCTCTGACTCATGGATCAATGATAATGATGGTTTCATTTGTGGATTTGTGCTTAAGGATTTTTCTGATTAGTGATGTTAACTAACTGAAACATACCCCCTCCCCTTGCACCCCTTCCCCTCTCTTGTGTGGGCGCACTTGATATTTGTGTATAAATACTAGTGAATATACAACCATCATATGGTTTTTTGGGTTCAGTGAAAATAAAAACACTGGCAACCATTACTTTTGTTTTTTTGATCTTATTCAATTGTGTGAAAATCAAGTGGATTTTTTGTGTTCTTGGTCTGGGACCCCTTCATACACTTCAATTTATTACCCAGGTCCCACTGACTACATGGGTCGAACCCCTCTATTTACAACATTGGCCAAAACCTTGGCCTCCACATTTAGGAGAGCGATGGGGAGGTATCAAGCGTGCTGTTCCCTGAAGCCGGCCGGGCTTGTGGAACACCACCAATTCTGCGTGTATCCAGTCAGAGGGGGAGCCTGCCCGCCTCCCTAGCCTCCTCCAGCACCGCCCGATAATGAGGGGCTAGCTGTAGGTTGTACCTGCGAAAGAATTCACTAGGGAAGCCATTGGGTCCGGGCGCCTTCCCGGAGTTGAGTTCTCCCAACGCCTTATCCAGCTCCTTTTCCATCAGGGGGAGCTCTAGCTGTTGCCTCATCTCATCTGACACCGCCTTGGGTGGGAGATCCGCTATGAACTTATCGGCCATGGCCTCTGGTAGGCACACCCGAGGGGCATAAAATTCTGCATAGTACGTGGCGAAGCTCTCAGCTATGGCCGAGGGGTCAGTCATCTACGTCCCCTCGTCATCTAGCACCCCCAGCAGAGACTGGGGGTGAAAGGTGCCCTGGCAGAGCCAGTGGAGCATCTTATCCAGCTTATCACCCCATTGACATATCCTGCTACTTGTTGCCAGCCAGATCTGCCGGGCCTCCTCCATCAGGAGAGAGGGATAGATAGGTCTGCTGCGCCAGGAGCAATTGTCGCACCCCCTGTTCCTCACCTGCCTCCTGTCTCTGAAATTTGAGCACCTCTACTCTAGCTCCTGCCTGAATCAATTCTTCTCTGTGCCTCCACGAGCCACCACACACCAAGCTATATCTACCCCACGTAGTGTAGATTTCAGCGCCTCCCACAGGGTCACGGCACTGGGGACAGACCCCTCGTTGGCAGTCAGATAATGAGCAATTCTTCCCTCATCTGTTTCCGTATTCATCATTCTGCAAATTCCATACCGAGAGGCGCCAGCGGAAGGGCTGCCATTCCCTACCCAGCTGCAGCTCAACAGACACCGGGCAGTGATCTGATAGCCCCAGAGGGAGAATCGCTGCTGAAACCACCCTGGCTGCTGTCACCCAGGGAACAAATATGTAATCAATCCTGGAGAAAGACTTATGTACCGCCGAGAGGTAAGTAAATTCCCGCCGGTCCCCGTGCATGCGCCGCCATGTGTCCACCCAGTCGAGGCTGGTCACCAGAGAATACAATTTAGTGGGTTGGCCTCCACCCGACCCCCACCAATCCGACTCCTGTCTTTGCCCAGCATCCGGCATATCGGCCCATAGGGAAAGCAATCGCTCCACCAGAGACCACTGTAGTGGGGGGGCATATACACATCCCAGCACTATGGGGTCTTCCCCCACCATGCCCCGGATAAACAGGTAGCGCCCCTGCGCATCCGCCCCGGATAAACAGGTAGCGCCCCTGCGCATCCACCCACTGCTGCATATGTATGTATGGGACCCTGCGGTGCACCAGGATCGCAACCTCTCTGGAGCCCTGCACGAACCCGGCGTGGAACACCTGCTGAAACCCATACCGCTGTAAACAACGGACATTGAAGCCCATCAGATGAGTTTCTGCAACAAGCCCTCCACCCCATACCTCAAAAACGAAGTACATGTCGCGGCAGGGTTGGCAATCAGCCCCCAACGGGGGGTCAAGGGCCACCAATGGATCCCCAACTTACAGCCCATAACTCACCAGGCCCATCCCTCACAAGTACAAAACAGGAAGGGAAACAGCCCACATAATCACTCCCTCTACCAGCTAGGTCAAGCATTCACTCAGTCCATATAGAGAAACCCCCTGGCACCATCCTGGCAACTAGTGTCAAGGATCCAACGTCTGTGGCCCAGGCGCAGGGCCCCCCCGGGAAGGGGCTCCGCAGCACTGCCAGGATCTCAATCTTCTGTTCCCCCTCCTGCGCTGACCTCGGGAACACTTCGATTGCGCCTCGCTCAAAGATGAGTCCGACTCCAACCCTGGCAGAGTGTGCACCGGCACTTGTACAGTTTCATCTGTCCATTTGAACACCTCCTCCGGAGAATAAAAGAAGTGAGTGCGTGATTGGAACGCCACTCGCAGGCGAGCCGGGAATAACAAGGCATACGGGAGCTTGAGGTCCCTCAGTCGGGCTTTTGCGTCGTGTATAGTCCGGGAAAATCAAGATACTGTGATTGGCATAGAGCAAAGGATCTTTGGCCCGGGCCTGCTTCAATATGGCATCACGGTTGTGATAGTTCAGGAGTTTTCCGATTACCAGTGTTGGATGCGCCCCCACCGGGGGCTTCTGAATGAGCGCTCTGTGGGCCTGCTCCACGACGAAGCACCAGGACATGGCGTTGGTGGGGAGCCAGCTTTCCAGCCACTGCGTGAGGAAGCGCTCCATATTACCATTCTCGCAGCCCTCCGGAAAACCAACAAAGCACAGGTTGTTCCGCCTAGCCTGCCCCTCTGCATTCTCAACCCAAAGTGCCAGGTCCTTCTGAATGTTTTCCATATTTGCCACCTTTTGCTTCAGAGCCGTGACTTCGTCCTCCACACCTGAGATGCGGGTCTCTGTCTCAGTGATGCGGCCACTGCATTCCGCAGATCCTGGCGCAGTAGCATGACATCCAAGCCCACAGTGCCAATTTTGGCATCCAGCTTATCCCAAGATTGGGTAATCACTGTCATCAAAGCTGCGTTGTCTGACCCCGCCTCCTGCTGGCCCCTGGACGCACCCGACGCCGATCCAGGGCCGGCAAATTTGTCAATGGGCCCATGTTTAGTGGTGCCGCCACTGCCCTTATCCCTCGTCATGGCCACTTGCAGTAGGCGCTCCACAAATTCGGAGCAGGTCGGACCGGCCACCAATACGGAACCCCCGCAGCGTGCACACACAGCAGGCCGGTCACGGACCCATAGGAAGGCACCCCCGATCCGGAGTTTGCAATCAACCAGGCAGGCCCCAACGTCCACACAGGGGTCTGCCGAGCAGGAGGGGCCCCTCTTTCTTCTCTCTGCCGTCCCGACTCGCCCACTGGGCACAGCCGCTGATGCTGTCTCCCGGGCCCCCTCACGGCCCGACCGACTGTCCAAGCAGGTGCTGCCGAGGAAAGGAGAGGGACATCAATGCTCACAGGCACACGCTCCCGCGGCCCGAGTAAGCCGTCGATCCCTCTCTACATCCCAGGAGACTGGGGGGGGTGGTGGTTTTGTGTTTCTACTTTTTGAGGGGGGGAAGTTTTGCAGAGGAGCCCTCCTGCTGCTGCAGCCTGATATCCACTGTCCACCACACCGGTCCTGCACCCTGGGGATCCGCCACCAGAACAAAGCTTAATGCCTCGGATATGTGACTGCAGGACCCACATCAGCTCCCCCCAACTCTCCTCCCCTGCACGGCCTGGCCGCTGCACCACTCCTCCCAGGCCCGCACTGACCGTTAGTGCTCCACGCGGCAGCCGCAGGGCCCCGCAGCCTCCGCCTCCATTTCCCAAGATCTCCGGGGAATCCCAGATCCGATCTACAGATGGGGCCAGAATCCCCCACACCGCCACCCGGATCTGCCCCAGGAGGAGGAAATCCGGCGCCCGTCACCAACAGTGGCATTAGGCCCAACATTGAGCTCCCTGGAGACTCCCTGCATGGCACGACTGCACCGCCGATCTGCTGATCCGGTCCCAGTACAAGGGGGGACACCACCGATGGCCACCCGGGAGACTATGCCCCCATCTGCTGTATCGCCATCAGGCGCTCCGGCCTCTGGACTTCCTGGCTGATAGACGCCGCTCCGGCTCCGGCTTTCCTCACCTCACCAGCGCAGCCCAGGCACCTGCTCCCCTCGGCTCCTTGCTGTCGGCGCCGCAGAGTCTTTGTGGGGCGATCCGCCTCACGATCTTCGCCTGCAAGGACGACCTCCCAAAGTGCACCCACAGCAGCCCTCAGCTCCCGCTGTTCAATGCAAGTGGTATTCACGGTGCTGCACTCTTTCTGGGCGCGCTCTACTCAATGCCCCGGCTCCTCCGCCCACCACTAGGCCTCTCCTCGTGGGGACCCCAGTCCCCGGCTCCCAGCCAGCTCAGGTGCCGAATGTAGGAGAGTAGGGTCTGCTTCCTATGGTTACCCTCACTTTTTGCTGTGATTCTCTGGTTTTTCGACTTTAGTATGGCTGTGGCCCTGCTAATCAGGCCCACAGTCCAGCTGTTCTCTCTCTAAATGGATACCATGTACTTTAGGTACATACCGGATTGGTTACTGGGTCAACCTTGTGATCCCCTGTATAGTGTACCATAGGTACCCGGGGCATAGGTGCACCCTAGGCCTACCAGGGGCTGCAGCATGTTTCGTGCCACCACTGGTTTGCCTTCCAAAATGACACCACAGGTCTGTTCACACAGCCTGGGTAAGGTGTTGTATCACCCCTTACTTAGATATAGTATTTCTATATCTACATATCCATACTAGCAGCCCGTCCCGACGATGTCCGGGTATGAAATAGAATGTGTGTAATGTGTGTATTTGGCAAGGGCAATTTATTTTAAAATCTCGCGGTAGACAACATTTTTTGTTTCATTAGAATAGGGAATGGAGAAGGGTCAGCTGCAGCCCTGGTTGATGTTAGCAGGCGCGTGTAATGTCGTTAAATGAGAGAGTCATCAGCCGCGGGTAAAACCGTTTAATGAGAGAGTTCAGTGACAGCGAGTAGGAGAGGCTGCAGTAATTGTCCCCGCAGACACGCTCATTTGCGTGTTCCCCCGCTTGAGGCCCAGATGCAGGCCTGTTTGATGTTAGCAGGCGCATGTTCCCCCGCTTGAGGCCCAGCTGCAGCCCTGGTTAATGTTATCAGGGATGTGTAATTAGTGTACTGATCCGCCGCTAGAGCCCTGGTTGATGGTAGCAGCCACGTCTAATTTCGTTGAATGAGAGAGTTCAGTAACAGCGCGCAGGAGAGGCTTCAGTAATGTTACTTACCAGGCCTCCAGCTGAACGCGTTTGTCATGCCCCCAGCACACGGCCACAGCAGACGATCTTCTGATTAATGTACGACCCACATGGCATGAAGGGCGGAATGTAGCACACGCCCCCAGCGTTTCTCACGCCCCCAGCGTGCCCCTTGATGCGGCTCAGTTGTGTTCAGATGGCATGAAGGCTGGACACACGCCTCCAGCGTTTCTCACGCCCCCTAGCCTGTCACACCCCCAGCCTGCCCCTTGATGCTGTGCAGCAATGTAATTGGCGCTTGTATGTACGACTCACATAGCATGAAGGGCGGACACACGCCCCCAGCGTTTGTCACGTTCCCAGCATTTGTCACGCCCCCAGCACACCCCCACAGCCCACGATGTGATGGCCGTACCATACGCCCCCAGCGTTAGTCACGCCCCAGCCCACGCCCACAGCACAACGTAGACCCGCCCACAAGGGACTACTTGGCTGGCACGGTTCTTTTACCTTTTAAATGTTTATGGTGTCCTATGGTACAATTGTATGTCTTGCACTGTATGATTGTGATGAACACCACTGTTTCTTAAAAAGTTAATAAAAACAATTAAAAAAAATTAAAACGTATATGGTGGCCGTCTGCATAGCCTATGTCTTTCTGCTGCAACTGCCCTTTTCAATGCTGTGTTGGGTGTTGTGATTGGTGCTGTGGTTACTGAGATCACCCGCCTCAAAGGTTTGGGCTCTCTCTTTATAATATTAGTATGGATAGCCACATAAACATCTATAAGTCACTCCTATGGCAGGCCTTAACAATCCTGGCGGCAGAGTGCTTGGTTTATGTGAAAGGGTGCCATAGCATGAGCTGAGCCATGCTGCAGCTTTCGGAACCATCTCCTTATAGCTGTTCTATGATATAGCCATACCATATTCTCTTAAGTGCATTATAATCCTCTCGGTTAATGCTAACTTTGGTTTGGCTTCATCAAAACATGTCGTGTAAGGTGTTAAACACTTTGGAATACTACCCCCCCGCCAGTCCTGGCGGCGGAGGTAGCATTCCACCCTTCTAGAGGGAGAAGACATGTAGTTACTGGTTTACCCGGTTAAAGTTAAACAGAGCAAAATGGATGCTGCTGCCACAGACACAAGTCTGACCACCTGTTGCTGGATGAAACTCCGGCAGGGAAGGCCTGGACAATAGGTTTCCTGTCTAGGGAGCTGCCAGCACCTCCCCAGCCAGGCTTTAGTGTATTGGGGCAGGGAGGGCTGCATTCAGTGAATGCTTTCCAGACACTGCCTGGGGCACACTAGGTGCTCATGCATTTCCGAGTTCAAACCAGTTGCTGGGGCACTCGGCCCCAGCGGTGGCACGAAACTGGACAAAGGGAAAGGGGTGTAACCACCCCCTTCCCAGGTCCACCCATAGGAGGGACATTAAGGGTAGTCCAGGCCCTAAACTTAGTATAAGTTTAGGAGCCCAGTCACTAGGACTTAAGTTTACCCTGGACGAAACTTTGAAACATAAATCCTGGACCATCGACATTCCATTTCGACTGGAAGATGGAAGACATCTCCCTTGTGGTCAAGGAGTGACCACCGTGTTCCATCAGGCACCAACAGCAACTTTGCTGGTCTGCATTTTTGAGGCTCCCACCAGATCCCGAGGATTCTGTGACACAGGACACAGACTTCTAGACATCTCTGATCCCGACCTTCGCTCACAGCAAAGCTGAGACATGTGGCGGACACAAGAGATGTGGGACCGGAACTCCTGGACATCCTGCATTTTCCAAGCTGCACTCACTTCACGAGGTAGCTCAAAGTCGTGCATTGGGGTGCTTGAAGCCCCAGACCCGAGAACAAATTGCACTGAAGCTGAAAGGCCCCCACTCCACGAGTCACCCGTGGACCCCACTTTTACATTTCAGCTTGATGCATCTTCCCGGGTTCTAGTCCGTTGACTAGTGAGCCCCTAACATGATGTGTTAAAAACCCACCCAGAATACATAATAATGCATTGATAATGGTTGTACACAAAAAGAGCATTTGTGCTGTACGCATTTTAAAAGCAATGTTTCATTCCAACATATAGGTGACATTTTCAAAATGCTATCTGAATGAGTCACGAAAATACATTTATGAAATGGCTCATAAACACAGAAGAAAAAAAGGTGCCGAAACCATTTAATGGCAGAATAAACTGTTCCGAATGTGGACAAGGTCAAATATTGTCTCTGGAAGTTTTTCAAAGAATCCTAGTTCTATATGAATAGTTCTACTTTAAGCAGATTACTTTGTGTCAAAATGCAAATTTGGAAAAAACAAAAGTTGAATCATAGAAAAAAATGGAGTCCCAAAGTCAGAACTTTGTTTTGAAAAAAAATGAAGGTCGAATTCAGAGTCACTCCGAACACTCTGTGCTAAATCAAAAAGTCAGTGTTATTGGTTGGAGAAAATATCAAATCTTTTAAGTCTGTAAAGAATTGATCTACCATTCTAGGCGAAAGCTGGATTACCTCGTTAAGAAGATCAACCGCACATGGATGTGAAGCATCGCCGTCAGTATTGGTCGCATTAGCAATGTTCGTAGTGCATGATACCTGTGTGCCTGTTTCCTCTCGTACCTCACCGTCAGCATTTTGCATCTGTAAGATCTCAATGAATGCCGTCATCAGAATTGGTAGCCGCTGGGGACAACACAGTGCATGAGCCGTTACTGGTCCAAACAAAGTATCAACATCCGTTGGCATGACTGATGGGAGTGTGAGACAGATGTCTAACACACATTTTTCTCCACAAAGCAGGCATCTCAGAACAGGTAATATGCAATCTTGCCAAATTGATCTGAATGACAGAAGGACGATGCGCTCAAGACACTTCATCGCCAGTAGAGTTGTCTCCACGGTGAACTGGGTCTCGCTTGTGGATTAGCTTGCCATATCGAAGCAGTAGGAGCAAAAATAGTATCCCTGCAGCAAATCCCAAAATGAGAGGCAATCCGCCAAACACAGAGTGCAAGAAGTTTGGAAATATTCCTAGGACTGCTTCAAAAGATGCTAATAGTCCCGAAAAAATTGTCCTGAATACATGTACAATACCACTCGTATCAGACATGTTTAAGATACGATTTAACATTTCTGAGAAATGTATAGGGCAATTTGTAGTTAAGAGGGCATGTATCTCTGCAGAAGTCCTTGCGACTTGCAGATCATTGGTCTCTTTCGCCGAGGTCAGTGGCACAGTTTTCTGTAAAAGAATGGCTTTCATTCTGCTTAAAGTATCAATTCGTATAGAAGAGATGTTCTGTGAAGGCCATAACGGCGACTCCCGGTCTGTCTTGGTTTTTCAAAACAATACTTTCATACAGGAAGTGACCCTGGCTGACACAGTTACGAGATAGGGTAAACCTGCCAACATGCCACAGCAGCTGTGATCGTTCAACATGAGGTAACTTCCATTAGAAAGCTGTCCAAAAATTGGATCAATCACCGCAGCTGGAGAACCTTGCAGGTGGCAGGATAAGTTGTTAGAGGAACCATCCCAGGCCCCGTGTAAATTAATACCCTAAAAAAGGACAGAACTGCTTAGTGTGTTTTCACAATTTTTACCACTAAGAAAAACTTCTCTTCCCCCACTTCAACATTTGTGTGTGTATGGTAATTCCCAGGATGTCTTGATGTATTCTTTACCCAACCTTTCATATGTGCCTGCTGGTATATGTTTCAAGCAATACTGAAAATGGAAAATTGTAACAGGCAGAGTGATTGTTCAGTCTATTATCCATTCAATGGTTGGCTTTTCAGCGACTGTAAATGGCAATCTTTCCAGTTTTTCAATGCTCAGCACTTTATAGTCTGCTCCCCTCTGTGCCAGTTTGATCTTTTTATCTGTGAGATTGAATTCTGAAAACAGTGACAGGGTATTGATTAAATGTCAAGGCACATTGCCTGAATGCAGGTTTTGTAAAGTCCAGCCTAATAGCATGATAGAACGTAATTGCGACTGACCATGTTGCAACATGACCAAGTCTTGTTCCATGATGTCTATGGCAGAAGATACTATGCTGTCCAAAGAATATATCCTGGTCAACAGAGTCGTTAACCCATTGTCAACTACAAAGAGAGATTTCTCTAAGTTAATACGATCAATTTCTCGTATTCTTTCAGCCGTCTCTGCTTGCGTAATCTTCCATGCTTCGTTATACAGAGCATAGATACCAGCATATATAAAACGTTTATGACGCAGTTTAGTAGGTCCTTGTAAGAAGTCCCTCAGATCAGTACCATCTTTAAGTAAAGATAAGTTTTGTTTTACATCCTTTCTTGTATATTTGTGTAACCACTCAAGGCACAGTTTCCCTACACTGTATGTTGTTACTACTCCTGGATGCTGTCTCTGAACATATCTTGGGTCTGGCCTAGTGAAAGTGAACCCTTTTGTTTTATTCAGGAATCTATCTTGACAGTGGTTTGCGTCTGTGGTCCAGATTAACCATTTTTTCCAATCTGAATCTGTTCTGTTGTGAAGCAAAATAATATGTACGTCGACCTCCCCCTCTGAAGTGTTACTGCTATCAGGGGTAGGTATAGGTATGGACGGTTTGTTTAACTCTTTGATCTTGGCTAACCCAAGACAAGATGTCTGTTGGACAGTATCATTCAAAAACATTATTTGCCCTGGGATGATGCAGGCTCTAAAAAAAGCTTCTAATCCCTGCACCTGCCAGTCTTTTGTGCCCTAGACAGTTTTTGTCTCAATGTTGTCTTTCCAAAAGACGAAACCTAACAAAGACAGCTGAGCATAAAAGGCCGCAGAATAAATGTGCTTGGTATTTGTCAACATACTTTTCATTATTGTCCTATTAACATTTTAAAGTAAAATGATTCTGGATTGGCTACATTAAAACCTGAAAAGTATGGAAATTTGCCATAAAATGTTTTTGAGCTACCCTTTGGTGGCGTTGGACAATGTTCCCATTGGTTATACATCAGTACATTTCTAGGATTTGCAGATTTGTGCAAGAAATGATGACCATAATGATTATAACAATACATTTGTTCATAATCTGATGAACCTTCTAAATATTCATGATTTGTAAACTGTGCAAACATTTCTGAGTCTGACATCATATTATTAACAGTCTCAAAGTCTCAATCATCAGTAAAGATACTAGATGAAACAAAGTCATTCAAGGAAATCTTGAACTGGTGAGGAATCTTCAACAGATCTGCCGGACCAAAAATGTCCTATTTAGTTCTGTCCCAAGCTATACCACCAGGTATAGGAACGGCTGAGCTATTCACTGATGACAAGTCTCTTTGTTCATGATGAGATGATTTGTGTGGCTTGAGGAGTAAATTGATGTTCTTACTTGCTGTGTCCTTTTTTACATATCTTCCATTTATCAGCATTCCCAAAGTTATTACCAGAGTCAACCACAGTAGAAGAAAAAGCACACCCAACACAATCCAAAGTTAAATCCATGGTAAAACCAGATAAGTCTTTTCCAGTGGAAGAAAAAAAGTCTGTAGCTTGTTCTTTCAAAGTTCTTTCCCCTGGCGTCGTTTCAGGCTCGCAAGGATCCTCAGAAAACATATCAAAGTTAATGAAATAGCCAGAGGCAGTTCTGTCAATTGTAGGGATTGCATCAGGATTTGTTGAAATCGCTGGAACCACTTGATCACTTGTTACTTCATTGTAGACAGGTGTTTCTTGATGAACTGTTATTTGGGTTTCAAGAGGTACAAGTTCCATAGCTTTGTTGCATAGTCCTTCATTTCGCACTGCAGATTCTTCAAACGTGACGAGTCTCTCAGTTTGAAACTCTTGGATAGTAGCCAGATTAGGGCGTCTGCTACATTGTTGGAGTCCACTTGGCCTACTGCTTATGATCGGCCATATGATGTGGTTTGACCAGGTCGATGGACACAAACCTGTTCTCCTTTTTACCAACAAGGGGCAGCAATAATACTGTTCTTGATCTGTGGGTTGCTAGGACAGGTACTGGTTGTCTGTAAGAAGGCCCAATTTCCTTCTTGTCCGCGATCTTTTCTCTGACTAGATCTCCAATCTTTAGAATCCAGACTAGCCTTGCTGTGACGGTTGGTTTCTCTTCAGTGGTTGTTGGCTTTAGGAACACGTTACTTTGTTTTGTTCGTATTTCATTTAAGTCCTGCAAAACAGCCAAACGATCTTTGATATCAAAGGGTTTTTGTTCTACCACTGAAATCTGACAATCGAGATCCGAAATTATCATTCTGGTTCCAAAAAGAACTTCATATGGAGTGATACCCCCTAGAGAACTTCTTGGAAGATTGTTAAGACTACGTTGGACACTTATTAGATGTATTACCCACCTGTCACCCGAGCCTAATACCCTACCTGTTATAGATTGCTTTATGTCCCGTTTTTTTCTCTCCACTACCGAATGTCCCTCAGGATGTAATAGACTAGAGTACCGCAATGCAACGCCCAATTTGGCCATGGCCTCCTTGTAAGCTTCAGAGCTAAACGCAGGACCCTGGTCAGGATGTAGCGTGCCGACTGCGTATGTGCCGATAAAGATTCGCAAATCTTTTGTAACAGTTTAAGTGTCAGCCGAGCGCTGAGGCCACATTCAAATGAATCTTGAACACGAATCCACTGCATCCATGATATATTAATAGTTAACATCCCTCTCTAAGGGACCGCAGTGATCCAGGTAAACGCAAGCTAATGGTTTATCGGAAATTAACAGGGGCATCTGCGCAGGGCGTTTCACTGCAGAGACTTTCATCTTTTGGCAGATTTCACATTCCAAAACATAGTTTCTGGTTTGTTTCCTCATGCGCGGCCACCAGTATAGCTGTTTTAATAATGACACTGTGGCGGAAGCACCTGCGTGTGCAGAGGCAAGCCCTTCATGTGCTGCTAAGATTAGTCCTCCTCTATGTTCCATGTTTGGAATTACCTTATCCCCCACTCCAGGGATTCGAGCAAACGGAACATTGTTCGCATTAGCTGTATACAAGTATTTGAGTGGAAAGCCTTTTGGTAATGTTTTACCACTGTCTTTGCTTGAAGCATTGACAGCTGCATTATTTCGCTGTCTATTTTCGTTTTTGAACGAGTGATTGCAGCTATGGAAGCAATTTGCACAGCTGCATTCACGGCTTCATCAGCCAATGAATTCCCTGCAACGTGAACGCCATCATGTTGATGACACAGTGTATATATCACATGAGCGTTGTGTAATCCTTGTCGTAACTGAACTACT
This sequence comes from Lissotriton helveticus, assembly GCF_964261635.1. Taxonomy (NCBI): domain Eukaryota; kingdom Metazoa; phylum Chordata; class Amphibia; order Caudata; family Salamandridae; genus Lissotriton; species Lissotriton helveticus. Next base: position 1,672,323,139 of record NC_136059.1, read on the forward strand.
TGTTACCAAAGCAACTTATGCTTGATTGTGCCACCTTTTGCATCTTGGTAACCGTTTTGAATCCAGTTTTGCAAGTATTCATTGTAAGATTGAACACAATAATATGAAGCGCACACTATGAGTGTGGGGAATTCGCGATCCGTATTCTCAAGCGCCATCATGAATGCTTGTAGTTCAGCTCACTGAGCTGTATAATCTCCTAGATATTGTGTTTTAGTGACCATTGGTCGGAATTTGCATTTGCGCCAACGACCTTTAAGGATCGAGCACGCAGCGCTACAACCTTGTTTACCCCCCGTGGCGGGCTGAGCTGATACGTCAGTATAAATTATACATTCATACTGCTCTAGAGGTAGACTTTCAGTAGGCAGAGGACATTCTTGTTCATATTGGTGAAATGCTTGTGTTTTCAAATATGGGTAAAAAACGTATTCAACGTCTGTTGCAGCAAAAGAATTAACCCATTGTATCCATCTCGGATGTAAAGCTTTTGCATTGAGAATGCTCGCTTTTGTTACTGCTTCTAAGGCATGTACAGGAGTAACAACCAGAATGTGCTCACCCTGTGCGAGGGCTCTCTCTTTTGCAACTGCAGTTTGAACCGCTGTCAGAATTTTTTCTGTTGAAGTGAATTTCATTTCTGCTTGCGTGTACAAGTGTGATTTGTAAGCTATTGGTACTTTTTCACCTTCGTTAAAAGTTAAGTACGTGAATCCGCATTGTCCTGGAATGATTCGGATCACTAAGTTTCCTTCGTTTGTGCATGTTTGCAAATGTTTTGTTGCTAACATGTCTATTTGCAGTTAACACAAATTTTCTATGTGTTTTTGAGTCCAATTAACTGTTTTGAAATCAGGTTTGATTAGTTTGTAGAGAGGGTTAACCCTTTCTGTGTAATTTAGAATGTATGTTCTTCCGAAATTTAGGAAACCTAGAATTGACTATACGTTTTTCAGTGTTTTTGGAGGTTGGAGCAGCGCACATTTCTCTAGAAAGTTTGCTGCCAGGCTTTTGCCTTCACTTGAAAGTTCATATCCTAGAAAAAGGACGTTGAGGTTGTGGTATATAAATAAATAATACCGGATCTAGGTTTTACTGGACATAGCAATAACAGATAGCTCAATAAATAAGAGTCAAGATTCGAGGTAGTAGGAGTTTGCAGGTTTAATACAGCATAAAGGACAGGAACAGGACAACCTGCACGGGAACAGGATGGCAGCGCTGCCGGGGGCAGGATCAGAATCGGCACAACACTTAATAACAGTGCACAAATATATATACTAAAACAGTTACATTACAATGAATTACAGTAGGCGGAGCAGTGGGCGTGGTCAATAGCAGTCGCGAAAGATAAGGGTGAAAATGGGTGTAACAGGGGCGTATACATAGACATGTGATGTAAACGTAACAGAATATGTCATAAATGGGGCGGAAACATGGAGGGGGCTACCTAAGGAGCCGGGACCTCTAACCTAATGGTGCGCGTAAACTGACAATGACGTGTTACTAGGAGAAGCTGGGGGCTATGAACTCTGTGCTAGGAGCAGAGACTGAAGTCTGGAGAGTCAGGGCGACATGTACCTAAACAGTATCTAGTATCTGATGTTTAGAGAACATGTTGATATAAACTAAGAGTCAGGAGGGGAGAGGCTAACGGACTCTAAGACTGGAGCATGCATTATTCTACATGTAGTGCGTGATGAAGAATATTAAATGACCATTAAATGCAGTATTTCTCTTACATGGAGACGTAAAGGCTAGACAATGACGGAAACTATTGATGCGATTCAGTAGCTTAGGAATGCAGAGAAGGAGGGCTGGACTGATAACTAGAATCATAACATACTCTTGGCAGACTCGTAGGCAGAGCCAGGCTGAGCCGGGCACTGTGAGGCAGGAAGTAAGTGAAGGGTCGAGGATACAGGTGGGGGCTGTATCGCTCCTCAGCGAGGCTCAGGAGACAGGAGCTGAATCTGGTGTCCGGGCCCTTTTGAGGCCTAGAAACGGGGACTTTACAATGAAATAACGTGCACACTGAGAAACGTGGCAACGTAACTTTACATAGGCCTGATACTCGTAGCTTTCACGAGAACTGGAAACTGGCATACTAGTGATGGACACAACTGTAATTGCGTCTTTAATCAAACATGGGGGAAACATATGCATATTTAATCATGCACACATAACATAAGATGGAGGACACGTAGGGACACAGAACATGGCAAAATTTACTTTTCCACATTCCCTCCTTGTCACTACGTTTCCATCAGGAAACATCAATATTCATGATACCACCTATCATTTCATACAGTATCATTTGCTCGTCTCGAGTTTTCTTGGAACTGGATTTAGGACGGGACTTGGGACTAGGAATACAAGATGTAGCACAAATGCCGCAAATCGCAGGGCCACATTGTAAACAGAGGCAGCAACTGAATATGATCGCTACTGCAATACCCAGAAATGACAATACTTTCCATCCCCAGGCGGAAATTATATTCCAGAACCAACCGGACCATGTCCAGGTGCCTGGATCTTGGTGTAACATATGGGCAATTTTATGGAGTCTGGTAATAGCTGAATAAACAGACGGCGCGTTATTAGGAATGAAAATGCAGCAACTAGATCCGATGACTCTACAGGCCCCGCCCCTATCGGCCAGTATGACGTCAAGGACGAGACGATTCTGGAGCACGACAATTCTCATAAAGGATTGTTCTTCGGTTAAGTTACCTAGAGCAGAAGTAGTCTCAATCACTACTGCTTCAAGTGTTCTGGTTAATCTACGTATCAGTTTACTATTTACAACAGTACCTAAGTAGGGGAAGACACCTTTATTGATATCTATGTATTGTTCTAGAGCAGTTTCAGTATAATCGACAATCGGGAGATTTCTCTTGTGTCTAGTATGTACTAGGTGGGAATTCCTATGATAGTCAGGTGGGGCTAGGAAAACTGGTGGCAGTAGGAAGGCAATGTAACATGTACCCTCCCAATCGAGGGGCAGACGAACATATGCGGTCTGACCACAAACAAAATAAGAATGAGGTGAAGCTTTGAAAATAGATTTCCTACTGTCACTATACTTGACAATAGTAGTACAATCACTATGGCCTACATGTACGGAACCATTATTTCGGACACATAATTCACCTTTGACTGGTAGTACTGAAATAGCAGGTAAGTCTGGAGTAGAATCAGACTGAACATTCAGGACCATGAAATTCGAAGAATAATTACCTAGATTATAAACTTCATTCTCTAGATCTAACCCTGTTCTGTGGGGAAGACCTTGCTTGTCTGGGAAACATGTACTGTTCAGAAAAGACATATCTGTTGAGGATGACGTTAACGTGGACCATGCTCCACACAAACCATTATGTGAAAATGGATAAGGAAAGAGTGGCAGAACTCCCTTCGGTGTCTGGAAAGGGGGGAGTCGACCACACACCCAACAATTTGTGGCATTGCTGGTCTGGTGTGAATAATGTAACATGCGGATAAAAGAGTTATTACGCATAGCAAGACGATATGAGAGTTCATGAGGAGGCAGATCACTAAACGTGTGCTCTACTGTAACATTAGCAGACTTATTTACATGAGAAACTGAAAAACACAAATAAAATGCATAACTGGTGCAGGAAATCATAATGCTGAAATATAGCAGAAAACATAAAATAATAGTGCAACTTCTAGAGTTCTCACTAGCTCTCTCTCTGTGGGGGTCTATTATATACATGTCAGAAACCGGTCTAACCGTTTCACCTAGGGGAGGACTTAGACAATCAAACTGGCTGACTTATTTTACTAGACCTTAGTTTAAGCTTATACTCCTGTTGCGGAGTTTTCTCTAACAGGGAAGGGTTCGTAGCAATGTCTTTTGCGGGACAGTCCTTAAGAATAGTACTTTGGCAGTCTTTAAGATCCTCGGAAATGTTCTTTGAAACAGGTTTCAATCCAAAAAATCTTTTCACATGTGACAAATGGACCCAGCCCTTCCTGCCTTCCAGCTTGACGGCAGTACGGGTGGCCAGGAGGACCTGTCGGGGTTCCTTCCAGCGGGGCTCCAACGGACTTGAACGATCAAAGTTCCTGACCAAAACCATGCATCCGGGAACGATTTCATGCGGTGCCACCTCGGTATTGTCTGGAAATGCGGCAGCAACCTGTGAACGACAAGAGTTGAGGGCAGACATCAAGGAAGCTAGGTAATCTGTCAGCATATTACTTGAAACATCGGTAATACTTCGAGGTCTAGGTGTACCCCACATGTTAGGGGGGCGGCCGAATACGACCTCATAAGGGGACAGACCTGATCTGGAATGTGCGACCATGCGCATATAAAACAAGGCAACTGGCAGAGCTACTAGCCAGTCCACACCTTTCTCTTTGCATACTTTTGCAATTCGGATTTTCAGGGTCTGATTATGTCTCTCTACGAGACCGGCTGCTTCTGGATGGCGTACACAATGGAACTTCCACTGGTACCCTAACAAAAGGGAAACATGTTTCATCAACTCGGATGAGAATGGCTGGCCGTTGTCAGAATATACGACTCTAGGGAGTCCGTAGCGGGGGAAGAATTCACGAACCAACTGCTTGGCAGTGGTCGCGGCTGTGTAATCTGGGACTGGATATGCCTCTGTCCACCTGGACAAAGCGCATACCACTACAAGGACATACTTGAAACCTCGACATCGCTCCATCTGAATATAATCCATCTGGAGGACTTCAAAAGGGTGGTCAGGGGGCTGGAATCCACCTTGTTCCACCGGAACACTTTTACCTGGATTAAACTGACAACATATCATACAGGTACGGACTTTCTGCTTGGCTGCAGCTCGTAAATGCTTGTTGAACCAAATGTTCTGGATACTGTCTAACATAGCTTTTTCTCCTAAATGTGCTGGACTATGTGCGGTATTGATAATGACTTGAACCATAGAATCGGGGAGAAACCATGTGGCTTTACCCTTCGTTACCCATCCCTGATCTGTCTGGACCCCTCCTTGTTCGGACCATTTCTTGATTTCATCGGGAGTAGCATGTAACTGGATATCTATGACATCTTGAGTGGGGTCCTTAACTGTCATACAGGTAGTCAGATCTGGAGTGTATGTCGGTGTCTTATTAACTGGAATGTCTGGTGTCTGTGCTGTAAGCTTGGCTGTGCGATCTGCTAGATCATTACCTTGAGAAATAGTGTCAGTAACTTTCGTATGTGCTTTGCATTTCATGATAGCAATGGATGTCGGTAAGTGTATGGCATCTAACAGAGCTTGAATAAGGAGACCATGCTGAATCTTGAGTCCATGAGAAGTCATGAAACCTCTCTCCTGCCAGAGCACTCCGAAGTCGTGTACGACTCCAAATGCGTAACGTGAATCTGTGTAAACATTAACTTTCAGGTTCTTGGCGTGTATGCAGGCTTGTGTCAGAGCAACTAGCTCTGCTGCTTGAGCAGACAAGGTGTCAATACGGTGTGTTTCAATAACTTCAGTGTCAGTAGTCACTGCATACGCGGCTACTAGTTCTCCTGTACTTGTTCTCATACATGAACCATCCACATAAAGTGTCAGGTCTGGATCTGGTAATGGAATATCTGTCAGATCTTGTCTTGGCTTAGTCATAATATTAACTACTTCCACACAGTCGTGTGTGGCAGGATTTGAATTAACTGACGGTAACAGTGTGGCAGGATTTAAAACGTTGCAGCGTCTGATTTCTATGTGTAGCTGAAACAGTGTCAATTCATAACCTGTTAAACGTGCAATTGTCAAGTGCTGAGTCTGTGTTCGGTTTAAAAGAACTTCCACGGAGTGTGGGACTTGTACTGTCAAGGAATGTCCTAATACTATGGAATCACATTGTCTGATAGCTAGTGCTGTGGCTGCAACTGACTTGAGGCACGCAGGCAGAGCCTGGGCTACAGGATCTAATGTGCTCGAAAAATAAGCACAGGGCTTGTATTGTCCTGCTTGATCTTGTGTGAGAACAGATAATGCTGTACCTTCCCGTTCTGTGACGAAAAGTGTAAAAGGCTTACTGTAGTTCGGTGTAGCTAGAACTGGAGCTTGGCATAGAGCCTTCTTTAACTCATTGAAACTAAGTGTATGTTCAGATGTCCAAGGGAGGACAGTCGATACGGCTGCCTCCTGTGTCGTTAACTGTATCAGTGGTTTAGCTAGAAATGCATACTGAGGAATCCATTGTCTGCAGTAAGAAGTGAGGCCGATAAAAGCACGTACCTCCTTCTGGGTCTTGGGCTGAGGAAGACTCGCTATTAACTGGATACGGTCGGGTGTCAACTGCCTACCCCTCTTGGACAGTAAGTGGCCTAAATAGATCACTTGCTGGACACAGAATTGAAGCTTAGAAGGGGACACCTTGTGCCCCATCTCGGCAAGGAAATACAAGACTGTAAGGGATGCTCGCTCGCAAGCACGTTCAGAACGGGCTGTGATCAGTAGGTCATCGACATACTGGAGCAGGGCAGTGTCAGTTGGCATGTGAATATTGTCTAGTTGTCTCTTAAGTGCTTGACTGTAAATACTTGGACTTTCTGTGAAACCTTGAGGAGCGCGTGTGAACATATAGCTCCTTCCATTTAAACAAAATCCGAAAAGAAACTGGCTGTCTGGATGAATGGGGACACTGAAGAACGCGTTCTTGAGGTCTATGACTGAAAAAAATGAGGCTTCAGAATCAATGGCTGTCAATAGGGAAGAGATATCTGGGACAACTGGGTACTGGGGAATAATACATTTGTTGAGTTCCCGGAGGTCAATCACTAATCGATATACTGGGGGTGCATTTGGATCAGTACGTTTCATGACTGGAATGATCGGAGAATTACATACATTGGAGTCAGTTTCTACAACTACTCCTTGAGCGATGAGCTCGTCAGTAATTTTGGATAAGGCTGCTACAGCCTCAGGTGGCAATCTATACTGCCTGATTCGTGGTAACACTACACCTGGCTTGAGAGTCACACGATGGGGTGTGATTTGCATATAACCAACATCAGTTGGACCTTGTGCCCATAGATGCTGCGGAACATTAGACAATCTCGGATCAAAATCTCGTAATACATAGTGACCCTTGAAGTCACGTAGGAACAATCGTATTCCCTCGGGGGAGCAGCATATGACTGCACCTAATTCTTTCAGTGTCTTAATGCCTAACAGATTTTCTGGACATGACTTCGTAAGTAACAGATCAGTAGTGCGGGACAATGGACCTACTTCTAGAGTAACTGGCTGAGATATCTCATTTATAATAGGCTTTCCTGAAAATCCAAGGGAAACATTTCTAGAGCCTGAGAGCGGAGCCCCTGGAACTTCGGCGTGACTGATGGTGGTCCTACTTGCCCCTGTATCAATCAAAAACTTTCTGTCTTTCCCTAATACTTGACTATGAACATAGGGACCCTCTTGATCTACAGGTATCTCGATGAGAGGCAAGCCTACCTCCCTCTCTAGGCTGTTTCATGAATATGGCTGATACTCTGGATACTCAGACTGCGCATACTGGTACATCTGCTGTGTAACATGCTGTGTTGCAGCAATAGGCTGCGGTACTGGAACTGTCTGTTGTGCATTCTGTGGCTGAGAAGTCTGTGAAACTTGTTCTTGTCTAGGCGGACGTGGTCTTTCTTTAGTTTTACCGGTAGCTATATTGTGTTTCAGAACTGCACACTCGTTTATGAAATGACCTGGCTGTTTACAATAATTGCATGTCCCTTTAACGGGAACTGCAGGATGACTGGCTTGATTCGTACCCCTCTTCTGACTGTCTTGAGGAATAGATTGTGCAACTAGTACTTTCATTTTCGTGTCTTTCATACGTTTTCTTTCATTATCTTGCTCTTCTCTGATTCTATTCTGGTGGTATTGAAGCATCTGTAACATCTGGGACGGGGTATTAGCTTGCCAGGTACTTTCGACTTTCAAAACTCGATTCTTAACTTGTGGACTTGAATTCTCGACTAATTTAGTAACAAAAAGATGAGGGTATGACTCGCTACTTGTCTTGAGGCCACTGTTTATACTAAAACATTTTTCAAATCTAGAATAAAAATCACTAGTGTCTTCGTCTTGTTTCTGTTTACAGGCTGAGATTGCATCCAAGTCTTCCTTTTTCGTGGCTAATAATCTTGGCAAAACTTGTATTAACAGTTCTGGTAATTCTTTACATTTCTCTCCTAGACCGATACCTGGTACTCGTATCTTGTCTTCGGCTTCGAGAACTGCCCAATCGATCTTTTTCTCTCCCACCTCCCATTCTTTTTCCTTGAGTTTTTCATATACCCCTGCGGGCAACAGGACTTTTAACATTTTAATTATATCTGGATACGTGTATTCTCCCATACGGAGCATGTCCTTTAATTCTCGGTGGAACCCTGCTGGATCTTTGTCATGACAGGGAATTAACTTTTTCATCTCTAAGAGTTCCATCTTTGTAATCGGAGTGTAAACAAACACTCGTTGCATTTCACCATCTGTTGTCCTAACTGGGTGTACTTCTCGTAACGGATTCTGTCTGTCTATGTAAAACGGTTTACTTTCTGGAGGTGAGACATGAACAAAATGCGGGTTCAAAAAAATACTATATTTGTGGCGCTGTTCTAGAATGACACTAATTAAATCGGTACCTAAACCTTTCCATCTATACTGGAGTAACTCGTTCAGGACATCGTGTAACGGACCTGGATCAGAATGTTGACCCTCATACAATGTAATGAGGTGCTGGATCATATACATACCCCCCAGTCGCTGCTCGGCTGGGGGCAATTTCAGGAACATTTGTGCCACTATTTCGTCTGGAAAAGTGGTAGAATCAGTAATCCATCGGACTGCTGATCGGGCTAGTTCTTGTTCATGCATAGTACTTAATTCACTGTAACCGATTCGTGATTTCAGAATGTGATCGGTAGCTTGAAATACTTGTTCCAGAGAACCTTGTTCTGGTGCTGGATGATGTAAAACTGACTTGTGTTCTAGGCGCAAATGGCGATCTGGAAATCTTGATTTTCCTACATACGCTATTCTAGTGGGATTCTCGTCCTCTACCTCTTCAGTAGAGTCATTTTCTTTCTCGCTTACTTGTGCTGCTTTACGTTGTTCGTGTAACTTTAGTATTTCCTTACGAATTTTCTTGTACATACTCTCTATACTACTGATAGTCTTGTGTTTACCCTCGGCTATATTATCACTCCACCTTGTCAGGATTTTCATTTCGGCCGGATCTTTAGTCGGGTAATCTTGTTCTCTTATTAGACAATTAATCAGAAACTTTAATATCATGAGCTGGATCTCAGCTTTCCTTTGAGACATGGCTTCGCCAATACTTTCTGGATCATCCCCTGTACGGATGAAACAATATATTCTGTCTAGATCTCCTTTCATATCTGGTAGGGTGTCTAAATACCCGGTCACCCGTCTTACACGGATGGAATATATTACTGTACTATCATCACCTGCAACTGGATCATAGCGGCATTCAGTGAGAGCTCGTCGGATTTCTGCAACGGACTTAAATTTGGGCGTACGCTGTAACGCACATTCATGTAACTCGGCCAACGTTCTACGTTGGTGCGGTGGCGGGGTACCAGGAGGACCTCCCCCTGCGGCCCCTAAACTGGAATCGTCGACTGATACTCTTCGTACCAGCGCGGCGGGAAATTGTAATGTAGGCTGGACCGGGGGTACCGTAGCAGGTACTGCAAGAGGTGCCCCGGTGTCTGGGGGAGCAGGAATTGCCTGATTTACAGGGACTGGCGGAACAGGATTTGCATATTCCGGGACTGTGTCGTCCAAATAGGACGAGATGAAAATATCAGCTGCGGTCGGTTTGTGACGTAGCTTAGTCGGAACTAGTGGTGGCGGAAAATTACTGGATGCCTCCGGGGTTGCTTTTGGCAAGCCCTCGGCAAGAAGAGGATACATACCCTTGATGAGGGCATGCCTCTGTCTGTCTGACTGTTCTGTTTTAACTCGTTCACCTATCTCGATTAGTTCCCTTTCCTGGGCTCGTTCCAAGGATTCTCTACTTAGTTCTGACTTTCTGATTTCTTTTTCGGTTCTTTTATGAGATTCTTTGCGCCATAACTCGATGGCATCTTTCTGTGACTGTCTGGCTTTCTTTTTCCATAATGCTTCTTCTACTCTCATGATGCACTCGGCATCCCACGTACCTGATACGGGCCATCTATACTTTTCCTCTAACTCTTTGGTATACTCTACCCATAAATCTAGATATAATATGGCACTTATGCCATGCTTCTGATACATAAAATGACCTGGACTGTCCCTAGGCGGGACAGGAACTGCTGCTTCTAGCAGACCTTTTCTAGTTTTTAACTGACGTAATTTCGAGAATAAGGGCATGACTGAACTGTAATCTAGACACAATACAATACACAATGAACACGATAATTACTTCACATTCATACCACGACATTAAAATACATGAAGAATATTTAAAATAACAGTTCGAACAGAATACTACCTGGAATACTGAAAACAGAATACATGAATTTTCTCGAGAACAGAACTGACTAGAACAGAAACTAGATGCACTGCTGAAACAGTACGAAACTTACCGGTCTCATAAAGAGACACGTCAGGACCCGCATCCACCGAAGTGGACACTTCGTTTTGGGTCTGTGTACCACCAACCCACGGACCAGAGTCAATTAGATTGACCCTGTCTAGATACTACCCCAGCAATGGTACTCACCGGGCAGCAAGAACGGAAGGCCTCGGACTGGACTGGACTGCTTCGACGCCGGACGGACGAACTTCGAACTTCTGTTACGGGTGGGCCTCCGGATACCTCGGACCTTGGACTCTCGGCTTGGGCTCTGGTCGGGACTCGCCGCGTTCCTCCACCGCCTCGTCTGGATGCTGGACCGCCACCTCCGTCTCCTCCGTGGGCCTGAGGGATACTTGAAGCAGAAATATCTGCACGTGCACGGTATGGTTCCGTCACGGCTGCAGAGGGTCAGGGGGCCGGCGTGGCTTCACCGGCACGTGGGGAAAGGGCAAGTCCCTATTCGGGCGCCATTATGTGGTATATAAATAAATAATACCGGATCTAGGTTTTACTGGACATAGCAATAACAGATAGCTCAATAAATAAGAGTCAAGATTCGAGGTAGTAGGAGTTTGCAGGTTTAATACAGCATAAAGGACAGGAACAGGACAACCTGCACGGGAACAGGATGGCAGCGCTGCCGGGGGCAGGATCAGAATCGGCACAACACTTAATAACAGTGCACAAATATATATACTAAAACAGTTACATTACAATGAATTACAGTAGGCGGAGCAGTGGGTGTGGTCAATAGCAGTCGCGAAAGATAAGGGTGAAAATGGGTGTAACAGGGGCGTATACATAGACATGTGATGTAAACGTAACAGAATATGTCATAAATGGGGCGGAAACATGGAGGGGGCTACCTAAGGAGCCGGGACCTCTAACCTAATGGTGCGCGTAAACTGACAATGACGTGTTACTAGGAGAAGCTGGGGGCTATGAACTCTGTGCTAGGAGCAGAGACTGAAGTCTGGAGAGTCAGGGCGACATGTACCTAAACAGTATCTAGTATCTGATGTTTAGAGAACATGTTGATATAAACTAAGAGTCAGGAGGGGAGAGGCTAACGGACTCTAAGACTGGAGCATGCATTATTCTACATGTAGTGCGTGATGAAGAATATTAAATGACCATTAAATGCAGTATTTCTCTTACATGGAGACGTAAAGGCTAGACAATGACGGAAACTATTGATGCGATTCAGTAGCTTAGGAATGCAGAGAAGGAGGGCTGGACTGATAACTAGAATCATAACATACTCTTGGCAGACTCGTAGGCAGAGCCAGGCTGAGCCGGGCACTGTGAGGCAGGAAGTAAGTGAAGGGTCGAGGATACAGGTGGGGGCTGTATCGCTCCTCAGCGAGGCTCAGGAGACAGGAGCTGAATCTGGTGTCCGGGCCCTTTTGAGGCATAGAAACGGGGACTTTACAATGAAATAACGTGCACACTGAGAAACGTGGCAACGTAACTTTACATAGGCCTGATACTCGTAGCTTTCACGAGAACTGGAAACTGGCATACTAGTGATGGACACAACTGTAATTGCGTCTTTAATCAAACATGGGGGAAACATATGCATATTTAATCATGCACACATAACATAAGATGGAGGACACGTAGGGACACAGAACATGGCAAAATTTACTTTTCCACAAGGTGGGCAATTCGTGATTGATTGAAATTGAATTTGTACCCTTCAGAGGCGAAACCAAGTATGATGGTGTTCGCCCTGTTCAAGTGCCTATCCAAGTCATCATCTGTCAGATAGATATCATCGACATATGATAATGCCTCATCATCATAGGTTTGTAGTAACTCTGTTACTCTTGCTGAAAATAACCCTGGACTATTCTTGAATCCCTGAGGGAGACAACAGAAGTGACGCTGTGTTCCCATAATTGAGAAAGTGGTCAAATGCCTACTTTCTGGTGCAATATTTTGACAGAAGAAACCATTATAAATATCTAATGTAGTTTTATATTCGTTACGCACAATGTTATTCATTAGTGCTGCACTGTATTGCAAAAGTTTTGCAACAAGAGTTTAAATGTCTGTAATGCAATACTAGACAATATGTATTGTCTGGTTTGGAGACAGGAAACAAAGGAATGTTCATTGACGAGGTGAATGTTTCAATCACCCCTTGGTATTCAAGTTGATCTAATATCTCCCTGAACTGTTTTTTAGCTTCTTGCTTAACTGGACACTGCTAATGTGCAGTTGGTTGAGTTTTTACCTGGATTTTATGTTGAGGAGAATCCTCATCCCATCCTTCATGATTTTTATATAATTCAGGAGCCTGGGCTACTGCCCATTTCCTGGCATAGGTATATTTTAAATGAATTGGAATGTGGCTGGAGAAAGCTTGCATAACAATGTCCTCACCATGTGGGCACTCCTTGAAAAATTGTGGTGGTCATTCTTTTTCAGCTAGAAGAATGTCATAAACCTTAGAAAGCCGCTCACAGAAGCATGCTCTCACTTTTCTTGGTATGTCCCCCTCCATCCGTAGTGTTATTTTATATAACTTATGTGGACAACTAATCCTGGTATCTGCAGTTTCAACTTGAATGAATTTATTCAAGTCCACTGTCTCCAGATGATCCTTCAAGTTCTTGCGAGCTATGGTGATTTCTGCTGCGCTGTCCAACATTGTCTGAGTCCACTCCCCGTTCTTGAGTTGTGTCCTCAAGATCCTCGGCATGTCTGATTTTTAGACCTGCTACCTTCTTTTTGGTGAATTGAGTTTTCTTATTTTTCTGAACGTGTTGATCGTCTTTGGACTTCACGCGTTCTTCCTTGTGATCTGACCGTCCTCTTCTTTCAGATTTCTGTGACGAAGTCTGAAAGGTAGGAGAGGAACTTGTATCAGTATCTTGATATCTATCAGGTTTTCTTAAATTATCCCTATTCCTGAGGTTATACCACCTTTCAGAGGGCTCCTTTTGAGGAGACCTACCTCGGGACTGAGAACGCTTCTCTTTAGAAGTTTGTTTGATGTTCTCCCACTTCTTTTTAGAAGTAGTAGGAGTGTTTATATTAAAGACCTTTTCAGGACTTTCAGACAGTTGGGGTTTAACTGGTTTCCCACCCAAGCTGTCTCTGCCTAATTCTTCATAAGATTTTTCAATTATTCTAGCCAGTTCTTGTGGTTGCTCAGTTACATCAAATTCCCTTAACTTTTGGCAGATCGCCACTGATGCTGCTTCACCTTTAATATTAGCTAATATTATTGTTGAGACCTGTTTGAAATCTTTCAGTAATTTCATACCGAGATTCAAAGCAGGCTCTGCCCTGCATTCATTTTGAATATGTTTCAGGAAGTCAGGTATTACCGCCATAGATGGAACACCCTGTGTTGTAGTGTAGATTGCAGCAAAGACTGTACCCCAAGTGTCGCAGTCCTCATGATGTGGTGCGATCCCCATTGGTAAACAGATTGTTAAAATTCTGTGTTTCTCATGAGGGGTAGTATTAGGAAATACTGCTTCGATTTGAGTAGTTTTTGAGCTATCCAGAATGGAATTTCTTTCCATTTTGTGGGTAATTTACCAACGATTGAGTGTAAAGTCTGTGGTGTAATTTTATTTGTATTCCCCTTGTGGGGGGATGTTGTGGAATCAGTTTTGCTGGTTGGACTGTGAAAGTCCGCATGACATATTGAACCAATTGTCTACGGATTTTGAGTAGTTCTTTCAGTTGAACTAACAGTTCCGCATCTGATATTTCTTCAATGGCAGGATGTGGTGTATAGCTGGTTAAAACCGGCCATGTTACTCCTGGTCTACCTAGTGAACTGAACATGGTAATAAGATTTATATGTTTTAGGGCGCCTTTAAATTAGAGAGCATGCTCCTGGTAACTTAGTGGAATTTCAATATCCTCAAAAGGAATGTATTCTGTTGGTGGTGCATCTTCTTTCTAGAAGTGAAACACATGTGTTACTAGATTTGCTTCAGGGAAGACTATACAAGAATAGAATACCTCTGTCTGGTGATATTCATGTGCCTCTATCACGAAAACTACCCTACCACCTCTTGCTGATAGGCCAGTTTTTTATAAGTTTTATAGTGATGATTTTCCTTAAATTTAGAGGTATGGTTATAGCATCCTCGTCGGTTTCTTGGAATCCTGTTATGTTAAAAGCATGTACGGCATTGTAGCCTGTAGCTCCTCTGGCCTCGGTATTATTATTGCCAGACATTTTGTTGACTGAAAGTTTGCAGAGCAAGTTTCAAGGAAACGAAGATAAGGTGCACAATATTTTGGAACACTGTATGCTTCGACATTGAAGAAACCAAAAAGGAATACATTGGATTTTTCGTCCTACTCAGCTATGGAGAATATTATCCTTTAACCCACTACCGAAGTCTATTGGAGTATTTACGGAAAAAAGGGTCTCTGAGAAAAGTACGACCGAGTTACTTTAGTATCTAGCATTAAATTAGTGCTTTACCAAATGTTGGGCGCCATGTAGTGTAGTTCCTATATTCCAAATAGGCTCTGCGCATTGGAATAATATATACTATTTATTTGATGTAGGACTTAAGTCAATAGCTCTATATTGAATATACTAAACTTAATTGTGTGTGTGCCAGCTAACTCAGAGGTCACTAGAAACTTTCTCGGATACACAAGAAGGAATTTGTTTCTGACAACCGCATAAACATGACAGCTTTGTTTCTCAAGAATAAGAATGTATCTCTCAGAGCCGTGGAAACAATAGAGACTAGTTCACTCAGTCAATAGTGCATGCTTCGTTTCTACAGAGTTGCAGAGAAATAGAGAGACGGGCATTTTCAATAAAAGGGTTTTATTTAACAGTCTTCTTTCTCATGCAAGAGAGGTGAACTGCTACAATCGTTATGCAGAATGCAAAGTATAATGCGTACAGCGTAAACAGTAATATGAAATAATACCGTAAGAGCATGGTATGGTTTCTAAGCCATATAAAAATACATACATAAATAACATAGTCTAAAATACTCAACTGGTGCTTCTAAAATACGCCTACCCCAATGTACCTAACCTAAGTCTAGTACGAGGGAAGAAGTAAGAATTGTTTAGCATAGGCTTTCGGTTTTTTGCCAAGAATCTACCAAAGTTTCTCTAGGTTGTTATCAGCTCCAAACCTTGTTAAAATGAAGGAGGTCTGGTATCTCTTTCTCGGGACTCGATTTCCCAACACCCGCAAGGGGAGCCGGAAACACTGGAGCTGGATTCTCGGCAGAGAAGGGCAGCTTCCTGATCAGTGTGTCAGCTGGAGAGTCGGCTTCCTTCGGCACTTGCTGTAGCGAGCTGCGTCGGGCAAGTAGGTCTTCAAACTGCTCTGAAACACCATAGCAAGTGAAGGTATATTTATACCTTGAAGGTGTTTAGGAATGCCATGTTTGACGTAAAGTCAGGCATATGAACGTCATGAATGAACCCCTAAGGAATAGTTGTTCATTGTAAAACTAACTGAGTTCTTGGAGGAATCAATATTAAACAGCTTAAGCTGGTTTTCCAAGAAATCGTTGTGACGTTTGGTGAACGGATGGAAGTAGCCATGCCTGTATTTGGGTAGTATGGGCTATGCCTAAATAATGGCTTGATTTCTATGCCTATATAAGGGCAATGTAAATTGTACCTATATAAGGGCATGAATCGGGAACATTCAATAGGAGCCTAAACGCCACACAACAACAGGAGCCAGCATGACTACTGTGAGGTATCAGCTGGTGTCCTCAGAGCAGGTCCTCCCTAACCCATTCCACCACGTCATAGGTACCGACAATTGTGAGAGTCATCTACCAGTGGCTCTGGTCCCTTTCACCTGGGGGGAGGTCTCATGTGCTCTAAAAGTAGCTGTAAGCACTGCCATGACTGTTGATTTGACTGTGGGGCAACAACCTGGAGCACACTATCTAGAGGGAGGTAGACTTCAGGTCACGCTTGGAGCTGCAGAGATTGCCTGAAAGGGTTTGTATGACCACAAGGTCCATGGCTTCCCAGGATGGAAGGCAAGGGTATCTGAAGACTGGAAGAATGGCCCAGACAGCCAAAACAGGAAGGATAGAGGTAAGGCAGGGCAGGAAACCAGCCCTTAAGTTCATGTGGTCATGGTTGACGGGGCACCTTAGGAGGATGCCCCCGAGCCAACTGGGAAGGGCATTGCCACCCTGGGTGACCTGCATTAGCTTGCTGGTTGGCAAGTTGAGAGTGGGAAAACATACAAGGTGAAGGACGGAATGTTGCACATTGGCAAAACATTTACCCCCAGTCAGAGATCTAGGTTTAATCCATCGTTATTTTGCTCACCACGCCACCCCAATTCAAACTAGTCACAGATCTGGGTTTAATCCATCCAAGTTGAGAGTGGGCCCACCAGTGAGAAATTCTGCAAGGTTCAAAAAGAGTGCCCCACTCCAGGCCTCTGGGCTTGAGGTGGCAAGCTGAGGCCTAGGCAGCAGGTAAAACCTTTGGAGATCACCTGGTCCATTGGAAGAATTACCCCCTATATAGTGAGCCGAGGACTCCTGTATCAGGGGCATCCTGTGTGCTGGTGGTCCCTTGTTGTTATAGGACCTTCCTACTGGGTTTGGCTCATTCAATTCCCTGGGCAGGACATCTAGGGCAAGAAAAGACCTTTGCCAGGCTTGTCTCCGACTTCTACTGGCCCCAGATAAAGGTGGACTCAGATACATTCTGTAGGTCCTAACCCACATGCCAGGCCAGTGGGTAGCAGGGAAAAAGCTCAAGGCCCCTTGACATCATTGCCTGTCATTGACACTTCCTTTGAGAGGGTAGGCATCAACATTGTTTGACCCATGGACCCCAAAAAAGCTTTAGGCAATGTGGTCATCCTGGTCTTGGTGGACTATACCACTCGCTTCCTAGAGGTCATCCCTCTGAGGACATTGACTTCTCTTTACTGCAGTGGCCAGGGCCTTGATAGGGATTTTTATCCATGTGGGCCTCCCCAAAGTGCTAGTGTCTGACTTCATGCCAGTGTACATGAAGTCTATGTGGGATGAGTGTGAAGTAACCTATACATTTTCCACACCCTATCACTATAAACCAACGGCTTGTGGAGAGATTAAACAAGACCTTGACTGGAATGATAATGGGCCTCCCTGAGCCCATGAGTTGAAAGTGGGGCATTCTCCTTCCATGCCTTCTCTTTGCCTACAGGGTGGTGCCACAGAAAGGAACAGGCCTATAGCCCCTTTGAATTCCTGTATAGCTTCCCTGTTAGGGGACCTGTTAGACCTGGCACAATTGGCGTGGGTCTCCCCTGCATTTTCTGCCTTTGCCTCCTGTGTTTTTACTGTATGTTGGACTCCATGTTGCTGGTCTAGATGCTTTGGGCACTTTGCCACTGCTGTTCAATGCCAAAGTGCAAGTGCTTCCTTTGCAAATTACTGTTATGCATTGGTGTTTCCATGATTGGCTATTTGATTTACTAGTCAGTCCCTAGTACAGTGCACTATGTGTGCCCAGGGCTTGTAAATCAAATACTGCTAGTGGGCTGCAGCACTGATTGTGCCACCCACAGAAGCAGCCTGTAAAATATAATTCTGGCCCGCTATTTCAGAGCATGTGTGCAGTCTGGGACTGCCATGTAGACTTGGCAAGTGCACACACTTGTCAGTCCCTAAACCTTCCCTTTTCTACATATTAGTCACCCCATGGTAGGCCCAAGGTACCCCTGTGCACAGGGTGCATTATATGTGAAAGGTAGGACATGCCCCGTCCTGTTTTCTACAGAAGCGGTCGCTCCCCTCACCTCCTCACCTTCGGTATCGTAATCATTGCGACTGCCTGCCTGATTATTAATCTCTGCGACTATCTGCCTAAATTACTGCATTTCAATCTTGTGCACTTGAGTTTGTGAAGCGCTTTGAAGCGATCAGCTGCCTGATTATTGATCATTGCGATTGTCTGCTTAATTACTGCATTTCAATCTTAGCATTTGAGTTTGTGAAGCGCTCTGAAGCGACCAGCTGCCTGATTATTGATCATTGCGATTGTCTGCTTAATTACAGCATTTCAATCTTGGACATTCGAGTTTGTGCAGCGCTTTGAAGCGCTCGACACTGCTGGGCTTTTTGTGCAGTTTTATTGTGTGTGCAACTTTGCTTACCTACCGCCGAGCGCATAGCGCTTTACCATTACTGCCTTGAGAATCATTTATAACTCAGCGCTCCATTGACAAAATAGTTCCTGCACCCTCGCAGTATTTGTTATTGTTACTGCCATTTTGTTCTGCTTGTTGGCCCGCCCCAGACCCTCCCTCCACCTCGCTCCCGCCTCCCAGCTGCCCCTCCCACCCACAGAGACTAGGAGCTGCCCTCGCCCTCGTGGTAGCTGTGACCGTCCTGTTTTCTACAGAAGCGGTCGCTCCCCTCACCTCCTCACCTCCGGTATCGTAATCATTGCGACTGCCTGCCTGATTATTAATCTCTGCGACTATCTGCCTAAATTACTGCATTTCAATCTTGTGCACTTGAATTTGTGAAGCGCTTTGAAGCGACCAGCTGCCTGATTATTGATCATTGCGATTGTCTGCTTAATTACTGCATTTCAATCTTAGAATTTGAGTTTGTGAAGCGCTCTGAAGCGACCAGCTGCCTGATTATTGATCATTGCGATTGTCTGCTTAATTACAGCATTTCAATCTTGGACATTCGGGTTTGTGCAGCGCTTTGAAGCGCTTGACACTGCTGGGCATTACTCTGCTTTTTGTGCAGTTTTATTGTGTGTGCAACTTTGCTTACCTACCGCCGAGCGCATAGCGCTTTACCATTACTGCCTTGAGAATCATTTATAACTCAGCGCTCCATTGACAAAATAGTTCCTGCACCCTCGCAGTATTTGTTATTGTTACTGCCATTTTGTTCTGCTTGTTGGCCTACCCCAGACCCTCCCTCCACCTCGCTCCGGCCTCCCAGCTGCCCCTCCCACGCTCCGCCCCCTCCACTCTCCATTTATGACCAATGGACCTACGCGCAGCGTCCACGCGCTGCGGCCGCGCCGAAGGTGCGCCAAAGGTAAGCTTGTCTACGCCCGTCCGCGCCTGGTCCGCGCCCAGCGCCAGACCCCCTGGTCCCCGCCTTACCCAGCCCACTCGCCTCTCATATGACGCCGCAACTCTCCTCGCCCTTAACCCCGGACACACACCACAATGCTACGTAGCTGCCCCGGGACGTACCCACGGCCCCTTCACCTGCCGCTCCTGCAAATTTACCAGCGATAAGACCCATACCACATCCACTAACCCCAAACACAACTCCGACTCTAACCACCTGAAGTGCATCCTGCTGAACACCCGCTCGGTCCACAGACACGCCACTGAACTCTGGGATCTATTCGACACTACATCACCGGACATCGCCTTCCTTACTGAAACATGGATGAACGCGTCATCAACACCCGACATCGCCACAGCCATCCCGGACAACTACAAAATCATCCGAAAAGACCGCACCATCCAAACAGGAGGAGGCATCGCCATCGTCCATAAGAACACCATCAAAATCACGACCAACTCCGACAATAACCTCACAACCGCTGAACACCTCCACTTCCAGATCCACACCGACCCTAGGACCACACTTAGAGGCACCCTCATCTACAGACCACCAGGAACCCGTAAACAATTCAGCGAAGACGTCACTGACTTCATCAGTCCACATGCCCTCTCCTCCGAGAACTACATTCTACTAGGAGACCTCAACTTCCACCTGGAAAAGAATAACGACAGCAACACCACCACCCTCCTTGACAACCTGGCCAATCTCGGCCTCAAACAACTTGTCGACACCCCCACCCATGTAGCCGGACATACGCTCGACCCAATCTTCACCTCCAGCAAACACATTTCCTTTGATCATACCACAGCTCACCATTGGACGGACCACTGTTGTTTTCACTTCAGCTACAAAACAACCTCGACCCATAACCCCCCACAACCTATCCCCCGGAGAAAATGGAACAAAATCACCACCGACCAACTCCTCACATCGCTCAACCAGAACCCACCCGCCCTCTCATTGGACCCAAACCAAGCTGCCATCAAATTCAAACAATGGATCACTCACAGCGCTGACGAATTAGCACCCTTGAAAAACCATCACACCAAACAGGACAACAAAAAGGCCCCCTGGTTCATCGATGACCTCAAGAAATCCAAGAAGCTATGCCGTACTCTCGAGAAAACATGGAGAAGAAACCCAACCACCGACAACATGACCACCCTCAAGTCAGCCACCCGCAAACATCACCAATTGATTCGATCCACCAAGAAATCAGCATTCAAAAATCGACTCGACAACAACGCCCATAACAGCAAGGAACTTTTCAACATCGTCAAAGAATTCACCAACCCCACCGCAGCCTCAAACGACATCACTCCCTCCCAAGACCTCTGCGACTCATTATCCTCCTTCTTCTACAACAAAATTGCCGACATACATAACAGCTTCAAAAACAATTCCAACGAACAATCCTCTACACCGCCCTCAGAACCGAAACCGCCCTCCAACCACCTCAACGCCTGGAGCCCAATCACCACGGAAGACACCATCCGCCTAATGAATTCCATCCACTCTGGCTAGCCAACCGACCCATGTCCCCACCACATCTACAACAAAGCAGACTCCATCATCGCACCCCATCTCCGTAACATCATCAACTGCTCCTTCAACTCTGCTACCTTCCCAGAAAGTTGGAAACATGCCGAAGTCAGCGCCCTCCTGAAGAAACCCACAGCAGACCCCTCTGAACTCAAAAACTACCGCCCAATATCCCTCCTCCCATTCCCGGCCAAAGTCATCGAAAAAGCCGTCAATAGCCAACTCGCCACCTTCCTGGAATCCAACAACTCCCTCGATCCATCACAATCCGGCTTTCGAGCCAAACACAGCACCAAAACCGCCCTCATCGCAGCAACAGATGACATCCGAACACTACTGGACAACGGAGAAACAGTGGCCCTCATTCTACTCGACCTCTCCGCCGCCTTCGACACTGTCTGTCACAACACCCTCATACAACGCCTCAGCAACATTGGCATAAAAGGTAAAGCCTTGGACTGGATCATCTCGTTCCTCGCCGGAAGAACGCAGAAAGTACGCCTCCCCCCATTCAAATCAGAGGCCACCGAAGTCATCTGCGGTGTACCACAAGGATCATCACTTAGTCCCACCCTCTTCAACGTCTACATGAGTCCACTCGCCTCCATCGCGCCCCAACACAACCTCAACATCATCTCCTACGCTGATGACACCCAGCTGATCCTTTCCCTCACCAAAGACCCCAACACCGCCAAAACCAATCTTCACGAAGGCATGAAAGAAGTAGCCATATGGATGAAAAACAGCCGCCTAAAACTTAACTCAGACAAAACTGAAGTGCTCATCCTAGGATCATCCCCCTCTGCCTGGGACGACTCATGGTGGCCTTCGGACCTGGGCACCGCACCCATACCCACGGACCACGCACGCAATCTAGGCTTCATCCTAGACTCCTCCCTCTCGATGACCAGACAAGTCAACGCCGTCTCATCCTCCTGTTTCAACGTACTTCGTATGCTCAAAAAAATCTTCAATTGGATCCCCACCGAGACAAGAAAAACTGTCACCCACGCACTGGTTACGAGCCGACTAGACTACGGAAACACCCTCTACGCCGGAATTACAGCCAAACTACAGAAAAAACTCATACGCATCCAAAACGCATCGGCGAGACTCATTTTGGACATCTTTCGCCAAGATCACATTACCGGCCACCTGAAAGACCTCCACTGGCTTCCCGTCAACAAGAGAATAACATTCCGCCTCCTCACCCACGCACACAAGGCTCTCTACAAACTAGGACCCGAATGCCTCAACTCTCGACTATCCTTCTATACACCCAACCGCCAACTAAGATCCTCCAACCAAGGCCTCGCCGAAGTCCCGCGTATCCAAAGGTCCACCATGGGAGGTAGATCCTTCTCCTACTTAGCGGCCAAGTCCTGGAACTCAATCCCCACTCACCTCCGCCTCACACAGAACCACATCTCCTTCAGAAAAGAACTTAAAACCTGGCTATTCGATAAATAATTATCCCCCTCCCCAAGCGCCTTGTGACCCTCTGGGTGAGTAGCGCGCTATACAAATTCTTGAACTTGAACTTGAACTTGCCCTGATGTGTGTGGCATGTCCTGATAGTGAAATACTGACAATTACAGGGTTTTCCACTACTGCAAGGCTATCTGTTCCCATTCAACAGAATGGGGAGTTTGTTTATAACATCTTATAAACATAACTGGCCCTGGGAACAAGGCAGAAAAATAAAGTTTAATATGCCTGAACTCAGAATGTTAAAGTGCATCTTTTAGTGAGGGTGATTTGTATATTCTGTGTTTGAATATACCACTTTAAAAAAGTAGGTATTTTCTTGCCTAACCATCCAGTGTTGCTCTGCTAGGTTTGTGTATTGCATGTCTGGCTTTTGGATGCCAGGGCCTGGAGCGGGGCAGCAGCTCCAGAAGTCTGATGAGTCACGGCTGGGCTGAATAGGCCTGGCCTACATTCGGAGTTGTGGGAGGAGTAACACCTGCACCTGAATAGGGCTGTGCCTGCCTTCCACAATGATGGCTCCGCCCCCTGTGACGTGTCTGGAGCCAGGGCTCACACTGACAATGGAGGTTGTTGTGCACTTGCAAAGTGCCCCACATAACTGGTTTTGGCTGGGTACAGACACTTTCTGCCTTCAGGGAACAAAGGATTTTTTGGTATAAAAGGAAGGGCCAAGACTTTTAGATCACTTCTCAGAATCAAGAGAAATCTTTGCCAAGGAGAAGAGCCGGAGAAGCTGAGGTGTAATACTGTCCCTGTGCTGTTTACTGTCTGGGGTTGGCCTGCAGTGGCTACTTGGAGGAGTGTGGCTCAATTGTTAGAGCGGCAGACCCTGATGCAGAGTTCTGGCCCGGGACCAGGGTTCAATTCCCGCCTCGGTGGGTCTTGGGCTCAATTTCCTCGGACCTGACAATTCTCGCCTCGGTGCCTATTCTAATCATGGGCCCCACGCTGCAACTCTGGGCAATAGCTTGCTTAACTTCCACACTGGCCCCAACAGCGCTAGGATGCCTGGCTTCACCCTGAGGGTGCCCAGGAGTGGACACTTCACAGGGAAAGCCAGGAAGGGTTCCACAGCGGTATGAGTAATAGCGCCAGGAAACTGCTTGGTGGCAGTGCGCTCTACAAATACCTTGACATTTACATTTACATTTACTTGCTACCAAGGAAAGGACAAAAGGACTTTGCTGTGTGCTTTGTCCTCTTGAGGAAGATCTCCAAGGGCTTGACACTGAGCTTGGCTCCTGTTCTGAAGTCTCAGAGACACAAAGACTTTACCATCAGCTCCCCTGAATTTCCATGCTGGGAATTCCAACCTGCAAAGAGGTGCCTGCTGCGGTTTAAGACCTCTGGAGACTGTTTGTCGCTGGAAGCTGGAAAATCGACGTAACATCAAAGAAGCGTGACACATCCGTACCTGTTTCCGGCGCATCACCAAAGAAACCATTGCAGCGCCTACCGTGGTTCGAGAAATTGCCGCATGATGCATCGGGTGTAATGATCTCCAAAGTCTGAGATCGGCGCACAGATTCCAACGCAAGCCTGCTGTGTGGTCACATTGTTGGGGGCCGCAGTAAGAAACAGACATATCAACTCCCCAAGCAGTAAAAAATTGAGGTATCACCTCCTCTGCGGTAAGGTATCAAGAAATCAACCCGTCACCTTCCCTGAGTGTAAGGAACCAACGCATCACCTTCCCTGCCGGCATTTTGTTTGTTTTGCTTGACCCATCCAAGGTACTTTGTGAGAAAAGTGTTACATTTATAACTTGAATTGAACTGAACTATTTCTACCATTTACAAAGTCTTATTTTTAATACTGTGTTGTGGATTTTTGTTGTTTGGTTTTGTTTTGGTTTAGATAAAATGTACTTATTTTTTTAAACTAGTGTGGTGTCCATTTGTACTGTTTTCACTGTGTTACTGTATGTGTTCACAAATGCTTTATACGCTGCCTCTGAGATAAGCCTGTCTGCTTGAGACACCCATTTCTAACAGGACCTCTTAGCCTTATGAGAGATGGGTTGGAGCAAACTCCAAGGGAACCCCATCAGGATGTGGTCAGCTACGTGCTGGACGGCTGCAACCAGATGCACCACTTCTTGAAAAAGACAAAAAGCAACCTTGAGGCCAGTCAAGAGCTTATGAAATGCAGGTATGACCAGAAAGCCACTCTGGTATAGTTTCAACCTGAAATCAAAGATGAGGTCACTGTTCCTGGAAAGGAAGGAAAGAAGGAATGAGTATCTAGGTTGGGTCGAACATAGGGTACAGTCAGTAAGACTGTTTCTTGTTGCCCTCACATATCCCAAGGGATGTCATACTTCATCATTTGGCGGGTGATTGCCCCTCGTCTGGTCAGCATTGCAATCCCCTACATGTCCTCTGAAGGGTCACTTTGGCGCAGATCTTTGGGTTGTTTACGCGATTTGATGAGTGCGAGGGATGTTTTGGTGGGGTGGTGTGAAGTGTTAGTGATAAAGTGAGCTAAAACTGATTAGGGGATATCACTGGAACCTTTAATATATAGATTTCCTTGTCAGGTGAAAAAACCTTTTATAGGTTAATGCTACTACAGGGGATACAATGTGCCTTCATAGCGTGGCTTGTTTTACTTATTAGTATCAACCATGGGTCAACATGTTTTGTGCCATTATTGGTAAAAATTATCCGTGGTGCTTTATCAGGACCTCAAACATGGGTGAGTTTCCTATCCCATACTTGTGTTTATTGGACAGTAGTCCTCCGGGTGGTGATACCTACTTGTCTTGTTGGTCAATTGGTTGTCTGGCGTAAATTAAGGTTGTATTATGCCTCATGGGATGAGGCAGAGGTTCCACACAATGGCGGGAGTTCCAATGTGCAAGCTGTTTGCTGCACCTACCCTACACCTCTGCTCAACCTGGCCAGAAGTTGTAGTTTATGGAGCCTGTGGAGCATAAAACTCTCCAGGATTTCTGGACAGACCCATATGGAATGGAGGAGTAGAAGGAGAGAGCCCACCTACTTGGTGGATCTCAAAACTACCAGAAGCCCCATAAGGGTGCTTCACGTGAACCGCCTTAAACCAAACTTTGAGAAGTCCGAACTGAGCAAATTCCTGGTAATGGAAGGAAGCAGAGAGCGAGCCTCTCTCTGATCCCCTGTTCACCTAGGAACACGATAGGTCAGTAGAGGCTGCCATCCTCTCCCCCACTTTGACTTCAGAACAGCCGATTGACTGTCTCCAGTTATTGGGACCGTTCGCTTCTCTATTCTTCCTAATCCCTGGACTCACACACCTGTGTGTCCATGGCAAAGACACTGGAGACAGTCCACCTGTAAGTAATACAATTTACAGGTTGTCAGACAAGACGAGGGTAAGGGTCCAGGAGTGGGTCTCCAAACTGCTAATTGTAGGGGTGATTGAGCCCTCCAACAGTCCCTGGTCCAGCCCTGTTGTGCTGGTACCTATCGCTGCCCCACTGGGTGCCACTCCAAAACTTAGGTTCTGTGTGGACTACCAGAGTTTCAATTCTGCCACAAAGACTGATGCACACTCCTATCTGCCAATATTATAAGCTCATAGGCAGGCTAGGCTCTGTAAAATTTCTTAGTGCATTTGAATTGACATCCTTTGCTCTGACTGAAGGGCAAAAGAGATGTCTGCATTCTTAACCACAGAGGGCGACTTCGAGTTTCAGGTGATGCCCTTTGGTTTAAAGAATGCCCCTGCCATCTTTCTGAGGTTGGTCAACAGGATCATAGCTGAGAAGGAGGCATTCTGTGATGCCTACCTGGGCGACAGAGCTGTCTAGAGCGCCACCTGGGAGGAACACCGGAACACCTCTAGAAGGTTTTCAGTTTGTTTCTTTATTTTTGCATAGTTAACAAAAACCATTGCAATATTAACATTTTAAAAAAGCATTTAAAAAAGATTTACAAAAGATAAATGTAGACAAATATTCTATGTGATTTCGTCAGCCATTGCCACCTTTTTTTGCTCTATGTTGTAGAAAAGTATCTTCAAGTAAAACCAGTTAAACCCCAAGGTAGAATATAGTATACAATTTAAATCAGAATTAATAGTAGTGGCATTAGTGAATGTCATAAGTTTGCAGGGTAAGGTGAGGTGCAGTCACACATTTTTGGCTCCAACCGGGCTTGCCCATAGACCATTGTCATCTTGTATATGTTGTTCAGATTAATTGGACTTGTTGCAAGGTTGTTCACTTAAGTGCATGGGATTCGTCCTTGTTGTTATAAGAGCAAAGGCCTCTTCCCCTCTGCAGGACATCTAACATCGACCAGGCATTATGTTTGGTATATCAACATTTCTGTGTTTTCTGCATTTTTTGTTCGGCCAGCATAAGGAATTTTAGCAGTCTGCAGTTCAATTGTGTGTTCTCCGGGTTTAAGCAGGCCAGCACTGCTTTCCTCCTGTTGTGGGTGCCTAACTGCTTAAGGGAGTCTTTTAGGAGCTGCTGCCGTTCTTGTTGCAGTTCCTTGCATGAGCAGATTAGGTGTAAATCTCCTTGATTTATGTTACACAGCCTGCAGGTGTCCTGTGCTGTTGTCCTCAGCCATGTTGGAAGATGTTAAGCACACGGAAAAATCCCCAGTCGATGCCTTAAAAAGTTCATTTTTATGGCTTTGGGATATCCCTGGTTGAAGAATGTTTGTGGGGCGAGTGATTTGTAGGAGTTCAAGGTCATCCAGGCATGGAATCTGTTTGAAAAGCTGTCCTTCTCCTCCACCAAGGAAATTTGTTTTATGCATTTCCAGACTAATTTTTTGTGGGTTAGATAACCGAGTTGAGTGTCCCAGAGTCCCTTGAGACTGGTTGCTTTCAGGGCTAGCTGGAGGTAGCTTCTAGCTTGAGAGAATTCCCAGTGCTGGATGTCGTGCCACAGCAGAGGATTTAACGTGTTTTCAGTGGAGCTTCTGATCTTATGCCAGCAGATGATGTAAGATCCGTGCCTGGCCAAGACTTGATTTAAAAGACCGAACTCTAGTCTTATTTGGGCCGGTGAAGTATAGGGTGGGAGGCAGAACATAGTTCTATATGCTTTGACCATTGTGTTGTCCAGGCTCTTAGCATCCCTTCCCCGCATTACCTCACTTCTATAGGCAATCGAGGGGAGTAATTTGGCCTGGGCTACCTTCAAAAGCAGGGTCAAAGTAGGCCCCATCAGTTTATTTGCAAGGTTTTTTTATCAATAAAGATATCAACAAGCCTTTCCTTCTTATTTCCTCATTTTGGCCCTTAAATGCTACTTTCTTGTCGATTGTAACTCCTAGATACTTGTACTCATGAGCTGGTTCAAGTTTAGTGCCGCCCAGGAACCAGTTCCTCTGCAGGTTTTTGTTGTTGTTTATTGTCATTGTCCGAGTCTTGCTCAGATTGATTTTTAAAGGCGCTCCAGGCACTGCAGCAGGCAATCAAGGCCAGTAAGTGTCAGATAGGGCAGGGTTCTGTGGTTTATCTGGGCCACATGGTAGGTGGGGGCAAGGCACGGCCTCTCTAGGCCACGATTAAAACTATCCTGGCCTGGTAACCCCCTGAAAAACAAAAGTAGACAAGGGCCTTCCTGGACCTCACAAGATACTGTGGGAAATTTGTTCAGGGACATGGCACCATTTGTGCTCCCTTCAACAGAGCTGACTTCAAAGAAGTAGCCCAAGCAGATGATATGGACGAAGGCCTGCCAGAACGTCCTTGATACCCTCAAAGAGACCATGTATATGGCACCTCTTCTCAAAGCTTCTGACTTCTCCAAGGAGTTAATAGTGCAGACAGATGCTTCAGAGCACAGCATAGGGGTTGCCTTAGCACAGGGGTAATGAGGAGGGCCCAGAACAACCAGTAGCCTTCATTAGCAGGAGGTTACTTCCACAGGAAGGTGGAGTGTGATTAAAAGGGAGGCCTTTGCTGGGAAATGGTCCATCTCCCTTAACAGAATGGACTAATGGTGGAACACCACCCTGGGTCAGACCACACCAATGTTGATAGTCTATCTAGGTTCTTCCGCTTTGCGATGAGAACTCCCAAGGGGTTGGTTAGTTTTCCCCACTTTCAGCTGGGGGAACACATTAGACCTGAGTGGAACTGGGCACAGCCCCAATTACTCCTGAATAAGCTGTGTGATGCCTTCATACAAAGGGCTGAATGCCACCTGTAGTTAGTCTAGAGCAGGGGCAGGGGAGGCGGGATGCTTGGGGACTTCAAAGAAAAACCTCTAGATGCTTCTCTCTCATTTCAAAAGCACAATACACCTCTAGACCTGTAGATACTCTGCCAGGAAGAAGGATTGTTTGAAGTGATGCATAAACACTTTACACATTGTCTCTGAGTTAAGCCTGACTGCTCTGTGCCAAGCAACCTGAGGGTTGTGCACAAGCTAATTTAGTGTTTGTTGTGACTTCACCCTCCGAAGAATTGTAGCTGCTGCTTGAGAAGGGTTTCACCCAACAGTAGACCAATTTCATACAAGAAGGGAGAGAAAAATGAGATGGGAGAGGTGAAAGTCATTGATAGCCTATGTTTATCCGGAGATTACTTATGCTAAAATGGAAAAAAGGAGGATGTGACAGTATGTTCCTGGACCGCTGATAACTAGAGTCCACTGTTTGCAGAGGGGCAGGGTAAGGGGATAGGGCCCTTACCTGTGTCAAGGCTATGCCCAGTTAAGATGCAACATTGTCCCCATGGCCCTCTCATGCTTGGTCAGGGCTGTTTCTGGTTAGGGCACAATAAGGTCACTGCAGCCTTCTTTCTTGGTCAGTGTTGCAGTCTTGTCTCTTAATGAAGTGTTCTAGCACTAGTTTGAAAAGTGGATAAAATGTACATAAGTGGGGAAGTGGGCCAATGTAGCTGGATGTATACTGTGGGTAGCTTTATTTGAGAGCTGTGAGGAGTGTGTGAGGGCACTGACTTGTCGTTTAATGAATGTCTGCCAACATATTGGAATGATTTACGGTGTAATTACTATCACAGGCACCCCAATCTTGGCCTCCAGTCTGTATCTGAAGCAGTAATGGTTAGGTTGTGATCCTTATGCATGTGTGGTAATATACAAACAAACATGTTGATGGTGTAATCACACATGTACCCATTAGTCTTATATGTTAGCTCATGGTGAAAAGTACATGAATATAAGTAGAGAGCATCTAAATGGTTATGATGATGCTATCTTATGAAATTATCTAAAATAAAGTGCCTATGCAAGATTGGAGGCCGGAAATATGTGGTAATGTGCCCCTAACAAAATTGAGGCTATTAACAAATCAAGTAACATAGTCAATTAAATAGGCTGTCTTGAGTCAAATGCAAATGGGAAACCATGAAGGTTTACTAAAGGTTAGAAATAAATACAGAAGTCAAAAGTATAGTTACTCATTTCATATAATACAGAGAATTAGCATTAAGTTCTGTCAATTACAGAGATCAAAGGCAACATACAGCATTAGATGACCAAGGCCTTTCTCAATAATCTAAGCCCAAAGTATCAATCTGCTCGGGTATAGATCTGATACCCATATGAGCCTGATTTAAGGGTGTGCGGGAAATTCCGCTCTGCCGGCGGCGTTCACTTAGATTTACCACTCCATGCTCGAGCGGTGTATGCAGAGTTATGGCAAACTCTGTCCACCGCTGGTGGAGTGGAGTTTACCGGCGCCGTCACCAAAGTTGCAGATTATTACACGTGTAAGGAGGAGGATCATGACCACCAAACTAGCTTCTCTATTTGGTAATAACAAACTACATGTCCCTGGTGAACCCATGGATATACAACAAGTGGCACCTGTTGAATGAATGTATTGTCTGCACTTACCTCTGGAAACAGTGGACCTGCTAGCTGGTACTGCGGGCATCCCAGAACCTGCTCCTTCTGTAGCTGTCCGCTGGAGACCTCCGCATCCTACCAGGGGCCATACTGCCCCCTATGTGCTCCGACCTGGTTGGTCTGCCGCTTTCTGTGCCTCTGGGACTGCTGGGAGGGCCGGAGGACATGACATTAAGGGAGAGACTGCAGTTCAGGAAAGGGCAGTCTGCCAGTCGGGGCTGCACCACAAAGCAGCTGATAGGCTAGCCTGGTGCTCCTTCCACAAGAAAGGGGCATGAAGACAAAGTTCACTTGTGTGGTGCTTGTACTTGCGACGGATCCCCTATGCCTGGTCTCCAAACTGGAGCGTTTAGCACTGGAGGAACTTCAGAAACACGATGGACTAATAATTAAACCAGCGGACAAAGGAGGGGACATGGTCATCCTTTCCAAAGAAAACTATGACAAACAATGCACAGACCTTCTGTCTGATTGAAACTTTTAAAAAATTCTAACCACAGACCAGGCAATGAGATTACAACGGACCATTGAACTTATGGTGGATGAAGCCGAAATGATCCTGTGGATTTCCAAAAACAAAGCATATTTTCTGAAATGAAAGTCCCCCAGAACACCATACCTCTGCTCTCTACCCAAAATACAGAAAAACAGAATACCCCCACTAGGACGCCCAATAGTTTCTGGCATTGGCTCAATATTGGAACCCCTTTTGCAATTCGCTGACCACTATCTAAGATCTCTAGTGCAAGCAACCCCAACATATCTAAAGGATACCCGTGACCTTTTAAACCAACTAAAAGGCTTAACATTTCAGGAAGGAACGATGTGCCTAGTCGGACTCAAGAGCCTATACACCAGCCTACCACAAAAAAAAGACACTCCAGGCGATTGAGGACATACTGTATAGACAACAGTGGGAACAAAAAACACCAAGATACTTTGTATTAGAATGCTGCCGTCTAGCTCTAAGAACTGTTTTTAATACAACGGAACACTGTTCCTGCAGTCACACGGAACTTCGATGGGCAGCACGTTCACCCCTAGTGTGGCAGGGCTGAATGTGAGTTACTTTGAGACCATCAACATCCTCAGTGACACCAATCCATACAGAGCCAAAATACTCTTTTGGAAGCGTTACATCGATGATGTGATAATGATCTGGAACAATACACCTGACAGTTTACAGGATTTACATAGATGGATAAATACCATGGATCAATTCCTTTTATTCACGTACACAGCGGATACCCGAAAATTTAATTTTCTTGACATAGCGATCTACATAGAAAATGATACCATCATTACAAAAACATACTAGAAACCCACATCTAAAAACAGCTTACTTTCATATAACAGCTTCCATTCATTTCCCTTGAGGGAAAATTTCCCATACAGCAGTTTTTACGAATCAGGAGATAAAGCAGCAAATTAAAAGACTACAAGACACAAGCTAAGGACCTGAGCCAAAAACTACAAGTGAGAGATTATCCACACAGAATGATACAAAAATGCCTAAAGAGAGCAAGGAATCAGCACAGGGACATCCTCTTAGATTCCACAACGAAAGAAGAAACTGCAGATATCCCCAGCTGTGTGACAACACACAACATAGCTTCCAACACTGTGAAAAAAATTGTGAACAAAAATTGGCGCATCCTCATATCAGGATCCTTAAAATGGCCTAAACCAAGATTCGCCAACAGAAGGACAAAAAACATCAGAGACATAATAGTACATACAAGACCACCTCCGGTGAAACCTAGCGCCGAATCAATTACAAACACCTGGAACCTGAAACCCATAACGGATCACTACCCCTGTGGGTCCTGCTCTGTGTGCAAATTACCCAAGGCAACCAAAACCCTACAACTGACACCGGATCTCAAATGGGCTTTAGGACATCACACAAACTGCAATAGATCCCACGTAATCTTCATGATTACCTGTCCTTGCGACCTCAAATATGGAGATGACCTACCGCAAGATTCATCAAAGAATCGGGGAACACAAGAGCAATATTCAATGTAAAAAAGCAATGAAAATGAGCACACACTTCATCAATACTAAACACACTGTTGAAGAGCTGAACTGGGTGGTTCTTGAGACCTTGACCACAAAAAACCACAATGTAGAACGAATCCTGTATGAAAAAGAGCAAAGATGGGTGTACCGTCTTGAGACATTTGAAACAGGGCTTAGCGAAAATATTCCTTGGCACACCATAAAGCGCTGACTAGGGTAACAAGCACATTACATCTAATGAACAGAGATAGCTAGCAGATGACCTATTTCTTATCAACTAAGCAGACCAGTTGCTAAAATAACCCCAACCGGAAAAAGAAGGAGTACGGGTAATCAACTGCATGCATATGAATGTGAGTAACACAACAAGGAGAAATAGTGCACCACTTTATGAGCAATAACACAAAATTTATGAGATCTGTGTCCAAGGTTATTTCTTCAAGTCATCCTTTATTTAATTAGTTTTAACCACATCAAGTTGAGTTGAACAGCCAACGCATTTCATCCAAAAAGATGGACTTCTTAAGGGCATGTGTACGGCACTCCTAACTTGTAACGTCAGGATATCCGCGATGGATCAAGGTAACCAGCAATTCGAAGTGAAACACTCCGTATCCACTCAATTTTTAAGGCTAATTGAGTACTTCACAATGATAATAAAAACGGACCCCAAATGTGTCCAGGTGAGAGTTTATTCGGTCACACACGTATAGAGCGGACCAAAGCAGGAGCAATCACAAGTTCCACACCATAATACGTGTCTGGAACCGCACGTCGTCTCGCCTCCTTCTGTGGTGTCCACCCCAGGAATTGAATCAGATGCGCATTAAACTACCGGCAGATACACCGTTAGAAGCTCGCCACACAAGATTAACCGCGCTTTCTGTTCGTTACCACCCGGTACTGCGCGACGTTATGAACTACCAACCAGATAATACAGTGCGTGTTACCACAGATATACTAATCCTTATCCCAATTGACAGCACAGGCCCCACACAGACTTTAGAAATGGCCACATGCATATAGAAATGTTCAGAAAGAGGCCTTTAGAAATCCAGGAGGCCTCTTCAATATGTACAGTTAATATTGTGTGTTCCCCCACCTCTTCCTGAGTACTATGCTCATTAGAGATTAACAACTACTGTTTTAGCATCTTCTTAGACACACCTTGATCACAGTAGATGAAGTTTCATGTTCAATTAACATGATACCTTGTCGTTATGATTTTTTTCTGTTTTTTCTTTCCAGTTATAGGTACTATACACCCATAACATCTGTGAAGAAGGGTAAGTGCATAAGCTTACCGACGCACACCATCAACTTGGTAACGTGTGCAACACTGGTCCTGAAGAAAGCCTCCTGACCTGCCTGGGCACAGATGGAGCTGAAACATGTCGACCACCCACGTATTTATAAAAAATAGGTGCTATAGAACAGTGGCCCTTCTAGAAACACACCGTCCTTCTTTTTTTCCTTGCCCCACCACCAAACAGAATAAAACAAGTTGTTGAGAGACGGAGGTAATTTTAAATTCACTTTAATCACTCTTTCACCATCTCTGACCACTACTGTAACCACCAGTAGGTCTCCCTCCAGGTGGTGGAAAGCATACTGAAAGACCCAATGATGATTCTTTACATGTAGGCAAACAAGAAGGAAATCAAGATGCACCGCCACTTTACCATGTATTTGAATGAGGGTTTTTTAAGACGGCTAATACCACATACCCTGGTAACAACATAGGACAAATGATCCACTCTTCTATGATAACTGAACTATCGCTTGGAAGCCAAATGGATCTCAGCTTCTGTCCCCCTTGATTGATAAAAAATAAAAGAGGTTGAGAGGTGTCCGTCTCTCACGGCCAGCAGGATAGGGGAAATATATTAGGAAACAGAGAGTATACGTAGCCCTGCCAGATACCAAACATGTTTCAATCGACATCACAACTTCATCACGGTAACGCGTCCTGTACTGCTTACTTATTGGCTATCACTAACAACCATCAAACAGGACTATACAATAACAATTTGTGAAAAGTGTAATGCTGACCGAGCCTCCCCATTGGGCACCTCTAAGCTTCTTTCAGCTGGCAGAATGCTGTCGGTCCTTACATAGGAGAGACGGTTATAACCACCATTAGCGTACCCGCTTTGTTATGTAAGGGGCAAAGAAGGGCAATGTGGTGTAGTAGCCAAGCACTGATTGGAGGTTGAGTAAATCTAGAAGTTTTGCTGGGTGTTACATATCTGTGCATCAGGCCCGGTTCTAGCGGGTGGGCCGTGGCCCTGACGTCAGGGGGGCAACAGCAAATGGCCATGGCAATTAAAAAGTTCATTTGAACGTTATTTTTCTCGGAGTTGCGTGATTGGGCCTGGGCTTTTTCTCACAGGCACTACCAATCACACATCTCCTTTTAGGAAGGTGGCTTGTGTCCCCGTCCACTTGTGCAGGTACAGGGGCATTGCGAAGGGAAGAAATCCTCTTTGGCCCTCGGTAATGTGTGTGCACTGTCCTACTGCATGGAAATATCCTTTTCAGCGCTGGAGAAACGGAGTTTGTTGACCCAGATTCACCTTTCCTGACCCCTTCAGCTGTTTATGAGATCGGTCTGTGCCACAGAGTTTGAACGGAGCAGTTAAGAGAATGTGTGGCTATTGTTCAGTTTTTTTTTATTCGGCAAAGGCCCAGCTAGATGTATGCTTAGAGGATGTTTGTATATTAGTTTTTTGTTTTTTTAATCTATGAGGGCCCAGTATGACACATACTTCGTGTATAATGTGTTTATTTTATATCGTTGTATCGTTATCATGACGGATGCAAGACTCAACTACTAAAATGTCCAGATAACTCTGGTGATTAATGATCCTGCTGGAGAGCAATATTTTGTCGTTTTCTAATTTTTAAATGCCGATAAACTGTATTTATGTGGATTGCTCAGTGGGTTACTTGCAGTACAGAAGTTACAATCCTAAAATAGGACAGTGACCTATGAACTGACATCAAAGAGCCGCATACAAACCTGAATGGTATAATTATAACTCTTTTTTATGGTATTGCAATATAGTTAGAATTTACCCTGTCTTTCATTACTCTAATGTTGCTATAAAGAGTTTGTTTTGGCAGATATACATTTCAATGAGTAACGCCAACTCCACAACCACTTGGATATGCATTAAGTCCTGGGTTTGTGCTTCTCCAGACCAAACCCTCTTAAAACATGCTGCCCACCAGTATGGATGACATGTGATACATACACCTTGTAATCCTCATTGGCTTATGTGACATTCCCTATAGACTGATTTACATACTTGTATGATTCATTGTCTCTGCACGATGTAAGTACTGTGACACCCTACACTGTGAGTAGCACTATACAACAAATGAAATTGAATATGAGAGAGGGGCTACAGAGAGATGAAGGACACTGTTGGAGGGTGACAATTAGGGAATCAGAGGAGGAGGTCATGGGGGCTACGGAAAGATGAAGTGCACTGTTGGAGGGTGGTAGTGAGGAAGTCTGAAGAGGAGGTGATGAGGGGAAGAGGCTATGGAGCGATGAGGGGCACTGGTTGAGGGTGGCAATTAGGGAATCCAAGGAGGAGGTCAAAAAGGGGAGAGGCTATGGAGCGATGAGGGGCACTGGTGGAAGGTGGCAATTAGGGAATCCGAGGAGGAGGTCATGTGGGGGGGGGCTATGGAGCGATGAGGGGCACTGGTGGAGGGTGGCAATTAGTGAATCCAACGAGGAGGTCATGGGGGAGGGTGGGAGATAGGGAGAGATAAGGGGCACTGGTGGAGGGTAGTAGTGAGGGAGACTGAGGAAGAGATAATGAGGAGGAGGGGCTTTTGGGGCGATGAAGGTCACTGTTGGAGGGTGGAGGTGAGGGAATCCGAGAAGGAGGTCATTGGGGGAGGGGCAACAGAGGGATGAGGTGCACTGTTGGAGGGTGGCAATGAGGGAATCCACGGAGGAAGTCAATAAGGGGAGAGGCTATGGGGCGATGAGGGGCACTAGTGGAGAGTGGCAATGAGGGAATCCAAGGAGGAGGTCATAAGGAGGAGGGTGTAGTTGGAGGGTGGTACTGAGGGGGTTCGAGGACGAAGTCATGAGGCGGAGGGGCTTTGGAGAAATGAAGGGCACTGTTGGAGGGTAACAGTGAGGGAATCCGAGGAGGAGGTCATTGGGGGAGGGTGGGAGATACGGAGAGATGAGGGGCACTGTTGGAGGATGGTAGTAAAGGTATCTACAGAGAAAGAGGTTAGTGGTGGGGCGCCAATAAATAACTCTCCACATGCTCTGTATACACACAGAAGCAATCCTAGTATCTTGGTGACTGTTTGCAAGTAGATATGATGTAATCTATGGCTTGTAGACTACCTCCAGAAGCGACAAATTGGGCCGGCAGAGGCCCACCCAACAGCATCCTTGACCCACCCAAATAAAAATTCCTGGAGCCGGGCCTGCTGTGCATTGATGATTGCATGAGAAATCCAAACCAGAGAAGAGCGAGTCGTGCTCCAGGGACTAGGCGTCAATACTACTGATTCCATGACACTGCCTGATAGTAAATGCTGGCAGAGGGGCAGGGTTTCCACTCCCTGGCTTTTGTTGGTACTGATCTGATGTTGCAATGCAGACTACGGATTGGATCGGTATGCTACACCTTGACACTCATTGAATGGTTCGACCGCGATGTACAGAAAGAATACCAGGTACCTTTGGCATACAGGTTCATAGTGGAATTACCTATTTGTTTCTAAAAAATATATTTACGTATTCTCCATATATAGCTACTCCTGTTTGGATGTGCTAGTACTGCTCAGCTGGCGTGGATTCGTCTTTCGCTTTGTAATTTCCTGTTATTTCTTTGATTCCAACATCTGGTCTGGCTGAGAATGGGGGGAGGGGTCGAGGGGCATTAATGAGGGAGTGTCCTGGCTCGCCTTCCGGCTCAGCTCATATGAGATGGGGTGGCTGAGCACTACTCCGCCCACTCGCAGAACTCTGTGGAATTCAGCTGAGTTTTTCGATAACTCTGCAGAATTCTGCAAAGTGATATTCTGCGAGCTACGCCCAGGCCTAGCCTGAATACGAGTTGGGGCATTATTTATTGTTCTTGATAAATAACTGCACCATGGGGTACGTTATTGGCTCCAATAAATAACATCTATTATCATTTTAATAAGGTAAGTACCATACGTTTTTCCTGGGAAACAGTTAGAACACCACGGTCTTAACCACATGTGTTCCGACTACACAAGCTCCACCATGCTTGCCTTAACCACGCATATGCCTTAACCACACATATGAGTGGTTAAGGCAGTGCGAGGTCTAGCTGCTGGCTGCTACAGGCAGCAGGGACAGAAGCAGGAAGACCTTGCCAGAAAGAGAGACGTTGGCAGGTAAGTGGGGCTGGGCTTGGGTCATGGGTAGTTTTCTGGGCTGGGGGGTCGGGTCGTTTTCTGGGCTGGGAGTCGGCTCATTTTCAGGGCTGGGGGGTCGGGTCTAGTTTTCAGGACTGGGCAAAGGTTAGGGCTAGGTTTTAGAACTGAGGGTCAGAGGTAGTTTTCAGGGCTGGGGGATCGAGAGGAGTTTTCAGGGCTGGGGTGGGGTCAGGGGAGTTTTCAGGGGTCGGGTGGGGTCAGGGTTGTTTTCTCGGCTAGGGGGATCTGGGTCATTTTCTGGGGTGTAGGGGTTTTGGGTAGTGTTCTGGGCGATGGGAAACAGGGGTAGTTTTCAGAGCTGGGTGTTGGGGGTAGTTTTCAGGTAGTTTTCCGGGCAGGGGGGTTGGCATAGTTTTCTGGGCTGGGGAGTGTCAGGGTAATTTTTTTATTAGGGGTCAGGGTATTAGGCCTAGGGGCAGTGTAAGTGGTTGAGGTAGGTTTAGGGACAATGAGGATGTTGGGATAGTGTTTGGTGAGGTAGAGGGTTTTAGGCCTCGGGGCAAGTGGAGGGGAATGGGTTGTTGGGTTAATTTTTAGGGCTTGGGATGGGTCGGGTAGTTTTTTTAAATATGGATTTGTGTTTTAGGCAAATGGCAGTGGAAGGGGTTGGGGTAGTTTTAGGGACAGTGCAAGGGTGTGGGAGGGGGTCGCGGTAGTGTTTGCCAAGGGTTAGGGACAGCGGGGTTGGGAGGGGGTCGGGTATTTGGACCTAAAGGCGGGGAGGTGATCAGGGGAGTTTGTAGCTTAGGACGGGGGAAGAGGCTAGCGACCTTAGCTATGCATTCCCCTTTGCAATTCATGCCTTTCTCACAAAATTACATGGTAAAGGCATGCGTGGTTAAGAAGCATTGGTGATTTAGGCTGGGTAGTAGAGGCATGCGTGGTTTAGCCATGCTTGCCTCCATCATGCAACTGTTTTCCCCTGTTAAATTTCAGCAGGTTTGACCTGCTGAAATTTTAAATAAATTGGGTTATTTAACACATTGGATAATTATTGGATGGGCTAGATAAAACATAAATCGTAATTTCGTCCTCTGCGTAAACAGGTTGGCGCATGGCACATAAAGAGAGTGAGGGCGTAAGCTCTCCAAGAGACAGGCAAAGGCTCTCTTCCAACCTTGGCCCTCTTTTACAGCAAAATACACAGTAAAAATGATGTAGTCATCATAAGGTTATCAAAATGTTACAAAGGCTTAGTACATCGAAATACAGAGTAAAGCACAACAAATCCCAACACTCTCCCCTAGATCTACATTTACCTTCCTTCACTTACCTTCATTTTAGTTCTGGACATTTAGTGGCCCTGGGCAGAATTTCAGTTATGCTGGAATAATCAGAGTAGTTTTGTTAATTCCACCTGACTCTTTGATGCAGAGTTACCAATAAATATCCAATTACTCCTGCTTGCATAATTAAGAGTGATTTGAGAGGATAAATCCTACAGTGTAAGCATATTTAGCTAGCGCAAGTGGCTGCCCCAGCTTGCTATTTGTGTTCTGCTGTATTTAGCGCTGTTCTTAGAGCAAAATACATTTTCACATCCATGTGAAGAAAAAGAGCTGAATGCCAGTATTACGTTGGGAGAAAATCCTACACCAAGTGCAAATATAGGGGCCGATTAGGATGGCGGACGGACTTGCGTCCGTCCGCCACCCCTGAGTAGGAGGGACCGTCCGCATGGGCAGCGGCGGTCCCTCCATGGCAATTAGGATGTGACCGCCAGGGTGGCGGTCACATCCTCTATTATTAACATTGCGGCGGGTGCAGCTTCAAGCTGCACCCGCCGCAATGTTAAAAATGCATGTGTTGCATTTACATGCACAAAGCGGCAGGCACCGCACGGTGCCTGCTGCTTTGTGTACGCAAATGCAGGGGGGTACCATAGGTACCCCCCATGTGCACCCCCCACCCCCCATTCACCCAGGGGGCCCGCAACGGGCCCCCAAAGTGAATGTCCGTATGCTTTTCCATGGCGGAAAAGCCGCCGTGGAAAAGCATATTTACACAAACATCATAATATGGCGGACGGTGTCTCATAGACACCGCCTGCCATGTTATAGCTTTTCCGCCGCGGTCGGAAGCCGACCGCGGCGGAAAAGCGGCGGACGGAATTCCAGACCCACCAGCCATCCTAATTTGGCGGTGGGTCTTTGGAGTCTCCGCCGCGTTTTTTCCGCATCCTCCAGGCCGGCGGACACTTCCGCCGGCCCGGAGGATGCGGAAAAACCGCCATCCTAATCGGCCCCTTAGTGTGCACTAGAGGCTGCTCACACTCGCTATTTGCGTTCTGTTGCAATTAGCAGTATTCCTTAGTACAAAATACATCCTCACATCTATTTAAGCTTAGAATTACCATACTCGCGTAAATCCAGATAATCTTGTGAAATTCTTTTTTTTTTAGGGTGATGGTTCTCTCCTCAGTATTCTGTGCTATCCCGGCTTGTCTCTACATCTGAAGCCTGGGGTGCTGGGAATGCATTGCTGACCAATCATGTCACAGGCACTAAAGAAGCTTTTCCAGGTCCAGTCTAGGCCCGGGTGGAGTTTGCAGAGTTCCTCTACGCAGAACTCTGCAAAGTGACCTAAAAAAACTCTGCCGCGCTACGAGAGTGCGCAGTGCATTAGGTCATGCCGTTCGCGCTGATTTTTAGTGCCAGGTGTTTGTCTGGAGCTGGAAAATCAGTGCGAACAGCACCATACGCGGTACAAGAGGCTCTGCTTCTTTGTGCTGCTCAAGTAGATGTTCTACTTGAGCGGCAACTTCCTCAATGCAAACGGATGGTTTCTCAATGCAAGCGTTTGAGAAATCTCTCTGGGAGGTGGTCTATCATTGGATTTTCCTCGCTCACACTCGCCAACTTAATGTTGGTAAACGTGAGTGAGGACTAAACTCTGCTTCACTCCACAGAGTTTTCAGAATTCCACGTGCGCCATTGAGTGCAGAGAGCAGAAAACTCCACAAACAAAGTGGAGTTCACCACCGAGGCCTAGTCCAGTCTGGCATCTGAGATAATTTAAAAAGTGAGGAATCTGCACATAGATTTCTGAACCAGAAAGAGCATTACTGTAGGTAGGTAACTTATTCAGCTCCGCAAAAATAATTGTGGCAAATTTCAATATAAGAAGGAAAATCTGATTGCAATTAGCTGTGCTACCCCAAATTGTATATTGACTGTCTAAATGTGGCTGCGGTGGCTTTCTTTAACGTCTGTGAATCCTTTTTAGGAATGACTCAAGTTTACTTCTTTTGTTTACTTTATACAGTCAGTCAGTCAATTCAATTTTATTTGGCGAGTTTAAAACACCATAAAAGTAAATAAATTTTCTTAAAACATCAATAATATGACACAAATAGAATAAAGTGCAGAATTCCTTATGGTACATTAATTCCACAATACAGCATACATACATTGTATACTAATTTCACAGCTAATAAAATCCAATGCATACTATTCTTCCTTAAGTTGATGTCCATCAGAATAAAAACAACAACTTCAAAATACACTAAGTGATCATATAAAAATAACAAAAACTGCAAGGCCACATTATAATTCCTGATACTATGTGCGGCAAGAATGGGTTTAAGAAAGTACCCTGTATAAAAACTACAAAATAGCATAAAGTGCTTTGTGCTCAGCTTGCTCACTCCATCACATGCAAGGAGTGGAATTTGAAGGGCATACCTTCATTGAGAGGAAGGCAACCAGGTGGTGCACAAAACCAAGTCGGGACCTAGTCAGCACATATCGATGTTGGTTATTGCTGACACAAGACAACTACTATTGACATCCCTCATCCAAAGAAAGAAACATATACATGCAGACTGTAGGTTTAATCAGTTCGGAATCTATCCTGTGATCTGGCCTCTGCATAAAAAGGTAACTTTAATCAAATTTTGAGTAAGTTTCAGAACCGTTAAAGGATACCATTCACTCACAATTTAAACAAGGTACTAAAAGAGGAATTAATAACAACAGCCGTGGGATGTGAAAAGCATTATCCAGGTTTAGACAGTCTGTGATGATTGATTTGGTAAAACCAGTCTCCACTTTAGATCAAATGGAAAACCAAAGAAGTAAGGGTTTGACCAAAAGCAAATATTCTAAGGACCTTATTTATGAAGTACATGCCCCACCGATGCGTCACTTTTAAAATGGCAAAAAGTGACGCACCGGTGGCGCAAGGCCTTCATAACTAAGGCCCTAAATATTTTAGTCCAAGTTCTTGATGAGCAATAATAGAAGCAGAAGAGGGAAGACAGAGGAAGTTTGATAAAACAATTTTCCTCAAGTTGCAATGGCTTACTAGGGGAATAACACCAAAGGCCAGGCCCATAAGTAGTGCTGGCCACCCCTATATCTCTATAAGTTCTTTGATTGGCCGACTACCCAACTTAGATGAAAACTTTAAAATTCCATTCAAATTTCTGGCCATTTTGGATTAAGTATTAATAATTTGTTGGGCACAACAGCCATTGCTTGTGAAGAGGACTCCCAGATAATTAAAATAATTGACCCCAACAATAGGCATGCTGGCAATAAAAAAAGGATCTGCAATTTTTGTTTTGTGCCCCCAGATCAATGTGACCATTTTGTTTTTTTTAATCATTATACTCTTAGCAACCATAACCTCAGCAATGGCACTCAGCAATTTCTGGAGGCCAACCAAGTTCCTAGATAACAACACAGCATGATCAACATATAATAACACTGGTATAGGGCGCCCCCCACACACTGGGGGCATCAGCATGTATATCCTGTAAAAAGGAGTCTACACCATTACTAACAAGCATTTGCAATGCACTAGGACTTGCATATACGCAAGACCTATTGCATTGCAAACAGGAGTGCTGTCGGGCGGGCAGGGGAGCGAGAAGGCACAAAGAACGGGAGGCGGGAGAGAAGGCATGGACAGTGGGAAAGGGAGAAGGCACGGGAAGAAAGGAGTGCTCATGCAACACTTGAAGTAAAGAGGCCAGTAGCCATGGAAGGATATAAATGATGACAGGGCCGTCATAAGGAGGGGCTAACAGCCTATAAACCAATCGGAAGCGAGCATTTAGAAAGGACAAAGACACAAGTAAATGAAAAAGTTGGCTGGGGAGTGGGCGTACTCTACTACCACAGATCAACCCCAGAGTAGCACTTGCGCGCTGGCTCAGGGCTCGACCTAAAAAGGGTGAATGGTAACGAGGCCAAAACACACCATTGCTGAATGTCTCATTCCACTTTAAAAATTGGTGAGCATTCACCATACGGTCCGTAGCACACTTTACTTGATAACTTCAAGTATAGACATGCAAGGTAATTAAAAATAGCTGCAGGAGAACCAATGGAAATCAGGATTGACCATAATAAGATTGAATGCACTACTTAGATCGCAATATAAAGATAAAGGGACCCTGGTTTGGCCTGGATATATTTTCCTTTCAGCAGAACTAAGTTTACACATTACTCGATCGTCCCTAAACCCTTTCTAAAACCAAACTGTACTGGGGATAGGACAGAATTCTCCTCAGCCCAATCCGCTAGCCTCATCAGTAAGCCAGTAAGATTCTACTCATCACTTTCACTTATGAGTTCAAAAGGGAGATAGGGCGATAGTTTTTTGAGTCAGACCTATCACCTATCTAAAAAATTGGTACCACAGTTGTAGTACCCCATAACGATGGGATCATACAAGTATCAGAGCATTAAACACCCAGGCCAGGATGGGTCCCCATAAACCTATAACAGTTTTTTTTTTTTTTTTTTTAAAACCTTTATTTGAGCAAGCAGAAATGTACAAGGATGGGCCTACAACCACACGGGCCAGCCGCTAAAAAGGAGTAGACACATATCACATATGCCCGCAGAGGTAACCGTCAATCAACAATGCAATACTCCACATTATATACAGGACCAAAACAGGTTTTATATATATGAAAGAACAAACATACAGAAAGGCGAGAGTGTATCACTGAAGGTCAGCCCAAGGGACGCAAGGGGGGGACAGCAGCGGAGGTGCAGTAGTAATATCCTAAGCACTAAGGAGTATGGAGTGGGGGGGGGGGGGGGGGAGGGGGGCAGAGATCAGGAAGAAGAAGGGGGGAAGAGCCGGAGACACCAGCTCAGTCCCTATATGAAGATTCCGGGAACGCTAGCCTAAGGAGATAGGGTAATCTCGATAGTGTCCACAAGGGGAGGAGTACAAATGTCGCCACGGTATTCGTTCCATTGACCCCACACCTTCACCCATGCCCTGGGTCTACCCCTGGCCACATAGACAGTTTTCTCACGGAACATGGACCAATCCATATTATCCTCCCATTGCGAGAGGGCAGGGGGCCTGGAGGCCCCCCAGAGTTGCGCAATATCTCGCTTCGCAATCATATAGCCCAGGGTGGCCCATCTAGTCTGTGCCACCGAATAGTCCGCGGGCTCCCAAACATTCAAAAGACAGCGACGAGGTTCCGGTCGCAAGGATATCCCTGTCACCACAGTCATCAGATCAAGCACGGCCACCCAATAGGCAGCCACCATCGGGCACTCCCAAAGAATATGCAGGAAAGTAGCACGCAAACCACATCCACGCTTACACAGTCCATCGGAGGAAAAGCCCATCACCATCAGTCGCGGTCCCGTCACGTACACCCGATGAAGGATCTTCAATTGGACCAGACGGAGTCGAGCCGGTATAGCCACCTCCTTCGGAGAGGAGAGGGCCGATTGCCAATCCTCATCATCAAGTTCCAACCCATCTCCCATCCACTGTTCCCGAAGTCGGGCCAATAAGTCAGTCCGATTGTTAATCAACTTTTTATAGATCAGGGAGATAGTGCTATCAGGAAGATGTTCGTCAAGGATACGGTCTTCAAGTGGGGAAGAGTCAGGCGGAATCTCACCAGGAGCAAACACCGAAACCAA
Organism: Lissotriton helveticus; assembly: GCF_964261635.1. Lineage (NCBI taxonomy): Eukaryota > Metazoa > Chordata > Amphibia > Caudata > Salamandridae > Lissotriton > Lissotriton helveticus. The sequence continues at coordinate 1,672,368,042 of NC_136059.1, forward strand.
AGCGTGCCTGATCTGTAAATAACGAAAGAATTCCCGACTACTCAGGCCGTAGTCAGCCTGGAGGGCCTGAAACGGGCGCACAGAACCCTTAGAATATACATCCCCCACTTTAGAGATCCCAATCAAGTCCCAACGGTCAAAACCCTTGGAAGACCAAAGACCGCCCAGACGTTCTGAAGCATAAAGCGGCGTCGCCAACGTCAAGCGATCCTCCCAGCCCAGGCTCACATTCGCAGCACGCCACACTGTCAAAGCAGTCAAAGTAGGTCCCACAAGATGGCGCCCAGCGGAGCGAGAATAGAGCACTCTATTAAAGTCACCTCCCGGAAGCTGAAGTTTATCCATCTCAAACGCCGGATTACGACCCGGAGAGAACATAGCGTGATTAATAGCGGACAGATGGGAAGCCCAGTAGTATCTCTTAATATCGGGGAGCGCCATGCCCCCATCGTACCACGGGATGGAAAGTTTCGCGAGAGCAATGCGCGGTCGCCCATCCCAAATAAGTTGCCTCTGAAGGCTCTCAATCTCCCGAAAATAGGTCTTGGGGATAGGATCATAATAATTCTGGAGAGCGTAGAGAAACCGCGGTAGTGACATCATCTTAAACAGGGCCGCCCGACCCAGTGGAGACAGGGGAAGTTTGCGCCTGCGGGCAACGTCCAAACGGAGCCTAAGCAACGGGGGAAGGAGATTACGATCAAAACGAAGGGACGGATCCAAGGTAACGAAAACCCCCAAGTATTTGAAACCATCCCGGACCACCTGAAGAGGAAGTCTACTCGGCAACGGAGGCAAGATACCAGATAAAACGTATACACAGGATTTAGACCAGTTGATGACGAGGCCTGAGTTAGCGCCAAAGGACGCAAGAACGTCAAATAAAACAGATAAAGACTTGCGAGGAGAAGTAAGATACAAGAGGATGTCGTCCGCATAAAGCGAGACGCGGTCTTCAAAGCCCGGGGCCCAACGAATACCTTTAAGGGACGGTTCCCAACGGAGCCAGGCCGCCAACGGTTCAAGAGCGAGCGCGAACAACAAAGGGGACAAGGGGCAACCCTGACGGGTACCCCTGCCCAAAGAGAAGGGGGCCGACACTCTACCGTTCACTACAACTTGCGCCAGAGGTTCCGCGTACAACAGCCTAACCCAGCTAATAAACTCGCACCCGAATCCAAATTTCTCAAGTGTCGCCCATAAATAGGGCCACTCCACAGTATCAAAGGCCATAGAGGCATCCAGGGACGCCAAAATGGCCGGTTCAGTCAAAAGCCCCGCCCTCGCCAGCGCGCCGTGGAGGCGACGTAAATTCAGAGCAGTGTTGCGATGCGGGATAAAGCCAGATTGATCCGGATGGACCAACTCCCCAAGAACCGAAAGGAGACGGGTCGCCAAAAGTTTAGCCAACACCTTAGGTTCAACATTTAATAGGGATATAGGCCTATACGAGGAACAGAGGTCACGCGGTTTACCCTCTTTGGGAATGACGACGATTGTCGCCAGACGCTGATCATAAGGAAGTATGTTCCGCTCACGAGATTCTAGAAACATGGCGCGGAGATACGGCGCCACCTTATCGGGGCGTAATTTGTACAACTCAATAGGCAAACCGTTCGGGCCCAGTGCTTTGCCCGAACGGAGCGATCGAACTGCATTGGCTATCTCATCATTCGTAAAAGGGGAGTCCAAAGCAATACGGTCCAAGTCGGTGACACAGGGCAAAGTGATATCACGCAGAAGAAGGCGGGAGTCGGCAACATCCCTCACAGACACGGGAGCATATACCACACGGAAATATTCCGCAAAACGATCAACAATGGCGGTCGGATCAATCACATTCTCACCACTCGCAGACTGAATCACGGGCACCACACGATTAACTCTTTCTTTCTTGTCCAACCACGCTAGGAGTTTGCCCGCCTTGTCACCCACATCGTACAATCTGCCCTGCTGCTCACGAAACATCACCTTTGCAGCGTCAGTGACCAGAGATTTATATGCAAACTGTTTTAGACCCAGGGCATGGAGTTTCTCAGGCGTGACACCAGATTCCAACTCGTCCTCCAAAGCAGAGATCTCCCCCTCAAGGTCCACCACCTCCTTCCTCCCTACCCTCTTAGCTTCAACAATCAAGGAAAGGGCCTGTCCACGAATCACAGTTTTAAAAGCTTCCCACAGGGACACAGCCGAAGAGACCGACCCCTCATTTTCCAGGAAATATGCATCCATGGACTTGAGCAAGAGGGTACGAGTCTCAGGGGAGGAAAGATACCAAGGGTTAATGGGAGCCACTCGGCCCGCCGCCTCTACCCCAACCTCGAAACGAAGCCAGAGCGGCGAGTGATCAGAAATACCCCTCGGCAAATGTAAAATCTCGCGAACCGCCGATGATTGGGCTGCGGGCATCAGGAAATAATCCAGCCGGGACAGACTGCCATGGGCCCCAGAATGGAAGGTGTATTGGAGCTGAGTAGGATGCAACAGTCGCCAGCAGTCCACAAGGCCAAAGGTATCTAAAAACCCACCCAACCACTGCTGAGCCTGCGGGGTATCTCTAGGGGGATGGCGATCGTGAAGGCCGGAAAGCACCGAATTAAAATCACCGGCAAGAAAGAGAGTGCTATCAGGGAGATCTAACAAAACACGGCCCAAGTCAGTAAAAGTAGAGGCCTGCAAACCCGGGGGAACATAAACATTGAAGAGAGATAGGGTGCGGCCTTCATATCTACCCACCAGGACAGTATATCTCCCACGGTCATCATGAATCACCTCATCGATAGCCAGGGGGAGGGAGGTTCGAACAAGAATACCCACACCCCTAGATCCGGAGGTAAACCCCGAGTGCGCCACAAGGCGGTAGCCCCATCTATTCATTGCATAACAAACATTACCAATCAAATGGGTTTCTTGCATGAAAACAATGTCCGGTGACAAACGTCGTATACATTTTAAGACCACACTGCGCTTAATACGATCTCCCAGGCCATTAACGTTCCAGGAAAGAAATTTCAACCCTCTACCCCCCATCCCAACCGCCCGAGCCAAGACCCCTCGCCCATGAGCTAGACATCAGAAACAGCAGCAAACACAGGAGCAACTCGCCTTGAAAACAACACACAGAAAAGAAAAAACTTCCCAACCCCCCTCCCCCAAACTGAAGAGAAACACCCCCCACCCTGCACCCCTGCAAAAAGCTAAAGAGCCACCCCAACCTGCAGTGTGCCTGTCGCCCAAGAACCCCTATTCTACACAAAGACCCCGGAGGAGGAAAGGTCTCCGTTCCATCCACCCCCCGACCTCAGCAAGAACAAAAATAACAAACGAAAGACAGAATAATCACAATGTAGAGGGACGCCGGCCAACACTCCTGAGAATGTATTCAAAATAAGACATAAGAGCCGAACAGTTAGATCTCCACACCACCTTCGGCACCACCAGGGTGAGCGGCGGAGTCTGTCTCAGGAGGACGGTCAGGCAATGAGTCCAGCCAGTCATTAACAGCATCAGGCCGATCAAAGAAAAGGGTACGTTCATTGTATTCAACCCGGAGTCTAGTGGGAAAGAGCATGGCGTAACGTAGGCCCCGATCCCGGAGACGTTTCTTGGCACCACGAAACTCCATACGTTGTCTCTGAACCTGTTGGGAAAAGTCCGGGTAAAAGTTCACCGTAGCATTCTCAAAGGCCACCGGGCCCTTCACCCGCGAGGCCTGCAGGATAGCGTCCCGGTCTCTATAATGAAAAAGCTTCGCTACAATGGGTCTCGGCGGGGCTCCCGGCTTGACTTTGCCCCCTGTAACACGATGTGCACGTTCCACCGTGAAAAATTTTGTGAGACCAGAAGGGGCCAAATGGTTCAAGACCAGATCCTCAACCAGGAGATCCACCGAGTGGGGTTCAGGGTTTTCCGGTACACCAACCAGGCGAACATTGCAGCGACGCGCCCTATTTTCAAAGTCCTCCAGGCGACGGGTCATGAAGTCGTTCCCCCGACGGAGATTTCCAATCTCTGTTTGGAGCTCCGAGACGTCATTCGTAAGGCTAGAGGATTTAATATCCAGTGATTGTACCCTCTCATTCGTCTTGCCGAGATCAGCACGAATCAGATTCACCTCAATAGCCACGGTGTCAAGTTTGTGGGCCAAGGCCTCGTACTGTAGGCCGATGGATTCCCTCACACCCGAGATGGCGCCCATGATATCCTGTAGGGAGGGCTCCGCCGACTCTTCCAAAATTCGTTCGGACGCTATACTAGAACCAGGCAGGGCAGCTCCGGGGGACCCCTTAGAATGGGTATAACGGTCCATGACATTTGATTGAACTGGAGCTCCGCGCAGAGGTGTTTTCGTCTTGCGCGTCTCTCTGTCCCCTGTGCCCGCCATTTTGAAGATGCGTCACAGGACAAGCCACCAGGTTCGACGGGCCCGACACCCAAAGTACAGGATCAAAAGTACATAAAAAGGGGGCACAACTCGGGTAGAGGTCGCCAAGCCAGCAAATAGGTCACATGAAAGCCCAACAGCCGATCTGCCTCCAAGTCTCAGTCGCAACACGACATCCACATCCGTGGCCCAAGTCGGAACGGAATCGAAACCGAAACTTAGGAAGGGGGGACCCACAAGGCCAGATCTCCTGCCGTTGTTGTTCAATTGCAGGACGGCTACAGTGCCGCACCCCGTCCCGGGCGCACCTCAAGGGCGGAGCCCAAAAGTTCAGAGCACCATATCTCAGGAATACGAGATCAAAATCGATTTCTGAAAAGTGCCAGGGTAATCAGCCAAACGTCCCCTACACGAATTCTTGCAAGAAATCAGGATTCAGCCAGGATAAAATGTCGGGAGCGGCGAGGGTCCGGAGAGCGCTGTGCTCAAGCGGCCATCTCGGATGCCCGCCAAGCTCCTCCTCCCCTATAACAGTTTTGAAGATGTCTACAGGTGCCCAATCAGGGCCTGGAGCCCTACCCTCAGCACTTGCACGCAGGGCTGAAGCCACCTATTCAGCTGAGATATCTAGTGGGAGAGGATTCTGAATATAAATCACCAGATGATACTCTACTCCACCCTCCTCATTCCTACAATAAAAAATGGTGTGAGACGCTGGCCTCTTTTTGTCAAGAAAAAATTGTGTCTATCCAGGCCAGCCTCCCTCCACCTGCGATGGATCTTGGCATATCAGGGCTGACCTTAAAAGGGGCCAGTACTCAAGAAATTCTTAAACACATTGAACCCACTACTAGGGAAGCATCTCCCCTGAATTCTTTTGACCCCATCTCTTTGGAAAATTCTTCAAGGGCGTTAAAATGCCTTAGATCTGACTCTCCATTGGATCCGGCCCACTCGTCCATTCTGGCATTAGGCGTGGCGGCAATTATCTCTCACATGTTTCAGCTATCGAATGCCTCCCTCCTAGATGCCACGGCACCCACTAAATGGAAACTGGCTAAAGTTGTCCCATTGCTAAAAAAGGACCAGGCCAATCCCACCAGCCTTTTCGAAGCTGCTGGAAAAACATGTGAACCAGCAGCTATCGTCCTTTCTGGAGAAGAAAGGCTTTCACCCTAACAACAGCACAGAAACAGCTCTGTTATAAGTGCTGGACTCTATCCGGCTGAGTCAGGAGGCAGGTGAGAAGGCGTTGCTGATCTTGTTAGATCTGTCGACTGCCTTCGATAAGGTGTTGCATCAGATGCTCCTGACCCGGCTTCAAGCGATTGGCATCAGGGGTTTGGTTTGGAAATGGCTGGCATCTTTTCTAAAGGGAGGGGGAAGGAGGTCTGGTGCAACCCGTTCCCAGCTTCCTCGCATTAACTGAAGGTGGGGGTCCTACAGGTTTCGGCTTTGAGCCTGACACTGTTTAGCATTTGCATTTGAAAGCTTTATTCGAGTTATATACTCATAAAAGCACAACATACATTTAAAATACATCACATAAATATTTGTTACACATTTATACAAGTACAATATTTCTAAAACAGTTGTGCAAGCTTAATCAGTATAAAAATTAACACACCTTTAAAACAAGAATCAAATTGCTTTTGTAGAAAGAACCCTCCGCCTAATGGACCACGTCCACCCCAAATACTTAGCTATTCCCATAACAATATACTCGTCAGTAGAGGTACAGATGATTCTCAATGCCTCAACAGCACTAGAAGTCCCTATATTCTTACAAACTGGAGCCAGCCATACCCTCCTTGGGGTGGCATAGGCATTACAAATAAATAGGAAGTGGCCTATACTTTCATTGGCTGCCCCGTACGCTGGGCAGCACAGGGTGTTCAAACTCCTCCACCTGCCTGTTAGATATCTCAAGGGGAACCAGACCTCAACTGGAAAAATAACTTCCTGTCCATAGGGACAGTTATACTGTCCCAATACTGTTCTAACACGGGACACATTTTAATTTCCAGAAAACGACCCCCCATCGAATCAGATTTTGTACCCCTCCAGAGCCTATCGTCTATCCAATCCCAGTACAGGGTCTTAAGGGTATCTTTATTAGGAAAAACTTCCCCCGCGGGATTGTCCCAAAGGTTGGAGAGGCCAAGTTCACCTAACATAGCCCTTAGATTTTTCAGCCATGGAATTTTGTGGAAGGTGTCAGCATTGATTATTGCAAGAAACCCATCTGCATAATGCTTGATCTCGGGGGTGGTCCAAAGACGTCTCCAATATAAAATGGGACGCAATCGAGCTCGGTCACTGACAGATTTTCTCCCAAGATCAAGTTTAAGCGGAATTAGTGGGGTGCTCTGGGGAAGTCCCGTAATTCCCCTGAGGAACCTGTTCTCAGATATCTGTAGGGAAATAAGTTTTTCGAAGCCCCACAGCTCTGCCCCATATAGGGCCGACCCTATTGCCTTTGCATCATATATGGCAAGGACAGATTTTATGGGTTTTGTGTTTGATTTTTTATGCTCCACCCGTAATGCTCCCGAAATTTGCTGGTGTTTCAAGACCACTTTTTCTATATGGTGGGACCAACCTTGGCTGTTTGCTATTTGTACCTCAGATAGGTAAACTCCCTAACCACCTCAAGCTCGATGTTATTCAGGTAGATCCTAGGACGGGGTTTACATCTTGGGGAAAAAGCCATCAGCTTGGTCTTGGCAACATTAACCTCGAGGCCATGCTCCAGGCAGAACCCATCAAAAATATTTAAGGCACGCTGTAGCCCAGAATGGGTTTTGGACATGGTTAACGTATCGTCAGCGAACATCAGGATCGGGACCCTGATGCCCGCTAACGAAGGTGCGTCAACACTAGCATCCAGCATCCTACCTACAATTCCATTAATAAATAATGAAAAGAGCAACGGTGCCATTGCACAACCCTGGCGAACCCCCCGTTCAACCGGAAAGTCGACGGAGGATTGGCCATTCAGGCCCCACTGGACTTTAGCGAAATTACTCACATGCAACCTCATGATTAAAGTGAGCAATTCCGCTGGGATACCCATTTTGTTTAAGACCGTCCAAAGCCTGCTCCTCGGGACCAAGTCAAAGGCAGCCCGCAAGTCGACAAATGCGACTTACAGGCTGCCCCTGGCAAGAAATACCGTCCCCCACCGTAGCATAGTGAAACGAAACACCTGATCGACAGTGCGGGTAGCCCGCCGGAAACCTGCCTGGTAAGGGGAGAGGGAATTGTTCTCATCCACCCATTCCATAAGCTTGTTTACCACCATCTTCCCTATCACTTTTTGGATAGTGGCAATCAAGCTTATTGGCCTGTAATTGGCCGGGAGGGACCGATCTCCTTTTTTATAGATCGGTATGATAATTGCTCCCTTCCATTGTTCAGGGACTAGCGCGCCCTTTGCAATAGCATTCCCCAATAAGAACACATACCTAATCCACCTTTGTTTGTCATTTTTAAAAACATCCAAGGGTATCCCGTCAAGACCCGGGGCCCTTCCCCCTTGTAGGGAGCATATTGCAATTTCAACTTCTTTGGGGGAAAACAAATTATCACTAGGAAATACAGCTGGAATCACTTCCCCCATAACCACCTCCTTTATCTCTGCATATTGGGGTCTAAAATAATCCACCCAAGCGGCCTCAGCAACATTATTGTCTGGTTTATTTGGGATACCACCTCTACCCCACTTCACTATCTTCCAGGAGATCCTGGAATCCTTAGCTCCAGAGGCTTCCTGTAATTCAGACCAATACTTCTCATCCCACATTTTCTTTGCCAGGGATATGCTTGCGTTATAGTGCTTCCTTGCTGCACTAATCGCAGCCCTATCCCTGCTCCTAATAGCACTACCCAGGGCTAATCTGACAGCCCTACACTGTTGGTTGAACCACCTGGCTGGTTTAGGAGGAAGTGTAAAATTTGCCTTACATTTTCTCATAAAGTGAGGTCTTAGAAGGGAAAAGAGATTGTTGTGGATGTCAGTAATTACCCTAGACCCAGGGGCTGCGGGGCTTAATAACTCCATAGAGGCGAGAGCACGGTCCACCTCAGGACTAATGAAATCCATGGATTCCGCATTTGCCAACACACATGGCCATTTAAATCTGCGCATATCATTGGCCATGTCAGGGAGTAAGCCGTCAATTGGCTGCAAGTTGTACTGGGCGACCGTCCACCAGGTATGGGTCACACAAAGGGGGTTGTGATCGCTTTCTAATCTATCCTTGACTTCCATGTCACAAACCCCCTGCCAAAGATTAAGACTGCATATAATGTAGTCAATCCTACTTCTATTATGGCCATTATCAAATGTGCAAGCACCCTCCTTGTCGCCCTTTGTCCTCCCTTTGAGGGCTCTCATCCCATATTCCAGACACATGGCATTTAAGAGAAGTATGTCCTTCGTCCAGCGTTTAACAGGGGCTAGATTCAAAGTAGGGACTCCCCAAAGATTATCCTCCTCCTGCCCCAGGGGATCATCAGTGCTGTCTAGGGGTTCAAAGGTCCTATTTAGATCCCCAGCTACTACTACTCTATTTCCAAGGGACTTTGTTTCTAGAAAGGTAGAAAGGGCCTCTAGAGTGGGGGAACTCCCAGTATTGGTGCCCCTGGCATAAACATTGTACAAATCTATCACACCCCACTTTTCCGAGGACATTCGCAACATTAAAATATCTCTACAGCCCAAATCACACACTTTTATTGTAGTCTCCAAACTCTGCTTGATCCAAATTGTAAGACCTCCCATTGGCCTACCCCTGACACCTCTATTTGCTGGAATAGAGAAGTTTAAATAACCTGGGAGGAAATTGGGATCACAAGCCCATGTCTCCTGTAAAAAACACACTTCAAACCCATTAATAAAATCAATCCAGGTTTGTGACATCAGCTTGCTACCCAATCCTGCAATATTCTATGATATAAACTTCCCTACGATAGAACCATCCCTACATACTACTTTTGTCAAGGACGTGGTAGGGAGGTTGACTGGGCTGCCACCATGCCCTCCCCAATTTTGAACATTTCCCATAATATTGTACTCCACTTCTTGAGTACCAACAATAATTGGTGGGGGTAATTCCCCAGTCCCCTGGTTTTGCGTTAGCTCCCCGCTTGCTTCCTCCACAAGTACAATCTTTTCAACTACATTTATTTCATTTGACACCACATTAATTTTCAAAGCAGAGACATTAGTGTTCCCAATTAAATTCCAACAGGTTGTGCCTCCCCTACTACTCAAATAATCAATCTTTGGTCAACAACCCCAACCCAAACCCTGCATACCATCCAAGAAATTATAGTTTAGGCCATTACAATGGTTTTGCCATTGCAATGGTACAGCAAAAGGAACAACCCTTACCGGGGGGGGGGGTTATTAGGACAGCTTAAATTCCTAAACACGCCTACCTGGGCGCTTGTTGGTCTTGGGTAAAAAAAGGTAAGATCGACAATACCGATTCCACCACTACTTGTGCCCCAGCCCTTTCTCGTGATCCATCCTGCCACCCTAGGGTCTTGGAAATTGATGACAATACAGTCCCCCCCCAAGTTTTTGGGAGTACAACCAATCCAATCTATCCTTCTTACCCTGCCCATCCACTTCCCCTGGTAGTGGTCTGTTTACCCTTAACCAGTGCATTACCTTGTTTTTCAGCATCTGGAAGGTTTCTCTTTGTCCATCCAAAAGGGGTGGTACGTTAGTAAGGACCGCCACATAGGGATAGGAGTCTGGGGTAAGATTCATAGGGGGTATCTTTTTAGGGGGCTTCATTAAATAAGACGTTAGTTGTCTAATAGCTGGAGCAACAGGGCGGAATGTAGGAATATTTGGTGGTTGCTGAGAGCTAGTGGTTACAGCATTACTTGATCTGGAACCGTTATTATCCCCTACTCCAACACTAGGGTTGGGTTTTAAGATACTTAGTGGGGGCTGGGAATCTTTCGGAGCAGAAGTACTACTTTGAGGGCATTCTTTATTCTTAACTTTAGGCATTGGATCCGGGAGCTTGGTTGTTTTTTTCCCAGTACTGCTGCCAGGGCAAGCTAGCACTACAGGAGTAGTCTGTTGACCCAGCCCCTTCCCCTGAAGCCCACTTATGGTTCTGTTTACTAGGGATCGTATTTCAACAATAGGCACATTTTTAACCTGTCCAGTAGATTCCTGCAGCTTACTACTCTCGCTTTTCCTATATTGGGATTTGATTAATGATTTCGTGGAGAAAAAGTTATCTAAGGTAACCTGCTCAAAGTGGTCCAATCGATTAACTAACTTATTAATTTTTTCCTCCATGGGAGTCAAGAGAGACCTTAACAGCTTTTCCAACTCGGGTAGCAATAAATGAATAGGGGATGAATTCTCGTCCAACCCCATCCTCGGGGGGTCATTGGTAGTGAGACCTGTACTCACTAAAACAACAGTTCCCCCCTCATTGAGTGGTTCTCCATTTTGGCTAACCCCAATATATTCCCTGAGGGTGCGCGAAGTTTTTGCAACTTTCCTGACTTTACTTGGAGGTTTGGGGAAATAACATTTCTTCGGGGCGGTACTCCTCTTTCTTTTTGAGCATAGTTTTAGTTGGGCCACACTGGTTGACACACCTGGCTCGACTATACAAGTTGGTGAGTTAATAAGATTAATAGGTGAAGTTGTGGGCGTGGAGGAAATCTCAGGTCCCGAATTCGAGCCACCCCCGGCTCCAAGAATAAAGGGAAGGCATAAGGTGTCTCGGACACAGCGGGCAAGATTGTGGACGACAGGGGAGTAACCAATGCCAGGTAGCCTTGCGGCGGCCTTTTTTCCGCAGAGTTTTTAAGAAGCTCAATGGACATCCTACGTTCAACACGTCTCTCTGCAAGGGAAATTTCCTTGTCAATATCTTGAGCAGCGCGATAGAAAAATTTATCTAGTGGGCCAAGAATGGCTGGTCCAACCTCGGCCTGGGGAGGGACCAGTGTGGTACTATTTGATAATAAAGACATTAATTACTGCCCCCAGCAGCTATACAACAAATAATTAATAAAAAGTACACCAAAAATGCGTTAAGTGTCAGTGGGGTGGCCCAGCCCAGCCTCCTTTGGCCCCTGACGGCCACAGACGGCCCCGCCCTTGTCCCGGGTTTCTCCCGGTCGCTCCCGCGCTACAAAACTCTCCACTTATTTTGTAGAGTCCATGTGAAAGGGGAGGAGCGTGCAGGGAGAGCGGCCCAGGTGCTGCCAATCGGGTCTAGCGGGCGCTCCTGGGACTTGAAGTCCTGCGCCCGCTACTCACTCGCAGCCCTGCACAGTTACAGCACCCACCGTCGCAGTCACAAACAGGAGGCAACAAACTCTGCTGCAAGACTTCACTGGTGTTATACAAAGCCCCCACATGACGAAGCGGGACCCACGAAGCGGGTTCCGCAAGCTGTTGAGGAAATGGCAGGGGAGATTTTCAGGAGCACGATATCCCAGCGTGAGCAAAAAGCGGTCCAACAAACATCCAGGGACGCTGGTTTTTCAATGCGCAGATGGGGAGGAGCGTGCTGGGAGAGCGGCCCAGGTGCTGCCAATCGGGTCTAGCGGGCGCTCCTGGGACTTGAAGTCCTGCGCCCGCTACTCACTCGCAGCCCTGCACAGTTACAGCACCCACCGTCGCAGTCATAAACAGGAGGCAACAAACTCTGCTGCAAGACTTCACTGGTGTTATACAAAGCCCCCACACGACGAAGCGGGACCCGCGAAGCGGGTTCCGAAGCTGTTGAGGAAATGGCAGGGGAGGTTTTCAGGAGCACGATATCCCAGCGTGAGCAAAAAGTTTAACATCTACCTCACTCCTTTAGCCGAGGTGGCCGAATCACAGGGGGCCAAAATCGTGTCCTATGCAGACGACGCACAGTTGTTGTTTACATGGAAGGCTAACAAACCTTGCCTGGGTATGTTAATCAGTTCCTACCTTGCAGCTGTCTTCGGTTGGCTGACCCCTACCCAGCTGAAATGTATTGCTGGTAAGACAGAGCTACTCTTTTTTGGTAAAGCGGCGGTGACTCCTTTACATGTCTTCTGGCCAGTGGACGCTCCTGCCCCCTCAGTGAACAGCCTGGTGGTGAAACATCTGGGGTTGAAATTGGACAACCAGCTGCTATTTCGCGCTCAAGTTAATGCAGTAGTTGGCGCCTGTTTTGCTCTGTTGCGTCTTCTACGTAAATGTTTGTTCTTTCTGTCCAAACCTGCCAGACAACAGGTGATTCAAGCTTATATCCAGGCTGGATTATGTGAACGGAATTATATCGTGGCATGCCTGGCTTTTTGCTGGACAGGCTTTAACTTGTCCCGAATGCCGCAGCCCGTACCATCTTTGAGTTCCCTCGAAATTTGCGTGTGTCACACCTTCTGAGGAGCCTGCATTGGCTCCCTGTAAGGAAAAGAACAATTTTTAAAACTTTGCTCGTAACACAGAAAGCCCTTTACAGGGAAGGACCAGTTTACCTTAAACTCATAGAACTCTTCCCTCGGCCGGTCTGTTGTTGGCCAATGTCCCCCGTTTTAAAAAGCCCAGGCTAGAAAGGTAAGTCTCTCTCTTTCCGGGGGCCCTTCTACTGGAACAAAATACCTCTTCATTGAATCCACTCCCCTGTCTCGGAAAAAAACTGATAACATGGCTTTTCTCTTGCCGCTAAGTTTTCCTCTCCCATGCTACTACCATTCAGCTTAGCGCCAGGACACTCTTTGGAGTAACAGTGCTCTCTACAAGTATCCCCACACACAAGGAGGTGAGTAAAATTTGAAGCCAAGAGGGTAGGCCCAGCCCAGCCTTGTCCAGGTGCGGACGGGCACAGAGGTGCTGGATATTGGTCTTGTCTTTGCCAGGGCCATGCCCAAGCACGCTCCAAGCATGTTGCCTGCTGCGGGACTTCTCTAGAAGATTAATGGTACCCCAGCACCGCCAGTCACTGCCACAGCCCCTGGGCCGGAAGTACTGAGGATGCTGGGGGGTATAGTTCTCTCCCCCCCAGCAGGCAACCAGGGCCAGGGCCGGACTGGCTACCAGGCGTTTGGTCAGCTGCCCTGCTGGGGCCCGATTTTACTGCCATGGGAGCTGATGCATGTTGATGGGGACCCGCATTTGCTTCTAAGTAAAGAAAGCAAAACAAATGAGTTTAAAGCATACTTTAAAACCATTTGGTTTTCCATTCTTTACTTAGAAAGGCCCGGTAGCCAGCGCGGCCCTGACCAGGGCCCCTGGCTGCAACAGCAGCAAACAAAGGGGCATATTATCAACACAGGCGATAAAATTATCGCTTGCTTTATCGGCAGAAAACTGCCGCTAAAGCCGCTTTTGCGGCAGTTTTCTGCCGCAAAAGCGGCTTTAGCGGCAGTTTTCTGCCGATAAAGCCAGCGATAATTTTATCGCCTGTGTTGATAATATGCCCCAAAGTTCCTGTGAGGGTCCTGCGCTGTGGGACTCCTCTAGAAAATTTATGGCGCTCTGGCACCTCCAGTCACCACTGCAGCCCCCCGTCAGAAAGACTGAGGATGCTGGGGATGTAGTTTTTTACCTCTAAACAGGCAACCATAGTCCGTGGCTGCAGCAGCAGCAAGCAAAGTTCCCGTGAGGGTATATACATTACTATGTATCTTGAAAAGTATTTCCATAAGCCCTCAACTAAGAGAGGTCTTTTAAAAAAACTAAAAAAACTCAATTGGTGATGATGATGTAACTAAATCCAAGAATTGAACTGAAAACGTAATGCCTGCTTAGGACTTCTTTGTAATACATCAAGAGAAGACCTTTTTACTCTGAAGTACCACTGAACATTCATATGTGATTGGATAATGAGACATGATAATCGTGGTAGAAGCGTTGATTACAGATATTTTGCTTGCTTCTATCACACGAATCACTCACATGCATCAACATGTGTGCTACAGCCATGTTAGTAATAGAGACGCCCTTCAGAAATCCACACGCATATGTGAGATTTTAGCAAAATGAAGCAAAAGCCTACTTTCCTCCCTACTAACAATGTAAGGGACATTACCTCGAATAAATCTGTCTTAAAATGTTCATGCCAGACAGTGATTAATTAATTTGCCATATCTGTAATACCCAACGCTAAGGGACAGCTAGCAAAAAAAGTTTCCTTTCTCGCATATGAAGAACGGCTTCCAAGAATTCTCATGTGTCAATCAGAAAATCTGTCTGTCTAGACAGTGCTTTCAAAAATACATTAAATCTGCTTTATCTCTGGTTCCTCTTGGGGGCATTCCTTTGTGTGTGACATAATTCTGAAGGAAAGTCCCCTGGGAAAGCACTTCCATGTTAAGTTCTTCTACACAGGTGCTTGTTTCCTCCTGGGTGCTCTGTCTTATGGAAAGAAATGTAATGGCAACAGGCAGCCCACGTACTAATATTTATTCAAAGAAGAAATTGAAAAATACATCTTTGGTTTGTCTTTTGGCCAAAAACTAAATGGAAATTCAGGGCAGTGTTAAAATGCTAAGCAATATTGCAGGAATGATTATAACTGACATTTTAAAGGACACAAAATGAGGTGGCAGGTTAGAGCCCTACAAACGTTAGTCTTAAAATGTTGAAGTATAAATCACTTTTTTTTTTAAGTAGATGGACATTGTTTGTTTAAAGCTTCTCGAGGTTACTCCGTTTGAGCACAAACGAGGAGGCTCTATTACCCTCCACTTTAGGTCTGCTCTAAAAGCTGTCACTCTATCTTAGACCCATCATTACTACATTGTCAAATTAGTACATTGTTTAAATGGGGCCAATTTTAATAGGAGGGATGAAAACAAATTTGGTCAGGAAAATGGAGTTGGGCAAAATATGTAAATCTTAAGGTTGGCCAAGAAAACTTTATTTAACAAATCAGCATGAAAGTAGCAGCCAGACTCACTAACAGCTGTGGCTGCTGCAGATGCTATGCTAAGTGGGTTGGGAATGCCAGTCTAGGTACCACTTCCTGCTTAACTGACGGAAGAACAGAATCTGAAGTGCTGGCAGACTGGAGAATCTGGCATCTGCTTTCCCATTGGAAATGTATTGTCAAACACATCCTTGTTTCTGCATTGAGACTGAGAGAGCCACACTTTGTCCCAAAGTTTGTCGCGTGTTTCATCCCAAACCTTAGCATAAACTAGGATGTCAAAGGGGTAGTACAGGCCCAACTAAACTTATAATGAATAACTTATGAAATGCCGGATTTACCACATGTGCTTATGTAGATTTACTTCAAGTACGTCCTATATTGTAAAAGGTAGATTCTATTCCCCATTTAATATTTCAAACCGATTTTAGCATGATGGGAACGAAACTTTCAGCAAGCAATGGACCACCACAATCTCTAACAGCAAAATTATGTAGTAGAGTGGCCATGGTTTCTGTTAGTGCTGGTGCCAAGTGCCAAACATTAAAACTTACTCCTACTGAAGGATAAAGATAGATAGAATATAGAGACAATCATGTGCATACAGCTGTACCGTGTTGCCGTCTTCCCCTCCATATATACAAACTACTATGCCCACGCACAACATCACTGAACAACAAAACTATGTCATTCTGGGAAACATATCACAACAGACCCCTATGCGAGGTAGAGAAGTCCAAACTCTGGGTATCAGCATCCAGGAACAAAGTCTCTGCACAACTAGCACAGACGAAGTTCTGGCTATTACACAGACTGTTTTGGACGCCAGCGAAGCTAGCGGCAACAGGAGCCACTGAATGTGACAGGTGCTGGAACTGCCACAAAGAGAGAGGAGATCTAGCCCACCTCATTAATAAGTGCCCCAAGGTCAGGAACTTCTGGAACAAAGTACACAACTTCATCAACACGGTTGTGGGAGGGGACACACAACAGAGCCTAGGGGGGATAACCACCGCATTCATGGACCCAGAGTTAACATGCAAGGGAAACAGAGACCTAATTGACCTCCTTCTCACTGCCGCAATCAAGCCAATCCTAGCAAATTGGAAAAATACAGGTAAGGCAACGTTCAAGAGGTGGTTCAATTGGGTAATCTTCCTGAGAGGCGCAGACAACATCACCGCAAAACACTCAACCACGTATATAGTCAGAGCGGAAATGTGGACCGCCCTAGACTCTCACCTTGAGACACACAGACCCCCGTAAACCCATGACAGGCCGGAAGCCACGCTGCAGATCCTACCTGAAACACCCCCCCCTTCTTTCTTCTTCCTTTTCCTTCTCTCTTTCACACTCGCCACGAGGCGGCCGGGGCCAACAGACCCGCCAGCGATGAAGTGCAGCAAACAAACCAAATGTCATTGTATACAACGCGTAACCCTTTCACCGTCTGAAAATGCCCAAATAGTTACTGTACTGTATTGTATTATACCTTTTACAATAAAAAAAAATTTTAGATAAAAAAACGTACTCGTACTGAAAATTGTAAGGCCAATAAGGGCTCTTGAAAAACCAAGAGACAACAAAGCATGGTTATTAGCGTGCGAAATTCCTGTAATATGCATTTGCTGAGTTATGCTAAATTTGGAGGAAAATATGCATAATTATTCGAAATGTAAAAAAGCCACTTGGCTCTGTTTTAGAGCGAAATGCGTCCTTGCCTCTGTATTGGACGGTTGAACACGGCACTTTATGCCAGTTCACCCTGTTCTGATGTACAAAATCTTAGCCACGTGCAGTGCATAATTTTGGGATGTGGCATAAGAGCTTTATTTTGGGAAATTTGCATAAGCGTGATAAGAAATGAGGACACATTATGTCGATGTAGCACTAATCTAACCCAGGCCCATTTCTAATCTAGCGGTGCACCAGCTAGATTAAATGCCTGCTATGAAGCAGGCATTTGTACTTGATCACGCCATATGAGTAACATCAACCATCACACTGTCATGAAAACACACTATAAAACGTACATACGTTCTGTTGCCTATCCATTTTTGAAATCATTCATGTGTTGAAAACAGACATGGTTTTATTCATGGACTGGGGTCCTTATTTGTATCAGAGGTGATCCTGTGTTTTAAAGAAGTGCATTGTGACAACACAACATTTCATTATTAAAGCTTCTTAATTTTATTTCTGACAACTTTTCTTACTCTCCTAAGTTAATGCTTCTCTAGTCAGAAATTATATTGTGATTATCCAATTTGATTGGCTCTCAGCAATGAAAGAATAAGGGAAGGATGTGAACCATAAATGGAAGATAGTTCTAAGTGTTTGCCTTTGAAAAATGAAGCATGGAGCTTTGAAACGTGTACAAGGGTGGAAGTGGATGATGGATATGTGCTGTTATGATGGATATACCTTGGACCACTCAACAGTAATGCAGCTTTCAAATTTGAGGTCAAATTGTATTAGGCTCAACATGTGACACATTGTTTGCTGGGCAAGCCTGGGCATTGTGAAGCTGGATGGTTTTAAATGTAGTAGACATCTATGTGTCGTTATACCGTTTCAACATTGACCTCCAAACACACTAGTAGAATAGTGTGGCACCGGGTGCGTGAAGGCATGATAGGATGACTTCCGGAGCATTTCCTGCACCCGAACGTCACTGGACATAGTTCAAGAGCATAGGCTTGGGTACTGGGAATATCGGTGCTGGGTGTAATATAAAAAAATGAAACACACAATCAATTACAAAACCCATCGTTCTGCTACATTATACGAGTTCAAAATCCTAAAAAAAAGTCTGCTGCTGAATGCTTAGTGCCCTTATACGAATTTGGCAGTCCATAGGACTGCCAAACTTGAGGGAGAGGTGGGATGGCGGTCCAGTGGTCTGACCTACGTATTATGAGGATGGTGGCAGGATCGTAAGAGGACCCCCGCAACTGCCAGGGATCCGCGATCCCTGGCGGTGGCACAACGGTCTGATGGCCGCAATATGCTGGCAGTGCTGCTGCAGCACCACCAAGCATATTTCGAGTTTCCTCACATCCAACCTTTTCATGGAAGTGAGCCTGCCATGAAAAGGGTGGCGGTGAGGAAATGTAGGGGGCCCTACAGGGCCCCCTGTTCTCTCAGGGCCAGGGCATGCTTGCAGGGGGGGACATGGTGTGACTCCCTGTCTGCATGCAACCCCTTTCCTGCACGGCATGGACTTTACTGTCCATGCCATCAGGATAGTGCTTTGGCACTCCCATTGCGGTGCCTTTTTAATAGCCACCGCCGTGGGAACACCAAAGGGCCGCCCGCCATAGTATGAGATAACTCATAATCTGGTGGCTGGTCGGCCGTAGGTGAGGTTTGGTGGTGTGGGATCGGACGGTTGCGTGGCAGCCCACACCACCAAACTTATAATCAGACCCTTAAGCTTTTCTGCCAGAAAGCTTCTGGTTGGAATGGTCATACCATTTTATTCACTATTATGGGGTTATGCTAGTGATTGGTCTGGTTTTTGGTGTGAAAACGAATATCCCAAAGAGGTACATTACTTGTCTTTCATGCAGCTCAGAGTTTCCGTCTTCAAATGTCTCACCTCTAGGCTCCCATTTTTCCTGATGAAACTAGCCTACTCAGATTCTACTTTCCTTCTTGAGGGTGAGTCATCAGCTTTATTAATACATCTCTTTAGCCCAGTGCCGTGCTTCCATTTCCTATATCATCGCCTTCTCCAAAGGGTTTTATTTCCCATGATGGTGGGCACAACAGCCACAGAGCTTCTTGTCTTCATGTGAACTGTGGCCGGCATTTCCTGCTCCTGCTCACTCTCTCCAACAGCTTGCAGACTCTCCTTGAGGGATCCTGTACCTAGTTACAATTACTTTGCAAGTGGAGCATGACACTGCCCTTGGGGGCACTGTGATCCTTCTGTGAGCAAACACTGCAACGCCAGTCTAAGAGCAGAGCAACCTCTCTCCCTCAATTTGCTGCACAGCTCTATACAGATCTTCGACAGTTTGGCAACATTTCCCTTGTGGAGAAATGTTTTAGGCTGCTTTGAAGGGACACTGTTCTCGACCACATGGCATAAAAGCAGTTTTTCTGGCCTTCCATTTTCCATTTCCTTCGACTGAGAGACTGTGGCTAGTCAGATTTCCACCGCTAGGCTTCTGAGGCTAAACTCAATAGATCTTAAAAGTAGGCCAGGCAAAATTTGGTCAGTCAGCTTGGTATGATGTTGTTTCTATGAATATAGACCCATTAAACTAAAAACGTATTGGGCCACATTCACGAAAGAAATCTGAGACAAAATCACTTTGTGAATACCGAAAGCCATAAAGTTAGGATTTTGTCTCAGTTAAACTTAATTTTTGGTCTTAAGTTTACCAAAACTTAAGTTTAACTGAGAAAAAATCCTAACATTATGACTTTCAGTATTCACAAAGGGCATTTAGGAGTAGTAAAGTTAGGATTCATAACTTTACTACTCCTAAATGCACTTTGTGAATACCGAAAGTCGTAAAGTTAGGATTGTGTCTCAGATTACTTTTGTGAATCGGGCCCATTGAGTGCTTCCCATTGTGGGGCTACCTTAAATAGGTATTATCTTAATAATTAATTGCAGCAGGAATCTATAAAATTCATTACTGTGGAAACTAGTCACAGTTCAAAAAGATTGCTAGGGTGAAAGGATCCATTCCTGAATATGTAGGGAGCGGAGGAAAATACAGAAGCAGGAAGAAGCCGGTAAAATGGATATAGATTTGCATACCGTATTCCCAATGGAAGGGGGCAAAGCATGTATAAAGAGACAGGTGTGCCTACTATTCCCTTTTCTAGGTACAGCAACTGGTAATCACCAAATTTAGGTGGGGGAGGGATACAGGTCGGAATCAGAGATACTGCTCCCCCGATGTCATGGCACCTAAATTGGAGGAACTTGTAATAAGGGCCTAGGCACCACAAAGTGCACTAAAGGACCTCAATTTCACTAAACGTGTTGATGGGGGAAAAAAACATTTTTCTTGAAACAAAAATATTTAGAACACAAAGGATATAGTTTTTTAAAATATTGAATTTTTGCCTCAGCCTTAGTGTTAGTACAATAAGGATGAGGGATGCTTAACTGACAGAAAGCGCAGATTAAAATGGTCTCAAGTATCCTCAGAAATCTTGCATGATGAGGTCAAAACAACATGTGCTGGCGAACTATCTTTTTGTACAAGGGTCCGGTCCTCGCCACATGAAATTCTATGTGCTTTTAAGTCCATCTCTGATAAGCTGGCCGAGTTATTATCTGCTCCAGTTAGACCTCAAACATTGTCTGGTCCAAGATGGTTCGATTCCCACTGCTCTAAAGCAGCTAAGAGGTTGAGGGAAGCCCTGTCTTCTAAACCTAGAGTTCAATCAGATGTCTCTATCTGCCGCAGGTAATACAAGGCAGCACTTGCCACACGAAAGGGAGCATTAAAGGACGAAAAGTGGAGGGAGCTGATCGACGCCAGCACTCTCTGAAACAGTTCGAAGTTCTGGAGTGTTGTGAACAGGCCCTTGTTTGATCAAGAAGGGGAGGGGGGCCTTGAAGCCTTTATCACTGAGGAGGAGTGGGTACTCCATTTTGAAAGTGTGTTTGACTGTCCGCCCGAGTCTCATCTCAGGGATTCCCATGATAAGAAGGAACGAGCAATAACATTTGAATTTGTATGTGTATTTGTATTTATATAGCGCAAATCAATAACAGTTCTCTAAGTGCTTTTGTAGGCGAGGCTTGAGGCGATATGGACGGATCAGGAAATCCCACCCATGATGGGAGGCTAAGCTGGTGGTCAATGCTTCCTTAAACATTAATGTTTTTAGTTGTTTCCTGAAAGTGAGGAGCGTGGGTTCTTTGCTAAGGTAGTCTGGCAGCTGATTCCAGAGTTTGGGGAGTATGACAGAGAAGGTTCGTCCCCCTTTTGAAGCAAGGGTGTATTGGCGGGTTACCAGGTTGCAAACCTCTGTAGATCGAAGTGAGCGCCCTGGTACGTAGATCTTAAGGCGTTCTTTGATATGTGCTGGGGCTCTGCCATATATCTCTTTATGGGCAATCATTCTGAACCACCTGAAGTTTGATAGTGAGTTTTTGAGGGAGGCCAAGATAGGGGTGAGATATTGGAGGGCATCACAGGACTAACTGCAGGAAAAGCACCCGGTCCTGATGGGATCCCTCCAGATCTATTTAAGTCAGACACCTCTTTTTGGGCTCCGATACTGGAGTCTCTTTTTAACGCGGCAGCTAAGTGTGGTTGTCCTCATTCCTGGGAAACCTCCACCATAGTTCCTGTATTTAAAAAGGTGACAGAAACAGTACCCACTGTTTTAGACCCATCTCACTCAGGGCTGGACAAATTCACTCGACCGCTCGCATTTGCGAGTGAGATTGATTAAGGACGAGCTATTTTTAGGTCCTACTCGCCCTTTTTGGCGAGTAGGAATACAAACTTGACACTTGACCTCTGCCTCTGAAAGCAGAGGAAATGTGACAAGATAGGAAGATTTAAAGGCATCTTTATTGCTCACAAAGTAAATGAGCAATAAAAATGCTTTTAAATCTTGTTAACTTGTCACATTTGCTCAGTTTTCAGCGTTTGAGGTCAAGTTCATTTAAGTTAGGTCGAGGAGATTTTGTGGTTTACTAGACCTGCAGGTCTAGAGCATTTTTTATGATTTGTCGAGCCCTGTCACTTATTGACTCAGTGGTAAAAGTAGTGGAACGGGTCCTCCTTCAGAGGTTATCATCCTGGGCCGAGGAAAATAAGGTTATGTCGGAAGTTCAGTATGGGTTCCGACAGGGTCGGTCCACCATTGCTCAATGTCTTAATTTATTTCTGATATTGAGCAAATACACTGTTGCTAGCTCCGGCACTATTCACCGTGCCTTCATGGAGCTGTCATCAGCATTTGACTGTGTGAACAGGAAGAAGCTATGGTAGTCCATGAGGGTAATGGGAGTGGAGAATAGAGCTGTTCTCGAGGATCTGCCTATGTCTATGAAAGCAAATGTCAGGTTATCACAGAACCTGTGGGTAACAAGTGATTTAAATATAGAAAAGGGAGTCCCCCAAGGATGCATTCTGGGCCCTTTTTTATTTGATTTAACTTTTATATTAATGATCTGGATAGCTTTTTATGGGCAAAAGGTGTTGATTACCCCAGGGTAGGACGGCGAGGGATCCCCGTCCTGCTATACGCGGATGATGCTGTCCTCATCTCTAGGACTGAACCGGGGTTACAAACACTTCTATATGCATTTCTTGGATTTATGTCAGAAAGGGATCTGGCAATTAATAATTCTAAATCATATGTCATGCAAGTAGGGCATTCAGGGAAGAAACACTTTCAATTCAGGGTGGGTGACTCTAAAATTCCCCGTACAAACACATTCTCCGACCTGGGCGTCCTCTTTGATGATAAGCTCAATTGGGGTCCACTAGTACAGAAAAAGAAAGGGGACCTGGTTAGGGCAAATTCAGCCATTTTTAACTTTGCCTCCAAATTAGGGAAAAAACCTACAGGAGCTATGCTGCAAGTGTATCAGGCAAAAAGCCTGGCCATAGCTTCGTATGGCAGTGAAATTTGGGGCTATAATGCTGGAGAAGCCCTCCAAGTAGCAGAAAATGATTTTCTTAAACGGTTATTATGTGTTCCATGGGGCACGTCGAACGTGGCGGTCCATGAGGAGTTGGGGGTCCCTTATGTAAATGATGTACTTTCTCAGTGACCCCTGATTTTTTGGTTGAAATGTTGGTTGAATACAGATCTCTCTCTGTCCCACCTGATTTTAAGAGACTGCTTGTTGCTAGACAACTCGGCTCGTATTCCATGGCTGAGTTATATAAAAAAAGGTTTTGGAGGGTTAGGTCGGGGAGACTTATTCACCAACCTTGAATGTATCTCAAAGATGGATGTGGAAGCGATAAAAGTAGCCTTCTTGTCAGCGAGAAACATGGATAGAGAAGCCAAGGAGATACAGAAACAGAGGATGTACATAATGCTTAAAACCACCCCACAGGCAGAACCATATCTCATGAGGTCTTTGTCCACACACGTGAAATTTTTATTAACGAGATTTCAGCTGAATCAGATCCATCATTTGCTTGCGATGCCCAAAAGTTTTTATAGAGGTAAAGAGGCAGCTCCCTGGGGCTGCGACGGACAGTCTCCGCAGGATACGCCGCATTTTATGTTCTTTTGTAAATGATATGATTTTCCTCGCAAACGCTATCTGGTTCCTATTTTAAAAAGTATGAATTTTAGACAGGCTTGTCCAGCATTGGTGTATTTACAAATATTGAAAGAGGACTGCCTATTTTTTATAGTGGGTTTTTAAGAGCTATTGTTAATTCCAGGAAGTACATGGATTTGTAAGGAGTGTTTTCCTCGGGTTTGTTTTATCAATTTACTTAATTTCCTTGCTGCTTATGCTGTGATCTTAACATATGTATTGATACTTATACTGTTTTTTATTCTGTGTGACTTTTATGGTTTGAATCAAAAACCGAATAAGGTTATTTGACTGACTGACTGATTCAAAGAGTTTCATTCATTACATTTGTCCATTGTAATGGATAAACTGCCGTTAAACTCATGCTCAGACAAGTCTGAGCAAATGTTAATAACTAGGTCATGGTCTGTCAGTATTACAGGGGCATAGCAGGTGCAATGACAGTGGGACCCAGGGACCTGAGAGACAAATTGAACCCTGCTTATGCTTTATTTACTATCCCCACAGCAGTCAAAGTGCCAAAAATTCCTTACTTGCACCCCGGCCCATGAAATCATTGCTCCACTACTGGTCAGTAAAACTCGCATTACAGTGTGACTTGTTGCCATAATCAATGCATTGCAGATGAAATGTACAATATGACTTTCGGTTTGGACTGTATGTACTAAAGCAGGCATGAAAAATATTTTTGGGCATATTTATGAGAGTCCTGCATAACTTTTGTACCACGTAAAGTGGTACATGCGTGATGCAGGGCTATCATATATATTTATGAAGCAACGCAAAGCTACTCAACGTCGCTTTGACTGGCTTCATAAATCATGAGTAAGGCCATGCAGTGCAAATCGCTGCGTCGCCTACTCTGCGCCCTGGTGGCGTTTGATGGGTATTGCATGGGTTTTCCCATGCAACACCAATGGAATTTGATGCTGCCTCAGATTTACAAAGTGATGTAAACCTGGGAAGTGTCAAATATGTATGCCTTCCAAGTGAGGCGTAACGAGGAGAAATATTTCAATTATTCCTCCTTTTTGCCCCATGTGTGATGCATTCTGCAGTACACATAGAAAGTGGACAATGCCTGGTAGGATTGTTTTGTGTAAGAAAGTGCTCCTTCCGGCACAAAAACAATCCTGCTTCCAATGTAGGCACCCTAGCACCCTGGTGCACGGGTGCCTACATTGGTGCTGGGCTGCCAAAATGGTGCAGCGCACGCAGAATGGACAGGACTGCACTATATTGCTTAAAAAAGGTGCATTCCTGCCCTTTCCCTTTGGCGTAGGGCAGCACAGCAAGATAGCTTGCTGCAGTGCCCTTAGCCAAAATGCCATAATTATGATGTGTAACGGTACATGAGGCTTAATGCTGGATAAGTTGACCAGCTTGAGTCATTTTGAACACACTATCTGTGGGGACTATCTGAATGAGATAATCTTTTCATGTGATTTAGGGCTCGCAAATACGATTGGCCGCAGTAATGTTCCTTTTTGCCCAACGTTTAATGGCAGAGGAGCATTTACTACTATAGATTTTGTATTGATCTCGGATAGGTTTGGTGGGGAGGTCCATAAGTTCAGAACCCTAGACAACCCTCTGAGTGATCACTTCCCCTCAAGCGTGGTGATAACAAAACTAGGCAAAGTTTGGACTAATTCACACCCCCTCCTTTAGTGCATGCGAGGAACATTGACTTAGCTCGCCAGAATGGGTATGCCTTAAAATAGAGCAAAGTGGTACCGGAAGATTTTTTGGCTAAGATTTTAAAGACATGTATTGCGTAAGTATGAAAGCGTGCCTTCAGGAAAATGCCGTTGATCAGACGGTCACCTCAAATTTTAAGATTATTGCAGAAAAGATTAACGGGCATATTTACAATAAGTGGCGCATCCCTGCATATCAGCAGGGATGCGCCACTTTTTGTGCGCCATGCCTCCGCCACAATGGATGCGCCGCATTTACAATGCGGCGCACCATGAGGCAAACACGGCACAGATGCGTCACGCATCTGTGCTGTAAAAGTGGCGCATTGCAAGTGCAACGCAGCTCCAGCAAGGCTCTAGGGTGCCCTATCCTTCAAATGCTGCGTCAATCCTTACGCCTGCTTCAAGCAGGCGCAGGGTTTTGACGCAGCATTGGCCTAAAAGTGACTAGGTGAAATCTTGTAGATTTCACTCAGCCACTTTTAGGAGGCGTTATCTGCCCCTAAGAATAGTCTTTGGGTAGAGTTAAAAAGTACCAAGGAAAAACAAACGAGCTGGTTTGATACAGCTTGTACTGAAAGCTGTACTAAGCTTAAGCTCACACTAAACGCCCCTATACGGGACTCTAATTTAATAAAAGTGCTAAGGATGAACTATAAGAATACTTTGAAGATGAGGAAGGACATTATCAAAAAGGAAGCATGGGATGCATTATGTGAGGCGTCCAAGTCCAAAGACTCAGCGGCCTTCTGGAAGGTAGTAAATGCACCCCTTCTCAGAGATAATACGAAGGCCAGGGTGGAAATAGCTATCCCAGATAATGAGAGGGTTAAGCATCATCAAGAATTATAATGATATGGATCAAGCCCCAACTGTGGACGCTGTTAGCATTGACTCACTACAGTCTAGAACTAAGCTGGAACTTGGTATTACCCTCCATGAAGTGGTCGTGAGCATAACAGAGAGCGCAGGAGGAAAAGCCCCTGGCCCTGATGGCGTTCCAGTTGATCTTTATAATTCCAACATGGATCTTTGGGGCCCGCTGCTCACTCAACTTTTCAATGCAACTTGCACAAATGGCTTGCTACCTTAATGGCGCGAGTCAATAATTGTCCCAATATATAAAAAGGGTGACAGATCCAGTTGTAAATGCTATCGCCCTATCTCCCTCCTTGACTCTACCATTAAGATTTTTGGCCGAATTATTTTAAATAGACTGCAATTCTGGGCGAAGGAGCATTCTATAATTAGCGACCTTCAGTATGGCTTTAGGAAGGCCTGGGCACTATTGATCAGTGTCTTAATTTGCATCTACTCTTGGAGAAATACGCGAAGGCTAAGGGTGGTCGCATGTTTTTAACATTTGTTGACTTAACGTCAGCCTTTGATTGCGTCACCCACTCCAAATTCTGGAAAGTTCTTCAGAACCTAGCGGTCGAGAAAGACATAATTAATTTCCTAAGGGAACTTTATGCACAGCCCGTGTCAGGTATGGGAAAAACGGAGAGTGCACTGACCCTTTTTTCATTACAAGAGGAGTGCGGCAAGGCTGCGTTCTCGCTCCTTTTCTTTTTACTATTTATATTAATGATCTTGAAAAAATACTGATAGAGGGGTGCAGGGATATGCCGCTTGTTGGAAAAAGGTTTGTCCCTGCGCTCTTGTACGCGGATGACGCAGTTTTGATGGCCAGGACTCCGCTGGCCATGCAAACAATGGTAAACAGTTTTACAGGCTTCATGAATAATCTTGACCTGAAGACTAACTGTTCCAAAACCTTTACATGACTTATGGCCCACGGCAACAGAGAAAGGAAAAAACAATATATATTGGTCTAAGACCCCTTGAACATACATCTACCTTTCCATATCTTGGCGTACTATTCGACCAAACGGGTTGATGGAACGATACAATTCAAACTAGGAGATTAATGTTTTGTAAATGTATTATGGCTCTGAAAACTTTTAGCCGTAGGCTGGGGAAAAAAACAGTAGGGGAGCTTTTAACTGTTTATAGAGCAACTTGTGTGGCAGTTGCCACATATGGAGCAGGTTTATGGGGGCACATGAATGTGAAATCACTTCAGGTGGTTGAGAACACCTTTTTGAAATTCCTCCTAGCGGTTCCCGATAGTGTATCAACATATGTCTGCCATGCAGAATTAGGGGAACCTAGAGGACATTATTAGAGTTGCTCCAATCCTGTTGTGGCGCAGGGTCTGGAGAACCGAGGAATGTGCTCTAAATCGCTCTATTTTAAGGGACGTAGTGACTCTGGATAACGCTGGCAAGGTGGGGTGGCTAAGATATGTGATGACGTTTCTTACGAACTTAGGCCACCGGGAATATTATGAGGATCCATTATGTATGAGTCACATCTCAAGGAAAATCTCTAAGGGTATATGTATGAGGCATTTGGGCGATCTGAGAACTAACACAGAAATAATGAAAAAAACTGTGGTCGCACACCAACTAATAGTGACCTCAGATTATATGCAACCTTACATTAGCTCAAAAATGAGTGACTTTGAGAGGTTCTTATTGACGCGTTTTAGATTAAACCTGTTGTTTAAATCCCTTAGCTTCCCTGTCATGAATACTTGGTCGAAACTACTTGTTAAGTGCCGTTGCGATGATTTGTTTGAGCAGTCAGACATTCACATACTTTTTTTCTGTAGATTTTACACAAATCCTAGGAGGAGATGGATTGTGCCCTTACTGAAGATTATGGAATGTAATAAGTGTTGCCCTGCGTTTTTAGAATTACAAAGATTAGATAACATTTTAACTGTCGCATCCTTATCTGCATATTTTAAATTTGTTTTTAGTTCTAGCAAAACGATTGTCTAAAGGAATCAAATCAAGACTTTCATACCTTTTTATCTTTGTATTTTGAATTGTGCTTTTTAAGGTAACTTTTATGAAATATGATGATTTACTTGTACTTTTATGGTTGTTTATTTAATAACCAAATAAAGTTTATACTTGATGTGTACTGTATAACAGTGCCATTTTCTATTTAGTTGCGGTATTACTTTGAGATACTAAAATGTGACTCGTGCATAAAGGCATGCTATGTGTCTCTTTCGCTGGGAAGCACAAATATGTAGCTCCACCAAGAGTACCTGTACAGGCGGTGTTCAGCACCTGCAACCGCATGGATCTTGCCAAGTGGCCTCCCACGTTGCAGCGTGAAGCACTGTTGCAACTAGGTGAAGACTGAGGCCGTCACGAGGCCGAGGACATCGCGCCTGCTGCCAGCACCCTTTCCGTCTCAGTCAAATTGAGGTCAAGTGAGGCAACCAGGTGGAATCCAGGCCAGCATGTGGAAGAGCTGGGACACGAAACAGAAGAGCTCTATGGTGAGTAGCGAGCCGGTCCAGGCCTTGCCCACCGCACATGGACATACACTCGATCAATCTGCTCCCTGTAAGCTAAAGAGCCCTCACTGAGCCCAGACCGCCCTATGCGCCTCTACATGCCAGCTCTGTGTGCATTTACTGCTCCACACCTCCAAAACAAGCAGTGGGGGAAAGAAAAGAGATTTGTATTTTTAAATTAATTAGAAATAGTACAGAAAACAAGCAATAGCATCTGGAAGAGAAAAAGAAGGAATAAGTCAAGGCACTAAATGCCCATTTCAACCACCAGTTAAACCTGGATTTTGAAAGGTTCAAGCTATGCCAAGCCCGCCAACGAGAGGGGGAGTCTATCAACACTTTCTACGCCACCTCGCAAGCACCTGTACAGAGGATGATCAGCTCAAAGAAATCCGGGCCCAGCCGATACAAGGATGCCAAAATAAAATGTTGTGGGGATTTATCCTGCGCCAACCGAACATAAGCCTCGATTACATTTTGATTCTGGCACAATCACACGACCTGTCTGTGGCCCAAGCTCACAATATGTACCTGGCTATCACTCAGAACCCAGAATAGCCAGCAAACATCAAGACCAAAGGAGCCAATGCCATTCAAATGAAAAGCTGTGGTGACACGACCAAAGGAAGAAGGCCCCAGGTGGGCAAACTGAGTTGCGCGTAATGTGGCCCAGAAGAACATCTAACTGCCCGACACAAGGCCATACCTGCTCTAATTGCAGAATCCAGAATCACTTTGCTTCCATCTGCCGAAAACTCAGAAATAAGGGCCCTAAAGACAACCGGTCAATGTCGAAGATGGTACGCCAACTGTCCCCCACTAATATGACACACCTAAATGTGGTGAAAGCCCCTGCGAGACAAAGTTGCTGCCAAGACGATTCGTCCCCCGGAAGAAGAGGAAATGCTCTTCATCTCATTCACAAGGGAACTGAAGCACCGCACGAGGCTGCAACCCACGTGCACTGTCCAAGTGGCAGGATCAGAAGTCAAAGCCATGATTGACACCGGAGCATCAGTGAATGTAATGGGGTTACAACAATACAACTGTCTCCGGCCCAAGCCCAAACTAGTACCATCCTACACCAAGATCTTCTCATATGGCAGCCAGACACCTCTACCTCTCCGGAGACGGCTGTCAGTACCTGTACGATCTGAAGATCAGGAAGTCACAACAACATTTCATATCATGACCAGGAGGCCGACACACTGATCGATAGCCACACAGCAGAGGTCCTTGGCCTTGTGTCTTTTGCCAAGAGATTGAGATCACATCAAATTGATGATCTGTTAGACCAGTTTCCTGAACTGTTCAGAGTGCTGGCTTGTCTCAAATACCCCCCCAGAGAATTTACACATCGACTCCTCAATTGCACCGGTGCCACTGTACAGCGCTGCGTCCCATTCCACCTACAACCATTGGTGGAAAAGGAGCTTGAAAGACTGGAGAGCCAAGGCGTGATAGAAAAGGTATCAGACCCCACTCCCTGGGTTTCCTCAATGGTGCATGGAGAAAAGCCCAAGAGACTGGGGAAGATCGGCCTATGTATTGATATGTGCCTTCCCAACCGTGCCATCAAACAGGAGCGACATATCACCCCCACCATGGACGAGATAATAGCAGACGTAATGGTTCCCGCTGGTTCTCAAAGCTTGACCTCTACGCCGGGTACCACCAGTCACTATTGGCAGAGGAAAGTTGGTACATCACTACATTCAGCACCCACTTAGAAATGTGCCGATACAAGTACCTGAACTTTGGCATCTCATAGGCCACCAAAGTAATCCAGAATGCACTAAGGGAGACTCTGTTCGGTCTGCCGGGCGTCTTGAACGCCAGTGATGACATTCTGATCCACTCACCCACAGCTGCCGAACATCACAGACACCTGAAGGCCACCCTCAAGCGCCTCAAAGAAAACAGAGTGACGCTACGCAAAGACGAGTCGACTCTTGCAAGTCGCAAACGATCAAGCAAGCGCCAGCATCAACAACCGTTTTAGAAGTAAGAAGCTTATTAGGAATGGCAATGTACTGCAGAGGTTCATGCCGGACCTGCCGCCCCACGCTGAACCCTTAAGGTCCCTCATGAAGGAATACTCAAAGTGGACACGGGGTCACCAGGAAGAAAATGCATTCCGAAAGATCAAGGACAATCTCCTTCACAACACCACACTCATTTACTTTGACCCCAACAAGCAAACCAAGCTGCTGGTTAGCATCAGCCCTGTAGGACTGGGAGCCATACTAGCTCAGGTACAAGAGCTGTGTTGCGTGCTGCATTGCCATTCGCTAGAAGGTGTTGATTCTGACAGAGACACGCTATGCCCAAATCAAGTGGGAGGCCCTCGAGGTCAAGTGGCCCGGCGGGCATTTCCACCTATACATAAGTGGCCAGCCCTTCAAAGTCATCATGGATCATCAGTCCTCTTGTTCCCCTTTTCTGGGGGACAGTGCCTTGTCCACCTCCCCAGATCGAGAGGTGGGCCATCCAACTGCAGTACTACCAGATGGAGGTCGTCTACCGGCCAGGGCCCAAAAAACCCTGCCGACTTCCTATCTCACCACCCGGTGATGTCTGCCACCTCGGGCGGCAAAACGAAGTGGAGGACTATGTCAGGATAGTTTCAGATGCAGATTGCCCCTGTGCTCTATGACTAGAGGAAATCAAGGAAACCACCGAGATCAACCCTGTCATTGTGCGAGTATGAACGGCAGGTCAGAGTGGTACATGGCAAGATTTCCTTTGTAACACCGACGAAGAAAGAGAAAGCCTGACGAAGTTGTGGCGAGTGCGAGACACATTCAGCACCACTCCAGATGGACTCCTCCTACGTGGATCTCGCATTGTGATCTTGAGGGCATTAAGGCACCACGTCACTCTGCTGGTGCACAGAGCACACCAAGGAGCCATGAAGATGAAGACAAGGATGAGGTAGAAAATATAGTTCCCTGGGTTTGAAGAGGTTACTGAAGACCTTGTTCACAAATGCCCAGTGTGCCAACTGACAGGTGCACCGGAGAGGTCAGCATCAATAATCAATGAAGAGTCATATGTGACCATGCTAAGCATGGACTTCGGGAGTCCTGGATGGACGAACCACATTGGTCCAGGGGGATGCCTATTTGAAATATCCGATCATCAAAGTAATTGACTCACTAGCCTTTGTTCATGTCGCCCCATTCCTTGAGAAGACATGTGCCAGTTTTGGTCTACCCACAGAAATCAAGAGTGACAATGGACCGCCTTTTAATGGGGCAGAATTTGGGTACTTCCTCAATAGGATACCTCACAAACGCGTCACTCCCCAATGGCCACAAGTCAATGGGGAGGTTAAAAGGTTTAAGCGCCCGATGAATAAATCACTTTGAATCGCTACCACTGAACAAGCAAATCCCGAGCACTGTCTACAACAATTCCTTAGGGAATACCAGATAACGCCCGATTGCACAACTCAACAAACACCCTGGACTTTGATGTTCAACGAACCCTGTCGAGATATGATTCCCACGGAAGGACACCTCCACCTCACGACGTTCAAGGGACCCAAGCACATTGCATGTGAGGTAACAACCTCTCCAGCTGAACACGGAGAGATAGGGCTTTATCACTCCTACCCGGTGATCAAGTAATCATCAAGGACCGTAAGCCTGGGTGAAAGTTCAGAACACCTGTAATCTGGACCGTCACCAGAAGTGATGGAACTATAGTGATGGACAGCAAAGGACAAGAAATAATATCAAGGAATATGTCATGGCTCAAAACGGTTGAAACTTCTCCCAAACACCCCCCTCAAGGCGGTAATGAACTGAACACTGACAGGTCTGAGTATGGAGAAGACGACACAGTAGGTAACGAGCCCCGGGGTAGAGGCCTGTGTATCTCACAGAAAGCCGGCACGGCGACACGCAAGCCAGCCCTTCCATCTGAGATCTACCCACTTGTAGTCAACCACATTGTTTCAAACTTCGACCCAATCCTCAGCCCAGCCAGCAACTCAAAGTCTTTGCATGCCAAGTACAAGAATTCTGATCTTTAAGACCAAGTTGGAGAGGGATGTAGCAGGTCAGCGGTCCTGCTATCTGCAGACCCGGATGTACATGCATGACATCCTCTGGCCAGGCGTGGTCAGAGGCTTTAAATAAATGGGAGCAGACCACTTTTGGTCTCACTCAGACATGTACACCACGAGTTAGTAGTGGCCTATTAAGGGACCCAGGTTGGGCCTACACAGGGGGAGTAACGAGGGGCCATCACACTCCAACACCACATAACCTATCACAGAAATGCCAGTATGCTCAGGTGGGTTTGTAGAATAGCTGTTGCAGTAATGGGTAATGAAAACGTACCACCCCACTGTGGTATCAAACGTTGCAGCAGATTGGCTAACTCCACTGGGAAGCTGGTCCAGTGCTTTTTACAGCAGCATCACAACCACACAAAGTTGTTCTCAGTGGTTGAGTCTGTAGCTGTTCCACCGTCAGGAAGGCAGTTTTTCCCGCCCTCTAAATGAGGGAGTGGAATGTGGAAGTGATCAGACAGGACATGCGCTATATTTTGGCTGTCATGGAGGCGGTCAGGTGCCGTTTTACAGCCTCTTGGAGGTGCCTCGACCTGCAGCCCGTGTCTTGCATGCTGCTTCTTCCTAAGGCAACCTATTACTGAGACCGGAGGATTCCTGGGCCCACCACCCTCCAGTAAGCAAGATTTCCTTTGGTGAGGCTCCAGTGGCAAGAAGCTTAGTGGCAAAGGTGTGGAGTGAGTGAGTGAACTGGCGGTGCCTGACCCCAAAATGGCGCCTGCAGTAGACGACATGCCTCGGGCTGATTTTGGGATCCTGTGCCGGGGAACTCCTCCACACCAGCAGCCGGGGACATCATACCAGCTTCAGGGGGCAATTAATGGGAGCACTCAGTAACTCAACACCCTAGCAAGTTCAAGAAATTCCAGACAGCAATCCCCGTATCTGCCCACATTGACCACATTGGCGGTGGGGTCCTCTACGGTGGTTCCTGCTGGTGCGGCGTTCCCTCTGGAGGTTCGCAGATAAGGAGTAGTGGACCGGGAGAGGGAGGTGCTGCCTGCAGAGGCGATACCTGGTCCGCTGCTCAGCGGACGGTGCAGTGCTCCTCGGTGACTGGGGGCTGGTAAGAGAGAAGCGTGGCCCTCCTAAGAGTGCTAGGTCCGACACATTGACTGGGAAGGGTTCGTCATCTGAGACCCCGGACAGACAGCCACCATCATAGACCATGGGGAAGGCCGGTATTTGCACGGCCCACATTAGCTGAAACATTAGACAAGCCATAGTACCTTCTCAGCGGACACAGCTCCCGGTGAAGATTACATGAGCCATCGGAATTGGGGTAAGTGACGCTGCCTTGCTTTCCGTCAGCCCAGACTCGCTCGCATTAACGTCATACCCCCCTCTCTCAATAGTCAAAGACTTGCTCGCAGTAACGGACTGAGCACCCTCGGAGCCTCTGTTCCGCTGAATCCCCGCTTTCATCAACTAAGTGAGGCGCTTAAATCCCCACCTAAACAACTATTTCAACCATCTCCAGACATCGGATGGTCGGAGCGGCTGACGCTGTGGCCACCGTTCCAACCGGTCGTAGCAACACAAGGATACTGGGGAAAATCTCACCTGGCGTTTTAACCTCAAGATGGCGCCTGAAAAGGAACGGACTTGCTTTTTGAATGACTCGAAGCAGGTCCATGGGAACTTTTACCGAACTACCTACCCCCTACCCCTCCCTGCTCTACTCCTCTCCACTTTCCTACTTCTGACCTCTGCCCTCACCTGTCCTGGCCCTAGTCTCCACCATGTTTACCTGTGAATTTTCCCTCGTCATTTGAGATCTAGATATTTTGTCTGATGCCCGATGGAGCTACCTGGTTTAGCTATAGGGACGACAGGTCGGGGATTCCCTCCTTGGACGTCACCTACCCAGTCGGTCTTTAGCCAGACTAACTTTCGTCTCTCCTGTCGTCTCTTCCCACATCCTCCCTCTATTTATGTCTCTCCTTCTCTCCTCTCTCAATGTATTGAAACTGAACTATTTTGTCTGATGCCCGATGGAGATACCTGATTTAGCTATAGGGGAGATAGGCCGTCGACTCCCTCCTTGGTCGTCACCTACCCAGTCTGCCTTTAGACAGACTTCATTTTGTCTCTCCTTGTTGTCTCTTCCCCTATCCTCCCTTTCTCACCTTCCCTGTCCCCTCCCCTCTACGCTCCATTTATTTTGCCATCCATGTTCTTTAAATGTTTCCCATTCAGACCTAGCTATTTGGCCAAAGCCCGGTGGAGCTACCTGATAGCTATAGAGGAGATGGGTTTTGGGACTTCCCCCTCGACCGTCACCTCCACAGCCGGACTTTGGGCTGACTTTCCTTTGTCTTTCTGCCGTATCTCCCTCCCTTCCCTTTACCCTTACCCCCTTCCCCTCTACACTTCACTTATCTCATTTTCTATGCTCTTGTAATTTTCCAGCAACTGATGTAAATTGGAACTGATGTAATCTTGTAATTTTGTGGAACCTCACGTAAAGCGCTCTGATACCTCCAGGTCTTGCCAGCACTATGTAAAACTCTTAAATAATATTCTTCCATCTCAAAACCAATTTCAATGTCTGGAAGATGCAAAAGAATCCAATTTTTTTATGTAATGTAATAGTTGCTTTCTATAATAACGATAAAAGTGTAAACACCATTTTAGTACTTCTTGGGCATGTTTTTATCAGCAGGTTTTGCTGATCATAATGTAAATCGTAAAAAAAAATGTTTATTGTTTCGTTATTAGAAAAACGTAACAATTTAGACATATAAAAAAAAAAGGAGCACAGCACCTCAAATAAAACAAGTGATACTTTATGACACTTCTTCTAACCTTGGTCTTGCTCAGGTATGATTAGGTAATGTTTAAAAATGTACAGACATTCGACGTAGAGGCATTATAAACATTTTGTCTACAAATCAGTACAATTTGGAAATGATAAGTATTCATCGAGTCTGATGAGATGCAAAATGACTGCATTCCTTTCTATTTGCATTTCCAAGATGAGATGCAAAAGGAACAAATGCCTCTCCATATGCAGAAAAGAAACACATATACAGTAGTACTAATACAGCCCACATCTACCAGTGCTACAAAGTTCTAAATGACCACATGGAATTCTTCAGGTATTGTGTTTTTCATATGCAAAGCCCATTATCTGCTGCTGTGTTCTAATGTATATTTCTGTACTTTGAATTAAATAGAAAAATACTATATCTAGTTCGCTTTTTTTTGTTTTTTGCTCCCGTATCATACAAATCACAATGCATTTGTATTCATAATTGTTCGTTCACTCTTTGAATTACCTGTATAACTATACATGCATTTTCTATGCACGCCCGCTTCCCACACACTCTCTTATTAATGAATATTTAAAATTCGATATTGCATGAGATAATCTCTAAACGTGACATCAGCACGTCTGAAATTAGATTAGCATTTCTAATTTGTGGGAGTTGGTATTGTAGAACCAGTTTATCCAATACTTTTGCCGTTTTCCCCTAAAAAAAGGATCAATACGTCAAAAATCTCCATAATGCATCCTTCTGTCAGAGACTTTTATTAAAAACTATAGGGAAGGAGCGGTGTTGTTGGGAATTGGATGTATTAGGAGGAGCGACACTAGGGGACTGCTAAGCAGCGGCCTGTCTATATTAATGAGGGGGAAAGGCCCAAAAATAAATGAAATGTATTCAGGGCCTCATGCTGTATTCATTGGAGGATTCAGATTTCCTTTACAACAGCTTTCTTATCTAGTTCGTGCACATAGGGTGACACTTCGATTTAGAATGCGTTGTAAAACTTGAAGCCAATTGTGGAACTGTGGGAGCAAACAATCTGAACAAACTCGAATCCCTTCAATTTCGCAATCCAGCTATCCGAAAGCTTCTGCAATGATATGAATAGGGCCAATGGCGAAGTGACATTGTCGGGGGCGCTCGTGCTAGCAGGAAAAATGGGCCCCTACCCTAGGCTGGTAATAAAGGGCAGTCATGATTAGGGTCCGTAGGGCCTCTCACACTCCTTGGCCCTGGCGCCACCGCACATGCTTTACTATAGCACATATGTCTATGAAATGGGTGTCATTTAGAAGTAGCTGGTTTTCCTTTTTTGTTTCCCTGGCACTACCCGTGCCACCTGTGATGTTCTCCTTTAGGCTCCTTTAAGACTTGAGAGCTCAGAGAACTCCTGTGTTCTTAGAATACAGAATGTTGTATCTGTAGTATTCTGTACTTGTCAGTTGCTGTGGGCTGTTGCTGGATGAGGTTGAATAAACCCACCTCTTACTTCAAGAAACTGTTTACCTTGTAATTCTTTATATTACTCACCTTTACACCACCCTTGGTGTCAGGGTTCATGAAGGAGGTAACACAAACAAAAAGATAACATGGGTCATAGAGCCTTGTTCAGTGTATATTCCTTCCATCTTGTCTCTTTCT
This sequence comes from Lissotriton helveticus, assembly GCF_964261635.1. Lineage (NCBI taxonomy): Eukaryota > Metazoa > Chordata > Amphibia > Caudata > Salamandridae > Lissotriton > Lissotriton helveticus. Next base: position 1,672,405,165 of record NC_136059.1, read on the forward strand.
CTAAAATCTCAGTCACAAATAGGGGGCTGGACAGGCCTTTCCTTTTCTTCCACCAGGAATTTCCCCGGTAGGCTGGAGTTCCTGGAGGTAAGTTTGAAAGCCAAGGGAGGTTCCTGGTGCTTCTATCACTTTTCCCAGCTCCCTGGTTTTACATGCAGCAGGCATGGGGGAGGGGGGCTTTGGGAGAGGTGTAAAGAAATGTAGGGAGGGGGAAGGTAAAGAGAAAGCAATCAGATAGGGCGAAGAGGGAGGAGAGAGAGAATGGATGGATGGATACAAAGAGAGAGATTGCTGGAGTAGATGAAGGGAGCAGGGCTGGTTTGAGCATTTGGTTGCTTTTGGTGCAAGAGTCATGCCCCAAGGAGTCGGATGAGAATTATAAGGTTAGGAAAAGGTATCAACCCTGTGATGGCATCAGTCAGTCAAAAAGCTTGTGATGTCGCTTTCCCTCTCACAGGAATTATTCTGGAATTGACATCCATGGTTATTGTGGAACTTCACAAACAATTGAGTAAACCGGAAAAGAATCAAGTGGTCGGGTCGGAAAATCCCAAAAGGGAGGGCAGTAGGGGTGAAAGGGAGTTTGAATATCTTAAAAGAGCTTACTGTTCAGTTCCAAGTGGAAAAGCTTCACTTTAAGATGTCTAACTGACCTTCAAAGAAGCAGCAGGTTTGCATGTTGATGAGGCTGTACAATTAAAAAATAGGGTGGGTAATAAGCCACATCATTGCCCTACTGCCACACCTTGGCATGCAGCAAATAAACGCTGAACTAATACAGTATCAAAGCAAAGATCTCAGGCATCCTGGGGCGAGCAAGGCAATTGGCCACTTTGACTTCTGTTGGGATAGTAAAATATAGCACTGTGCAGGTCCCACAGGTCCCGGTGCCACTACAACTGCTGCACCAACTGTAGTTGAGCCACTAGACAAATATGGGCAACACATTTAAGAGACTGTGCTTCTGTAAGCAGCCAGGCCTGTAGATCACATGGATAATCTAGCAGGATACTTAGCATGGCAGATAGGCTGCTGAGAATCTTGCTTTGTGAGAATAAACCGAAATGTTTTTCAGGCAGCAGTCAAGCTTTCATGATGGCATTTGAGAAATAGAATTCTTATCATCACTTTGGGACTGCACTGCCAGAGTCAACAGACGCGCTGCTGTTATCGGTTCAGGGAGTGATTGGAAGGCGTAGTAAATCTGGGATAGAAGCATAATTGCAATATACGTCACAACACCAAGACTCCAGGAATTCCCCTACAACTGCAGGCATAATGCCATGCGATTGTGAGAAACGCATACATTCGTATGTTCTTCTGAGAGGCAGCAGACTTGCATGTCGCGTCTTCATTCTAAGCCCACCCTGTCACAACACCTGCTGCCCATAAGATTGCGCGGCCCAGGATTAATGAGCCACGAATGTGACAGATAGTCAGGTGTGCACTTTCCATAGTTGCCCGATCAATGCACTGCAATCATCAAGCTGTGTCACATAACTGATAGGCATGCATAGAACAATCAAAATAATGAATTGCTGTTATAATACACCATCAAACTCTGCTTGAAGCTCATCTACCCGACAAGTATTGTAACTGCCATTGACGGCCCCTGGGGGGAGTGAAGGTCGCAGACCAGTCTTCCTCCGGGGCACTTCGCGCAATGGCCGGAAAGACAAGGTGGGGAGGGATTGAAAATAGTAGAGGAAGGGGCGGGAGTTGACAGGGTATAAAGGTGTCAGGGGAGGAGGATCCCGCCTCTTCCTGACACCTAGTACCACCGGGAGGGCAGAAGAAACGTTAGTGGGGATTTTTCCTGTGGGCCCAGCCTATGTATGAGTTAAAAAGTTATATGCAATGGTACATAGTTAGCTGAGGATCTGCGTTAGTGCGGCGGATCCACCGGCTAGCATGCTGCAAGGGAGCCTACCTCTCAGTGCTGCCCGCATAGCTCCAGGCAATGTCTGGAGGGCTGGGAGGATCTCACAATGCCTGGTATATGTATAACAGGCTGCCACTGAGATTTTGGTGTTAGGAGAATGAGGGCATGGACGGAAGCAAGACGTGTCCGGAGCTATGCACGGAAGCAGGAGAAAGAGTCTGCCCGCGTGGCTCCCTGATGGCATTCTGCTGCCTAGACGGTGAGCGGGGTACGGCTGCCTAGCCTGAGATGTGCCGGTGCCCGCAGAATGCGGTGCCGGCGGGTCCCCCATGCCATATTGAAGTCTCCTGAGGAGAGTGGGCCTTTAGCCCTTCTCAGAGGCTTCCGCTTGAGTAGTGTAGTGCATCTAGTTGTCAGCCTGGGCCGCGCTGCAGAAGCCCAGAGGGACTGGGGCCCAGAACTGGTAGTGTACTGCGGACCCCTCTGTTATGTCTTTAAGCATTCTAGTAGCTGGGCGTGGGTGGAGTCATGGGGTGGAGGAAGAGGCGGGGCACGAGCAGGAAAGAGTTAGTTAGAGTAGGGACAGGGACGAGGAAGGAGTGTGTTAATAAAGCTCATTGAACATCAAGTAGTGTTTGTCATTATTGCATGCACAACACTACAGCTGGCGACGAGGGTGGGATGAAGTAACCTGCCATCCCCACATTGAGGAAACGAGTGCCCTGTTCCTGGGCAGCACCGAGAAGTAGTCGCCGTCACGACACGTGTGCCCCCAGAGTAGATCGCCGCCTGAGGACCCAGGCCAGCGACAGCTGTGACAGCTCCACGATTCGTCTATCGTGTGGGGCGCTGCCGAGTGAGTGCTAAAATAAGTTTTCTGCCGAGAAGTCACTTTGCGCTAAAACGGGAGCTTACCCCAGATGCGTGCAACTTGGCAAGGCGTAAGAAGTGACAGCGAACGAAGCGACAGTATCGCGAGCCTACCGTGACCCCTTCGCGAAGAAGTTCCAGAGAAAGCAAGTGGAGCGCGGCTGCTACAGTGCTACTGACAAGATCGGCTACCGGTGAGTCTCAGTAACTGGATCGGAGTGAGCAGAATGAATGAAGTTGAAATCTCGCGGGAGCCGAGATTTCACTATCGGCAGCCATCTTGAAGTCAGGCGGCTCACGGCTCCAGCAAACAAACATTGGTGAATGCGAAACAAGCACTGGTAAATGCAAAACAAGCACTGGCAAATGCAACCAAGCATTGGTGAATGCGAAACAAGCACTGGTAAATTCAAAAACAAGCACTGGCAAACACAAACATGCATTGGTAAATGCGAAACAAGCAGTGATACCTTAAAACGGGTTTCGACAAAACGACTGGCACCAGTAAGATAAAAGGTGACGTAGCCAATCACGCTCAAGGATGTCGAATCCACCGCAAGAGAATGGCCATGCTGCCGTGGCTACGTCAACTGAACCTCGAATATCACACTTGCGTCCCCCTGAACCACTAATGTTGGTGGCTGGTGGAAGCATGGGCCATCGATGGCAGGAGTGGCTGGAAGATTTCGAGGACTATCTTGAAGGTTCAAAGGTCACTGTAGATAGAGAGAAACTCATTGCACTGCGTAATTTAGTTGGCAAAGAAGTCAGCAAAGTGATTAAAGAGCTGCCAGAAGATGACAAAGGGACTTACGCCAAAGCTAAAGAAGCGCTGAATAAGAAATTCATACACAAGAAGAACGTGGACTATGAGAGATATGTTTTTCATCAAGCTCGTCAAGACAAGGAAGAAATGATGAGCACCTTCATCTCCAGGTTACGATGACTGTCTCAGTACTGCAATTTTGATGCGTTTTCAACGGAAGATGCTATCCGACTGCGAGTGATTGAAGGCTGTCACTCCGAAACACTCCGGAGGAGGTTGCTAAGAAAAAGCCATAACCTTGATGATATAGAAGAAATGACAAGGGTACATGATCAGGCGGAGGAACATGCCAAGTTCATGGAGACAGGAAGAAGCGAGAGAAAAGAACAAGCCTTCAGGACGCACAGCACCAAGACTCGCAGGAGGTCAGGTGAACAGCAGAGAAGGTCCAGACCGGCCTCTCGTCATCAACACAAAGGACGCAGACGCTATGAGTCTAGCCGGAGAGCCAAGAAGGCTGAACCTGCAAAGAAACTGGACAGGTCTAGAAAGTGCTATCGATGTGGATACGATTATCCGCATTCAGACGTCTGTCCAGCGATGGGTCAACAGTGTCACAAGTGTGGGCGAAAGAACCACTTTGAAGTAATGTGTGGAATAAGCATGGGCGAATTTTACGGATTCGCAATCCACGAAATTGCGTATTTACGGATTCGCAAACCGCAAAATCCGCGAACTCTCGCAAATTTTGCGGATTTTTAATTTTTGCGTGTTCGCGGGGCGCTTTGCGTGTTCGTGTTTTTTTTTTTGCCTGGTTCATCACTGCCACCCTCTCGTTTTTTATGCCCTTCTGCCCTCTGTACCACTTGTTTTTGTGATTTTCTGCCCTCTGCCCCACTCTTGTTTGTGCCCTTTTGCCCTCTGCCTCACTGGTTTCTGTGCCCTTCTGCCCTCTGCCTAACTCATGCCCTCTGTCCCACTTTGTGCCCTTCTGCCCTCAGCCATAAGACAGCTTCAACAGGAAGCACTAATAGATAAAGTAAAGCAGGTGCTCCAGTTGAAGGTCAAATTAAGTTACACAATCATTAATCACCCCAAGTTTGGGGTGATTAATGATTGTGTAACTGAATTTGAGCTTCAACTCTAGCACCTGCTTTACTTTATCTATTAGTGCTTCCTGTTGAAGCTGACTTTTGTAACTATTTTAGAGGCTCTGGCAGCTTACCGGCGCCATTCTAAAATAGTTACAAAAAGTCAGCTTGAACTTTTGACCCAATCCGTTCCGCTCGCTGATTTTGCAGGGAATTCGTGAATCTCGCAGATTGCGAACTTACCGAAAATCCACAAAATCCGCGAGCGGAACGGATTTTCCGCCCATGCTTAGTGTGGAACATATAACAAAGAAAGGAGAAGTGAAACGAACAGGCGGCAGTCTGACCCCAGAAGACACCACGCCAAAGCGGTGCAAGACTGGGCAATGTCATCCTCTGGATCATCCCGCTCCAGCCGAAACTCTCGTGAATCTCAGTGGACCTGAAGATCACCGAAACGATCACCGTCTAAAGAGTCCAGATCGACATCGGCAGAGTCTAATTATACAGATGAATATGTCTGCATGGTATCAGACCCTGATCAACTAAAAAGGTATCCTCCATTGGACATAAAAGTGGGGACTCATGCGACACAGTTCATGCTTGACAGTGGGGCATCCCTGAACTACATGCCCGTGACAGAATATAACAAGATGAAATCACCACCTCACCTGAGCCCAGCGCACGTAAGAGTTTTCACCTGGATGGCGAAGAAACCACTTCCATGCTTGAGCAAATTCGAAACAATTCTCACACACGAAGACAAATCGGTGACAGCATATCTCCATGTCATTGAAGGTCCCGTCTCCGCCTGGTGGAGATCCTTTACAGAGTCAGTGATGATCCGGATTTAATCCGCAAGTTCCCCAAATTATTTACTGGGCTAGGCAAAATGAACAAATGCCAGATCCGCCTCCACATCAATGATCAAGTGCGCCCTGTGGCTCAACACCCTCGACGAGTGCCTTTTCATCTTCAGCAAGCGGTGGAGGAGGAAATTCAGGAGCTGTTACAAACTGACATTATCGAAAAGACAGATGGTCCTACGCCATGGGTGTCTCCTGTCGTCATAGTCCCAAAGAAAGGCACTCCAGACAAAGTGCGCCTATGTGTAGACATGAGACTTCCCAATACTGCCATAGAGAGAGAGCGTCACCCAGGACCCCACCTGAGTGACATGATAACCGCCTTGAATGGAGCCCGAGTATTTTCCAAACTTGATCTGAACAAGGGCTATCACCAGCTGGAACTCCATGATAAATCAAGATATATAACGACTTTCGCTACACATTTAGGTTTGTGTAGATACAAGAGACTAAGTTTTGGCATTTTATCAGCAGCTGAAATCTTTCAGGAAATGATTCGGCAGACCATCAGACACATACCCAACTCGCTGAATTACAGTGATGACATCCTGGTATATGGGTCAAACACGCAGGAGCATGATAAGGCGCTGGATCGAGTATGCCATGCTCTTCTGGAGGCCAACTTGACTCTCAATAAAGATAAGTGTGAGTTCCACCAATCCACTCTCAAGTGCTTTGGCCATGTGTTTTCGGGAGCCGGCATGAGGCCTGACCCAGAGAAAGTGACTGCACTCAACGCCACCAAGAGTCCCCAAGATGTCAGTGACATTCATTCCTTTCTGGGCATGGCGAGCTATTGTGCCAGATATATCAAAGACTATGCCACCATCAGTCATCCCCTGAGAGCTCTCACCAAGCAAGGACAACCTTTTGTGTGGAGTTCCCAATGTGAGAGGGCCTTCCTGGAAATCAAACAGGCTGTTGAGGCTGCAGACAATCTGGCATACTTTAGCCCCAAGAGAAAGACTGAAATAACAGTGGATGCCAGTCCAGTAGGTCTGGGTGCCATCTTGGCCCAGTATGACAAAGACAATGATCAGCGGCACATCGTGGCCTATGCCAGTCGCAGTTTGACTGAAATAGAAATGGCCTATTCTCAACCAGAGGAGAGTCTCGCAGTTGTCTGGGCTTGTGAGCACTTTCACGTCTTCATCTATGGCAAGCATTTCACCATGATAACAGATCATCAGGCGTTGGTCACCATATTTGGCAATCCTCATGCCAAAATGCCACCTAGGATAGAACTTTGGGGCCTGCGCCTACAGGAATACACATAGACAATCATACACAAACCGGGGAAAGGGGAGAATCCGGCAGACTACATGTCCCGACACCCTCAGGAATCCCAGGCCTCGCCTCCGTTAATTGCTGAGGAATACATCCATTTTGTAGTAGAATCAGCCCGACCTCCGGCCATTCCCTTAGAGGCAATCCAGGAAGCCACTGCCCAAGATGGCGTTCTTCAGAAAGTCATGCGCCGACTGCGCACCCATCGATGGAGACACGACAGTGAGGAGGAGCAGACCGATCCACAGGTCCGCCAAGAAATGCAGACGTTCAGATACGTCTGTGAAGAGCTATCCGCCACCTCGGAGCGGCTCCTCCTGAGAGACCATCGGATTGTCATCCCGAGGCAGTTACGACAAGGAGTCATTAACCTGGCTCATGAAGGTCACCGGGGAGTGGTTGCAACCAAAAGAAATCTCCGTGAGCGAGTCTGGTTCCCGCTGCTTGATACCATGGTGGAGGCCACCCTCAAAGACTGCCCCCAGTGTCAACTAGTCAGCCATGGAACACCCCCGGCCCGCTTCAAATGACTAAACTACCAAATGGAATCTGGCAAGAACTAGCCATGGACTTTTACGGACCCCTTCAATCGGGCAAGTATGTGGTGGCTATCATGGATGAGTACTCAAGGTTTCCGATAGCCCAATTCGTGCCCTCCACTAATGCCTCCTGCACCATCGCTATTCTTGATGAGGTGTTTGCTGCCTGGGGTGTCCCAAAGGAACTCAAAACGGACAATGGTCCTCCTTTCAATGGCCAGGAGTTTAGTGAGTTTGCACGACACCTTAACTTTAGACATCGAAAGGTCATGCCTCTGTGGCCACAGGCTAATGGCACTATTGAGAGGTTCATGGCAACTCTGAAGAAAACATTCAAACAAGCCACGCTTGAAAAGAAGGACTTGCAGGTTGCCCTCAACGAAGTATTGCGAGCCTACCGGACTACCACACACAGGAAAGTGCCCGGCCACTCTCATGCTGGGGCGACCCATCAGAACCAGAATCCCGACATGGGAAGGTGATCTGCGACCAGTGTCTCCGACACATGTCCTCCAAGAGGTGGCTCTTGCTGATCGCACCAATAAGAACAAGATGAAATCATATGCGGACCATCGACGGCGAGCCAAGTCTCCTTCCTTGCAGACGAGGGACTGTGTGGTGGTCAAATAAAGAACAATCCCGCAAGACAGATTGCAGGTTCAAAGACGAACCGTTGGTTATCACCCAACAAAAGGGCACCATGGTCACTGCGGCATCTGACAAGAGAAAGATTACCAGAAATGTGTCTCATTTTCAAAAATGCACGCTTGGACTGAAGGAGGCTCTTGAACAAGATGGAGACATACCGGACACAGAAGGACCCAGTCAAGTGGGTGCAATCCAAAGACTTGATCAGCAGACTGAGGCTGAATTGGATGCTGGCGGTATGAGTCTGCGACCGAGAAGGAACATTCACAGACCTAAAAGACTGATTGAAGAACTTGAATAAAGTTAGTTCGTTCTTTTGTTAACAACGGGGGAGATGTTATGTCTTTAAGCATTCTAGTAGCTGGGCGTGGGTGGAGTCATGGGGTGGAGGAAGAGGCGGGGCACGAGCAGGAAAGAGTTAGTTAGAGTAGGGACAGGGACGAGGAAGGAGTGTGTTAATAAAGCTCCTTGAACATCAAGTAGTGTCTGTCATTATTGCATGCACGACACTACACCCTCTGAAGGGGGAGGAGGAGGGCTGGGCCCAGAGGGCCCCCCCAATTAATGATGGGTGGGGGGGACCAAACCCCCCTTGGTTTGCCTTAGTGGGAGGGCCATCAACTGTGTGGCGTGCTCTCGGATAACAGAGTTAACCAGGAACTGTGGATGGGGGGCCAGAGTGTGCGTGACCAGGGAATGAGAGGTGGCGGTTGCCTGGGGGGTAGGTCATACAGCAGGTATTAAGGGGCCTAAATGGGGTTCTGGGTTTCAGTCAGGCGGGCCCCGGAGAGGAAGAGAGGGACTGCCTCCACAGCGGTGGGCCTGGTGGTGCATAGGACCCCCCAAGGTTGGAGCAGCCTGGTGAGGGGGGGAATCAGGATTGGCAGGCAAGGCCAGTAGCAAGGGGGCGATGCCAGCGGGGCACACAATGGCCCGTGATGCTGGCCAGAAGCTGCAGGGGGTCCAGGGCGGCCTAACCTCCGATGAGGGATTGGCCAGCGAACCTGACAACGAATGGGAGCAATTGGGAAGATTGGCACAGATGATAAGAGTAAGAAGAGGTGAAGTGTGACAATGTGTGGGGCACAATGGAGGGTGAGGAGGATGGAAGTGTTAAATGGAAGGTGAAGTGTGATGAGTAACTGTGCCCTAGTGGAAGGCTCTGACTCTTACTCCAATGGTTACGGGTTTCAAATCCTGGTATTTTAGGAGTCATGGTTGTGAGGTGAATGTAGGAGTGATGAGGGACTGAGGCTGAGGGAGGTTCTCGGAAAGGGCAGAGAGGCAACCAGAAAGATTGGTGTTTTTGCAGGAGGCAAGTGCGGCCTTAAGACGGAGTGGAGAGCGAGGAGCAAAGAGGAACAGCAGCCCCGGGCAAGGATGAGGAGGCCTTATGCGGACACTCAGGTAATTGAAAAGGGAGGAACACATGGGACGAGGGAACCATGGGGGTAAAAGGGAAATCCTGCCGATCCGTTGGTGTGTGTGGGGGCTGTGAGACTTTGCAGAAAAAATGTGGAAAAGCCCGAGGGAAAAGAGGACACAAAATGGGATAAGGCTCACTTGCCAGCTGGGAAAAGGAGTGATACAAGGGGCCAAGGGTGCCCGCTTAACACGAAAATGGCCATTGGTTTTCTGGAACTATGCCAGCATTTTTATGGTATGTGGCTTGAGCGCAGGGCATGTTCCCTGTGGAATCACATTTGATATTAGCCATACAGGCACAGCAAATTGGGGATTGTTTTCACTTGGCTAAGTTACAATATGGACTAAGTACCAGGGTCAGCACCAACTCGGCTAAATCAAAGGGGAAATGAAGGAGGAGCTATGAACGCAGTGGTGGGCATCAACACAATACTCTGCATCCACACAAAAAGCCAGGGCATGCTAGTGACTTATCGGTCCTTCCAAGGGGACCCCTTAGCAGGGAGCGGGAAGGCCTGATCAGGGGGCAGGAGGATAGGGTTTCCTTGGCACATCGAAAAACAGGCCGTTATCACCACGGGGGACAGTGGAGAATTTTAAAAGTCCTTCTGTGTCAGACAACCATGTAAATTAGGAATGACGGTCACAAGTAAAAAGGAGAGACATCCACTCACAGGAGTTTTTACGTTTGGCCACCCTGGAAGCAAAGGGGAAGGCCACTAAGGAAAAAGGGGCAATCAAGGCCAAGGGGCTTTTACCTGGTTAGTTTGAGGCCATGAGCCCATGGTGCTCAATGTATCCTGACAGTAAGCTGGTACTACAGCGATTAGGGGGGTATTATCAAATGTTTGTCAGGAGGACATAAGTCTGCGGGGTGTGGAAAGGCAGACAATCTGAAGTAAGATACAGAATTTCTTCAGGGGTTTAGCAGAACATTGGAAAGACATCAAGGAGGGCATGACTTGCTGGTTTGGGATGGACGATCCCGTAAAGGAGGACTTGATAATCTCATCTTCAAGGACAGCACCTAAAAGGAGTCAGGGGATTTAGAAAAGATGTACAACAAATTTAGCAAAAGATAAGGAGGCAGTCAAGGATTTTAGAATAGTGGCAGTCCCCAGCATGCGATATGCCAGGTGGACAATGCCTTCCGTCGGGGGGGCGAGTGTGTGGATGGGGGAAAAATTGTGTTGTATGCTGTCGTCAGCTTTTTCGATCATACCTATATGTACAGTGGTTTCGCTTGGTATGCAACTTGATGGGGGCATATGTATGGGCAAGGACTTGCCTGGGGGCCGGGCAGGCTAATGAGCCCCTTGTTTGAAATGTTTTAGCACACTCTTTGGTTTTTTTTCCACAGGTATAGGGGGCTCCGGGGAGCATTGCAGTAACTGGGCAGAAATGTTGTGCAAAAGAAAAGGAGCCTACGGGGAGGGTGTAGTTCTGAAAATTCTGGACTCGTGAAAAAAACTTCGTCGTAGCATGGCAATTTTGGTATCAAAAGACCGAGAATGGCTAGTACACTATGTACAAGCATTTTCGTCATATTCCAGTGACGATTTCACCTCGAAATTGTCATTTTCGTCCTGAACCCTTGGCTTCCATTTTGTGTACGGCGGCCATTTTAGAGTTGCCCTCACATAGGCTTATAATACAGCCAAATTCGATTCCAAAGGACACATACACCTTAATTGACTTCTCTGTGACCTGGGCAAGCTGAAACCATTGCCCCAGGCCGAACCTGCCCGACCAGTTTCTTTCCCAGTGGCTGAGCGAGATAGCATCAAGGCACAACATGCCATAAACCTTTTCATCGCACACACACCCTGACTAACCTTGCTCACACCTGTCCCTGATTCTTTACATATGTCTTGTTTTATGAGGAGGAGGTGCCCGTTTTTATTGGGGGTCCACCGATATCTGATGAAAATGTTGGGCCTTGCCGGATAATTTGTTATGGGCTGGACGAACTGAAATGTGGGATTGTCATCATGACTCTGCTTTTTCTTTGTAGTGAAAATATGTGAATGGTCTACTGTAAATTTAAGAATGTTTGCCTGAAGCATAATATTTTGTATAAAAAGAGGAGCCTGGCTTTGTAAGATTGAGCAGTCTCCTGAGAATATACACACCGTGTTGTTGTACTTCTAGGACGCCTGTTACTTGGTTGCAGCCAATAAATTCGATCTTTGACTTTACCTAGAAGACTCTCTGTGGTCTGAATCAGGAAAGTACTCGAGATCTTAGGGTGTACCCTGACACCACTGGGTTACCGGTTCGGTACCGGTTCTGAAAAACCCAGTACCTCAGCTGGCGCCCAACGTAGGGCGATACCAACGGTACCGGTCCAAGCCAGAGGTTCGTGTGGAGCTTCGTGTGAAAATTCTGGAGGAAGGCCGCCACTTCATCGACCCCTGCATGTCGACGTGGTCCGAAAGTCTTTGCTGCGAGGTTCCCCGCTTCCCGAATGCTACGAAGGACTGCTGCCCTGGCTATCGCCCTGATTTGGACCCTTGATGTTTGGTAGAGCAAAATGATAGACGAGTCTTCTGGTGACGTCATCGATATCTCAGTTAAGTATAAGTGGAGCGTCTCCCAGTCCTTAGTTGGTCTTAGTTTGGGTATCCCTTCGGGATCTTTGATTTGGAACTTGCAAGTACCAAAGCCGAAGGACTCGTGTATTCACGAGAATATCGTAATCGATAATCCTTTGAAGTTTGAAGCTAGACTAGTGAGCGAAGATGACTGGTCTTAGCAGATTTGGAAACTTGTTTTTTTGTGGTTGTAATAGGAATTCCCGATTGGAGGACTCGTGTCCGGTTCCTCCGATTGGAACTCCAACTTATGAATTGTATGTGAAACATGGAGTAGGCCCCATCACATATAATGAAGTGTGGATCCGCTACACCAGAAAAGATGGTGTTCTAAAATGGCCCCAATATGGTAGCTTTGACACGGAAATCCTAGATAATCTAGAAGTCAAACTTTTTAAGAAGAAAGCCCGGCCGGCGATGTTTGACTCTTTCCGCCTATGGCGTAAGGAAGCCAAACAGAAGGAAATTAAATTAGAGAAGAAAAATAAGAGAGAAAGGGGTATCTCGATAATGCAAGCTGCTATGCAGTTTAAAGATAACGAAGAGGAACAGATGAGTGAGCAGTTGCACAGGCAACGTAAAATGGAAACTGATAAATGTTATCCAGTTATGCCGCCTCTTCAGCAAGATGCAGCAAAAGACCTTGAAAAAGACCCCCTAATGTCGCATTTGTTGAGTTCGCCACCCCCTTATGCACAGAATGCTACGGCACCTCCGCAACCTTTAGTTGCGCAACCTTTGGTTGTATTGCCTCCTGCTCCTCCACAGCCACCAGCTGCTCTTCAGTTGGCTCCTACTTTTCCGGTGCAGCCTCCTCAAGGGCCACCGGCTTTGACATCTGCTCTGCCTTTACTTCCTACAACTTTAACCACTATATCGACTACCACTCCTGGTATTCCTTCTGATGCTGCCTCTGCGTCTGCCTCGCCTCACCCTGCTTTTCCGCTTGTCTTTTCATCGACTTCTCCTTCTGTTCGTCAGAGAGTGGCTAGTACTGTCACTAGTCTTCTGTATCCTTTCTTTGGAGCAACAGGTGTAACTCCTGACACAGAGCGTAAGCAGTTGCGTAGCCAACTGCCTGATTCTAGGGAGAAGGAGACATTGAATTATTTGGCGCATAAATGGGTTACTGAACCAACGAGGTATGGGCTAGAGTCTGTTATGGATGTCTTCCATCAGTGGGAAGAACCGAGGCAGAGATACGTTTTTGAGAAAATGTGTACTTTCCTTTCTGAGGATTTACAGGAAAATGATTTGGAGCCCAATCCGCCTGAGTTGTGCCATGTACGGTTCGAATTTGGAAAAGGCGCGATTGTGGGTTCAGATGTTAAGAAAGCAGTTGCTACATTGTTGTCGCTTAGGACTGAAGGTGTTTCTAGATCATTGTTTGAGTCTGATTCTTCTGTTAAGAAGAAAGGAAGACAGTATCCCATGAGAGAAGTTCCCCCACAATGGAGGGAAGGGGACGCGAATGCTAACCCACCTATTCAGCCTCATTTTCAGCGTGTATGGGTACATGTTCCATGGAAGCGAGCTGAAGTTTTGGCCCTTAAGCAGACATTGCCTGATCCCCGTAAGAATCCTACAGGGTATTACAAGGAATTGTCACAGACTGCAGGTTCTTGCATTATGAATTTAGCTGACATAGACATGTTGTTTGGGAACGTTGTTCCACAGCCTTTATGGAGAAAGATTCGCCATGCAGATCATGATCAAGAGTTAGGTGACTCATGGGCTAATATTGCTGCTGCAGATGCCCGACAAGTTGGTGGTGCTAAACCCGAGCCTTTAGTAGCTGAACTCCCTGGTAGGATCATTAATTACATGAAAACTTTAATGCCTGCGATGCGTGTGAATTGGGATAAATTGTCTGCGTGTAAGCAGAAGAAAGATGAAACGGTATCAGATTTCTTCACCAGGTTTGAAGAAACGTTTGTCGACCACAGTGTTCAAGATATGAGCACAGAAGGTGGTCAGCGGTTGTTCGTCGATAAATTTGTGCACAATCTGCTTCCCGAGTTGTGTAAGAAGTTAAAAGATTCAGAAAGTTCTTGGGCAGTTTCCTCTTCAGCACAGATATTGGCTACTGCACAATATTACGAAAATAGAGATAAAGATGAGAAAGATAGAGCAGAGAAGAAAACTAAGGAGTTAAAAACGAAGGTTCTGTTACATCAAGCGTATCCGCCACGTGGTGGTCAAAATAGTGTTGGTCAGAGTAACTATCAGAATAACTATCAGCAACCTCAACAGTATCAGAGGAACTCGCAAAGAGTCGAGTATACTCAACCACGTGTCCCTGTAGGTCCCAATCAGTGTTCATATTGTAAGGAAGAGGGTCATTTCAAGTATAGTTGCCCTATTTTGTTACAGCGTGGAAATGGTGTTTCTGGCGCAAGAGGTCGAGGTGTTCAACAAGCTCCCAGAGGTAGAGGACATGGAAATTTCCCCAGAACGCACGTTTCTTTCCGCCTCAAATTTCAATGAATAGTTTTGACCAGCAGAATAACGCGTCTGGTAGGACAGCTCAGTACTATGCTGATGATTACTATGCAGAAGATGAGCACATGGAAGGTAATGATTGCTAGGACAGCCATAGACAAAGAGAGGGAGTTGTTTCAGTTCCAGTAGATCAGAGTGGACCTTATGTTGAGGTGATTACATCAGGTGTGTCAGAACCTTTTCTGTTGGATACTGGTGCTACAAAGAGTTCTATTATGCACTCAAAACTCCCTGGCGCACCTTTGTCTGGCAAAACGAATGTATCAGTAGGTTTTTCTGGCGCCCCAGTTAGAAACCCGATTTCTGACCCTTTGTCCCTTTCTGTTGGACCTTGTGAATTTGAAGCACCCCTTATTTTAACAACAGGTTGTGGTGAAAACTTGCTAGGATTAGATTTGTTAAAAAGATTGTATGCAACTTTGTACTGTTCTCCTTCGGGAGTACAACTTACACTGGGTAAGAAAGTGGTTTCTCCAATGTATTTGTCAAGGGATAAGCTTCCGACAGAATTGTCATCTCTTCCTAAAATTCTTTGGGCTACTGGTCCTAATGATGTAGGTCTTTTGGAAATACCGCCATATGTTGTAACATTAAAAGCCAATGTTAAGATGCCACGCATTCCCCAATACAAAATTTCTAGTGAAGGTGAGAAAGCTTTGCTAGCGATCATTTACGATTTGATTGAAAAAGATGTGATTGAAGAGACAAGAGGCAACGTTTGCAATAGTCCTGTTCTGCCTGTTTTGAAACGAACTGATCCTTCCCAGCCACCTGTTTACAGATTTGTAATTGATCTTAGAGAGGTGAATAAAATAGTTGTGCCACAATTTCCAGTTGTTCCTGACATTACTGCCCTATTGACTATGATTCCAGCTTCTGCCACCTGGTTTTCGGTGATTGACTTGAAAAATGCTTTCTTCAGCATCCCCATTGCTGAGGAGAGTAGGGATATTTTCGGCTTCAGTTTAGGAGGTCGAAGCTTCCGCTTTAAACGCGCTCCCCAGGGCTACTGTGAAAGTCCATCAATATATAGTCAAGCTCTAAAAACACAGCTTGATACGATTGTTTTACCTGATGGCGCTACCCTCATTCAGTATGTAGATGATTTGCTGGTTGCTGCAGATACTAAGGAAATCTGTAAAGAAGCCACATTGTCATTGTTGCGTCATCTGTGTGATTTGCATCACAATGTGTCACTTTCCAAATTGCAATATTGTAGACAAGAAGTGACCTACTTAGGTCATCTCTTATCGAAGGAGGGAAGGAAACTGACCCCAGAAAGAATTCAGGCAATAGCGAAATTGAGTGTGCCAAGAACACAGAGAGAAGTACGTGCTTTCTTGGGCATTACATCATATTGCAGGCAATGGATACCAAATTTTTCGATATTAGCCAAACCTTTGGTGGCATTAACTTGTAAAGATACACCGAATCCCGTTCCATGGTCTGAAGATTGTCAGAAAAGTTTTTCCGAATTGCGCACAGCATTATGTTCGGCTCCTGTGTTGGGTACTCCCAACTACAGTAAGCCCTTTACATTGTATGTCCATGAGAAAGAAGGTTGTGCATTATCAGTGTTGACACAGTTGTTTGGAGACAAACAGCGTCCATGCGCGTATTTTTCGTCAACTTTGGACCCGGTAGCTAAAGCATTGCCAAGTTGCTTGAGAGCCACAGCGGCAGCAGCTGTTTCTATTCGACAGTCTGCTGGTTTAGTGATGAATAACACGTTAATTGTGATGGTTCCACATGCAGTGGACACGTTGTTAAACAGAACCAAGACACAGCACTTAACTAGTGCTCGATTGTCAGGTTACGAGTTAACATTGTTAGCGAGTCATGTGCACATAAAAAGATGCAACACACTTAACCCAGCTACGTTGTTGCCAATTGAAACAGAGTTAGATACTTCTGAACAGCATGATTGTTTTCTTAGAACAGAAGAAGAAACGAAAGGGAGAATAGACCTCCTAGATACTCCCCTTGCAAAGTGTGATGGTACCTTATGGGTGGGTGGTTCATGCTTCAAGCTTCCGAATGGTGATACGACTGCAGCATATGCTGTCACGACTTTGCATACAATTGTTGAAGCTGCACGTATCCCACATAATTCAGCTCAAGCAGCAGAATTGATTGCATTTACGAGAGCATGTGTGTTGTCAAAAGGAATGAAAGTGACTATCTATACCGACAGCCAGTATGCATTTGAAGTGGCCCACAGTTTTGGACGATTGTGGAAAGAACGTGGGTTCCTGACTTCGCATGGAGCTAAGATTCAGCATGGTCAGTTGGTGAAGGAGCTTCTTGAGTCACTGACTTTGCCGTTACAAGGTGCGATTGTGAAATGTAGCGCACACAAGAAGGTGACTGATGATGTTGGTCCTGGAAATGCATTTGCTGACGAAATCGCAAAAAAAACAGCAAGGAAAGTGATGAGCCGAATGTATGTTGCAGGCCCTGCAAGATGGGTTGGTGACGTTGGAATGTGTGAAGACACGATAGAGAGTGTGAAATCGATTCAAGGTGAAGCTACAGAGAAAGAGTTGAGTGTGTGGAGAGAAAGCACGGGTAAAATGGATGCCAATGGTTGTTGGATTGAATTGTCAGAGCATCAGAGATGGTTGCTACCCGATGCATATGTGCTTGCAGTGGTTACAATGGCTCATGGAATGGCTCAAATCAGTGTGAAAGGGATTTGCAAGTTGTTGGCTCCAGTATGGCAAAATGCTGGAATTCCCAAGTGTGCAGAGAATGTGGTCAAGAATTGCATGGTGTGTCTGAAACACAATCCTGGTAGGGGAACCCCAACTCCAGCTGGTCATTTTGCACCTCCTACGTATCCGTTCGAGGTTTTGCAACTAGATTTCATCCACATGGAAATGTGCAACAATTTAAAATACGTACTCGTTGTTGTTTGTGCCTTTTCAAGATGGGTGGAAGCCTACCCCCTAAAAGACAACACTGCCTTATCCACAGCTAAAGCCCTTGTGAAAGAGTTCTTCCCCAGATTCGGAATGCCTAGAATGGTCTGGAGTGACAATGGAAGTGAATTTGTGGGTCGAGTGATGAAGAAAGTATGCGAAGGGCTAGGCATTCATCAGAAATTTCACGCTGCAAATCACCCCCAATCAGCTGGATTAGTAGAATGTTACAATGGCACGCTAAAGTTAAAATTGGCCAAAATTCAAGCGAGCTCTGGTCTTAAATGGCCTGACGATCTACCCCTAGCACTCCTATCCACCAGAATGACTGTGTATTAGCGAGTGGGACTTAGTCCTTACGAGATAGTTTTTGGCCGCCCGGCCAACATATGGGGAGTGCCAAGGCCCACAAAATTTAGTGAAATCGAACACCCTGTTTTGCTTGACTACTTGTACGAATTGACGACTGAATTGCGTGTTTTACACCAACAGGTCCACAACACTCTGCCTCAAGCCTCTGAAGCTCCAGGTCACCAGATCGATCCTGGGTTCTAGTGAAGAACTTTCAGCGAACAAAGAACGACCAGCCCAGGTGGACCGGCCCACACCTCGTCCTTCTTTCAACGAGATCAGCTGTTCGAGTGGAAGGGAAGAAGCACTGGATCCACGGCGTACACTGCAAGAGGGT
Source organism: Lissotriton helveticus (assembly GCF_964261635.1). NCBI lineage: Eukaryota > Metazoa > Chordata > Amphibia > Caudata > Salamandridae > Lissotriton > Lissotriton helveticus. Next base: position 1,672,423,244 of record NC_136059.1, read on the forward strand.
GCCTTTACCTCTGCCGTACGACCAGTGGATCCAGGAGGGTGTCGCCGACTCAGAGACTGAAACCGCGCCTCGTTTTTTGCCTTTCAGTGATGCACGTGTAAAAGGAACACTTACTGAAAAAGAGAGTGACAACATTTTGCAACCAGCTGTATCACCGTCAGTTCCATTGGACACTACGGAGCCTGAACTCCTTTTCCGAGATCATACCATACCTGGAAAGCAAAGATACAATCTGAGGGCGAGAACTATGGACAAATAAAAACAAACTTTTTTTCATTGATATTTTTGAAAGCGCAGCTCTCCCATCTGAGAAACGTGCTTATTTTTGTTTTTTGAACCGCCATCCGGGTTCCGCTGCTAGGGCCGCGATTGCCCAAAGTCTTTGGGGTGCAGCTGACGACGTTAGGTCGACAGTTCTGGTTGGTCTAAGGGAGTTGCCCTAGACTGACTGAAGCATTCCTTAGCAGAAACAACCTCCCATCGCGGGCAGCATTGTAAAGAGGATGGAGTTTTTCGAGATGGAGAGACCTGCCAAGGAAACAAACTTTGAAAACAGAATATGTAAAATGATGACAAAGAAAAGCTTTTTGATATTGTGCATTTTCATGTTATTCAGTGTGATGATATTTTTATTAGGATTCATAAAGGGGGTGGTGATGGACAGAGTATCTGAATTAAACAGAACGCTCCTACCCAGTCAAAAGATCAGGGCTTGATCCATCACCGTTTTTTAGCTCACTGCACCATCCCAGCTCAGAACTTGGCTACATGCAAATTAGTCTGACCCTGGCCCAGTGCATCATGGGAACAGGGCAGACCAAACTACCAAGCTAATTCTTTACTGGAAAGGAAACAAGCTTCCGGGGACCGGTTTCTGGCATTACAGCCGTCTTCGGCCCGGCTTGCTTGAATCCTGATGGTGCAGTGAGCAAGGGACTCACATCTGAGCATACCCTTCCACACTTGTGGTGGCCAAAACGATTCATAAAGGGGGTGGTGATGGAAAGAGTATCTGAATTAAGCAGAACACTATTACCCAGTCAAAAGATCAGGGCTTGATCCATCACCGTTTTTTAGCTCACTGCACCATCCCAGCTCAGAACCTGGCTACATGCAAATTAGTCTGACCCTGGCCCAGTGCATCATGGGAACAGGGCAGACCAAACTACCAAGCCAATTCTTTACTGGAAAGGAAACAAGCTTCCGGGGACCGGTTTCTGGCATTACAGCCGTCTTCGGCCCGGCTTGCTTGAATCCTGATGGTGCAGTGAGCAAGGGACTCACATCTGAGCATACCCTTCCACACTTGTGGTGGCCAAAACGATTCATAAAGGGGGTGGTGATGGAAAGAGTATCTGAATTAAGCAGAACACTATTACCCAGTCAAAAGATCAGGGCTTGATCCATCACCGTTTTTTAGCTCACTGCACCATCCCAGCTCAGAACCTGGCTACATGCAAATTAGTCTGACCCTGGCCCAGTGCATCATGGGAACAGGGCAGACCAAACTACCAAGCCAATTCTTTACTGGAAAGGAAACAAGCTTCCGGGGACCGGTTTCTGGCATTACAGCCGTCTTCGGCCCGGCTTGCTTGAATCCTGATGGTGCAGTGAGCAAGGGACTCACATCTGAGCATACCCTTTCACACTTGTGGTGGCCAAAACGATTCATAAAGGGGGTGGTGATGGACAGAGTATCTGAATTAAGCAGAACACTCCTACCCAGTCAAAAGATCAGGGCTTGATCCATCACCGTTTTTGAATCGTTTTGGCCACTATAGGAGTGGAAGGGTATGCTCAGACATGAGCCCCTTGCTCACTGCACCATCAGGATTCAAGCAAGCCGGACCGAAGACGGCTGTAATGCCAGAAACCGGGTTACCGGTTCGGTACCGGTTCTGAAAAACCCAGTACCTCAAGGGTGAAAGGACAGGACAACACTTCTGAGAATTAGGCAGGTTTTGGGGGACTTTGACGCAGCGAGAAACGCCTGGGCCCACGGCTGTCTGACTTTATTTGGGCATTTGGGTATTCGAATTTGGGCTCTTTACAGTGGGGGGATGCATCTGTGTGAAGGAAAGGAGGTCATCCAAGTTTCTCTTTGCTACAGGATGGGGCGAGAGGCGATCTGAGCTGCGGGCATGTGTAGAAGGGACTGGGGGGTTTACACAAAATGTTGGCAGAAAGGGGGGTGAACAGGGAGAACAAGTTGCCGATTCCCAGGCATGGCCAGGGCAAGGGGCAGGTTTTTCCATACAATAGATTTCACTGGGGAAGGCAGATTCAGGGTGGGAAAGTTGTGGCTGATTGCAGATGGTGCGTAGGGGGGACGTGGTCTGGCAGGGCAAAAATTGTAGACGCAAACAGAATTTGTGGAGTTAGGAATAGGTTAGGAATGGGTGCGGACGGTTGAGATAGGGAGAGTGGGCCATCATACATTGGTTGAATCAAAAGGAAATATGGCATTATTGCTGTTTTTCCCTGGGTTGGTAGAACTGGATGTCTTGGGAGCGAAACTTGGAAACAGGCCGGTATAGTTCAATAGGGAGAGCATGTCAGTGGGGACTGGCTGATATGGAGGGGATTTTGAGTGAACCTAGCGTGTTTGAGTGTAGCAAGTGAGGCGGGGGGTCTTTGCAGGGAGCCGTGATGACTCATTTGAAGCATAGTCTTGTATGGGTAGGTGTGATGGGGTGGGGTCGATTGGGGAGGGTTGAGTCATTTATTCAAATCAGGCGGCCAACAAATGTGGAGTGTGTTTTTATAGACAGTGGGAGGAAAGCAGGGGGCCTGATATGAGAATGGCAGGATTGTGTCAAGAAGGGGACGGCCTCTAGTTGGGGGAATGTGGAGTGACAGCCTCTCGGCTATTGTGGGTTTTACACAAAGCGGCAGGTAAAGTGGGCAGGGGCCAGCCAGTAGAGAGATATATTTCCTACACATTGGGGCTGTGTCGGCAGCGTAGCAGGATGGACCATGGAGGGGAGAATTTGATGGATGGGAAGATGGGGTTTCTATTGTTATGAGAAGATATAGGTACTAAAGGGGTGTTTTTTAGGACTGGGGTTAGAATAGACAGTGCGGGGGCTAAGAAAAAGGGAAAGAAATTATTACAGACCTGATCATTTTCTTTTTATACTACAGGATGGGGGGCACACCGGAACCCAAGATGGTTACCTGACTAGGTGGCCATTCTCTTGTATGTTGGGCAGCTAAAGATGTGGACCAGCAGGTGTACTGACGTAACATAGTGGGAGAAACAGCCACCAGGAAGTGACATGGTGGGGTAAAGTGGAATGCAATGGGGGGCCCAGATATGCCTTTGATACACATGGAAGAGAACGACTTAGCGGGTCTGTCAGGACTGACACTAAGGAAAAACATGTGCAAGAGATCTGGTTCAACAAGAAGGAAGTTGCGGGAATTTGGTTAATTTTAATGACTTGTGCCTAGCAGAGGATGGAGTTGGGGGGCTGCCAAGCATGCATCATGGGAAAAGCCTGCAGGAAGCAGGGTAGGACCATGGGAGGGGCTTTGCCAGGCAAGAGACATGAAGGTCCTTGCACAAGGGGATTTAAGGAGAAACAGGTGGTCTTGTTAAAAAGAGGGTGTGCACCTTTCACGGATGGGGAATGGCACAAGATGGGATGGAAGGAAATCCATATGGTGCCGCAGGGTCCGCTGAAGGGAGGCGAAAGGTGCACAGGAACTGTGGGGGGCAGGTAACTGCCCTACGGGGGTTCCCTGGTTGGCAGTACTTTGGAGGGGTGGTGAGTCACATAGACGGGGGCGTGGGGGGCTATGAGCAACAAAAGAAGTCCAACAGAGGAAGCTTGGAGGGCAAGTGAAGGTGAGAATGGGGAGAGGAAGGAGGTCATCGAGTAAAATGTCAATAGTCAAAAAGGTGAGTTGGTTTTAAGAATGGTGAAGGGAGTATGAGCCGGTATGGGATGGAAAGAGTATATTGTTGCAATCATGTACTGTTAATAAAGTATAAATGTTGCAACCTTGTCCTAATAAAATGTCCTTTTATGCTTCAAGTAACAGCATGGAGTGTAGTTATTGTGCAAATGAATTTGCGATTTTTGTGAAAAATCATTTTAACTATTCATTTTAGCGTCTCCACTTTTCGTAACAATTACTTTCCTCTAACCCCCCCTCCCAGTCCATTTTCCCCGTGGACCTCCCAGCATCTCAACTGAATCAAACTATACTGTTGCATGGATCATGCCATTCCAGCAGTAATGTGCAGAATATAAAAATGTAAACGTGTGACATATTTTAACCCCTTCACTGCGGCGGCAATTCTGCCGCAGCGCTGGGGGGAGAGGGGGCCGTGCGGCGCTCCCATGCTCGTGACGGAACCGCTCCGTCACGAGCCTCGGGCGCGCTGTGCTTCTGACGGAGCGGTTCCGTCACGGCCCCGCACGCTTAATAGAACGCGCCGCGCAGGTGCGAAATCAGCGCCGAGCGGGCCGTGACGGAACCGCTCCGTCATCAGCACAGCGCGACCGAGGCTGGTGACGGAGCGGTTCCGTCACCAGCATGGGAGGGGTTAAAGAACGTGTGAGAGCAAGCTAAGATTTTCCTGGAGAACTCACTTCATGTGCACACAAAGAGATATGGAATACCTGATTTTGAGTTTGCTGAAAGCCCATACACAGCTAAAAATATCTACTTACCATTCAGCCGCCATGGACATCAGTCAGTTTTGATTTGATAATGGCAGTTTCACAGCCGATAATCCATCCATTGTTCAATGCCTCTGTTGTATTTTCCTTACTCTGTTAATTGAGTTATATCCTAAACACAGCCGAGTGAGTGAAGGAAAGTCACTACTCCATCTGAATACCAATTTACCTTGTCGCCCTGTCTAGCCACATGCCTCACAACACATATATGTTATGTTATGTTATATGGATTTATAACGCGCATGGCTACTCAAGAGTGTCCTGGCGCGATGTCTTGAGGGGAGTAAGGAAACTAGCAAACTAAAAGATACATTATCAGATTTTTCTTGAATGCTGTTAAGTCTTCCATATTGCATAATGCCAGGGGCAATGCGTTCCACGCTGCTGCAGCCCTCCGAGTCAGAGATCTGCCTCCGGTACTGAATTCGGAGAACCAGTGCGAGTCGATGGGATGCCGATCGCAACTGTCTTGAGGGCCAATAGAAGGTAAACCGCTTTTGCAGATAGGATGGTCTGACGCCATGTAAGGCGCGATGGGCTGGGACCAGCGATTTGAACTTTACCTGTTCCGCTATATATATATTAAAAGTACCCCAAATAACATTTTTCCAACCTCTCTGCAACGTGCATTCACAATTTCTTCAAATCTACATCGTCAAACAAACATATGAGCATATAATCCTAATACTCTATAACTAACCAGTTTAAAAGTTTTATAAAAACAAATGCATTCTAATAATATCTCCAAACTGGAGTGTTTGTTGTAAACACAACACTATTTGGAACCTACCCTCCATCCTATCTTTTTTACCACCTGTAACAATAACCACAATCCTTGCCATGGTTAGTCACTAAAGTCACAAAATTACCCTGAGCTCATCCAAGTGTTTGCTACGGCACAAAGCAGCCAGGCTTAACTTAGATACAATGTGCAATGTATTTATGGCATATTCAAACAGAAATAAAGGCAAAATACAAAACAAAAAAAATCCCAAGCAAATTTTGTAATATAGATGCCATTCTAATAGTTTAAATTAAATTGAAATGACAAGAACTCAATGAGTAAAACTGATGTAATTAATGTTTAAAATGTAATGTTCAAAATAGCCTGTTAAGTGCTAACCACAGTCATCTGTTTGCACTTGACGGGGACGAGGGTAAGGTTTAAGACTGACCACTATGGAGGTCAGGTTTAAGAACCAGGTTTGTTCCGGTCTAAAAGTTACCTTCTCATGTAAACTTTTTTGGAAGAAAAAAAGTCTTTAGATTCTAGTCATCAATGCGGCTGAAATGGATTTGCTGCTGCAGAAAAGAACGTAGCAGGATCTGTGATAAACTCAATGCCATGCCCCCACACCAGATCGACTTGGCAGGTTAGTCTCAGTCTCACATTGGGTTTCAAAGCAAAAAGGTGACAACAAGGCTTTAAGTCCCAGGTTTCAGAAACTTTAGGAAGAATACACTTTGATCAGCTAAGGATCCTAGTACTTGGGGACAACACTCGATGGTCAAGACTCACCCAGCTGAGAGCATCTGCAGGATACAGGGCAGGTCCAGTTGAAACTTGTCAGCTGGGAATGTAGGAAAAGGTCTTTTGAAGAGGGAGTCAGCCTTATGGCCCTTGGAGCCCATTCCTTTGCCCTGGTACTAGAGAGTTCATAGACAGGCAGTCCAGTCTTCTTCTCTTCTTCCACAGGTCAAGAAGAGATCTGTGCAGTGTACTGTGGCTGCCACACTTATGACCAGTGCCAGTCTTTGGCTAGGGGAAATGCCTGGTCACTCCCTAACAAATGGGTTAAACATTCTGAGGGAAAAAGGGGGGAGACCACCACCTCCGCTGGGCTGGCCACTAGTCAAGGAAGGAGGGTGGTTGCATGCCCCCCGAATAGAAATCCCCATCCTGGAGCTCTAGATGGCCCTGGGGGCCGCCACCCCCCTGGGTGCCCACCCGCAGACACTGCAGTTTGCTATAGCTTGGCGAGAAGCCATAACAACCTCTCCGCTTTCAGCAAGCAAGAGCAGACATGCTCTCGTTTCTGAAAGCAGAGCAAGTGTCTGTTTTCCTGCCCACTGTGAAGTGAGCAGGAAAAGAGACACATCGCTTTGGGATCCAGGGAGCTGCAAGTTAGCAGCTCCCTGGGTCTCAAAGCAATGTTGGCTCCCTCAGGAGGCAGGGAGCTGGCAGGGCCCATGGGAGCTTTGATGCTCCCCCGCTGTCCCCAACATTCCAAAAGTGAGTGGCCTGGGTGAGACCAGGCCACCCATACCACAGGCCGGGCCCTGGGGGTTGGGGTCCCCGGGGCCGAAAATGGCCCGGAAGTTGGGCTGCTCAGCCCCCTCTTACTTTTTTAATGAAAACATTTTTTAAAAGGGGGAGGCTCTAGGGGATTTGGTCACCCGGGACCAAAATGGTCCAGGGATGGCCGCCCTCTCTAAAAAAGAGAAAAAGGAATGGAAAAAGCCGGCAACTCGACGGAGGCCCTACCTCCTTTCTCCAACCACTCTGCAAACGCACCTCGTGGTGTGCTGCTGGTTGGGGATGAAGTCCTCTTCTCTGCTGAGGGTCCCTAGGGGCCAACAAGACCTCCTGTTACCTCCAGTAAGCCCCACACAGTGGGATTGCTGAGAAGTGGTCAAAGGTCATGCCTCATTTCTCTACCTCTCTACAAACGTGCCTCTCAGAACACTGTGGGTGAGGGAATGAGGTCCCTTTGCCGACTCAGGGCCTCAGGACTAAAGTGGACGTCTCCCCAAAAGGCAGTGCACCAGTATGAGTGGAAATATCAGTGGCTGTATTAGCGAGTGAGTTGGAGTATGAGTGGCTATATTGGTGACTGAGTAGATGTGTGTGTGTGGACCTGTGAATCAGTGAGTGGGTGTGTAAGTACTGTTATGGGTTTGTCAATGGTTTTGAGAATGGTAGAGTGGAAGCTGGAGAGGGAGTATGAAAGGTTATTTTGGAATGTGAGTGGGTGCGTCAAATTCTGTGGATGCTATAATCAGGGATGTCATTTGAGATGACCTCAGTGATGTCACTGACCATGTCATGAGTGATGTAAAATGTGATGCTGAATGTCTCTGGTTTTTCACAAGTTAAACCTGAGCCTAACTCTAATGTCTCTGTAACCTGTGTTTTTTTTCAGTGATATCTATATATATATTCACCGAAAAAAACATAGGTTTCAGGGATGTTATATTTAGTTGGAGATTTCACTCGTATAAAACCATAGAAATTCGGCCGTTATAGTTAGTAGACCTAACTATAACTCGCGCTTCCGCAATGCCCTGCTGATGACATCACATATCACATCACTCATGACATGCTCAGTGACATCACTAATGACATCACTGATGACATCTCAAATGACATTTGTTTTTTCCAGAAGGGGGGCTGTGTGGCCCCCCTTCTTTTCCCATTTTTGTGGCCCCTCCCCCAGGCCCTGACCCCTATTTTTTTTAAAATAAAGGGGAAGAGGGTCGCGTTGCCCCCCTTCCGAGGCAAATTTGGGCCCCAGGGTTCCTATCCCCTGGGGCATGGCCATAAATAATTTTTATTTATATAAAAATTTTTTAGAGGGGAGGCTGCGTGGCCCCCCTCCTGAACCCTCAGTTAGACCCGGTGACCCCATCCCCCGGGGCTGTGCCTCTTTTATTTTGTTATTCAGGGAAGTGGGCCACATGACCCCCCACCTAGGCCACTCATGACCCCAGGGACTCCTTCCCCTGGGGCCTGGCCTTTCTGCTGGGGACCCTGGGGGGACCCCAATTCCCCCACGGTCCCGCCTCCTGCAGGAGCCGGCATTGCTTTTCCATAGAAAACCTGCTTTCGCTTACAAAATCCAAACCAGTGTTTGCTATGACAGAATGGGAGCCGCACAGCTCCCGCCCTGCCATAGCAAACAGCTGTGTCTCGGGGGTGGGCACCCCAGGACACTGCAGGAACCAGCCCTGGGGGGTGGCAGTCCCCAGGGCCATCAAGGGCTCCAGGAGGGGGGGTGCATGGCCCCCCTACCTTCATTTAGAAAGCCCCGGGAGGAGGGGGTCCGTAACGGTCCCCCAAATTAAACATACAGTGCCCCAGCGAGGTAGCGGCCCCCCCACAACTCATAAATCTTGCCACAGGGAGATGGCGGTCCCCGGGGCAGGGGGGGGGTATTGGGGCCCCCCACACATTGTTTTCTTATTTATTATTAAACTGAGCCCCGAGGAGGTGGCGGTCCCCGGAGCTGTGTGCCCCCCAAACTCATAAATCTTGCCCCAGGGAGGTGGCGGCCCTGGGGCAGTGTGGGGGGATTGGGTCCCTCCCAAGCATTTTTTTCAGTGCCCTTGGGACCTGGCCTACCCGTGGTCTTAAATATGACGAACGTATTTCGTTTTTTAAATTTTATTGGCCGAATTCGTGCTGGGGTCATGAATGACGTAATATGTGACATCATCAGCAGTGCATTGCGGGGGCGCGAGTCATACTTAGCTCAAGTAACTATAACGGCCGAATTTCTCTGGTACAAGTGAAATGTCCAACTAACTATAATGTCCCTGAAACCTGTGTTTTTTCCAGTGAATTCCTAAGGTTTTTTAAATTCTAATTTCTAACTATAACATCCCTGAAACCTATATTTTTTTCGGTGAATTTCAAAGGTTTTATAAATGATAATTTCTAACTGTAATGCCCCTGAAACCTATGTTTTTTTCAGTGAATTACAAAGGTGTTTTAAATGCTAATTTCTAACTATCCTACAGAGGTAGGACATGTGCAGAACAAGAAAGAAAAGCGCAGAAAGAAGCAAGAGAAATACAGAAAGAGGCAACAGAAGTCCAGAAAACAAAGAAAGGTGCAGAAAGAAGCAAGAAATATGTAGAAAGAACCAAAAGAGATGCAAAGAGAGGCCTTGTTGCAAAGTCATCCTTTGCCCGCATCTTTTTGCTGACTGGTACTGGTGGTAACTGACTCTGACTAACCAGGCCGGGAGCCTGTGCTTTGCTGAAAGACATTTAGAATACAGTAAAACACCTACATACACTAGGGTACATTATGGGTTGGGGTACCCCTGTGATTGGCATGACCTTCCCTGGAAGGCCCTAGTACATAATAATGTAGGGGCATTAAAACTACCTCTAAGTCCATAACATATAATAGGGCATGGCAGTTTAGAGGCCAGGAGCCCTTTTGCACTTGCATATGTGCACTGCTGAGCCTGAGGTCAGCTTAAAAGTCATCCTATGTATGCAGAAAGAGGCAAGAAAAGTACAGAATAAAGCAACAGAGGTGCAGAAAGAGATAAGAGAGGCGCAGAAAGAAGCAAGTGAAGTGCAGTAAGAGGCAAAAGAGGTGCAGAAATATGGAAGAGAGGTGCAGAAACAAGCAACAGAAGGGCAGAAAGATGCAAGAGAATTGCTGAATGAAGCAACAGAGGTGTAGAAAGAAGCAAGAGAAGTACAGAAAGAGGCAAGTGAGGTACAGAAAGTAGCAAGAGCAGTGCAGAAAGACCCATCAGAGGTGGAAAAAGAGGCAAGAGAAGTGCAGAACAAATCAACCGAGGTGCAGAAGGAGGCATGAGAAGTGCAGAAAGAAGAAAGAGAAGTGCTGAAAAAAGCATCAGAGGTGCTGAAAGAGGCACGAAGGATGCAGAAAGAGGCAAGAGAAGGGCAGAAAGAAGCCACAGAGGTACAAAAAGAGGCACGTGGGGGCAGAAAGAGGGAAGAGAGGTGTAGAGAGACAAGAGGGTTGCTCAAAGAGGCAACAGAAGTGTAGAAAGAAGCAAGAAAAGTGCAGAGAGCAGCAAGTGAGATGCAGATACAGACAAGAAAGGTACAGATAGAGGGAAGACGCGTGCAGAAAGAGACAACATGGGAACAGAAAGAAGCAAGACAGGTGCAGAAAGAAGCATGGAAGGAGCAGAATGAAGAAACAGAGGTGCAGAAAGAGGCAAGAGAACTGCAGAAAGAGGTAAAAGAGGTACCGAAAGAAGGAACAAAGGTGCAGACAGAGGCAAGAGATGTGCAGAAGGAGGCAAAAGGGGTACAGAAAGAGGCAGGAGGGGTGCAGAAGGAGGAAGAGAACTGTAGAAAGAAGCAACAGAGGTGCTGAAAGAGGAACAAAGAGCGCAGAAAGAGACAAGACAGGTGAAGAAAGAAGGAACAGAGGTACGGAAAGAGGCAAGAGTGGTGCAAAAAGCAGGAAAAGAGGTATAGAAAGAGGCAGGAGAGTTACACAAAGTGGGACGAGGAGGCAAAAAGGGGATGCAGAAAGAGGCAAGAGTGGTGTAGAAAGATACAAAAGAGTTATAGAAAGAGGCAAGTGAAGTGCAGAATAAGGCAAGAGAACTACAGAAAGAGGCAATAGAGGTGCAGAAAGAGGCAAGTGAGGGGCAGAAAGATGCAAGATAAGTGCAGAAAGAAGCAACAGAAGTACAGAAAGAGGGAAGAGGAGCGGAGAGAGAGGCAAGAGGGGTGCAGGAAGAAGCAAGACAGGTGCAGAAAGAAACAAAAGAAGTGCAGAAAGAAGGAACCGAGGTGCAGAAAGAATGTAAAAAGGGTGCAGAAAGACGTAAGAGGGGTACAGAAAAAGGTAAGAGAGGTACAGAAAGAGGGAAGAAGGATGCAGAAAGAGGCAAGAGGAGTACAGAAAGAAACACATGAGGTGAATAAAGAGGCAACAGATGTGCAGAAAGAAGCAAGAGAGGTGCAGAAAGTAGAAGAGATTTGCAGAAAGAGGCAAGAGAAGTGCAGAAAAAGAAAGAATTGTGCAGGAAGAAGCAACAGAAATTCAGAAAGAGCCAAGAGAGGCTCAGAAGTAAGCAAGAGTGGCTTGCACACCATTAGTACCAATTTAACACCCACATTTAGCAATAAGTAACAGTTAACCTTTCTAGGTTTGCAAAGGGCCTTCCACCACACTATAACACTTGTTGCTGCATTGTTTGTAACGTTTGAGCTAGAAACAAGACTTTTTTTGTCCAAATCTGCAGATTAGGCAGCAGATGATGAATTATGTGGCTAATGTGGAAAATGTAAAACTGTGTGAACGTCGATGGAGCCAAACAGTTGCATATTTCCAGTGCCCTGCTCATACCTCTGACTAGGTCCACAAGTGCTCCTCAGTGACTCCTTCATTTTTTGTCTCACTGAGTTCATAGTTGAACTTCTACAGAAACGAGGAAGACTAAACCTGAGGTTACCACTCCACAACACAGACTACCATACCACAGAATAAATCTCCATAACACATAATCGCTCTCTACATAATTTCCATACACTAAATACTGTATCACATCAAAAGAGGGAGAAAGAAGGGGTTATGATCCATTCAGCTTCCTTGTTCTAATCGTCAAAAAATCAATGGGGGAAAAGATCACTTGCCCTGACAGCATCATCATTGGGTTTGTTTTTATGCTTCCTCCACCCGGAGGTAAACCACTATTTTGTGGACACAAAATAGTGCGGAAGATTCCTAACTTCCCTTCCTACGCACGCCCAAGTTTTTAAATGAGCCTGAACCCAGACCTAATAAAAATTTCCTTCGGTCTGGCCACTCAATCTGTTTTATCACAACTTTTTTTCACATTGTTATTCACTTCACTGATCACTACTGTACCAACCAGTGGTTTACCTTCGGGTGGAGAAAGCATAAAAATTAACCCGATGATGATGCTGTCACGTACCTAAAAGAGAGGCGTAGAATCAAGATATACCGCCACCCGAGTCTTGGCATGTGATTGAGGGTTTTTTATCAGTAAAATGAAGCGAAAAACTAATAAACCCTGGTGACTCAGGATAAGTGATCCGTTCCCCCATTGATTTTTTTATGCACTAAATACCACATACTTTATATCCACATAATTTTACTGCACAACATCCCACATAATTCACTACACGCAACGTACATCCGCTCCATTAGTAGAAAACTTTTACATTTACAATGCCAATAGCTCTAACTCTCACAAATGTGAAACCTATTACATTGCAAAGACTTCTTTAACTAGTAGTCACGTTTGCAGAGTGGTGGAGAAAGGGTGCTGGGCCTCCGACCAGAGCTCAGGAATTCCACTGCGTAGGACTTACAGGAGGTACCAGGAGGGCTCCTTGGTCTCCAAAGTCCCTTAGGAGTCAATTGGATTTCATCCCCCATCCCGTAGTGTGCCAGTAGGCACATTTTCAGACAGGTGGAGAAAGGGGGTGTGGTCTCCAGAGATGTCTTAGCAATCCCACTGTGTGGGACTTACTGGAGGTAACAAGAGGGGTAGTTGGCCCCCAAGGACATCCTTGGGGGCCAACTACCCCTCCTATTACCTCCAGTAAGTCCCACACAGCAGGATTGCTAAGTTCTTCGAGCAGGCCACACCCCCTTTGCCCACCACTCTGCTAACACACTCCCTGGCGTGCTCTTGGATAAGGATTGAAGTCCCCTTGGCTGCTGGGGGTCATTTAGGAGCCAACTAGCCTACCTCTTACCTCCAGTAACCCTCACACGGTGGGATTGCTGAGAGGTGGACACCACTCTGCAAACAAGCCTCCTGGCACGCTCTTTGTTGGGGGATGAAGTCCCCTTTCCTCCTGAGGGTCCCTGGAGTCCAACTAGCCCTCCTGTTACCTCCAGGAAGCCCCATACAGCTAGGTTGCTGAGAGTGCTCAAAGACCATGCCCCCTCTTTACACAACTCTGCAAATGGGATTCCTGACACACTGCTGCTCGGGTGATGAAGTCCACTTTAGTACTGAGGTCCTCAGGACACTAGATGACCTCATCGCCCCACCAGAAATGCGACAAGAGCCGCGTTTGCAGAGTGGTGTAAATAGGGGGAGTAGCCTTTGAGCACTCTCAGCAATCTAGCTGTATGGGACTTACTGGAGGTAACAGGAGTGCTAGTTGGCCCCTAAGGACCCATAGGATTCTAGGTGACTTCCCCCCCAACCCAAAACTCGCCAGGAGGTGCTTTTGCAGAGTGGTGCAGGGAGGGGGCAGATGTCGGCTTCTGTTTTATTTTTATTTTGTTAGAAGGAGGGCTGTTTGGCCCCCCTTCACCTAACATATTTTGGGCCATGGGGACCCCATCCCCCAGGGCCTGAGCATTTTTTTTCTTTAAAAAAAAACGGGAAGGGGGCCGTGTGCTACCCTTTCCTTGGGCCACTATTGGCCCTGGGAACCACAACCCCGGGGCCTGGCCTTGTTTTTTAAAAATGTTGCCGGGAGGGGGACCACGTGGTCCCTCTCCCCTTGGCCACTTCTGGCTCCGGGGGCCCCATCCCCCGGGGCCTGACCAGCCTGGAATTTTTGGTGGCGGGGCCATGTGTCCCCCCTCCTAAGGCCAATTATGGACCCTGTGACCCCATGACACGGGCCGGCCTTCTGTTTATACACAAAAAAAATTAAAGAGGAGGGTGGCCACCCCTCTCACAGTACAATTCTGGCCCCGGGGACCCCAGTTCCCCAGGGCCGGTCTTCAAGTTTGGGAGCTCCATTGCCCCCACGGTCCCTGGTGGCTCCCCGGCTCCCTGCCTCCTGCGGGAGCCGGCATTGCTTTTGGACAAGGGGAACTGCTGACATGCAGCTCCCCTTGCCCAAAAGCAATTCTGCTTTGCTTCTTTGAAGCGAGGGTCGGTTTCCTGCTCTTGCTTCAATGAAGCAAAGCAGGAGTTTGCTAAGCCAGGGCGGGAGCCATGCTCCCGCCCTGCCATATCAAACAGCAATGTCCCAGGGAGGGCACCCATGGACATTGCAGGAGCCTGCCTGGGGGGTGGCAGTCCCCAGGGCCAAGGAGGGATTTAGGAGGGGGGGACCACACAGTCCCCTCCCAACTTTTTAAAGCACCGGGAGCTGGCTGTCCCTGGGCCCGGGGGTCCAAAACGGACCCCACTATGTAAATATTTAGTGCCCCGGGGAGGTGGTGATCCTTGGGGTATGTGAGGGAGCTCAAGCCCCTGACACAATTTGTTTTTAAAAACAGAGCCCTGGGGAGGTGGCGTTTCCTGGGGCTGCGGGGGGGGGGGGGTCCCATGTCTCCCTGCACTTAATTATCAAAGCTCTGGGGAGTTGGCGGTCCCCAGGGCTGCGGCGAGGCTGTCTGCCCCCGCACATCATGAATGAAGCCCCGGGAGGTGGCAGTCCCCGAGTCTACGGTGGCCCTCATGGGCCCCGCTACATAATTGAGCATTGCCCCTGGGACCTTGCCCCCCCGGGAGCTTAAGGAAAATTAAGTGCAGGACCCCGCACTTCATCTTTTTTTTCTCAGCCGGATTCGCGCACCTAGCGCAAATTCGGCTGATTTTTGTTTTAAACTGCTAATTTTGGCCCTGGGGGTCATTGTGGGACCCCCTGAGCAGGCCTAGTGGGTCAGGGTGTTTCTACCCTGCCCCCTTTTTTTGTTTTTCACCTATTTTGTACTGTTTTCTTGTGACTCATTTACTGAGTCACAAGATGGCTGCCAACACATTCTGGTTTTGAAGTGTTGGCAGCCAATGAGGAGTCAGCTCATGCTCGAGAGGAGTCACAACTGCTCCTTGGTGCTCATATATATACTTTTTTTTCAACAACTACTGAATGGATTTATACCATTTAAAAAAAGGTTGCTTTATGGACCAAGAGCTACCTTTTTGCCAAATTCGGTGTAATTCTGTTCAGCAGTTCGGGCTCTAGCCGTGTCTAAAGTTCCTAGGGAACTTAACATGGGAAAAATGCGTTTTGGGACCCCCTTTTTTTCTCGGCCCCCACTTGAGAAATGACCTCAAAACTTTCAAGACAGGAGCTGACCTGATTGAACCATTAGTTTTTTTTAAACTTTATTTGTCATTTTGCATTACAGAAAATACAGCAACATACACAGACACAATGTGTGGTCATTCCGTTAATGCAAGTGATCCATTAGTTTTGAAAATTTCTCGAAGATTCGTCAAATGGCACCAAAGACATTGGCAAAAGGAAAAACGTGTTTTTAATAGAAACAAGGTCTATTCCTCACTTTCTCACATCGTGGCATTACCACCCTCCTTTGTGTGCGCATTTCAGATGTGTAGACCTGCTATCATTTGGCCCTACTATGATGTCCAGCACTGCTGGCCTTATTCATTGAGGTTGCATGGCTCAATGTGACTGCATATCCCCTTTGTTACAACCTATGTGGCTCTGCCTGACAACTGCCAACGTTCTTACTCATTGGAACATGCTTCTCTCAGCTGCACTACCTCTAGTGATGGTGTGCCAATATGCTCTGCGAAACTGAGTGAAACGTGGTCGAACATAAACTTATCAGTCTAATTTGGTTTCATTGTCTTTTCTTACTGAGAGTCATATATTCCAAATGGCAGATTGGGAAAATATGTCAAACTGACCATTGCCCTAATATTTATGAACATTCTACATCAGTAGCAAACATAGATATATCAAAGGTGATATGAAAACGTATTTATGCTGCCTTGTAAAATTAGCTGCAATTAAATCAGTTTTCCTGTGCCCTTTCCTAATCAAAATAATTAGCCCTTTGATGAGGTACAAAATACAATCCTTACCAGGACAACAGACTTTGGTATGATGGGAAGAAAACTGCGAGGAGTAATCACTGGCCACTTACTTGGAAAGTAATAAAGGGGAGTAGGCAACAGCATAGATGCTATCCCAATAGACCAGTCTTTAGCCATGCCTTTCAACAAACATAAGAAACAGGAAGCAGTGAGAGTGAGAAAGGCTTTTGAAAAAGGATCTTCCTCATTCAATCTATCCGTGCTCCCAGTTGGGAGGTACTTGCATCCTTAACCAGTCAGGGATGGTGTGACAGGGGTGGATCCCCATTTCAATTACGTAGTCCACCGGGTAGAGATCCTAATATATAGACAGTGATCTTTCCATTTTGAAAGATACAAAAAGCAGGGTCTTGCAGGATTGTTTGCAGCATAGAAAAGATAAACTGCTGAAATGGTGGACATTGATTTGAGAATTATCTGAGAATTGGATTCAGAGTTTTTAAAAATCAAGTGTGCATTTTGAAAACTGCTTTTCACCACCAGCTATATTTAACATAACTTGACCTAATGGAAAACCAGCAGTAAAAAGTTTGGTTCGAATATTTCTCTCTTGAAGCAATGAAGCACCTGTGAAAAGTTGGAAATGAATCTTTTTTGTACCTGTGGATAACCGGGTCAAAAGAGTGAGGGTAATTAGGAAATGTGCAGCCTCAACAGACAAGATATCCAGGTTCATCCCAGTTGGAGATTATTGCTAGAAAGAGAAAGGCTTCAGCTGGACCTTATGATGAAAGTCAAGGTATCTAGCATTGTAAAGTCCTGCTCAGATACAGCATTTTGCCTTCACGCTAGAGGATTTGAAGTTCCAAACAGTATTAATATAAAATTTGGGACTATGACGCGGTGTCAGTGTTACCCAGCAGTGAAGCGACCTCAGCTGTTATAGTTTCCATTCTTATCTTACTTGGAGTATTTGGCACAAAAACTGAAGGCTTCATAGAAGGATGGAATTTGATGCATCTGACTTTGAAAGACACTTGTTGTCTGTGGTTTTTCTGCCTTGCCCTTCTGAAACAGATGGGCTTCTGTAAAATGACCTAAAACCCAAGGTATCACTTTTGATGTATGAAACCCAATAGACTAACCCAACTCCTGCTTTATTGCAGTTGGCTTCAAATTGCACTTAAGTCCTGGTCAAATGCATTGGTAAATGTTAGGCACTTTGCTAGCACTTTTGTAAACTTAAAGCTTTTAAAGATTCACATATTCTGTTCCTTAATCTATTTTGATAATTATGGTGTAATTTTCCTATGTGTTAGTAAATTGGGCTGAGATTTTATTAGGTTGTTTCTTGGCTTAAATATTATTTTGTTGCTGAAGTACCTAACATGCATTTTGTTCTGGAAAAAACCCGCTGCTTCGTGTCACAACAGTGAGGGGTTATGGACATTTTTTGAATGTGAAACTGTGTTTTTAAATAGCAAGATATTGTATGATTAGGTTAGTTGGATTCCTTTTCCCAATTTAATAATACAACATGTCACATGCTGGCTTTAACAATAGAACAAGAAAGGAGATTCTCAGATAAACTTAATTTCTTTTTTATTGATTTTCATTCAGAATTCGGTACTGTACAGAGAAATATCCTTTGGGAAAAGATAATAACTTTGGGCAGTTCTCCCTCTCTTCTCACAGCAATCCAACTTCCGTTTACAAACACCTGTACGAGGATCAGACTGGGCTGAGGTTCAACAGTCTAAAAAAAAATCCCTACAAGGAACAGTTTAAAAAAAGTGTCATGCCACCCCGCCCGCAGCCTCGCTCACCACCATGCCCTCAGCCTCCTGTGCACGCCCCGCTTGTCGACACACGTCAGCTGGTAAAGGCGGCACTTGAGTCCTTCAAAAGTGGGTGGTTTACGACTGGAAAGTGCTTCACCTTCCATTTCGGATCCCTGACTGGCCTCCCTTGGTTTTCCCTGAGATATTCTGCACTTACCTGCATTCTAGAGATTGCGTCGCAGAGCTGGAACGTCCTTGGTGTTCTTCTCCTGATGTCTTCAGCATTCTTTTCTTCCGGGTCACCGCTCCTCTTCCGGGGCATGTTGCAGAGTCGGTGTTCCCTCGCTGGCCAACCTTGTTTCTTCTCACGGGCAGCTTTCCCTGATGCTGTTCTTACTGTTCCTGTAAAGGAAAACATAATACAAAGAGAAGTATTTAAAGAATCATAATTCCCAGCCTACGTTGGGATGATGTATATATAAGCATTAGTTATTTTATCCTGTCTAGGAAAATAGGTTTTTTATTTTTTTCCTATTCTTTCAGGATAGTTTACGTTTTAATGGGTCTAATGAATCCAGCTGGTGATCTCCGTTAAGGTTGGTATGTTTCACACTTATGATTGTTTAATGCTTAAAATCTGCAGTTCGAATGTTTAATTTACATACTTCTACCTTTTAGATACCACTGTGTCAGTCTCAGGTTCTAGTTGTTCATATCCTCCCTGTACCACCAGCAGAACATTCAACAGGTATTACTCCTACATTAGCCACATGTTCTATATAAGCACTCTCGTAGTTCTAGGTTCATACTTACTTTTTGTACTTTTGCCCATTAGGAAACACATGCACTGGATGGACCATTGAATTCTACTCCTTCTCCCTTTCCTTTTTTCTTTTCCCCTCTTCCCCACCTTTTGCTTTGACTTTTTTGGGCAAAGAGGTGGGTGAGGGAAGTTGGGATCCAGCATCTGTTCCTTCCACTTCACCCCTGTGGAAACCCCAGTTGAGCCTCACAGAATGCGAAACCCACGTTTTATATTTGCGCCTGGGCGTAAAGGAGGAACAACAGATTACCTTGGCTGATGTGGCACATATGATAGGGAATTTTCAAAAAGAAACACAAGCTTTGACTCTAAGAGTCGATGCCTTACAACAAGCCTCTCAAACGTCTCCCTCACCAAATCCTGTTTCTGGAGCACATGGTAATTTCTTTACCTCGCAATCTTCTTCCTCCTGAAGTACTTCACCGGTATATCATATTACAACCTCTTCTACCATACCATTAGTACCACACGGAAAAGTTCCTAGGTGACTCTGCTAAATTCTCCACTTTCATCAACCAATGCCAGTTGCACTTTAAGTGTAAAGCTTCTTGTTTTCCTACCAAGCAATCAAAAGTCACTTTTGTTTTGTCTTATTTGAGAGGAACAGCGGCAACATGATCTCTCCCTCTAGTGGATCGTAATGATCCCTTGTTGTATGATTACAGGGCTTTCAAGGAGGAGTTAAGATGCTTGTTCAACAGACATTCATTTATGCAATCTGTTGAAACTGAATTATTGAATCTTAAGCAAGGATCAAAGGATCCTATGACCTATATCTCCTGTTTTAACAGTTTGATTGCTGAGGCCGGATTGCCTGAAGTGCTCTATTCTACAAAGGGTTAAGGGATGACTTAAAAGACATGTTAGCTCAAGTCATATACTCTCTTGACTCCTGTGAGGCTTTAATAGATTTAGTGATTAAGTTTGATCACAGGCTACAGCGAAAAAGGACGTTCAGAGACTAAGTTCCTTACCTTTATAGAAAAGAAGTATTATTCTGACAAACCTGTTGATGACCCTGAACATATGCAGATAAGTAGTGTTAAAAGGCCCTTGAGTACTGAAGAAAGACAAAGACGAATGACAATAAATGATGCTTATACTGTTGTAAAGCAGGACATTTCTTGCGAGACTGCCCGGTCAAACCTAAAAGACTTACTGAGTCGGGAAACTAAGCGAGGTGGAGACAGGTTGCTCGGGCGGATCAGGTTTAATGGTCTCCCAATTTGTAAGCCAGGATCACACATTTTCCCGATGCACCATTTTTTCTTTACAGCTCAACTAAGCTGGCGAGCTAAATCTGTCATGCTTGATTCAGGAGCAACTGGAAACTTTATAGACTCTACATAGGTTGAAAGTAAAGAAAACCCAATTGAACCTAAAAAGACAGTAGAGATAGTAAAAACTATTGATGGGAGTCACATGAAATCAGGACCTGTCACACATTCCACTTGAGATCTTAGTCTTTACATTCATAACAGTCATCCTGAAACCATTCAATTTAATGTCATTTCTTCACCTCAATTTCAGGTACTTGTTATACACCATTGGTTGATGAAACATGACCCAGATCTAAAATGGAGAGGCCATTCCATGGTTTTTACCTCTGAATTTTGTAAATTACATTGTCTGGAGAGTAATGCCCCATTACAACACATTTAAAAAAATATATATATATTTTGTATTTTCAAATACAGTATAGAACATTACATAATTTCAAATCAATGGGATTAGCACATTGTACATATCATAGACAATCACAGTACAGATATCACATTGTCGCAAAGCATAATATCATACTTTTTTAGAGTTACCGACATGGCATTAACGGGCAATAGCATATACAGCGAGAGTAAGCAGGGAAGCAATATAAATATAGTACAGACATTATAAATCTGAATGTATTATGTGAGCGGTCCCCAAATGTCACGGGGCTTAGAAGCAGATGGTAGCTCCTCTGCGTAGCATGTGAGCTGGTCATCACAATATGTTAAATCCTGCAGCCATAGTTTAGTTGTAGGTGCAATTCTACTCTCTCAGCAAAGAGACATTCTGCGCGTAGCCATCAGCAATGCTATAGACACAAATTTTTTACTGGAAGATTTACTTTAGACCCTATCCCCAGCAGGCACAGCCCCGGGTGACACTTGAGAGTTTTGTCAATCATTAAGCAAAGTATTCGAACGACGACACTCCCAAGCTAGATGGTAATAACCGGTCCTAGGCGCACCGCATCTCTTACAGGCGTCAGTCTGTCGGAGACCAAATTTATACAACTGTGCAGGAGTATAATACAACTGGTGCAAGTATTTAAAATGCACCAGCCATAGATTTCCATTAGCCGTCAACCGGCCCGTCAGGCAGCAGCCGTTGAGCCAATCCTCTTCAGAGAGCGGTACCGGCAGCACAGCATTCTAGTTATCTTGTGCAGTCGCCCCCACAGTTGTCATGTCATGCTGGGATGCTCTATAGAGTTTTTTGATTATTTTGGTTTGGGATGTAGCAGTGTATAGGAGTTGGCTCAGAAGGGAAATGCGGATTAAGCGCACGCATGGCTGAGAGCAACCTAGTATAAACAAATACCTGCATGGCGGAGGCCTCACCCCGGGTGGCCAAGCCCTCTAAAGTTACGAATTGACCTCCAGGGTACGCGTCCGCCATGACAGACAGTCCCATATCTGCAAGTGTCTTCAGTGTACCAGCCTCCTGGGAGACCAAGATCCCTGAATGATGGAGCAGTGGCATGTTAGGAGCATATAACAGTAGTTTAAGCGCCCGCTGCCCTAGATCCCTCCAGGCTCTAGATGTAATTTGCATCGTATCGAATTCCCCTTTTTTTCATACACCGTGTGCGAGTTCACTATCATGCCTTTAAGTGGTATGGGATGCACGGCACCCACCTCGACCGCCACATGTGGGATATATGCCGGGTCATGCTGCCAGTAGTAGGCGTATTGCGCCTGCACGCAAAGGTTGTAAAGATGGAGGTCCGGTGCCGCAAATCTACCCTGTTCATATCGTAAAGTGAGCGACTCCTACTTGAGCCGAAGTGTTTTCCCTCCCCAGGCTAGCATGATCAGAAGTGAACGAAGGGTGTCAAAAAAGTGTCTTGTTAGGTTTACCAGGATATTTAAAAATAGATATATAAATCGTGGAAGTACTACCATTTTCATGAGGGATATACGGTCAGCAAACGATAGAGGCAATTTAATCCACCGATTTACCTGCTCCTCCAGCCATGAGGCTGCGGTGCCAAAATTAGTTTGTATGACTGTCTGTTGATCCCTGTGCAACCATATTCCTAAATATTTGACAGCATCAGTACACCACGTCAAGGGGTATTCCATGTCAAATTGGTGGGTGCTGTCAGTGAGAGTCAGTATGGGGGATTTTGACCAGTTGATCCCCAGGCCGGAAAAGCGTTCAAACCAAATGTATTCTTAGATGAGCTGTGCCAAAAACTCACTGGTTCCCAAACATATAGCACTATGTCGTCTGCATACATGGAGACAGCAAGCGGGCGTTGAAAAAACGGCTAGGCCGACGCGGCATGCCACTGTCGTAGTAACATGCCAAGGGCTCCAGCACAATCGCAAATAGCAGTGGCGATAGTGGGCAGCCCTGCCGCGTGCCACGGTGAATGGAAAACTTTTCCGATGGTTGCCCATTAATTCTAACCCAAGCCTCAGGTCTAGTATACAACAATTTAATCCAGTTCGTAAATACAAACGGGACACCCACATGGTAAAGGACTGCAATCATGTAGGACCAGGAGAATGAGTCAAACGTTTTTGTAGCGTCGAGCAACACTGCCACTGTTGGTAATGTGGGCTTCAATACATGCATTACCGCAAAGATGGTGCGCTAATTGTGAGATGTGGAAAAAACCCGACTGATCTGGGAGTACCATAACCGGAAGGAGAAGTTGAATCCTTGTGGCCAAGACCTTCGCCAACATTTTAACATCAGTATTTATGATAGATAGCGGGCGATACGAGTCGTATTTATCAGGATCATCACGATATTGTTCCAGTTCAGTAACGCTAGCTGTGGGCGTACATCTTATTGTAAAAGTCAGCCAACGCATGTAGAATGTTTGTTGTGTCGTAATGTGTGTCATTATCAACTGTGATTGACTGAACTACCTGTGCGCTGTGATGTGGGTCCACTATGCGGGCCGCAACTGTCCTCCCTGGCCGGCCACCCTCGCCATAGTACCGTGCTTTACCCCGATGGGAAAGATGTTTAACTTCTTGGTCAGCTGTGTCATTGAATTCTAAAACTTTTTCCTTGATGCAGGGCTGGGATGGACACTATATTGATGCTCCAGTTCATCCAGCTCCTGCTCCAGCTTTGCCATGGTGAAGCGTAAAGATTTTAAGACCCCAGCCTGAAGACCTATACATTTCCCCCGAATGGTCAATTTTAAAGGCCTCCCACTATGTTTCCATAGTTTGGACCGACCCAGTATTAAACGAGAATTAGTCTGCTATAGCCTCGCGGATGCCTTCAGTAAAGACGGGATCAAGTAGTCAAGAGGATTGTAAGCGCCATTGAAAGAGAGGTGGAGCGGGGAGGGGAGTGTCATGTCCAAAGCTACAGGAGAGTGATCAGACAAGGTTCTAGGCAAGTGTCTTAACTGCATTACCCAGTTACAGATATTTTGCGTTCCCAGCCAATAGTCAATGCGTGACCAGGACGGTCGCGCCTACGAGTGACAAGTCCCCTCCTTGGCTTGTGGGTGCCGCAGTCTCCAGATATCGGCGAGACCCAATGAACACATTCCATCATGCACTGCACTAGTAGCCCTACGGGGGGGTGAACTGCTGTTGACCATCTGTTCATCGTGGGATCCAGCACCACATTAAAATCACCGCCACAAATAAGCGTCTCAGGGGAAAGATTGTAACGTTTACTCCACAGGGCATCGAAAAAGGCGGGATCATCCATGTTCAGACCATATACATTTACAATAGTCAAGCGTGTATTATACAGTGTACCCTGCACAATTATATACCTGCCATCAGCATCTTCATCAACATGAGTGGACACAAAGGGAATTTTTTATTTTACCAAGATCATAACCCCCCCGAGCATATGACAAATACGAGGCAGCCAGCCTCACCCAAGCCATCCTAGTGGAAATGTGCGAGACTGCCTGCCTTGTAAGATGCGTCTCCTGTAACAGGGCGACCTGAACATGATGCCTGTCCAGATAGGCAAGCACCTGTTGCACCTTCTTGGCGTTATTAAGCCCACTGACATTCCAGCTCACCCAAGAGAGATTAGACCGATTTATGTGAGCCATGCCCGTAGAATCTGGGGTGTAACAGTTGCAACGCAGTTGGATATACATGTGATATACAATACAGTCCTCATGAATGTATCCTGTACAATTCCATTATGCTGAAAAAGAGCTCCCCCACCACCCATCCCTCCCACAGCGGCCATTGAAACTAACCGCATGCATCCCCCAGTGTAAACAGAACACAAAAAAGGCCGTTGAGATTCCATAATGCATAGCATGGCAAGATTAAAAAAATACAGAATCCCAATAAAGGCGCCAAAGTGGCACCAACACAGAACCAGAACTTTGCGGGGAATTCCCATTTTGTGGGTCGCTAGTAGCACTTGGCCCCCCCGACTGCGGGATGGATCGAGCTAGAATGAAAATGGCTAACCAACTCATGGCTATGCAGACATTATGAAACATTACCAGTAACTACCTAGTGCTAACTCAGCAATGGGTGTGAAGTACCCTACTAATCAAATGGCTGTGCCCACATACTTTGAATGCAACATACATAGCATAACATATGTGAAACTGAAATATCAATCGATACAGTGTAAGCTATAGGCCTACAAACAAAGTCTGATAAAGAAACTACATGCAAAGTGCCAGCAAGGAATAGAGGCAATTGACATTCAGAAACAGAGTCAGATTAGCCTCACATGTTCATCCCTCAGAGTCAAGGAGTCCATTCTTCTTGCGTAGTGATTCCTGCCGCTCCAGCCGTCGAGTATATTGCAGTGCTTCTTTCGGCGTCATGAAGATTCGTGCCTTCCCATCATGTAGTATCCGTAGACGGGCTGGATAGGGCATAGAGTATGGTATTTGGAGAGATTGCAGTTTTTTCTTAACAGATTGAAACTCTCGAGGAGCTTGCTGCACTGCGACGGTAAAATCCAGTAACAATTCTATTTTCATCCCTTGGTATTCAAGCTTTCCTTTTTCCCTAGCCAGACGGAGTGCCGTGTCCCTGTCCCTATAATTCAGGAGTCTGGCAATTATTGGCCATGGTGGGGCTCCTGGAATAGGTTTTGTAGCCAGGGAACTATGAGCGCGTTCGACTATAAGCACTTTTGAAAAATGTTCGGCCCCTAGCAGTGTGGTGAGCAGCGATTCAATGTACATCTCCATGGGCCCAGTATTGGCGGTTTCAGATATTCCAAGATCATTTTTGGCCTTTATGACGTCTAACACTTTCTCCATGGTAGCACATGAGACCCCCACCACCTCCATAAGATTTTCCATGGCCGAGATGCGCTTCTCCGCCTCAGCAATCTGAGCTCCGTGCTTTTATAGTTTTGAATCCATAGTGTCCATGCGGAGATTGATATTGTCAATCTTGGCATCGATAGTGTGCAGACTTTGCTGCATGCTGAGCATCAAACACTCCAACTTTGTGGCTGTACCATGTTCCGGGTCCTGCTCTGAGTCCGAGGCAGTTGGTGTAGAGGTTTTGGTACTTTTTTGGGCTTCAAACTGGAGCTTGTTCTGCTGTTTGTCTGTGCGCCGCATATCAATACTATATCAATACTATGGATGCCAGCGTGTCTATCTGCGAGCTTGTGTTAATTAAGCAGCCCGCGCCAGTGTCGAGTGTATGTACCAGATACGCTATCTATGAGAGGTCCAGTGCCCAAAACGCCTGCGTCCGCCACAGAGAAGCTGTAAATCGGGGTTGTACACACTGTAGCGAGTGGCTCCAGAAGGAAAGCGAGGTGGCAACTAATGGTTACAGGTCGCACCCGGGAAGGTCTGGGTCTCACAAAATGATGGTGGTACACAGTCAGAGGCACCAGTCGCTGCAGTGTTCAGGGAGGGCAGTACTGCCAGCTGTAGTGCCTTTCCACTTACTTTGTACGCCTGATATATAGTGATCTGGTCACCCTGGTACCTCGCAGGCACGGTATTCCCAGGTGCTTGCACCTCTCTGAAGTCCGCAGTGTATATAGGCCACGAAAATCTAAGCAATATTTACTGCATCAAAGAGGGTCAGGAGAGGCAGCACACGCCACTCACCACTATTGTCTGTAGTCAGCCACTCAGTTCCCCAAGACGCACCTCAGCTCATATCGCGCTGTCGACGTTCCCACCGCAGGTTTCAAAATGGCTCTGCCGGCTTCACAGAAGAGATTGGACCAGAGGCTTCTAGGCAGGGCCTCCAGGAGCTGGAAGTCTAGCGGGAGCAACACACTTCTAATAGCGCCCCACGCCACAGCACCACAGCCGCGTCGCAACCCCAACAAGGGCTGCACAAGTTTCTCAGATCCTTGGCGTGGGGAGCAGCGCTTGGGTGGTCTGCGGGCACCTCGGATCCACCCAGCAGACGATAACCCCGCCGCAACCCAGGTAAAGTGTTCAGCGGGTCTATTGGTTGCCTATCAAGCAGCAAGCGCCCAGACAGCAGACAGCGGCTGCCGACTCACTGCTTCCGAGGAGGGCAGTCCAGCGCTCCATGAATCAATTATCCGCCGACATGGAGCCACCATTATACATGTAGCCCGGCACGGCAGGTCAATGTCGAACAAAGGGTGATAGACGCAGCTGATCGCAGTCTCTCGCTACTCGCCAGTACTCGGGCACCAACCAGCAGAGGCAGCGTATATCCAACCGCTTACACTGAGGGCAGGCTATCCCTCCGGGAGACAGCAGTCCGTCAGCACTGGGGCCGCCATTTTACCTGCAAGGCGGCGCGGTGGATTAAAGTCAGACACAGGGTGCTAGAGGCCGCTGATGTCGGGAATTTCAGCAGCAGAGCACTCTGTAGCAGTGTAGGATCAGGCGGTCGTCGCTTTTAGCCGTGGATGGCACCGATATGTTCGGATTGTAGGCGGATTGTTAGCTCGACCAGCAGAGCTACACTAAGGTGCAGCCTTCTTGCTCTGGGCTCGCCAGTGCCCCTCCCCCATTACAACACATAGCAGGGAATACTGACTCCAGTTTACCTGAATTACCTGCCTGTTACAATTCTTTAAGAGAGGTCTTCAATAAAGAAAAGGCCTCAGTCCTGCCACCTCATAGTCCATACGACTGCTGCATTTATTTAGTACCTGGAGCAAAAATCTAGTGCAGTTGTATATATGCATTGATAGAGAAAGAAAATATCTATTCGAGGGAATACTTGGATGATATGTTACAAAAGGGATTCCTTCGGCCTTCTCGATCAGCGGCATCTTCCCCCCTTTTTTTTTATACCCAAATAAGAAGGGGGACTTTAGTGTTGCATAGACTACGGAGCCCTAAACTGTGTGAGAATAAAGAATAGATATTGTCTGCCTCTAATTCAGTCATTACTCAATCAGGTAAAAAATGCTACCATTTTCACTAAACTGGATGTGAGAGATGCCTATCATTTAGTACGAGTAAGAGAGGAAGACGAATGGAAAATTACTTTTTGTACTAACTTTGGGGTCTATGAACATTTCGTTATGCCCTTTGGCCTATGCAATATCCCTGCGGCATTTCAATTATTTATTGATGAAGTTTTGAAATTGGCATTGAATGGGAACACCATTGCCTACATAGATGACCTTCTAATCTATTCCTCTTCCACCGAAGAATACATTGGGCATGTGAAAAGTATGTTAGAATACCTCAGAGACAACAACCTTTATGTGAAATTAGACAAATGTTAATTCCATGTTTCTGAAGTGACCTTTTTGGGCATTGTATTGTCATCAAAAGGAGTGACCATGGATCCCCAAAAAGTTGCAGCCATTACAAATTGTCCATCTCCTGGTTCTGTACAAGAAATACAGTTTTTTGGGCTTCGCTAATTTCTATAGACGGTTCATAAATGGTTTTGCGTCTTTGGCATCCCCTATCACTAAACTCCTGAAAAAAGGGATACTTTTTTTGTGGACACCAGTGGCTGAGGAAACTTCTTCCTGTCTAAAGAAATCCTTTGTTACTGCCCCTGTCCTGAAACATCCTTACTCCTCCCATCCATTAATAGTAGAAGCAGATCCACTCAAACTGGCAATCAGAGGAGTACTGTCCCAGAGAGACAGGCAAACAGGACAGTTGCCTGCTATTCACATATGCTCACATCGCCTGAAATAAATTATTCGGTGGGAGACAGGGCATTGTTGGCAATAAAGCGTGCCTTTGAAGAATGGCATCAATACTTACTTGGAGCTTTACACACTGTCACTGTTATCTCAGATCACTGAAATGTAAGGTTTTTGAAAGCAGCTAGGGCCTTATCCATGAGGCAGTTACGATGGACACATTATTGCAGCAACTTTGATTATATCATACAGTTTCAGGCAGGTACCAAACATGGCAAAGCAGGTGCCCTATCGTGATATGGTTATGATTTATCCGATACCCTGATTACTCAAGATCAACCCTTCATTTTAAGTCCTGAACGTATCCTGGGAGGTACCTGTTCGGAAGAATCATTTCTGAGGGAAGTGCTTCAGGCACAAGAAACTGAGGAAATCAAAGATTATGAAACCAAACACAAGGTAGTTAGAATTCACAATCTTTTGAACATTCAAGGAGGCCTGGTCCTCCCTACTAAGGTCTGACAGCTACAAGCGCTTGAATGGTGCCATTTACATGTGTTTGCAGGACACCTATGTTATAAAACAATAACTTGCTTTACTTAAATGATACTTTTGGAGGCCATCTATGAGTCAAGACACACACCTACATGTTCAACAGTGCTCTGTCTGTGCTGAGAGCAAAGGTTTGCACCAGGTCCCAGCTGGGCTTTTAACTCCTATACCCACACCTCCTACATCTAGTATTCCATATCCATGGATTTCATTGTAGAACTTTTACCCACTAAGCAAGGGCATACTGTCACAATTGTGGCTGTTGATATGTTATCAAAGATGTCTCACTTCATACCTTTGAAAGGCATATCTGGCTCTAAAGACCTTGCTTTTGTTTTTCTCCAACATGTGGTGCGTATTCATTGATCGAGACCCCATTTTGTGTCTAAATTCTGGAAAGGGTTGAATACCTTGTTACAAATTGATGTAAAACTCACTTCTGCTCATCATCCCCAGACATACGGCCAAACTGAAAGGGTCAATCAGTGTATTGAACAATATTTAAGGTGCCAACGGTTTCAAGCAGATACGGACTGGGATACCTTTCTTTTGACTGCCGAGTTTGCATATAACAATGGTGAATGTTCCTCCATAGGGGTATCCCCTTTTTTCTGTAATTATGGTTTTGACCCTGTTGTGGGCTTGTGTCTCCTCCTGTTCCTACTGCCACTCCTGCTGCCTTGGAACTTGCGACAAATCTCTAAGATATCCAACCGGTCCACCGCAAGTGCTAGGCTTGATTGTTGTGGAGGGTGTAGGGCGGTCGCTGTCCTCCAGGGGACGTACGCTATTGGGCCAGAAAGTAGAGGCGGAGCTCCGACGGTCTCCTAACCTAGAGCTCGTCCTTTACTTGAATCTGATGTCAGGTAACCCGCGCAGCGGACGCGCGCATTATGAAATCGGCAGCTCGACCTGTAAGTTGACCGGCAATTGGGTTCTGTTGTGTTTTTAAAACTCCCCTGCAATTCATTTTTAAAAAGCGTTTATAACTTACTGGCAGCACTATCTCCTTGTTACAAACACCCTGGTCCACTGCAAGCGCTAAGCTTGATTGTTGTGGAGGGTGTAGGGTGGTCGCTGTCCTCCAGGGGACCTACACTATTGGGCCAGAAAGAAGAACTTCTCTCTTATTGGAGACTTCAATCTTCATCTAGAAGATCCTTCAAACAAAATCTGCAATAAACTTATAGACAACCTTGCAGCCCTTAACATTAAGCTTCTTAACTCAGGTCCCACACATAAAGCAGGACACCTGCTAGATCCTATTTTTCCAGTCTTTCTGAGATGGTATGCTATCCTGCTATTCCTATATGTTGGTCAGATCATTTTTTATCTAAATTTAGATTTGGATTACCTTCCCCTACCACTCCTCCTTTTTCCCCTCAGATAATCCCGAGAAGGAATTGGAAAAACTTGACCTCTCTGCTTTAAACAAAGCTCTCTGTATTAAACCCCCCCAGATGATCTTAAAATGGAAATTGCTGCTGAGACCACGCAAACCTGGCTTTCCAAAGCCATATATTCATGTCTGCCCACATCTCACAAAAAAATAAAAAATCATCGCCCTCTAGCCCCATGGTTCAATGACTCTCTCAAAATTGAAAAATCCAAATGTAAAGCACTTGAGAGCAAATGGCGTAAACATTACTCACCTGAGCAAAACATTATATATACCAAGGCCAGAAATAATTATCACACCTCCTGCTTAAAAGAGAAAGCTATTTATGTTTCCAAAACTATCACCGAAGCCACCAACCGCTCCAAAACTCTGTTTAACATGGTCAAAGAACTAGCGAGATCTCAAACAATCGCAATCCCTTGGCCATTAAACGATCTACAGTGCGACAATCTCGCTCAATTTTTCAGAGGGAAAATTGAAAACATAATTCTGGAAATGACAAGTTCGAACTCTGACAACATCATTTCCACTACCCAAGAGGGCACTGAAAATTCCTCTGCCCCTATGGGCACCTTAGACTGTTGGCCTCCCATTAATATGGATGAACTTAAAAGTATTCTTGAAAGTATTAAATCCGGCTCACCCAATGATCCTCTGCCTATTAACATCTTGAAACAACTTGATAACCTTCATCTGAAGGTGATTTTAAATACTCTTAACAACTCACTCTCACAATCAATTGTACCTGCTCCTTGGAAACATGCAAAGGTGACTCTCCTCCTAAAAAAACCTATGGCTGACCCGGAGGTTTTTTCCAACTACAGACCCATTTCCCTCTTACCGTCTTTTCGAAAATTCTGGAAAAACCTATTCACTCACTTTTAACACAATTCACGGAAAACAATAATTCTCTCCATCCTTCTCAATCCGGTTTTCGGGCCGGCTAATCCACTGAGACAGCATTATTAGGCTTTACCGAAAAGCTCTGTCTACTTTTAGACGAAGGTCAAACAGTCGCACTTATTTTATTAGACCTTAGTGCGGCTTTTGATACCATCTCCCACAAACGGCTAATACATACGCTTAAAAATTCAGGCATACGCGGTGCGGCACTAGAGTGGATCATTTCCTTTCTGGAAAACGTACGTTTCGAATTATGTCAACCACAGCCTGTTCCAAAACCTATACCTCACCTCATGGAGTACCCCAGGGCTCAATCCTCAGTCCACTGCTATTTAACCTTTACGTCAGACCTCTAGCGGATATTGCAGAGCAAGCTGGACTAACTTTGTTTCAGGTTTCAGGTTTCATATGTCTTTATTTCGAGTATTTAAATCATAAAATACATTCATCGTTTAAAAAAAAAGACATCCATAAAAGCACTATACACAACAAACTAACAATTCTCTTTCCTCCCGATTAAAACATTCTATATATTAAAACATGATTAAATTGTGTTATTGAGACGTACTAATGTAATATTAATTAAAACTAACAGTTAATCATCTTACATGTGGGTATCTTGCTCTAATGATCCACGCCCACCCCAGGAATTTGGCCACACCTATGATCACAATCGCTGAAGTATTAGATCTTAAAACCCAAAGTGCCTCAGTGCTCACCCGTGTGTTCAACATCCTGCAAATGGGTTTTAACCATTTACTCCGGGGGGCGGAGTAAGCAGGGCAGGCAAAAAAGATGTGACCAATAGTCTCCTTGTGGACTCTGCACCAGGGGCAATGCTCAGTTGACTGGCCTCGCCATTTACTGGTAAAGGACTTTACAGGCAGTGACCCGACTCTAAACTGGTGATACAGCTTTCTGTCCATACTCCTGGTGATGACATCCCAATAATCCTCCAAATGTGGATCAAATTTATGAGCCAGGAACTTCCCAGTCAGAGTAACAGATTCAGACTGCAAAGCCGATTGACGTCTTACAGTTGCCCAATACAACAATTTAAATTCTTTTTTTGATGGAAAAACGTTTTTCCCCAGGGCTACCCACAGTGAGCTAAGTCCCATGTTTTCCAAGATTAGCTTCACCTCTCTAAACCAAGGGATATTACCTGATCCCATTATCGATCTTA
This sequence comes from Lissotriton helveticus, assembly GCF_964261635.1. Classification (NCBI taxonomy): domain Eukaryota; kingdom Metazoa; phylum Chordata; class Amphibia; order Caudata; family Salamandridae; genus Lissotriton; species Lissotriton helveticus. The sequence goes on from NC_136059.1 coordinate 1,672,455,329, forward strand.
CATCTGAGATTTCATTGGCAAAGCGAGCTAATTCCGGCGTTGACCAAATTCGCCTCCACAAGGCTGCCATCCGAAACTGTGCTAGCTCTTTAATCGTCTGACACCCCATATCAAGCTGTAACGGTTTGGTTGGGGTGGATTGCGGAACGCCTACCAGATTACGCAGGAACTTATTTTGGATTCTAACCAAAGGGGCTAGGTCCATAAAGCCCCATAGGTCAGCACCATACAGAATAGCAGATCTAATTTTGGCATCATACATTTTTAGTGCAGGAATAACCCTTTTGGTTAGTGACTTTCTTTGTTCCTGGATTAAGCACCCCGTAAGTCGAGCAAATTTCAAACAAAGTGCTTAGACCTGAGGTTTCCATCGCAGCCTATAATCCAGGACCACCCCAAGATAGGTCATAACGTCCACCTGCTCTAATTCCACACCGTTCATACTAGCGTGGCTCTTTTGTGGCCTATTTTTGTTTAGAACCATGAATTTGGTTTTGCTCACATTTACCTGCAAGTCGTTCAGTTTGCAGAAAACCTCAAACCTATTAATTGCTGTCTGTAATCCCTTTTGTGTTTTCGAGAGAATTAAGGTGTCATTGGCAAAGATAAGCAATGGAAACTTAGTACCACCCAGAGTGGGCACGTCAGTCGGTGTGTCTGCTAAGTACTGCACGACTTGGTTGATAAACAATAAAAACAAGGTAGGTGCCAGAACACATCCCTGGCGAACGCCGCCTGTAACGGGGAATCGCTCTGTCACCTGCCCCTGTCTTCCCCACCTGACCCTAGCAAAGTTACCCTTGTGTAATCTTTCCACTAGTTCCAAGAGTTCAGGGGGCATACCCATATTGCCTAATGCAGCCCATAACTTTACCCTGGGAACAAGATCAAACGCGGACTTAAGGTCCACGAACGCAGCATATATGGATCCTACGCCCAGAAGCACAACCTTCCAGTATATCAGGATAAATCTGAACACTTGGTCGATTGTGCTGGTGAATGATCTAAAACCTGCTTGCATCGGGGAAAGGATATTCTCTTTTTCCATCCATCCCTGTATTTTAGCGAGCACCATCATTACTATAATTTTCTGCAAGGCATCGATGAGGCTAATGGGGCGATAATTCCCTGGGGCCAAACGATCACCTTTTTTAAAAATAGGAAGGATTTCTGCCCCTTTCCAAGAATCAGGAATCCTAGCCCCATTCGCAATAGCATTCGCAATCATCATAATATAAGGCACCCAATTCTGGGGGTCAGACTTAAATAAGTCAGCCGGGATGCAATCCATGCCAGGAGCTTTACCGGCCTGTACAAGTCCCAGTGTGATCACTGCAACATTAATATCAAACACTAGGGGTTGTCGTGTTGGAGGGGGCAAAGATGACTGTTTGTCTAAGACATTGAGGGGTGCTAGCTCGAGACCTCTAACCTGGGTTGAATAATGATCCACCCATACGTCAGCTGAAACGTGATTTTCCGGAATTTGCATGTCCGGTTTCCTGCCCCATTTCACCACCTCCCAGAATTTAATCTGGTTCGAGGACAAACTAGCTTCATATAAGTCCTGCCAATGGTTGTAATCCCACTCTCTCCTCGCCTCCCATTGGGCCTTCTTATACTGTAATCTAGCCGATTTAATATCTGCAGTAACTCTAGATGTAATAGCTTTAATCAGACAACTATGCCGGCAGGTTTTATTGTACCTTTCTGGCACAAAAAAGGTGTCGGGACTTTCCCATGTTTGCCAGTTTTAGTTAATAGGGCTTTCAGTTTATCAAAGAGCAGCTGATGATGGACGCTAAACTGCTCAAGTGACCCTGGGTCGGTAGAAGTCAGTTCCTGAACGACACCCAAGGTAGATGAAACTACATGGGAGATCCTGTCTAATAAGTCAGAATCATCCAAAACCCTGCACCAACGGACCCTACGTCTGTCATTTGTTAAGATAGCCTCTGCTGTAAGGCTCTTGGCTGTAGGAGCCCGGCCAGGGCCATCCTTTAATTTCAAACTTAAGATCAACGGATTATGGTCACTCTCGGGCCGTGTGGAAACTAACATATCATCTAAAAATGACCAATATTCTATTTTTATTAGGAAATAATCAATTCTACTATTGCTTACTCCGTTGTCGAAAGTTGACTGACCAATTTTGTCGGAGATTGTGCGCCCGTTGGCAGCTCTTAGCCCCCACTCCAGACACAGCCCCAACCAATGCAAGGCTGCCTCCGTACCCTTCTTAATGGGATTCAATGCCAGGTTTGGGACATTCCATACAGCGTCTTCCTCTGCGCGAAAGTCCCCACCCTCACACGACCAAGGTTCGAAAGTGCAGTTTAAGTCCCCTGCAACGATTATGAATTTATCCCTCCCAATTGATTCCAGGTAAGACTCTAACTCATCAATAATTGCCGGGCTCCGTCCTCCAGGTAATCCACTGGCATAAATATTAATAATAAAAATTTCCTGGTAATTTTCCCTGCACAGCTTAATTCCCAGGATATCAGGATTGTGGACTAGCACTTCTACTGGCCTGTAATTAATGGACTGCCTCACCCATATTGTTAAACCACCTGATGCTCTGTCTTTGTTTCCCCGGGTTGCTGGTTTGTAGAAATTTAAATAACCTGCCCGATAAATCGGGTCGATAGCCCAGCTTTCTTGAAAAATCAGGATATCAAACTCGTCTATAAAATCTGCCCAGTCAGCTGATTCTAATTTCCCTTTGAGCCCTGCGATGTTCCATGAGGCTAATTTTAGCATGGGATCTTGAATAGTCAATTGACTTGGACTGTAGCTCCCAGATTATATCCTAACCCCCCTCCCTCTATTGGTGCTGTTCTAACTGGATGGTCACAAACTATAATACACCTAGGAGACCCTTCCATTGCATAACCCCCTTCCTGGCCCTTTAGGGCCACTTCCGAATGCCCAGTCTCGGGACCCTTTCTAAAGTCATCCCCACGTTCCTCACTTATACTAAGTCCAACATCATCATTAACATAGTTTGCAGTTTGAATGTCCCCACCAGCCAAAGAAGAAAGTCAATCAATGCTCTCCAAACCAGATAGTGGTTCAAAGCGATTGAACAGGTGAGGGAAAGGCGAAATGTGTGGAGTCAATACATGAGGAAATCTACCAAAGGGTCTTCTATAGCTGGGTTTAATCGGGTTATAAGGGGATTCATTGATCCTTTTAGGATAGAAGTACTGGAGACCCAGTGATTGGACATCACCCATTCTGCCGAATCTCGGTTCTCTACGCACAAAGTCCACCACCCAGGGGTCCCTGAAGTTCATGATGACACAATCACCCTCTAGGTCCTTTGGGTTGTGTCCCACCCAATTTACTCTTCTAACGCTTAAGATCTCTGTGTTAGAGGAGGGGGGAAGTGTTCTATTTTTGTTCAACCAAAGAACAACTTTGTTTTTCAGGTCCCTAAATGATTCGGTTTTATCCTCCCCAATAGATGAGACACCCGTCAGTGTGATGGTATATGGGGTGGCCTCCAAAGGAAGGTCAATACTGGGGAGGGCTCTGTTTTGGGACCTTCTTCCCCGGTAGGGTAAGCTGTCTATCCTGCCCAGCCCTTGATTGTGTATCTAAAGATGGCTGTGGGTTGGACCTACTACCTTCCTTCAGGGGCCCTCCTCTAATAGTAGCCACCGAGTTATTACTCGCGGGGACTTTCTCCAACTGTATTCGACCTTGCTGTTTATACGTTGGCTTGGCACTAATTTGAGGAACCGAATTATTAGTAGTCACACCAGACCCCACTGCTTTAGCAGCGGTGGTAGCAGCTTTAGAGTTATTCGGTGTGTTTACTAAGTTATTAACTATGCTGATGTTAGCAGTAACTAGATTCTCCAACTTATCCAGTTTCTGATTCGTTAGCCTAGCACGTTCCATTAAGGGTAACATGAGGGATTTAATTAGGATTTCCATCTTACCCAAAAGACCATCCTCCTTACATCTACAGGTTGGACATTGACCAGCAGTGTCGGAAGGTATGGGAAGCGGGGGATTAATTAGAGCTTGAGGAGGCTGGGATATGAGGTTTAATTTAGGAATCTTGGACGTACCCCCCTTACCGGCTCCATCCCTCCTTTTCCTTTTCCCACACTTGGAAACTTGAATTCCACCCTTATTTGGATTGTTTAGTTCGGGACTTAAAGGCATCGAACATTCGCCACCACTATGATTGATGGTGCTGGATGGCGTGCCACCATCGGTTGTGATTAGTATTGAGCAATCCACCTCCTGAATTAATTCTACCAGCATAGAGTCATGATGTAACTCCTGACTCGTTGTAGGGGCATGAATAACAGGGGATACCACTGACCCAATGTGTCCTAGGGAAGATCGTTTTCCGCAGATAAGGTCCAGGGATAAACGCTTCTCAGCGAAGGCTATTTCCTTCTCCAAGATGCCTGTAGCCCGTTTGAAAAAAGCATCAAGGGTCCCAGTAACCATACCACTTGGTGTTGACACTTGCACAGTTCTCTCTTTACCCGAACGTAAAGGCATATTATAAATAGCTCAGAGCAATATTAATACTACCAGATTACAAAAACAAGAGATAGTACAAGACAAAGTTTACATACCAACGGCCGAAAGGAGGGCAGGTTAGAGGGATAGCCCGGCGCGGCCTTCAACATCCTTTGACGGCCTTAGACGGCCGGCCCTTTGCCCGGGCTTCGCCCCGTGCTCTGTCCCGCGCACGTCCCGCGTTCCGCGGTAAGGGGCGTGGTTAAGTAGGGGATGTTGGGGGCGGGAAGAGACACCAGCTGCGCTGAGTTGGTGAAGCGCGATGAACGCTGGGTCTCGAAGTCCCGACCCTGGAGGTCGTGTAGGTTAGCCCCAAACTGGCGTGCTTTCAGAGTCAGTGATGATCCAGGGGAGCAGGCAAGAGTAATCCCATTGTACACAGTCACAAAACGGCTTGCGAGCGGCACCAACTTTGTTTATTATGCGAACGATTCCCAAATCATCTTTTCCCTCTCTAACTCTAAACCTCTGGCTCCTTCCCATCTCAAACAAGGCCTCATTAACATTTCCAACTGGATGACAAAAAAACAGCTAAAACTAAATGGTGAAAACTGATGTTCTCATCCTTGGGTAAACAGAAAGACCTTTGGAAGCTCTCCCACTGGCCTACTCAAATGGGTAATCTCCCTCAACCTACCAACCTTCGGAACCTGGGTGTTATTGTGGGCAATACATTGTCCATGCATCATTAAACTGTCAAGGTAGCTGCCCTATGTTTCACCATTCTAAAATGGCTTAAGAAAATCTTGTGGATGTTGGCCGTTTCCACCCAAAAGACCGTAGTCCACACCCTTATTACTCAAGACTTGACTATGGCAACATTCTATATCTTGGATGTAACAAAGCCGTGGTCCGTAGACTGCAGCTAATCCAGAACTCTGCTGCCAGGTTGCTTTGCAGGATTCCAAAGACCTCCAGCATTTCAGGATATCTACATGACCTACATTGGCTCAGGGTGGAGAACCGTATTAAGTTCAAAGCCCTGAGCTATATGTTTAGGATAAAAGCAGGTACAGCTCCCCAATATCTCCAAGCACTAGTACGCCCTTACATGACTTCACGCCATTTAAGATCTGAAACCTTGGGCAACTTCTGTGTGCCCAGGTTTAAACTTTCCAGAATGGGAGGGAGATAATTTTCCTATCTGGCCCCTCTATCTGGAACACTCTTCCCACTTTCATCCGTAAAGAAACTAACTACATGTGTTTTCGAAAAAAACTCAAAACCTGGTTGTTTGATCAGTAATGTCTACTGAAGGACCCGCTTGCTGCATATGTCCGTCCTGGCGCCGGGAAACCCTTTTTGGGTAGCTGAGCGCCTTACAAACTCAATAAATAAATAAATAAACTAAGGACAAAGGAAATCTGGAGGAGGCAAAAAGTAGGTATACGGATGATGAAGATCACCATCGGACACCACCTCCTGATTATACGGTTGGTGACAAATTCTGGTTATCTACTAGAAATATTAAAGTCAAAGGGACAAACAAATCGAAACCTCACTGTATTGGTCCCTATGCTATCTCTAAAGTGGTAAACTCTGTTGCCATGAAATTATGCCTGCCTCCTTGTGAATCCATCCAGTTTGTTATATGTCTTTACTGAAGCCTGTAGTGCCTGGTACTGTCATTCCTGCTCTGCCTACCCCTGTTTTGGTGGACTAAGAACGTGAGTTGACTATATTGTAGACTCACGTAGACTATGGCATAGGGTACAATATTTGATCCATTGGAAGGGCTATGGGTCTGATGAGCGGACTTGGGAACCTGCTTCTCATGTTCAAGCTCCCCACCTTTTGCAGTTGTTTCACAGGTGCTATCCCAACAAGCCCAAACCTGTTCGAGGGGGTCCCTTGTGTGTCCTGTCATGGTGCCCTGCCCGCAGCCTCGCTCACCAACCAGCCCACAGCCTCCTGCTTACACGCCGTTTGCTGACACGCATTAGCTGATGAAGGCGGCACTTGAGTCCTTCAAAAGCGGGAGGTCTACGACAGGAACTTGCTTCTCGTTCCATATCGGACCCTCGCCTGGCCTCCCTTGGTTTTCTCTGAGATATCCCACACTTACCTGCATTCTTGAGATCGCGTCAGAGAGCTGGAACATCCTTAGCATTCTTCTCCTAACGCTTTCAGCATTCTTTTCTTCTGGGTCACCGCTCCTCTTAAGGGGCATGATGCAGAGTTGGCATTCCCTGGCAAGCCAGCCTTGTTTCTTCTTCTCATGGGGAGCTTTCCCTTAGGATGTTCTTTCTGTTCCTGCAGAGACAAAAATAATATAAAGAGAAGTATTTAAAGAACCATAATTCCCAGCCTACGTTAGGATGATATATATATATAAGCATTAGTTTGAAACATATATACTTATCTTATTCTTCACTTCTTCAGCAGTGTGGAGCTAGTTCTCTGCCTTGATGTATTTGCTGCTTCTTCTTTTAGGCTGCAAAATAAGAGAATTGTATCAGTTACTTATGTGTGAATTACTTGGTTATCCTATCCTGACCCAGAACCTTTTCGTGCAACATTTTTTCTCTTCTTTTATCCTGTGTAGGAAAATAGGTTTTTTGGTTTTTTCCTAGTATTTCAGGATAGTTTACGTTTTAATGGGTCTAATGAATCCAGATGGTGGTCTCCGTTAACGTTGGTATGTTTCACACTTATCATTGTTTAATGCTTAAAATATGCAGTCCTAATGTTTAATTTAGATACTTCTACCTTTTAGATACCACTGTGTCAGTCTCAAGTTCTAGTTGTGTAAATCCTCCCTGTACCAACAGCAGAACATTCAACAGGTGTTACTTCTACATTAGCCACATATTCTATATAAGCACACTCTCGTAGTTATAGGGTCATACTTACCTTTTGTACTTTTGCCCATTAGGAAGCACATGTGACTTCACACCGGACGGACAATTGAATTCTACTCCTTCTCTCTTTCCTTGTTTTGTTTTCCCCTCTTCCTCACCTTCTCTTCTTTTGCTTTGAATTTGTTTGGCGAAGGAGGTGGGTGAGGGAAGTTAGGATCCAGTATCTGTTCCTTCCACTTTGCCAATGCTGAAACCCCAGGTGAACCTCACAACAAGGCTGTGTACTGGCTATCCATTTGTTTAATTTGTACCTTTTGGATATTACCCAGCTTTCAACAGAGTTAATTCACACTCTCCGGGGCCGATTCACAAAACTAATCTGAGACAAAATCCTAAACTTACTACTTCTGATATTCAAGGAAGGCACTTACGACTTTCGGTATTCACAGAAGGCATTTAGGACTACTAAAGTTAGTAAAGTCCTATAATATAATTTGCAAAAATGTAGTTGTTAAAATATCGTTTTTTGATTAATGTTGTGTATTTTAGTATATATTTTATATGTGTGTGATGTATGTATTTTGTCAAAAATGGTTTTATTTTTAACGTATGTGCTAAATCTTTAGTAGTTATACCAAAACATTTATTTGAATTTAGCATTTTTAGTTCTGTAGTGGGTTGTGGGTTTATAGGAGAAGAGGGTGGGAAGTAATTTAATTATGTTAAATGTATTGATTATTTTTTATTTATTAATATTTGTTTGATTGAGATGTTGTAATGTTAAATGTGTAAAGTAATGTATTATTAATTAATCAATAAATGGTTGTTAAATAATTTAAATTAATTAATTGGCACTTACTTATTGTAATTGTGAAATTAATGGTAGGTGTGTGTTGTGGTGTTTATAGGTGTAAAGGGTGGGAAATAAATTATTTTAATTTATGAATTAATTAATTGGTAGTTGTTTATGGTAATTGTGTGATTAGATTTAGGTGTGTGTTGTGTGTTTATAGGAGTAATGGGTGGGAAGTAATTTGTAATGTTAATTATTTTATATTTACTTTGGGTAATTGTTTATTTTTTGTGTGTTGTTTTTACTTTTAGAGGGGTAAAGGGTGGGTATTAATCAATGCAGCTGCTAGATTTGGCACCCCTTCCTCATGGGCAACTTCCCCCATTGTGCCAGTTTTTAAAAAGGGAGATAGGGACAGCACTGCTTGTTACAGGCCGATTTCTTTGATAGACTCAGTGGTAAAAGTGGTTGGTAGAATTCCATGCCCCTGGCCATCCGGACTGACTCCAACCTTCTACCCTTTCGGAAACTTCTGAAAACCTGGCTCTTCCCGTAATCTCCATCGTTCCCGCTAGCACATTCTCTAGCGCTGGGATGCTCCCGGGTAGCCATGCGCTTTATAAATCCTTTTTCATTTCATTCAAAATCTTGTTGGACAGGTTATCAACCTGGGCATCCGATAATAACATTCTGTCGGACACCCAATACGGGTTTCGCCCTGGCCACTCTACCATTGAACAATCTTTGAACCTCTTTGTAATCTCTAGTAAATACACAGTCGCTCCTAGGGCTACTATCGTCCTTGCTTTTATGGATCTGTCATCCGCAATTGATTGCGTAAATAGGGGTAAATTATGACAGATCCTAATAGCCTTAGGGGTAGATAGGGAGTTGGTTTCTTTTCTTTATGATCTGCACCGTGACACCAAAGGGGCAGTGCATTTTCATCGAACCTGAATGTATCTCGCACATTCCCTATAAGGAGTGGAGTTCGCCAAGGTTGCATATTTGCCCCTTTTCTGTTTGATGGCGAGGATCGAGAGGGGCTTACAATCACATATTATGCAACTGGGGACGCGGCCTACTAGATCTTTACGTTTTTAGGATAGGCCCCACCCCTAACCCCAAAACATATGTTTTTTCCTACTAGGGGGTACTTGTGGACAATAAACTGGATTGGGTCCCTCAACTTACCCGCATGAGAAACAACCTTAACAGGGAATCCGCCGCAATTTCGAACTTTGCCCCAACTTTGTGCAAAAGACTGGTGGTGGCCCTCCTGGAGTTGTATAGAGCAAAGTGTTTGTCAAAAGTGTTTTATGGTAGTGACATCTGGGGCTATGTAGATGCTAAGGAGGTCCAAACCTCAGAAAATAAGTTCATGAGAGGCTTGTTGTCAGTCCCTCAGGGTATTCCCTCTTTCATTGCTCACAAAGAGCTGGGCATGCCCTATGTCACAGACAAGATAGCTTTAAGACCGCTGTAATTATGGTTAAATAAATCCGTTAAGGAGGGGGAATCGTTAAACAAGGCTATCCTCAAAGATTATTTATCCTTGGATGAAGCCCTAAGGATATCATGGCTGAAATATATTAAAAGAACTCTAACTAATCTGGGAAGAGGCAATCTTTTCTCTGCTCCTGATGGTATCCACAAAATAGACATTCCAACACTGAAGTTGGCATTTAGAACGCGCTAGACTTCATTAAGAGAGGAGAGGGAGCTCATGAAGCCAAGCGCTCATCACTTTGTTATTTTAAGGTCCACTGTGAAAGCGGAGCCATATATACTTGGCTTAGTGAACTCTTATAATAGATTACTCCTGACCAGGTTTCAGTTTGACCTGTTTTATTTACTTTTATCTCCTCCTCGGGGTGGAAATATAGGGCAAGCTCTCCCGTCCTGTGGCTGCGATGGTACATCTCCGCAGGATAAGCTTCATTTTATCATGTTCTGTCCATATTAGGATACCCCGAGAAACTCATACCTGATGCCCATTTTGAAACAGGCCAACTTTAAACAAATTCGACCTGTACTCATATTTCTCCAGATGCTGTCCGCAATATCGTATTTCATGTTTTAATTTTTTTTAAATCTGCTATTAAACTGCCGGTGAGCTGTGATTCGTTGGGTTCCTCCCCAATTCTTACTTTTATTTTTTTGCTACTGACTTACATGTATTGCTTTTAGTAGTTTTATTCCACCATTATTGATGTTTGGTATTTCTGATACACTTTGTATTTATTACCTGAACTTGGGTCCTGTAAAGGCTTGTTTTTGAGATTGTATCTATTTTATCATGCTATTTTACCCTGCTTTTTACATTGTGCTTTTACAGTTTTCTTGATCACGAAACCAAACAAAGAAATTTGATGATGATATTAAATACATTTTAATTACTTCATTATTTGTTGTTAATAGTAATAGTTTTAAATTTAAAAATAAGTTTTAATTGTGTTTTATTATTTTATACTTTATTTAGGTGTGTGTTGTGGATATTATAGTTTTAAAGTGTGTGTGTAGTCAATTATTGGTTATTCGTTTTTTTATTAATAGTATTTTTTTAATTAAGTATTAATTATGTTAATTATGGAAGTTTATTTAATATAAAATGTTTAAGTATTTTGTTATTGGTGTGGTTTTATAAGATACAAAAATAAACAAATACATTTATGTTTTAATACATTTTTTTGTTTGTAAATATTTTCTAGTTTAAAATAATTCTTTTTTATACATTTATTTTTTATTTTATTGATATTTTATTTGTAGGTTTTTATTATATGTAAATAATAATATAATATGTTTTCTCTTTATATATTTAATATATTTGATTTTCTATTTCTTAAATATTGTTTATTTATTTGTATGATTTTTGAAATTTTTATTATGTTTTATTTTTGTTTTAACTGTTTGAGTGTGACTAGTAATTCTTGTCTCTCTACTATCTAATATTTTCCCTACTGTTGCACTCACCATTGTGGGAATACACATTTTTACCCCTCCTCTATCCAACACTTAACCTAATGTTGCATTCAGTGGAGTGGGAATAGTAATTTTTACCCCTCCGCTATCCAACACTTTCTTTACTGTTACACTCTTTGGAGTGGGAATAGTAGTTTTTTGCCACGCCACTATCCAACACTTTCCCTTCCGTTGGACCCACTGGAGTGGGAATAGTAATTTTTACCTCTCCACTATCCAGCACTTTTCCTACTGTTGCACTCACTAGAGTGGGAATAATAATTTTTACCCCTCCCCTATCCAACACTTTCCTTACTGTTGCACTCTTTGGAGTGGGAATAGTACTTTTTTCCCCTCCGCTATCCAACATTTTCCCTACTGTTGCTCTCACTGGAGTGGGAATAGTAATTCTTACCCCTCTGCTATCCAATACTTTTCCTACTGTTGCACTCACTGGAGTTGGATTAGTACATTTAATTCCTTCACTATCCTACACTTACCCTACTTTTGCACTCAGTGGAGTGGGAATAGTTATTTTTACCCTTTTGCTAACCAGCACTTTCCCTACTGTTGCACTGATTGTATTGTGAAATATAAGTTTGAATATTTTTTAAAAGTTTAATGTTTTCATTTATTATAGATTTTTGATCTTTTATATTTTAAATCATTAATATATATTGTTATTTTTTATATTAGTTTATGCTTTTAATAGAAATAAAAATAATAATTTATCAATTGTTTTAAAGTAAATATATGTACAAAATATTATGTTTGTGTGTTTGATTTTTTATTAAGTTTATTTTTAAATTGTATTAGAATGTATATAACATGTATTTTATGTTGTTAAAATTATATTTAATATTTAATATGTATTATTTTATTTTATATTCATATAAAAGTTGATATTTTATACATCTATATTTTTTACATCAATATTTTTTAGTCAATATTTTTGTACTTACCTGTTTAAGTATAGGAGTCGATATTTTTGTAGTCTATGTTTTTTTTACTCAATATTTTTCGCATCGATGTTGTGTCAGTGAACCGGTTTCTATGAAGTGTGTGAAACATAATAAAAATACCAGCATTTATAAAGCATACAGCTACCTCAGTCAAAGTGTCCTGGCGCTGGGGGCCGGTGCGAAGATTAAGCGAGCTGTTGCCCAGAGTCACAAGGGGCTGGGCTTGCCTGCCACCAACGCCTGGGATCGAACCGTGATCCCCGTGTTCCGGAATCAGTTTCCTTGGCCCCTGCACCACACCTCTTCTTGATGACTTTGCTGACAAAGGGGTGGAGAGAGATGGGCCAGTAGTTTATGAGGTTCATCGGGCCTTCGGAGGGCTTATTGAGGAGGGGTTTGACTTGGGCGCATTTCCCGTAGTCGGGGAATGTGCCTGTTTCAAGGGCCCAGTTGATTGTCCGTAGCAGTTCTGGTGCGATGGTGGAGGTGGCCCTGTGGAAGGTATGCAGCGAGCAGGGGACAGAGGGTGCTCCAGAGTGGATGCTCTTCATAGTGAGTGAGTGAGTGAGTGAGTGAGTGAGTGATAGGCTTTATTTTGATAAATTAACATATCATAAAAGCATAACGTAATACAGCAATTTAGTAACAATATAAACTACAGTACTCAGTTTACAGTTTGATAAAAGATACTGTACAATTGGAATTTAAGGACAGATAAAAAAGAATCTAAAATAACTAATTAAATAATTTCATTAAGCCTTTTAGATCTTATGGACCAGGCCCATCTTAAAAATTTTGACAGTCCACATACAAACAATGGTCGAGTATCCGATATCAAAATTCGCAGTGCTACAATATGATGTCTAGTGCCCAATTCTCTGCATAATGGTTTTAACTAGCAATTCCTCGGTGTTTTGTATGCCGGGCAGAATATGGGCAACAGACTCTACTCTGGACTGACAAAACGGACAAAAGGGTGAAGTTTGGAGCGGAACCTTCCAGCGAGCAGTAATTCACATACTGGAAGAGTTCCAACCCTGAATTTAAAACACAAAGCCCTGTCAATGGGCTTCAAAATAATATCGAGGTAGGGTTCCCGTACTGCCACATCCTTGATCATCAGGAAGTCAACAGTTGCTCTGCTATGCTTAGGATCAGAGCTGTTTTTACCGGCTACCCAGCTCCAATAAAGATTTTTCAGAACTGCTTTAGGGGGAGCAGATCTGCTTTCCCAAGCATCCCCGAGGCCCAGCTCGCCGAGCAGGAATTTTACATCTTTTAGCCATCTAACTTTGGACCAGCCCGACATCGACATGACTTCCATAAGCCCGTCCGCGTAAGATGCTAACTCCGGGACTCGCCGTAACCGGGCCCATAGTAGGAGTGGTCGGATTTGTGTCTGGTATTTAATCGAATGACACCCCAAGTCGAGTAGCAATGGTGCTGTAGAGGTACTCTGTGGGAGTGTCATTAAGTCCTTAAAGAATTTATTCTCAGATCTAGAAAGCTGCTCTATATTGGTTGTACCCCACAGTTCCGCCCCGTAAAGGGCCAAACTGACACCTCTCGCCTTGTAGATGTCAATAACTGGGGTGATTGGTTTCATTGAGGAAGAGCGCTGCTCCTTAAGGAGTGCCCCCACTACCCTTTTGTGGCTGAGTAACATCTTTTGTAAATGTGGCTTCCAGTGCATTGTATCTGATAAGCGAATGCCTAGATAATCAAATTCCGCAACCCTTTCCAGGGGCACAAGGTTCAGGGCTGGGGGTCGACCGAGTTTTCTTGGGGCATTCAACACCAGGTATTTTGTATTATCCGTATTGATTATAAGCCCTCTGCAAGTACAGAAGGACTGGAAACTATCCAGGAGGCTCTGTAAGCCCACAGGGGACTTAGAGATGAGGAGGGTGTCATCAGCGAATAGGAGAGTTGGAATTCGCTTGCCCGCCAGGGAAGGTGTATCTGATGGGATTTTCAGCAGATGCTCCACCACTCCGTTCACATATAATGAGAACAGAGTGGGGGCAAGGACACATCCCTGACGGACACCCCTATTCACTGGTATTCTATTAGTCTTATGACCCTGTGTACCCCACCTCACCTGTGCAAAGTTTGCAGCATGGAGCCTCACTAGTAGTGACAAAATATAAAAAACAACTGCTGAGGTCTTTTAGTGTTCCAGAATAACTAGGCGCAACACCTAGGTAACCGCTAAATAGTTGATATCAAAAGTAAAAAGTGTAGGCAATGGGGCGAGCGGTAATTCCTCACAACCACTCAAATAGACCAGAAAACTGGTCCGCAATGAATATGAACAACTGTGCCTCTGCACTGAACACAATATGTAAAAATTCAAAAGTACACACTGAGTTATTTGAATGCAATAGTATAGCTTTGTACAGCAATCTAAACAAATCGTAGAAATTCGAGACTCAGTAAACAAGAACAAAGTGGAGAACGTAAGTAGATAGATAGTCTGTTCTTTGAGTATTCATTTTCTGTTTAATGTTCCATTTCATAAGCCAACACGTGTTTCATCGCAGGGAACAACTGCGAATCTTCAGGGCTGGAATGAGTGGCTTTCACGATTAGATGGACTTGTTCAACGAGAACAAAAAATAGAGGGGGAGAGGGCCGGTCAGTGTGTAGACTCTGGTTTATGTCGGGAAAGCAAAAGTTATGTTGTTAGTTTGTATTTAAAGGTATTTGGCCCGGTCGGGGCGTAGTAAGGAGTCCCAATTTTCGGAATTCCAATCAAAAGCAGATTTTATATTTGAGATAGATCTCGGTCCGTCTCTGAAACACGGCGCCGGGAAACCGAAAGAGGGAGAACTTCGTCCACTAGGCAAGGCACTCCGTGGATGTAGGCGCACCCGCCCAACCACGAAGACCTTTCTCCTCCCGGTTTTCACCTTACTCGTGAAATATCGAGATCTATCTCAAATATAAAATCTGCTTTTGATTGGAATTCCGAAAATTGGGACTCCTTACTACGCCCCGACCGGGCCAAATACCTTTAAATACAAACTAACAACATAACTTTCGCTTTCCCGACATAAACCAGAGTCTACACACTGACCGGCCCTCTCCCCCTCTATTTTTTGTTCTCGTTGAACAAGTCCATCTAATCGTGAAAGCCACTCATTCCAGCCCTGAAGATTTGCAGTTGTTCCCTGCGATGAAACCCGTGTTGGCTTATGAAATGGAACATTAAACAGAAAATGAATACTCAAAGAACAGACTATCTATCTACTTACGTTCTCCACTTTGTTCTTGTTTACTGAGTCTCGAATTTCTACTATTTGTTTAGATTACTGTACTAAGCTATACTATTGCATTCAAATAACTCAGTGTGTACTTTTGAATTTTTACATATTGTGTTCAGTGCAGGGGCACAGTTGTTCATAGTGACAAAATATACACCGAGATGCCCATTTCGGACAATACCCACCACAAACGATCCCGGGGTACCAGGTTAAAGGCAGTCTTTAAGTCAATAAACGCGAGGTAAAGACTGCCTTTGTCTATTAGGACCACCTTCCAATATATAAGCAGTAATCTAAATGCCTGTTCGATGGTCCCTGTGCCAGTCCAGAATCCTGCTTGATAATCCGATAAGATTTTATTATCATCAACCCAATGTAAGAGTCTCCCAAGTATCACCTTACCAACAACCTTCTGGGTAGACTCAATTAGGCTTATTGGGCGGTAGTTAGCAGGGTCGTCCCGACACCCCTTCTTATAGATTGGGACGACCTCTGCCCGCTTCCATGAATCTGGGATTGCAGCACCAATGCTAATGGCATTAAATAAAATTGAGATCAGCTTCCCCCATTGAGTGGAATCGAGACGGAGCAGCTCTCCCGGGATACCATCCGGGCCTGCTGCTTTTTGTGGCACCATGGATTTGATCGCGTTTTCTACTTCCTTTGCTGTAAAAGGGTGGCCTTCACACCCCCCTAAGGTGACCGTTAATGTGAGTGTGATCGGCCCCTGCCTTTCATCCGGGTGGTTCGTATATAATGAAGAGAAGTGGTTAAACCACGTTTGACCAGTGATGTTACATGTGATAAGAGTGTTAACAGGCCTGTTCCTAGTTCTTATGAGGTTCCAGAAACTGCTAGAATCCCTCCCAGCACTGGCCTCTTTTAAAGCTTGCCAGTACTGGTCCTCCCACTCTTTTTTCGCCTCCACAATACTCTGCTTTTAATATTTCCTAGCCAACTAAATCAGCTCTAGACATTTGCATTTAACTGCTTTGATTAATGCTGATTTCTTAAGTCGGCATTGTTTTGTGTACCAGCCCGGGTTGCCCTTAAGCCTTTGGTGCTCCTTTTGTGCAGTACCTCTGTTTGGTACCAATGCCTTAATTGTGTCACAAAAGACCACTGTTGCTTCCGAATAGTCCAGGGCAACAGTGTCCAGTTTTAACTGGGCAACTGCCAAAATGGCCCCTATGCTCTGAACTTTCCCCTCATCTAGAGCAACTCTACACCATTTGAGGCGCCTCCCACCGTCTGATGGACAAACTTCTAGAGTTGACAATGGTTTAGGAGGTTCAACTGGTCCATTTGTACAAGGCCACAAAGGGTGTAGAGTGAGAGAAAGCAAGTTATGGTCGCTGTCCACAGTGGCCAAAACTTCCATATCTTGCATGAAGCTCCAAAGCTTGAAGTCCAATAGGATATAATCAATCCTTGAGGGGTGAATAATTCTAATGAATGTATGTGCTCCAGATGGATCTGAGGTGGTTCTGCCATTTGCCGCCCTTAGGCCGAATTCCAAGGCTAAGGTGTTAAGCTGTATGGCCCGTTGGGACCACCTCTTTATCGGTTGGATTGTTAATGCGGGTATACCCATCCTGGCGTCCTCTTCGGAGATATCCAAGATGTCCTCTGCCGCGAGGGGCTCAAATGTACAATTAAAGTCCCCCGCGACCAGGACATGCATGCTATCATGGCACTGCCTGAGCTCGTTCTCAATATTAGTGACTGTCGGAGATGGGGAACCGCCTTTTGTGCCCCTGGCGTAGATATTAAATATTTCTAATGTTCGCCCTCTCCGTGGCCCCCTAACTGAGATTCTTAATACATCTGAGAGTTAGTTTGGTTCTGAGAAATTTGACAACCCAGAGAGATACTAAGCCATATGAGGAGACCTCCTGAGGGGCGGCCTCTCCCTGTAGGGGGGGAACTGCCGGTATAAAATAAGTAGTATAGCCAACCTTATAGCAAGGCTCCATACTCCAGGTCTCTTGGAAGACGCAAATCGCGAAGGACTCGACCAGGGTATTCCATTCGGGTAGGTCTAATTTCCTGGAGATACCTGCTATATTCCAACTAAGGATCCTAAAAGCAGTCTCATCAACGGTTGGCACCGGAGTAGGCTTAGTTGGTGCTAAAGGCTACCTTTGGCCCTAATGGGCTCTGTTGTCGGGTACGGCAAGATGGCAGTATGAGGGCCCGGGATATCTATCAACCTGTTAAATTGTTCCAAAGGGGCATTGCTAGGTGGTGTGGAGCTAATCTGGGTAGATATAATGTCAAACACTGGGCTGTTTCTAGGGTCAGAGACATCTAGGGAGAAAGCACTATCAAGAGTATGAGAAGCCCTGGGTGATTTACTAGGCTTCCTCAATACTCTAGACCTAATGCCATCCACTACAGTTGTTGGTGCATTATCTCTGGAGTAATCACTGTGTCAGTAGCCATAGTCCATCCCAAGGGGTTCTGGGCCTCCATTTAGGGCAAAGATCATATGGGTTTGATGGATGTTAGTGTAGAAACCACTTTGCATCCCTCCCCAGAGTGAATGGCGAGCAATCTGGGGATACACAGGTTGCAAGTGAAAATAACTTAGGTCATGTGTGCCTATTCCTCTGCTGTCTTGGCCATGATGTTGATTGCAAATAAACCTTGTGACCCGAGCATCCCTGAAATTAACCAAAATGCAATCCCCCGAGACATCTTTGGACCTATTGCCAACCCAACTGACCCTTCTCACATGTAGAATCTGACCATCAAGTTGAATTGGGAGGGGTCTATTTCCATTTAACCAATGTGTGGTTTTGTTTTTAAGCTCATGGTATGATTCTAATTTGCCAGCCTTAAGCTGTAGTACTCCTGTGAGCACGACTACATAAGGCAGGCATTCGGGCGGTAGATTGATGTGGGGTACGTTAGTGGTATCAAACTTAGCCGTCATGGGCTTTTGGGCTGGTACGGATAAATTACTACTGTGTTCAGCGGCTTTACTTAGGTGGTATTAATTTCCTTACTCTGCCTTGATACACTGTGACAGGGTCCTTTTGCTCCATTAGCTATTGGTAGATTTGGAATTGTGCCAATTTGTTGTGCACAGTTGGTTGGCACAGCTAGCACTACAGTATTTGTTCCGGGCATGAGCCCAGAGGCTAGCTCAGGATTAATTTAATTGGTACCCTCGCCTCCGTGAGTGTAAGGTCTACCAGTTGTTTTTTCTTAGGTTCACACACATCCTGCCTGTTCTTGGAATGCAGTTTTATTAGCGTCTTGAGGGAGAAGAAATTATCTAGTGTGGCTTGCTCGAATCTATCCAGCCTCTCCGCTAATAACTTCATCCTCTCGAGTACAGGGAGTATCAAAGATTTCACAATTTGCTCTATCTGGGCATTGGGCGAATTTAGGGTAAATTTCCTGTTGTTGGGATTGGCTTTGGGTTAGTAGTTATCATCTCTGTTGGATTTTGCAAGGTCTGGCTGCCAGTCGGAGATTCACCACTTTCTCTTGAAGACATAGGTTTCTCTGGTCTCCCTGAACCTATTGGTTTCTCATTTCCTTTATGGACTTTTGCCTTAAACTTTTTTGTGGTCTTAAGACTAGCCCCCCTTGAGCCACTTGCAGCTCTTTTCCTTTTAATAGGTGGTATTCTGGGTCCTGCCAGCATTGCAGGTTCTAATTGTGCTGGAGTGCCATCAGGGATTGTTGTATTACTGATAGAGGGATATCCCTCATTCGATGTTTCGAGCCCCCATACAGTCGGAAGATCCGACTGGTTGGGATGTTCTAAACCATTAATTCTATCCAGGCTGGCCCTTAAAGTACACGGATTAGACAGTGCTGTACCGTGCGTAACACCAACAATGTGCTCGTCAGTATTAACAGGGGAGACGGCCAGTGCTAGGGGCCCCAAGGAAGAACGCTTGCGATTTAATGGCTCGAGCGAGATACGGCGCTCTGTCATAGCGATTTCCTTTTCGAGAACCGAGTATGCTCGGGTAATAAACTGGTCAAGCATGCCGCTAACATAACCTCCTCCCACCCGCCTTCCCTTTCCAGAGCGAGTGGACATTGGCATAAGCAATTCTTTTTACAGAACAATGTACAAGTGTCCCGATAATGCAGCAATATGGTGTTGCGCTAGAGTCAATACAAATAGTCCAAATACCTTTCTGAAGTCCGTAAAATAAACTGGTAGTAAGAGGGGTGGGCCAGCCCGCCCTACTCCGGCCTCGGACGGCCTCAGACGGTCCCGCCCTTGTCACGGGCTTCTCCCGGGACGCTCCCGCACGCTCCCGCGACGCTGGAGGTGATGCTGTAATTTATGCGCCTCCTGTCGCGATTTCTCTGAGGGCGGCTTCCGGCCGCATAGGCTGCTGGGAATTGGAGTTCTGTGCGCCACGGGCACCCCCTCCACACAGCGGCCTCACTCAGGTGGAATAGGTATGCGGCGGCGGGAGACGGGCGGGCACAGCAGCACAAGCAGTGGGACCAGCGAGGAAGGCGGGAAACGGGTCCAAACACCCCCGCAAAGGCAGGTAGGGGTCACTAAGGTTCGCCAATGAGTCAAAAGAGCTCCCCCCTTGATGACTTTGCTGACAAAGGGGTGGAGAGAGATGGGCCAGTAGTTTATGAGGTTCATCAGGCCTCCGGAGGGCTTCTCGAGGAGGGATTTGACTTGGGCGCATTTCCCGTAGTCGGGGAATGTGCCTGTTTCAAGGGCACAGTTGATTGTCCGTCGCAGTTCTGGTGCGATGGCGGAGGTGGCCCTGTGGAAGGTGTGCAGCGAGCAGGGGGCAGAGGGTGCTCCAGAGTGGATGCTCTTCATAGTCTTTACGGTGTCTTCTGTACTGACAGGGGCCCAGGTGCCGTGAGTGTTTTCTATTTTCTAATGGGCTTTTCCGAGACATGAGTAATTCGGTTTGTTTTTAATCAACATATAGTACTAAGACGAGAAATGATTTTATAAAAGGCACGCTGCACTTTAATTCTCTCGATAAAACATTTCCTTGTTTACCTATTCTAGGTTAGTTCCTAACTTTAGGTGCTGTGGTATTGTACCATCGGCAACAAATGTAAATGTAAATGTAAAGGCTAATGAAAAGTAAAACTAAAACCATGCTAGTTTCAAGGGAAATAGTTTTTCGCCCAAAACGTGGTATAGAAGGGAAAGAGCTAGAATCAGTAACAGAATACAGATATTTGGCCATGATATTTGATTCCAGAGTTCCATTTAAGAATTAATGTGCTGCAATTTCAAGAAGGAAAAATTCACTGGTTGTTGCATTTGCCTCATTATGGAATACCTTAAAATGCTTGTCCCTTAAACCACTTTTACAAGTAATGGCAACCAAACATGCTCCTTCTTTGACATACAGTGTGGCCATATTACAAGGGAAAGTTGACAAAACCACAGAGGGAGGCTATAAATGATCCTAGAAATACTGAACCGCAACATATTTTAAACTGGTAATCTCTACTTTCAAGACCGAGGATCTATTGGTTCGTTCCCTTTCACACATTGCATTCAACACAGTTATTAACGGTATCAGCAACAAGATCTCATCTTTGACAGACACTAGACAGAGAGGTTTTAGCAAAATGAGCCCATGCACGAATGGTTATTGCTACGTATGGCTCATTAAAATCTCATTATTATCTGGGTGGCTTGAATGGATTAGATGCAAATTTAAAGCTTTTGCGATTCCGGCTTGGTAACGTCCAATTTCGTTGTAATTTACCGGCCTGGAAAAGGCTAAGCAATGAATTGTCATGCTGTCTTTGTATTTATTGTACAAAAAATATCTGTCATATTGTCTGTTGTTGACAAACCCTAATGGACGAACAAAAAAAAATGTGTTGAGATAGCATTTTAATCAGAATACTATATGTTGATATCGACAAGCAGTTATACCTGGTCTCCAGGGAGAGGACCAAATTATTTCTGGGAAATTTCTAAAATACATGTCCATAGCTGAGGGGAAACTTGTCAAAAGTGATACCCATAGAAAGTACAACTATATAGAGTGTTTTCTATTTTCTAATGGGCTTTTCTGAAACATGATTAATTGGGTATGTATTTAATCCACATATAGTACTACGATGAGAATTTTTTTTTTTTAAACGTACTCTTCACTTTAATTCTCTGGATAAACCATTTCCTCGTTTACCTATTCTAGGGTAGTTCCTAGCTTTGGGCCCGATTTACAGAACTAACTTAAGACAAAATCCTAAACTTACTACCATTTTGGTATTCACAGAAGGCACTTACTCATTTTGGTATTCACAGAAGGAACTTACTCATTGATGAGGAACTTACTCATTGATGAGTAAGTGCCTTCTGTGAACACCAAAATGAGTAAATGGTAGTAAGTTTAGGATTTTGTCTTAAGTTAGTTCTGTGATTCGGGCCCAATAGGTGCTGTGGTAGTGTACCATGGGCAACACGGTTAATGAAATGTAACACTGCACAACTAGAATGAGAATGTTGTTTTCCGTTATGTGAATAAATGGAACATTTTTTTACATTTTTAAATAGCATTTGCCATTAAGATGAGAAATGATTTGACATCTGCTCATCAAATAGCAGTCCGGACATTAGAGGGATTTAGCAGGATGTATGGATTAACTAATAATAGTGTACATAGAACACCTTAGGTGTAAGGGGGCTATTAAGTGCAAAAAGACTTATGAGACAAAATTATTGTAGATTGTGTCTTTGAATCAGTTTTTTACTCTGAAGCTTTAAATAGACCAAGGAGGTTTCAACTGTACTTTAAGGTGTGCTTTAAAAATGAAATGTTTGTTCTAAGTGGGTCGTTAGGACGGTGGTGCCGTCCCATCTACTGGGCCATAAGGGCTGGGGTCCCATGGGGGCCATTAGGATGCGCACACCACAGTGGCGGGCGCATCCTGCATACCTGACATTGTAGCCGGCGGTGCACTTAGCACCGCCCGCCACAATGCCAGGAAGGCATGCTGTGCACTTCCATGCACAACATGGCAGGCACCGCGCGGTGCCTGCCATGTTGTGCATGGAACTGTAGGGGGGTACCATAGGTTGTGCACCCCCCAGAGTCCCTGGGGGCCCGAAACAGGCCCCCACAAGCAATTCCCGCATGCCTTTCTTTGGCGGCAATGCCGCCATGGAAAGGCATGTTTCCGCCCCCATGATAATATGGCTGGCGGTGTCTAACAGACACAGCCACCATATTAAACTCTTTTCCGCCCGGTCGACTTGTTGACTGGAAGAAAAAGCGGCAGACGGTCTTTCCGTCCACCGCAGTCCCCCCGGCCATAGTATTATGGCGGGGGAAATGGGTGGCGGGCCGTGACGGATCTCGGGTGGATTGCCACCGCCATGCAGGCGGTGGCGATCTGCCCGAGATCCTAATGGGCCCCTAAATGTTTTAACTATGTCAGGTTGCAAGTTTTATTTAACTGAACAATAAATATTCATTCACATGTCACATCATTCCTTTCCATGTTTCTGAGGAGCCATCTTCTATTGCGTCTGAAAGGTAAATCACCATTCCCTTTGTCTTTTCAGACATTGTTTAGTTGGATGGGAGTCGCTAAGCTGACAAGCATATAAATAATATAATTATAGACCTTGACAATGTCATTAATGGCAGTAGATAGGTGAACGTGCGTTGGTTGAGAAGCAATTAGGTCTTGGAATATGGTACGTGATAGTATTCTGCTAGGTGTATTCAACTTTTCAAGACTGGGATATTGTTGATTTATAACGATGTGAAGTCAGTAACAAGGAAGGAGATTAGAAAGGGGTCTGACTAGTCAAATGGGATAGAAGATAATCATTTGTGGACGTATGAACAGTGGTGGAATGGTCTTGGCCAGTCTAGCAGCCTTGCACTGCCAGACAGCTTGCTTGACCTATGTGTAGGCCTTTTCAGTCCCCTGGGCCGCGATAGGATCAAAAATACCATCAATAAATAAATGCATAAATATTACATTAATTAACTAAATAAAAGTAAAAAATACAATAGGTAGACATTCTTACTCAGTGAGAGAACTAGAAGTTAAAAATGTCATGTGCAAAATTTGTAAATTTAAAGATGATTTAGGCATGGTAAGTGCTGCATTAGGGAACTGTTTTACACTTCCATCACAAATTACTACATGAGAGAAATTACCTTGTTGGAACACTCAGTATATCACTTTACCGTAGTTCAAGGGATCAGTATACTGAAGCTGTTTTCTGGATACATTTTCTCATACTTTATCTATTGTTGCACTAGCTGTACTGGCAGGGTGTGGCTGCGTTTTACGGACATGCGTAGTCATTCCCAGGTCTGACAAAGAACACTGCATGATAATACTTTGGTTTGGGGTCGAAAATTACGTCATTAACCTTTCTTAGGGCATATTTTGATGACGTAAGCAACCGCGCTCCCATTCCTTAAACTTCTCAGTCTAACAGAGCAGCTGAATTATGGTTAGCATATGCCACCATGCTTTCAAGGATGTAATGTCTCCCGTAATATATTTTTATTATCTACATCAACAGTTTAGATGTGTTATTTCAGTTGGATAAAGTGGCCTGAATCAGTCTACAACATTCAGGAAGCAGATGTAGTGTTAAACCAAAGCCCAGACTCAAGCATAATGCTTCCTGGTGACACTGAGACAAATAGAAAAGTAATTGGTGCAATGCTTGAGTTCATGTCAGCCATTGGTAATGTCTCTTGGTTACAAACAACAAACTGTAGCACTCTTTTTTTTATGCCTTCCCACCATGGGCTAATAATTAAATGGGACCTTACATTCATACAGTAGGGGTACTAATGTGGTTTGCAATTTGAATCGCCTGTCTCACCATCCTTGTTGGCCCTTGAGAAATTGATTTGCACATATCCATTGTAGGACTTGATGCCACCTTGATTTTTGTACCAAGGTAAAGTTGAGGCAGGTTACCTGACATCTGCGGGAAGGCTCATGCATTTAAATTGGTAGCATACATTGTGCTGATGTATTGGTTACTGACAATTGTGGTAGCCTTGATTCAGTTCCAGGACCTTTCCTGTAATCCAGAACTGCTGGAATGCGTGCTAGTTTGTTGCACAAATTTATTGTGTATGGCATTTTGAAACATGTTGTTTCTTTCAGGTAAATTTACCAGTGGATCTGGACTTCCATTACAACCACTGGTTTTGTATGTAGCATATTTGCTTTTTGTTTTTTATCACCTTTGATTACACACAACTTGCAATAGCTTCCATAAGGTCCTGAAGAAGGCCACCACACCTCTGTTGAGTGTATTAGGCTGAAAAATGTCGACCGATGTTTCACTCAACGGCAGGATGAATTCCATCCTGTTAATATCTTGGTTTTATTCTTGGTCCAGGGGCACCCTAATAAAGTCTATTGAATTCCCTGGAGGTAATTTTACTTCACACTCACTTAGCTCGGGACCCCTCATCACCCTCAGCTCACCTAAGGTATTTAGTTTACCTCTTCCTACCAAAAAACATCCTTGAGCTCCTTCCTCTCAGCAAAGGGGATGTAGCCTGCATTATGACTAGGTTCATAATACGGGAGGTTACCCTATGATGAACCATGCCACCTTCGGGTGGGTGAGGGAAACCATCCAGCCTGGGAAAGGGCTCCTACTAATATTGGCTACCGTGTTTTCATTTTGTACAGAACTCGTTTTATGCACTAAGAGAGCACCAGGTAAAGGGCTCTGACGTTTTTAATCTCTGTGCCAATTGTCTTTTAAACTTGCCTCTTTTGTCCACATTGTATTAAATAACCAGCTTACTGTATTTGAAATCATCTTTCCTACCCTGCAAATGGCGTCCTCCCCGGTCCAGCACGGATTGTTCCGGTTGTCTGGAGGGAAGTGGCACAGACCGGAAGTGAGACTTGACCACTTCCCTCCCTTTTCTGAAGGGAGGTTAGCAGTCTAGCTCTCCATGGTATAATAATAACATGTCTGGCAAGACGCGCAGCGGACGCGCTTAGGCTGACAAAGGTGATTGAGTGTTTAGCGAAAGCGGAGTGCCTGGGAAATGGCTGCTACTAACATTGGCTATTGTGCTTTAATTTTGTACAGAACTCGTTTTATGCAATAAGAGAGAACCTGATAAAGGGCTCTAACGCTTTTAATCTCTGTGCCAATCAGCTTTTAAACTTGCCTCTTTTGCACACATTATAATAAATACCCAGAGTACTGTATTTGAAATAATTTTCCCTACCCTGCAATTGGTGTCCTCACCGGGCCAGCACGGATTGTTCCGGTGGTCTTGAGGGAGGTGCCACAGACCGAAAGTGAGACTTGACCACTTCCCTCCCTTTTCTGCTAGGAGGTTAGCAGTCTAGCTCTCCTTAGTATATTAATCACATGTCTGGCAATACACGTGCAGCGGGCACGCTTAAGGCAAGCCTGTCTGCGCCCAACCACGCCTGGACTTCGCCAGGAGCAGGAATCCCTGCCGGTTTTGCCCAAACTCAGATTAAGAACGTGAGGTCTCTTCATACCTATACTAGCAGAGAGCTGGTAGAGATCAAGATCTGCAATACTAACATAGTAGCAGCTAATAGGGCTTGCCCCACTTCCACAGACGTAATGGGTCAGTTTTCTTGCAACAACTGTCAATACCAAAGCACATTAGCCCATTCTCACAGAACCAATAGAGAAACAAAGCAGAGCATTGGATATGATCACGATTGCACAGAAAGTATGTTGCCTTCCAGACCAGATAGCAGCAAAGGCTGGAACTGCTTTCTGGCTAATGTAAGGTCTCTGCCTAAGCATGCAGCTCATATATGGGACCTGCTGTCGTCCACTAACCCCCATATAGGGTTCCTAACAGAAACTTGGACAGACCCACACTCAAACCAAGACATATCAATAGCACTCTCTGATGGCTACCACATACAAAAACTGGATGGACCACACAGGTCTGGTGGAGGAATAGCCATAAACTTCAAAAACACGGTCACGTTTTCCATTCTAGATCAAGTAAGCAATGACCAGTTGGAAATACTGGTTTTTCGTATGAACTTACACCATAATCTTAGCTGGAAAGGACCAGTAGTGTACCACCCACCGGGACCACTTACCAACACCACTATACAGCTTATGGAACTCATTGCTCCACAGGTCATATCTTCCAGGAATTTCCAACTACTTGGAGATTTCAATTTACACAGCGAAATCCAAGAAAACCCAGAGGCGTCACTTCTTTTGACTTAAATGCCTACACTTAATCTTACCATAGTAAATAAAGCCTCAACACATCAAGCTGGACATACTTTAGACATAATATTAACTAACTCCCCCAACATATCATACGCAGCTACACTCCCCCTGACATGGTCGGACCATTCCATGATCGAGTTCCGCATTAACAGCCCCAAAGCACAGACTGCTCCCACATGCTATCAAAATAAAAGCTATAGACAATGGCATACAATCACGCCTGCACTTTTTGAAGTTGCATTCCGCCCACCTCAGCACTCTGAGTCGGTAAATGTGGAAAAATGCCTAGCCTCCTTCAATGCCAGCCTACTGACAAATGCCCTACGAACACAAAACGCCGCCAGGCACCATAGTACTCAGCCTCCATGCGGCTAGAAGAAGGTTTATGCAAAAAATTTGAACGCCATTGGCAGAGCTCACACAACTTAACAGATAAAGAAAAGTTTAAACATGCTTTATCTCATTACCACCGCAATTTAAAAAACTCAAGGAAAACTCACATAACAACAACTCTTGAACAAGATGGGAGCGCTCAAAAAAGCCTGTGACACTGCATCGGCTCCATCCCAAACATTGTGCGACAACATTGCTTGAAATCTTATTTAGAAAATTGACATGAGCTACAATAAAATCACTTCCTCAATAGATCCTCAAACCAATCCTGAATTTGAACTCCCACCCATACCAC
Source organism: Lissotriton helveticus (assembly GCF_964261635.1). Lineage (NCBI taxonomy): Eukaryota > Metazoa > Chordata > Amphibia > Caudata > Salamandridae > Lissotriton > Lissotriton helveticus. Next base: position 1,672,482,566 of record NC_136059.1, read on the forward strand.
CTTTATCCTGCTCGTTAGAGAACTTCCCGTTACTCACTACAGAAGGTACAGAAGCCCTTTTAAAGTGCGCAAAATCAGGATCCCCACTTGACCTCATACCTGCGAAAATAGCCGCCACTGTATCCAAGCAACTAGCTAACCCCATCTGCAATATTTTAAATAGCTCTTTGAAGGAAGGAGCCTTCCCTCTAGATTGGAAAGTCGCACTGATACTTCCGATCAGAAAAAAATCCCAACATTTTGACGGAAGACATAACCAATTATCGACCCATCTCTCTCCATCCCCTCCACACTAAAATTTTAGAAATACACTTTAATATACACTTCTCAGACTTCATCAAATCCACCCATGCCTAGAATCCTCACAATCAGGATTTCACCCCTGATACATCACAGAATCCACACTGGTGGCAGTCACAACCAACATCAGGATGCTGCTGGATAAGGGTGAAGTGGTGCTTCTGGTGCTGTTTGACCTTTCCACAGCATTCAACAACCTCTCCTACCAAATTCTACTCAGAAGACTGGGCGACATATGCATTACAGGAAAGGCTCTGAAATGGCTACTTAACTTCCTGTCTGACAGAACACAGACCGTTAACTTAGACCCATACAATTCTAAGACCACCAAGGTGACCAAGGGAGTACCTCAGGGCTCAATGTCTGAGCCCAACCCTGTTCAACATTTACGTTACTCCCTTGGCGACACTGTTGAGGAAATTGGGTTTCATCCCCATATCTTACGCGGGCGACACCCAATTACTCCTCTCATTTGAGAAATCTAACCTCAACATTCAAATCACCTTTGGTGAAGAAATAAAGACTATAGCAGAGTGGATCAAAATTAATTTTCTCCAACTCAACACTGCTAAGACCGAGATAAAGTTGTTTGGCCACTATGAAATGGTCCCCTAACTGGTGGCCAGAGGAATAGGGACCTACCCCATGTCCAAAACAGGTGAAAAAAAAGCTTGGAGTCCATTTGGACCATAAACTTACGCTGGGAGACCATGCCTCTTCCACCTTCGGAGCTTCCATAGCCTCAGCATGCTCAGAAGAGTCTTCCCCTTCCTGCCTCTATATTCCAGGAAAACCCCGATCAAGACACTAATCTTAAGCCGCATAGATTACTGCAACGCACTGCTTATTTCAGCCAACGAAAGTGCCATAAATCGACTCCAGGTAGTCCAAAACACCGAGGCCCGACTAGTAACCAATGCCCCCCAAGAACTGCCTCCCACCCTTTACTTCATAAACGACATTGGTTACCCATACGAAAAAGGATCAAATTTAAAATATGTTGTATGCCATACAATGCCATAAACAGATCAGGCCCCAGCTACTTAAATAATAAAGGTGTCAATGATGTGCCCTCCAGACCCCTCCGCTCCGGAGCCAAAGCCCTGCTACAAGTCCTGCGCTTTAAAAAAGAACGCCAAGGAGGTAAGGCCTTCTACCATCTTGCCCCACACTACTGGAACAAACTCCCTTTACTCCTACGTCAATGCATGGATTACCTGGCTTTCAGGAAAGTGTTGAAAACATTGCTGTTCGAATCATCTCTCATTAACACACCTAGGCGGTCCTAGCACAGAGATACCCTTATCGGGTGATTCGGGCTCTCTGTAAGCACATATAACATAACATAACATTAGTTACCAATTAGTGGTCCACATCAGGGGGTCCATTAGGATGTCGGACGGATCGCCACCGCCATACAGGCGGTGGCGATTCGTCCGCCATCCTTGCCCGTCCGCCACCTTTCTTCCCCCTGCCATATTACTGGTGTGGGGGGTGCACATGGGGGGGTACCCAATTGCATGCACAATGTGGCAGGCACCGCGCGGTGCCTGCTGCTTTGTGCATGCAAATGCATAGCATGCATTTTTTAATTTGCGGCGGGTGCTGCTTAAAGCAGCACCCGCCGCAATGTTAAATATACGGGATGTGACCGCCAGGGTGGCGGTCACATCCTAATTCCAACGGAGGGAACGCCGCTGCCCCTGCGGACGGTCCCTCCACCTCGGGGGTGGTGGACGGACGCATGTCCGACCGTCATCATAATCGACCCTAGGTGGCCAACAGATTTTGGACATGCTAATTTCTCACCCAACACTACGACAAAGAAAGATCCATTGGAGGACCATGGCCTCTGTGGTAAAGTGCTGTGATGCAAATTGTCTAATTGTTGTAAGTGCCCAGTACAGTCAGAGGTGGTAGAGTGAAAAATAGTGTTTCTGCTGCAACAGTGGAAAGAAGCTGATAAAAAGGTTGTAGGGTGCGGATGGAAGATGGTGTGATGTAACTGTAACTGCTTTGAACAGCAGAAAGTTAGAATACTGTGGGATGACAAAGGAAGAAAAAAAGTATGATTATATATATGTTCCTTAAGTGGGAACGGAAGTGAACCTGTTTGTATTCCATGGTGGGGTGTTCAGCAATGGCTTTCTCCAATCTGAAAGCTTTTTCCCAAGTGAAAGAAAAGGCTCTCAAATAAGACAGGAAAATTCGGCATAAACCTGTTTCCAAAAATGGCTAGGGTAAGGTGGAATTAGGAGGAGTAGACGTTTTGGGAATTTGCAAAACCGAAGTAAATATTGGTTTGTATTTTATAGTTCACTTTCTCCACTCTCGTTTGTAGCTACCAGAGCCAACTTAATGACTGTTTTTTAACGCATATATTCAACTATTTAAATAACGCAATCATCAGTTACAGTTTGCTCTCCACATTGATTATAAAGGCTACAGCAACAACTGTCCTTCCTCCCTCCAAGGGCATTTCTTTTTCATTCTGTGAGTATTATTACCAAGTACAACCGAAAGAAGTTAGAACACATATTCCTTATCGTTAAGTCGTCTCTGGTATATGAATGTATTCCACTCAGAGTTTTGTTTGCTCTGTGTCCCAATTTGTCATTGTTCTGGCGCTGTCCATTAGTTCTGCTTTAGTGAAGATAACTTGGTGCAATTCGTGTCGCCTAACCCCGTAGGGGCTTAGACTGGCCGATGAGAAGCAAACTCTTTTAATTGCTTTACTTGAATAGATCACCGGGAGAGTCTGTGGTTACTGCAAGAGAACACATTGTACTTTACAATAGTTGGATATGTAAAAACAATTTCTACTTTCATATTTTTGGGTATTTCGCCACAAAATATATTCAACTGCAGACACATTAATTAATGAAAATTATGGCTAAAGAAGAGAAATCAAAAGAGAGGGTCTCCAATCGTTAAAAAAAAAAAATCTGCACGAATTAAAGTGGGTTGAAAAGGACTTGCTATATAGATAGAAATGATTAAGGGAAGAAATAAAATCTCAGAATATCTCATTGTATATGAGACCAAGGAGCAAGTGGAGGCCTCAACAGGTGGTATAAGCCTCGGACAATCCACTGAAATCAAAACAATGGTAAGGATATGAACTGCCAGGACAAAGTTTATGAATTAATCGTGCATATAATTTCTTTGTTATTCTGAGTAACTATGACAATGTCAAGAAAAGTTTCCAAACATAAGTGCACAATGGAAGACACAAAATGCAAACTACCGAATCTTTATCATAAAATAATCCTCCAAATCCGAAATCTTTACAGCTTGCTTCAAGACAGATATTACAACATGCATATTATCAAGTTTCCAATGTAAGCAATAGAATAGAAAGCTGTAAGCAATGTTAGAGGCCTACAACCGGAACATTCACATGTTTGGCCGGCTGTTGTCACCGAATGCTGGTAGCACCGAAGCTGCTGTGATTGAGGGGTGAGTGATTGGTCATGATGTTTTATGGGTATAGTTTACACCTGTAGATGGTGGGACTGATTTCCCTTGATTTAGAGTTTGGGAAGAGTTGCTCTTGTTGCTGTGCTCAGTTCCTGTTCAAAATGTCAGGTTTGTAACAGTGTGAACTGAGAAAAGGAGAGGAAATTCTGCCCACGCTCAGAAAATACTGCCCACCAAACCACGTCTACCTTGTTCTGATAAGGTCAATAACTTGGGGACAGGTATACCAACAGAGACCACTCTGGGGGGCAGATTTAAAAGCCCCTTGCATCACTTTTGTGCCGTGTTGCGTCACTTTTGTGACGCAGAGGCAGCGTAACAGTTGTGGCCCATTTACAATGTGACACATCCAGGGAGATGCGTCACAAGTGACGCAGTGAAATCTCCAAGATTTCACTGCGTGACTTTTAGGACGCCACTGCGTCAAAACCTTACGCCTGCTTTAAGCAGGCATAAGGGGTGAGGCAGTGTATTGGGATTAGGCTGCAACACGTATTTCTGGAGTTGTGTCGTGCTTGCGACACGACTCCAGCAATGCATGACTTTTCCGTCAACAGATGCGTCAGAATTTCTGATGCATCTGTCAATCCTTGCGCCATGGTGCGCCGTTTTGTAAATACCGTGCATCCATGGTTACGCATGGGTATTGCATGGTGGCGCGGGGAAAGTGACGCATTTCTACGGATGCGTCACTTTCTTGTAAATCTGCCCTTGGGTCCCTTTCTAGCACATAAGTCAACCTTCTGCAAATAAGACTAGGAAGACCAACAATAAATGTTTTATTTCAACAATCCCGTGGTAAATCAATAATCAGATTGAATGTACAAAAGAATAACTAAACTAAGAATGTCTGTTCATGTTGTATGTTCTCCTATATATATATATATATATGCAAATGACACTGTATTTTTAAATCATACAGAGCAGACAAAGAAGTGCTCAAGTGAGTGCATAAATACATACAATATATACAAAAAGACACTGTGAAAGCTTCCTGGTTCTATTCAATGTTGCTCTATATCAAACACGTGTATTCAACATAGCATAATGTGGGTCGTAAATGACCTGAGTACCAAGAGAGATAGTAGTCGACGTTTCAACCCTATGTTAGTGATAGGGACTCCTAAAGACCAAGTTGTCTGTCTCAGTACCTGCAATATAGGGAGAGAGAACCCCAGGCTGCTTGTCAGTATAAAGAGAACCACAACCTAGAGTAATTCACTGATCATAAGTCCCAGAGGCTTTGGTATCATAACTCACCATCAAGGAGTACACTCTGTTGTGTATCACAGAAATCAGACTATGGCCATACCAATACTAGGGCGTCTTCAGAGGGCACAACAACCTAAGAATTGAGATGCCACTATGTTAATGGTCAAATATGCACCCGACCATAGCTCCTCGTAACAATACTGTACCAGGAGCTGGTTTCACTTTATAGCGACACATGAGTGGATGAAAAGGAGTACCTGGGGGTCATACTTTGTAACCAATGAGCCATGGTAGGGTGTTACCTAGCATGGTTGTGGAATGCTGTCCTGGACAGATGTTGTCACCTATTGGCATGTTATACCTGCAAGACATCCACCTAGTGACATTTGGCCATTCTATACCATGTGAGGAGGTGGTGTTTAGTAATTACTGGAAGTATATTTGACATTAAGCTGACGCCGGGACTTGAACCTGGTTCTCAAGTTTGAAAGACGACGGCTCCGGTGGTAACAGCGACTACAATGTATGACTCCAGATGTATGTCTAGGCTTAGCATTTGTACTGAAAGTTATCCTTTGAGTATAAAACCTATGCTCAAAATCTCACACACGTCCTTTTATTATGGTACAAAGGTGTGTGCATGGCCCTAGGCAGGATCTGAGAGCAACAGTGATGAGGAAGAGAGTGGCAGTGCCAAGGAGTGTAACACAGACCCCTACAGCCCTTACAGAGAAGGGGGACCCGGCCATTTAGGGCACCCTCAACCAGCACAAATCCTATGAATATGTGTTACATATGAGAGCCTTGGTGGCTGCTCCTAACAATCTTCAGGAAGACCCATAAATGTGTGCAATGCCAATGGCAGCACCTTATCTTTTACTGTAGGGCTCTGTGATGCTCTGCCCCCTTGTTCAGACCACTGAAGCAGCTTTGGTTGCTGTGCTGCGTTTCGCTACAAATTAGTAAATCTCCTAGATGTGGACTCATGTCATCAATGAAGATGGTAAAAGGTTGGGCAGCAGGAAGCATCCCTGCCATAGTACTTTAGCAACCAGATAATCAGTTACTCCATCATCACATTCTTTGATATGTTTGTGACATTGCACAGTTTCAGAAGTGCAAACTCCAACCACTCCTTTTTATTGACACTTAAAGGGGAGTTCTTTCAACAAAGTTGAACACATCTTTAAGGCCTATTTAACTCATTAACATTTAGCACTTTTTAGACGGAGCATACTTTGCAGTTAACATGACTAAACCATTTGACTGCTTTGTTACCATGCCTCTTGGTAGCGTTCTTGGCATGCGGCTAAAATATTGTTGCTGTTAAGGAAAGAAGGTATTTTATTAAACGTTAGCTTCTCTATTTGATTAACTATAAAGACCGTGAGGATATTAGATTATGAATTTCTTGGTCGGACTCTGTTGCTTTTCAATCAGAGAGAAGTTATCTCAGTCACCACCAATGCTGATATGAATTGTGTTCTGACTTTCACAATAGAGTGCTGGCACATATGGCTGTCCCTTGACTCTTAATATTCTTGGTTCAGTCATGGACAATGTGGTATGATAGCATTTATACGGTATTGCAAGCAAAAACTGAGCCACCACAGAGATGCTCTTTACCCTGAGAAGACCATATTAAAAATTAATTATGTCTGAACCTCAAATATTTCTGGAAGACCCCTGATGCTCTTATTAAGGTTCACAGTTGCGGAGGACAGAGAGATGCATACGAACCTGACATATGTGAACTCTTTAGACCCATTTCAGATTGGGCATTCACTACTGGTGGGTATATCATTTTTTACACCACCAACATTTTGAGAAGTCCCTGATTTTTTCCTTTTGCCAAGTTAGCAAAGTTTGTTTAAGTTTGCCTTCTCACATGCAAAATGTTTTCGGGCATTGAGAAGTGACTTTCTCGGCATTGCAAAATAGTTTTCATTCTAATCAAACTCATCTGGAGTTTTTCTACATGCAGTGGCCGATGTATGCTGCATTTTTCTCTGAAACCTTAACTTTTGCACTTAAATTGTTGCAAAAGTGTTGATTGTCCTGTAAATGTTGGGAACGCATAATACTGCCTATTGCGATTTTCAATGCGCACCACCCTACTGTTCTGCCTCTAGAACAAAACACTTAGGGGCTCATTATGATGAGTGTCAGAAAGCCTCCGACCTAAAGTCAGAGGCATTATGACACTCATCGTTGGTTTCACTTCTGAATGCCAAATTGTAATCTAGGCAGCTGGAATTGAAACTGTCCGTTCATTCCGGCTGGATTCTGATGGGCTCAAGGAGCCCATAGGGCAGTCAGAAACCGGTGCATAGTCCCAATGGACGGTGTTTCCACCATTGGGATTAGGATGCTCAGTTTCCGACAGGCTTTCCATGCTGGGCTTTCCGACATGGAAAGAGTTTGTGGGCCTCTTGCAGGGCCCCCTTCTCCTTGTGGCCTCCAGTTGGGGGCCGAGGGGGCATCAATGGTGTCCCCTGTTGATCCCTGCACTCTGTGGCAGGTACCATGAGGTGCCTGCCATGCGGTGCAGGGATAAATACTATGTCCCATTTCTCAATGAGAGCTTGGATTACAGCCAGTTTACGGACATAGCACAAGCTCCCATTGAGAAATGGGAGTAATGGGCGGAACCATGTGTGGTCACATTGTAATTGTGGTGTCGGGACAGATAGCCAGAGGTCAGTCGGTCCCAAGTCCATGACAGTCCGACATCGTAATAAGGCCCTAAGAATCTGGACTCCTCCCTATTACTTGTGGCAGGTATGTGTGTGAAGAAATTCTAGTGCACCTTCTAGAGCTGAACTATTGTTGTCACAAAATTGTTTAACGTATGCACTGTCAAGGATGCTTTATGGTTTTGCAGATTAGCATGCACTCCTCTTTAATTTATAGACAATAGAAGTATGTATAAAATAAGCTACTTACCCCCGAGTGGGCTACCTTTATGGCAGCATACGACATCTGCCTGTTGCAAGAGACCTGGGCATTAGAAGAGAGCTTGAGCCCGACTTTTGCAACGTTTGATACCTTGGCAGTATCCACAGGTAGAGGCCGCCCATCGGGCGGGCTATCAATCTGGATAGGAACTCACCTAGGAATCCAAGCGTCCAAAATCCAAACAAATTCCCCGGATATTCAGTGTATCTTAATAGAACCCCCAGGCCAACCCCAAGTAGCAATAATAAACACCTATTCGAGGCCATCCAGGAATGGCCAGGAATTGGCTACAATTAGAGCCCTGAACTCTTTTATTCAAGGGCTTGACCCCTCTATTTCAATAATCCTTGGAGGGGATTTTAACTGCCAATTTGAACCTCTGGGCAGTCTGGAACTGGGTGATCAAGATGAGGTAGATGCACTATGGCATATCCCGGATCCGAACATTGCCCCTGTCAGGGTGTGGACACCTCTTGTGCTCCAAATAAAAAGTTTTTCCCTTGCCACATCCTTGCGGGCGTGCAATGGGAGACTGGACCCTGACCGGCCAGCAATGGCAACTTTTAATCGGGCAAGTAAAACAACCATCATTGATTACTTAATGGTGGATGCTAAAAACTGGGACAAGCTGAAAGAATTTAGGGTCATTCAAAGACAGGACAGTGATCACAATGCCCTGGTAGTAACTTTTAAACCAGGGTCATTTGGATTAAACACCCCTGACCACACACTTGCCACGATGACACTTCCTCTCACGCTGACCAACAATAGAAGGAGGGTTAAGTGCCCTCACCTTGTAGACTCAACCTCGAAGCTTGCCAAAATCTACCAACTCGCTATCCCTTTTATAGAGCAGATGGGTGTCTCACCAGGTTGGCAGCAGGCATTAGATACGCATAAACAGCTAGTTGAGGCACTAGGGGATGTGTTTTACCCCATAAGCAGAATCAAGAAGCATGTTCCAAAAACACACCCCTGGTTCAACGATGCGTGCAGGAACTCGAAAAATGAGCTCCTTGCGGCGATTAAGGTTAAAGATAGAGAGAATATTAGGGCAGCTAGACTGATCTACAAAAAGGAGCTGACCAGGGGTAAAAGAGAGTGGGAAGAAGACAGGTGGGAAGAACTCAGAGGTGCCCTTGCGACTAAAGATGCTAACCTATTCTGGGCATTAGTAAATTCTGGTGCAAATGCTGGTGGGGGGATCCCTCTACCAAATATCCCCCCCTCAATGTGGGAGGCGCATTTCTCTGCACTCTACACTGGCCCTGCGATCGGCCACAGTGACCATCTAGATAGGTCTGGGACCCCAGAGCCAGAAGGTCCCTCCTGGACTTCTCCTGCCCCAGACCCCCCGCACGAGTGTCGACTGCGGGGGGCCTCGGGCGTGGGATACCAGTTAGAACATAAGTACACCGAGACGAGGATGGCCTCGAGAAGTGGTGAGAGTATCTCAGCCAAGGAGGTGGAGACTGCGATTACTAGACAACTTCCTAATAGAGCGCCAGGCCTCGACAGGGTACCGGGTGATCTCTTCCGTTCTCAGCCAAAGATCTGGGCTCCATACCTAACTGTATTATTTAATGCAGTCCTACTGGGGGCAAAGATACCTGACACCTGGGCGGGGGCCGAAATTGTCCCCATTTTTAAGAAGGGGTCCCCTTTGGAGCCGACAAATTATAGACCCATAAGTCTCCTGGATACTGCCCAGAAACTGATGGGCCAGATACTCCTGGATAGAATACTGGGATGGGTGGAGGAACATGAAGTAATGACTACCTTTCAGGCCGGCTTTAGATCTGGGATTTCGACCATGGACCAACTCTTCAGGCTGCAGGTCCTTTATTGGAAGACCATAAGTATCGAGGGTGGCAGCCTCTACTTGGTCTTCGTTGACCTGCGGGCCGCTTTCGACCTTGTGCCGAGGGAGAGTTTATGGAGGGTCCTAAAAGATCTTGGCCTTCCTCCCTATCGTTTGGAGGTCCTGAAGCGGTTTCATGAAGGAAACTATGCCCGGGTGAGGTGCGGGAAGAACGGGGAACTATCTGCACGTTTCCCTGTATCTAGAGGCGTACGCCAGGGCTGCGCCCTGGCTCCCACGCTCTTTAGTCTCTATATAAATGGTTTGGTGGGGGAACTAAATAGAGTCAGGGATAGCGATGCCCCTTGGTTGGCGTCAGGTCGGGTGCCTGCTCTGATGTTCGCAGACGACACCCTATTATTGTCGCGAACATCAACAGGCATCCAGCGGGTTTTGGACGGTTTTGTTTCATTCTGCTCCTCGCGGGGACTCGAGATCAATTTAGAAAAAACAAAATTTATGATCTTCGGTCCCCCGAAACGCACCCGCCCTAGCCCTACGCTAAACGGCACCCCGCTTGAAAGGGTGAGAACTTTTGTATACCTGTGGGTCACTTTGACTTAGGACTTTGGTTGGGGCCCCCAGGTAGCCAAATCTACCCTAAAGCTCGCACAGCTATCAGGGGGCATAGGTAAGTTCCACCGAACAACGCATTTTAAGCCAGTCTCCCCAGTGCTTGAAATTTACAGTGCTCAAGCTAGACCTGCTGTAACCTACGGTGCAGAACTTTGGGGACATTCAAGCATAGCAAGCCTTCTCAGGGTTGAACGGGCCTTTATGAGGAATATGATTGGTCTACCCCAAAGTACCCCGCTCTTACCCTTGATTTTCGACCTAGGTGTGGAGCCCATCTCTGAACTAGTAGCGGCCCGACCCCTCCTGTATTGGAGAAGGCTCTGGACAGTACCTGAGCTTGTGGACTACAGAGCTGAGTTTGCTGCTGTCTGCGGGTCGTTGAAGAGCAAGAAAATACCCTGGCTGCTCCACATTAAATCTATTGCCTATCGAATAGGAATGCCCCAAATATGGGAGTCCCCGGCGGAGAGTTGCCTAGTGGTGCGGAGAACTGAGCTGCTGGCCTCTCAGAGGCACTATAACCTAAGTCTGCTGCATCGCCTCCCAAGTATGGGAAGGATGTCCTCATAATTTTTGCAGGTAAAACTTGCGCCCAGAAGGGAGGAATTTCTGGATCAAATTGAACCCGCCCTAGCAAGAAAACTATACACACAATTAAGGCACGGCTGCCTGCCACTTGGGTCACTAACCTGCAAATGGGCAGGTCAAAAGGAGGGAACTTGCCCTGTCTGCAATAATAGCAAAGAAGACACTGCCCATGTTTTGTTTTTCTGCCCCGCTTATAGCGCAATTCGGAGAGCTTGGCTGGTACCACTATGCAGAAATCTGGGACTAAAACATTGTGCTCAAGCCGTTAGAATTTTAAAATATGATACATCCCCCCTCATTGTGTTTTCGGTCTCCCGTTTTTTGTACGGTATGTGGCGGAGAAGGTCCACCTTGATTAATTGTGATTAACTCCAATGAAAGACCACCTTGTTGATAACTGATTGTTTAATAATGTTTTAACTATTGGTTTTTAATTATTTATGTATTTTATTGTATGTACATATTTTATCTGTGCTTTTATGGTCGATGACCGAAATAAAGTTATCAATGAATGAATAATGTTTTGATGAAGCACATTTAGTGACCTACATTTAGTCTTAAGTTTTGGCAGCACAGCCAATATACATAGAGTGGGGTTTGAATCCACCACTTTCAATTATTAGCTTTTTCTACCAGCCATTTTCAGGGTTTTTGTTGAGCCTTTTTAATCATAGGGTGGTTCAACAAAAGGATTAATCTCTTTCCTGATCCCAATTGCTCTTATTGTGCATCTTTGTGCCTCCTATGGAGTGATTGTATTAGAGTCATGATGGACGATTTGACAATTAAAGACTTCTCTGTCAGCTCTGATACTTTTCCCTGCCCTTTCTCTTTCCCAATTTGAGTCTGCTCCTGCATTCTCCCTTGTGCCCCTTCTTTCCACTGTGTGGCACTCCTTGTTCCTCCAACCTGCAACTCCCTCTGGTTCTTCAGTGCTGTCCCTTTCTCTTTTTTATGTATCTTTCTCTTTGCTCCTCCTGCCCACCACCCCTTTTCATTCTTTCCTCTCTGTATAGCGGGCTAGATGTACAAAGCTTCTTTTCAGTCGCAAACAAGCCAATCCGCTGAATCGGGCTGTTTGTGAGAGCAAAAATACTTTTTACAATGTACAAAAGGCAAATTGTGATTCAGTAACTTATCGAATCACAAGGGGAAGGGGCCCCATGGGGACCTCTTCCCCTTTCAGAATGTTAAAAAAATATTTTTAAGAGCAGGCAGTGGTCTCACTAACCACTGCCTACTCTTAAAAAATTAAACTGCAAAGTTTATTTTTTTCCTTTTAACCACATCCTGTTTTCCTTTAAGGAAAATGGGCTGCATTAAAAAAAGAAGATTGCTTTATTAAAAAGCAATCACAGACATGGTGGTCTGCTAACGTCAGCAGGCCATGATCCCTGTGACGGCTGCAATTCCTAAAGAGTCACAAATTGCAAACTACCTCATTAATATGCATGAGGTAGGTCTATTTGCGACCCAAGAGGAATTGCTAATGAAACTCAAAAGAGTTTCATATGTTAGGAAGAGAGAATCGTAATTAGGAAATCGGTATAATGTTTGTACATCAGGCTCTTAGCTCCTTCCAATTACGATTCCCTTGCAGCTGCTTGTCTTAAGTGTCTCTGGGCTCAGTATTTCTTCTCTGTGTGTTTTTTTAAGTGGATGGCAAGTGAGCCTTTATTAATGAAGGCTCCCTTGCCATCTCATCATCTTTTTCATAGAAATAAATGCAATCTGTATTGCAGGCTCCCTTGTCTTAGGGTGAGAAGGCAAAAGACACACAATTGATGGACGGAATGCAGAATAAATCAAAACATTCTCCCCCAGACAAGAGATCTGGGTTAAATACATCATTCTTTTGCTCATCATGCCACCCCAGTTTAGACCGGGCCATATGCAAATCAGTCTTGACCCTGTGCCTCATTGGAACATTCCAGCCCGAACTGCCAAGCAAGGTCTTTCCTGGACCGGAAACAAGCATCCTAGAACCCGTTTTAGGGTTTCACCCCTCATCAGCCGATAGCTTGAATAGCTTGAATCCAGTGGCACAGTGAGCCCGGGACCCACGTCTGGGCATACCCGGCACCCTTAGGGCGAAGAAGCAAAAGAAACACAATTGATGGATGTAATGCAGAACAAATTAAAACATTCTCCCACAGTCAAGAGATCTGGGTTAAATTCATCATTCTTTTGCTCACCATGCCACCCCAGTTTAGACCTGGCCATATGTAAATTAGTCTTGATCCTGTGCCTCATGGGAACAGTCCAGCTCGAACTGCCAAGCCAGGCCCCCCCAGGACCGGAAACATGCTTCCTAGGACCAGTGTAGGAGTCCTAAAGTTAGGAGTCCTAACTTTACTACTCCTAAACTGACAAAAATCCTACCTTTAAGACTTTTGGTATTCACAGAAGGCATTTAAGAGTCCTAAAGTTGGGAGTCCTAACTTTACTACTCCTAAACTGAGAAAAATCCTAACTTTAAGACTTTCAGTATTCACAGAAGGCATTTAGGAGTCCTAAAGTTAGGACTCCTAACTTCTGTGAATACCGTAATAAGTAAGTGCCTTCTGTGAATACCAAAATGAGTAAGTGCCTTCTGTGAATACCAAAATGGTAGTAAGTTTAGGATTTTGTCTTAAACTAGTTCTGTGAATCGGGCCCAAGGTATATGACTAGGAATAAGAAGGGTGCCCCAGGACCTGAACTAAAAGGGACAGACTCGCTGCCACTGGCTGACACAGGGCATCATATCGGCTGTTGTCCCTAGTGGGGTCGAAATTGAAGTGGCGGCAATTAAGCATGGGCGTAAAATCCGCTCCGCTCGCGGATTTTTCGGATTTTCGGCAAATCCGCAATCCGCGAACTCTCGCGAATTTGTCGAAAATCCGTGAATCCGCTCGCGGCGGATTTTTTGCTTGGTTGCGGCGCGCGGCGTGGTGCACGGCGTTCACTTTCCGTCATTTTAGCGTTTGCCGAGTTGTTTTTCTTTGCGAGTGACGCGCCATTTTAGATCTTGCTGCGTGTTCCCGCGGGAGTTTGTCGCCCGCGAATACGTACTCGCGGCTTGCCACCTTGCACAGCACACCTCGCGAGAGTTCGCAATTGCGAACACGTAGTTGCGGCGGAAAGGAACAATCTCGCACTTGCGAAACAGAGATTTTGCAATTTCGCACAAGAAAATCACCAGCAAACAGGATAAACCTTCAGAAAATTATGATTTTTATCAGAATCACTCCTCAGGTTGACATTTGCATGGCCTTTTTTTTTGCAAGGAGTCCATTTTGGGGGGGGGGGAGGAAGGAAGTGCCCCACAGTCTCCAACTTCCTGTTCCTGTCCAGCAGGCTCCTCCCAGTGCTTTGTCCATCTCCTGGTCACTTTCATTTGGATCTGGAGCTGGAAGGATTACTTTTTGTGGGTGCTGCTGGATATTTGGATTTGAGGCCTTTTTGACTGTCTTTGGATCACTTTTGGATTAGAAATCAACTTTCACAAGTAAGTTTGTTTGGGGCATTACAGTTGCTGCAAGTACAATTTTGGAACTTTTTCAGAAAATTAAATAAATTATATTGTGGGTAGCCACAGTATCCAGTAGGACCAGGGTTGGTTATGGGTGCATGATACAACTGTTTTGTTGAATTTAAACACCATTGAGGCCATGGATGGGCTGGGATTGTGCAGATTTTATTGTTTTTTGTCGTTTTTTTGGGCCTGCTGGTGTGGCCCTTTGCCCAGGGGTGGTGAGTGTTGCATGGGCCTAGTCTTTCTGTGGGGTGTCTTCTTGAATTTAAACATAATTGAGGCCATGGATGGGCTGGGATTGTGCTTATTTTATTGTTTTTTGTCGTTTTTGGGGGGCTGCTGGTGTGGCCTTTTGCTTGCCCAGGGGTGGTGGTGGTGCATGGACTGAGTGTGCCTGTGGTGTTGTCTCACTCTCTTTGATGTAAACATCATGGATGGCATTGGATTGTGGTGATTTCTGGCTGTTTTTCTGTTTTTTGGGGGTGTACTGTTGATGTGGTCTGGCCATGTGGGTGGTGGTGGTGGCCATCTTGAGTGCTGGCTGGTACAGGCAACATGTGCTTGGGGTGTAAGGGGGCCATTTTGAGGAGAGGCAGTGTCTGAGGCCTGCACTTATTTTGCCTACTTTTCATCCCTTATGCCCAGGGGTAGTGAGTGTTGCATGGGCCTAGTGTTTCTGAGGGGTGTCTTCTTGAATTTAAACACCATTGAGGCCATGGATGGGCTGGGATTGTGCAGATTTTATTGTTTTTTGTCGTTTTTTTGGGCCTGCTGGTGTGGCCCTTTGCCCAGGGGTGGTGAGTGTTGCATGGGCCTAGTCTTTCTGTGGGGTGTCTTCTTGAATTTAAACATAATTGAGGCCATGGATGGGCTGGGATTGTGCTTATTTTATTGTTTTTTGTCGTTTTTGGGGGGCTGCTGGTGTGGCCTTTTGCTTGCCCAGGGGTGGTGGTGGTGCATGGACTGAGTGTGCCTGTGGTGTTGTCTCACTCTCTTTGATGTAAACATCATGGATGGCATTGGATTGTGGTGATTTCTGGCTGTTTTTCTGTTTTTTGGGGGTGTACTGTTGATGTGGACTGGCCATGTGGGTGGTGGTGGTGGCCATCTTGAGTGCTGGCTGGTACAGGCAACATGTGCTTGGGGTGTAAGGGGGCCATTTTGAGGAGAGGCAGTGTCTGAGGCCTGCACTTATTTTGCCTACTTTTCATCCCTTATGCCCAGGGGTAGTGAGTGTTGCATGGGCCTAGTGTTTCTGAGGGGTGTCTTCTTGAATTTAAACACCATTGAGGCCATGGATGGACTGGGATTGTGCAGATTTTATTGTTTTTTGTCGTTTTTTTGGGCCTGCTGGTGTGGCCCTTTGCCCAGGGGTGGTGAGTGTTGCATGGGCCTAGTCTTTCTGTGGGGTGTCTTCTTGAATTTAAACATAATTGAGGCCATGGATGGGCTGGGATTGTGCTTATTTTATTGTTTTTTGTCGTTTTTGGGGGGCTGCTGGTGTGGCCTTTTGCTTGCCCAGGGGTGGTGGTGGTGCATGGACTGAGTGTGCCTGTGGTGTTGTCTCACTCTCTTTGATGTAAACATCATGGATGGCATTGGATTGTGGTGATTTCTGGCTGTTTTTCTGTTTTTTGGGGGTGTACTGTTGATGTGGACTGGCCATGTGGGTGGTGGTGGTGGCCATCTTGAGTGCTGGCTGGTACAGGCAACATGTGCTTGGGGTGTAAGGGGGCCATTTTGAGGAGAGGCAGTGTCTGAGGCCTGCACTTATTTTGCCTACTTTTCATCCCTTATGCCCAGGGGTAGTGAGTGTTGCATGGGCCTAGTGTTTCTGAGGGGTGTCTTCTTGAATTTAAACACCATTGAGGCCATGGATGGACTGGGATTGTGCAGATTTTATTTTTTTTTGTCGTTTTTTTGGGCCTGCTGGTGTGGCCCTTTGCCCAGGGGTGGTGAGTGTTGCATGGGCCTAGTCTTTCTGTGGGGTGTCTTCTTGAATTTAAACACCATTGAGGCCATGGATGGGCTGGGATTGTGCAGATTTTATTGTTTTTTGTCGTTTTTGGGGGGCTGCTGGTGTGGCCCTTTGCCCAGGGGTGGTGAGTGTTGCATGGGCCTAGTCTTTCTGTGGGGTGTCTTCTTGAATTTAAACATAATTGAGGCCATGGATGGGCTGGGATTGTGCTTATTTTATTGTTTTTTGTCGTTTTTGGGGGGCTGCTGGTGTGGCCTTTTGCTTGCCCAGGGGTGGTGGTGGTGCATGGACTGAGTGTGCCTGTGGTGTTGTCTCACTCTCTTTGATGTAAACATCATGGATGGCATTGGATTGTGGTGATTTCTGGCTGTTTTTCTGTTTTTTGGGGGTGT
Source organism: Lissotriton helveticus (assembly GCF_964261635.1). Taxonomy (NCBI): domain Eukaryota; kingdom Metazoa; phylum Chordata; class Amphibia; order Caudata; family Salamandridae; genus Lissotriton; species Lissotriton helveticus. Next base: position 1,672,499,428 of record NC_136059.1, read on the forward strand.
ACTGTTGATGTGGACTGGCCATGTGGGTGGTGGTGGTGGCCATCTTGAGTGCTGGCTGGTACAGGCAACATGTGCTTGGGGTGTAAGGGGGCCATTTTGAGGAGAGGCAGTGTCTGAGGCCTGCACTTATTTTGCCTACTTTTCATCCCTTATGCCCAGGGGTAGTGAGTGTTGCATACTTGCATGTCCCTAGTCTTTCTGTGGGGTGTCTTCAATGTAAACATCATGGATGGCATGGGATTGTGCTCATTTTTCTGTGTTTTGTCGATTTTTTGGGGTGTATAACTGAACTGATGTTCCTCTGTCTTCCATTGCTTTTAGGTGCACAAGAAGACTCAATAGAACCACCAGTGCCAGGAAGAAGTCCTGCAGCGGTGTGTGCAGCATAACGTCACGCGACGTCACGTCTGGACACAGAACCCTCTGCAACTCGTGCAACTGCTGCCTGCTGACCTGCTCTGAAGAAGATGGCCCCAAAAAAAGTAACCCGTAGCTCCTCTAGCAAGAAAGGTGCCAGTAAGGAGCAGAAGAAGCAAGTTACCAAGGACACTGGTGTGCCGCCCGCCCCTTTTTTTGTGAGTAAAAAAAAAAGTATGCCTGCAGCAGCTGCAGCGGGATCTGCTGGGGACCAAGCTGGCAGCAGCACCCCCGCTCCATTGGGCTCAGTGCCACCACCACCACCACGCCAACTTAAGTCCAAGCCCTTGAGTGCTGCAGAGGCAGCCAGTATACTTCTTCAATCACCATCGACCAGTGATGTTGGCTCATCGCAAGAAAGCAGCAGCAATGTCCCTCAATCAACACAGGTTGTTGTAGCTCATCTGACGAGTGTTGAACAACCACAGCGGCAACAACAATCACATGTGCAAGTACAAGCCCAAGTACATGTGGAAGGAGAGGCAGCGCAAGGAGATGCGCATGCAGAGGTGCATGGAGGGTCACAACAAGTGCCCACAATAGTTGTTCCTCCCGAAGTAGGGGCACATCAGGAAATCGACAATCAAGGCGAGGTATCATTTGAGGAAGCCACTCCTCCTGATGATCCTTCATTGTCTTCCACAACCCTAGCAAGGAAGAGATCAAGGGTGGTGTCTACATCCTCTTCAAGCACACCTCCTTCTGATGATACGGATCAAACTTGGGAACCAGCACCACAGCCGTCTGAGAGTGAGGCACACCATGATCCAACAAAGGTACTTAAGCGTAAAAGGAAGCTCGTCCAAAGTCTCAGACTTATGGAGTGTGATGAGGCTCAACAAGAAGTGGCGGATACTGCTGCTGATGAAGACTCTGCCAACGACGACCCAGTCATCATAAAGGTCACTGCAGCCCCAGCGGGCATGCAGCAAACAGACATTTTGACCCTAGCCCGAAGAGCTGCTGCGCGTGATGATGATGATGATGATGTTGTCGATGAGGAGGCAGTGGAAACACCACAATCATTGGAGTTAAGTAGTACACCAACTCGTCCCGCTTCCATATTTCTTTCTGGCAAGAAGAGACCTGCGTCAACCTCGACCTTAATTAGTGGCGGTGAAAGTGGAAAACGTACAAAAGTTGGCCAATCCAGATCCTCCACTTCATCTGGCATTAGCTTCATGACCACCACCACCACCAGTATCGCCGCCTCCTCCAGGTCCCACAGACACTTCAAGTCCCCAGTTTGGGACTTCTTTACTGTTTGTCCCAAAAATCCAAGGTTTGCCATTTGTACCCTTTGTAAGCTTGCAGTTAGTCGTGGTAAGCCAGGTAGCAACTATGGTACCGGCGGCCAGAGTGGTCATCTTGACAGAAAGCACGCTGTCCAATGGTTTGCGCACCTAGCTGCGATCAAGAAAGGCCAAAATCAAGGAAACGTTGATGTTTCATCTGATGTTGACGAGCAGGAAGAAGACGTGTCAAACACTTCCCTTACACCCAGTACCCCTCTCAGCAGCACACCCAATGTGAGGCACACTAAGAGTGTTGGAGCGAGTGAGACACCAACGCACAAAAGTTCACCAGCGAGCAAAATTGGGTCAACGAAGTCATTATCAGCCCGTAAATGCTTGGTCCAGGGCAACATTAGAACAATGCTTACTTCAGAGGTGCCATATGAACGCAACCACCCACTGACGCGTCTGTATAACACTAAGCTGGCTAAAATGCTAGCTGTGGACCTTCTACCTTTTTCTTTTGTAGAAGCGGTAGGTTTTCTTGAATTAGTTGCAACGCTCTGCCCTAAATGGAAGGTTCCGAGCCGGTTCTATTTTGCCAGAGTTGCGGTTCCAGCACTACATGAAGATGTGCTGCAGGCGATTGGGGCAGCTTTGCAGAAGAGTGCTGTTCACACAATACATCTGACAACAGACATGTGGACCAGTGGCCCAGGCGATGATTACATGTGCATCACTGCACACTGGGTCTCTTTTTCAGGTGTTATAGCAAAGCTAAACGCAGGTGTTGACCCGGACCAAGTTTTCAAAGCTGCTCGGAAACATGCAACACTAGCCATGTTTGCCTTGGAGAAAAGTCACACAGCAGAAAACCTTTTGGAAGAGTTTGACAAAAAGGTGTTGTCAATGCTATCCCCCCTAAAACGCAAGATTGGTTATGTTTCCACGGATAATGGCGCCAATGTAGTTAAGGCCATGTTACAGGGTCACCATGTTAGAGTGCCGTGTTTGGCGCACTGTATCAACCTGGTAGTTCAAAAATTCTTGAGTGATAAAGAGAGTCCAGCGTTCGAGGTAATGGCCACCTGCCGCAAAATGTGCAACCATTTCAGCCATTCTTTTAAGGCCCGGAAGCATCTGCGGAGACTGCTACTTCAACGTGGAATGCCAGTGAAAGCACTCATCCAGGAGGTGGCAACACGTTGGAACTCAACCTTCTACATGCTTGAGCGTCTGCATGAGCAGTATACGGTACTCGATCACTATTTCTTGACAGAGGCTACATCTCAGAAGGAGGACCTGCGGATGAGTAAGGCGCAATGGGCCATAGTTAAAAGCCTGACAGACATGCTTCGTCCTTTTGAGTTCTTCACGCGTGCAGTCAGCCAGGAGGACTGTAATTTGGGAAAAGCTATCCCATTGTTGTGCATACTGGAGCACCAACTGATGGCGGTTTCTTCTGAGTTTGAAAAAGATGAAAAAAAAAAAAACCATTTCATTTTGTCTGAGAAATTATTACATCGCCTACGTGGTGATGAACGTCTTAAAAACATCAACTCAGATCAGCATTACATTTGTGCTACTATTCTGGATCCACGCTACAAAAAGGCGCTGGCAGACAACGCATTCTTTCCTTTCGCTGATGCAGATGTTCAAAAGTACAAACATTGGTTAGCCTGGTCAGCCAAGAGGTTTGAAAAAGAACGGCAGGTTATTGAAGGAGAAGCCAGTACATCAGCATCAGCATCAGCAGGCCATCCGCAGTCACAAGAATCCACTTCTGCACCTGTGGCTGGGGCACAAGTGACCTCTCAGCCGTTAAAGACACCGGCAACTGGATCATCTGCACCACACACAATGACAACACTAACAGTGGCTGGGGAGGAGGATTGGCTAAGTTTGATGGGGTATGGTTCTCGAAAAAATGTCACAGGCACAGCAAAAAGTAAGCAAAGTGGAGGAACAGTTGATGACCTTGAGTCGATGGTGCAGGACTATCTGAATGACTCAACAGTGGTCTTTCTTAATGAGGAGCCATTGCAGTATTGGCATGGCAAAAAACAATTGTGGCCACAGCTCTACAACCTGGCTATAAACTATTTGTCTTGCCCACTCGCAAGTGTGTCTTCTGAACGTGTTTTCAGTGCTGCTGGTGGCATTGTAACTGCCAAACGGAGCCGCCTATCGCCCAAAAATGTGGAGCGGCTGACAATGATCAAGATGAATCAGCACCTCATACCACCAGATTACAAAGTGCGAGAAAGCACGCCACATGAAGACGATGAGGACAGCAACGTAGATGAGGGGATTTTTTCTCTGTTCGGTGCCACTGACCTCATCCAGCCTGAATTCGCAGAGTATGATGACGAAATCTTGTTCTTATTCCCTGACACCGAGCCCTGAAAATGAGACAATCAATCAAGAACTTTCTTTTTCGTCCTTATTCACTTTTATTCCTGTGTGCTTTGTGTCTCTCTTTCTTTGTTTTGCACAGTTAATTTAATTCAAACTTTAATCACCTAATCCCAAAAACAAGACCATCATCAGAACTGTCTTCACTTGTTTGCTTATTGATTTGAAGGTGCCGCAGTCTACATTCCTCAGGTTCACAAGTTCTGAAGAACATGCTCCTCTATCCTCCTCCTCCAGACTGCGATTTCCCTCCAAGCAGAGTGCTGGATTACGCACAATGAAGAAAGACTCAGCACTTGTGGGGGTGTTGTACTTCTTTGCGGGTGAGTTGACGGTTTTGGGCCCATTGCTGTGAAGCTCTAATAATGGACAAAAGTGTTTTGGACCAAATATGAGGTGGAAATTTCTTGCCGTTTTTGCTGACTTGCTTGCCTTTGAGGTGCTCTTTGGCGGGGTTCCGGGGGTTTGTGTGTAATTTTTGGTGTCTGTCGAAGCACTGCTGCGACAGTCTAATCTTGATTGCATTTGCTTTTCAGGAAATCCGTGGTGGAAAACAGGAGTTATGATGATTGATGATGATGACCTAGCTGAACAGCGCGGCATTTGGAACGAAGGCCGAGAGATATTGTAAGTATGAGATTTAGCTTTTTCGCTGTTTGGGGGTGTTGTCGGGTGTTTTTTTGCGGGTGGGTTGGCGCCGGCGGGTCTTGCCTGGGGCATTCCTGGGAAGGTCTAATACCGGATACAAGTGTTTTGGACAAAATCCATAAGGAACAGCCTTTTTTTTGCCATTTCTTCAGACATCTTGCTCAATGTAGCGTTTTGGGGGGCTTCCTGCTGTTCGTGGGTGGGTTGCGGCCGGGGTCTCTGTCGAAGCACTGCTGCGACAGTCTAATCTTGATTGCATTTGCTTTTCAGGAAATCCGTGGTGGAAAACAGGAGTTATGATGATTGATGATGATGACGACCTAGCTGCACAGCGCCGCGTTTGGACCGAAGGCCGAGAGACATTGTAAGTATGAGATTTAGCTTTTTCGCTGTTTGGTGGTGTTTTTTTGCGGGTGGGTTGGCGGGTCTTGCCTGGGGCATTCCTGGGAAGGTCTAATACCGGCTAGAAGTTTGTTGGACAAAATCCATAAGGAAACACCAGTTTTTGCACTTTTTGTAAGTTAGGGTTCGTTAGGGTTAGCCCTAGCAGCAGGATTGCATGTGTTTAGGGGGGTTCTATTGCAACGCGGTTCTGTTGTTGTAGAGCACTGTTGGAGCGATGCTGGCTATGGATACTTTTGCTTGCAGGCAAGTGGTTTGAATACAATCCACGGTCTGTATTTGGGTCTACTGTTACTTTCAAAGTACGTTTTGTAACCATTTTTCTGCTAGGCATCGTTTTTGGAGATATGATTGGGTTCTTCTACATTTTTGCGACTGGCTTTAGTAAGGGTCTTGGTGGGAGCATTGCTGGGAAGGTCAAATTTTGTTCTAAAACACAGTAGTACACCCACCTTGAGGGGAAAGATCCGCTATAATATTTTGGCCATACTTATTGATCCTTAAAAAGGTGACTCAGACAGAGCACGCAATTTCAAAAATATTGTACTGTCTATTAGGGAAATCAAAGTGTCACTTTTTGAACCACACAGCGTACATACCTTTTATTTATTTATCAGTGGTATTGTAATAGCACTTCCTATTTTCCGTTCAATAATTACAGGCCGGGTTTCAGTCAACATCCGCCAGGCAGGCAGTGGACAGGGTGTCTCTTCTGTCAGTGTTCACCACCACATTGATGGACGAAGCGTCAGCTGGAATGGAGGAGTGCCGCCAATAAGAGGAATTGTTTGCTGCATGCAACTTACTTACCAATTTCAACAGGACAACTCCAACAACATACGCAATACAGATACAGTATCCATTGTTGTCTTTTATTCTATGAGTGTGACTGCTGCATGTGCTTACCTTTACTTTGTAACCAAAGATTGTCTGTAAACTCTGTATCTTCAATTATTGTTTGTCCATGCTCTGCTTTTTTTTTCTTCTCTCAACAAAACCTACCCAAAAAGAAACCCCCATTCCCATCCATTTTACAAACCCTAACCCTCTTCCCCCGGGCTGTGTTGTTTTGCTTGATGTCTGACTAAAATGACATCAATAATTCCACACACTTGCTGGGGAGGATAAGGTGATAGCAGCAACAGGCTGGTGAAGGAATACGAGGATATCTTCTAGACTTACTCAGCTTCAGTACTATATCTTCTAGTAGTAGTAGCCAATGTCAAATAAATTCAACGCAAGTACTAGTTATACTTGCAATACTTTACCATTTGTTAGGCTACATTATGGCACTGTTCTAGTGTACTGTCACCTGCTATTTTCTCGATCGTACCGTAACCGTTGTAATGCTACAGTAAGGAGTACAAACAAGGTTTCGTTTTCTTTTTTTCCATAGGCATGCAACTGCCACTGTGTCACACCACTAGTAACACCGCAATGAGGAAATGTCACCCGCCCAGGAATGACAACGTTAATCCCCATTTCACCTGGAGCCAGCCCTGGGCCTAGCCCTAATTTCTAACACAAATTACAGGTAAGATAAGCGTTTGGTGGGAGGTAGTATAATGGAGTATTATTTCGGAGTAGACAAGAGATTGACGGTTGTACTACTAAAGTCCTACGACTGTTCATGAAAACAAAGTTACTGTTACACCCCCGCCCCCCACCCACCAGACTGAAAAGCAGTAAAAAACAGGTATGGTCAGATAAAGTTGAAAAATATATTTATTTATCCCTAACAAAATAATCTCCCTCACCCACCCTAACCCCAACGATTGTCTCTGAAACGTCCCAAAACGATCCCAACTCCCAAATCCCACCCCCCAAAAGTCTATAAAAAAAGGGCAAGGGACACTCCACTATTGGAGGGTGCTGGTGCTGGTGCATGATGCGGCATGGGCATCATACTCCTTGCGGAGGGTGGCAAGCTCGGAGCGGAGGCCCTTAACCAAGGTCTTATACCTCAGGACCTCCTGCTCCAGGTTGGACATGCGGACTCGTAGGCGGCGTTGGCGTTCCTTGCAGCTCCTGTGGGGGGCAGCTGGTATTTCGGGTGCTTGGCGGTGGCGGTCGGCTTTCTTAGCCCGGCTCGGTCCCGCTGGTTTAGTCACGGAGGAGGATGCAGTGGTCACAGTCGAAGATGTTGCCCCGCTCGACTGCGTGTCCTCCTCCTCCTCCAGGGCCACCAGCCGCCGATACTCGGCGACTGTGGCCTCCAGCCTCCGTTGCCGGGCCAATCTAGCCTGCTCCCTCCTTGTTGTTGATTTGGAAGGAGCAACTATATGAAGAAAGAAAGACATAGTCTGTAACCAATGCTCCTTATTAATAACACAAAGTGATTGAGCCGAAAGTTGGGTCACAGAGTACAAGTAGCAAATTGAAAGCACAGTACATAACTATTGAGGACAGTATCTATGTAACCTCCCACTTCTGCATCCTTGCTCTAACAGTAGTGGTAGTTTAATGAACTAATTCTACGACCACTATGGACTTCCATTACAGTCGACTATGACAGTACACCAGTCTTATTCTTCTTCTTCTCTCTTGTTTAGGGAAATGGGTACGTTATCTTATGCAAGCCGGCAGAATGACATGGACACAGCACAGTGAAGTTGCACCCGAGAAAAAAAGTTGCACACCATGATGATGGAGACAGACTTGCGTTACTGTACCGGTCCAGTACATGCAGGTGGTGAAGCTATTACTTTTCTATTACGGGTGGCACTGAGAATACTCTGTTACAAGGGCTACTGCTTAATTAATTTACCTTTCACCCTACAGTGCAAATGAGTACTAGAAAAGGAAACTGAAGAAGCTAACTAATTTGATTATCTATCACTTCACATGGGACGTATTTAATGACAGATGAGATGACTTTAGGTGCTTTGCTTAATATTGAGTGAACACAGTGATACACCCACACATGAATGACGTACTACAAGTAAACTAAAGTTATTAAGAGAGGTACGGAGTGTCCACCGTAATAACCAGATATATGCTGTGAATGCAAACGCAATACAAAGTACTGCTACTATTCATGGTAGTATTGGACACATTTACAATTTCTTTTCCTTGCCTTCCCTGCACTGGGACGGACGTGCGGGTGCGGTGGTACATGCTCTTCAAGGTAACACTTACTTCACCTGGCGACCATCTTCTCTCTCTAGATACACATTTGCTATGTAAGAGTCAGAGAATACCATGCTCCAGGCATCCATTCATTCAAAGTATACGCACACATACAGTTTCTGTTTCACCCACCCAGGCTGCTGTCCTTCCACCCATCCTTGCTTCATCATTGACCCAGCCATGCACCATACCATATTCTTTCCTTCCCAGCCACCTCTGGGTCCAAGCAAACACATATCGTTCTTCTTTGCCAGCCATCATACAAGTTCGCGTCCCACTTACTTACACCCTTCTTTCGCTTTTCGTTCATCCCATCCATCACGTTCGTCTAAGAACTTATTGGGATTCTTCTCACCAAAAACTTCACAGCTAAGTCGAAGTACATTTCGAGGAGGCTACTACCTGGTTGATTTGTAATTGTAATACACCCGTGCAGAAAGCACACTATGCAGTCTTCAATCTCAATAAGTAAGGAATATATAGCTTACCTGTTTCCGCCACCACCGTTTGATCCCCCACAGGAACGGCCACCAGCTCTTCTAACGCCGCATCCTCCCCAGAGGCCTCCGAGTCCAAGTCCAACACAGCCACCTCCGCGCTGGCCCCGTCACCAGATGTTACACCTACAAAGTACATTTAAGAAAGTTAGAATACACCACTCACTACTATATAATATTTGGTCTAGGAGAAATGTTAAAAAAACAGAATACAATGTAATAATTTGTGACTGTCTACTCCATAGTAAAAATGTCCCATTTTCCAGGGAAGGCTGTTGTCTTGCTGCACTTTTATGCACAACTGATGAATGCTTGCTTTTGATTTTTAACACGCACCACTTTTTCTCCTAACAGACAGAAGCTTGACTCCTGAGTCCTAAGAACACGACCAGGATCAAGTTCAAAGTAGGTGAGAGTTCGGCTCGACCACAAGAAATGTGTCCAATTAATCGTCAGCACTAACCACTTTTCCGTTTACAGTTAAATAGTTTTATGACAAAGTAGATTTTAATAAATGTGTTTACTTTTAATAAAGCTTTTACACTTAAATAGACTCTGTGGTTTTTGTTCCTCTAGACTAGAGTGGATGAGCTAAAGGTTTTGGAATTTTTGCAAGCATGAGTGCCTCTGACACTTCTTGACTGTGCTGTGACTCCGTACTACTCTCTTGTCCTGCGTACGATAATCTAGAGATCATTGGGGATCTATAATCGGTGACTTCGGGAGCTGAATGACTCTGCCACACTATCTAGTCAGTAAGGAGACAGTGCATAGAGGTATTGCTGAATATAATGGGAGTCCAATGGAATTGCCAAATGTCCAATCTTAGTTAGCTACACAGACAGACTAATAAGAATAGTCTAGTAATACCACAGGGAGTCATATTCGAGGCAGGATAAGAATTTATATCCAGTCTACAAGAAGATCAAAGACGATTTAGAAAAAATCGAATGAGGAACGCTAGGAAAAAATAGGTACTGTTTAGTAAAATGTAAACTTACTGGGGCCAGCAAAGGAGCCCTCGCCTGCCCGATCCTGGCCTGCATCCTCAGCACCCTCCTCCTGTGTCCTCTTGCCCTTGGGGGGAGCTGATGTACAACATGAAAGAAAGAAAAACCATAAAACATGGATGAGATTTTTCAACCAAATCAAACATTTCAAAAGAACAATAACAACATATTTTGGAAAAATAGCAAATAGATAGACAACTATTCCACGGGATCTATCTCATGTGGTATACTACGTTATTCGTATTGCCTGATTTGCGGAACGTTGACTTAGAAAGTTCCTATGTAACTCAATAAACAGACTACTAAAGAGGTTTGCCTAGGCCTGGCACTGCAGGCAGTAGTGCGCAACACGTGACAGACAAAGTCCATCCTGCTTGCAGATCAGTGAATACTCAAACTATCAATCCACCCGCCACCACCGCCACTATTTCTTCTGATAGCCATGTGACTGTCTAAAGGAAGGACACTGGACTTCAGTCTGTTGGGGCTGATTTATAAGTCCCTTGCGGAAGTTGCGGCTGATTTTCCTCCATTGTTGCATGCCTTTTCTGACGCAGCGGCAGAACAAAAGACTCGCCATGGTGTTGGTGCGGCGTATATATTAAAAAAAAAAACACATATGGGCATATGGGCGATGCATCACGTTGTAAAGCCCTGCGCCATCAGGGGGCGTTCCGGCGCAAGGGAGGGCGTACCTGCGCAGGAACGAATCCTAAAAGTGGCTGAGGGAAATCTACAAGATGTCAATCAGTCATTTTTAGGACAATGATGCATGACTCAAACCCTGCGCGCTTGAAGCCGACGTACGGCTTGATGCAGCATTGGGGAGATAGGGTACCCCAGAGCATTGCTGGAGCTGCGCCATCGTTGGCACGCAACTCCAGCAATGCGCTGCCTTTACGGCACAGATGCGTAAGGCTTCTGTGACGTTTTGGGCCAATGGGTGGTGGTGGCATGGCACACAATTACTGCCGCATCCCTGCTACTTTGCAGGGATGCGCCGGTAATTGAAAATATGACCCTTACTGTCTAGCATTACGCAGTTCTTTTCTTTACAGTACACTGATACATAATTTCTCAGGCCAATGAAATGCTTCTGAACACAACATACAAAACAAAGAAGCATAGTAGCAAGCAAGGCTACTGAGAAGGAGAGCAGTGCACCTGAAAATGAAATGCATAGAAGATTTTGAAATATAATTTACCTCAATGTAATCGGCAGCATTATTGCTCTTGGTAAAGAACAAAGATTTGCAAATAACAGAGCAGGATAAAACAGAGTAGTAAATGTACTACTACTACTACTCACCAAGCCCGGGGACCTCTACGCCGAGCGCGTCCAGCAAGTCCCGCTCCCGGTCCATGACATCGGTCCAGCGGTGGGTGGCCTGGTTATATGTGCGCCGGACCCCAGAGATCTTGTACATGGCCCGGCACACCTTCTCCCACCGCTGGCGGCGCTCCCGGATGCCATAGCCGGTCGCGATCTTGCCGCCTCCCAGGATCGTCTTGGGGAGGCGGCGCTGGACATGGAAGATCAGTGCCGCCACTTCCTCCGCGCTGAAGATCTCCCTCGGGACCACTTGCTCCCCCCTTAAACGCCCGCACGGGAGCCGGGCACGGGGTGCGGGACCCTTCCCCTTCTCAGGGTGCTTCCCGGCTCCCTTTACCATGGTCTGGGCAGAAATAAACTTAAATGATAAAGAAGAAATAGAATAGTGAAGAAGAAAAGAAAAGAGTTTAAAAAAGTAGTTTAAAAGTAAATAAAAGCTGCAGAAAACACAAAAATATAGAGCTAGAAAAATAGAGGGTTAGATAATAAGTAAAATTAGATCAAAAAAACTTCAAACAAGCAAAGGATGGCAGAGATTGAGAGAGGATACAGAAAGCATGCCCAGAACCATAGCAATGAATGAGAAACAAGATGGCCGCGCCCGTTCACGACCGCGTGGGTAAGTTCGCGCGAGATTTTCCTTGCGAGTACGCGCGAAATTGTACTCGCGAGCAGCACACTTTGCGAGATTACACATAGCGGGCGGAAACGGAATTACGTCACGCCAACAAGATGGCCGCGCCCGTGTACGACCGATAGGGTAACTTGGCAAACGAATAGCTAGAAGCGCCTCGCGAACACGCGCAAGATCACGCGAACATACACGTCGCAACAAAAACAATTTTGTATTCGCACGTATTCGCGGCTTCCGAAATCGATCTCGCACGGATTCGCACCCCAAATATCGCGCGAAATTGCAAAAAAAACGATTTTAGCTAAAATGAAAGCAATGAGCAGGTGCAAAAGTTCAAACTTAACATTAGTAACATTCAAGGTAGTGCTTCCTGATGGGCCCCTCCAGAGTTTGCAACAATTCTATGACCCTGCTATGACCCGAACAGCAGGCTCATAGAATAGCACCATAAAGGTCCTGTAAAAAAAAAAATTCACTGCAACAAAAAGCAAATTACAGATAAGGAAGGAAGCAGGTGCCAGCCAGACTGGAACTTTCAAAATTACTGACACATTAATGAAACACAAATTAATTGATGGCAGTTGAAGAAGGGCAGGTGTGCTAGCTTTTTTCAACCACCATAATCTACAGTAATAAATAAACCTAATAGGTGCCTGTGAGGATGTACTAGAGGGTGGCATGGGTGTCCCAGAGGGTGGCAGTGGTGAAACAGAGGGTGCTGTGAACCTGTGATGATAAACCAGACGTAGAAACAACATAGTCGCGGCCGTTGCAAGCCGAAAAGTAAGTTCGCAATTGCGAACTTGTCCCAAAATCGGCGCGAACACGCGCCAACACAAAAAACGGAAAAATCCGCAAATCCGCTAGAGTTCGCGGATCTTCGCGGATTGCGAATCCGTAAATACGCAAGTTCGCGGATTGCCAATCCGCAAAATCCGCCCATGCTTAGCGGCAATCATGGCCTAAAACTACACAGCGTGAGGGGATTAGAGCAGCACCCCTACCTGGAGCTGACGGATACTTCTACCGGGGGCTGAGACTGAATTGGAGCACCTGCGGAGAAGGGGCTGTCCCAAACTTGCAGAGACCTGCGCTCATCAGGGGTGAGGAGGACCCCGTCTGAACCTGAAACAAGAACTGAGGGGGGCGTCCGCAGCAGAAAACGGTGCCCACAAGATATAAAGAACAGTAGTAGACTGGACATCCTTCACAAGGCGCAAATTAACGCATCAACAGCCACCTGCGTGGGACTGTGTTGGAGACGACAGTGATCGCGGACCTGAGCTGGACCCTGCTCAGGGCAGAAAATTACACTCCTGCCTGGGGATAACTGATCCCATAGTTGAGAGCTCCATTAAGAAACCCAAGACTAGGAAGGATGGCTGCATCTATGCCACCCCGCGCACACTGGTAGGAGGGGTGCCCCGACCACACCAGCGATGTGCAGTGAACACTGGGGGGAGAACAGCCACTATAGAAGAGATTGGCCGTGAGTGGCGAGACCAAGAGGTAGCTGAACCATAGGGACAACCCAGATACAAAAAGAATAAGAGCGAGGGGGCTGACCAGAGAGGACGGAGGCCCTGAGAACATTACCAGGAGGACACAAACGGGGGTCCAAGAGAGAGACTCCAACACCCTGTGAGCGAAAGTGGGAAGCCAGCGGAGAAGACACTGATCCCAGAACCTGACAACCAACTCTTGGAACTGCGGGAAGAACAAGGCATGGCCACAAATCTCCGGTACAGAGAGACCATACAACAGAACGCAGAAGCAGAGCAGAATACCGCAACTGGCTCAAGAGCAGAAGAACACTGACACCCAATCCAAGTGTCCCCTGAGAGCGAGAGGACCACAGCAGTGAGCAGCACAAAGCCGAGCGAATTATTGAACATCGGGAAGAAAACTGCCTACAACACTGATGCCACGCGCTGCATGGAAGCGGATAGGGACCCTGCTAACTGGGCCCGTCTGAGCAGATATGAGCTGAGGCACACAGAGATAACCTAAGATGCAGGACTATTAACACAGCAAAAACAATGGGCAAGTCCACCAAAAAGAAAGTACTTGAGCAGGAAGAAGCAAATAGGCCAAATACGACCAAGGAAGTGCCTCCATAAATGGTGCATTCAACAGAGGATCCCACCCTACAAGATATACCGCACGCTATTACAACAACTAGGGAAGCCCTAGAGCATAAAATAGATACTATCGGAACAGAGCTTAGCCTGCTGAAAGATGATCATAAGAAACTGGCACAGAAAGTTGCCTCTAATGAACGCACGCTTACTGAAGTGACTCCTAATGCAGCAGCGATGCAGAAACACCTGCATGACCTGGACTCAAAAGGTAGAACACTAGAAGGCAGAGCAGAAGATGCTGAAAACAGGTTGTTGTGCAACAACGTTCGAATTGTGGATATGCCAGAGAAAATTGAGAGAACAAATACAGTGAAATATGTTGAGGACTGGCTGCAAACAAACATTGCCCCGAGGGCCTATCCACATTCTTTGCCCTTGAAAGGGCACACAGAGTCACCACCAGACCTCCCCTGCTGTGAGCCACCCTTCAGCCGATAGTCATGTGCCTTCTCCACTACAAGGACTGGGACTTTGTTCTAGTACAGGCGTGCAAAGGAGGAGAGCTGAAGATTAACAAAGTGATTGTGCAAATATTCCCAGACTTCTACAGAAAGGTCCAGCAACAATGGGCATCTGACCTGGCGATCAAAAAAGCCCTTTGAGAGAAGAGAATCCAATATGCAATGATCTTTCCAGCAAAACTGAGAGTAGTGACCCCTGGCGGAACAAGATTTCTTCCAACTCCACAAGAGGCATGGGATTGGTTTGACACCCAGAACGGACCGAAGCCTACCGCAGAAGAAAGAAAACAGAGGCGCTGACAAAGGAACTCCAGGGTAACGCAGCCTGAATGAAGCTCAGCCATGTCCTCCCAGGATGAGGCTCAACTAGGACGCTGCAGAGTGGTAGAGGCAGTGATCCGCCTGAACGGGATCCAATCAGACCACAAAACAATGGACCAGACGTCCCTTCATATGGACTCGGAATCAGATCGTGACTCCAATGCATCTGAGAGAAATAGCTTGAAACTGCTGGTGGTCCTTCTGGCCACAGCAGACGAGATAATATAGAACCACGGGAGTCATCTGCCAAAGAAATATGAGATGAAAATCTTAGCATCGACACCGGAACAGAACTAAAGAGCAATGGAAGTGCACCAAACATTCCTCCTGAGCACTACAGCATGCCACAACTATGGAAGCCAAATAAGTGCCCAGCCACCTAGTCCATTGCGAGGCACCCCCTACATTGTCGACTATTGTGGGATTATCCCATTGCCATTGTTTGGACGACTAGCACGTTGCTACTTGTCCTGGGGAGTGGGAGTTGGGGCTGTTGGTTGTTGTGCTTGTTATGTTATGTTATGTTATGTTACGTTGTTTTTGTATAGCGTACGGCTACTCGAACTGGAGTGTCCCGACGCTTTTTTTTCCCACCAACGGCTGATAAAAGGTAACATAACACAGTAAAAACAGAGAGAAAAAAAAAAAAAATAAACTATTTCTAGATCCCACTTATGTGTGGGATCTAGAAAGTCACACTAGCAGATTACAGGAATAACCAGGAAAAGGGTTGGGAGAGGAAGATGGGAGTGCAGGGTGGGCGAGAAGGGTAAACATTCTTTTCATGCTGTATACAGATGGGTAGCAACCTAGCATATATATGTATGACGTGGAATGTCAGAGGTATGCATACGATGACTAAACAATCCAAGGTGTACTCTTACCTGCACCGGAGAGGAGTACAAATAGCACTCCTACAAGAGACTCACCTCACAGCATCAGAAGGTCAAGCACTCAAGAGGCGATGGTGAGGTCAGGCTTACTTCACTACGTATTTGGCGTATGCCAGGGGGCCACTCATATGGGTACAAGCAGGGGTCCCATTCCAACTCACAGGTACTAACATTGATACAGAAGGGAAATATGTGGCTATAAGAGACCGACTAGAAGGGAAAGACATAACGCTGATCAGCTTATATGCCCCCAATAATGACCAGTGTTCCTTTTTTGCGTCAATGTCGCGACGCTGGGCTCCATGGCTCACGACATCGAAACTAATTGGTGGGGATTTCAACTGTGTGTCTGACACCCAGCTGGACCACTCGCATCCCCCTCTACTGGACTCCCAGATGACTCAGACAGCTAGGATGTTCTCTGACTGGCAACAACAGTGGAACCTGGCAGACTCCTGGAGACGTAAAAACCCACAGGATAGGGACTATTCCTTCTTCTCTGGCCTTCATGAGGTTCATTTATGACTCGATCTATACCTTACCAGCCCTGATATACACAATCTCATTGGGATGATTGAGTACCTACCCCGCACTATCTCAGACCATAATCCTGTTCTACTGCACTTTCGATGGGACCCTCAATACCCACCTGGAGACCAAAGATAGACTACTGGAGCACCAGGTCTTCAGAGAACTGATCAGAGCCAAAATTAACCAATATTTTGCATAGAACACGGGAACAACATCTACCCCCCAAATAAAACAGGACGCCTTTAAGTCTGTAACACATGGGCACTGCATTGCTGAATTCAAAGGGAACCTACAGATATTACTAACTGAGGTTGAGAGGGCAGAAAACCAACTAAGAGACATTGAGCGCAAGCGGCCAGGGCACCCAGAGCTCCCTCTGGAGATGTTAGAGGCAAGGGAGGCAGTAGCGACCCAAGTAGAAAGATTTAGATGCTTTGAATATAAGGCCTATATGGACAAAACCCATGCTCAAAGAGACAAATCGGGGTCACTCTTAGCATGGTTGGCTAATCCCAGCAAACGAGGCTCCTATATCCTGGAACTGGAGACTGTGGGAGGAACAAGGACCTACACGCCAGCAGAGATTAATTACATCTTTGTAGACTACTATTCCACTCTCTTTACCAGCTCAACCACATGTGGGCTGCTACAGATGGACACATTCCTAACTGAACAACAGATACCACAGATGTAAAGCATGCCATCATTTCGGAATTTATAGTGTATTAATTGAAATGTCCATGTAGATTGTGTTATGTCAGAGCACATGTTGGCAGTCCACAAACATATTTTACAAAATGTACTTGCCATAAAAAAATAATGCTTCAACATATCCAGTAGCATGTAATTTTGAGGAGACACATAGGGGCCGATAATTATGCAGCTCATAAAGGCTCCAACCTACAGTCAAAGCCTTTACAGCCGCATCATAATGGGCCCTTCAGTTTCCTTTCCGACTGCCTCATTTTGATGGAGGCACTCGGAAAGGAAACTGGACCGTCATTCCGGCTGGCTTCCGATGGGCTCAGAGAGCCTGTTGTCAGTCCGAAGCCTGCCTGTAATTTTAAAAGTGGGTATTTCCAGCCTTGAGATTACGATGACGGTTTCCGACATGGTTTCCATGCCAGCCTTTCCATGCCAGCCGTTCCATATGGAAACCATGTTGAAAAGCGTCTTTGGGGGTGCCACCAGCAGGGCCCCCTTGGGTGCACGGCCTCTCGTTGGAGGCCGAGGTGGCACTAGTTGATCCCTGCATCCTGTAACAGACACCTTGAGGTGCCTGCTTCGGAGTGTAGGGATGAACCACACCTCCTATTTTACTATGCGAGCATGCATTACGGACGGTTTATGGACATTCTTATAGTAAAATATAAGAATGTGACAAACAGTGCTATGTCGCATCCTAAGGGGAAGGTCAGGACCACCAACTGGGTGTCAGTTGGTCCCATGACCCATGCGGTGTCCGGCTGAGTGATTCTACCCTACATCGTAATGACCCCCATCATGGTGACCTAAGGGTATTGACATACTGTGTAATTAATGCAGTGGCTCCTAGCATTAGAGGAGGAACTAGAGAGAAACAGTTGAGAAGACTAGATTCTTGTTATATCATTGGGTTAGACACCAAGACACCTGGTGGGTTTAATGTGGGAGAAGATCTTCATACACATCTATAACTAGACATAAAAACAATTTCTCTGCAGAAGTACCTCTGAGACCTGGATAAGCAATTGCCTTTCAAATGAGATAAATAGGGTTTTAATTCACATTTTGTAAAGTACACTTTAAGAGACTGGTCAAACATATTGGAGGAGTAAAAAATGTAGTTTGCCGACTTGGGCTGAGCTACATAATTAGTGGCAGCACAACTGACACGAAGGATGTGTTATTCAACTTTCACTGGACAACTCAGAAAACACCGCAGTTTTTTCTTCTCTTGAACTTTCTTGAAATAAACACATTAAAACAGCTCTGTAATGAACCAACACACATCAAAGGCTCTACACTCGATGATATTATCACTAAAAATAAACTAGTCTCTCTCAGTTTCATCTTACCCATCAACTGATCAGACCACCACCTCATACTGTTCAATATTGATACCAGCATCAGACCACTCACAGACCTAACAAGGAAACCTAAGCAGTGGGCCAGAAACCTCAAACAAGTCCCAATGAAAGACCTGGAATCCAAGATTCATGAACAATTACAGAGTCTCCCTTCCACTCATACCGTTAATGGACTCACAGACCACTACAACACAGCAATGTCGTAAGTTCTAGACCAAGTGGCACTGCTCAAATTAAAATGAGGGAGATCAACCCAATCAAAATCTTGGTTTAACTCTGATCTGAATAATGAAAGGAGATAACTCAGACAAGCAGAAAGAACATGGAGACAAAATTCCTTGACAATCCACCTAGCTCTACCTACAACTACAAGGCTGTCATATAAGAAGCACTTTTTAGAGAAAAAAGCCTCCTTCTTCTGCAGCAAACTTGGCTATGCAAAGAACAGGCTCAGGGAACTTTTTAACATTGTTAAACGACAAACCACTCCTCCTTCCCCACATGAATAATCGCCACTAATGAACAATGTGAAGAAATTATCAGCTTCTTTACTGACATAATCGCAAAAATTGAGCAATCCTTAAGTCTCCAACCTACCTTCCCTCCTAACCGCTGACACTGACTCACCCCCTTCCATGGCAATTCCTACACCTGAACCTATCAACAACCAAATGGCCACAAAAGGAACTATCAACAACCATCTGAACACCCAATTGAAAAACAATGCCAATTGGACAGACTTCAAACCCATGACAGAATTTTAAGTCTTCAATATAATTGCGAAACTAGAGCCCACTTCACACACAAAGGATCCCCTCCCTTTCACAATAGTACAACATCTCAACCACATAATTTTCCCTTTCTGGACAAAAATCGTCAATATATCTCTCCCCTCGGGATGTATACCGGATTCTCTCTATCTAGGACAAATCACACCCACACTCAAAAATCCCAGGCCAGACCCAAATGATCTCAACAATCTCAGACCTATCTCCACTCTCCTGTTCCAAGCCAAAACTTTGGAAAAATGCATCTTACAGCAACTTAACCCTCATATAGGGAAATTCAGCCTTCATGTCTCCTTCCAATCAGGGTTCAGGAAAAGGCTGTAGCACAGAAACTGCCCTGTTCAATATTTCAGATGACATCCATAGATCGCTGGACGAAGGAGACGCTTGCCGACTTATCCTTCTTGACTTATCAGTGGCCTAAACGAGAAATGTGCATGCGTAGGCAAGCGCGCATGCGCAGATCACCCTGAGACGGCGAGGAAGAGGAGGACAGCAGCCCGGGGATGATGCAGTCAAGGTAAGTCTTTATTCTTTTACCTTGAATGTATTTTTAATTAATTCTTAACAGAGGGGGTGGAGGCGGTTGGCAGAGCGGAGTTTGTTCCCAACTCCGTGGACCTCCGTGTAGTCCCGCTCCGCCAGCTCCACCCAGGGTTAGTCCCAGTGTTTAATTTGTAAAATATTAAGTGCAGGTGCTCAAATTTTTTTAGGAGGCCACACCCACATTACCGGCTCCACCCACTTCATCCACTGGCTCCACCCACTTACTCTATTGGCTCTACCCACATCCTCAACTGGCACTTCGGAAAGCCAGATGTAATACCCAGTGATTCCATGATATATAGGGGGGTCATGTCTTTAAAAAATAAATATACTGGGTCATGTCCATCAAATATCCAGGTGCATTAGGCTTACACAGTCATCATATGCACTATAACATCTCCAAATTCACTGCACACGCACTGCAATGCACATGGCTGCGACATAATCTATCCTGCAAACATAGGTAGTGTACAGTGGTAGGTGGTGTTCTCCACAGAGCTGAAGGTGGGATAGTGGTGTGTATGAGCTGCTGCTTTAATAATAGGGTTCCTCTTAAGTGGTTGTTTTTGGCACCCTCGAGCAAAGGGGCGAGAGGGACTTCTGCTTTGACTGGGGTGCAGTGTGCTGTGAATGAGGGAGGACTGAGGGAGTTGCTTTCAGGGCTGGAAAGACAGAAACTTCCTGAAAGCAGCATCCCAGCCACCATTGGAACGGGGTTACTAACCCCTTCCAATCTAGTAGCTCAGCCCCTCCTAGATTCATATTGTGCACAGAGCTTACAGTTAGTCTATTAAATCAAACCAAATAAATGTTTTTGTACAGCAGGAATGCTGAACTCACAAATTGGAACATGCTCTCCGAAGTGATGAAGAAAAAAGTGGCTATGAAAAATAAAATATTTGCATAGGATGACATAATGAGACCAGTTTATGGGTCATGTACAGGACAGATCAAAAGGATTCTTCAAGTTAGCATACCTGGGGGTTATGATTTTTCGAGGTCTTCAGAGGTATTAATATGTGGATGGAGCCCCTGTCTCAGTAGGACTCTGAAAGCTCTTTCTTGTTGATCACTTAAGGTCAAGCACCCTTTGAACTGTGCAGGCAGACAAAACAATCATTTGCAATGCAATAGGTCTCACATTTACGCAAGTTTAAGCTATTGGTAGTGTAAATGACAATGCGTTTTATTTATGTTTTAAAAACCAAACCTTACATAAAAGGCATTGTCATTTACATGCCTATAGCTCAAATTCGCATAAATGCAAGACCTGTTGCATTGCAAATTAATTGTTGTTTGGAGTATTTCGGCTGACATGTTGTTCTTTCTACAATAAAACATGGCGGATCAGGTAACAAGCCAAAGAGCGTAAAGTGTGATTAGAAAAGAAGGAAGAAGGACGAGTTTGTTATTTAATAGGGTGAAAGTAACATCATTATGCATATTCCATTTGAACAAGTGAAACAGGCATTCAAACAAGTGAAACAAGTGAGTCGAAAAAAACAAACATGAGTGAAACTACAACTTAACAGCCTGAAAATTAAAATGAATTACAACAGTTTATAAAATAAAACCACTTACCACCAGATTGGGTAACTTGATAGACCATGAGTCAGTCTACACACAAACAGTGTACATTAAAAAAAGGCCATCTTAAGAGTGTTTTAAAGCAGCTAGTGGTGGGAGCCTGGGGAGAACACAGCAAGGGGAGATGAGGTAGCAGGGGCACGGAAGACACGAGACGAAAACAAAGCAGTATTAAGCAGTGACTTGGAAGGTACTAACAGTCTTGTTAAATTACTTATGGATTGAACATCGGGTTCTCATTTTAATCACGCCATTATCCACAATATGTTTGTTTGTCACTTCGTATTTTCTGTCAATGGGGAAACCTGCAATATGTCCTTTAAGTGGATCGATAAAAAGATTACATAAACATATTAAAACGAAAACTTTTTTTTTATCTGAAAGGAAATTCGCACTGCGATGTTGTGGGCCCTAAGGTGACATTGCAGGGAAAACAAGGCAGACAATGAAGTGCTCAGTGTAACTGGAGCGGTTTGTCTAGCTGAAGATGATCATTAATCATCATGGCATGGACGGCAGGCGCATGGTGGCTACTCTACGTCGCACTTGCTACTACACTACTTGTTTAGTTAACTAACTTCCTGCTTACATCTACTTAAACTTAGGGTTTGTTTGTTGACGTGGTGGGCCGGGCGGCTGGCCTGGATTACTAAAAATCTGTATGTGTTTGCATTCGATATAAAATGCATTCTTTTGTTTATATTATTGCGCTAACATTTTAAGGGCAGAGGTGAACTACTACCGCTGACGCACGCTGACGCACGCAGACAATGTGCCAGGCAGGTGCTCATTCTACAGTAGACTAGCATACTTTTTCAAGGAATGGGGGGTGTAGGATCAATGGAAAATCAGGGGAGGGGGCCGGGGACCGGGGACCGGGTGGGTTGTCAGTCAGTCAGTGTTCGAAAATACAGCAAAGCCAGAAGAACGCAGACACGCAGTGACTGCAGAGTGCAGAAAGTGCACTGCGGTGCGTGCGTTAACTGAAAAATAAGGGCACACTGGGTCAGGCGGGCCTGCAGTGCCTGCCTCACCTTGTGCTGCAGCTGGTGCCTGTTTACTGTAGTATGGCCCCACTACTACTGCTGCCTGCGATCCTCAACCAACGTAGTTGTCGGTCGTCGCTAGAGACTTAAGTTGAACGGCCATTGATTGAAGTACCAGTCACGTTTACTCAGTGGTGGGGTGCGACCGGCCCGTGCTCGGCAATGGTAGGGCGTGGCAATGCGCAATCGGAAATCTGCGCACGCTCATGCTGTCTGCTGCCGCCCAACCCCCGCAGAAGAACCAAAATCCAGCCCATCCCGCCCGTCCAGCCGGGAACACTGAACAAAGGGCAGCGCGGCCACGGAACATAGAGATTTCATTGCACTGACTCTGATTGATGAGAATGAGACAGACGGACGAACTCAGCAGCAGACACTGTAACATAAAATAAAAGTAACACACTGTGATACACACAGCCAAGTACAGTAATAGAGGTCAGGTAAATTATTATCAAAGAAAGTCAATGACGTGCTGCAATGCATGTAGACCCGGCCCTGTTAATTAAGTGCCGGTGCTAAGCACCGGAAAGCACCGGCACAAATCTCTCCAAACTTGGCTATGGGAATGCCATCCTCACAGGGACCCCGAAAACTCACCTCACCCCCCTTAGATCAGTTCTAAACAGGGCTGCCCAGCTCACAACTGGTATGAAACGGTTTGAACACATCACACCTGCCCTCAAGATACTCAACTGGCTTCTCATCGAAGGAAGATGTACTCACAAGACTGCCTGTATTACCCACAAAGCCCTTCATTCTCATACCCTGACTATTTAAACAACAAACTCACAAAAGCAGGAAGAACCAGAACTCTGAGAAGTTCCAACACACGTCTTCTTGTTCCTCCCAAGCAAAAAAAGAAAACAACCCAGACTTGCTCTTTTTCTGGAAACAGACCCATCGTATGAAACTCTCTCCCCAGAGATCTTCGATGCAACCCCTCTTTCTCCTGCTTCAAACAAAACCATAACCTACATCTCCTCCACACATACTTTAACGCATAAGCAAACTGAACTATGTTTAAATATTCTATCTTTCTAAAGACTAAAAACAGCCTGTGACAGTCAATTATTTTTTATTTGTTTTTCTCTACTGTGTATTATGTATTTCTCTCCCTTAACTCATACTGTGCTAATTGACCACATATGGTTAACCATCATCATTGCCTTACTTTTTTTCCTTGTATATTTTTTGTGTTGATTTTGTGTTGATTTTAATCTAATATGTCTCTCATCATATGCTCAGCAACTTGATTATTGTCTTATTCATTAATATGTAAAGCGCTCTGATACCTACGGGTCTAGCTACGCTATTTAAAACCTATTTTTAAAAAATGCAGTGTGATTGAAATACCCACTTGGGATTAACCACAAGTCAAATGTAAATTTTCACAAATGGTACTTATCAATAACAATGATGTAATCATTTTTGTAAGCATGACTTTTAATGTTTCCCAAATATATTGAGCAATGCACAAGAATGGTACAAATTGTATTATTGATGCCGGATATATAATAAAATATTAAAACCTTGCAGCAGTGAACACTCTGAAAATATTGTTAAGTAAAGAAAGACCATGACAAGATCGTAACAAAAAACTACCAGTCTGTTTTCACTTACTATGATTTTCATGTCACGATTGAAACTAGCAAAAGAGTGGTTGTATGGCACCACAATATTCATGAACAAGACTGGAGGCAGCCGAAACACGAACAATGGTGGACAGACATCATAAAATCTGTGAGCAACCACACGCAGCATCGTCATCCTTTGTGGTGAAGGGGTATTGGATTATTACACGGAGCGTTCTTGTTGAGTCTGAAGAGATGACGCACCTTTCACTTTGGTGTGAGGCGGCAGTCAATTAGAGGGCATTGAAAAAGGAATATATATATAAATATATATATACTTAAAACAAGGGTTACAAATATGTTTGCTATACAAACCCAACTTAAACTACACAAACATTAAATATTCTAAAGTTATACTTATATTTTTAATTTATCATTTATGCTCCACTTTCTAATTAATGTCATACACTTTCAAATTAATGTCATACTTGTAACTCACATTTAAATGTACTAACGACCATAACATTTATATAACTCACGCACCTCCGTACAGTCTTCTCACCTCACTCGCCACACTACATAACTATAACTTGCCACTGTACCATGCTCTGTGTTCTGCCACATTATATAATTTCAGATGCCATAAGTGTTGTTATTAATACAATCATTTCACATGCTCTAACATCTGTAATATGCAAGGGTACAGGAGGTGCATGGAGAAGGGGCAAGTTATAGTGTTTTTTTGTGAATTTCAATGGTTCTTCTAATGTTCATAACAAATTTGGAATATTCATCCAGTTTAGTTTTGTGGAGTGGAGTGCTGTGTTATTAAGTGGAGGGTAGTACAATATAATGGAGGAGAGTGTTTTAATGTCATAGTATAGTGTATTGTGGCGTAGTGGAGTAAAGTGGTATCAGGATGACTGGATCAGTGTACAGTGGAATGGCACACAGTGGAGTGACATAAGGTGAATGAAGATACAGTACAGTGGTGTATATTGGAGTGATATAGAGTGTAGTGGCATATGCTACAGTGGTATACAGTGTGATAGCATACAGTGGAGATTACAGTGGCATACAGTGGTCTGGTACAGTGGAGTGATGTAAAGTGGAATAGTGGTACACAGGAGTGTGGTATAGTGGAAAACCATCAAATGAGTGGCGGACAGCTTAGTGGTGAACTGTGGGCTTACGTAAAGTTATGGGTGGTACAGTGTAGTGTAGTAAATAAAAATTTCATAGAGTGCAGGGGTCCATATTGGAGTGCCGTACAGTACAGTGCTGCAGAGTGGAATAGCGTACACTACACTGGGGTACAGTACAATAGGGTGCATTGTTGTGGCATATACTGGAGTACCGTAAAGTGTCGTGTCATACAGTGGCAAAGCATAGAATTGAGTAGTCTTTAGTGCAATAATGTTCAGTTTAGTGGTGTAGAATCCTCAAACGTATATTGGAATGGCATTTACTGGAGTGCTGTACAGTAGAGGGTTGTACAATTGACTTGGGTTAATTATCAACTCGTAGAGTCCAGTAATATACAGTGAATAATCTTTTAGTCCAGTGGCACAGAATGTAGCCATGTAAAGTGTAATACTATACAGTGGTGTATATTGTATTTCAGTACAATGGAGTGCCATGAAGTGGAGTAGCATACCCTTGAATTGCCTTCTCTCCAGTACCGTACTATGAAGTGCGCCATAGTCGAATAACATATTGAGGAATAGAGTAAACTAGAGATGTGTACAGTGAATAGCATACAGTTGTGAGAAGTTCAGTGTAGGAGTGTCCTGAAACTGGCCTACACAATAGTGTAATAGAATACAGTGGTGAACAGTATAATAGCACAAAGTACAGTGTTGTAGACCGAAGTGGTGTTCAGTGGAGTTCGGTGGAGTAAAGTGGACTAACATACAGTAGATTAGCGTACAATATAAGGGTGTATACTGGAGTGTCGCAAAGTGGACAGGCTTACTTTAAATAGCATACAGTGGAGTGCTGTAAAGTGTATTGTTATACAGTAGATTGGCGTAAAGTGGAGTGTGTAAGTTATAGGGGAACGTAGGGTGAAAGTGTGTGAAAAAGTTTCTATTTTATATCTGCAAAATCTTTATTAGAATATATAAATGTAAATGTTCTGGTTGTAAATGCAAATAGTGTATGTAATTGTAAACTTATATGTTATATAAAATGTATATATATATTGTGCTATGTTGTACCGTGCTAAGTTAATGGTATACCATGGCACATGGGGCTCACAACTGGGCATGTGATTGGTTCATGGCTGTGTTCACCGAATGTAAATATCAGCCATATAGTTTTTTATCACAAATTACCATTATTGTGAGGTCCGTGTTTTGCTGAATTATGGATTAGGGTGTTACCCGTAATTAAGTATTATGTTTTATTGTTAGTAACAACGTATTGCCACTTCATTTCATTGGTATTAGATTACCTTTTTTGTTTGTAAATGTGTAAATGTCATCGACCTATGGATTTGAAAAATATTTTCTCCCTTAATAATTTTGGACCTGTTTGCTGAATTTCCGTGAAATTTAGCATACTTGTTCCACCATTTCTTAGTGGAAGGAGGGATAGTTTAGGCAAGGGATCCAAAGAAAAAAGGAGGTTACCCAAAATGTTTTTAATTGCAATGGATTTCACATACACTTTTGTGTTTTCCATTTCACAAAAAACGTCAGTCGCATTTTGTTTCAATGTGGCAGGATTACATATCATAGTGCCCACATGATTATTTTTTGTAGGTTAGGTAAGAAGTGTAACTATAAAACAACACAAGAGGGTCGAGGCAAGAGAAATCTGCACCTGTTAACATAAGTAGGTGGCTGGTCTTGTGATGGTGCTTTTAAAACCAGGGATTACAACCCTATTTATTCCCTATTGGGCACACGTCCAAATTACAAACAGACTAAATTTGGAATCAGCACCCATCCAAAAAGTATCATAATAAGTCTTTTTATTATTCTTTGGATTTACTCAATAACGAAAAGACTTATTATGATACTTTTTTGATGGGTGCTGATTCCAAATTTAGTCTGTAAGAAGTGTAACTACTTTATACGTTTTAAGGTATTTAAAGCTAGTGATATCTGTTCTTGAAATAGTACCACAGAGCATATTGATTACAAGTCATAAGCTGAAGTTCTTATCAATGGCTTAAATTAGAGCTATGCTGTTTTTAGGTATAGTTTGCACCTGTTCTGCTTTACACCTGTAGGTAAGTATTTGGTGTTGTTCTTTTGCCCTATTATTACTTTAATAAATTGGTAATAGGTAGATCAAAATATTTATACGTTTCTATATATTTTTAATTTTTTAAATACAGAGAGCCCTGTATTACCGTGGTACCACAAAAACATTTTATAAGGTTAACGTTTTTCAATTTTAATTTCCATAAATTTTTATAACAGTGCACCTTGAACTGTTTTTTTTGTAAAGTTGCACTGTAATTTATATTACTTAGTGCGCTACTCCGTACACTTTTATAATACAAATTTGTATGTGTAAAAAAATTAAGAATACACTTTAGCACTCTATATTTATAAAATATAATGTCTTATAGTGTATGTGCAACTTTTTTCCCTTTTTTAAGATATTTTTTCAGTACTGTGGTACTCCTGCGGTTCTCCTGATTTTGAAAGAAAATATATATAAACGTATAAATATTCTTCTAAACCAGGGAGGGGATCCATCTGTATAAGTGCTGCAGAAAACGGGTTCGTTTTCTCTTTGGCGGTGTCCGTACACGAGAGACGACGACCGGGAACCAACAGAGGAGGGATACCGCACCACGGCACACCGCCAAAGAGAAAACGAACCCGTTTTCTGCAGCACTTATACAGATGGATCCCCTCCCGGTTACTGCCTGATACGCACCCGCATTCAGAGCGCTAATATTCGAAGACGCTGACCTACCCAATAGGGCGGAATTTAGCAGCAAAAAGTGTATCTTGCACGTGACTCCACTGGATACACCATTCCTACTCAGTCACAATTTTGATTCTTAATGACATAGTGTCTCTCTCTTATCTACCTACACAGAACACAACCACGAGGTCCAGACTAGTCTTAACCCATACGTTTGGAGTTGAGTCTTAAGCCCTGAAGAGTCGTGTTGACTCAACTATACACGACGAAACACGTGTCGGCTAACTGTGATATTCCTCAAGTCTGGATACAAATAACAATTAGAATTGTGTGAGTCTTGAATGATTGTTTCCCGCTGTTCTTATTTTTTTATGACCCACACCGACGCTCTTGGGCCCCGAGTGCTTTTTAGACGCACCCAGGCCAAGCCACACACTGCGTTCGGCCCTTTCAGACGCACCCAGGCCAAGTCACACACTGCATTCGGCACCCCCAGTATGTGTGAGACAACGGGCAGTCCCCCAAGGGAGTCTTGCGAATGGTTACTTACCACGCTTCGAGGTGAACGCCTTTGTGATGCCCCCAGCACACGGCCACAGCAGACGATCTGATTAATGTACGACCCAGATAACATGAAGTGCGGAACGTAGCACACCACCCCAGCGTTTGTCACGCCCCCAGCACACGCCCACAGCAGAACACAGACACACCCACAAGGGACTACTTTGCTGGCATGGTTCTTTTACCTTTTAAATGTATATGGTGGCCGTGTGCATAGCCTATGTCCTTCTGCTGCAACTGCCCATTCCAACGCTGTATTGGGTGTTGTGATTGGTGCTGTGGTTACTGAGATTACCCGCCTCAAAGGTTTGGGCTCTCTCTTTATAATATTAGTATGGATATAGATATATTGATACCCCTCGTTCCTTTTCGCCAGAATTTTCAGCGCTCTCTCACCGGTTCGTACATCACCGTGGCAGAACCACGCCGCATTTAAATCCACAACCAATTCCCCCAGCTGGGAGAAAAACGGGGCGAACTCGCGTTTGTCTTCACTTATGTCCTTTTTTATTTAATCCTCACAACATGGAGTTTCTCAAGCAGGTAGGCACAAATCTACGCGTTTCGGTATAGCATATCCCTCTTTCACGATCTATTTGGCTCCAGGCTCTCAGTCTCAATATAGTGAGTCACATTATTACATCATTTCCTGTTTGATGTTATTTTGGCCGTCGGCCTTCTGGATGATGTAGTTTTTTGCAATTTGTTTTATACATTTTTTTATCCGTCTGCATAGCCTATGTCCTTCTGCTGCAACTGCCCTCTCCAACGCTGTATTGGGTGTTGTGGTTGGTGCTGTGGTTACTGAGATTACCCACCTCAAAGGATTGGGCTCTCTCTTTATAATATTAGTATGGATATGGATTATTCTATCCTTAACATGTGTGCAGGTCACTACATAGCTTCATATAAGCTATTTGATAAGATGCTTATGCGTCTCTGATTTATTTATCTATCACAATATGGCATTCAGCAAAGAGGGGTTGAAGGAGGGAATAGTGGGTAATTCCGTCCTTTGGGGTTGGGGATTGGAGACTTCTTTTAGGCATACACTTTACATGGACTCTAGATCCTTAGATGCTATGAGATTTATTCAGACGCTTTTCGTTTTGGCTTCGGTGTGCACAGCACAAGTCACTTTAAGGCACTCTAGATACTGTAGTTGCACTTTTGATGCAACCTACAACTAGGGATGGGATTATAAGGCTTTTACTGCTGTTTGAAATACATATGCGCCTTAGAACGCCCAACCTGCATAGAGCACCTGCAAAGCGAGTCTGGGGGGGTACAGGCTTGCAGGCTAAGTCCACAGAGTTGGGTTATGATTGCACTACTCACTTTAGACATTGCAAGCACTTTATGTCCCTCACATGGAGACTTAGGTCACTTTTGGGAAATGTATGTGCACCTTAGAAGGCTCTATTTGGATACAGTGTCTGCTAAGAGAGTCAAGGGAGGGCGTCAGGTTTATGGTCTGTGTTGTACATCATTGATTTACATCGCCACTAGTCACTTTAGATATTTTAGGTATTGAATATATTTTATATGTACTTAAGACTTCCGGCTGTTACAAATTCAAATTGGGTGTTCTATGTACAACACAAGTCACTTCATGCACTTTCTTAAATGCAACTATGATAGCTGCTATGATATCTGATTGGAGGCTCTTTCAACCATGTTAGCAAAGAGGTCCATTCTTAGCTTTAGTAATAGTTGACAATAAATAGAAAAGATTTGATGGTACTCTCTTTTAATGCCAATGAACTGAATAACAAGCGCAAGGCCGAGGCAATAGAAAATTGTCTCAGAAGCCATAATCCTGAAGCTAATTTTCTACAACAAACCTTTTTCGTTTTTCGGATTGCATCGTATACGAGCAAGATCTTCCAGAAATGGGCTGGCTTCCATTGTTTAGCAAGCGTGGGATACGCACAGAAGGGGGTGGGAATATACGTAGGTAATCACGTACAATTCCAAGTGAAGAATACACAGTCGCACCCAGGGGGCAGATGGGTTCTCGCACACGGAAAACTGAATCAGTGAAATCTCACTTCGGCTACAATGTATGCACCAGTTTTCGATAACCCTCTACCCCTGCTTCAGCTCAAACAGTATTTATTCAGCATCCCTGGGCCTATTATGTGGGGGAGAGGCGATTTTAATTTCTCCATGATCCATCAGTTGATACTTCCAAGAAGGTTAAAAAACAAAACAAGCCCCAGGTTGCTATTGCTCTGGCCAGCTGTAAAAGTGATTTAGACATGGAAGGCGCCTCCAAAACCGAGGAAAACAGGACTTTTCATGCTTTTCGGCAAAATACGACACGGCTACCAGGAAACATTTCTTACTGATCTCACATTGTTTTCGCTATAAATTTGTACGATCTCATTCCGAACGCCTTCTCAGACCATGCACTAGTTAAAATGGTAATAGCTGGAGTGGGGCCGGAAAAAGCGCTCAAGATATGGTATTTTAATAAAATGAGAACTGGTGCACAGAGGTAGCTAACACAATTAGTGCTTTCTTTGTTAACAATACAGACACCACCCTAATAAGTACAGTGTGGGTTGCATTTATGACTACATTACGAGGGATAATTACATCGAAAGAAATCCCTCAACAAAGGGCAAAAGAGGAAAAAAGGCTAGAGATTGAGGCAAGACTTGCACAGGTAAATACAGAGTACAATAATCGTAGAAATTTAGCAGCAAAACAAGAGCTCCTGCAAGCAAAATTACAAATGCAGGAATATTACTACCAATTCAGAGACACAGCAAGTATGATTTATCTCCAAAAGATGTTTGAAAAGAGAGAATATACAGGGAGGTCACTTGCGTGGCAGGCAAAAGAGAGGCAGGTTCAAAATAGAATTGAAAACTTCTGAGATGAGGAATCAAAAACTCAACATCTGGGAGACTTTTCTGAGGCATTATAAGAAAATGTACCAAACAGATCAACAAACACTGCCTGGCCACATTGTAAGCTTCCTTGACAATCTACTAATCCCCTCCCTAAACAGTGAGATCAGAGAAATATTGCACGAACAATTTACCATTGAAGAAATAGAAAAGGCGATAGGCTCAATGACTAACTGTAAAGCGACTGGGGAGGATGGATTGCCAGTAGAAATATATAAAAGGTTCACCCCATCTCTCAATGTACAACTCCTAAAATTGGATAATCACCTAAGAAAGGGAGGTGTACCTCCAGCTTCTTTCATACAGCAGTGGTAGTCAGCATTCTGAAGAAGGCTAAAAACAGGGAAATTATCAATCCTACAGACCAATAAGTCTTCTTAATGTTGACTAGATGATCTTTACAAAGCTTCTTACAAACAGGCTCAATAGTATTGTGGGTTCACTGATTCATGTAGATCAATGTGGCTTTTTGGCTGCTAGGCAACTTTCTACTAACACAACATATTTCATAGAAGCACTGGATTATTGTAATAAGAATAGCATAATGGCTCAGGTGTGGTTTTTAGATCCTGAGAAAGCCTTTGATCTGGTGTCCTGGGACAGTATTTTTTTAATCCTCGCAAGATTTAGCTTCCCAGAAGGATTTATACAATTAATAAGAAGCTTATATAAGGATTCATAGGCACTAATATTAATCAACTCTAGAAATGTGGGTACTTGCAGAATAAACAGGGGTACAAGGAAAGGGTGTCCCCTATCCCCTATTTTATTTGCCCTATTGATAGAACCCTTGGCAATAGCTATCAGACAAACAATACCACACATTGCACCCCTATAAGGCATGACCAATATAGAACTTTATACATAGGACATGGTACTATTTTTAACTCCCACGGAGCACACCCAGGGTGAAATTTCAGGGATTTGGGGGGAATTCCAGTCCATAGGTCGCTATAAAATAAATCAGGCCAAGACAGACATTCTGTTATGTAATTGCTCCACTGACACACTACTGCCAAGCTTCAGACTAGTATATAATTCCTGCCAAAGAGATACTTGGGGATACACATGACAGAAAGAGGAGAGGAGCTATTCAATTTGAATTATTTCCCCCTGGTACAAAAATGTAAACGCTTATTAGCAAATTGTAATCAACTCCCAATACTAGGCTGGGTGGCACTTATACGGATGTCAATCCTACCACTATTTAACTTTTTATTTGCAGCAGCCCCATGTGCACTACAAACGTCTTTTTTAAGGAGATGGATAGTCTGTTTTCATCTTTCCTTTGGGCCAACAAGTATCAAGATTAGCATTAGCCACTTTAAACTACCCGACTGATGAGGGAGGACTGTCCCTCCCAAATAAAAGAGAATACTATCACACAAATTTTGCACATAAAAATAACAGATTCTATACCCAGTCTGACTTGCCAGAGATGGATAATTGTTTTATTGATAACATTTTAAAGGAGTACAAATCTACAGACCCAATGAGAATAGTTAAGAACCTGAAGAAAGTGCGGTATACAGTTCTCCAATGGATTCTTAAACAAAAAACCCAACTGTTAGCATTTTACTGTATCCCCCAGATAAATGGCTCCACAAGATTGGCTCATCTTTACACCAGGGAGGATCAGTTGCTGCAAACTGGTGTACTAAAGAAGTGGAAGGAGAATGGGTATAGGCAAGTGAGAGACTTTCTTAACTCAGATTCCCGGAAAAAGTGTCCAGAGATAGAAATCGGGCTTCTGCACTCTAGGGACCTGCTTAAATGGTCATTTATCCACATCAAACACTTTTTAGAAAATATTGAGGCTAAACCGTTTACAGCAAGTTTAGATTTTAGAGAAGCCCTAGAAGCCTCTGACAAGTGGTCAGAAAGCATTTGGGTGAGAGTTTTTAATGATAATAAATCTGCTGCTATCTTTGAAAAAGTACAAGATAAATGGCTGAAAAAAGAAGATCTTCAGACCCCAAGAGCAGCATGGAGCAGAATTAACAAACTTAAAGCTACAGTAATTAGAGGTGCCAATGTTAAACTAATGCAATTTTACACAAAATGGTTAATATATAGGACTCCATCATTTCTACATAACATATACCCTCAGATTGACGATAGGTGCTCTAGTGAAGGAAGGAGGCACTTGAACTCATATTGTCTGGGATTGTCAAAAAATTAAGTATCTATGGGAAGAAATTGAGAGATATCTCAGAACAACCGTAGGCCAATCCCTAACTATTGATAACTACATTGCAGTTCTGGTATGCTTTCCAAATGCAACACTGAACAGTATGCAAGAAGAGTGCTTATTTATATCCGCCTTGGTGTTAAGATCACTAATTTTACAAAATTGGCATAGTAACAATGTACCTACGTTCCAAGCCTGGAGAGCTAAACTCCATAAAGTCAAAGAGGTAGAGAGACGATACGCATTAAGATCAGGGTCTCTTAGGAAATTTGAGAAACGCTGTAATTCCATGGGAAATTAGTTTGGGTCCTGGTTAAAAAGAATGTTGTTTCAGAAATTGTGCAATCTATGATTCTCTATGGATGTATTAGGATTCTATGTATTCTCAATTCTCTGTTTTTTCTTTTTGATATTGGTTTTAAGATTGATCTACATTTAAGTCATGTCATCAACAGTAATCTATACTGAGCACTTACACACTTTATCCTGCATTTGTACTCTGTATCATGAATTATTTAAAAAAAAAAACATTATGTAAATATGATCAAAACTATTTTATCTAGAAGAGCTTCACTATTGAAATATTGAGGAAAATATCAAAATATCAAAATAAAAACAATAAAAATAAAATTGTTATAAAAATGCACATATAAATTAGTTTAGAGTACATCAACACTTGAAACTCTGAGTTTATACAACACAGCTTTAAATCTCAATATATTATATTCCTTATACATGTATGCCATTTCTGTGTAGTTATATATCTATATATTTTTCACTTTACTCCTACTGTAGGAGAAAAGCTTTGACTCTCTCCAATGCACTACTCTATGTCTCACCCTGTACCTCTCTCATATTATCCTCTACCTCCACACTCTGACTCATCCAAAACCTCATTTTACTACTATAATCTCCCAACCAACCTTTTCTAAATTCTTCCCTCATGTATCCCTCCTTTGACTCATCCCAAACCTCATTTTACTACTATAGTCTCCCTAATCCCTTTCTAGAGACTCTTCCCTCCTTCATCTCTCCCTTTACTCATCCCAAACCTCATCTTGCTACTATGATCTCCCAAATAACACTATCTAGACTCTTCCCTCTCCTATCCCTCCATTATCCTATTGACTACAGCAGACTCACATGGCCATTCCTTTTTGGGTACCGGAGTAGCGTGCTACTCTCTGAAAAGTGCTTCGATGCCTCATAAGCGCTAAATAAATACAATTACAATTTCTCACTTAGTGCTGTTTTAGCCTTGGGGAAATAGAGCCCCAAGAGGATCAAAAAGTAAAAAAAATATATTTTACTAAAACATTTCCTCAGGTGAAAACAGCATTTACAAATAGGTCTAAAAGTGCACTTGAGTAAAAATAGAACATTTGGGCCTCCTACAAATTCTCCTGGAAGCCCTTGTGATGCTTAGCAAAATAAAAATGTACACCTATGTAGAAGGAAACCTACAGGAGTACATTTCTGACTTGTTACAAATCAAGAACATGATGCCCAGTGTAATGCTAGCCATGTACTCCTTCCTGCCCTATGTTCTTTGAAACTGGCTACTCTCAGCACACCTTAGCAATTTAATAGGAAAGAAATTAAAAGGAGCATTCTTCCCATTTTGCCAGTGCTCTTTAAATGCCAACACCACACTAATTACTGCATTGGGATATTTATTTTTTTGGTAATATATTTTTTCTCCAGTACCTCTAATGGTAGACCTTTAAGCAAGACAGAAAAATCAAGAGAGGACCCCTATTTAATCCAATCAGGGACAGGGGAAAGATATATAACAAAAGACAAGGCTCCCTATGTGTTGAGAGTGTAAAATCTCTGGTTGATAGTCTCCAACAACCTAGCCACCTTGCAGTAAAAAACCACTGTGAAGTTACATGCAGCAAGAATCAAACATTCATAAAGGGATATATATTCAGTACATTTTATTAGATACAACATATATTAAAAAGAAAAACACAATTGTTTGGGCAATAAAAAGACACAGTTGTCTAGGCAAAGAAAAGTTAAAATTAGGACATTGGCAATATCCATACAGTTAAAACATGGCAAAGTGCCAGTTACAATGGTCACAGATAGTAGTTGATCACAGTATTTGTACAAACTAATTAATTATACAAGCGAGATATTTGTGCAGAAAAACTTGTCGACGCAGCGTTTCGGTTTTGTTGCAATTTTTACACCTTCTTCAGGACTGTTTCTCAATGGGTAGTTTTATCAAAGAATCCCGTTATATTGGGTTCAGAAGGCAGATTTGATGGTGTGCACTTCTTGGGATGTATACTGGAATCAGCTACTAACATCCGAGTGTTACCGACATACTTAAGTCGCGGTTATGCTATCAATATTGTGCCAGGGGAGCCACCGTTTCTAATTCTGGTAGTTGCCAAGTAAAATCAATTAAAAACAATCAGAATCCTAAGCCCACGCAGCCTTGATTGTGATACTGCTCATCAATAACGGCATGAAGTACTTCTTAATTGTACTATGGACTCTATTTCTTTTTAGTAGGTCGTGATATAAAGTAGCGGCCTCCCTGCTCCCTCTGGCGCGAACAAAACTGGATACCAACAACTTGAAAACAGCGGGACTGTAGGGTCAGGAACATGATACTGCATTTCAAGCCATTAAGGATGCTCTGTCTGCCAGCATGACCCTGGCTTTCTTTGACCCCCAGAAATTGACCAAGGTTGCTGTTGATGCTGGTCCAAAGGGCCTTGGAGCTGGGTTGCTGAAGCAGAGTCGGGCGGAAAAAGATTGGGCATCAGTTGGTTTTGCCAGTCAGTCTTTGACAGACACAGAGCAGCGGTATTCCCAAATAGATAAGGAAGCCATAGCCATCCACTGGGGATGTCGGCACTTCCACCTATATGTATGTGGACATCCATTCATCGTGGCAACCGACCACAAGCCTCTTCTCTCCCTGTTCACAGGCACCGCTTCCAAACCGCCCCCACAAATAGAAAAATGGATACTGCAACTGCAGGAGTACAATTGACGTGTTGAGTACTATCCAGGAGCACAGAACCAAGCTGACTACCTATCCGTCGACCCCGGGCGGCTACCCCCGCAGAGGAGGATGAGGCCGAAGACACTGGAGAATATGTTCGGTAGATAACTGCCAGGTCATGCCCTATTCCGTTGTCCATGGAAGTGTTGGAGGAAGAAACCCGACGTGCTGAGTGTCTTCAGTGAGCCATACTAATCACAAAGCATGGCACAGCGCGAGGAATGAGTGGAAGGTACTCACCATTGAGGCCACACGAATCATGAAGAGTCTGTATCACGTCAGGCAGGAGCTAAATGAAGATTCCACGGGGTGCCTACTTCAAGGTCATCATCTTGTGATCCCTTAAGGCCTGACCACACAGGTAATCCAGCTGGTGCATGCTGGGCACCAGGGGATGGTGAAAACAAAAACCTGCCTGAGGACTAAAGTGTTGTTTCCCATGATAGACGAAAAAGTAGAAGAGGCGGTGAGATCCTGTCAATGGTGCCAGGCCACAGGAGAAAGCTGTCCACCAGCTCCGGTAATCGCTGCACCTTGGCCAGACTGCCCCTGGGCCTGTGTCAGTTTGGATTTTGGGCATCTCCCGGACGGGAGGCATACCTTTGTGCTAATCGATGACCACTCAAAATATCCTGTGGTGGAAGTACTCCAGTGGTTGAGTGCGAGTGAGGTCATTCCTAAATTGGAGAAATTGATGGTCACTCATAGGTTCATTCAAGAACTAAGGACTGACAATGGCCCTCCGTTTCAGGGACAAGAAATAGCCAACTATCTGTCTTATCTCGGCATTACCAACAAGAAGATAACTCTAAGGTGGCTACAAGTGAATTGGGAGGTGGAGAGGTTCATGCGCACCCTAAATAAAGTTGTCTGCAGCGCTCATGACCGTCAACACTGCTTTGAACTAGCCAACTTCCCATTCCTCCGTGTGTACTGACAAACGCCGCATTCCACGACGGGAGTATCTCCGGGACATCTTTACATGAGCCGTTTGTTTACAGATTCCATCCCACATCATCCTCTGTGGCGGCAGGAGTCTTTGAAGGAGGATCAAGATCAAGCGCTGCGCCAAGGTCAAAATGATCAGGCCAGTTAGCAACGGAGATCCCCGCCGTCTGACTTGAAAGTGGGTGACCTGGTTCTCCTGCAGAATCTTGCTACCAACATCAAGTTCAGCTTGCCTTATGAGAAGGAGCCGTGAATCATCACCCATTTGAATGGCACTCGAATCACTGCTCAGAGAGGTGCAGAGACAGTCACAAGGAATGTGTCCTTCTTCAAGAGTTTTCATCCCTCCCGAGATGTCCCTCTAGAAGTGAGGGAGCCTTCACCCAGTCGAGAGGTCTCTCTCGATCACGACGAGTGGGGAGGTTCCGTAGGGGTCTGTCCTGTGACAGACAGGTTGAATCCTGAGGGACCGGTGACCAGCCTGAGTCCCCCGGAGAGCTCCATGTCGATGCCTCCTGTCAGTGTCTCTGAAGGCAGGGGGAGCTCCCAGTATTGTCTAAGAAGAAATCCTGAACCTTCCTGTAGACTGGAGGGCAATTTCATGTAAGACTGTTCTTTTGTTCTATGTTTCAAATGTGCAAGCCATCCGCAGTGTTGTTGTATTTTAGATTCTGTTTGGGGAGAAATGTGATGTCGGCCCTATGAGGTAATAGGGGCACTGGGGACTGTGTCAGTAGTGGAACAGGTCCGGAGGGGAGTTCATGTAAATCCCAGAGACCTAGTAAAAGATGGTAGAGTCGCGTGTCACGTGACTCGGGCAATAAGGGGAACCGGCACGGATGTGACGCCAGAGGTGCGCATACGCGGGAGTTCAGTTGTAAACCACAACTGACTGTGTAATATGTTTGGCTTGCATGCAGCCAGCCTGTTGTTACCCTGCGCGACCGTGAGGCCCTGTCGTGCACGCCGCTGGCTGCGTGATGATAACAAGCAAAAACACAACACTTAGCTTCATTAGAAGGATGCTGCTTTCCTACCTTACTCTTCCAGGAAGACCCAGGTGAATGTATAGATCACATCCAGATTTGTCTACTGCAGTTCCTTGTTTGTAGGTCTTCCCATCTATCTGGCTTATAAATTCCAGATGGTTCGAACACATCAATCTGTTTTGGTTGTGGGTCTCAGTAAAATTACACAAATTACTCACAGACTTTCTCTGTTTCGCTGGCTTTTGGTTCACAAACGCAGGGACATATTTACAAGCTCCTTGTACTTTGGTAGCATCACATTTTGTGACTCAATGGTGGGGCAAGCCACCAATTCATATTTTTAAGGCCTTGCAAAGCCACTTTGAATGGCTTTGAATGGCCTCATAAATATGAAGTAAGGCAACGGGATGTATGACGGT
This sequence comes from Lissotriton helveticus, assembly GCF_964261635.1. Lineage (NCBI taxonomy): Eukaryota > Metazoa > Chordata > Amphibia > Caudata > Salamandridae > Lissotriton > Lissotriton helveticus. The sequence continues at coordinate 1,672,538,041 of NC_136059.1, forward strand.
ACAACGCGTGGTATTACCACGCGTACTGTAACAACGCGTCTTTTACAACGCAAGTCGTTACCACGACTTGCGCTGTAGGGGTGCGGACTTAGGAATAGTTAAATTTACTATTCCAACACCAGCCTACGTACAGTAGGGAAGGTGTTGGAATTGTAAATCTACTATTCCTTATCCTTGAGCGCACTCCAGCGCAAGTCGTGGTTATGACTTGCGCTGTAAAAGACGCGTTGTAACGGTACTGCGGGGTAACATCCGCGTTGTAAAGGATGTTCCCCAAGGCAACGTAGTGCAAATCACTGCGTTGCCTTGCTCTGCACTAGGGAGGCATTAGATGGATGTTGCAGTGGGTGGTCCCACTCAACACACATGGATTTTGACGCACCCATAGATTTACAAGACCATGTAAACCTGGGTATGCGCCAAAACTTTACTCCTCCCTAGAGGTGGTGCCATGAGGAGAAACAACTTTATTTCTCCTCGTTCTTTCCTCTTTCTATGTGTGCTACATTCTGCAGTACACATAGAAAGAGAAAAACGCCTCCCAAAATAGTTTCTCTACAGTAAGGTGCCACTTTCTGCATAAAAACAATCCTGTATGCAATGCAGGCATCCTTGAACCGTGGTCCAAGGGTGCCTCTGTTGGCGCTAGGCTAGGCACCAGTGCAGGGGGAAGGGACATGAATGCACTATATGCTATAGTAATTGTAATTGTAATAGCTACTTGTATAGCGCAAACTGCCATCCTACGGGTATCCTGGCGCTTAGATAAAAAAAATAACCGACATGCGGACAGGCCAAAGTATCAGGAGAAGGGAAATCAGACCTTGAGAAATAGCCAAGTTTTCAGGCTCTTTCTGAACTCAGTCAGAGAGTCAATTTGTCTGACACTCTGTGGTAGTTTGTTCCATAAATGTGCAGCAGCCACACTGAAGGCCCTCCCCCATCCTAGAACACTTAAATCTAGGGGGATAGTCATCAAATTAGCACTGGAGGAGCGAAGCTGCCTCTTGGGGAGGTACCAGGTTAATTTTTCCTGCACTGGAACTGGGCCCCGATCATGTACCGCTCTGTGCACCATACAGAGCGATTTAAACTGGACCCTTTCCCTGATGGGCAGCCAGTGTAGGTCTCTTAAAGCCACGGTAGTGGAGGACCTACGTTGCCTATTTAACATCAGCTTTGCTGCTACAGACTGGACTCTCTGCAACCCCTGAAAGATGTATTGAGGTGCTCCTAAGTACAGAGAGTTGCAGTAGACCAGCCTGCTTAGTACTGTGCTTCTCACTACAAGGGAGCGCGAGACCTTTGGTAACAGTGGGAGTATCTGGCGAAGCATGCGCATCAAGGTGAAGCACACGCTGGCGGTTTTGTTTGCCTGCGACTCCATTTGGAGATTATCGTCCAACAGAACCCCCAGATTACGCACCATATTGACAGGGGCCAGGGGTTCTTCTTCAGGGGTGAGCCTAAACTCCAGTGGCAAATGCTTAGACATCTTAACCGAAGAGCAATACACCACCTCAGTTTTCCCACCATTAAACTGCAGAGAGTTTCTCCCCAGCCAGCCTATAGTCTGACGCATACACTCCTGGAACGTGTCCATGGATACTGCGTGTTTCCCTTCCAGGGAAAACTCCAGTTGAGTATCGTCAGCGTAGTTGACTAGGTCAACTCCAAACGATTTAATGATGGGAAACAGGGGCTACGGATAGATATTAAAAAGAATACGGCTGATCGCAGAGCCCTGCGGTACCCCATATATTACCGACGATTTGCCGGAGGTGAACAGTGCCATGGTCACCATCTGCTGTCTCCCCAATAAATAAGACTGTAGCCACTGCAAAGCCCGTCCTTTCACCCATATCTTCCTCAATCTCTCCACCAGTATTGAATGGTTCACCGTGTCGAATGCGGCCGACATATCGAGAAGCACTAAAACAGTAGCATTCCCCTCGTCAGCTCGCCTACGTAGATTGTCCATCATAGAAGCCAATGCCGTCTCGGTCCCGTGGCGTGGTCGGATCCCAAATTGGTCCCTTTCCAGCAGTTGATTATCCTCTAAAAAGCAAGACAAAGTCTTGCTTATTGCCCTTTCCAAGATTTTGATTGGATATGGCAGGAGGGACATGGGTCTAAAACTTGCTAGAATTGTCGGGTCCAATGAGGGCTTCTTAATCAGAGGTGTCACCATGGCTTGCTTCCACCATTCTGGGACCATGCCTTCTTCCAAAGATGGGTTACAGATCTGTTGCAACCAAGGGAAGGTGTCTTGACCGTATGGCTTCCAGATTTTGTGTGGAAGAGGATCAAGAGGAGAGCCCGGGGACACACTGTGAGCCAGATTGTTGAAAGAAATATTGGTGAGGATTTGAAAACTATCCAGAGAGGTTGACACCTGCAAGTCCTCATCCACCCTCTGCACGAGATTATCCTGATCGGCAATAATGTGGGGATGGAGGTCACCAACAACTTTGGCAATTTTATTCAAAATAGGAGGAGATCCCATCACAAATATTCTGTGATGCCAACACTTTGTTGCTCGTACAAGTCGGGGTGGAGAGCTCCTTAACGATCTTAAAAAAAGCCTTAGTACTATTGGGCGCTTGTATAATGGAATTAGCATAAAAGTCTGCCTTGGACTTAAGGATAAGCTCCTTATACTTGACCTGCGCTAATCTCAATTCTTTCTTATCTGACTCTAGGTACTTCTTCCTCCATTTCCTCTCTGCTTTCTTACAAATCAAACGTAGTTGTTTCATTTCTTCGTTATACCAGGGGGCTGTGCTTTTACTCCTATTTTTAAGCTTTTTTACTGGGATTAGCTGGTCCAACATGTCAGTTATATGATTATAATATGTTTTATAATTATCCTCTACTGTAGCAGTGGGGTCAAAATAATTTTCGTTTGAGAGAGTCGGGTGGGTCCTGTTTTTTCCTAATTGTGCCCACTCCCTTCCTCTTCGGTAAATCACTGGACGATTAGTATTGTCTCTAGAGCAAGGCAGTGTATTATGAAAATGAATTAAATAATGGTCAGTCCAGATTTGTGGTGTTATGTTTGATACTTCTGTTTCAGATTAATTAGCAAACAAAAGGTCAAGGACATGCCCCCCCTGATGAGTAGGGTGTTACCAATTATTTATAATAATAATATTTATATACAACAATTTACCAATTGTTGTAGATTGAGATTAGCACCTGTGTGCCTCAATTCTCTCAAGTGACTTCCTAGACTCCCATCATCCCTCAGATTAAAATCACCCAGTATAATCATTCTGGAGTGTGCTAGTGCCAGATTGGTAATGGTATCTAAGAGAGTTTGGTATTGAGTATCAAGTCCAGGAGGTCTGTAGCAAATCATTCCTGTAAGTAGGCTGCCGCTAGGTTCCTGCAGCAAAAAGCCCAGGATTTCCATGCCTGCAATATCATCTATCTTAAGAAGCACAAAATTCAAATCCTCCTTAAAGATCATTCCCACCCCACCTCCTCTGCCGTTTTCCCTCAGTTTATGGAGGATTTTATAGCCTACAGGGCAGGCAAATCCTATTTCTACCACCGAGTCAGCCCCAGTCCACGTTTATGTTATGAAAAGTACATCCAGATTCAGGTTAGATTCAGGTCTTCTATCAAGACTGATACCTCCTAATGGTGTTTGACCAATGTTCTACTGTTAATCAGTCCACAATTAAGGGTTTTTCCACTCTTTTTTCCACATGACTCACCGTATGTGGCAGGTGGTTGTGTCCTTTGCTCTCCATCTTGCCTAATTTCATCAACTGTTCTATAGATATGGCACATTCCTGCCCCATCATTTTGACGCAGGTTGTCGCAGCAAGGTTGCGCCAAATCCCTTTAAATATGCCCCGCAGTGTCTTTGAAGCTCTATGCTTTTGTCACAAGCCCATCAGTGATCACTCAAACAACTGCTACATGTCCTATCTTTTCATCAAGTACAATCCATCTAGGTCTCGATGCTCTGGATGTCTGCAAACTGCGCCTAGGTTTTAGGAGAGATAGACTGGGCAGTTGTTCCTTTGTGGTGGTTATCAACAAGGCATTGATAGCCCTCTCTCTCATGCTACAAGCAGAATGTAGATGCTTCTTTTTGGGGTGATAGCTTGCTATATAAATTTGTATTCATTCATACAGTCACAGCTTTGATTGGCTGGTATATAACTCACTCAAATGGGTGATTTAGAAAAAGTTATTAATAGAAACGCTGGAAATATTCTCTCAATTCCGTGTGCTGAAAAAATCCACTTATATTTTCTATCTCACACTTTCCCTACTGTTTTAAGATAACACGGTTCATTGTCACCGTAGTTAAATGCTTTGCAAGTTCGTAATTCAATGGTAATGGCAAGTAGACACGGTAATACATCGGTCGTGGAAGGGGATTTGTGTGTCACGTCTAACCCACACTGTTTTGATGTGGTGTATACTTTATTTTCTTTAATAAACTTATAGATTACGATTACACAGTTGTTTCTGACTCTGTTGAGGTCTATTTGAAGTAATGTCACAGTCAGTAGATGTAATTAGGTAATAACAGGATTGGGAGTGATAAACTCTGCCTGTCACCTTGAAGTTTATCACACACCATTCCATTTCTGCCAAAAAATGCCGACCTTAAATGCTATTACAGATCTCAAGACGATGCAGGGTGCGGGAACCTATGATTTGAAAACAGTAATTAAGGCTTAACAGAACAATCGTGTTCTCAGCATGAAATTGGAAATTATTACTTGCAATCCTGTTTAAATGACTTGCTATGAACATCAAAATAACATTTGCACATATATTGTATATGTAGAGAACAATAAGATGTTTTTCTTGAATATTACCCATATCGAGCCTGATCATCAGTGATGATCTAATTTACAAATATGAATAAAAATGAAACATCACCGTAGGAAAAAAGACGCATTGTTTCTTTAAAATATACCACAAAAAATGCAGGTTTTAACTACAGACCTTGCTTGTAGCTAAAAAGGTCATATCAGAATCAAGCTGACCTCCAAGGTCTTCAACTGCAGAGAAAATGAGCACGGAAATTCCAAGCAAAGAGACAAGATGAATGGGTTGTAACTTTCTGTTTTTAATCTGTTAAACTGTAAATGGCATGACTTCATCCTATGTTAGTTGTTTCTGAGACACTATCAGGGCCCAAGAATATATTTTCCCTGTAGCTTTTAAAAAGACCTGTGTAACACCAAAATATAACGTGCCTTATGAGTACTCCAAGAAAGGCTTTGAAAGATAAGTTGAATTGGGGGTAAGGGGAAGGGACGTCATCATCCCAGCGGTCAGCGCTGATGCCATCACAGGAAGTGACATCATATAACGATTTGATGCTGATGGTGTTAGATAAAGGGTTGTCACATGATCTTTTACAAACTGGCAGTGAGACAGTGAGACCGCCGAATTCAAAATGCCAACAATAAAAGAAAGAGTAAATAGTAAATAAAAAAGTAAAATAATGCACAGGTTTCTTAAGCAGTTGAAAATCTATTTTTGTATCATAAATATACATTATTCGTGTAGTGCTATAATATGCTATGAGTGCAAGTCATTAAATGCCAGGAGTGCTGCCTTGATAGGTCAGGTTTGTAGAAATCATCTTTCCAGATACCGCCAGAGGGAACACATCCCCACATGCCTATGAAAAGGCCCACATGCTTAGAGACAGTCGAACATGCCCATGCCCAGTCAAGGGCCAAACCCTTCACCCAGTGCACAGACACAGCCTTCAGTTCTTTCACACACCCTCAAATGAATGGCTCAGCCATTATTTCAAGCATCCATCACACACCAGATATTAATCGAATGGGCAGCAACAGAGCAGATAGAGACATCCAAATGGCTGCCCATAACTCTGCCCGGCTGCCCCGGGACACCAAAGGTGGCCACCTACGAGGGCAGCCAACCTTAGTGCCAAGGATGGCAAACACCCGGAGCAGTCTAGTTGCTGGGGGGGACCAGTGGTCCCCCCGTGATGTCACTTCCTGTAGGAGGGGGGGAGGGGATGGGCTATATAGCCCAGGGGGCGAGGGTTAAGCGCCCTCTTTGTTCTTGTGCAGCGGCGAGTTGACCCTCGCCCCCTACCCCCCAGGCTGACCCAGAATCGCGGGACGGCGAACTGCCCAGCGTTTTCCCTCCCATCCGCTTACCCTGCTCTTGGGCAGTTTGGGGGGGGGTGGTTTGTTGTACTAATGACTTGTCTTTGTGTTGCAGGCGGAGTTACAGGGCGATCCAATACAGGAAGGTACTGAAGGCTACCCTCTACAGGAGCACCGGAAGGGTGCGTGAGCGAATTATCCCCCAGGGAGATCCACGGAGGATCCTGGAGGACCGACGGCGCCCCGTTAGTCCTTCGGGCGGTTGTGCACCTGAGCAACCGGGAGTTGCCAACGCTACGCCCCCCGAGGGGGGGGGCCTGAGTAATGGGCGAACGAGGGGTTCGCCGGGGGAGGGGTTAGACCTTCCCCCCAGAAACTGACAACGCCCCCACGGTTAACACCGCGGGGGTTATGACTCATCAGGTGGGCGGGTCGCGAGGGGCGGCCTGCTCTGGATCGCCCGTTAAATAACCCAACATGTTGGCATAAGATTATGCTAATAAAACTGCAACAATTTTCTCCATCAACTTGTGTTGTGTCGGTTATTGGGGAAAGAGTGTGTTGTATTGAATAAAGGTCTGGGTGGGGGCCGATATTGGCACTAAGTCGGATGCAGCAATATGCTGCCATGATCCCTAGGATTTGTTTTTCTTCTCTCTTCTAGAGAGCGAGGTCCAGAAAATGCTCAGGAAAGCTCAGCAGCAGCAGAGAAAGTGATAGAAACTCTGCTGCTATTGGCGCTCGTAAAATTAAATGCTGCTTTTGCAATAAGCCTGCAGGAAAGCAAGGTTTTAATTCCAATTGAGTGTGCATTACATGCACTTCAGAATGTTGTCTATTTGCAAATTAAAATGTTCTGAAGTAGGAAACAACCTCAAATGAATCATCAAACCCCTTTTCTGCTTGACCAACAGAACGTAAACAGGGCTCGAGAGCCCCGTCTTCCTTCTGCTTGTGCCACTACCTTTGTGAGCTCTGAGGCCAGTGTCGCACGGAGCAAGCCAGGGGGCTTAGCTGCGACCTCTTGGGACCACTAAATGACATGTATGATGAGGGGACGTGATCTTCATGGAACTCTGGTGAATGTGCACTGATTTGTGAACTGCAGTAGATAGATGTCCAGTGTTTGCCACAGGGACCTGGATACACACTGGGAGAGAGAGAAAGAGAGAGAGGGAGAGAGAGAGAGAGAGAGAGCTCTATTTATTTAGATAAATACATAAAACCATACATAAAATCTCATAAGCAAATAAAACCACACAATTCCTTAAGACCAGCTTAGCTTAATACATATGTAATAAAACAGTATCCACCTTCTCCCCTAGCAGCCGCTACGTTTTCAATTTTATAAACACAGTTAAATAATTTAAAATAGCATAAAAACATAATTAAACAGTGGTGCCATTAGACCCTAATTTAAAAAGGGGTACTTTATCCACATCATTCCTCAATAGCATCAGTAGTTTAAAACCATTGGATCTATAGGTATTCTTTGGGCTTAGATGTTTTTATGCACGCAGTAGGGTGATTTTAAAGGTAAATAAAATTACTACCCTTACTTAAGTTTTTCCTTTGCAAAACGGTTTATGCCTTTCATATAGTTTCCTAGTGCAACAGCAATATCAAGGCTTGTCATTTCTATCAATAACACAATAGCTTGGGCTCGTGAACTTATTCCGTATTTTAAGAATTCTGGGCGTAAAAACAATTTTCTCAAGTCTAAAACCATAAGGCCATCTAACAATATGTGCAGGGTTTCAGACTTAGTCCCAAGCCCACATTTGCATGTTCCATCTGGATATAACATTTCTGCCTTTGTTTTTCCCTCCATTAGCCATGGGTTAGTGCCGATTCGTATCTTTAGGATTTCGCACCTGAGCCCATGATTTGGCAGAGTTTCTAAATATGGATACCATGCTACATTTTCCCACGATTTTATCATGCATTGGACAGATGTTGTCTTACTCAGGTATTCAAGGTCTTGATTCCTTGACTGCTCCATGCCTTGGAACCTGAGCGAGCTCTTGGTAAAATCTACATCCAGGGGGATCTGTTTTGAACTCACATTTAAGCTCCCAGTTATAGCCTGAATTTTCCTTCTGGCTTCCTTTGCCCATTTTAGGCTGCTGTGCCGGATTTCCACACTACACCAATGTGAGACTTTCTGCCCTCCCCCTGGATCTTGACGTTTCCAGAATCTTTCCAAGGACATTTGGACCTGGCTGTTCCATGCTATTGTTCCTGTCTCCATTCTAATTGCCTGTATCATTGCGGAGCTTGGTAGGAACAATAGCATTTTTTTAGCCTTACCTTCCTCCCGATCCCACCCTCCTTTACCACTTAGGTGGAAGACTTCTGCCCCATACAGTACTTGGGGCGGGATCATATCTTCATAAGCTTTTAACATTGGTTTATGCGACATGTCTCCATAGTCCTTATTTCATTTTTTCAGCCCACAGATGGAAGAAAAAGCTTTTGCTTTTTGGGCTTCTAGGTGGGTACACCATTTTAGGGAGCTGTTAAACCATAGGCCCAGATATTTATATTCCTTTACGATTTCTAATTTTGTTTGACCTAAATACCAGCTAAAAATTCTGTCTCTCTTACCAAAACATAAAATCTCCGTTTTATCCATATTTACAACTAAAAGTTTTGCCTCACAGTAATCCCTAAAAGCATTTAATTTCCTTTGGAGCCCAAGTAACGTTTGATCAATTCTCACTAGGTCATCAGCATATAAAAGACTTGCTACTTTCCTGCCGTTCATTCTGGGGCTTGCGCTTCTTTTGTCTTCCAGTGCTGCTGGTAGATCTGCTAGAAAAATTGAAAGAGGAGGGGGGCCAGGACGCAACCCTGTCTTAGCCCATTTCCTATGGCTATTTTCTGGGTCAATGCCCCTTGTGTGTCCTTAATTACTTGGGCCCAGGTCCCTCTATGTAGTCCCTTTAGAATGGCCAGTAGGCCTTCCGGTATATCATACTTTATTAGGCACTCCCATAAGCTCTTACGGTCCACTAAATCAAAGGCTGCCCGGAAATCAACGAAGCAGCAATACATTTTTCCCTGTTGTTCTATTAATTTCCGGGCAAGTGCCCAGAGGGCGAAACAATGGTCTACAGTGGAATGACCATCTTTGAATCCCCCCTGTTCTACCTGTACAACTGAGTTCTGGTCTGCCCAATTTTTTTACTTTACCTAAGACTATTTTTGCGAAGGTCTTCTCCCCAATATTTATCAAATTAATTAATCGTAGTTTATTGGGGTTTGCATATCGCCTTTCTTGTGTATGGACCTTATTCTTGCCCCCTTCCAGTTGTTAGGGAACCTCCCAGTTTCTAGAGTAACTCGGAACATCTTAGCAAAGAATTCTGCCCACCAGTCCATCTGGGTTTTAATTATCAGCGCAAGGAGGTTGTCTGGAACAGCCGCTCTTGTTAAATTCAGACATTTTATCGTGTTTTTCACTTCTGAGGCCGAGAAGTTGTGTTTTAAATCTGCTACCAGACTGCTCCAATCCGGTTGCGAACCCTCTTCTGGATCTCTCCCTGGGCTATATAAGTCCAACAAATATTCCTCTCAAGCTGCTTCTTCTACCACACAGTTCATTGCGGCCGCCGGACGGTCCGCTGCTGAAAAAACTAGTTTTCAGAACTGGCCCATGTTCTTTGTTTCTATTGCTTCGAGCAGCTTTGACCAACAATCTTCTTTATACTTTCTTTTTGCCCTCCTAATTATCATATTATATTCTCTTTTAGTTTCGTGAGTACATTGCCCCTACCCTGATCATACTTTGTGCTTAGGCTATGTGCTATTCTCCTCAATTCTCTCCTTCTTTTCCAAACATTCCTTTGTGAACCACCTTCTTTGTCTCTCCAGCTTTCTATGGTTAATTTTATCATTTATTTTATCTTTCCTCAGTCCATCGCTCAGGGTTTGGACCACTTCTTCAATTGTACACACGTAGCAATCTAGGCACTGATCACTTACTGTGCCCAGTTCTTAATTCTGGTGCAATTCTACTAGCCGGGCTACATATTCTTCTGTTAACCTAGTTGTGGTCCGTCTGGGGAATCCCATCTGTTGTTCGATGACTTTGGTAAGGGGGTTAAAATGTACATCTAGGAGATCCAGTTTTAAAAGGTTATGATCGCTCCCTTCTCCGTTAGAAATCCTAAACCCTTTAATTAACTGGAAGCTCCAGGGTGTCGTAAAAACATAATCAATTGGGCAATTTTGTGAACCTAATTTAAACGTTTTCTTTGCTGGGCAGACTAGGGTTGATCTTCCGTTTAGGCAAAAGAGGCTTTTAGTCCCCCAAAAATTTCCCAGCTGAATGTCTTTGAAAGTAGCTACACAGTCTGGGAAAGTTGCTTGTGCTATATCATAAACCTCCTGCAATTCCTGAAACCAGCAATCTACTTTCTTAGGGTGTAATTTATGGTTGAAACCACCCATTAACATAATCAGATCCATACCATACTTTTCACAAATTATGTCCATATCTTCTTTAAAATGCACCATTTTGACAGCGTATTCCTCTGTAGTACTCCATTGCATATACACGTTTAAAAGCATTATCATGTTCTTTTTGTCAATAGCAGATAACGTTACCCTACATGCAAGCAGCCATTTTCATTTTACAGTTATTTCGGTCACCTTTTTCACTTTTTTGGTTGACAACAGTGTCATTATTCCCCTCGCTGGGCGGCCAAATCTTTGCTTCTTTGCTAAGCGATTGAACTGGCAGAAACCGTCGAATGTCGGGGTCTTGCCGCATAGCCAAGTTTCCTGGATACAAATGATCTCAGTATTTTTTCCTAATTCCCTTACATTTTCTTGTTTAGATTCTTCTCCAAGGCCATTTATGTTCCAGGAAGCTATTCTTATGCCATGCAGCGTCCCCTTTACCTATTCAACGACATCTAACAAGTCTTCCTCCCCACGCCTCACAGTGTATCTGTTTGAGGGGCCTTCGTGGCATGTTTCCTTACTCCAGTTTCCCCACCAATTTTCCACGTCTGAATTATTTGCTACTATTTTTAAATTTTCCAAGGGAGCTCCTTCGTCTTCTTCCAGGTCAATTATCCTTACCTGCCTCTTTCTTAATCCTGCATGGCACCTTAGGAAGTTTTTCCCTTTCCTATCTTTCCCTTCTACTTCTATTTGCAGTTCCTCTTCGAATATTATCCGTATCCCCTCTTTCTATATCTCACTTGCTGCTTTCTCGATCATAATCTTTACCAGATCCGAGTAAATCAATACTCTGGTCGCATCCTTTCCTTCTTTATTTTGCCTAAATCCCACTTGTCTTAGGTCGTTTGATCCTATACCTTTCAAATTTGAGCACTTGGCAAACACTTGCAGGAGTTGTGACCTATTTAGCGGCAACCTCTTCCTTAGCTTCTTACCCCCTTTACCTGATGGTATTGGTTCAAGACATAGCCACTTATTCTCTTTACCCTCCTTCCTTTCCCCCTTTAATGCCAGATGTTGTATCATGTGAGCCTTATTTATCTGATTGTTTGGCCTACTAATTCCTACCTCCCGAGTAATCCAGGGTTGTAATCTTCCTCCATAGACATGACTTGACTGACTACCGGGCTTTTTAGGCTGTATTGGAATTTTGTTCATAATTTGTTGCTCCTGCGTACATGAGTTGCTATCTAAATGCGCCCTTGTGTCTTGCTTCTTTGAGGTTTTCTTCCTTGTTATCCACCTATTGGGGTTTAGTGACTTTGATTTTTGCACCTTTTCCCCCCCACAAGCCTTATCCACCTTTGGAATTTTCACTATCTTGTTGCTCCCCTTTTGAGTGGGTTCCTTCCTACTTGCCTCACTCTATTTATTTGCCCAAATCTGGTCGCCTCTCCTCTTATTATGATTCTCATTGGCCATTTTGAAATATATACCTCATGTATTTCTTTAGGTAGGTAAGCTGTTACAGCCTGTTTCTCTACCAGAGGCTGTGGGTCGGAGTCTGTGACTGGTCTTACCATAGATGGCATTTGGCATCTAATCCCCTGTAGCTCATCCTCTATCTTAGTTAAGTACATTTTTTGAGCTTTTTAAATATCATTGTTTGTCAGTGTAACTTCTAAAAGTCCTTGTAGAGTTCTTTGTAGTATTAGCATTAGGTCCAGCATCAACGAGGCAGGCGTTGCTGAAAGTTCCAGGTTCGACTCAGGGGTTAAATTAAATTCCACGCTTTGTTCTAACACTGCTTTCTGGTTCTCAAGCGGACTTTGCCTTTCACTTCTTCTCAGTCTTGACTCGCTACTTGGTGTACCTTTTTCTTCTATCCTTGTGTCCTCCTTTGAGATTGGACTATCCCGGGGTCCTGTCTCCGAGTCGTAAGTAAAAAGACCTTGTGCTGAAGAGGACACCCGTGGCGATGATAGTCCCCTATGGTCCAGTAAGAGCTGCAGAGACTGATTGGCCAGGATTAGTGATTCAGTTGTATGCTCTTCAAAAGGTAGGGAGATATTCCCATTCCCATCCCTACTAACGCTCTCATTCAGTGGCACTGTCTCTATTATCTCTATGTCAAGGGCTTTTAAAGGTGAGAAGACTTTTTTGAAATGTTTCCCCTCAAATTCTTTTATTGACTTTGAGGCGGTGCTACCCTGTTTTTTACTAGCAGTCATAGTTCTCTTTGCTCTTTTCTTTCTCCCCTTCTCTGGGTTCAACTCCGGACTCCCTCCGCTCTCTTCAGAAACACCCGGTTTTGCTGGAATTGTTCTTGACCTCAGGTTGTGTTCTTGAGTATTTTTGGCTTTCTTAGGGGCCATCCCTGATGCTTGACTCTGGTGTCACAGACTCCGCGATCTCGGAGTTCGTTTTGTGCTCTTTTGAAAGCTCAAGGAGAGCAACTAACATCCAACCAGCAACCCGTCAAGCGGCCAGTATCCTGGGCTCTCTCAGGCTCTCTCAAGCTCTCTCAAATGCAGCACTTACCTCTGTTGTGCGAACCAGATTTCCCGAGCCCGTGCCTGTATCACGCAATGTCACAATTGAGCTGCCAAGCTGTACGGCATTCTACAGCCGCTGCCAGCCGGCTCTGCTTGCTTTCCTCCTCGTCTCCTCCTCGTCAACGTTGCCGTTGGCGCGATAATGCACTGATGCTGGCGCTTGCACTGACGCTGACGTATGGCGTAGGTGTGGGCGTGAGGCAGAGCTACTGCTACGGGAGGCGGCGGACCATTGAATTTTTGAATTTCATGGGCGAGTGTGTTAAAAGCGACATGGTGAGGAAACTAAATGTGCATAGCACTGATGAAAGTGCTCTTCTGGTGTCAACAACTTCTAGCCAGGAATGTCCGCTAGGTGCTCAATTCCCTTTACTGGTATCCTTTGCTGTTCAGCAGACGCATAATGGCTCTCATGCAGAAAAAGGCTCCAAGTTCGAATTAAACTCAATTTAATCTACCCAATTAAGCATGGTTTGCCATTTTCCAGATACTGCCTTCTTTCCAACAGGGATTTAATACCATCTGCTAGATGGCTGGCAGCAGACCATGGACGCATAGCAGCTAATTGTATGGGGCTTCTTCACAAAAGTAAATGTACTTGTGTATATTTCTTACATGTAAATATGCTCTCACTTCTATGAGTAACTTTTCTATTTTTCTCTATTCAACATTTTCAGATGTACTGTTCCTCCTAGGTGTCTCTACTCCTTTAATTCAGGAGCCAGGCATGTATTTATCACTGTAAAGTTACTAGTAGTAACTTTACAACTGTGCTTTACGTGCCGCTTACTTGGCGGGGACCTCTTCAACCAGGTTGGCGGTCTTTGCATCCAGAATGGCGACCGATACATGTAAGGGAATTAAAGAATTACATTCATGTAAATCAAATCACACACCTTTGAGACCCATGGCCTACTGACAATCTAAATACTGTCCACACCATCAACTCTTTTTTCCTATGAATATTTTGGATCTTGCCGTTCTTCTAGAAAAATGCAGATCCCAATTTTGAAGAAGATTAACTTTATTGAAAAAGAGACAACCCTTGCTGTTAAATTTGAGGTAAAAGCACTGCCCTCGGAGAACCACAGAAGGCAGCTTTATATGGGATTTGACAGACTCTGTCAATCCATTCCAGAACAAGAGACCCACTGTGGGGATATTAAAAAGAAGTGGCAAGAAGAGAGAAAATGGTAAAGGAGATGTTCTACTGGAGTCATCTGGCACAAGCGCTTCTTGGAGGTGCTACTTGATTCCGTCTGTGTCTCCCCCCCTGAGAAGCTGTGTTCTTCATAATCAGCCTCCATCTGTAATATTTTGACTGGCTCTTTTGAACATTAATAATGTGGTTCAAGGTAAAATTCTAAATCAATCTCTCTCACTAAAAACAACACTGAAATGACTCATTCCTTTTCCATACATGCATTGTTAGACACACATCACATAAAAAGCCCTCGGAATCCGCCTCTAACGCACATCCTATGAATACCTAGATGTTTTGATTGCATTTTTTAATTTGTACTCTTTTCATACAGCCACTCTTTCATGTAGATAGGTGCTTCAGCTGGGGCAGAAGAAATTGCAAGTGTAGCAAAGCAACGCAAAGGACCGGTTTGGCAACACAAGTTAGTTACACACCAAGGTTATTATTATAGTCAAACCTGACAATGACATTTGTATTGTTAAACGATTATATACTCATGCACTGACTTTTTCACCTTTAAGGCCCCGTGCTATTGTTCCATCCATAACCTGTCACCACATCTAATTCTTCTACTAGCATTGCACCAAAACCCAGACTGGCACCAGAGACCACATGGGTGTTAGAGAGTGGTAAGTTAAAAGCCTTCTGTTTTGGGTATGGGTCTAACCTATCCCTTTATTTGTCACTGACAGGATAGCCATATGCATGGTGTCACACAACCTCACTTGCAACCTGGTCCACATCAATTGTTAATTAAGTTGCACATTGCCTTATAAAATTGTCCTTAGACTTCATATTGTAAGGCAAATACTATAGGAACCTAGTTTGAAGGAGGGAAATCTTTTTGGGTCTCAATCTTTGTTTTTAAACCATCAAAATATCATCACCATGTATGACTTAGGATGGCTTACTCCTCTATATATGTATTTCCTCTCTTACCAGCTTCTGTCATACAATAGCCCCAATTGTCAACCTTGAAAACAGAACAAGAATGACATCAGGGGTTATCCTAGCAGTAACAATTAGCCCCTCTGCCCTCCATCTGTCAAGAAATTCTGGTGACCTCTGCTTTTTACTTATACATCACCTCACTCATCTTTCTAACTAATTGTTCATATTCTGTATTTTTTATAAAAAGTTTAAAGTGTTTTTATTGATGTTGATTGTTTTCCTTTCATGTATTTATTTCTAATGTTTCAGAAATGCTGGTACTTTTATAGTGTGTCAATAATAATTGAAGATAATTATGAATAGTTGCTGGATCAGGAGATACCTTGGCAACAACACATACGAGGACACTGGATCAGCAGCTGGCATAACGTGGGTCATTAAGAAATGAAACATCTGTTGCTTGAGCTGGTGAATTAATGTTGTTGAGATATATTATTCCAAGCGTGGATCAACCCTTAACTTCACATACTTTTTTATGGTCATATGGTAATAAATGTATTATATTTTTTTCATTAAATGTCAAATAAAGTAGGTTGTACAGCTTTGAAAAAAAACTGTATTTGATGTATTTTAATTGTTTATATTTTCTTCTTGCAGGTACTGAAGACAGTGTGGTAGATGATGAACTATCTTCAAGAGGAAGATAGCAATCATTCAAAGGGGAAAATTAAATTCTCCTCCAAGCAAGTATGTCAGTGGCCAACACTGTTCAAGAAGAAGAGGAGGAGTTGCTGGTCAAGGAGGAGAAAGACCTGGACGATCAGGAGATATTGTTATCCCCAAACTAAGCATCTGCCCAGGGGGGCAGAAAGGAGGATTTGCCCCCAATCTGCTCAGTGGTGGGACAGAAAGCCTGCTAAGCCCCCAAGATTTATTTTGTATCCACCCTGGGCAATATAGCCTTTCTGCCCTCCCCCTGGGGGTATAAAGTTTCACCTGGCAGAAACCAAAATAGATGGGTGTGGCCCACCATTGTACTGGGCATGGCCACACCACAAAATGGACATACAGTCTTTCTGTCCCTCTGGAGAGGTAAATGGGGGGTTGTTCCCAATCTGCCTTCCTGGGAGGGGTGAAAGTCCATAAGACATCAGGGATTTCATTTTTCAGGGGGAGCAGTTTTTTTTGCCTATCTTGGGTGTCCTGACCCCACCTGGTGCACCTAGGTCAATTTTTTTCTTTATTGTAATGACAGAGCAGAGGGCCAGCTACCACACAGCTGAGCCAGCTGTCCATGCTGTCAGTGTCAGGCTTGCTTCGATCATGTGTGTGCAGGGGCAGGGCAAGCTGGAGACAAAAGGGGCATGGCAGGATGGAAAAGTGTATCAGGTTCTTCCTGATGCGCGCATGTCTCCTGTCCTGCCTTGTGATACTTACCTGACGTCTTCCAGGTAGCTCCGACGGCTGTTGGAGTCCGCTTCTAAAATCCTGTTTCTGCACCGCTGACGTTTCCAGACGCCGCAGAGGTCTTTAAATCCTGGTTCTGCAATGCAAATATTTTCCAGATGCCACAGGGCCTTCAAATCCTGGTTCTGCTATGCTGTTATTTTCCAGATGCTGCGGGGGTCTTCAAGTCTTGGTTCTGCTCTGCTGTTCTTTCCCAAAGCCACGGGGGCTTTCAGTTGTTCCCTAAAAAAATAAAAGGTGCACAAGAAATTTCTCACAAAGAATTCGCGTCTTCCAAGTGGTAACATTTATTTTTACTAATGTATAATATATACTTGATACTTATCTGAGATATTCTCCTTGGTGCATTGGAGATTCTGCTCCCTTGCTGACATTTGCTTGATGGCTATAAATAAGAAAGATAGATAATATCAGTCTCCTGAAACATAAGGGGATGTATCTTATTCTTAGGGGCTTATTTATGAGCCCTTGCGTCACATTTACGCTAACATTGCGTCACTTTTTGTGATGCTGCAGCAGCCTAAATAATACAACTCGTTGCACCATATTTACCCAGTGACGCATCTAGGCAGATGCGTCACTTCGTAAACCCCTGCGCTACATTATACCTGTGTCCGGTATAATGTATGCAGTGTGGGAATTCCCCACAAGAAAGGGTCAATGAAGTGGTGCAGTGAAATCTATGAAATTTCACCGCACCACTTCTAGGATGCCAATCAGTCAAAGCCTTTCGCCTGCATCATGGAATGCGTAAGGGTGACGCAGGACCTTTCACACTGGCTTACCCCATGTGAAAGGACACATTGCTGGAGTTGCATCTGTTTTCAGACACACCTCAGCAATGCGTCACTTTTTAGCCTACAGATACAGCAGTAATACTGACGTATCTGTAACACCATGCAACATATTGTGCCATACTGTAAATATGCAAAAACAACAGTTGATGGACAGAATGCAGAACAATATCATACTTTCACCCCAGTACAGAGATCTGGGCCTTAATCCATCGCTTTTTTGCTCACCATGCTATTCCAGTTTGAACCCAGCCATTTGCAAATCAGTCTTGGCCCTGTGCACCATGGGAACAGTCCAGCCCGAACTGCCAAGCCAGGTCCTCCCTGGACTGGAAACAAGCATCCAAGGACCGATTTCGGGCTTTCAGCCCTCATCAGCCTGGATAGCTTGATTCCAGTGGCGTGGAGAGCACGGGACTCACATCTGAACATACCCGTCCCACTCGGGGTGAAAATGTAAAAACAACAGTTGATGGACAGAATGCAGAACAATGTCATACATTCACTCCAATACAGAGATCTGGGCCTAAATCCATCGTTTTTTTGCTCCTGAGCAGGCCTAGGGGCTCAGGGTGCTTCTATCCTACCCCCTTTTTGAGTTCTAAAGTTTGTTTTTCTGCTTTCTTGTGCTGCAGTCTACCGAGGCACAAGATGGCTGCCAACAATTTCTGGTTAGGAGTGTTGACAGACAGTTGACAAGCAATCAGCATGCAGCGCGTGCATGGGAAGGTACTCTTACCGTACTCTTGGTAAGAGCACGGTACGCGCGCCTATATATATTTTTTTTTACATTTGATTTTCTCAGGAACTACTGGAGGGATTTATACCAATTGAGCAAAAGCGTGATCTGCGAATCAGACTCTACCATTTTGCCAAATTTCTTGTAATTCCGTTCAGCCGTTCGGGCTGTAACCGTGTCTAATCGTCCTAAGGAAAATAACATGGGGAAAACATGTTTTGGGACCCCCCCTTTTTCTCAGCCCCGACTTGACGAATTCTCACAAAACTTTCAGGGAAAGAGCGGAGCGGGCCATTTTCTTTGAGAAACGCGCGAAGATTCATCAACTGGCGCCAAAGTTATTCCCAATAGAATGTTGCGGATTTCCTATGGAAACTAGGTCCTAACTATAACTACCGACTGGCGACCGACAGTAGGTAATACTTTGCTCCAAATGTCCCGACAGCCGCAGTTCTAAACAGCGCTCCAAAAAATAGCCTGGTTTTCGCGGAGCACACCGCAGTTGGGAGCAGCACCTACCTGGAATGCCGTGGCAGGGTATTCTGGGACCGGTAGTTCACCACAAGGACTACTGGTGCTTTGGTGTTAGCGGACTGACCAACCAGGACTTCCATTTAAGGCGGAGGGACTGGAGGTATTCAGAAGGACTGCTGCTAGCGTGGGGGCAAGAACTGGCATTTGAAAAAGACATTACGTCGAAACGCGTCATGCCATAGTTCAGTGGAATAAAGCAACCTTCTACAGTACCCCCCTGTGTCTCTCCGTTCTTTTTTGAAACAGAAGGAACATTCTTGTGACATATTTTGCACGCAGGTCCAGGACGTGCATTGGAGAGTCCCGTCTCGGCAAAGAGGAAGGAGCAATCCGGACGGCTTCGGCATCTTTGTTCTTCATGGTGGTGAAATGCTCCAACCCACCACACCCACCCTTGCAATTTGGCCGTTGGAAGCAATTTGCGACTACGCAAAGGGGCCTCAGTCACTGTATGGAGGTTTCCCAAGCCAGTCTCAGGAGTGGACAAGTGTGGTTCGAGGCGTTAAGGGGACCGGGGAGGTGAACTTTGCTCCAAATGTCCCGACAGCCGCAGTTCTAAACAGCGCTCCAAAAAATAGCCTGGTTTTGGCGGAGCACACCGCAGTTGGGAGCAGCACTTACCTGGAATGCCGTGGCAGGGTATTCTGGGACCGGTAGTTCACCACAAGGACTACTGGTGCTTTGGTGTTAGTGGACTGACCAACCAGGATTTCCATTTAAGGCGGAGCGACTGGAGGTATTCAGAAGGACTGCTGCTAGCGTGGGGGCAAGAACTGGCGTTTGAAAAAGACATTACGTCGAAACGCGTCATGCCATCGTTCAGTGGAATAAAGCAACGTCCTACAGTACCCCCCTGTGTCTATCCATTCTTTTTTGAAACAGAAGGAACATTCTTGTGACATATTTTGCACGCAGGTCCAGGACGTGCATTGGAGAGTCCCGTCTCGGCAAAGAGGAAGGAGCAATCCGGACGGCTTCGGCATCTTTGTTCTTCATGGTGGTGAAATGCTCCAACCCACCACACCCATCCTTGCAATTTGGCCGTTGGAAGCAATTTGCGACTACGCCAAGGGGCCTCAGTCACTGTATGGGGGTTTCCCAGGCAAGTCTCAGGAGTGGACAGGTGTGGTTCGAGGCGTTAAGGGGACCGGGGAGGTGAACTTTGCTCCAAATGTCCCGACAGCCGCAGTTCTAAACAGCGCTCCAAAAAATAGCCTGGTTTTCGCGGAGCACACCGCAGTTGGGAGCAGCACCTACCTGGAATGCCGTGGCAGGGTATTCTGGGACCGGTAGTTCACCACAAGGACTACTGGTGCTTTCGTGTTAGCGGACTTACCAACCAGGACTTCCATTTAAGGCGGAGCGACTGGAGGTATTCAGAAGGACTGCTGCTAGCGTGGGGGCAAGAACTGGCATTTGAAAAAGACATTACGTCGAAACGCGTCATGCCATAGTTCAGTGGAATAAAGCAACCTTCTACAGTACCCCCCTGTGTCTCTCCGTTCTTTTTTGAAACAGAAGGAACATTCTTGTGACATATTTTGCACGCAGGTCCAGGACGTGCATTGGAGAGTCCCGTCTCGGCAAAGAGGAAGGAGCAATCCAGACGGCTTCGGCATCTTTGTTCTTCATGGTGGTGAAATGCTCCAACCCACCACACCCACCCTTGCAATTTGGCCGTTGGAAGCAATTTGCGACTACGCAAAGGGGCCTCAGTCACTGTATGGAGGTTTCCCAAGCCAGTCTCAGGAGTGGACAAGTGTGGTTCGAGGCGTTAAGGGGACCGGGGAGGTGAACTTTGCTCCAAATGTCCCGACAGCCGCAGTTCTAAACAGCGCTCCAAAAAATAGCCTGGTTTTCGCAGAGCACACCGCAGTTGGGAGCAGCACTTACCTGGAATGCCGTGGCAGGGTATTCTGGGACCGGCAGTTCACCACAAGGACTACTGGTGCTTTGGTGTTAGCGGACTGACCAACCAGGATTTCCATTTAAGGTGGAGCGACTGGAGGTATTCAGAAGGACTGCTGCTAGCGTGGGGGCAAGAACTGGCGTTTGAAAAAGACATTACGTCGAAACGCGTCATGCCATCGTTCAGTGGAATAAAGCAACGTCCTACAGTACCCCCCTGTGTCTCTCCATTCTTTTTTGAAACAGAAGGAACATTCTTGTGACATATTTTGCACGCAGGTCCAGGACGTGCATTGGAGAGTCCCGTCTCGGCAAAGAGGAAGGAGCAATCCGGACGGCTTCGGCATCTTTGTTCTTCATGGTGGTGAAATGCTCCAACCCACCACACCCATCCTTGCAATTTGGCCGTTGGAAGCAATTTGCGACTACGCAAAGGGGCCTCAGTCACTGTATGGAGGTTTCCCAGGCCAGTCTCAGGAGTGGACAAGTGTGGTTCGAGGCGTTAAGGGGACCAGGGAGGTGAACTTTGCTCCAAATGTCCCGACAGCCGCCGTTCTAAACAGCGCTCCAAAAAATAGCCTGGTTTTCGCGGAGCACACCGCAGTTGGGAGCAGCACTTACCTGAAATGCCGTGGCAGGGTATTCTGGGACCGTTAGTTCACCACAAGGACTACTGGTGCTTTGGTGTTAGTGGACTGACCAACCAGGACTTCCATTTAAGGCGGAGCGACTGGAGGTATTCAGAAGGACTGCTGCAAGCGTGGGGGCAAGAACTGGCGTTTGAAAAAGACATTACGTCGAAACGCGTCATGCCATAGTTCAGTGGAATAAAGCAACCTCCTACAGTACCCCCCTGTGTCTCTCCGTTCTTTTTTGAAACAGAAGGAACATTCTTGTGACATATTTTGCACGCAGGTCCAGGACGTGCATTGGAGAGTCCCGTCTCGGCAAAGAGGAAGGAGCAA
The DNA here is from genome assembly GCF_964261635.1 of Lissotriton helveticus. Classification (NCBI taxonomy): domain Eukaryota; kingdom Metazoa; phylum Chordata; class Amphibia; order Caudata; family Salamandridae; genus Lissotriton; species Lissotriton helveticus. The sequence goes on from NC_136059.1 coordinate 1,672,559,630, forward strand.
TCCGGACGGCTTCGGCATCTTTGTTCTTCATGGTGGTGAAATGCTCCAACCCACCACACCCACCCTTGCAATTTGGCCGTTGGAAGCAATTTGCGACTACGCAAAGGGGCCTCAGTCACTGTATGGAGGTTTCCCAGGCCAGTCTCAGGAGTGGACAAGTGTGGTTCGAAGCGTTAAGGGGACCGGGGAGGTGAACTTTGCTCCAAATGTCCCGACAGCCGCAGTTCTAAACAGCGCTCCAAAAAATAGCCTGGTTTTCGCGGAGCACACCGCAGTTGGGAGCAGCACTTACCTGGAATGCCGTGGCAGGGTATTCTGGGACCGGTAGTTCGCCACAAGGACTACTGGTGCTTTGGTGTTAGCGGACTGACCAACCAGGACTTCCATTTAAGGTGGAGCGACTTTAGGTATTCAGAAGGACTGCTGCTAGCGTGGGGGCAAGAACTGGCGTTTGAAAAAGACATTACGTCGAAACGCGTCATGCCATCGTTCAGTGGAATAAAGCAACGTCCTACAGTACCCCCCTGTGTCTCTCCATTCTTTTTTGAAACAGAAGGAACATTCTTGTGACATATTTTGCACGCAGGTCCAGGACGTGCATTGGAGAGTCCCGTCTCGGCAAAGAGGAAGGAGCAATCCGGACGGCTTCGGCATCTTTGTTCTTCATGGTGGTGAAATGCTCCAACCCACCACACCCATCCTTGCAATTTGGCCGTTGGAAGCAATTTGCGACTACGCAAAGGGGCCTCAGTCACTGTATGGAGGTTTCCCAGGCCAGTCTCAGGAGTGGACAAGTGTGGTTCGAGGCGTTAAGGGGACCAGGGAGGTGAACTTTGCTCCAAATGTCCCGACAGCCGCCGTTCTAAACAGCGCTCCAAAAAATAGCCTGGTTTTCGCGGAGCACACCGCAGTTGGGAGCAGCACTTACCTGAAATGCCGTGGCAGGGTATTCTGGGACCGTTAGTTCACCACAAGGACTACTGGTGCTTTGGTGTTAGTGGACTGACCAACCAGGACTTCCATTTAAGGCGGAGCGACTGGAGGTATTCAGAAGGACTGCTGCAAGCGTGGGGGCAAGAACTGGCGTTTGAAAAAGACATTACGTCGAAACGCGTCATGCCATAGTTCAGTGGAATAAAGCAACCTCCTACAGTACCCCCCTGTGTCTCTCCGTTCTTTTTTGAAACAGAAGGAACATTCTTGTGAAATATTTTGCACGCAGGTCCAGGACGTGCATTGGAGAGTCCCGTCTCGGCAAAGAGGAAGGAGCAATCCGGACGGCTTCGGCATCTTTGTTCTTCATGGTGGTGAAATGCTCCAACCCACCACACCCACCCTTGCAATTTGGCCGTTGGAAGCAATTTGCGACTACACAAAGGGGCCTCAGTCACTGTATGGAGGTTTCCCAGGCCAGTCTCAGGAGTGGACAAGTGTGGTTCGAAGCGTTAAGGGGACCGGGGAGGTGAACTTTGCTCCAAATGTCCCGACAGCCGCAGTTCTAAACAGCGCTCCAAAAAATAGCCTGGTTTTCGCGGAGCACACCGCAGTTGGGAGCAGCACTTACCTGGAATGCCGTGGCAGGGTATTCTGGGACCGGTAGTTCGCCACAAGGACTACTGGTGCTTTGGTGTTAGCGGACTGACCAACCAGGACTTCCATTTAAGGTGGAGCGACTTTAGGTATTCAGAAGGACTGCTGCTAGCGTGGGGGCAAGAACTGGCGTTTGAAAAAGACATTACGTTGAAACGCATCATGCCATAGTTCAGTGGAATAAAGCAACCTCCTACAGTACCCCCCTGTGTCTCTCCGTTCTATTTTGAAACAGAAGGAACATTCTTGTGAAATATATATATATATATATATATATATATATATATATATATATATATATATATGAGCAGCAGTTGTGACCCACTTTCGGTGCCCGCGCTCTGTCTATTGCGTGGTGCGTGTTTTCTACGACTGGGTCAGTCGTTTGAATATGCTCCAGGTTCCCCGAGGGGAGAAATGAAACGCACTCACTCGTCTTGATTTCTTGTTACAGCGGCTTTATTTCCAACCTTAACCCAACACGTTTCGCCTCTCACGAAGCTTGCTCACGGGATGTTGAGCTAATTACTATGGGCCATATGTATCGACATTCCGTTTTGCGATTCCTAAATAGCGATATTTAAGGAATCGCTATTTAGAAATCGCAAAATGGTATGTATGTAGAAATTCGCTTCTTTTTAGCGATTTCTTAAGATTCCTTTATTGCGATTAGCAAATTGCTAATCGCAATTAAGAAATAATTTCCCATTCATTTCTATGGGCCAGGAGGCCCATAGGAATGAAGGGGAAATGTGCGATTCGCAAATTGCTAATCGCAAATTGTGAATATTTTCAAGGGTGCAGGGGCGTCCAAAGGACACCCTGTTGCATACCTCAAAACTGCATGGGTGAACATGTGGCGCACATACATGCCCTAAGGGCATGTATGTGCGTCACCTGGCACTTTGAAAAAAGAAAAAATATGCATTTTGAAAGGAATTCGCAACTTACCACCAACTAGAAGTTGGTGGTAATTTGCGATTCCTTAAGGCCAATTTGCTATTTTTTTTAGCTTCTTACATTGTATTTAAGGAATCGCAAAATTTGCAATTCCTTAAATGCAATCGCAAGATAAGGAATTGCATATTTTGCGATTCCTTATTTCTCAAGCAGATTTGCTTGATGCATACCATTAGTCCAAATTGCATTAGCAAACGCCGAAATTCTGCGAATTTCGGCGTTTGCGAAGTCAATTTGGCTTGATACATATGGCCCTAAGTCCTTCTTTTAACACTATGACACAGGTAACTTCATGTGTTACCTCCAGATGCATGCTGGTTAATGTAGTGTCCACTACATTATTGTCACCAGGGTGCTCGAGGTGTGTGTCCTTTAAAAACAAAAGGAAGGAGTGTGCACTCTATTGGATTGCAGATTATTTTACAGTATCTACTCTTTAGTGAGTTTAATGCGTGATAAATCTATCTAGTGAGATTTTTAAGTTATTTAGTCTCCTTGCGTTATCCGGCGCTATCCGCAAAATTTCTGTAGTGTGTTCATCCCCCTCTGGTGGGCGAATGACTGCAGAGCTTCGGGGTCCTAGTTCATTGTTGTTATGACATCATTTATATCCTTAGAGATGTACATAAAGTTCTTCCGTGAGATTCAGCCCTCTTGGTTCGAGGGTCCTAATATAGTTGATGATATGTTTCGACTCTTTTCTCCTCAGGCTTTTGAGACAGTCTCCTCCCCTTTCTGTGAGAGGTACCTGTTCTATGGCGCAGTATCTAAGTGATTCCCAGTTGCTGTCATGAAATTGTTCCATATGTTTTGACACAGCATTAGAGCGGTCTTTGTTGGTCGTTGCTCTCGTGTGCTCTAGGATTCTTTTTTTGGCTTCAAAGGTGGTGCTGCCTATATATTTTTTGTGGCACGGACACTCTATTAGATACACCACATATGTACTTTTGCAGGTTAAGTGCTGGTGTATTTTCCACTTTGTGCCTTTTCTGATTTCAATTTATTTTGTTGTTGCAGCAATCAGCTCTGTGTATTCCAGTTCTGCTCCTGGCCCTGATTCCAGTCCTGCTTTTCCCTGAGCCCAGTTCCTGTTTGTGTTTCTGGTTCTGTTCCCTGCTGTTCTGTCTTGTGGTTTTATTGTAATTACGATTATCATTTATGATAGTTTGCCTATCATTTCCTTCCTTACCTGTCCTGCTGTTTGCACTTGTGCTTTCCCTGTAGACTTCTAGTTTTCTACTTATTGCCTGTTCCAATCTGTGCTTCTATCCTCCTTCCCATCCTGCCTTCAGGTACTTTCTAGCTTGCATTCTTTTCAGAGACCATACACAAACCAGATATCAAGTCTTGTCCCAGTCTAACCCATCTAGTTCCCTGCCAGATCTCCCTGCTCGATTTCTGACACTGACAACCTCCCAGCTGGCAGACTCCTGCCTTACTAAGCTCCACTGAGCACTGATTAAGCTGCTTGCACACAAGCAATTGCTGTGGACCTTCCAAATTCTCTGAAACAGGCACACCCTCAAGGGATTGGATGCCCCTTGTGTCTTCCTTGTCCCACCAATGTTACCCATTAATGACTCTCGCCCATCCCTTTCCAAAGATACAAGTATGTCTTGTCTATGGCTGCTCCCATCAGGGCCTAGAAATACCAGTAGCTTCTGGTAGAAATGGATCACCCTGCAGGTATCTGTCTCTACAATTGAAGGCACTTTTATGAAAACCTCCATAGATATTGCATTCATACAATCATAGTTTGCCTCCTTTAATGACTGCATACAACAAACAGAAGAGACACTCCAACCAGTGGAGCAGAAGCTGGCAGCATCCATCAACTGGGAGCAGGACCACTGGTTCTTGGAAGAAAGGAATCAACAAGCTACTTATGCTTTTCCAGGATCCCTGAGCAGTTGGAAGGCGCGGACACATGCTTTTTCTTACTCCGCTTGATACCAGAAATCACTAACTTGGTGTTCGCTCACCTCTGTAACTCCAAAGGACCCACATGATATGATCCTGGCAGGATGTGGCAAAAACCAGACCACGTCAAATCATAACCTGCTTCTTAAAACACCGGAAATGTCGCCAAACCTTTATGGAGGCACAATGACATGCCCCCTTTCTGAAGAATGATATGAAAGTTATATTCATGCAAGACTTTTCTTTTGAAACTGTGCAATACAGGAAATGCTTTCTACCACTCGAAACGCAACTGAAAAAACTATCTATATGATATGGCCTATTTCATCCCTATATCAGCTCTTACTCTGTCATGTTTTTCACCTACAAAGACAGAACAACCAAATTTAAGTACCCTGCCCATCTGGATGACCTGCTGCACAGACTAAAAATCAAGGAGATGGAAACCACTCAACATCAGGTTTCATCAGAGACTGCCAAAGACCACACCAGTGGAGACCCCGAAATTCCACCATTGACTGAACATGAGAGACTAGATAAAGTGACCCATCAGTGGGTCTCAGGTTCAAAACCCAGATGTACCAACAAGAGCCAAACTACAGGAGATAACTTGAGATCACTGCTAAAACCTGCCAGAGGATGAGGGCAGTCTAGCACTGCAGATAGGATCTTGGTGATTCTTAACTTTTTCTTAGTATAATTTTGACCATTTACGTTTCCATTGATATAGATCCACAACTGTTGGTTGCTTATAACAGGCATACTAGCCATAGAGGGAGTAGGAGGTGAGAGAGTGGGCACTCTCGAGATTTGGGATAGGTCCTGCACTACGTCAATATTACGGACGGTTCCATTGCACTTGATGGGGGGCACTTTCTGCAAACACCTGTGATGCAGAATTAGAATTTCTCATTCCTGCTCTAACACGTCACTCGTCACTACCCACTCCCTAATAATGCTTCGCCATGGTGATATTGCCCCTGGGCAACCTAGGTGCAATTAAACTGCTTCATATCCTCCAATTGCAATTGCCACCTATGCACCTCTGAGGCAATATGTCCTGGCTTCTGTGGGGGATCAAGTGGCCTCTGGGTATCTTACTCGTACATGTCTCCCACCTGGCCATAGGACCCTGATACACACTGTGATAGTGCTACCTGATCACAGTCCTCTAGGCACTTAATTTTGTCCCACATTTCAAAAGACCTCTACCCATGTAGACACTTTTGGGCTAGGTACCTACCTCTGACACTGATTGTAACTGGAGAACCATTATTGTGAGCTCTAGACGAGTCCTACCATTCCAACTACGATACACTGGGAACACATACACAGAGCTCCCTGGTGTCTTTATTTACCTCTGACCCATTTCCCCCTGCATATATAACTGATTTTTCTCTGGCTTCACTGTGTAAAATGGATTAACTCATTTTATTGAGCGGAAAATGGTACTATCCTATTTGTGCATGTTGAAACCAGGTGTCACCTTATTACAAGATACTCACCTGCTCGACGAAGATCGCTAGATAGCAGACCATGACACATTTCAACTGAAATGAGATCCTGGCCTTACCAATCCAAGGCCTGCTTAATGGAAGCTCAACATATCTTATTAACAAAACTCACAAGACAAACAGAGACTGAGCTCCTTATTTCAGACTTACATACAGGACAATGAACACTCAAGCCGATCCTCCCTCATGCTATGGGCCATGGGTAAAGCTTGTATTAGGGTAGAGATTATGAGTGATTCAGCAAAGCTTACATGCGATGCACCTTGGTTCAAGACACAACTAGAATCGCAGGTTATACTGACACAGATATGAGTCAACTCATTTTCATTTTATCTAAATATGTAAACCTCCTTTTGGACATTAAGAAATACATTAACCAATTTAATATTCATTAGCACTCTTTTGACTATAACAATGTCAATACACAATATCTGCTATTCAAGATGTGGCAGGAGCCCTTCACACTCATCCTGGGAGTATCCTCGACATGTTTTGGGAATACAATTGGCCGCTGTATAGCACTGATGGACAGGACTCAACTGAGGCATTAAACAAGTACTTCATCAACAACAAAATCCTACAGGCCATTGATGACCTCTCCTACAATACGGATTTAGAGTTGGACAGCTTCCCAGTAGAATATTATAAGCTACATAAACACTGACTTGAATTAATCTTTTGTAAACTGTTTAGGGACAAATGAGAGATTTTCCCACCAAAGAAGGTGATGAACAAGTCCAAGATTATGTTACTATTAAAACCAGGTAAGAATACCGCCGAGTTTACCAATTACAGGCCGATATCATCACTTAATGTAGATGCGAAGATTCTAGCCAAAATCTTCACCAACAGACGCAAACACATTGTCCCACTACTCGTCCACTAGGATCAGGTAGGCTTCATTTGTCACCAGTCCTATGCATACAATTCGGGAACGCTTGCAAATATCCTATGGAAAGTAAAGAACGATAAAGAGGAAAAGGTAGCTCTCTTGTTGGACCTGGAGAAAGCATTGGATAAGTTGGAATGCCCATATTCATTGCAAATATTGGAGTCTTTTGACTAAGTAGAATTTATTTTGACTGAAGTCAAATGGGTATATATGAATCCCAAGGTGGTGATGGGTTATAATGGCTACATGGCTGACCATTCAGATATCAACCAGATAATAAAACAGAGGTGTTCACTACCAACCCTACTATTTGTTCTAGTTTTGGAACCATTGGCACACACAATTAGACATAACACCGTAATTGAAGCCATTCAAACAAACGTAGAAGAACAAAGCGCTTTATTGTATATGGACAACATACTAGTTATGCTGTTGAACCCAAAAGAATCCATCTGTCATTGTTAGAACTGGGGGTCTCTAGTTGGCAGAGGTAAGTACCTTTGACCAAGTAGGGACCCTTACTTCTAGTCAGGGTAAAGGGGCACACAATGTAGATAACCCCAGCTCACCCCCTAGGTAGCTTGGCACGAGCAGACAGGCTTATCCCCAAGGCAATGTGTATAATATTTGCACTTAACACATACAATGACCCCAAAGTACACCACAAACTGAGACCACACAGGTAAGTACATATAAAAATATAACTTTATCTAGTTCAGCAAGGTAAATGTCAGTTACAGGATAGTTGCACAATGTCTTCACTTTTTCTTGATGATTGTATTACTTCTAGGAAGGTTTCACACTTTACTCTCAGTCTCAGTCTAGATTTTAATCTTAATAAGTGAGCACACAATCTGCGCAGGCAGTCTCCGTGTCCCTCGTGTTCAGCGAGGCTCTCAGGGTGCTGAAATGTGATCGGAGACACAACTACGGCCTTCGCGCTCCCCACTGCCTCGTGGTGTTTCCTAGAATTGCCCCTAAAGCACTCCGCGTGGGATTTACTGCATCGGCCCCCTTCCGGTGTTTACACGGCCAATCTCCCCTCAGGTAAGGACTCACCAAGACTCGGGTGGTAGCTCCGAGTCAGATACCTGGGGGCGGCTTCTCCGTGCAGGCGGGCAGTCACGCGGCACTTCGGTCCTTGATGGACGGCGGCGGCGGCGCCTCTTAGAACGAGATGCGAGCGTTGGACCAATCCCAGCGCGGCTCACAGGGCGTGCCCCTCGTGACGTTTCAGCTCTTCCGGGAGTCAGCCACTCCCAGCGCGGCTCCTGGACGAGCCCTTCTTGACGCGGCAGCTTCTGCGGGGATCAGCCAATCGGAGCGCGGAGCGCGGCTCCACGGGCCAGGTCTTCAGCAACGGCCCAATCGGAGCGCGGCCCCTTCGTTTCTTTATCCGCGGCCCTGGAGAGGGGAACTGCAACTTCTTGATCGATATCAGGCCCCGGGCAGCGGCGGTGATACGCAGCACGGCTAACTCGGAGCGCCAATTGCAAGCAGGCCACTCATGAAGCCACTCGCTCTCTCAGGGGGATATTTCACGATGGGAAAGTTCACGATCTCCCGGCCACTAATAATCACGTGCCGATGAGCACGCCGATCTCTCTCCACAGCAGGCAGTTTGTAGGAAAGCGCCGATGGACGTTTCTTACAGCGTCTAGGAACCTTTTAACCCTGGGTTCCAGGAACAGGAGGCCAGCTCTTCTCAGGCCCTTGGAGATTTTTGCAGAGACACAGCACACAGCAACGTCTTTGTAGTTCAAGCAGGCAGGGTCACAGCACACAGCAAAGTCCCCCCTCTTCTCTCCTTCAGTTGAACAGCAGAACAGGTCAGCCCTTAAAGCACACAGTAAGGCAGTCTTACTTAGTTCCTTCAGCGGTCCTTCTTCTGGCAGAGGTTCCTCTTGATTATAGAATCTGAAAATCTGTTGTCAGGGGTCCTTCTCTTACACCCCTAAACGTCTTTGAAGTCGTTGTGCAAGTGGGCCCTGAGCCCGGTCTAAACCAGTTCTGGGTGTTGCTGGAGCATTTGGGCTTCCTGGCTTCTTCCTTCCTTTCAGTGTGAGGGGCAGAGGCGACAGCCGCCCAGCAGGAGGTGGAGCCAGCATTGTGGCAGGCAGGCACAGCCCTATTCACTCCCAGGTGCTATCTCCTCCCACCACTCTAGTTGCAGATGCAGTCATTCAACCACGGGCTGACTCAGACAACCTCCTGGGGGCTCCCCAGCCCCTGTCACCCTCAAACCAGACAGTCAATCCACAAGCAGCCCCAGTCACACAGAAAGGTTAGACAAGAGAATAGCCACTTTCTAAAAGTACTGTTCTCAAACACAGAATTTAAAAACAACCTTTCCTAAAAGATGTGTTATTAAATTCTGAGTTCAGGGATATCAATCACTTATGTCCCATCTTGTTCCTGTCGGAAGATAGGCTGGAATCCATTGGGACTCCCCCATGTTAGTCTATGGAGCAAGATAACCTTGCAGCAGTGAGCACACAAAATGGCTGATGTTCACTACCAGAGCATGTTACCTGCACTAGTACATGCTCTACCTTTCCTATACACTGCACCCTGCCCAGGGGGGTACCTTGAGCCTTCCATAGGGGTGACCAATGTGTACATAAAGGGAAGGGTTAGGCCCAGCCAGTGGGGACACTGGCCAGGAGGACATGGCCGTTCACTGACTGCACACAGGCACTGCGGTGGCAGGCCTTAGACACCATTTTAGGGCTACTCATGTGGGTGGCACAATCAGTGCTGCAGGCCCACTAGTAGCATCTGTCATCACCAGCCCTGGCACATCCAGTGCACGCACTTTACTAGGGACTTCGGGGTGATACAAATATGCCAATCAGGTACATCCAATCCATATGATAATTTCCATAAGGAGCACTTACACTCTGGCACTGATCAGCAGTGGCAGAGTGTCCAAAGCATCTAAACCAGCAAAAACGAAATCCAGCACAGCATCATAAATACAGGAGGCAGAGGCAAAAAGGATAGGGGAAAACCACGCCAAGGGTGTCAGGTCTAACAGTCATCTTATAAAAAGAACAGCTCAATTTTACCTCTTCCTGGGGATAAAATAAATTGGAGTATGTGTGTGGGATTACCACTTACCTGTTTCACTTCAGCAGCATCGATCACTGCTTACCGCTTTACAATGAAAACCAATAATTTACACTATTTAGGGAAAAATGTAAATACAGGATTAACAAATGTGTTGACAACAATATTAATCCAATACTTTCCTCATAGCAATAGAGGATCCATTTTAGAGGCGCTTTGTGTTAAGGGCGATCAGAATAATCATCCACATACTTGCAGGAGACAGACTAAAAACCTTCGCAGAAATTAACAGCGGCGGCCCCTCCATTAGGGCGGAGGAGCACCGCCCCCGCCACCAACCGCAAATAAAACTATAATAAAATGGGTTTCTAACCCGTTTGATAATAGTTTTATTTTAACCCCCCTGGACCCGCCCCCAGGACTCTGAAGAGTCTTGTGGGTGGTTCCATGGTGATGACACTGTGGTGGGGTCCGTTCACTGCGCATAAAGTGTTTGGCCGGCCATTTCAGGCTGGCCAAACATCTCATGTGTAGTAAAACTTTCTCCAGACCCAGCTGCATGCTGGGGCTGAGGAAAACAGATGCAAGCTCCCATTATGCCTGGTAGCAAAAAGTTGCAGCTCTCAGGCCAATCATGACGCTGCTTTCCTGCATCTCATGATTGGCCGAAGTGCAGTCTGGGAGCGTGTCCCAGAATCAGCAGGAAGAGCGGGGTGGAGCGGACGGCAGAGGTTGCAGTGATCAGGTAAGTGTATCTTTATTTTCTTACTTTTTTATTTTGTCCCTGATCGACCCCCCCCCACGCTCACGCCCCCAACTCCCTCCTCTGGCTCACACCGCCACTTTGGCAGGGGATGGGCTGTGACTGGAAATGAAGGAGGCCTACAACATCTCTCAGTATGGGCCCGATGTAGGTGGCCATTACCGGTCGGTAACGGCCGAATTCGGACGTTACCGACCGGTAAATGGGTCATTGAGATGCAGGGGGGCCTTTTTTACAGAATTGGTAAATTTACCGAATCGGTAAATTTACCGATTCTGTAAAATACCGAATCGGTAATTTTACCGATTTGGTAAATCTCACGTGTAGGTGGCACTGCAAACAGTGCCACAGGCCTTTAGGAGTCGGTATTTTACCACCCAATCCAATTGGGTGGTAAAATACCGAATCCAGGTGTGCATGCACATCTGTGCATGCACACCTGTGCCATGTGACACACAGACATGCCCTTAGGGCATGTATGTGTGCTACATGGCACACATGCCTGTAATTGGGGTGCCAGAGGGTGTCAAAGTGACACCCCCTTGCAAAATTCGGTATTTACCGATTTGGTAAATACCGATTCGGTAATGCCCATTGATTCCTATGGGCTTCAATGCCCATAGGAGTCAATGGGCATTACCGATTCGGTATTTACCGAATCGGTAAATACCGATTCCTTCCGATTCGGTAATTATAAAAATAAAATTACCTACATCTGCCCTCCTCTTTTTTACCACTTCTTAAATACCAATTCGGTATGAATCGGTATTTAAGAAGTGGTAAAAAAGATTTACCTACATCGGGCCCTTGATGTTTTAAGACTGCCAGAGACTGCCGCATTTCCTAACAAGTTCTCAGCTGCCTTCTACCTATTCTGACTGACTCTACTCTTTTGCAGTACATTGATAAATGGGGAACGTTTTAAGTGGTGGTTTTGAGCATTTAGAAAGGAAGAGTATAAGAGTTTTACAATATTTCTTCTGTTTAAGATATCTTGATTGTCCCTCAAACTGACTTTTGGTATAAATAGAAGTGTAAATAGAACTATATATAAAGGGCTTTCAAGTGCCTAAGCAGGTGTGACTGGAAGAGTATGAGTGGGTCTTGATACGCTGACATAGTTAAAGAAGGTAGATTGTGGACTAATTTCAGTATCCAACCTAAGTGTCTTTGGAGGGAAACAGTCAGAATGCCGCTGTCTAAACAACAAGTGTTCCAATTCCACAAGCCCTACCATGCATGCCTTTACCATGCATATGCCTGAACCACACGTGTGCGTGGTTAAGGCATATGCGCGGTCTAGCCTTGGAATGTATGGACAGAAAATGGTAGCAGGGAGAGGTGAGGTAAGTGGGGCTGGGGTAGTTTTGCAGGCTTGGGGGTGGGTCTGGACTATTCTGTGAGCTGAGGGTGGGTCGGAAATGTGTTCTGGGCTGGGGGGTGGGTCAGGTTTGTATTGTGGGCTGAGGGGTGGGTTAGTGCTGTTTTGTGGGCTTTGCGTGGGTTGGAGTACTTTTTTGGGCTGGGGTCGGGGTCGTTTTCTTGGCTGGGGGTGGGTTGGCATTATTTTGTGGGCGGGATGGGTCGGGATGTTTGTGGGCCGGGGAATGGGTCCAGGTTGTTTTGTGGGCTGGGGGAGGGTCGGGTAGTTGTGGGCTGAGGGGTGGGTTGGAGATAGTTTTGTGGGTCGAGGGTAGTTTTCTGAGCTGGGGGTGAGTTGGGGTAGTTTTCTGGACTGGGGGATCAGGTTAGTCTTCATGGATGTGTAGTTGGGGGTAGTTTTTTCAGGGCAGGGGGTTTGGACCTAGTTATCAGGGCTGGGGTGGGGCTACTTTTCAGGGCTGGGGCGGTGCAAGTTTTCAGGCCTGGGGGTTCAGGGGTAGTTTTCAGGGCTGGGGGTTCAGGGGTAGTTTTCAGGGCAGGGGGGGTGTTGGGGTCGTTTTTTTAAATTAGGGTTTAGGATATTAGGCCTCGTGGCAGGGTGTGGGAATGGGTAGTCGGGATTGTTTTTAGGGCATGGGGGTAGTTTGTAGGGCTGGGTCAGCGCTGGGCAGGGTCAGGTTGAGAGACAGGATTGAGGGATAGGGTTTTAGGCATCAGGGCAAGGGGAGGGCACTGCATGGAGGTTGGGAGGGAGTATTGTTATTTGCACCTCAGGGCGGGAGGGGGTAGGGGAGAGTGTGTACCTTAGGGAAATGGGGAGGGGCGTGGTGACCTTAGCCACACATGCCCCTTTACCATGAAAATTTGTGGCAAAGACATGAGTGGTAAAGGAATGCGCGGTAAAGACATGGTCGTTATTCAGACCACGTAGTTTAGGCATGCAGGGTTGGGGAATTTGTGGCTGTATCGTACAACCTCCTTTGGAGATTTGAGACCCACTCATTGGAGGATAACATTCACTTGCATTTAGATTTAAGCATGAGGACAGAGATGCCAATCCATCAACCAGTGGAAGTGGGTAATCCGCCCAGCGCTTTAAGCTATTTAACTAGAAGTCAGAGGAAATTATTTTTATTTCAGTGGTATCTATCAGAATGTGGTTTGATTCTTTGGGGAGATTCTCTTTAGTGATAGTAATGATAGTTCTTTCACTCCTCAAAGTTTCCATTTAAGACCTAGGACTTCCGCGACGAAGGGTAGGCTCAATCACTTGAACAACTGTTACTCACCCTCTGTTTCTCTACTGCACATATAAATGCATCAACGCGATTCCAGATACATAAAAAGAGCAAGTCACTGCTCATCACGCACAGCACTAAAAAAATGTCCCTCATTGTTACTTACTACCCGTACTCTTCCTACTCCATACAACAATATTATGTAAGCTTCTACTTTTTACTAGAGTTTCAGCAGCACAAAGCAATACACAAAAACAACACAAAACAATGGCAAGAGAGAGTCATCTACAGGCACCAAACAGTAGGCTGCAAACAGCAAAGTATAGGGTATGGTGTACAGTAGAATTGTTTCTCAATGAGCTGCTAGAGAAGGGAAAGAATGAAACGGACGAAAACCCTTTTATTCAAGCCATCTAGTTCACTAAACTGGATTCATGACATTCGTCATACCAGCACCAATGTTCACATACTTCAACATTGTTGCACCTGGACAATTATGTATCCATGAATATGCCTACAGCTGCCATGTAGAGTGTTAAGATTTTTATCCTCTCAATTTTATTCATTTGCCCGCTGACTTACTTGCACCCTGGCACATTTGCAGACAGTATGCAGTAAGGTCCTGTTGCCACATGTGAGAAGTACTAGTCAATTCAGATGGATTATACGTGTGTTATTATATACTCAGTGACGTATCTTTAGCTGATATAACCTAAAACTAGCCCAGATCTCACACTCCATGAGAAGCATAAACGCCTCCACCCAAATTTATAAACCAAATCTAGGTGCTTAACCTCCTATCTTCCCATAAGGTTCTCTAGAACCTCAAGTCTCATGTTGTTGAGCCTTTGTGGGTAATGGGTATGGCCTTAGCATCCATTCCCTCTTGCCCGGATCCACTAGTTTTGCTGTACAATGTATGTATTACCTCAACCCAGCATGGAGAATCAGTAGGTATTTGCATATCTCTCTGCCCCCCCAGGTCAAAGTCATCATTATGATGTCCAAAGGTTTGCATAGGAGGTTGTACAGCCAGGTTTCCCAATTTGGAGATTCAGATCAAGCCCCAGTGTCTGATGAAATACCATCCTTTCAACAATCTCCTTCATTATTTAGTTTGTCTCATAAAATCTTTATTACCTTCCTTAAAATGGATTCTAGTTTGTCAGGTGATTTATGAGGATATGAAATTTGAAAACAATCATGCCAGCAGTTCCCTTGAACATGTGATACATTATTCTCTGGAACTGGCAGCAGAGGCTTACACAAAAGCCACCTTTTCAACTGATAGCTCTGTTTGAAGTATCCTACTTACTACCAAAGCGAGATTTTTGAAAAACATTGACCATCCTAATTCAGCAATAATATTGTCAATCCTGATGATGGGGTGTGCTTCAACCCACATTTCACAAGATCATTCAAGCTCTTAAAACCAATAAAACCCAGCAGTACCCTCCATTTTTTTGAGCCACAACCAAATGAGACAACCACAAAACAAAACATAACTGGCCTTTTTGGTTCAGTAGCATTCTGACTACACAGTTTTGTGATATCCTCATCCAAGTCATCACTCATACTGAATAATACGCTATACAATTTATGTTTGATTCGTACTAACCTATCCTTACCATTGATGTCATGTTTAAACCCTTGTATTTTAGCCATCCCTTCTGAACATACCTAGACATATTCCAAGAAACAAAGTGCCAGCTACCTGTGTTCTATCTCTAATGATTACACCCTTTTTATTTGCTTCTAGTATTAACATCATCTTAAACATCTCCTATTGATGCCAGCAAAATATATTCACTCATTTTACTGCACATATATGTTCCCATTGTTGATGAGTTTTAAATATAGGTTCTGCCTTGAAAACCCAGCTCTATTCTCCTGCCATTATAATTTGCCACTGCTCCTTCAGTGTGATCAATCTGTTCTCATCCCATATTTTTCTACTAGCTGATCATAGTAACCCTCTCTCCTGAATCTACAACCAATATAAGAATGTGTCTCAAACTTGCATATCAAAATATGGGTCTGCACAAGCATTCTTCTTCAACTACGAAAATCATATCACAAATCTCTGCATCCAACTCTACTATTACCCTAACAGCACCAGTTTTTACTTGTCTTTCCAATTAGTGCAGCTTGGTAAAGGGACCGACTTTCCTCATCTAACTACCAGATCCTGACTGGGAACCTAAAGCAGCCCTGGCAATTTTGTTGAAACCCCCCCGAGGGGGGGGGGCATGAAGGGCAGGTGTGAAGTACTGATGCTTATCAAAACTGGCCCCCAGCACTGCTGCTTTTGTTATATTGCAGCCTCGCTGCAAAACTGGCCCCAGTAACAATAACTGCCACCAATGCCCCAAAACCAGCCCCCACCCTTCCAGCCTCCCAGGCAAATGCCCAATGTATGCTACGGGAAGTCAGGCCCCGACTCCTACATTTTGCCTCCCTGGTAGTAAAGGGTCGCTGTGCATTTCCTTCCCTCAAGAGGCCACATCAAAAGTATGCAGGGTTGGACCACCTCTCTATTCTGAAAGTCTTCATTCTGCATATGGTATTCCATTTGCTTTTTCAACCACTTCCTTAAATAATTCTCATAATGCTTCTATACTCCTAGCTACACTAGTTGTTTCCTCTAATGTGGGTTATCAACAGTAGTCATTCCATTCTCTTTTTATAACAATAACTACTTACCACCTGATCTCTGATCAACTGTTTTGTGTGATCCTCTAATTCCGATGTACAATACATGTTTGCAATTGTAAACACACTGATTTAGAATTTTAGGAGTTGGTAACATTTTACCAACTCTTAAAAATTGGATTGGGACCTGAGACACATTCAGTATATGGAAGGGGCATGTGTGGGCATACTGTCCAAACACCGAACCCTTACCAGATGTGTAACCATTAAGCAACTGGAATTCTGGTCACAAACCATTGAAAAGTTACCAACTCTGAAGTCGGGTAGTAACTTGTTTACAACAGGGAAGAGGTTCCCTTTGGACTCCTTCTTCTATGTGAATTGTGGATGAAGCTTTATGGGGTGTAGACAGGGACAAAGGGGAGTAAACAGAGCCAACTCTCACAGAAATACGTGAAAAAGGAAACCATTTTTCATAGCAGCCCCATTTCCTTTAAGAAAATTGGGCAATGTGAAAAAAATCTTTATTAAAAACAGTTAAAAACATGGCAGTCTGCTGGCCCATTCAATCTACCATTCCTGTCCTGCCCACCAATTTAAATGTGTCACAATTTGCAACCTACTTTATGCATAATAATGAAGTAGGACTACAATCCACTCCATTATGAAATTTTGTGAGCTAACCTCTGTGAGAAGTTGGCCTGGTATATGATGTTCACTATTCTAGTGAGTACCTTGCACCGGTCCAAACAACCCTTATGGTGATGGTTGTAAAGTCAACCTTATAGACCAGCTATCCTAGTGGTAGCATGGACAAAGCAGTCTTAGGCTAAACTCAAGAGGGCATGTGAAGCCACCTGTTTTACCATATGTAACCCCCTTAATACCAAGTGAAAGGACACCACACAGGTTGTATATCAAAATATATATGTATTTATTTCTAACACAATCCTCTGAACTCTTTATGAGGTCAGAGGCACCAGCACATAACAAGATACTTAATTAAAATACAATAAGTTGCACAAAATACAGTAATGCCCTAGGGGCACCTCGAACCATATACAAAATAGTGGTATAAGAACCACGTCACGAACAAAGGAAAGGCCTAGGGCATGGAGAATCGCTGGGGCTATGCTGTACTACCAAAGGTTAGGGAGCAGGAGGCCCACGGGATGTGCATGCAGTGTCTTTACACGCACGCAAGTTACCATGGAGTTAGAATGGGAACGAAAGAATTGGAAACTAGTTATTTTAGGACACTTTCGGATGGACTAGGGAATAGCTACTTGAACCTAGGACACTAGGATAGTCAATACCCACAGGAGTACTGAAATACTCGCATTACCTCACCCACAGGAAGCGGGTACATAGGTGTCAAAGTGTGTCAGGTTTTGCCGCTGATTCCTATGGAGCCTTGGAGAAAGATGCTGCAGGCGACCAGGAGAGAAGCTTCCGGGTGGATCCAAGGGCAGATCGAGGATGAAGAGTACCTGAAAGCAGAGGGGACAGAGTCTGGGTCACTAACCAGTGACCAGGATGGAACCAGGAAGGAACCAGGCGATGTCGCGAAGCAATCAGGTGATGTCATGAAGCTTGTCTCTGCAGCCACGTGGACCAGGAGATGTCGACGATGACCAGAAGCTGGATACAGACTGTCCCACAAAGGCTCCCACTGTTGGCGGTGTCGGCTTTCCGGATTGGAGTCAACAAGCCTTGGCAAAGGCAACCCATACAGGAATCGAAGATGGCTTCTTAATCAGACCAGCAAGGTCTGATGGGCTGCTCCTTTTCAGGGGAGCAAGAGCCAGTCTGGAGCAACCAGACCAGCAGTGTAAATTGAAGGTTCCGTTGTCACAGAGGCCACTAGCCAATGGGCAAGTGACTGGACAGACGCATCAAGCAGAAAAATGCAGAAGGGCCCCACGCAGAACTCGTGGAGTGTGGAGGGCTAATCTTCTGTGCAGTTGGTGCTCGGGGCTGGGGCTTCTTAATCCCCAATGCACAACTTCAAAGGGTTGCCTCAGAAGTTGCACGGAAAGCAATTCGCTGGCTTTCCAAGATGGCCGGTCCCACGTCTCTTGTCGCCTCCACGGGTCTCAGCTCTGCTGTGGATCGGGCTGTTGGATGTCTAAAAAGTCTGAGTCTTGTCAGGCTCTGTGCTCGGGCTCCGGCAGGAGCGTCGACAAAGCAAACTGTTGACCGCTTGATGGTGCCTGCTTGTGCAGGGTGGTCACTCCTTGACCACAAGGGAGATTTTTCAGTCTTCTACGTCGAGTAAGATGTTGAAGGTCCAGAGTTTCGTTTCAGAGTTTCAGTCAGGATAAATCTAAAGTCTTGGCACTCAGCTCCTACCTATATACCAAATTTAGGGGCTGGATTACCTGCTAGGTCCCTCCTACGGGTGGGACCCAGGAAGGGGGTGGTTACACCCCTTTCCCTTTGTCCAGTTTCGCACCAGAGCTTGAGTGCCCCAGCACCGGTTTGAACTGGACTATGCATGGTACACCTTGTGTGCCCCAGGCAGTGTTTCATTTCATTCAGCCCTCCCTGCCCCAATACACTATAGCCTGTCTGGGGTGGTTCTAGCACCTCCCAAGACAGGAAACCTATTGTCCAAGCCTCCCTCACTGGAAGGACTCCCAGCAGCAGGAGGTCAGACTTGTGTCTGTGGCAGCAGCATCCATTTTGTGATGCTGAGGCTCTGGTTAGCTTTAACCGGGATTAGTAGGAACAACATGTCTTCTCCCTCTAGAAGGGTGGAATGTTACCCCCGTTGCCAGAACTGGCAAGGGGGTTGTATTCCAAAGCGTATGACACCTTACACGACATGTTTTGATAAAGCCAAACCAAAGTTAGCAATAACTGCGAGGATTATAATGCACTTAAGAGTATATGGTATGGCTATATCATAGAACAGCTATATGGACATGGTTCCGAAAGCTGCAGACAGGCTCAGCTCATGCTGTAGCACCATCTCACATAAAACCAAGCACTCTGCCTTCAGGATTGTTAAGGCCTGCCATAGGAGTGACTTATAGGTGCATATGTGTCTATATATAATGGTAGGTATAGGAATACTATACCTAAGCAAGGGGTGATTACATGACCTTGCCCAAGCTGAGTGATCAGCCAGTTGTGTCAGTTTGGATGGCCAGCCAGGGGTGGCAAAAGATATGCTGCAGCCCCTGGTAGGCCTTGGGTGCACCTATGCCCTGGGTACCTATAGTACACTGTACAGGGACTCACAAGAGTGACCCAATATCCAATTAGATATGTACCTAAGGCACATGGAGTCCATTTTATAGAGAGAGCAGATAGCCTAGGGCCCTTATTAGCAGGATTCCAGGCTAACTAAGTCGAAAACCAGCTAAACACAAGGCACAAAATCTGGGGTAACCATAGTCAGGTATAAAACCTTCCTACAACCTCTATATTTTGGTTTGCAAAACTCAATACTGGTTGGAAAAAGATTGGTAAAGAATTGTGACCACTTTGTGCAGTCAGTAATTTTTCATGATTTTATTTTCTCCCTTTATTCATAGTGTACCACTGTTCTTCCGACACCATAATAGTGGTAAACAAATTTCATGATGTGTGACAATTTAGGTGACAAATAATTTATGCGCTTTAGTGATTTTAATGATACATATGAGCATGTTGGAAAATGTCCCTCGCAGAAGGGTCACTCCAACCTTTTTCTGACCTTGTTTTTTTTTACTTTAGGACTCTGTGCACATTTTCACTGCCAACCAGTGTTAAAGTGCATGTGCCCACTACTTAAAATGTGGTAACATTGGCTTATTCACAATTGGTATAGTGATTTACCTATAAGTCACAAGTAGAGCGCACTACCAGGCCCAGGACCTATAAATCAAATGCTAGTGGGCCTGCAGCACTGATTGTGCCACCCACTCCAGTAGCACTTAAACATGTTTCAGACCTGCCATTGTAGAGCCTGTGTGTGCAGTTTACACTACCATGTCACCTGCTCCTGTGCCTAAGCCATTGGAAGTGGACACAGGTACTTGCTCCAGTGAAATCAACACATCTCCAGTATGCAGGCAGCAGAACCGGTGCATGGACCCTGTTGTGGAAGCAGAATCTGTGCATCACAGTTGTAACCAGCACATCGCCTTAAAGAATCGACACATCGGAACCAACGCATCGCCGCCAATGCAGTGTGGGAAGATCAATCGCCGCATCACCTCAACTGCTAGATTGACAACGACGCATCACTCGGTTTCACTCCGTCTCTCACTGTTCCGACCAGGATCAAGGTACTGTGTTCAGCTAGCCTGCATGGTTCGTGTATCCGGCTTTTGCCCCATTGTTGTCGGCCTGAACTCTTGACTTTGCCCTGGTCCAGCATGACCAGATAACCCCAATAGGCGCTTATTGTTTTTAAGTGCTATTTTTACTTTTATTCTTTTTACAATTTTATATCTCGACTTCTACTCATTGGATTTTTGTCATTTTGGTCCTGTTTTATTTATTAAAATAAAATCGATTTTCTGAACTGGTGAGGAGTCTTTTTGTGGTGTTTTCACTGTGTTACTGTTTGAGGTGTTGCATAAATCCTTTACACATTTCCTCTTAAGTTAAGCCTGACGAGTCTGTGCCAAGCTACCAGAGGGTGAGCACAGGATAATTTAGGTTGTGTTGTGACCTACACTGACTAGGATTGTGGTTCATGCTTGTACAGGGTGCATACCTCTGCCAACCGGAAACCCCAATTTCTAACAGACCATAACCTATGAATTAACATTTTTTCACTTGAAACAAGATGATTATATTATTTAGGAGGCTGAAAAATAATGTAGTAAAGTTGTGCCATATTTATACTCTGAGATGCTGTTAGCCAAACTAGATGTAGTTTCTGGAGTCTTGCTACTGCTCATTCCCCCTACCACTCAGCAGTCCACTGCAAATCTTCTCTCTCCAGAGTTTCCGTGGATTGACATGATCAGGTTGAAGTAACAGAGAGAATAGAAAGTGTGTATTCCATTCTGTACCTGAAATATCACTTTGAATGATTTCGGCAGGATGTTCTGATGGAAGTGTGTAAAAGAACATAACTCTATGGGCTCTTGTTTAATAAATGTTTCATATTGGTTTGGCCATCTCCGGAGAAGGTTTATCTTACCTTAAGAAATGGGCTAGTGTTCAGAACCTTTTAGATTCACAAAATGTGCCAATATGATCTAACCAAGAAGGGGTGACTTCTCATTTTCCTGTCTGAGTTTTCTGAAACGTTTCTTTTTTACTAAGATCTGCAAGTACTCTTCATGGGTATGGCACTTAGAATTTCGAAGGATTCTTTTTAATAATTGACTAATGTTTTGCTATGATTCTGTTATTTTTGGTATATACGAGTCTTCGTGACTAAAACTTTGCAATCATTTTGTAACGTTTTATTAATGATTCTGTATTAAACCTTCAAAACTTAATTTTGATCAAGAACCTAGTTCTTGAGTGGTTCCAGCGGACTGGCCATAGCGGGCACCGGGAGTTTCCCAGGTGGGCCGCCAGGGTGGGGGGCGGTTTTGGGACCCTGGGGCTGTTTTTGTTACCAGGGGCCTGCAATATTGGCCCCCTGTGTAACAAAATCGGCCAGAACCGTTCCTTGCCAACAACTCGGCTGCACCCCCTACCGCCCCCCGGGGGCCGGCCGACCAGCTTGCCAGGGCCAGTTTCGGTTCCCAGTCTAGCCCTGCCAGTTTCTAAAATGATTTTAATCTGCTAAAATGTATCTGACTGAAGGGGAGGGTGGTCTCTTACTGCAACATCAATGAGAAGAGCAGCAGAGCTGAACTGCCTAAGACACATTTAAGGGCTGTACACTATGGGGGTCAAGAAACTCTAGGGGTTTGGCTGTCGCAATAGTGACTCAGCGTATTCTTAGAAACCTCACACTGAACAGAGCACACTCATTTATTTGTTTTTTTTTGTTATCTTTTTTCCCCTTTGTGGGAGGGACACAGCCACTCGTTATCACAGTACCATTGCAGTCACGAAGATGGCTCTCATGTCACTTGCCCATGCATCTACGTTGTGGCATGATTTTTTGGTTTTCTATCTGTGCAGTCATTCTTATTTGTGGTGTTTTCTGCGCAAAAGGCAGATGTATTTCATATTGTGGGGCAGATTTACAAGCCCTTTGCGACACTTTTGCGTCATTTTTAACATGGGAAAAATGACGCAAAATTGGCACAAGGGGCTTGTAACTCTACCCCTGAGTCTTTTACAGTCTCTGACTGGAGGCAAGGTCCGCAAACACAGAAGAACAACCTGCACCATTGTCATCCCGATGTTCTCCAGCATCAAACTTTGTTCTGAACTCACTTTAAACTCGCTTTTTATCAGCGTCTGTGCCCCTTCACCCTCTGGGTGTGCAATTCTCAGGTGACTAAAATTCAACAGTAACGTTACAGGTTGAAATTGCATTGATAGCTGATACGTGATTCACAGAGATTCGTCTTCATTTCTAAACTGAGTGTAATAATCACTCCTATGATGGTTCATGTGGAAAGCAACTTTATTGAGCAAAGATAATTCTCTATACATAGAGAGTCCAACTGTCACTAACTTGAAATAGCAAACCAACATCAAACTCAACATATGGGAAAGCACTGGAGAGAGGTAAGAGAATGTAGACTCCTGCCTATGCTATATAAATTCCAACAAATAATGAATATTTAGAAGAAAAGTCACTGCACGGTTTTCCCTGGCTCAACCCTTGGCTATGTCACAGGAACAGGTGAGAGTAGACTTCTCAGACCTGACAAAGACATTAGCATGGTCATTTGTTTAGGCGGGCAACCACTTGGCCCTGATAAATCAGTGAGTACAAACAAATGAATTAAAATGGCATTTTTTTCTAAATCTTCATTGTGCAACAAGCTATGCCATAACAAGGGGGGTGCAATTATAATGATGATACTTAGAGCTTTAGAACAAGTGATTTTTAGAAACGGAGAGCGAGGAATATACCTAATGTGTTCTGCAAGGACTAACCGAAGCCTGTAATATGTTTACTGCGGATCTGTAGAAATGTAACCTAACCCCTTCATACCTCCCTCTAATGAGTCGGAGGTGGGTTTGCTTGGCCCTTGTAATGTCATGCACCCATTCCCTGGGAATATCACTATGGTGTCTAACATGGTGTCCATCAGAGAGCTCCACCCTCGCTTATAATCATCATATTTAGGATGGAGCTACAATACATGGTCACAACACAATCTGTGGCTAAATAAAAATGTGTCTACGGTCTTTCGGCCCTTCCCAAAGTCTGCATGGGAATGCAGCATGAGAGGTGTACATATATCGATTAGTGAGCTAATCACATATAAATTAAACGTGCATAGGGTACGATCCAGTCATATACTTGTTGTAAATGAGGGAACCCCTTTACCTCTGCCCCCGCCCTGTATTACAGAGGCGGGCGCAGAGGTAAAGTAGCTGTTAGTGTGTCCCCTGATAGCAGCCTTCTGGAGGTGGGAAAGGGACCCCCTAGACATCCCCTTGCAGGCGTGTGCAGCCACTCCCTGCACTTGCCTGCAAGGGGATATCTGATCTCCGCTCAAAGTGCAGGCAGGGTGCCCCTTGAACTGTGAAAGACGGAGCGAGTTTGCAGTTGCCCCTGGCCTGTGCTGTATCTATAATGTGGTGCTTTTTCCTCGTTAGCGCTGGGCAAACCTTCTGAAAGGTGTGCCCAGCCCTAACTAGGAAAATGCGCCATACTGTAATACAAACCGAAAGGGTCATATTACGAAGTGTCCTAGGGGCGAAACAGGTGTTAGCACCCGCTTTACGCACCCCAGGGACACTTTGGTAGTGTAGAAGGAGTCGTAAATGCTTGTGCATCACTTTATGTCATAAAGAAAGCGCTGGCGCACATACAGCGCCAGCGCTTTCTCAAGAGGGTGGTCCCTCATTTGCATTGGGGCGTAGCTCCATGCAAATGAAGGAATCCCTTTGCCTCTTCACCCGCCCCGTAGTATAGACATGGGCATAAAAGGCAAAGAAGCTGTCAGGAGGTGCACTAACATTTTGCCATTTAATTAGTGCAAGTGTCACTGCGCTACTTAATAGCAGCCCTCTGGAGCAGGGAAAAGGGGTCCTATGTACCCCCAGACACCGCCTTGTACTCACTGCACCCGCCTGCAAGGAGATCGCTAATCCTCCATGCCGCCTGCACAGTGAAACACGGAGTGGCTGCTTCAAAGCCTCTGCATTTTTCAGTTGAATGTGTTGTGAGTTTGCGGCTGCCAGTGTATTCAATGTGATAGGGGTACTTTCACTGTCTGCACATGACATGTTTGTGGGAAAAGTGCACCCAATCCATGATAAGGCCACAGGCATTCAGCATCAGAGCAATGAGCCAACCCAACACACATATATTGACCCCAATTTGAAACAAAACCATACCGTAACTCCACGTGATACATTCCCTAGACTCTACCACAGCAATTGAAAGGCAATCAGGCTTCATCACATTACTGTTCTGCAGTGGAAGAATTAGTATTCCAAGGGCAAATCAGAAAAGGACACAGCCATTGTACACCTGACACTAGGTAAAAACTAAAGAAGCAAACTGCACTATCTGCAATTTGTGAAATTGTCCAGGACCCCGTTCTTGAATCCACCATTCCATCTTCCAAAATGCAAGCCTCAGTACAATCATTCAGTAATGAAACAGCTGCATAGTACATATAATATTAGTTTTACCTCCTATAATGACAGAGAGAAAGCTGCCATTTTCCTTCTCCATTTGCAGGTCTCTCCTGGCCCCCCCCCCCTTCCATGATGTCAACTCACTTTAATCTAAAAAAAATTAACTTTATGTAACTTCATACTGAAAGCAAACGCTGACTTAAGCATTACCATATAACTTTTTGAAACACGAACTGCTCGCCCTTACGGGTCTCAAGGCATTGGGGGCTGTTGTGGCAATTAAGTGAGCAATTGTCCAGAGTCACATGGTGCTGAGCTGAGCTTCCGCCAAAGCTGGGGATGGAACCGTGAACCTTGTGCTCCAAAGTCAGCTGCCCTGGTCGATGCACCACACCTATCCACTTGCATGTAACATGTGGTTGCCAAAGAAAATCAGAATTTACAGTTTTTTAAATTTATGTAATTTGATATTGTATTTCTAAGAGTTGATGTTTTTGTTATATTTCAGAATTGGTTGGCAGGTTAGAATGTATATTTTCATCACAATGGGGGTGAGGGGAATGAAGTCAGTCAGTTCTCTTTCAATAGGGTTTTAGGTAATGTTCAAATGGAAAATAGAAAAGTGACGACACAATATTGACAGAAACCAATTCTGGGCATACCAGTTGCATTCAGGGGGTTGCACTGACAAAAACAAAAAAGTGATGGGTGGATTGCTTGAATTATTATCAACCACTGGTAATTACTCTGGGCTGCAATCCAGACCATCTTTTTTACCCACCTTGCCACCCAAATAGACACCAGCCATGTGGAAATCAGCCTTGGTCGTTCTCCAATAGGCACAGTCCATCCTAAATTTCCAAACCAGGTCCTCTCACAAGGGATGTATGTCATTACGACGTGATGTTTACACCGCGCTACCATTACAACGCAGAAATCACAACGCAAGTCGTTACAAAGAATTGCGTTGGAGGGCGCTGGATTGTGGATTATTTTAATTTTCTATTCCAACTCCAGCCCACGTAACAGTTGGGAAGTTGTTGGAATAGAAAATTAAACTATCCCTTGAACAAGAGCGCCATCCAGCGCAAGTCTTAGTAATGACTTGCGTTGTAATGGCTGCTTCGTAAAGGCCCCACGGTGTAAACACCGCGATGTAAAGGATGTTTCCCTCTCACAAGCAACCCCAAACCTCTTTTGGGCTATCTCGGCCCTGTCAGTAGTGTGCCGCTTATGTCCTATAGTGCAATGGGTGCATTTCTCGACATACTCATTACTGTTGGGGTGTTGCACTGTGGAAAATAAAAAGTGATGCGTTGTATGAGCAGATGTCAGTCCCTTAAGTGCTGTGCCTCAGGATCCAAGCTGAAAAGGCCTAACAAGGAAAACTTGCCTGGTGTTGCTTGTATTCTCTTTGGAGATGGCCTTGCCTGGCAGGTTAAAAGGAACTGTTCTCATGAAGAGCAGCAGGGCCAGTACTAATTTGTATAATCCTGATCTGTGTCTCTGAAGGGGCCAGTTGGTAAAAACACGATAAGTTGGAATGGTACCTAGACCAACTGACAGTAGTGTATAGTGTTTGCAAGTATTCTTCTTGTCACCTTTTGTGAGTTTGACCTAAATTTCAAGGGCATTTGAGAGATGCATCTAAAAGATATAATTTTATTGAAGCATTTTATCCCTGACAAGTGTTACACATATTTCTCACCACTGCAACAGTGCACCATCTGCATCAGTCAGATTAATGTTCGGAAAGTGGCGTGTCCTTTTCAACTTCTCACTTTCTTTTGTTTAATTTATGTGTTCAGGCATATTAATGCCTTTAAGGTATTGTAATCAATTGAAGTCGTTAACTTTTATTATGTTCCTTCACATGGAAATGAGAATGAATCCTGAGCGAGACATGCTGCAAGATTCGGAAAATAGGGCCAGATCAGGGCCGGACTGACTGTGCGTTTTGGAATTCTGCCGAGCTGGGGGCTGATTTCACTGTGGTGGGGGCTGATTTCGTTCATGGAGACCTGCGTTTACTTCAAAATATTTAAAGCAAAACGAATTTTATTCAGTACACGCAGGTCCCCATCAACAAAATCAGCCCCCAGCTCAGCAGCATTCCACAACGCTGGTAGCCAGTCCGGCCCTGGGCCTGATGTGCAAAACTCAGAGCCAGATGTACAAAGCTTTTTTCAGCTTGCAAATGGTCGAATTCACAGCATTTGCGACCTGAAAAAAAACATTTTTACAATGTACCAAGTCTTATTTGCAATTCTGCAAGCTATTACCAAATCACAAATTGGGTTTACGAGTAGGTATTAGGAAGGAGTGCATCAAGGTTGTCCCTTCCTAATAACGAGTCGAAGAACATTTATACTTTACCGACTCCGTGAAGGAGGTGGTAACCCATTTGCAAACGGGAAGGGGTCCCTTTCCTTCCCCTTTGTGAACGTGGGCGACAACATTTTTTAACAGCAGGCAGTGGGAGGGACCACTGCCTTCTCTTAAAAAATGAAAAGGAAACTTTTCATTTTTATTTTTTAAATGCATTCTGTTTTCACTTAAGGAAAATGGTCTGCATTTTAAAATGAAAAACTGCATTATTTAAAAAGCAGTAACAGATATGATGATCTGCTGACCTCAGCAGGCCACCATCCCTGTGAGTGCTAGCCATTCCCAATGGGTCGCAAATTGCGATCTACCTCATGAATATGAATGAGGCAGGTTCCTTACGACCCATTAGAAATTGCAAACAGTGTAAAACACACTGTATTACATCGCTGTCTGAGATTTCCTCATAGCAAATCACAAACATTTGCTATGAGGAAATCACAAAAGGAAGTCCATGTACATCTGGACCCTAGTCTTTGTGATTACCAAATTTCAAATGTTTGCAATTCTCTATTTGGTAATTGCAAACCCTAATCTCTGAAAGTGTGTTTTACACTTTCTTCGAATCCTAGTTGGTCGCAAATAGACCTACCTTATGAATAATAATGAGTTAGGTCTCAGCTTGCGACCCATTGGGAATCGCAAAAATCACAGAGATGGTGGCAGACCACCATGTCTGTGATTGCTTTTAAATAAAGCTATCTCTTTTTTTGGGGGGGTGGGGGGGGGGAAATACAGCCAGTTTACTTTAAAGGAAAACTGGATGCATTTAAAATAAAAAAAATAAAGTTTTCTGTTTCATTTTTTAAGAGTAGTCAGTGCTCCATAGGACTACTGCCTGGTCTTAAAAAATATATTTTTTTTCATTCTCAAATGGTAAGGGGTCCCCCAGGGAAATGTTAATAAAACAATCGCATTTCGGTTGTACATACCAATACGACTCAGCATTAGGAAGTGACACCCTAAACACTCCCCTTCCAAACAACAATTCTCAATCCCAAACTGAGATTCAGTAACAGGTTATTGAATCACAATTTGGGCTTTGTACATTTCAAATTGCATTTTTGCTTTCACAAATGGGCGTAAAAAAACTGTGTACATCTCGCCCATAGTCACCAACTTACTGCTATTACTACTTTTGCTACGTACTCAGGGCTTATTTATGAGCACCTGCGACACTTTTACACCCCCGTTGTGTCACTTTTTGTGGCACACTTGCAGCGTAAAAATGCATCATGTTGTGCACTATTTACAAAGTGACGCACCTAAGCAGATGCGTCACTTTGTAAAGCCCTGCGCTACATTATACCTGCCTCAGGTATAATGTATACAGGGTGGGCGTTTCCCCACAAAAAGCCTTGTAGAAGTAGCGTTGTGAAATCTATCAGATTTCACTGTGCCACTTCTAGGACGCTAGTGCGTCAATATCTTACGCCTGCCGCACAGCAGGCGTACGACTGACGTAGGCCCTTTCACATGAGGCATACCCCATGTGAAAGGACACATTCCTGGAGTTGCATCTGTTTTCAGACACACCCCGAGCAATGCCTCACTTTTGAGCCGACAGATACGTCTGTAATACTGACGTATCTGTCATTCCTTGCGACATGATGCGTCATACAGTAAATATGATGCATCATGTCGCAAGGAGGGCGCACTGAGAAGTGTTGCATCGCTGCTTTCATACAGGGAATCAACAGTTTTCATAAATGAGGCCCCTAGATGTTTATAGCACCTGACGGCCATAAGGGTCTCTAGTCCATAAAATTGCGCTATATTCATAATGCTTTTCTGTTAGTTAACTTATACATAGGATATGATTTCTCTTTGCATGCAAGGACAGATTTCAGAATCCTAGGGATCAGCAAAATGTGGGAAAACGTTTTCTGAAAATCACCAAGTTATACTATAGTTGTTTTTCAACTTTGTAGGTACAAATATTCTTCTCGTTGGTTTCTCAGTCTGAGAGACACTTGTGCATCAGTTGGTATTCATCCTTTTAAGAGATCAGAGACAGTACAGTCAAGCATCCAGGTGGAAGTTTTGTGTTTTTTTTATTACTTTTTTTAAGGGGATAGGAGGCATCATAGCTTAATTAGTAGTGTCATCAGACCAGGTGGCACTAAATTTGGAGAGTAAACTCAAATGGGTCCGTTTTTGTAATTGGGCTCAGCTGGTAATATTTTCCATCTTGCAATGCGTCACTGGATACCTTCTGAATTTTTCTTCTTTGAGAGTTGCTATAAATCCCCAGATCACCGTGCATCTGGAAAAACAATTCCTCCTTTGTAGCTGTAGAGTTCTACATCCTCCCAGTCATTGTTATTCACAGCGGTTCAGATTTACAATGCAGCATGCTCAGAACACACACAGAAAAACGGCATTTTTTGGTGAGTGCTTGTAGAATAACGCAAAATGTTCAGTGTCAGTGAGATTTAACAGTTTTTAAGCAAACATTATATTTTATTGCTATTATCTGTTGTGTAGTAATACAAAATTAAAACAATATGTTAATTTGTAATTTCTATGACGAGCGTGGTCAGAACTAAGAATTAAGCACCGAATTTGTTTATGTTTTGCCTTTTATGTAGATGTATATTATATTTTTTAGTGGCTTTGTAAATATTTTTCTTTAAATTAAAATTAATCCATCCATTTCTATTTGTGGCTGAATTGGTCTCTAGTAGTAGAAGAACAACGAAATCTACCAACACACAGCAGAGCACATCCCTCCTGAAGTTTTACCTTCTTTGAGGCTCCTGAATGCTGTTTTCATTTCCTTTCTGGATATTTCAGAATCTTACTGGCCTGTCTAGAATTCTCTTCTCCGTCCCTTACAGCTGAACACCACAATCACATTGTAGAATATTCATGATATTTAGGGCCGCTTTTAGACTTTAGTGGGTGGACAACCCTCCTTCAACCAGGTAGACGGAGGTAATTACCTCCGCCACCCTGGCAAACTACTTCCCGCCATATATATAGCTCTACTCTAGCCTGATGAAGGTATCTTTAAACAAGTCACTGCCAGGGTGGCTACTCTGAAGGCTCTAAAAGTTTGATGACAAGCTGCAATTTTTCTTGCGGTCTCTTGCCAAACATTTTTGTTATACAAAAACAAACTCCAAAAAGAGGGAGTACTCCCAGGTTTTGTTGGTCATTTTTCTTTTTTTCTGTTCGGAACTGCCAGAATTTCCATTGTAGTCCTGAACAGAAAGAAAAATACATCAGACCATCCACACTAAATAGGGCAGACAGTCTGATATATTCACACTGACGGCTCAAACTCATAGGGCCATTTGCTTAAGATTTCTTCTGTTTGAGTCAGTGGGGGCACTGTCTACAGAAACATGATGGTTCGCCTGACTCTAAATAGAATTGATACACCTTAAGTTTGGTGATCAGGGTACTCTGACACGTTTGTGAAGGAGTACTGGGTCTGCCAAACTCTAATGAGGGCTTTAAATCCTTATAAAGATCTTGACATTTGCCGAGAAATAAGTTCCTCCACATTCTCTGTACATACAAAAAATCCTTGCTTAGAATATTATGTATGCAGTGGTCCACTTGTTGCTCCTTCTTTTGTTTTCAAATATAGAACTTTACTATAGCCTTAAAGCCTGTTGTACCGGGCTATACTGGCTATTAAAGGCCCGAGTTGAAGGCGAGGGACTTTAACAAGGGACCGGGACTGTAATAGCCAGTATAGCTCTGCTACGAAGTGCTATAAGGCTATTATAACATTGTGCCACTAGAGGGCACAATTTTCTAACAAATAAAACAAAAGCCTCTGGAAGCTCGAGGGGGAGCTCCGAGAGGCCTTTGTAAAACATTGGAATGTTGCTCTGCGGGCCTTTACCGGCCCATTGAAGCATGGAGCACTCCATTGTCTACAATGGAGCTCCCAACATTCCAATGTACTAATATGTTTTAATCATTCTTAACCCATTGACCGCGGCACGAATTCCACCGCGGTGGTGAGATTCTAATCAGTGGGGAGGGTTCAGGCAGCCCCCGTCCATCCTCCGTACACGCCCACCGTTACGTGGGATGGCCGCCGGGGGCCGTCCACAGCATCGAAGGGTTAATGAAAGCTTATAATCATATTTTGAAGGTAGGCCTACTACTAGATTTCATGAAAGTCAATAATCTGTTAATGCCAGAATTGTCTCAATAATTGAACTATGTAAAGAAGATACATGTTTCTGGTCAATAATACATCAGAAGGGAGTTTCCATGGGACAGAATGTCCTAGTGAACTGTACGGAGAAGGACGCTGCTTAGAAAGAATCTTTTTCTTTCTTTTAGAAACCCCTCACTCACCAACCTGGTTGGTGACATGCTTCATCATCGGGGTCCACCCAAGAGGCCGAGTGCCACTCGGGTGTGCCTCGACGCCTGCAACTGCAGCGGAGTAGCTGCTATGTAGACCTGGCAAGTTAACCCTTTTGCCAGGCCCAAACCTTCCTTTTTCATATAGATAAGTCACAGGTAGGCCATGGACAGCCAAAGGGCGGTGTACAGTGTATATATAAAAACTCAAAATGTACTTTTAAGTTTTATATGCCCAGGTAGTGAAAAACTCTTCAATTAATTTTACATTACTGCAAGGTCTATCTCTCCCATACATTAACATTGGGATTTCCTTATTAGATCGTATAAGTGTAATTTCCAATTGGGAAACGATGAGAACCCTAAGTTTGGTGTCTGGAATCACAATTTTAAATCCTAACTTACAGTGAAGTTAGCACTTGAATTTTAATTCTGAAAATGGTACTTCTAGAAAGTTTTTTGTCAGGTAAAGTTGCCTACAAGGGAATTTTGGAGAAGAATGGAGGCAGCACCAAACACGAAGTAAGACAGGACCAGAGTTGTATCAAAAAAAAAAAATGTTTGTTTTCATTTTCGTATTTTCAAAGTGCACAGGACAGCCAACGCGTTTCGCTCCCCAACCATGGGAGCTTTGTCAGGGCAAAAATAGTTGTTAGTCTTGCTGTAGCGCAATAGGGTTGACAAAGAAGCCGGCCAGTGTAGTGGTAAGAATGCTAGTGCACAGATTCCACAATTCGGAATGGAAGTGTAAACAAACGTCACGAGCCGTCAGGTTGATTACGCCAGTAGCATGAAGGGTTTATTTCTCAAATTTGCATATTGAAGTTTTTAAGTAGACTGGACGAAGGGCGACGTATGTGCAGTCCTTGGTAAGCTGCTAACACACGTGCTCCAGAGTGACGTCCTAGAACGGCGGCCCGCAACGGATTCAATCGTGGGAATTTATTTAAATATACATAAACATTTCTTCACACTGGTGCACTCTGACACTAGCCAGCCAAGCTGTTCCAGGACCTCAGGAACATGACTTGAGGGTCAGGGCTCGCTCCAGCAGAAGCCAGCAGCAAAGTCCAGGGCAGGTCTATTTGAAATTGGGCGGCTGGACCCATTCAGGAAAATAGGCTTTTTGCTGATTTTTATTCTTTGTAGCTTAACATGATGCTAGCCAACTGATCCTTGAAGTGCACATATTAGTCCTGGATACAAATGGGAGCAAGTCTAGCACATAGGGTTCTCCTTACAGGTCACAAAAGCAAATGCATTCCATCTCATATCTTTCACAGGTCCAACTGTGCTTTCAAGAGGGTACACACAGGGGCACATTTATCCCTGGCACTAGCCTGTGGGTGGGAGTGACTCCTGGCCCCTTCATAACTAGCAGGGAAAAGGTTCACAGGGATAACCCTACCCACCTTTTCAGCAGTTCCTGTGTACCCTACTGCAAATAAACCCATGGTGCCCCTCTCTGCAAAAGCCCAAGATTGCAGAACCGTTCTCCCCCGGTGTAGAGTTCCTGTGCCCTCCCTAGAGGTGTGACTAGGGACATGAGTAAACCCTCCCCTGTGGCCACTCAAATCCTGTTTCGGGGACTGTTCCTCTCCCAGTGGAACTGGTGCCTGGCTGATTAGAAGGACAGGTCCAGGTGTGAGCTACATTTGGAGAAAGCCCGTCTGAAGATAATTAGGTTCCTAGGCACTGACTAAAAGGTCACACTTTCAGAGTAACAGACCACTTACCCTTACCCAAGCTGTGTCTCAGCTCTGGAAGACAATTTACACCAAGGAGATATTCAGCTCCTGGGAGACAGTTTGAAGCACAGGCACATGGGCTTCTAGTGGCTTAGGCAGGCAGGCTAAAGGTATCCTTTGAAAAGTACCTTTTGTAACATTTTTTATAAATCCTACTTACCAATCAATTGTGTGTGCAATAAACATTTAAAAAAGCCTAAGAATTAACCTTTTATTTTTGGTTACTTGCCACAGATAACTTTATTAAGTTTCATAAATCATCCCAGTGCATTCCTATGAAACAACCAACCCTGCTACATTGACAACAACTTTTAGGGCATTATCACTGTAAGGACATGTTTAGCATTAAGCGTTTACATGTCCTGCTTTAGAATATCATACACTCTGACATATGGACATTTGAGGCCTACTAAGGCATGATTTATTGCCATTTAAAAGGAGGGATTAGGTCTGTCAAAAGGGGTTATTTTTGAGAGGCTGAATTTTCAGTTTAAACCTGCGCAGCAAGGTTATTGATGGCAGGTCTGCAGTCATGTGTTACATGGTCTCTTTAGTGGTGGCACAATATGTGCAACAGCCCACTAGAGCCATTTAACTTAATAGGCCCTGGGTACACTTTGCACCATATACTAAGAACGTATAGGTAAGTAAAATATGTCAAATAGTAGTATAGCCAATTCCAAAATGTTTTAGGTGTCAAAACACATTCGCAGACCTTAACTGAAAGGTACTGCTGACAACTTTAGTTACGTGTCACTTGGGCAGTGACTCCCTCAAATATATATTTCATTTTCCTTATGACTATATGGGTTTTGCTACTGCATCACGCAGTGCTCAAATAGGGAGACTCAGCTGAGGTTCTTCCTCACTGCTATTTATAGGCAGTGTATGGCTTCTACTTACTAACTTAGGTACGATATGGATTTATTCCTTTATGGAACATGCTGTTTGCTTCATTTTATGGCTGTCTCTAACCATGATTTTCTTAATATTTCTTTAAATGGATTTATCTTACTTACTGAATTGAATAAAGCTAATAAAGAATTTACTAATCTCCTAATGAGACGAATACACTTTTTTTAACCTATCCCAAACTCTCATCATTGACTGAATTAAATGACTAAAATGATGATGTTATTTGAAATGTTTTGATTTATGCTCCTTTTAAAACGGTGGCAAAGATCCATTGACCTGGTGAAGAACATAGCGCAGAGCAGGATCTCACTTTGTAAGTCCTGGATTGAACTGAGTACTGGATAATTAATAAAGCAATAATGTGCATGCTATCGGTTTTCTGGTAGCAGAATGCAGTTCACACCCTGAATGGAGCTATAAAATAATTCCAGTGTTAGACCAAAACTCAGATTCCTGAATCCAATGCCCACAATTTTAAGATCTGACGAGGCGGTACAAGAAGGTGTTTATGGTTTGAAGGTCGACAGGGTGGTGTGTTGCTTATGATAATTGTGTTAAGATAGAATTGTTTTGATGGTAAATAGATGAGTGAGTGAGGATATTGATACATTGTTGAAGAAACAGAGAATGATGATTTCAGGCTTGCTGTAGTAGGAAGATATCTTGATACCAAATAAACTTGTTTGCAGGATTTGAGGTGTAGAGTGTGAGGTATCATCACCTATACCATTGAGATAGAGATATTAAGCATTGTTTATCATTAATCGATGTTATAAGAAGAGCAAACTTTGACAGTGTACCCTATAAAGGCCTAGCACCTGACCCGCTATCCTTAATTAGAATACATTCGATGGAAATCCCCCATCAAATATATGTGCACACCGTTAAAGCACCCACTGCCACTGTGCAACCCAATACAGGATTCTAACAATTTAAAACAAATTACAAAGGTGCACCACTTACCAACAAGACAAGATAAACAAATAATAAATTATCAGGTCCGTGTCCATAATGTTTTTCTTTAAATCTCTTTTTTTATTCACAATATTTTTTTAAAACCACATCCGACGCGTTTTGTCCAGTAATGGACTTCTTCAGGGCTGCAAATTAACAAACATGTATACACACATAAATATATACATATAAAAAATTATACAAACATGCACTTATGTAATCACAATATTAAATACAACAGGGGCCGTCGCGCTGCGAACTGGACGGAACATATTATATTCTGGGGCAGGTACATCGATGATGTGAACATGTTTTGGGATGGACCTGCCTCAGATCTACTTGAATATCATACCTTTCTCAATGAAAACCCCTTCAATGTACGATTCACTGTAAATTTTAGTGGTGAACGAATTGAATTCTTGGATATTACCTTTTTTGTTTCAATCAACTGTAAACAAAGTTCAATCCATCGCAAGAGTACAGCATGTAAGAGCACCCTACACTCATGCAGTGCACATCCCCGACACGTAATCAAAAACATCCTGTGCGGGGAGATGATACGCATGAGGAGAAACTGCAGCACGGAGGTGACTTTTTCAGAAAATATCAAACAGAGCAAACTGCTGTTACTAGCACGTGGTTATCTCCCAGGGAAACTAGAAAAGGCAGAAAAAAGGATCTCTAAAACTTCCAGAGACATCTCCCTGAAACCTACCGACCCAGTTAATTCTAAGAAGGCTCCAGTCTCCTTCAATATGCAATTTAATAACCATAGCTACAGGGTTTACAATGTACTACGTAAACATTGGCACCTGCTCACCGAGGTATCTAGTCTAAAAGAGATGCTAACCCCCAGACCGAAAATATCATATAGGAGGGGTAGAAATCTGAGAGATTTATTGTGCCTCAGCTATATCACCACACAAAGGACGACCACTTGGCTGTCTAATACAACCAAGGGCTTCTATATCTCTAAAAATTGCAACATCTGCACATTAGGGAAAGATAAAACCAAATCTTTAAATTTCTATACTGGCCGAGTCCATCAAATCAATCATCGAACTAATTGCAACACGAAGTATATTACATATCTCCTGGGCTGCCCATGGAATAAGAACTAAGTAGGCAGCACCAGAAGATCCCTAAAAAAGACAATTCAGGAACACTTGCGTGTGATACGCAATGGCATCATAAATACCCGATGACGTTTGATATGCAAGAAAACCACCCCATTGACAATGAATTATAGTTTATGGGTATTGCTCACATACCGGCCAACCGGAGAGGGGGGAATAGGGAACTAGCGCTAAGGAAGAACGAAGCAGGTTGGATATGCAAACACCGCAGTGTTGAATTGGGGCATAATAGTGATGAAGAAATGCATTACTTCCTCTACATTTTGGGGTATGGGTTGAAAACTGCATATGACGTCTGGGCTCAGATTGTATTTCAACAGTAGGGTCCAAATGGATACGCATGATGATGTATCTGCCAATGTGATCCCTCATGGCTTAGTTCTAGTTATACCTGTCTGCAACTTGACAACTGTTTACAAAATGTAAAGTATTCATGTTATTCATACAACTATCAGTCTGGATCTGTTTCTCTCCTGCTCTGTCCCCCTTTACTCTCACCTTATCACATGAGGTTTTGCCTTGTATTTTACTTGGATATCTGAATACTGCGTCTTAACTTATGTTACAATGGATTAGTTCAGAAAAATGTCTTGTGATATTGAGATATCTCTTGTATGGAATAGGTCACACACAAACTATGTGAACCATGTGTGCTGCTACCACTGGCTGTTCCTTAAATATGTGTTTTCCCTTTAACCTATTTCCGAATACTGCACCAATTTACTTGTTGTGACCCATAACCTCTATATGTTACATTAGCGTTAGGTGTGTTAGTATGCATACCTGGTAATAATAGAAATGCACCTGTACCTCATCTGACAATTACATCTTTCATACATCAGGCACAATGGACAGGCTAACCACAGTTGCCATATCCATGCAACTTAGTTGTGCAATCTGTTCTATATATTGGATGGTTGTGTGGAATCACACCTTCCTTGATAGACGGCTTATGATCGGCGAATATCGGACAATTTCAAAAAGGCGGCCACATTGAATATTTCGGCTAGCATGTTCCTTTGGATATTGGAAACGAGACAACTAGAGCTACTGTGATGATCCGTTACGATAATCGAATCACTTGTACTTTATCTGATAATCATATCGCTTATACATTTGGCACAATGGATAGGCTTACCATAGATGCCATAATCGTGCCAATTAGCTGTGCAATCTGCTCTATATATTGGATCGGTGTATGGAATCACACCTACCTTGATATATTGTGTTAGATCGACGAATAACTGACCGCTTTAAAATGGCCGCCTCATTTGAACATTTCGGGTAACACATCTCATTGGGTATTGGAAAGGAGACACATCGAGTTATTGGGATGATCCGTGAGGATAGTTTCATGACATGTAAAGATGGCCTACATTTAAGTACCGGCCTATGAGGGTGAGTTAGTGGATATATAGCTTTGCATTTGTTATAATGGTTACATATATATGATCCCCTCTTTTTGCTGAGGACTTACACTAAACAGCATTATATCATTTTCCAACTAAGCATGTACACTGGTATATATGCACGCTTTGTTTGTGTAGCCTGTAAGTATGTTAACTTACGCCAGATGATCGCAGTCATATAGCCTTTCATGTTTTATTTATTATTTTAGGATGGCGACTACATACTACACCATCTTGGCTTTCGGACGTAACGTCCGGTCCCCGGATATTATTGAGGGCTATTTAAACGAGGCGGTGTATGGATACATTCCATATCATCTTCGTTCTGCATGAGATTGCTCTGGGTCGGATCACAGCTGTATCGAAGTAAGGTGATATACTGCCCAAGGATCTGTAATAGATTGGTTAACTGGCTGCAAAATTATACAGAGTCCATGCCATATGGGGTCATGTTATTGAGCATATCTCGCATTAATGGGGCCATTAAGATGACGAGCGGACTTTGTCCGCCCGTCATCCTACCAGTGAATGGGACCACCCGCCATAAGGGCGGGGTTCCCGTGGCCAGCATTAGGATGCGGCCACCACAGTGGCGGACGCATCCTGCATTCCTACCATTGTGGCTGGCGGTGCACTCAGCACCGCCCGCCACAATGGCAGGAAGGCATGCTGTGCACTTCCATGCACAGCATGGCAGGCACCGCGCAGTGCCTGCCATGCTGTGTATGGAAGTGCTGGGGAGTACCATACGTAACCCCCATGTGCACCCCCACCCCCCCGGAGTCCATGGGGGGCCTGCATTGGGCCCCCAAAGCAGACTCCGCATGCCTTTCCGTGGTGGCATTGCCACCACGGAAAGGCATCTAAAGAAACCCATGCTAATATGGCTGGCGATGTCTGATAGACACCGCCACCATATAAACCCTTTTCCGCCCCGGTCGCAAGGCGACAGGGGCGGAAAGGCGGCGGACGGTCTTTCCGTCCGCCGCGGAACCCCAGCCATGTTAATTTGCAGCAAGGATGGTGGGTGGATTGCCCCGCCAGGCCGACGGTGGCTACCGCTAGCCTGGCGGGGGCAATCTGCCTGCCATCCTAATGGGCCCCTAAGTTTATAGGTGTCCCGAGGAGGAGATGGGGGTACTCTTTTTTACATCATGGTCTGGGCATACTCCCCCAGAGGGGTGTTAACGTATAAGGTGTGACACCGTATGAGGACACTGATGTCTTAAACCATGGTATCTCGACGCCTGATAGGTTTTTGCACTGTAACCGGGCACACCCAAAGTTTGGGGGTTTAGACTGCGTTAATCCCATCAATTACTGACCCTGTTGAAATTTGAAGGAGGGGCTGTACGTATTGTCTCCTGCCTGCTCCCTTACATATACTATCGTTATGGTACGTTCTAAGAAAGGGGTGCTTATGCCTTTTGTGTGTCATTGTATGGGGACATACCCGGCTGATATTGTGGTTTCTCAGACTCTATGATGAAACGATCCATGGCAAGCTCTTGGGAGTTGAGCTGCTGAACGTTCGTGCTCATTTCCAGATTGATAACAATTGACACTGTGTCTTTTTTACCATAGGGTAATTAGAGAGCTGGTCCTCTAGGGGCTATGGCTATTGATACTGTCCCATTCATAAACATTCTTGACTTGACATACAGACTATGATTCTTACATAGGCCGTACTGGGTGATTGCCCTGCTGATTCTCGGCCCACCTTATCATGGTGAGGCTCTTTGGAATGGTTCATA
This sequence comes from Lissotriton helveticus, assembly GCF_964261635.1. Classification (NCBI taxonomy): domain Eukaryota; kingdom Metazoa; phylum Chordata; class Amphibia; order Caudata; family Salamandridae; genus Lissotriton; species Lissotriton helveticus. Next base: position 1,672,598,917 of record NC_136059.1, read on the forward strand.
CTGGTGGTATCATACTTTGGATTCTCTTTTGCCTTTAAGAGAAGTACCTATCCCAGTTTCATTAAGTAAGTAACTATATATTGTTACTTATTACAGCTAGATAGTCTCCTTTGGTAAGGTCACATGGTCATACTATATTATTCCTTTCTCGGAACAGTTCCTGCTGAAACAAGTTTTGTGCAAATCCTGCCTGTAATATTTACCCACTGTGGACACTCTGACTCCTCGTAGGAGTGCCCGTTTTCTTGCCTTCATGATGGGTATTTTTTATGATACTTGGTTGATAGATTTAGCTTCTCCTCTATGTGTCACATAGGCACAGCTCTCCCTCTTTTTCATCTCTTCTTGGGAACTGATAATCTTCTTGGTTATTTTTCCAGGCGACAAATGTTTGCTGCTATCATTATATCTAATTTTTTTATCCTTTGACCTTATGAGTAGGAGGAGAAATCACGTTACCTCACATACTTGTTTCACACTCTTTCTCTAAATCTCTCTGCGTTATATGCACCCTTCTTCCTTCTTTTTGGTATATATTTACCATATATATAGAAAGGTATATTTTGTCAGTGTTGTATATAGATGGAAAGTCAGGTGGATGTTTGAAAAAATATGTCAAGTAGCTATATTTTGTTGATTTAGTTATCATGTGGTTCCTCATTATGTTATAATCTATACTATCTATACTAATATAATAAAGAGAGAGCCCAAACCTTTGAGGCGGGTCATCTCAGAAACCACAGCACCAATCACAACACCCAATACAGCATTGGAAAGGACAGATGCAGCAGATGGACATAAGCTATACAAGTGGCCACCATATACATTACAAAGGTAAAATAACCTTAGGGGTAAAGTAGTCCCTTGTGGGCTTGGGCGTTGTGCTGTCAGCGATGGGTGCGGCAAACAAACCTTCACAGGACTCCCTTGTGGGCGTGGGTGTTGTGAGAGGAGGGTGGACAAACAGCAAACACCAATATGCGCGGCATTCACGGGGCAAGGGGTGCGCCATTCCCCGCCATTACTGGTAAAAGCGAAAACGGCATTGTAAACAAAAACCTTCGCATTACTCTGTTGTGGGCCTGGCCGTTGTCAGATGTGCGTGGCAGAACCTGAATGGGCACCGCATTCACGGGGCGCGCCTCCTGGACGTTGTCTGCGGGGCGTGGTCAAACACCAATGGGCAAGGCTTCACGGGCTGCAGCATTGCTATGGTGCTCACGCGGGGGCTCAAGCCACTCAGCCTAACAGCGGGGATCACAAAGCTTTGCATACTGCTCCGGTGCTCAGGCTTGGGCTCAAGCACCAACTTCAATAAACAGGTACATAACGACCTGTAAGCTCAGTGATAAATAACGCTCCGAAATAATCTTACATTTTGTGATACTTACCTAATGCTGCTAACCTCACAGTTTACTTTTTTCCAATTACTACAATGAAAAGGCTTTCAGAGGCACAGTTGCTCACACTTTCATTATAAATCACGTATGTCACAGGGAGCGGTATGTAAGTGATATGCCACACATTCTATTTCTGCCCCGGACAACGTCGGGACGGGCTGCTAGTTTATGTATATAGCAATCCTGTCTCAATGGTTATATATGTTGTATTTCTTATTGTGAATATGAAAGCTCATGTTTGTATCTTTTTTGTATATGTATATATTTATGTGTGTATTTATGCTTATTAAATTTGCAGCCTGAAGAAGTCCATTACTCAACGAAACGCGTCGGCTGTGGTTTTAAAAAATAGATTGTGAGTACAAGAAGAGATTTAAAGAAAAACATTATGGACACGAACCTGATCATTTATTATTTGTTTATCTTGTCTTGTTAAGTGGTGCACCTTTGTGATTTATTTTTAATTGATCGATGTTAGTTGAACCTAATTTAACAAACAGGGGAAGCTGCATTACTTTGAGTAATTTCATGCTGGTCGAGATTTCACTTGCGGTTGTATGAAATACTCTTGAGTGATTGTAATACTATTATTTATTTTAGTAGAGTTAACAAAAAAGTTTTTGTTGAGTCAAAATTTAAGTTTAGTTGAAGTTGTTAGAATGTGTGAGAAGTTGTAATGGAGGGTGAATCACTGCAGTGAGTGAGGTTATACGTCACATTGTTTCTTGCTGGGATTGGTTGGTTGGTGTGTTTCACGCTGGAATTGGTTGGTGAAGTTTAGGTGCCTCACTGAAATTGGACGGTAGAAAAGTGAATAATGTAATTGGATTTATTGACTAAATTCAAGAAATTAGAATCTGAAATAGGATTGGGTTGCGAAGAATTGACGTATACGGAACAGAATCATAATATTGAATTGAAATTGTCTTGTCTCTCATTAAATTACAATTCTGAAATGTTTAAAAGAATTTAAGATGTGTTACCTGTTGAAAATGTTACAATTCTGGTAGGGAGTGGTGAAGAGGCAACTTCTGAAGGAGCATCTCCATAATTTATGACAACAGAACCTGGATCAGGCACTTGTATTTGGCTTCGCCAATGTTCTATGATCACTGGGAAAGAAGGAGCTTTGGGTTTCCCTCATTATTGAACATTTAATACCAGGATTCTTGATAATTAAAATTGTATGAAATGAAGCCACCACCTTGACCTGCTCAATATGAAGCTCTGCGTGTATGGGAAAAGGTTGTGATATAAAAGGAGAGGATAAAATGCCAGAGGATAACAAATAGAGACCTGCGTAACTATACTGATGCTCAGTGGGATGACGCACAATGTAGATGGAGAAAGGCTATAATAGAGGGAACCAGATTGTACCCAGCTATTTCTTCAGAAGTAACTCAGTCAGGAAATAAGAGGAATAACAAGGAGATAATGAGGATGAGACGGAGACAGATTTAGGGGGTGATATTTTAGAACAGATGTTAGCTTCATGACCTCCACCTTTTGCAACCCCCATTGAACAAGGTGAGCCAGTTGTTGGTACAAGTGGCGCCATAGCAACTGCTCCTTTAGATCCAGGTGTAGCACAACTTGAACGTCCTTCACAAGTTCTCCAAATTATTTCACCAGTTGTGGTTTGACCTCCGGGTACATTTCTCACTGGGACTAATACAACTGCAGTCCATAGCACAGCTCTGATATCTCCTGTAAACATCCAAGCAGCGCCCAGGGTTGTTGCGAGTGCACCTCCAATTGTGGAATTAGGTCAGAAACTCAACAGACTGCCTGAGGTACCGACTTCACAAAATTCTCAAATTGTTGTATGGAAGCAAACCCAGGCAATACAAGCATTGTTATACCCTTATAGCCCGCCATAGAGACCTATACCGGCTATTAAAGGCCCGCTCCCGTGTTAAAGGCCCGAGCCGAAGGCGAGGGACTTTAACAAGGGACAGGACTTTAAGATCCGGTGTAGGCCTACTACGAAGGGCTATAAGACTATTAGAACATTCTGCCACTAGAGGGCAGAATGTTCAACAAATAAAACAAAGGCTTCTCGAAGCTCAAGGTGATTTAAATCCCCTCGAGCTCCGAGAGGCCTTTGAAAAATATTGGAATGTTGCTCTTCGGGCCTTTACCAGCACATAGAAGCATGGAGCACTCCATTGTCTACAATAGAGCTCCCGACATTGCAATGTTGTAATAGAAATTAGTTTTTACAAGCCCCATGACTCCTGATGATATAAGCTCTTCTGAAGCAGGGGTATGCCAAATTGGTTGGAAGAAGCAGCGGTGAATTAACAAGATGGAAGGAGCAGAGACGCATGGGAGTACAGATTCTGAGGTAGAAAAGCCCTTAAACATTACTCAATTAAAGGTTGGAACTTGAGAAAATAATAAGAAGATGTTTAGAATTTGAACAGATAGAGCAATATCAGAGAAAACAACTGACTTGCCTGTATAAGGAAATTACAAGGAGAGCAGCTATGGTGCATGACAAATTGACTGTAATAGCTCAGAAATACAAAATGGATCCTTCCAAACATTTTCATTTGCATACAAGTTATAGGGGCCAATTGGATGTTCAAGCCATAGAAAACATTTGAATTGCAAGAATGCAAATATACATTATGGAACTAGTCAAATGCATTCACAAATGGAGTGAGACTGAAACATTTGAAATTAAATGGGAAAGAAGTATGAAAAGAAAAAGAGAGAAGTGGCTATAGCTGGGAAAAATGAGGAAGAAAATGAGGGAGAAACATCAGCATACCCACTCAGAGAAATAACAGGAGGAATGTATGTACTTGTTCCTTGGAGTCAAGGTGATTTGGCAGCATTTACATATAATTTTCCAAAATTGAGAGACAAGCCACTGCAGTGGTATGTACAAATAGAACAGTTTATACAATTTTCCAAGGTGTTGTGGACGAATTTGAATACTTTTTTCGACATAGTGGTACCTGCTGATTTATGTGCTGAATGCAAGAGAACGGTTCATTGGCCAACAGAAGAACTAGCGAGGGATCTTAAAACGAATGCACAATCTCCAATAGTGATTGAGAAATATGATGCTGTGATTACTTTTCCGAAGGGGATAGTTCCACTGAAAGGTATGGATAGGGTTTAAATTAAAAGAACTACACAAGAGATGAAGGAAACAGTTCATGAATACTATGAGATGTGGTTACAGGTGTTTCAGCAGCACAAGGGATGAGAGTATCCATAAGAGAAGGATATGGGGATTTTTTGAGTCACAATTAGTCTTAGTCGAAAAGAAGGGACAAGGGAACCCTACTCACTCAGGAACCAGGATGCAAACTTTATTTAGAAAACAATGGTTCCAGTGGAATAGTACATTAGATTCATTGATAATTAATCAGCATAATAGCAATAACAATAAGGGTTAAGGAGGGATGCAGGAGAGAGAGAGACCTCATAACACATATGTATGTACCTTACTCAGGTTTGTATTTGTTCAGAAAGTGGTATAAGCATATATATTATACAAAATCATATATACAACAAATTTCTAATTGTGCAAAGTGTCCCAAGTGTATAATAAAAACCTAAAACAGTAATTTAAGTGACAGTTGGTGAAAATATTTACAAGGTTTCAAAGGGTAATTTTCCAGGACAAGCGACCATTAATGAATAAACTTTTACAGAGTGTTGCAGCAACGTATACAATCATAGGTGCTGTGTAAATGGTTTGCTTCCTATTATTGTCGACGGCGTTTCGACCTGCTAAGGTGTGGGGTCTCGTCAGGACCTACAATGTAGGGGACATCTGGGGAATGAGAGTGAGAGAGGGTAAGAACAGGACATGTGGAATTGCGGAGAGATATGCAGTATGGCCAAGGTAAACTAAATACCTGAGTCTTGAGACAATGCTCATTCACTTGGGGGTGATAAGTGCCGAATCACTCCCCCGGCACTGCTCCTTCCCTACTTAGAACCCGGCTGGGTTCACTGTAAGTACCTTTACTTCACCCACGGTTCAGCACTTATCACCCCCACGTGAATGAGCATTGTCTGAAGACTGGCCATCTCCAGAAGGGGAATGGTCCCGCACCCCGTACCCGGCTCCCATGCGGGCGCTTAAGGGGGGAGGTAGTAGTAGCCCGGGAGATCTTCAGCGCGGTGGAGGTGGCCTCACTGATTTTCTACGTCCAGCGCCACCTCCCCAAGACCGTCGCGGCAGGCGGCAGTCCCGGTACCGGGTACAGCGTCGTAAGCTGTGGGGGAAGGTGTGCCGGGCCACGTATCGGGAGTCTGGGGTCCGGCGCACCTACAACCAGGCGACGCACCGGTAGTCTGATGTTCTGGACTGGGAACACGGCCTGCTCGACCTGCTAGGCATCGAGATCCCTGGGCTTGGTGAGTAGTAGTAGCTATTTAATCACTACTCTGTTTTCTCCTGCTCTATGTTATCATATTGCAAATGTTTGTTTTTTCCGAAGAGCAAGAGTGCAGTCTTCTGGGTTGTCCATAATGTCTATTGACGTCTTCTAAATGTTTATGCTTTGACAATTCCCAACAATAAAATGTCAATGGCCACCAAGAATAAGATACTAGTTTACTTTTTAATTGGATAGGAGGACAATCCATTCTACTATTGTTGCAGGGACAATTCTGCATAAACAGAACTATGGACAAGAAATAGGGCATTGGTTATAAATTATAATAGGCGCAGTTAGACTTTCCACATACCTCAGTCATAACAGAAGTTGAACCCCCAATCTCCTTACTGACTAGCTAGTGTGTCAGAGTCAATATTTAGCTCCGGAATGCAGCGATGATCCCCAATGATTATGCAACCCAGTACATAAGACTACGGAGTCAGAATCCTGACCTCTCAGAGTCACGGACCCATGCTTTTAAATTGCAAACCCTTTTGCTCACTCACTCATGACCAAAAACCAGAGTCTATGTAAGTTTAAAGCTTTATTAAAAGTAAAAACATTTATTAAAATCATCTTCATATAAGATAAACGGTGAAGGATTCAAAACTGAAAAGTGGCTGATTTCACACATTAATTGTGTGAGAGCCCTCACCTGGTTGGAAGGAACTTAAAGTCTTGGTGGGGATGAATCGTTGACGACTCCGTCCAACATGATATAATGATGATCTTGCTCTTGTTCTTAGAAGGGAAGCTTCTGTCTGTTTTGAGAAAAATGGTGCGTGGTAAAAAGCAAGCATTCATCAGTTGTGCCAAAAAGTGTGTAGCATCACATGTTATGGCTAAGCATAAATAAAAAATACCCTTCCCTGAAGAAAGGGAAATTTGTAGTTTAGACTAGAGTCACAAATTAGTTAATTTGTTTATGTAGTACTAGTAAAAAAATTTCATTCCAAGACAAAATAGGGAGTAGTGTATATGGCGTCTAAAAATATGAAATGTATTTTCTAGGCAGAACATCGGCACAGCCAAGCACCAGTGCCGGGGCCAGCGCGGAGGTGGGCACTCCAGGGTCAGATGCGGTGCAACAGCCATCAGGAACTGCTGTGGTCAGGGATGTCACGGGAGTGGCGGGCAGTGGTAAGCTATTATATTCTGTTGTACAGTACGAGTACACTTTACTGCTTAGGAGACTTACAAATTTAGAACTAAGTTTTTGTCAACCTGGTAGAAGATATTCACCCTTGACTTCTTATTAGCAACAGCATTAGCGGCGGGAGTTGACGAGTAACCAATGGCCTCCTCTAAATTTGACTTCAACTCAGCTGTGAAAGTTTTATCAAGAAGCCAAGTCAGATCAGAGATGTACTTGATGGATGGGATGAATGAAAAGGGAAAGAAGGGTGTAAGGAAGGACGAGCGAGTTAAAAGTAATGACTGGCAAAGAATGATACGTGTTTTTGAATGCTGCTCGAGGTGGCTGGGAATATGTTGCATGGCCGGTTGAAGGCTGAAGCAAGGATGGGTGGAAGGAGAATGGAAAGAGGACTGCCTGGGTGGGTGAAACAGAAACTGTATGTGTGCGCAATATATCCTTTGGTTCAAATTCAAATGCAAGTCAAGCATGGATGCATGGCTGGCGGTTTCCAAAATAAAATAAAAAGGTTGTTTTTCCGTGAGAAATAGTAAGGTTTGTCCAGTTGAGACATTAAGAATAATGATTAACATTTACTTTGAATGGATGGATGCCTGGATCATGGTACTCCGGTGCAAGTTTACTGCGCTGGCATTATGCCGGCTCCCACAAGTTTACGTACCAATTTTGCTAAACAAGAGAGAAGAAGAAGAAGACTGGTGTACTGTCTGATTCTAATGTAGTGAGTCCATATAGTGCTAGTAGAATTCCTGAAACTCCCATTAATGTTAGAGCAGAGGCCGATGAAGTGGGAGGTTAGATAGATACATGCCAAAAATGTTATGTACTGTGCTTGCAAGTTGCTAGTGCTACTGTGACACAACTTTCTGCTGAATTATTTTGTGTTAATCTTAAAGAGCATTGGTTACAGTATGTTTTTCTTTCTTCATATAGATGCTCCTTCCAAACTAACACGGAAGAAGCTGGCTAGACGGGCACGGCAACGGAAGCTGGAGGCTATTGTCGCCGAATATCGGCGGCTGGTGGCCCAGGAGGAGGAGGACACACAGTCTCAATCGACATCTACAACATCCATGACAGCTGCATCCTCCTCCGCTCACTCTGGGTCCGCTCATCCAGTCAGCGCAAGCCTTCAGCGGTACGGAGCCGTGGTACCACAGCCACCCGCCACCGCCAAGCAGCAAAAAAAATCAGCTGCCCCCCACAGCAGATGCAAGGCTCGTCTGCACCGCTTGACCCTCAGGGTGTCCAACATTGAGCAGGAGGGTGGAGAGGCTAAAAACCCTGCTCAAGGACCTCCGCAGGGAGCATCGGGACCACCTGGCCAACAGACACCGTCGGAGGCAGTAGAGGAGGAGAGACTATCCCTTGCCCCTTTTTTAAAGACTTCTGGGGGGGGGTGGGAATTGGGCGTTGGGGTTTTGGAACTTTTCTTCATGACATTTCATGAACATTGGTTGGGGCTATCGAGGGGGGTGAGTCGGGTCTTGTGGGATAGTTTATTTTTGTTAGGGTAATTATTTATTTTCAACTTAAACATAGCATACGCGTTTTTACTGTTTTGTGGGGGAGGCAGGGGGGTTAACTCAACTGTACGTTTGATTTCCTGAAACTTAACTGGCTAGTTGATTCAAATGGTCTAATTGCCCAAATTTTTAGAAAAGTGCCACTGACAGAGTTAGTGAATTCAATTGTCCTACTACTTTACTAGTACTGCCATCATTCTCTCCTCTCCTCCTACTCCATTATTCTTCCTCCCCCAAAATGCTTATCTTACCTGTGATTCGTGTTTGAGAATAGGGCTAGGCACAGGGCTGGGTGCATGGCAAATGGCGATTAAGGTTGGCTCTAGAATCCTGGACAGATGAAATGTCAACGTTGTGGTGGTGGTAGTAGAAGTGGTACACACTGGCAGAAGCAGCATATGAAAAAAAAGGAAATGAAACATTGAGTGGCCTGAGCGTAGCATTAGAACAGTACGATAGATACTACAGTACACAGTAAAAACATATCCTCGGATTCCTTCACCATCCTTGAAATTAATTTTCTGTTGCTTTCACCTTATCCTCCCCAGCAAGTGTGTGGAATTATTGTTGTCATTAGGTCACACCTCAATGAAAACCACACAGCCCGGGGAAGAGGGTTAGGGTTTGAAAATTGGATGGGAATGGGGGTTTTTGGGAAAGTTTTGTGGAGAGAGGAAAAAAACACAGCATGGACAAACAACAAATGAAGAAAAAAAAATCTTTGGATACGAAGATACCCATAAATCTTTTAAGGGACATAAAGGAAGTGCATGCACTACTGTATGCATGAAGTTGTTTGCTAAATGATTGTTTAGGTTACTGAAAAGTAGTACTTATTACAACTTACTAACTATGAAGAAACAATGTGACAGTACAGGGCTAAAGTAATTACGCAATTTCACTTGCCTATCTGCCCTCAGAGAGAATAAACACTTAGTAGTACATTAAATTAGTTTTAAAAATAGCAAAGAAACTTATCAAATAGCTGGAGGGATGAATTTGAAGCAGAGAGCAAACAAACGCACAGAGTCATACTCTTAGAAGTTCACAACAATAACATTATTTAAAAGATAAGGAGAAGTGAAGAGGATACTGTAACTGTATGTTGTAGTTGTCCTGTTCAATTTGGAAAGTTGCATGCATCCAGCCATTCCTCTTCTTCGCCGTACTCCTCCATTCCATCTGACGCTCCGTCGATCAATCTTGGTGACCAGACACACTGTCCACTGCCTGCCTGGTGGATGCGGAATTGCGGATCGCTAATGGTAAGCCTGAGTTAATCGTTTTTCCCATCGCACAGGGTTAAAGCCGGCCTGTAATTGTTGATGAAAAAACAGGAAGTGATATTAAAACACCACGGAGAAAAAAATATAAAATATAAGGTACGGTGTGTAGTGCAAAAATAACACTTTCAATTTCAGAGGCGACAGTATTACATACAAGCATCATTTCTAAAGTGCATACTCTGAGTCTCCTTTTCAAGGATAGCAATTAGCACACAGCAGGCCAGGGCCATGCAGACGGTCAAGGCAGGCACCACTGAGTTAAGCAACCTGATGTAGCATACCTCTTTGACACAGACAGACAAAGCATATCTAATTGTATGCAGCAAGCCACATAGCCGCAATTTTACATGAACTGCTGTCTGGACTCTGTCATAACAACACTGCACTGGCTCGACCACTCCATAACACGACTAGACAGACATGTAGTTCTGCTGTAGTTGTTGTTGACTGGTTTACCTGTTTGCCACTCACAAAATGGCCATTGTTCTTCGGTAAACCGACGATGATGATCCATCCATCCCAGTGAGTGACTGTAAAGAAAAAAGATATTGGGTAACTTTGATCATCAACACTCAACATCATCATGGTATATTGGCAAACTCAATGTTGTTCATGCAGTCGCAGTCTACACACACAGTGAGTCCAAGGACATTTTGCATATTAAAAAATGCAACGTAGTGGCCCCTGCAGTAGAAGAATTTGAATTAAACAAGGTAAACTTAAGTTACATTTAGTGTGTAAAAGATTAAATAATAACAGAAGACATATGATGATTCATTTCATGCACAACAAACAAACAAACAGCAATTGCTTTTATCAGAGCCAGACAGCCAGTGCTGTCCACTGCATGCCATCTAATTATTCATTACCTATTCCACTTTTTGTCCGCATCTTGTTCTTAAAGTGGAGGCCCACAGGGCAGCCTCTCGTGTGTGACAATTTCAGAAGTAACTGTCAGCATTCAGCATAAAGTCAGTATTTCCAGTCCCACTTCTTTTGAGGGGACTCGTCTACGAAGCAACAGTTTCTTCAATCTGCATAATCCAGCCATCTGCCTTGAGGGAAATGGATAGGGGGAGTCTGGAGGAGGAGGATAGAGGAGCATGACTGAGTTGTGAACTTGTGAAATTCAGGATTGCAGACAGCGGCACCTTCAATAAGGAAATAAGACAAAGACAGTGCTGCTGATGGATTTGTTCTGATTAGAGTTTTGTTGTGGTAAAAGTTGCAAAACAAAGAAAGACACACAGGAGTAAAAGTGAATATGGAGTCAGGATGAAAAAAAAAGGAAGTCAGTTTCAGGACTAGGTGTCAGGGTAGTAGAGCTCGTCCTCAAACTCTGAATTGAGACAGGAGTAGGTCAGCTAACAGAGAAGAACTTCCGTCACCTAAGTCGGTGTCCTCTTCTTCCTGCGTGGATTCACGTATTTTGTATACTGGTGGTATGAAGTGCTGATTCATCTTGATCATTGTTAACCTCTCCACATTTTTGGGCGAGAGGCGGGTCCTTTTTGAAGTTACAATGGCACCAGCAGCACTGAAAACACGTTTGGACCTCAGCGGAAATTTCACCTGTTGTGAGGCAAGATGGCAACCGCACCGGTCGCGTGAGCTAGCTGCTCCTGCCGGACCCCGCAGACTTTGGCGTCTGACCACTGATACGGGAGGCTGAAAGGCTGCTGGAATAGCTGTTCGGCTATCGGATGTTCGAGAAATACTCTAGAGAACTTGAAGGACCTGGGGATTGTTTTTTTAAAACTTACATATTAGACCTGTATGCTGATGTGCTCGCCTTCAGGCTCGGCGCTGATTGAGGCTGGAGCTGGGCTGCGGAGACTGCAGCGGCTGCGTTGGAGACGGTGGGTGGGTCTCGCAAGACGGCACACCTGTAGCAGCCGCAGAACGGGCTTTGGCGCCTTAGACTGGAATGCGACTGCAAACACGGACACGGCGAACTCGGCGGACCTGGCGAGTAATCAAACAATGCGCCCCAAAGGACGGAGGGGCCGGGGGCAGGGCCCTCCCGGTGTCGAGATGCAGGGAGAGCCCGAGAACCCAGGGGCGGATAATGCTGCAACACCTACGTGCAACGTCGCAGGTAAAGGCATCAATCGAGCGGAGGCATCGGTTAAAGAGCTTGAGAGAGCTGGAAAAGGCAATCCCCGGCCACAAGAGAAGGAGAAGGAGAATATATCACACGAGGTATCTAAGACCACAAAGGCAACCAAAGGTATTCCTGAACTCTTTAATTCGATGAAAAGTAAGGAGGCCTCAAAAGGGACTAAGCATGCTTTGAATCAAGATATAGTTAAAGACTCAGTGCTCATAGAATCTGTTGAAGCCTTAATAGAGCGTGTGGAGACTGGGCAGGGGTCACATGCAGTCTCCGGTAATATGGAGTTAATTGATGCACAGCTAAACGATGCGCGAGAACCCAGGGGCGGATAATGCTGCAACACCTACGTGCAACGTCGCAGGTAAAGGCATCAATCGAGCGGAGGCATCGGTTAAAGAGCTTGAGAGAGCTGGAAAAGGCAATCCCCGGCCACAAGAGAAGGAGAAGGAGAATATATCACACGAGGTATCTAAGACCACAAAGGCAACCAAAGGTATTCCTAAACTCTTTAATTCGATGAAAAGTAAGGAGGCCTCAAAAGGGACTAAGCATGCTTTGAATCAAGATATAGTTAAAGACTCAGTGCTCATAGAATCTGTTAAAGCCTTAATAGAGCGTGTGGAGACTGGGCAGGGGTCACATGCAGTCTCCGGTAATATGGAGTTAATTGATGTACAGCTAAACGATGCTGGGGAGGAGGCTGTAGAGGTGTTTGAAGAGAACTTGATAGAGCCAGCAGAGAAAGGTACCGTACTAGAGGGGATTGTAAATGGTAACTCCGCTGAGGGCTTCTCTTCAGTCAAGCACATTGAAAGTATAGATTCGGCAGACTATTATTCTCTCTCAGATCTTTCTATGTCATCCACTGAGGATCTTGCTCAACAGTATGCAACGCAGATGAGAATGGCCGAAGGAAGTCTTAATAGTAGCTATGAGGCTGAAGAGCAGGAAAATGAGCATATGAATGGCCAGACAGTACGCCGATTACGGTTGACACAGGAAGGTGATCATGACCATACAGGAGCTGCATCTTTGCCTGGAGCTGTGCTAGATGAAGAAATATCACTCAACCTTATTTATAAGACTATGATGTTGCACAGAGAGGAACATAGACAGGATAGCTTAAGAGTGCAGAATTCATGCAAAAAACTCCAAAATGCAGTCAGACGTTTGGCTAAGTCGCATTCAGAATTTTTGGGCAGAGTCACTGAGGCTGAAGTACGTATACTACATTGGAGGATGAAGTAACGCAACAGAAGAGGGTGATAGCTGAACAGCTGGCTCACAAAGACGAGATCAATTGGAAAGTTATTGATTTAGAGAATCGTTCTCGTAGAAATAGCTTACGGTTCTTACAAATTCCTGAAGGAAAGGAGGGCTCAGACCCTCGAGGGTTCATTATTGAGCTTTTGAAAAACTCATTCCCAGACTCAACTAGATGGGATTGGGATCGAGAAGTGGAAAGAGCTCATCGGTTTCCCTTCAAAAGTAGGTCAAACCATCCGGAACAGCGTGACCAAAAACCAAGAACTATACTAGTGGCATTTAATAGATTTTTAGCTCGAGAGGAAATATTTATGAAGGCAAGACCAGACAAGAAAATTAGAGCCCTTGACTGTGAGTACTTTGTCTGCCCTGATCTCTGTAAACAATCGGTAGATCTGAGATGGCAAATGCGACAGCTAATTCCTGATTTTCAATCTAAGGGCGCTCAAGCCTATCTAATGTTTCCCGCAAAAATGAAAGTTGTGTATAGAGAACGTACTAATTTTTTTACAACATCACTTGCAGCTAAGACTTTCTTGGACACAATGTAATCTGATATTGGTCATATTGCAACCGGGTGTTGAGTAATGGGTATATAATAACTTCAATGTATCATTTATGAGTTTGGCACTACTGTGCACGGCAACGGCCTCTCTTCAGTAGGTCGACGTGTATGATTTTTTTTTCTCTCTTATCTTTCGAAATTAGTATTATGTTCGCGGGCGAAGGCAGGTAGAATGGGGCAAGCTCGCATCAACAGGACCATAAGTCCTAAAGCCTCACTAAAGGGTTGGGAGGGGGACAATTGGTTGGGTGGGGTGTATGGGTGGTACAGCGGGGAGCTGTAGGGAGAAAATGTGGGGAAAAATAGCTCTTGTGTACAGCGAACTGCATAATGAGAAGATCATTTACGATTTTGTTTCTGTATGGATAATTCTGTACTTTAGTGTGATTTATTGGTGTGAAATAAACCGGTTAATGTATGTAAGTAGAAAGTTTAGACTACAGGGGAAGAATTTTCTTACGGGCTACCTTGGTGGAATTGATATAAATGATCATGGCGACTAAACGATTAAAAATCTGCTCTTTAACTGTATCAGGATTGAATAATGTGATAAAAAGACAGAAAGTTGCTTCTGAATTAAGATACATAGCACCACATATAGTATGCTTACAGGAGACACATATACCCTGGTCCAATAGACGGGTTTTGGGAGAACTTGGGTTTACACTTGTGGCAGCAACAGGTCAATCTAGTTTGATACGGGGGGATGCTATTATGTGCAAGGGTAATAATATTGTAACGGGTAAAACTCTGTCCGATAAAAAGGGAAGGTGGGCAATTGCTGAACTTAATGTAGAGGGTAAAAAGTTTACGCTCTGTAACATCTATGGTGCAAACCTAGATGACTCAGATGCTTTAGTCGAGATAAATATGGAATTAACTACTTGGCCCCAACCTATACTGATGTGTGGAGACATGAACATCAATCTGACTAATACTGCTATGAAGGAAGGGATAGCCAAGTATAAGGGCCGTAAACCAAAAGTATATAAGGCTTTGTTAAGTATGGCACAAGACCATGGGTTGGTGGATGTGTGGGGGCATTTAAGACCTCAAGATTGTGGATATATGTTTTACTCTCACGCTCATAAAAAATTGGTCAGACTTGATTATTTTTTTACCCCTGTTTCAGTAATTCATGGTGCGATCAACTCTGTATACCCCAGAATTTCATCAGACCACTCACCGCTATTGTTAGAAATTGGTATGGCGCTAATTAAATCTAGACAAACAAGTTTCACATTTGATAGAAAATTAATCTTTAATGTTGATTTTAGAGATCATATCAGGAAGTGGATGAAATTATTTTTTGAAGAGAACAAGGGATCCAGTTCACAGGCAATAATATGGGATACGTTCAAAGCTGGATTTCGAGGAGAGTGTATTAGTTTCTCCTGTCAGAATCTAAAAAAAGCCAGACAAGAGCTAGATAGATTATATGAGCTACTAACTCACTCTGAAACTTTATTAATGC
This sequence comes from Lissotriton helveticus, assembly GCF_964261635.1. Taxonomy (NCBI): domain Eukaryota; kingdom Metazoa; phylum Chordata; class Amphibia; order Caudata; family Salamandridae; genus Lissotriton; species Lissotriton helveticus. Next base: position 1,672,614,112 of record NC_136059.1, read on the forward strand.
AGGGGATAATTAACAAGGTGGTTGATTTGTCCATATTAGAGGATAAGGTGGCTAAGGATAGAGCGAAAGTACTAGGTCTCTGGGCAGAAGAAAATGCTAGGAGATATCTTTCTTCTAAGATGGACAAACATGAATATGGAGAAGCAATTGGGAGAAAATTGGCGATTCAATTACGTATTAAAGAATCCGCCAGAAATATTGATCAAATGATAGATCCTGCTGGGGGGGTACAGACAGAACCACAAGAGATACTTAAGATTTTTCAGCGATTTTACTCTGAGTTATATAAAGGATCTGATGTCTTGGGATCAAATTGGAATACAACACTAGCAGAAGGTTTAAAAAGGGTAGACTCCATTGATTCTCAATGGCTAGAGGATACGATCACAGAGGAGGAGTTGGATCGGGCTGTTAAAAGCCTAGCTAAAGGAAAAGCTGCAGGCCCTGATAGATTACCTAGTGAAGTATACGTACAATTTTACCATGACATTAAAAAATTATTAAAAACTGTGCGAGAAGCCCAGCTGGGATTTCCGCCAAAAACTTGGACAGAAGCCACCATTGCAGTTTTCTGTAAAAAGGGCAAATCACCAGAACTTGTAGGGTCATATCGACCGATTTCATTGTTAAAGGCTGACAACAAAATATACTCTAAAATACTAGCCAATCGGTTGACTGACTGTATCACCCCTTTAGTTTCACAGCATCAACATGGATTTATTCCCAGAAGGGGGACGGTAGAACACGTCAATAAAGTTATCTCACTATTTGACATTGCCTCGGTGAAAAAGAATGATTTAGCGCTGATTCTGTTAGATGCAGAAAAAGCAGAAAAAGCGTTTGACCGCGTGCAGTGGGGATATCTGTGGGAATTAATGGAAAAAATGGGATTTGGGCCAAAATTTATTAGAGCAATTCAATCTTTATATTTACATCCTGTAGCAAAGATATCAGTGATGGGCCTACTCTCTGAAACTGTCATCATATCACGCGGTACACGACAAGGCTGTCCCTGCTCTCCCCTTTTATTTGCCCTTTATATAAATCCCTCAATAGAGTTACTGTGTCGTAATATCTTGATTCCCCCTTACAAAGCTCAGGATTATTATTTTTCTGTTTTTGCCTATGCTGACGATATTGCAGTGGTTACAACTGACCCGGTAAATGCAATAAAAGAAATAGAACGGCTAGCAAAGGTATTCGGCTGTATAACCGGATATAAACTGAATGAGGCAAAAACCCAAATTCTCTGCTCTGACACGATTAAATGGCAAGACGGTAGGGTGGTTAAAGAAGCAACGTATTTAGGTATCTTAATTAGGGCAAATATGACGGAATTAGTGCAATCTAACTGGAATATCCTAATGGCAAATATCAGGTCATCTTTGGATAGATGGGAGAGGCTGCATTTAACTATTATCGGTCGAGCAAATGTCATAAAAATGAATATATTGCCAAAGGTTTTGTATTTATTTAGATCTATACCTCTAGAAATTACAAAAGATAAAATACAGGCGTTACAATCTAAATGTGGGAAATTCATATGGAGCCCTGGGAGACCTAGAAGGGCAATGAGCTATATGATGCTGCCGGCTCTAAGGGGAGGAATGGGGGTACCTGATTTTTTTCTTTATTATATACCTTGTTTTTTACTGAAAATGAGGGTCCTGATAACAGGAGAGCATGAAAGTGATGACACTAGCATTCCAAACATCTTTGATATACAGCTAGGGCCATATGCAAATCAAATTCTAGTCAAAGAAATTGATGGTACCTATTATAAGCGAACAAGGTTTAAGGTCACTATGGGAGTATTTAAGGTCTGGAAATGGTTTATAAAAAATATGGATTTAGCTAGAGTATCATACTATACCCCGCTTAACGCGTATAGGATTTTACCAGGAATTTTCTCAGATGTAATGACTAATAATTGGCAGCAGAAAGGCATTAAATAAAGGGTCCGTAGGTCGCACGCTAAAGGCATTAGGATTTTAGGACAGATTGTAAATGAGAATGGGATTTGTAATTCTTTTGATGAGATCAAGGATAAATATTCATTGCCTAGATGGTATTTCTTTAAATACCTACAAATTCGTGACTATTTAAATCGAAGAGGTACGAACTTAATTCAACATCAAGTCATTGAAGGAATTAGTAGATCGGCCATAATTGGAGTGATAAATCAATCCTTGGTCTCCGCTAAGAAAGATGATGTTGAGAAAGTACAGCTGAAATGGAGAGAATCTCTAGGAGATTTATAGATTGAAGTAGAAGATCTTTTAATTTTGTCAAATAAGGCTCTCATGTCTGCAAACTTGAAAGCTCAGTTTTTTAAAACGTTATATGACTTATATTACACGCCTAAGCAAATGGCAAAATGGGGAGCTGACAATGAAGGCAAATGCTTTAGATGTGGTGCTCATGACGCTGGGGCGATACATATTTTTTTTAGTTGTGTTAAGCTGCGGGGGTTTATTGAACATTTGGAAAAATGTATCTCCTTGGTGATTGAAACAACGGTTGTTGTCTCCCCAGCAATGATGATGTTAGGAAAAATCCAAAAAGACAATAATATGGAAACACTTTTTCAACATCGACATTTCATATTTTTTGCTATGACTGTTGCACGTCTGTGTATAGCCACGGAGTGACTACAGGAAAAACCACTGGAATTTCATCAATGGCGTGCTTAAATGCCGAGTCTATATAATTTAGAGTGGAGTTTATTTTCAATCAAAGGATCAAGGAAAAAGAGACTTGGTATAAAAATCTGGAGCGCGTTTCGGGACTATTATGAATCATGACTTTCTCTCCCCTGAAAACAAAAAGTCGGATACTTCTTTTTTTTTTTTTTTTATGATTAATGTGATATATATTAATTTGGTTTTCTGTTTGCAGTTTGGCTGTACTAAGAACAATAAAAAAAAATAAAAAAAACACGTTCAGAAGACACGCTTGCGAGTGGGCAAGACAAATAATTTAGAGCCAGGTTGGTGATCAGTGGCCATTGACTCCTTTTCCCATACCAATACAGCAAAGGGTTCTGATTAAAGAAGACCTCTGTTGGGTCATCCAGATAGACCTGCACCACCCACTCAAGGTTCTCTAGGGGTGCTCCACTTTGCGTACCATCTGTGGCCTTTGCATCAACGCTGGAACGAGCAAACCCTTGATGAGTTAGCCAATCCGCTTCCGACAATATTATGGCTGGGCCTGGTGCAGGTGAGGATGATGATATGGTTGGTGGTGTCGGTAACGGCTGTGAGGGAAAGTGACTGCCTTCGGCCACAGAAGTGGACCTTGACGCCGGATGGCCTGCTGATTCAGTAGTACTTCTGCCGGTTCCTTCAATTTCCTGCCCCTCTTTTTCGAACCGAGTGGCTGACAGAACTAGCCAATGTTTGTACTTTGAAACATCTGCTTCATTAAAAGGAATGAATGCTTTGCTGGCCACTGCCTTTTTGTACCGTGGATCCAGAATAGTGGCACAAATGTAATGTTGTTCTGTATGTATTTTTTTAAGCCTTTCATTGTCATTGCTTCCGGGCCTTAAAAGAATGGCTGAAATGTGTGCAGATTCTTGGGCAGGTGGTCAGTAACTTGCTGACTTTGTTTTCTTTTTTCAAGAAATCTTGAACAACTAGGTTAATACAGTGCGCCAACCACGGCACTCTGAAATAGCCACCATCACCCATGGCCCTAACTATATTACTGCCATTATCCGTGGAAACATAACCAATTATGCGGTTTCTTGGATGCAGCCATTGAATGACCTTACTGTTAAACTCCTCCAAAATGTTTAATGCAGTATGTGATTTCTCCATGGCAAACATGGCTACTGTTGCATGTTTCTGAGTAGCTTGAAAAATTGTGTCTGTGTCAACAACACCTGCAGATAGCTTCTCTCTAACCCCTGCAAAAGAGACCCAGTGTGCAGTGATGCACATGTAATCAAGGGCTTGGCAACTGGTCCACATGTCTGTTGTCAGGTGGATAGTGTGAACACCACTCTTCTGCAAAGCTGCCCCAATCACCTTCAGCACATCTTGATGTAGTGCTGGAACCGCAACTCTGGCAAAATAGGACCGGCTAGGAACCTTCCATTTAGGGCAGACTGTTGCCACAAATTGTAGAAAACCACCCCTTCCACGAAAGAAAAAGGGAGAAGGTCCAGCGCTAACATTTTAGCCAGCATTGCATTATAAAGACTTGCCGTTGGGTGGTTGCGTTCAAATGGCGCCTCCGACCAAAACATGCTTTTAATGGTGGTCTGGACCGTTTTACGTGATGATGATGATCCAGACTTCTTCAACCCAGTTAGGCTCATTGATGTACTTTTTCGCATTGGTGTCTCTCACAGACTCTTAGTGTGCCTCATAGATGTTGCTGGTGTAAAGGGTGTGGGCGCTACCACTGCAGTGCTGCTGCCAGGGGTACTGTGTGTACCAGAAAAAATGTCTGTCGCTTCTTCACCTCCCCCCTGCACGATCAGCCCCTCCTCATCATCAGAAGCAATGTCAATGGATACACTTGGATTTCTTGTACTTTTGGCTTCCCGGATCTTACTTAGGTGCGCCTCTCAAGGGATAGGGTGGTGTTTTTGGAGATGACCTCTCTGGCCTCCGGTACCATAGTTGGTACCAAGCTTACCCCGACTAACTACAGCTTTAGAAATCGAACAAATTACTAGGTTTTCCGCCTTTGTGCTAACACTAAAGAAGTCCCAAACTGAGGAGTTGAGATTTCTGGTGGTGGTGGTGGAGGTGGAGGTGCTACTTTTAGTTTCAATGCCAGATGAAGTGGAGGATGGGCGTGGCCGAATTTGACCCTGTTTTGCACTTACAGTTACAGCACCACTACTTGAGGTAACGGAGGTCGAGCTAGATGGAGGTCCCTGCCGGCCCTTCTGAAGAGAAAATATGGCAGCTGTGGATCGTGTTGGTGCAGTGGTTACCTGTGTTGGTGGTGGTACCAATGCCAGGCCGCCCACATCCCGCTCAGCAGCAATTCGGGATAGGGTAAAAATGTCTGTCTGCTGCATGCCCGCTGGGGCTGGAGTGACGACTGTGATGATTGGGTCGTCGTTGTCATCGTCAGAATGTTCATCAGCAGCAGAATACACCACTTCTACTTCTTGCTCGTCGTCATAAGTGGAAGCCTTGGGGGAACCTTCCTTTTAGGCTTAGCTACCTTTGTGGGCTCATGGCGTGTCTCTTTCTCAGATGGTGGATTCTAATCTTGATCTAGATCATCAGAGGGAAGGGGGCTTGAAGAACTTGTACTAGCCCTCCTTGACCTTTTTCTTGCTGGGGATCTGGAAGACAATGGTTAATCAGGAGGAGTGGCTTGCTCGAATGATACCTCCGCTTCAATCTCGATTTTGTGATGTGCCCCTACTTCTGGAGGAACAAGCATTGTGGGCAGTTGTGCCTCTCCATGCGCCTCTACTTGCGCCTCTCCTTGCGCCACTCCTTGCGCCTCTCCTTGTGCCTCTCCTTACGCCTCTCCTTGCGCCTCTCCTTGTGCCTCTCCTTGCGCATCTCCTTGCTCCTCTCCTTGCGCCTCTCCTTGCACCTCTCCTTGCACCTCTCCTTGTTGCACCTGTGGTTGTCATTGCAGCTGCGGTTGAACACTCGTCAGATGAGTTACACCCTGCGTTGATTGGATGCTACTTTCTTGCGATGACTCAACGCCAACATCACTGGTCGATGGTGATTGAGAAATTAAAGTGGCTGCCTCTGTGGCACTCATGGCCTTGGGCCTAACTTGGCGTGGTGGCACTGTGACCAATGAAGCTGAGGTGCTGCTCCCAGCTTGGTCCCCGGAGGACACCGCTGCTGCAGGTGTAGTTTTTTCCCCAAAAAAAGTGTCTGTGGGCACACCAGTCTCCTTGGTAAGTGGCGCCACTTGCTTCTTCTGCTCCTTCTTACTGGCAGTAGCACTGGCAGCTTTCTTGGTAGAGGAGCTACGGCCACCTTTCTTTGGGCCCATCTTCTTCAGATGTCAGAACAGCAGGCCGCAGTTGCACGAGTTGCAGAGTTGTCTGTGGCCACACGTGACGTCACGTGACGTTGTGCTGCACACACAGCAGCAGACTTATTCCTGGCACTGATGATGAACGATGACTGATTTGTGGTTCTCTTGTGCACCTAAAAGCAAAGGAAGCCAGAGGAACATCAGTTAAATAAATGTTGCATATGTCGTGCTTCAATTAATATTTGCAACTAGACATTTATTTTGACAACACACCCAAAAACGGAAAGACCCAAAATACAAATTGCAATTCTAATCAAAAATGGATGTTTACATTAATAGAAGAGAGACCACACAGAGAGAGTTGTTTCATGCACCACTGAGTACCCCTGGGCATAATGAATAAAAGCAAGGCAAACTGGGTGCAGGCCTGAGCACACTGCCTGGCTCCAAAATGGCCCCTTGACCCCCACCCACATGGCCAGGCCCTGCCTGGACCAGGCCTCAAAATGGCCCCCACCCACATGGCCAGGCCCCAAAAAATTAAAAAACACACACAAATCACCACAATCCAATGCCATCCATGGCCTAAATGATGTTTAAATTCAAGACACCACCACAGAAAGACTTGGTCCATGCACCACTGACTACCCCTGGGCATATAATGGGTGAAAGCAAGGCAGACTGGGTGCAGGCCTATGGCACAAAGCATACTTCCTGGCTTCAAAATGGCCCCTTGACCCCCACCCACATGGCCAGGACCTGCCTGGACCAGGCCTCAAAATGTCCCCCACCCACATGGCCAGGCCCCCAAACATCGAAAAACACACAAAAATCACCACAATCCAATGCAATCCATGGCTTAAATTATGTTTAAATTCAAGACACCACCACAGGAAGACTTGGTCCATGCACCACTGACTAACCCTGGGCATATAATGGATGAAAGCAAGGCAGACTGGGTGCAGGCCTATGGCACAAAGCACACTGCCTGGCTTCAAAATGGCCCCTTGACCCACACCCACATGGCCAGGCCCTGCCTGCACCAAGCCTCAAAATGGCCCCCACCCACATGGTAGGCCCTGCCTGTACCAGGCCCCAAAATGGCCCCCACCCACATGGCCAGGCCCCAACAACACCCCAAAAAATCGAAAAACACACAAAAATCACCAGAATCCAATGCCATCCATGGCCTAAATGATGTTTAAATTCAAGACACCACCACAGAAAGACTTGGTCCATGCATCACTGACTACCCTATGGCATATAATGGGGAAAGCAAGGCAGACTGGGTGCAGGCCTATGGCACAAAGCACACTGCCTGGCTTCAAAATGGCCCCTTGACCCACACCCACATGGCCAGGCCCTGCCTGCACCAGGCCTCAAAATGGCCCCACCCACATGGTAGGCCCTGCCTGTACCAGGCCCCAAAATGGCCCCCACCCACATGGCCAGGCCCCAACAACACCCCAAAAATACGAAAACACACAAAAATCACCAGAATCCAATGCCATCCATGGTCTAAATGATGTTTAAATTCAAGACACCACCACAGAAAGACTTGGTCCATGCATCACTGACTACCCCTGGGCATATAATGGGGAAAGCAAGGCAGACTGGGTGCAGGCCTATGGCACAAAGCACTCTGCCTGGCTTCAAAATGGCCCCTTGACCCACACCCACATGGCCAGGCCCTGCCTGCACCAGGCCTCAAAATGGCCCCCACCCACATGGCAAGGCCCCAACAGCATCCCAAAAAATCAAAAAACACACTAAAATCACCACAATCCAATGCCATCCATGGCCTAAATGATGTTTAAATTCAAGACACCCCACAGAAAGACTTGGTCCATGCACCACTGAGTGACTACCCCTGGGCCTACTGGCTAGTGTGGATTTACACACACCCCAAAATTCCACATATAACAGTGAGCTATTCAATTCCATGACATCAATGATATTTAAGTTCAACAAAACTCACAAAAACAGTTGTATCATGCACCCATGACTAACCCTGGGCCTACTGGATACTGTGCCTATCCACAATATATATTTTTTTAAGTTGTGGAAAAGTTTAAAAATTGTAGTTGCAGCAACTGCAATGCCCCAAACAAACAACACCAACTTACTTGTAAAATCTCAAATCCAAAAGTAATCCAAAAGTGATCCAATCAAAAAGTCCTCAAATACAAATATCCAGCTGCAGCCACAAAGAGTAATCCTTCCAGCTCCAGATCCAAATGAAAAGTGACCAGGACATGGACAAAGCACTGGGAGGGGCCTGCTGGACAGGAACAGGACGTTGGAGACTCTGGGGCACTTCCTTCCTCCCACCCCCCCAAAAATGGACTCCTAGCACAAAAAAAGTGCAGCCAAATGTCAATCTGAGGAGTTATTCTGATCCAAATCCTCATTTTTAGAAGGTTTATGCTGTCTGCAGTAGATTTCATGTGCAGAATTGCAATTTTTGCAAGTTCGGGAAAGCGAGCTGTTCAAGTATCCCGCCGAAAGTCAGCTGCGCTTCGCATCTACGTGTTCGCAATTGTTTACTACCGCGATGCGTGATCGTGGGCCCTTATGACGTAGTCGCCTTCTCAAACTCTCGCAGTGCAAGATGGCAGGCCGCTATGACGTACTCGCAGTCGCGCGATCACGCAGCAAGATCCAAATTGGCGCAGCGCACGCAAACCGGGAGGAAAAACAACTCGACGAACTCAGATTCACGGTAAGTCAATGCCACTCGCGCGATATTGTATTTTTGAAGCGCGACCAAGCAAAAAAATCCGCCAGCTTGCAAATTGTGATTTTTTTGACAAAGTCGAGCGATTCGCGGAACTAAAATGTGCCAAAAATTTGCACATTCCGCAAGCGGAACGGATTTTACGCCCATGCTTAAAATATTTTCACCAACTGTCACTTAAATTACCGTTTTAGGTTCTTATTATACACTTGGGACACTTTGCACAATTAGAAATTTGTTGTATATATGATTTTGTATAATATATATGCTTATACCACTTTCTGAACAAATACAAACCTGAGTAAGGTACATACATATGTGTCATGAGTGCTCTCTCTCTCCTCCATCCCTCCTTAACCCGTATTAATATTGCTATTATGCTGATTAATTATGAATGAGTCTAATGTACTATTCCACTGGAACCGTTGTTTTCTACATACAATTAGTCTTAGAGCTTAAACCAGAGATCAGTTTGCATATAACACAAAACCTGATCTGCTGGCAGAATAAATTTACTAGATGAAATCTTGAGATATGTCAGATATTGCAGTGATGAGTTAGAAATGAAGCAGAAGAAAATTAAGGGAAAATGTTTGTTGATACAGATGAAGGTGGCTCAGAAAGTTTTACAGAATTCTCCTTTTGCAGCAAATCTAGGGAACATGCAAGGTGTTGTAGTTCCACAGGCTGGTTTGCAGAGAAATCAAGGAGGGTTTATTATGCCTCAGGGTAGAGGTAGATGTGTTCCTGTGAGTACAGGTTCTGGAACGGATGTTGCTGCTATGAAAAATATTACTCCCTATCCCATCTGTCATAGAATTGGGCATTGGAAGAGGGAGAGTGGATATAATCTTGATAATTCTAGTGGTAATAAACAATTGCCCAGAGGAATACACATGCACAATATGCCCACACAGCAGATGCAAATGGGACCTGTCCCTATGATGCCTGTTCTACCCGCTCAAATGAATTCCCAGAGTATGGGAAATCCTCGATTTAACTTGAATCAAATGCCCAAAATGAATACTAATGTGCTTCAAAATCGAATGCCAAAACTCCAAAATGTGAATCAGAATGCTTCACAGCAAAATCCATTTAAAACAATTGACGGTTCAGGTTCAGATGCTTTCCAATGAAGGTGCCTGAGAGGGGAAGAATATTGCGTACTTGGCACAGTCTTAGAGGTAGACTAAAATGACCCATGTATATATGCTGGTCTATGGCCACCCAGTATCATTTTTGATTGATACTGTTGCCACCATACAGGACCCTTTCCATTCAATGCTCTGAAGACCAGTAGCAGAGCCTTAAATTGAATACGTGATGCAATAGGCAGCCAGTGAAGTTTCTTCAGATAAGGCGAAATGGAATGACGGTATGGGATCTTGCAAATCAGCCTGGCCGCAGCATTCTGAACAATCTGCAGACGATGGAGGAGATAGGCTGGCATTCCCAAGTAGAGGCTGTTTGAATAGTCCAGGTGGGAAGTGACGAGAGCATGTATGACTGTCTTCATTGATTCAAGAGGGAGGTAGGGGGCGATCTTTCTAATCATATGTAGCTTGTCAAAGCAGGCCGAGGTGACTTTAAGGATCTGAGTTTTATAAGAAAGTTCGTTATCAATTTGGACCCCGAGATTGCGTGCAACTTTAACCAGGTGGGAGCAGGGTTCAGCTTAGCTGGCCACCACTTGGCAGGTAATAGGTGGGTCGCTTGATTAAAAAAAAGCATCTCCGTTTTATCGGTGTTAAGTTTTAGCGTGTTCTTAGTCATCCATACGACTATATTGGAAAGACATGCTTTAAACTTCTCCAGTCCATGGACCGAGTGGTCTCTAAAAGAAAAAACTCTGACCCCGAGTGCCTCTATCACCTTTGCTAGGGGTGCAAGGTAGATGTTAAAAAACAGCGGACTAGATGCCGATCCTTGCGGAACGCCACAACTAAGGATTTTTTTTTGTCTTTAGACCAGAAAGGACGACACCACACCTGTTGTGTTCGGTCTGTAAGAAAGGATGTTATCCACACAAGGGGGGTGTCACAGATCCCAACTTCTTGTAGCCTATCCAGCAGTATATCATGGGAGACAGTATCGAAAGCTGCGGACAGGTTGAGGAGCACTAACATGGCTACCTCCTTTCCCTTATAGTCTCGTCCACACTTTCCCTTATAGTCTCAGTGACCTCCAGAAGGGCCGTCTGTGTACTATAACCGGACTTAAATCCGGATTGTGAATCATGTAGAAGCTCATTAGACTCTAAGTAGTAAGAGAGTTGTTCTTGGACAAATGTTTCCAACATTTTTGCTGGTTTAGGAAGAAGCGATATTGGGCGATAGTTACTATACACCGCCGGGTCCACCTCAGGCTTTTTCAGCAGAGGAATCAATATGGCTTGTTTCCATGCCTCCGGGAAATGACCAGACTGGAGAGAGGTGTTCCATAGAGTTTCCAAAGGTTGTACAACCGATGGTGCCACATCTGTGAACACCTGTGCGGGCATGGGGTCTAGCGGGGGCGGGGGTCCCTATGAAGGATATACTCATTAAATGTTACTCATTCCATCCTATCAGCAGGACAGCCCTTCAATAGTGAAAAAGAAGAATGACAGCATTTCACCACCAGTACACGCCAGACACACCAGCACACATCAGCCCAAAACATGCATACACAGTAACCCACCCAGGCGGGGTACCCTATGCACACACCGCAAGCAAGTACTGCGGTGGCAGGCTCAAGATGTCATTTCCAGGCCACTCACGTGGGCCGCACAATCAGCGCCGCAAGCCCACCAGCAGCACCCAATCCACCAGCCCTGGCACACCCAGTGCACTTCACTAGGAATCCACTGGCAAATCAAAATTGCAAATCAGAAAGAACCAAGCACAATATCAAGTGACACAGGGAGCACCTGCACTATAACACTGGTCAGCAGCAGCAAAATGCCCCAATGCATCTAAACCAGCAGGAACGAAATCCAGCACAGCATCAAAAACATAAGTGGTAGAGGCAAAAAGGTCAGGGTAACCACGCCAAGGATGCCATGTCTAACACCATGCAACTGTACTGCCCAGCAACTTTACTGTGTCTAAAACGATGAGCAGGTAACTACCTTGTATTTTGAAACTTTGTATAGATGCCCTGTCTTTCTGCATGGTCCTAAAAGGTGCAGCAGAAATCTCTTACCAGCCAATGTTATTCCAAACAAAGACCTATTGTATATATTCTAGAAAATTATTCACTCTATTGCAGCGTGCCCCCACGGCAGAGACCGCATTTACTAACAAGTGCAGCCTTGGATACGAAGTTACAAGGTAGGCTGCACTATGAGGCAATTATTGTAAATAGCAAAATGGATTGAGGACCCTTTAGTAAAAATTCCCCTTTGTCCCCCTTTTTTTGTTATGTAAACAGTTTCCATGGACCAGACTCATACTGCCCTGATGAGAGTCCTTTGCAACTATAGAACAGGACTCGAAACGCGTCGGCATTTTCTTCTCAACGACATTTAATGCCAGCGACTCATTAGCTTAAATCACTGTGACCTGCAAATAAGCAGATCGATTTTGTATCGGGTGGATACACTGTTCACGATTTTTCCAACTATTGGTTTTGTATCAAGTACTGAGATTCCAATATTGAATAACAGTTCCATGTCTTAATGAAATTGTGAGCACATTGTAATTGTTCATTGTAGTATATGTTCACTAATGTGGTCATTTTATTGTAAATATTTTTGATTTTTTCACTTGTGCAAAATGTTTGTGTATGGCAACACATGAAGTTGATAATGTTTTTTGTCCAGTCCACGTATATATAAAAAATCAAAAGTTGTTTGAAAGAAATGGGCAGAATTTAATGCCAGGATAAACATATAAATAATAAAAGTTTGTCCGTAAAACATTCATTGTTTAATTTATAATAGAGGCATAGGTAAACCCCCCAGTCACATTGTTCATTGAGGCCCGACCTACCCTCTTTCCCAGTGGGCCCAACCCCTTTTTTCCTCATTCCTTAAGTTCTTGGGAGCATTCTGTTTTTGTTTTTGTTCATTTCAGATAAAAAGTTTCAAGCTGAAAATGAAGGTAGTGACGCATCGTATTCTGATCAACCCAGACAAGAACCAGCGGCAAGAGCAAGGAAAGGTAAAAGGGATTAGCAGCACACTGGTAAACTCTGCTCCGCCAGCGGTTGGCTGAGTTTTTTTGCTGAACTACATTCTCAAAGTGGAGCATGGAGTGAGAAAACTCTACTAACTCCGCTGGCTGAGCAATTTCACCCCACCCCCCCCCACTACCAAGGATGAGGATGTAGACTTTAAAATTATAGACTACAGAACAATGTCAAAATGTCTCCCTTAAGAACTGTTGAAGAATTACTTGATAATTTAACTGGCACAGTTAATGCAGAAGTTTGGGATTTCACAGGCAAAGGCATTAGACTAATAAAAGATGTAGAACAAGTCCAAATTACTGTAAAGCAGTTTATCCCCGAACACCCCCATATCATTTGATCCCAGAAACAATTGAAAGAATAAAACCAGTAATATAAGACATGTTACAAAAAGGAATCTTGAGGGAACTAATTGGAAGTCCATGTAACTCTCCAAATATCAGAATACAGAAGCGCAATGGAAAATACAGAATAGTTCAAGACTTTAACAAAATCAATGAAATTGGTGTCCCATGTTGTCCCATGGTTCCAAATCTAGCTACAATACTATTTCATATTCCATGTTCTGCAGAATGGTTACAGTCATTGATTTATATCAGGCTTGCTTCTCAGTGCGATTGCACGAGTAAAGCAAGTATCTATTTGTATGTGTGTTCCAGCAGAAAATGCAGGGTGTCGTGGGAGTGTCAAGGGAATACAGAGAGACCTTCCATTTTTAACCAGATTCTGAAAATAAATCTCGAGACATTGCAGATACCGTACAGATCGGTACTTGTCCAGTACATTGTGACCTTCTTGTGGCATCAGAGACTCGAGAAACCTGTAAACAAGACACCATTGTCTTATTGAATCACCTGGCAGAGAATGGACACAAAGGGGCATGTTCGCAAGCCCCCATCGCCACCACAGCGTCACTTTTTAACATGTTGTGGTGGCAATAGGGGCTTCGCCTTATTTATAAGGCAGTATTAAGCCACTTAACGTGGCTTAACGCTGCCTTGTAAATAATATGTAATAACAAGAGTAAATGCCAATACTGATGCTCAAATCAAAAACACGATTTATCCAAGATACAAAGACAACCGAACTATGTATCCAGTGCTATTAAATAGCTTCTTTTAGTTGAAAAAAAATAATAATAATTTTTTAAGTTCTTTAGAAGTTTCAGCACATTAAAACGAACAATGTTGTACACAAACATATAAATTCAATTGGACACAAGGGAAAGTGCACGAAGTTCACACCAATCCTTTCATACATACCACTTCAATCATGTCACAATCACACCTCACACATTCTTCCTGTACAATACAGGATTCTAGCCTCACACACACGAACAAAGTGAGAATTCCAGAAGAAGCGTTTGTGGTCTATGATCCTGAATGAAGAGCAGTGGTGATTGCACCGCCACTTGAAAGTGCCAAGACTAGTAGCACCATTGCTGGTGCAGCAACATAAAGAAAGAGGTGAAAATCAGTAAGTTGAAAGACAATGTCAAGTGCATGAAGTTACTCAAAGCAATGGCGGCCGGCACAGGTAAGAGCAGTGAGGCGGGGCAGGGTGGGGATTGGGAACGTTGAGAGACGACGGGCTAAGTTAAATTAAATACAAAAAATAAAACCACTTACTCTGTGATGCGGTGAGCACAAGGTATTTTAAATCCCATCGATCTTACCTGTGCCAGCCACCACTGACTCTAAGTGATATCAAAGTCTCTAACAAAAAGGAAGTAGAGACTGGTCTTCGGAACCACAATGTAATGGAAACTGCCTCAGTGAAACTAGAAGATCCAGGTGAAGGGACAAGAACTGTGTGGAGGTGAGTGGATTACAAAGCAGAGTGGCCGCAGAGTAATGAACAAGGAAAACAAAGCAATAGCTCCTCTGTAGCTCGCATACCAGAGACTATACCTGAAGAAACAGAGTCCAATGATTCAAGTGGTAAATAGAAATTTTACAGTTTCTGAGAAGAACGAAAAGAGAAAAGTACCTTGTTGAAGATATTCAGCATCTGAATGGTCATATTACATAAATAACATACAGAATGTAACTTTGGAAGATTTGTGCCAAGTGAATGCTGAACCACTTGCACCTCATTGAGAATGAACTGAGAAATTAATGGTAAAGAATTTGATAAAGAAAGAAGAGACTTCAAATAACCGATTGAAGAAAAATAATTTGATGAACTCTGCCTGTCAGACACTTATTATTTTAGCTTTTTTTTTTACGGATGATCAACCTAGGTCCCAGTGAGCTGTAGAAGAGTAGGGGCAACATATTTAGAAGAAAATGGAGTAGGGTTAAATATCGTCTAATTCGTAACAAGAACTACTGAAGAACTAACATTGTCAAAAGCAAAATACTGAGCTTGCAATAGAATTACTGAATTCAAGTCACACCGAGTCTGACTCAAGAAGAAATGTGTTGCATTAGAAATAAGTGTAAATATGTTATATGTTACTTTTTCATAATAAAATTAATAATGATTACCATAGTACTAATAGGATTCTATTTAACACCAGAGTCAGAACCCAAAGCAAAGTATTCTACTAAACCATACACATACATTAGTGATGAAGATCAACTAAAGTCCTCGTTTATTAGTTACAAGAGAGATGATTTTTCCACTAACAAGTACTCTAGATTAGTACAAGAATGCACTAATGATAAGGATGCTAAATATTGTTACATGTGTGCACATTTACCATCGTCCTGCAGAGAAGAAAACATATTATCATATACCTTTATTGTATGCTATGTCATGCAGCATTCTACTTTTACTAGTTTACAGACGTTGACATTTTGGATATTTTTTTCTAATCATGATTTAAAACTCTCTAGTGTGCCTTTAATAGAAAGTATGTATATACACACACAATCAAAGGGAATGGATACAGCTTGGTATTCCACACAGGCGTATAGAGAGTGTTAAGGCTCCCAAAAACAATTGAATCTGCTTAATACATTCTTTAAAGATAATCGAGAAAAAGATACACTAACATAACCAGAACTAATGATTAGAGCAGTGATGTTTTGAAGAATGTTTGGAAGATAAATTTAGAAATAAAATGTTTTACCCTAAATTATGATTCAACAATCAACGCAAATGGAAAATTTGCATTTATAGATGGAAGACACCTAAACAAGACAGACATGTAGGAATTACCAGTTGTGAACATACATTTGAATTGTCAGGAGAGTCAGGACATTATACAAGGAGACAATTCTGTTATTTGTGAAGTTTGTGAACGTAGAGCTTATTTTACATTGCCTGATAATTGGGAGGGCATTTGTTATTTAGGCAAACTAATCCCTAAGCATGTACCATGTCCACAGCCTAGTTGCACTGACAATGGCACCAGCACATAGTATTAAACAAAATACACAAAATGGAACTGGATTAGTGGGAGACAAATACCAGTCTATCAGAGCAGGCATTAAGGAATTGCATTGGCTACCAGTTGGTCGGCGGGTCAAATTTAAGGCTCTCTGCATTGCGCACAAGGCATTGCATATCAAAGGACCACAATTTCTTTTAACAGATCACTTCGTTCAGCCAATGCCTACGCGATGCCCACCCCCAGAGTCAAAAGGACTAATTGGGGGGTAAGGAGTTTCAGCTACAACACAATAAAGGAATGGAACTCCCTTCCACTCTCCCTTAGGAAGACTTCATCCCTGCTTGAGTTCAGGAAACTGCTCAAGATATGGCTCTGTAGAAATTAGCTTTGCCTGACACAGCTTGGTAGACCGTGAGTGCCTAGACACCTCCGGGTAGTAATGCGCACAATAAGTTGTTATAACATAACATAACATAACATAGTGGTGCAATCATCCCACCTGTAGGGGTCTTCTTAAATGACGAAAAGATTAGAAAGTTGGCTAGACCGACTGTGACTAGACATTGTACTTGAAGAAAAGGGCGGGTCTATAAAATGCTCAAATGAACTAACTGCTTCGCATACATACCTGATGAAAGGAAGGAAACAGAAATATTTGCAAAGAACATTTCACATTTAGAACCTAAATTCCATGAATTAGAAATACCTTTACGCCTATTAGGATGGTGGGCGGATAGGATGTATGACGTTACAATGCAAGTGAGTACAATGCATGCCGTTACATCCCGGTCATTACAACGACTGCGATGTTACCACGCTATGCCATTGCAATGCAAGTCTTTACATCGACTTGCGCTAGATGCCGTGCTAACATTAGAAAAGTGTAATTTACTATTCCAACTCCAGTCAACTTATTTTTTTTCTTCAAACTTGCTTTATTCGAGGTAAAACACTCATAAAAGCATAAAACATTTAAAACCATTACCTCCACAGTAACAAGTTTTTAAAACATATTTACAACCTCAAGAAAAGTTTTTAAAATGATAAAGCATCGTGACATCAGTAGTGTTAAAATTCATCAGTAAAACCTAAAATGTATACAGTTATTTAGCCAGTATAAGCACAAGAAAAAGACCGGGTTCTCATTAGCTGGGAAGCAGACAATGGCCTAAGTTCATTTCATCAAGCCTACTATTGTACAAGAGATTTCCTTCTGATAGCCCATGCCCAACCCAAGAATTTAGCAACTGCCACAGCAATGATTGGCAAAGAACTAGTGCAGATAATCCTTAGGGCCACATCACTCTCTCTCGTGCGTAGCTGTTTGCACATAGCCCTCAGCCAGACACGTCGAGGGTCTGAGTAAGCCCCGCACACAAAGAGTAAATGGGCAATGGTCTCAGTACTGGTTTACAGGCTGGGCAGACATGAGAATTACCCTCTACCCATCTTCCGGTTAGTGATCTAATTGGGAGAGACCGCACTCTAAGCTGGAAGTATAGCTTCCTGTCCTGGGGTTTGGTTATTATGTCCCAGTAGGGCTCAAGGGAAGTGGAAGCTATTACTTCCAGAAATAGTCCCTCCAGGGTAGAAGGATCTGCATCATTCCAGTTCCGGTGTTCTACCATTTCCCAATACTTTGATTTTATGGTTGCTTTTGTCGGGAACTGGGCCTCCTCTGGTTTCTCCCATAACTCATTCATGCCTAGATTCCCTAGCATTCTACTCAAGTCCCCCAACCAGCCTATCTTATGGAACTTGTCGCAGTTAATTACATCCAGAAAGCCCCTTGCGTAGTGAGCGAGTTCGGGGGTGGCCCAGATATGCCGCCAATATAAAATGGGTCTTAATCTAGCCATGTCTGAAATGGCTTTCCTACCCAACTCACAACGCAGAGGCTTCATGGGTGTACTTTTAGGGAGGCCAATAAGATTTCGAAGGAATTTGTTCTCGGCGAGCGTTAGTGGTGCTAGATTGCCGTAACCCCAGAGCTCTGCGCCATAAAGCGCCGAGCTAATGGCTTTGGCTTCATATACTTGAAGTGCCGGCGCAGTACGTTTGGTCAAAGACCTTTTGTGTTCGGCACTTATAACACCAGTGTTTTGGCGGAATATGAGAGCCGCCATTTCTGTGTGTTTCCCCCACTTTGCGCCCTTAGCTATGTGGATACCCAGATAAACAAAGTCCAAAACCATTTCTAACTTTTGGCCATCCATGAAGAAATTCCCTCTGAAGCTGGAATCGGGGTTAAATGTCATGAGCTTCGTTTTGGCTACATTTACTTCAAGCCCATGATTAGTGCAAAAACCCTCGAAGATATTCAAGGCACGCTGCAGGCCGCTGGGGGCTTTAGATAGTAGGATAGGCGTTTTCCCACCATCCAAAGTTGGAGCATCTACAGAAGCAGACAACATACGCTCCACTACTCCATTAATGTAAAGGGAGAAAAGCATTGGGGCCAAGGCACAGCCTTGGCGTATCCCCCGTTCTACCGGCAGCTCACCAGTTACTTGTCCATGTCTCCTCCACTGAATCTTTGCAGAGTTTGACTCATGCAGTCTCATCACTAACGATAGAGTTTCAAGTGGCATACCCATCTCGGCTAGGACTTTCCAAAGCAGGGGCGAGGGACTTGGTTGAAAGCTGCACGTAAATCTATAAAGGCAGCATAAAGATTGCCCTTCGCCAACTGCACTGTCTTCCAATGCAGCAGCGTAAACCGAAAGATCTGGTCTGTCGTGCTGGTCAGTTTACGAAAACCTGCTTGATAAGAAGATAGAACATTATTTTCTTCCTCCCAGGTCATGATTTTTGCCAGGGTCATTTTACCTACGACCTTCTGTACTGTGTCTATAAGACTGATGGGCCTGTAGTTCCCTGGTGAGGTTTGGTCCCCTTTTTTATATACAGGGATTATTACCGCCCCCAGCCAAGACTTTGGTACCGGTGCCCCTAGCGCTACTGCATTAGCCAGATTCAAGATATACTTGCCCCAGCATGATTGCTCATGGAGAAAAACATCCGCAGGCACCCCGTCTGGACCTGGAGCCTTGCCCTGTGTAACTGAGTCCAAGGCCACTGCTACATCCGCGTTGTTGAAAGGAGGAGCTTGAAATGCAGCAGTGGCCACAGACTCCCTGTTCATGTCCTCTGGACGGCACCTGTATTGGGGCCCGAAGTAGTCCAACCAGCTACTCTGGGAGACATGGTTGGATGGTGGTTCTGGGAGACCTCCTTTCCCCCACTTAACAATGTTCCAGAATAATCTGGAGTCTTTGGCAGAACTGGCAGCTTTGAGATCTTGCCAGTGCTGCTCCTCCCATTGCTTCTTGGCTATAGATACACTGGACTTGTACTTCCGCCTTGCTTCCCTAACGGCGATTGGGTCTTTGTTCTTAATGGCCATCCCCAGAGAAGTTCTAGCTGCCTTACATGTAGCGTTGTACCACCCCGCTGCATGTGGTCGACTTTTCTTGCCCGGCTGCGAGCGTACTACCCTGTAGTAAATTCACAGTGCAGATTAGTGATCTCTTCCATATCTGTTCTGCTCCCCGATCCCGACTTCAAAATTACTTCCATAGCAGAGGTGGTGAGATCCAGATCTTTGCTAATACTTTGTAGCGCCTCATGGTTAGCCACAATTTGGGGCCACTTAACCCGCCTCATATCGTTCGTTGGGACGATCTCTGCTATCGCTTCTATTATGATATTTTGCCCCTCAAGGTCCCCCCCCACAACAGGTGAGTAATACAAAGGGGGTTGTGATCACTCTCTTGTCTACTGACCACCCTCATGTCTTTCATCAGATGCCAGATCGTTAAGCTGCAGATAACATAGTTAATCCGGCTTTGCCAATGGCCATTATCAAAGGTGTTTGCCCCTTGCCCATCACTCGGTGTCCTACCATTCAGAGCTCTAAGCCCCCTTTCACTACATAGGGCGTTCATCTGTATTACTTCTGTTGACCATCTACTCACAGGATTTAGATCCAGCTTAGGAATCCCCCATTCAGTGTCTGCATCTTCTCCTGAATGCCAGTCTTCTACAGAAAGGGGCTCGAAGGTCATATTCATTTCCCCGGCAATTAATATGCTGTTCTCGCTTGGCAGGACACCAATCAGTTGGTCAAGTGCAGCCAAGACCTGTGATTTCCCCCCATCAGGACCTCTTCTATACAGGTTATAAATGTCTAGGGGTTCCCCCGAAGACATACTAAGCCTAATGAGCTGAATGTCATTATTGCCTGTAGGGAGCTCTGTTATCTTGTCAAAGAGTGCCTGCCGAGCCCAAATGGTTAGACCCCCTTTCGGTCTTCCCTTAGGGCCTTTGACGGCCGGGACAAAAAAAATAAGGAAACCCAAGAGATACAAAGGCTCACAGGCCCACGTCTCTTGGAAGATACAGACGTCAAAGCCATTTATAAACGACGCCCATTCTGGTGAGTGCATTCTGGAGCCCAATCCCGCAACATTCCATGAGACTCTTCTACCCCCAACCCCGCTAGAATCACACCCCAATGCTGCGGTGGCTAGCGGCTGGACCCCTGGGCCACATACGCTTCGCGGATCACAACCTCCTACTGGCTCCTTATTGGCTATGCCAAATTCATTCCTCCCATCTAGGCTGGCCACATCGACTTCTGCCAGGGGAGAGCCTACCGAGCCTGAATATTCGGCCCCCTCTACCCTTCTGCATGTATTTAGGTGGTTCCTACCCTTGGGCCCCTGTTGGACGATTGACAACTCTCCTGTCCCGCTAAGGGGTAGTCAATCGATGGAATTAAGTCTGGATCTATGTAGCCCATTCCCATTCTCTTTTGGAGGCATAGCTATTGCTAATGAGAAAGGTAATGGGGGATTTTCCTCAACTGGATGCCCGAATTGGCTGGGGGGCTTGATCTATACTCCATCTTGGATAGGTTCTCTGCTAAATTATCAGACACCAGGGTTAGTTCAATTACATCATGCGTGGCCCCGGAGTGGCTGACTCTCCTAGCTCTAACAATGTCTTCTCTGATAATCGACCGGCACCCTCTAACATGCCTTAGCCAATGGATGGCCTTATTCGTCAAATAATCTACCCCCTCCCTCATTCCATTGGTTCGTATTTGGCACTTGGGCACATTAGTCATATATATAGTGTTCGTTACAAAAGTACCCATTGCGTGTAAAGGGTGCTCAGATGGTTCCATACTATGACTTGTTGGTCTTTTGAGGGAGGTTAGAATAGCATTGAGCAGAGCCCCAGGTGGCATTCCTGGCCCATTCCGTGGTTGCAGCCCTGGGGGGCCTCTCCTCCCTGTGGGTCCCCCCTGGGTCCTCTGGGCGCTGTCATTGTGCCTGCTTGCCACCTCGGATTCCTTCGCTGGGGACTTCAAGATGTTTGCAGTCGAAGTCGAAGTAGGGGCAGTGCTTGTGATGATTGCTCCCCCTTCAACCTGAGCAGGCCGGGGCAGCTTAGTGTTTGTAATGCCATTTTTCCTAGCTACTTGTTTAGTACCCTGGGCTTTGGTTGGATATGCAGTGAGTATGTTGGGGGAGGGCAAGTGTTGTTGACAAGTGGCACACAAATTGCCATTTGGAATGGTAGTTAGATTTAAAATTAATTTTTTCATACCCTCTATCTCATCTCTTAATAGGGAGACCAAGTTGGCCAGATCGCCAATAGTGCCGAAGTTTACAGCTAGTGGCCAGGCACCCTCCATTCCATTGTTAATGGTTTCTCCTTCTGGCTCCTGCTGGATTTCAGCCAAAACTGCAAACCTGTTGGCATATACTATTGGATCGTTGGAAATGACGGGTACAGCCTGTGGGTTAACCGCACTCACCTCACTCCCTTCACTTAGGAGCGAGTCTCCCCTTCGCCCCTTTGGCCGGCTGTCTTGGCCAAACTGATCAAGAGCAGCCGCCTTTTGCTTAACACTCGCTCTAAACATTTCGGGGATTATGATAGCTGGACCGGCCGCCTCTTGTGCATTAAAATTTGTATCCCCTGCCACCCTTACCACCTCATCAGTTTGTGGGAGCCCCACGTCAGCAGTTAAAATGTCTTGGCAGTCCTCAATGATAGTGTCAATATTATCGATTATGCAGTTCAACCCCGCATGGTTAGGCGCTCTCTTTGCTTTCTTCTTTTTGATCTGTTTTTGGCGTTTAGCAGCCTCTGTAGCCACCCCCTTCCTCCATGGATTTGCGCTTGCCCATTTCCACTTCACAATAGGCGAATGAATCCCAAACAGATAGTCAATGGTACGACACGCTGTACCTTTATAGATGATGGTGCGTCACATCCGGCTTCTTTGTAGATGGCAGAACAAGGGGGGCAATAGGGATGTTAGAGTAGAGGCCCGTGATGTCCTCTGTCATCCCCGGACGGCCACAGACGGCCCGCCCTTTGCCCGGGCTTATGTGGAAAATGACTAAAATTAGGTATATATGAGCGGCGTTCATTTATGTTCACCACAGCCACTGTTGAAAGTAAAGTGAAAATCGTGAAACAGTGGCCACGCCATCTTGTCCCTTTTAGGCCCCATCATGCACGTAAGTGGCAGCCATTTTGTGTGTCGTGGCCTCTCTGCCCACTGCCAATAGCCTGCGCGTCTCTCCCCCTCACTCCCCGGCCTCGCAAGCATTCCCCCGCGCCCCGACAGCCCCCGGTCTCTCCTGCTTGGGCCATAAACGCACCTCTACGCGACCCTGTCTCCGAGCCACATCCCGTGCTGAACCCCCTCGCTCTTTCATCTCATTCAAAGAACAGGCCCTATTGATAACCTCTTCCTCCCTGTCCGATTGTCCGGCCTGATCCCAGACCATCACCTAGCCCAACAGATGCAGTTTATTGCCCCCTACAGTAGGACCTCGCCTCACATCAAAGGAGCGGGGATTAATCAATGCTTTCGCACCCCGAAGATCCGACTGATCACACACATCCCCGTTCCCAGCGGAATGTCCAGCTGTGCGATAACCACCACATGCTGAGATCGGGGTGGGAACTCTACTGTAGATGTGTGTGGGAACGGGCCTGGACCGGGGATTCCGAGGATGTCTTTTCTGCCCTTCAAAGAAACATTACGGATGCAGTGTATGTAATAAAGCCATAAACCTGTGTATAAGAGGCCAGGCCTCAGAGATGCGGTTAGAGCACCTCGAGAAGATACCCTGTTGTCTGATTTGACGTGTTCTGCTCCGTCGGAATAAACTTCTGTTTCCTGCCTTCCTGTCCCCAGCGCCTGCCTCTTTGTTTGGTAATATCGGATGGTATGAGAGACGGCTAACGCCGGGCAAACACTGAAGGTTCTTGGTCGACATCGGCTCTACCTTTTCACAATTGGCGTCCCAAACGTGGGGCCCATCAGCGACACGTGGATCCAGTGGGAGAGGTCCCAACGACAGAGTGAACGACTGCAACGATCGGGAAGTGCACCTGCCCGATAGACCCTCGTCTGGCAGTCGATCATCCGAACTTCACTGGTTCCGAGCAGACCTCTCTCGAGTGATCTACGGTCCTGACTGGGAACCATCAGGAGTGCCACAGCAATTACGGAGAATAGAGAACGATCAGGTGCTGGAAGCGGAAGACGAGAAACTGTCCATGCGGTCCGGGTAAGGTCGTGTAACACGACAAATTGCGAATTGATTGTTTGATTGTTTGAAAATACTAGTATTACTCATTTGATTGTTTCTGAGAGATTCTCTGACTGCAAACAGGGAAGAATAGGAGTATTCTCTCTTTGCAGATAGTGAAGGGTAGGTAACGCAGGCCTTTGCCCCCGTTGTAATCCGTCGTGCCTGTTTCCCTCTCCATTTGATTGATTGTTATCCAAGCATTTACTGTTTTGGAATTGGTTCTCTTTGGATCATTCTCTATTTGCAAACAAGCACAGAGTCGCAATACTCTGTTTAGTCTTTGCAGATAGTGAAGGATAGGTAACGCAGGCTTTTGCCCCCGTTGTAATCCGTCGTGCCTATTTTTATCCCTCATTTGATTGATTGTTTGTCCGAACATTGACTGTTTGGAATTAGTTCTCTCTTTGGGTATTCCCTATTTGCGAATACTGTAGAATAGAAATATTCTGCCTAGTCTCCGCAAAGTAGTGAAGGATAGGTAGTGCAGACTTTTGTCCCCATTGTAACCCGTCATGCCTATCTTCTCCCCATTGTTCAGTAGTTGGTTCAGCCCGGACCGTTATTAGAGGTAGATCATCCGGCTCCACCGGAGGACACCCCTAATAAAAAGGACATGTATATAAAAATACGGATTAGCCGCTGTATCGTGCTAGCAAACTATAACATAAAAATCGTTAGGAAAAACAAAAGGAATCGAGCAAAATCAGTAGGCCACTGATGGGATCTTTTTGACCCCGCTAAAATAGAAACATTAGGAACAACCCCTCATGAGAATATGAAACTAGTGAGAAGAGCCGAGCTCGACGCCATGATGGCCGCAAGACAGCTAGGCTCCGCCGCCCACCCCGCCCAAATAACGACAAACCCTATGCAAATATTATAAATATATACAACACTCCAGCAAAGTAATATGTTAAAACGTTTTATTATACAAATATTTACATGGCAGCCGGCTGCAACATCAATCCCAATGCATTCACCGTCTGCTTGACGCTGTTTCTGTCCCTCCTTCCTTAAAGTAGCAATGTTGGGCTACTTTGGGCTACTTTTTAGTTGGCTTTGGGCTATAGAAAGTCTACAAAAGTCATCAGCCGGCGAGGTAGCGTCGGTGGCGGCCTGGGGTGGAAGACCGTTGTGCGAATAGGCCGGAGGCAACACCACGCGCCGAGGCCCGTCCCCAGATCGTCCAGAGGTGGTGTCCAGCAAGTTGTGTGCGGGGGATGCCCTGCTGATGGCTCCCCCCTTTGTTGCCTGGTTCAGCCATTCTGTATATCTACGCCAGGAGATGGCGTGGGGCGCCCGCGGAGAGGCGGCGCGGACGGCCCCCTCTCCCCTCCCCCCCCAGGTGGAGGTTCCTCTCCCGCACTAAGATTGCCATTAGCGTTCCACTCAACGAGCCCCCGCGGTTGACTGGCCGGGGGACCCGCTCCGGTGGCTGTGGTGAAGGACAGCTGCTGGAGGGGGGGGACTCTCAAGATGGTGGCCGGCTCCCCGGATTTGGGCCTGGTCCACTAGGATGGCTCTGGGCTACCATGGAACTCGGATGCTTGCCTGCTCGGGCATAAGCCCCACTCTTGAAGACGTCCTCTCAGTTTTAAAGATTCTACGAGAGTCGTTGGCCCTCGACTCCCGCGGGCTTCCGGTGGGGACAACCGCCACTGTTGCTCGACTATCCCCCATTGATATGCCGCTGCCCCGGGCGACCGCCGCCTTATCCACATCTGGTGCCGTAGGAAAGACTGATTCAACGCATCTGTGGAGGGATACGCCTGCTGTCCCGCTCTCCGGAGTGGCCACAACGTTGTCACAAGATGGTGATGCTCTCCTGCTGATACCAGCTTTTGTCCGAACTACTAAGAGACACTGTAGACTGCCAACTCGATCAGTTCCGGTGGGACCTCAGCGTGACCCGGTAGGGAAGATTTTGCCTTCCTCGCCTTTAAGTCGCGGTTCATGCCGCCTGTCCCTTCTGCTGGCGTTAACGGAATTTTTTTGAACTGCCGAAAGGGATTCTGGTCCGGCCGCTAGTTATTGGAGGCATTTGAACTATACTCTGGA
Organism: Lissotriton helveticus; assembly: GCF_964261635.1. NCBI lineage: Eukaryota > Metazoa > Chordata > Amphibia > Caudata > Salamandridae > Lissotriton > Lissotriton helveticus. The sequence goes on from NC_136059.1 coordinate 1,672,640,018, forward strand.
CCCGCCTGGCCTCGACCAAAATGGCGCCAGTATGGGCGGGACTTGCAACTCCTTATGACGATTCTAGTTACTTAGCCTTGATGTTATGGGGGATGTATGCGGTCTTTGTGCACATGGCGGGCGGGGAAGTGTACTGACTTGGCATGCGGCAACCCTATTGATGTTGGTTTTTTTTTACTATTGATTATTGTATTATTAAAACTCCGAAGTAATGTTACTCATGATACTCGCCCATGGTGCGCGTATGGACAATTTTATTGTAACTGATCCTGTTAATCAACCTTCACTGATCCTGCAACCGTTTGTCACGTTTAGTTTTTTCCAATTAAATGGCTCGCTCGTTACGTACTCCTATACTACAGTGTAATCTCTCCTTACCTCATGCGTTTCCCGTCTGCCCCGTGGCCGGCCTGTATGGTTGGAGGCCCGTATTTGAATGCTGACATTTTTACAATCAAGGTTTTAAAAGAAAAATATATATGGAACTAGCATCATAACAGTCATTTAGATTGATAGGGTTGTTTTTTTAAATACCATGCTCTGCGAACAGGAACGACCCTATACCACCGTAAACCTTTTCTTTTCCTCGAATGAAAACATGAATCCGTCACCCCCCCACCTTATACTGAATACCCCTGGCCTTTGACTCTCTCCTACACGCGGTCTGTACTACTGCCCTCGGACGATCTATGTAATGAACAGACTACCATTGGTTATCTTTGCCACACTACCAGTTCCTCTGGGCTTCAATGCCGAGACATAAGGGACTGCATCCCAGAGAGATAAGTCAAGTACGTGGTAGGTAAAAACATTTTCGTGTTTATGCGCGCTGATGTGCTTTGAACGCTGCCCCCCCCTCTTTTCCTTTTTTGCAGGTTACATCGGAATTTTAGCTGAAGTATGGAGAAGACCTAAAACCGCATCGTGTTCCACGCGAGGAAAATAGGCTAGCTCTGTGAGACGGTACATTATATGTAGGAGCTATCTCTGGGAGCGTGAAAAATTGTATGGTATGAATGTGCGCATGGGCCCTGATTTGTACGGTATGAATGCTTATGTGTGGCGCACGTCTGGGTCAATAAAAGAATGCTTTTTGTATGATTGAGGCGTTGATCGAACGGTTGATGGGATAGGAAAATTAAGCCCGAACATGGTACCTGCATGTGAAAGACGAATAAAAATATAGCACTTTCCTTACTTAGGAACGACTCTCTCTGGAGCTAGCGAATGGGAGAGTGGCCTACACCAGAAACTCGAAGGCTTATTTCAGTACGACGAACCCAACCCCAACCGATATCCCAAATGTACACCCAAAAGAATGCGCACCAGTGAGTCAATTTATGTGCTGACTAAATAAGAAAAGTTAAGAGTACCCCGGGTTGGGGTTCATCCAAAATCCCCCTCAGCCCAGATATTAGGGATATTGTTATTTTTTAGATTTACCCCTTCTTCTTCCACCCTCATAGAAAAGTCAGAATTGTACCACCGCACGTCCGACTGACACCCCTCCTTTACCTCAGCTTGGATCATCATTTGCTAGATGTTGGAAGACCCCACCGTGAGTATAAGTGCGACTGGACTAGTATCCAACCAATTAAAAAGGAGTAAGTATTTTTGAAGCGAGGTTACCAACAAAAATTGTCTACTATTAGGAAGGAAGGAGAACAAAGAGCTCGACCCCCAGAATGAATTAAAAGGAATACTGAGAATACGCAACATGCATGACAAAGTCCTTTTGCCCAAAATAGCTCTGTGTTCTGTCTTAGGTTTCCGTACTTGATGTATGTACTGTCGCACCCTATCTGGTATTTGTGTGTACGTAAACTATGAATTTATGTTTTCCCTCAGCTTGTGTTTTATATGTGAAACCGACCCGTACTGTTCTATATGTGTGTGCACTGAATAACCTATTATTATGCACGTCTCTCTCTCTCTCTCTCTATGTTGTACGTGTACTAATAGCCTATTTGGTGCACACAACGCTCTCTCCCTCTGAGGGCTCCCTTGCTCCCTTTTGAATAAATGACGACACTGTACCTCGCCGGCACAGGTATAATTGGCTTTAGACACGACAGTGTTTGAACAAATTGACAGAAACAAAACGATCGTATTTTGCCATATTACTACCTCTCCTTTCTGTAAAATGATGGAACTTAATTGGCTGAGAAAGAAAGGACAGGTAAGACGACTAATGTCCCCTAATCTGACCCTTAAAAGGGAACTATATGTCAGTGGCTTTTGTTTTAGTGCTTTAGTAACACCACCCTCATCATTTGGATTACCACCGCCCATTGCACAAAAGTAGAATGTCCGAAACGTCCCCGTTTTCCCAGAATGGTCCCAGTTCTGTAACCAGCCGTCCCAGAAAATCTTAAAGACTGTAGCTGATGACCTTGTTTTTAAAGATAAATCGCCCAAAAACTGATAAAAGTTAGCCGTTGCTGTCAAAAAAAAACAAAAAACAATGCTTAACGTATGTCCTTCCCTGGAAAAAGTAGCTGTAAGCCCATGATAATAAGCACTTCACACTTTTTATGAATTAGCAGACCTCGAAGAAAAAATATAGCTCAACAGGATTTGTTTTAGAAAAACACAAGTCTCTACTGGAGGAGCCGGTATGAATTCGATGAACCATGTAATTGTTGGATATCAGACTTCTTGCCACGCTCGCGAATATAACAGGAATAAATACCAGACAGACATGATGTTTGAAAATAGAAAGATACTTGCAGACCTGCACCACAGCAATGATGCATGAGTTAACAGCATACACCGATGTAAGGATTACTAAGCATCCACCCTATCGTGACCAATAAACGTTTCCCCAACTACTTGGGGTTGGGAGAGAAATTAAAGTGTGTAAACATCTTCCCCTGCCAGTTCTCTAAGACTTGTTTTTTTGTACTCATTTAGAGATAACGTGCGGTCATCGGAGGAGACGTGACGCACAGCCTGGCTGCAGATCGGGGAATATCTATGACCTCGACCAAGGTGGAGCCACAGAGCAAAGAGTTGCGGGACAAGGCACCATTCTCAACGTGGAAAGTGAAGGAAAGAAGGGCTGTCCAGAAGCCCCTACATGTTGATGAGCTCGTGCCGAAAGTCCCAGCCCATTGTGCCCGATTGATGGGCCCACTTGCTTGAAATTTCTGCCCTCCTTGGTCCGTTCAGACCTGATCCCACTCCACCCTCTTTTCCCTCGGCCTCCCAAAGCACGCCTCCATCACCCCTTTTTCCATATGGAGTTTTTGAACTTGACTTAAAGAAAAAAAACACAGCACAAAAGATAGAATAGGGTTTGTCCCGAAAGAAGAACGGAATACGGGTACCCCGACTAAAGTACCTATGGTAGATTAGTTAGGTAACAGGACAAACAGGACTGTGGTCCGAGAGCAAAGAGTGGCCACACCCTGCAACGCGAAATCTGAATCCGAGCTGGACGCATAGCTCCACCGCCGGTGCTCAACAGTGCCAACGAAAGAAAAAAAAATGAGAGCCTACCAGTGATGGCTCGCTGTAATAAGACACTGGAAAGACAAACCCTTTTTTTGAACATTGCCATCCCTTGACTGTCCCTTGTATTAAGTTGAATTCCTCTCCCAACCGCTTTGTATTGATTACCACCCAATTGAGCTTTCAAAACCTTACATCGGTCACTTTCAACTGTACATGGATATCTAAGAAGGCGTTAACTCTGTATCTTGATGATTGTAGAACACCAGTTATGCACATGAACATGCTGTCTAGTTTTGACCCCCATGGAGTCCAGACCTCAAGTGATAATAGTCCTTATCCTGCCAGAACATTTTTTTGTATGACATCATATTTGTATTCGGACGAATCTCCTACATCGTCTAAAGTAATGTCCCCGCCTCCAAGGTCTAACGTATGACGCAGCTAATGTAATTTTGTATGCACTGTCTCCCCGCCCATCACATTGACTACATATGGTTATGTACGATTCTGTCTGCATTGATAGCAGAATTATTTCCATCTGCCTGTAATGCATATGGGCTACCAAAGCAAATTGTATAACTAATGTCAGCTTGTACATCCTCACCTGTGACATGAACAGGAATGAACTAACTTATGATAAAAACTGGGGACTGTGGAAAATGACTAAAATTAGGTATATATAAGCGGCGTTCATTTATGTTCACCACAGCCACTGTTGAAAGTAAAGTGAAAATCGTGAAACAGTGGCCACGCCATCTTGTCCCTTTTAGGCCCCATCATGCACGTAAGTGGCAGCCATTTTGTGTGTCGTGGCCTCTCTGCCCACTGCCAATAGCCTGCGCGTCTCTCCCCCTCACTCCCCGGCCTTGCAAGCATTCCCCCGCTCCCCAACAGCCCCCGGTCTCTTGTGCTTGGGCCATAAACGCACCTCTAACGCGACCCTGTCTCCGAGCCACATCCCGTGCTGAACCCCCTCGCTCTTTCATCTCATTCAAAGAACAGGCCCTATTGATAACCTCTTCCTCCCTGCCCGATTGTCCGGCCTGATCCCAGGCCATCACCTAGCCCAACAGATGCAGTTTATTGCCCCCTACAGTAGGACCTCGCCTCACATCAAAGGAGCAGGGATTAATCAATGCTTTCGCACCCCGAAGATCCGACTGATCACACACATCCCCGTTCCCAGCGGAATGTCTATCTGCGCGATAACCACCACATGCTGAGATCGGGATGGGAACTCTACTGTAGATGTGTGTGGGAACGGGCCTGGACCGGGGATTCCGAGGATGTCTTTTCTGTCCTTCAAAGAAACATTACGGATGCAGTGTATGTAATAAAGCCATAAACCTGTGTATAAGAGGCCAGGCCTCAGAGATGCGGTTAGAGCACCTCGAGAAGATACCCTGTTGTCTGATTTAACGTGTTCTGCTCCGTCGGAATAAACTCCTGTTTCCTGCCTTCCTGTCACCAGCGCCTGCCTCTTTGTTTGGTAATATCGGATGGTATGAGAGGCGGCTAACGCCGGGCAAACACTGAAGGTTCTTGGTCGACATCGGCTCTACCTTTTCACACTTAGCCCGGCGCAGATCCGCACGCGGTCCGGCGCTGCGGGAGACAGAGGAGTTTAAATAGTGACAGGTGGATGAGTGGCCGGTCCTCCGCTCAGGTGTGCAGCGCATGGACTCCTGGGCAATGGAGTCCCGTGCAGTTGGCAACGAGCGTGTTCCCTTGTCTGGAAACCCCTCCTGGGGCGACAAAGAGCTCAGATGTCAGAGAGCTCAGGGCAGTGAAGCGGGACCCGCGCCAGCGGGTTTTCCCGAGGTCTTTAAGGCTGCCGGTGGTGAGGGTCGTTGGATGGGCGGTCCTCCGCTCAGGTGTGCAGCGCACAGACTCCTGGGCAATGGAGTCCCATGCAGTTGGCAATGAGCATGTTCCTTTGTCTGAAAACCACTCCTGGGGCGGCAAAGAGCTCAGATGTCAGAGAGCTCAGGGCAGAAAAGCGGGACCCGCGCCAGCGGGTTCCGCGAGGTCTTGAAGGCTGCCGGTGGTGAGGGTCGTTGGATGGGCGGTCCAACTTATTAGTAGGGAAGGTGTTGGGATAGTAAACTACACTCTATGTAATGTTAGCACGCCATCTAGCGCAAGTCGATGTAAAGACTTGCGTTGTACTGACATAGCGTGGTTACATCACGTTTGTTGTAAAAACCGCGATGAACAGCATCGCGGTGTACTGACCGTGTTGTTAAGGATGTTTCCAGGGCGGATCTGCCCACCATCCCCGCACTAATGACCCCCGCCATATTATGATGCCTGGGGGGTCCGAGACGGATGGAAAGACCGTCAGCTGCTTTTCCGCCTGTCGACGAGTGAACCGGGCGGAAAAGGGGTCTAACATGGTGGCGGTGTCTGCAAGACACCCCAAATCCATATTAACATGCAGGCGGAGATGTGCCTTTTCATGGCAGCATTGCCGCCATGGAATGGCATGCGGTCCTTGCCTTTGGCAGCGTGTAGTGGCCCCCCAGGAAGTTGGGGGGTGGGGGTACCTATGGTACCCTCCTGCATTGGCATGGACAAAGTGGCAGGCACCACGCGGTGCCTGTCACCTTGTGCATGCCAATGAACGACGTGCATTCCCAGCATTGTGACGGGCAGTGCTCACAGCACCACCCGCCACAATGCTAGGAATAGGGAATGCCACCGCCACGGTGGTGGTGGCATCCTGATTACAGGTGCGGGAACGCCGCACCCCTGGCGGATGGTTCTGCATTTTGTTACGGTGGCTAGTGTTTTGGGAAATTTTGGACAGGGAGTCTACACAATTAGAAACTGATTTTCAAGTGCTGGGAAGGGTATATTGAAGGCTGCTCTAATGCTTAATATTTGATGTTTTGTTCAAAGGCTGTAAATTTACTTTGAGCAAAAGGTGAGCAAGGTATAAAAGGAAGTTATTTGAGAAAGACGTGTGACTGAACAGAATTATGAATTATGATTATATGAAATCATTGAAATTCAGAGCCCCGAAAAGAAAACGAGAAATCTCAACTGATCATGAGAGTACACTCCTAATGAACTCATACTAAATTTGTGTGATAGTTAAGATAACCATCAGGTGGGGGAAACTGATAACGCAGAAAAGACAGTTTAGAAATTGTATTTGCATAATGGACATACTGAACTAGTTATTCACATATTCCTTTAACTTAAAATAGACACGTAGGGAGAATGTGCCTTTATTAAACTCATGCAAGCTTGTATTTAGATTTAATGTGCATCTTGTTTTCAAAATGACACACAAACAAATGGTGCAAAATACACAAAGCCATCATTTCTATTGTATTTTTCATTGCTAGGACCGGATTAAGCATTTTTTTTCTATCTTTCTTTTTTTCTCTCTTTAATGAATAAATGTTTTGGAAAAATTCAAAACCATGGCAGCTCACCTGCATTTGACTTGCTTAAACTTGTTACTGTAGAATGTGCTTACTTTATAAAAATGCATTTAGTTTTTCCAAGCTGCATGTTCTCATTGTAACCTAGCTGCCACATATACACACAATGATGAATAAAGAACTGTATATTAAAACAGAGTTTACAAAAAGACGAGAATCCCATGATTTAACCAGGGTGATGAATTCAATTGTAAAGTAATTTAATAAAGTCAATTTAGAGTATTTCATTGTTACGCAGTGTAACCTGAACAATCTTATAGTTTAGGGACTGTTGAGAATCTCATTGGAATCTCAAAACAAAAGCAACAAGTATGAATTTTTAGTTACTAACTGATACATTTAGATAGTGTACGTCTACATCGTGTGCTTACCGTGGGAATGAAGGAAGAATCTGCCGATGATCGGACAATTGCTTGTCATTAGTTTTAGATGATCTAACACCGGAATACATGTTATGTGTCTTTATATAGGTGAGTGTTTCCTAGCTAGAGTATGGCACATTTTTCTAAACTACTTTTCATGAAGAGCTCTTTTCCTGACCTTCTGTGATGTCCTATTTTTTCAGACCTTAGCTGAAAGCTACTGCTGACAGCTTTTGCTGCTTGCCACTTGGGCAGTGACTCCTTTGATTTATGTATTTCCTTTTCCTTATGACTATACGGGTGTAAGTGCTACTGCAGCACCCATTGCTCGAATAGAGAGACTCGGCTGAACTGCTCTTTTTTTGGAGTTTGATCTGCTTAAATGCTCCACTGATCTCATTTTTTCCAGAAACTCTGTTTGGGTTGTACTTAACTCTCTAAAAACTAACTTATGTGGAATAGGGATTTATGCCTTAGTGGAACACACTGTTTGCTTTACTTTATGATTGTCTCTAACCATGATTTTCTTGATATTTCTGTAAATGGATTTATCTGACTTACTAAATTGAATAAAGCTTAAAAAGAATTTACTAATCTCTTAATGAGACATTAAAGGCTTTTGAACCTATCCCAAACTCTCACCATTGACTGAACTAAATGAATAAATGTTGTGTATAGCAGAGTATAGTTATAGGGAGTTTTAGGCAGGCGTTATCCATTAATCTATTGTTCTGTCCTTCACATTTTTCTTCCACTTACTCAAGCATGCATCATGCAGCAATGGGTCAGTCCACTTTAGCCATTGGCTCACTTCACTGTGAATTACTGCAGGCCGCAGGATTTCGTCAGCTGTGGACCTTATAGCAGATGTAAACATGACTCATCTGATAACATTCAATTGTACAGGATCTCGTGAGACTGAATCTTCTCCATTGTCACTGGGGGAAAGGGAGAACATTTTAAAAATGACTATTCTACCCAAAATACTATGGGGTCGATTAGGATGGCGGACGGAAATGGCCACTGTCCGCCATGGTGGGGGAAATTTTACTCCCGGCCGCGCCGCGGAGATTCCGCGTTTGGGATTAGGATAATCATGTCACGAAACTCCGACCGCGGCGGACGGATCATAGCCAACACCGTCCGCGGTGGATGGAACACATCCAACTCCGTCCGCGGCGGACGGAGTCCAATGAACAACCACTGCCGCGGACGGAAATGACAGCGGAAAATAACACATGTACCGCCATACCTGTGAATACTCCGTGGCCGCAATTAGGATTAATCCGCCCGGACCACGGAACTCACAGCCATCCACGTCCGCGGCGGAAAGAATGCTACGATAACCACAGCATCACTGCGGAAGGCCAACACGCACAACATCCCTAGCGGCAAACAAATGTCAGGAAGCCTACCGCTAGTCCAAAGCAAACATACCAACATTGACAACGCCCCCCCCCCCAACATCAAGCACAAGCCGCCATGACACGTCCCAATTATCCAATAATGCACACTAGTCAACACGCCCACCTACCACCTGACTGCCAACAACCATTGAGACACGACTATAAAATGACACACACACGCTACCACAATCCTTTGCATCACAGCATTGCTGCTAGCAAGAGGCCAAAATCGAGATACTGCAAACTCACATAGAAGACACACAACCACCACCCTACCACACCCACCACACAAACACCCACCACACAAATCCTACACATCAGACACCACACACCTGCACCCCCCAACTCACTCAACTCACACACTGAGCACCACACACCATGGCACCCAAAAAAAAACTCAAATTCACGGAGACAGAGTTGAGGGTAATGGTAGATGAAATACTCCGTGTTGAGCCCCACATCTTCAGGGCCCAAGTCCAGCAGACGTCCGTGGCGCAAAAGAACCACATGTGGGACAGGATCGTCACTCGGGAGAATGCCTCGGGGACTGTGCCGAGGACGAAGCATGACATCCAAAGGCGGTGGCATGACCTGAAGACCAGGGTCAAGGGCATCCGAGCTAAAAACTTTGCCCGAGCCAATCATACTGGCGGTGGCACACCCCCGGAGCCCATACCCTACACCGATTGGGAGGAGAAGGTGCTGGTGATACTACACCCAGAGAGCCTAGACGGACTTGACGAAGGAGAAGAGACTGGTGAGTACAAACCAAGCACCACGATCAGCACGACATGGTCAGGCTCACACAACTGAGAAGAAACATCTCCTATGCCCCAACCCATGCACGTTGGACACCAACTCACTAACATGTCCATGGCTCCCAACAGGCCCCCATGCTCACGGGGAGGGTGCTGGTGGTGGTGGTGGTGGAGGGTGGGGTGTGTGAGAGGCCCAAACTACAACTCCCAACAGGCCCCCATGCTCACGGGGAGGGTGGTGGTGGTGGTGGTGGTGGAGGGTGGGGTGTGTGAGAGGCCCAAACTACAACTCCCAACAGGCCCCCATGCACACGGGGAGGGTGCTGGTGGTGGTGGTGGTGGAGGGCGGGGTGTGTGAGAGGCCCATACTACAACTCCCAACAGGCCCCCATGCACACGGGGAGGGTGCTGGTGGTGGTGGTGGTGGTGGAGGGCGGGGTGTGTGAGAGGCCCAAACTACAACTCCCAACAGGCCCCCATGCTCACGGGGAGGGTGCTGGTGGTGGTGGAGGGCAGGGTGTGTGAGAGGCCCAAACTACAACTCCCAACAGGCCCCCATGCACACGGGGAGGGTGCTGGTGGTGGTGGTGGTGGAGGGTGGGGTGTGTGAGAGGCCCAAACTACAACTCCCAACAGGCCCCCATGCACACGGGGAGGGTGCTGGTGGTGGTGGTGGTGGAGGGCGGGGTGTGTGAGAGGCCCAAACTACAACTCCCAACAGGCCCCCATGCACACGGGGAGGGTGCTGGTGGTGGTGGTGGTGGAGGGCGGGGTGTGTGAGAGGCCCAAACTACAACTCCCAACAGGCCCCCATGCTCACGGGGAGGGTGGTGGTGGTGGTGGAGGGTGGGGTGTGTGAGAGGCCCAAACTACTACTCCCAACAGGCCCCCATGCACACGGGGAGGGTGCTGGTGGTGGTGGTGTCGGTGGAGGGTGGGGTGTGTGCGACAGGAAACAGAAATGTCTAAAAATCTACATAACCATGTAATGTCCACATCACTGACCAGCTCTATCTTGTCCCTCAGGTGATCGTCAACTGACTGGGGAAACCAGTACCCGGCCGCCAGCCTCGCCTCCCACACCTACAGGACTCTCTGGTGACGAGGACACAGGCAGCTCCGGTGCGGAGGATGGAGCGGGACCAAGCACGCAGCCAGGGCCATCCGGCTCACAGGGACTCCCGGGACCGACCAACGTCGCAAGTGTCACTCCAGCGACACCTGTCTCTGTGATCTGCACAGTCCCCACCACCACCAGTACCACCAGTACCACCAGTACCACCAGTACCACCAGCACCACCAGCACCACGACTCCTGCCGGTGCCACCCAGCATGACCCAGCGCACAACGCTGGTCCATCGGCCCCACACACAAGCAGGGTGAGTGGGCCACAGACACAGGCAACGGGACATCAGCCAATCAGGTGAGCCACACACCGCCGTGCAGAGGAAGGACAGCTACCCCAGCCAGTGGCACAGTCCCTACAAGCCCTTGCCAGGTGCCAGGCGTCATACGACCGGTCCCAGGCAAACGCAGATCGTGCACACCAGGACTCGGTGGACAACAACAACATCCAGCGCGAAATCTGTGGCATCCTTGGCCAGATGTTGCAGATCATGGGCCAGCAGGCAACGATGTGGAGGGAATGCGTTGCCCGGAACAACCCCCCCCCTCCACCAAGTGTCGTAGCGCCACCGCCACCGTCACCTCCGCCTCCACCGCCACCGTCACCTCCGCCTCCACCGCCGCCACCACCACCTGTGCCCCTGGCGACGGATGTGGCCCTTCAACAACCTGCCCTCCCAGCTGACTCTGTACCACCTCAGAGACGGAGGGGCCGGCCGAGGCAGGAAGTGGCTGAGAGCAGTGTTGGAGCGCCATCCACACGCTCCAAGAGGGGACGACCATGACAATGTCACCGCCTGTGCCAGACATTCACCCAGCTAAGTATCCTGTCCCACAGACAATCATTCCCACTGGTCTGCTGGACTACCCTGACACCCCCCAATGTGGTGTCAGCACGGACATTTCATCTGCCATTACCTTCAACTCCAACTCCCTCCACCCCACTTACTTGTAAATATTCACCAGCACAGAAGCACAACCTGTAAATAAATAGCACTTACTCACACAATGATGTTTTGCCTCCATGTTTATTAACATGATTGCCTTCAGAAACAGACGTAAACAGGTTCAGGGATGACAGTCGTACATGATCATGGCGCTGCGGGAGTGACCTAGAGAAAATCAGAGACAGCAAACACACGTCAGGAAACAGATTCACACACATCACAACACAATGCACAGCAACATTACACAAACGACAACCATCACAAAAGCATGGGATGAGAGCACACACATCATGGAGACTTGTATGTCCAAAGAAATGAAGACACACATTAGCAACCATCACAAACAAGAACACCCAGCTGATTAACCCCACATCCACACAACACCAGCAAACATACATGAGGCATTGTCAACCGCCACTAGAGGTAGTAACTCACATTCAAGGGAAGTAGCGATCTATGAGCTGGCGCCTCTGGTCCACACCTTCCTCCTCACCACTATCCTCATCAGTCGACATGGGTGGGATGGGAGGCCGAGGAACTCCTTCGTCTTCAGGGTCCAACAGCAGTTCAATGTCATTGCGTACTGCCAGGTTGTGGAGCATGCAGCAGGCAATCACGATCCTTCATACTTTTCCTGGTGAGTAAGGCAGGGCCCCTCCGGTCTTATCGAGGCACCGAAACCGAGACTTTAGCAGTCCAAAGGTACGTTCGATGACTCTCCGTGTCCTTCCATGTGCATCATTGTACCGCATTTCACCCGCTGTTCTCGGATTACGTAGGGGACTGAGGAGCCAGGGCCGGTTTGGGTAAGCCGAGTTGCCTATGTAGGGGGATGACAGAGACAAACATCACAACAAGATATGGTGGGTACCCCATGCAACACAGAGATCACAAGAGTCCCCACTGCACACTCACCAACAAGCCACGCTTGACCGGGTCGCAGATTAGCCATGAGTCGTGGGACATTGCTGCTCCGCATGATGTGGGCGTCATGTGCAGATCCAGGAAATCTTGCACACACATGTGAGATGATGTTGTTTGCCAGGCACACCACCTGCACGTTCAGTGAATGGAAGTGTTTGCGATTCCTGAACACTTGTTCCCGTGGTGGAATGATTGCGATGTGTGTGCCATCAATTGAGCCCACAATGTGAGGTATGTGGCCCAGGGCATAGAAATCAGCTTTGACAGCTGGCAACTCTTCCGGACGTGGGAAATGTATGTAGTCATCCTCGTACAGCATCATAGCTGTTAAGACATCCCGAAGAACCGTGCTGAACATGGCCTGTGACATCCCCCCGGCATGTCCAACTGTGTACTGAAATGTGCCAGTAGCAAAGAAATGGAGTACCGCCATGACCTTTGCAGTGGGTGTAATCGACCCAGGATACGTCCTACGTGGCTGCAGATGAGGAGACAATTGAGCCACAAGCTCCAGCAACCGACGTCGATCCAGCCGGAATTTCCGAATCACCTCCTCGTCAACCATATCCTCCAGCACAGTGTATGGCCGATGCACATTTGGAGCCCTCCTGTGTGGGAGAGAGATGTAACTTAGGTCAACTTGCAAACGACGCATACGTGTACAACTCCATCACATGTGAACCTTACTGACAATACTTCAGTCTGCACCCTAATGTTTAGTAGCCACATCACAGACACACATGCAACTGCATGCACACAAACGATAATTATACACACGCCATGTCATCAAGCACACATGCCAACACCAAGAATGATGTACATACGGTAATTACATGCATGGTGACACAACGTACAAAACTCATACACGGAATGCATGTGTACCACCACCACTGTAGTCACCTCGCCAGAACAAGACACAGACAACAGATGCATAATTTGGGCACACAGCCGTGATGTACTGTGTAGTTGTGAAGATGTAAGAACGTATGTAGGGTCACACCCGACGTCAACACGTACAAATGCACATCTGTTGCCCATTGTGTGCCGACCGATGGGCATTGCATGGACACACATGCTACATTGTATGACATATGACCTTTCCCTATCACGCTCACATCCCTCATGACGCAACTGCACACAACACATCACGGTGCAGCGTCTGACAAGATAACATAATTGGCGCCGCCATGGCGGTGCTCAACTTCCGCTACTTCCCAAAGGCCATACGCGGCCAGCGTCCCTCTTCCCATTGGCTGCATGTGCGGGGACCGTCACGGGCACACATCGGCAACCGCACGTGCAAGCCTCAGGCACGGATGCTTCCGTTGCAACAATGTTCCATCACTGGCGCCACCATGGCGGTGCACGTACTCAGCGGGGGAGGTGCAGGCCTATACACCCTGTAGATGTACGCAATGGACATGCCAGGTCATGACCCCCCTTACAGTCACCTTGCATCATCCACTGTACACCGGCCGTGGCCGGCCATGAACACAACCGCCGTGCCCGGCCATGCGGTTGTGTTCATGGCCGGGCACGGCGGTTGTGTTCATGGCCGGGCACGGCGGTTGTGTTCATGGCCGGGCACGGTGGTTGTGTTCATGGCCGGGCACGGCGGTTGTGTTCATGGCCGGGCGGCCGTGGCCGGCCATGTACACAACCGCCGTGCCCGGCCATGAACACAACCGCCGGGCCCTGTCATGAACACAACCGCCGTGCCCGGACATGAACACAACCGCCGTGCCCGGCCATGAACACAACCGCCGTGCCCGGCCATGAACACAACCGCCGTGCCCGGCCATGAACACAACCGCCGTGCCCGGCCATGAACACAACCGCCGGGCCCGGCCATGAACACAACCGCCGTGCCCGGCCATGAACACAACCGCCGTGCCCGGCCATGAACACAACCGCCGTGCCCGGCCATGAACACAACCGCCGTGCCCGGCCATGAACACAACCGCCGTGCCCGGCCATGAACACAACCGCCGTGCCCGGCCATGAACACAACCGCCGTGCCCGGCCATGAACACAACCGCCGTGCCCGGCCATGAACACAACCGCCGTGCCCGGCCATGAACACAACCGCATGGCCGGGCACGGCGGTTGTGTTCATGGCCAGCCACGGCCGTCCTAGGCCCGGCCGCTCCGGCCGGTGTACGGTGGACAATGCAAGGTGACTGTAAGGGGGGTCATGACCTGGCATGTCCATTGCGTACATCTACAGGGTGTATAGGCCTGCACCTCCCCCGCTGAGTACGTGCACCGCCATGGTGGCGCCAGTGATGGAACATTGTTGCAACTGAAGCATCCGTGCCTGAGGCTTGCACGTGCGGTTGCCGATGTGTGCCCGTGACGGTCCCCGCACATGCAGCCAATGGGAAGAGGGACGCTGGCCGCATATGGCCAATCGCAAGTAGCGGAAGCTGGGCACCGCAACAACAGGGCCAGTAATTGGCCCATCTCACGATCACGCTTCCAGGGCTGACCAATTGCTGGCGACGTATGCCACTGACACGTGCTGAGGGCCCTATATATGTGTGTTGGCCAAAATGACACTTCCTACCCTGGGGACCAGTGCTGCCTGTTCACCTCGACCTGCTGCTGCTGCTGAGCTGACCACCGACTGCTGCCTGTGACCATCACCTCGACCTGCTGCTGCTGCTGAGCTGACCACCTACTGCTGCCTGTGACCATCACCTCGACCTGCTGCTGCTGCTGCTGAGCTGACCACCGACTGCTGCACTAGTGCCATACTCCGTGATCTTGCCATGTCGGGAGGCAAAGAGATCCGGTCTCGACCCTTCACCGCCGCGGAGCTTGATGTCCTCGTGGACGGTGTACTCCGCAACTATGGACGCCTCTACGGCGCACCAGGACGGGTGGTAAGTGCAGTGTGGGACATGTTGGTGTGCGTGAGGGGGCCAAATGATGTGGCCTATTCCTATCTTAGCTGTGTAGTGTGGGCTAGACATATGTTCCTGATTGTGCATGGCTGCTGACAGTTACGTCTTGCCCCTATGTGTGTGACAGGCCACCTGTCCACTGACTTAAACCCTTTTGTCTCCCATCATGGTAGGTCAAGCTGCACCTTCGCAAGGACCTGTGGAGGAGCATAGCACGGGAAGTACGGGCATTGGGGGTGTGCAACAGACGACATACACACTGCCACAAACGCTGGGACGACATTTCCAGGCTAAGCAAGAATGTGGCGGAAGTAACACTGGGCCTGATTCCAAGGACGCCCCGTCTGGCCCGACGCTCCATGACCCCTCTCATGCACCGTATCATTGCAGTGACGCATCCTGAACTGGCCGAACGTCTGAGTGCCGATCAACAGCAAACTAGCGGTGAGCAAACTGTCTGTGTAGGAAACCTGTGAGTGCTATGCATGTATTGGTGCACAGACACACTATTGAGTTCCGTGTTGCGTATGTATGTCTGTGATGCCATTTTGGTCCCATTGGGTGGTTCTCATTTGACATCCAGGTCCGCCATGTTGACACGCCACTTGCTTAGTAGTTGAGTGTTGAGGCACATCCCCTAGTGGTCCATGGCCCCATGGCAGGAAATGTGAGGATGACTGGTAGAGGTGGGCCATGTGCAGGATGAGGGCTACAAAATCTTTGTCAGCTATGTAATTTGGCAATCCTGTTCCTTCTGTACGTCAGTCTGCCCATGACTCACACATCTTTTATGTGCATTTCAGGTATGACAGAGGACACTCAGCCACAGACGGCGGAGAGTAGTCGAGGAAATGAGTTCGGCTCAGACTTCGCACACACGCAGACTGACACAGAGGAGGCCAGCGCCGGAGAGGGGGACAGGACCGTCCCTGAGGACTCGCATGTGGAGACACCATCGTCCTCCTCGTCGGACACTCTTGGTGAGCCTGCACTGTTGTCACAGACTGGGAGTGGGCACTCTTCACCTTCTGTCGGAAGACAGCACACAGGGCCCACACTTCCACAAACTGCACCATGTACTGTTCATGGCCGGAGGAGTAGGGGGAGCAGAGTGGCGTTCGGTGCAGGCACCGCTGCCCCTGCCACGGTGAGCCAAAATGCACTGTGTGCTGAGGCCGTTGATCTGCTGCGACAGCTGTGTGTGGGGCAGACCAATATGACAAATGCTTTCCAGGACCATGATAGGAAGTTGGGCCAGGTGGTGGCTTTCATGGAAGGGATGCATGGCGATCTTGCAGGTCTACACAGGACAGTGCAGTCATTGGCAAGCAGTGTGTCGTCTGCAATAGTACAGTCGCATGAACAGGGTGCTACTTCTGTTTCCCCATCTACACCACTGGATGTCTCAGGGGGTAGTGATTATTCTGAGCAGGACTCAAATACAGGTTATTGCACTAGAAGCAGCGTCAGACAGCACGTCAGGGCACGCAGGGCACAGACCCCATCCCCTAGATCAGCTAAATCTGTTCACGTAGACGACGTCAGATACACTGGAGTGCACACACAGGATCCACAAGTGTTGTTGGGGGACATGCCTTCAGGAGCTACACAGGCATTCAACACAAAAGGTACACCCAAGGCAAGGGATACTCACATGTCCATGGACTGTACCTTGGACAAGGCCAGTCAGAAGACAAAGGCACCTACTAAGAGCAGGGAGACTCCCAAGGGCAGGCCCACAGCAGAGGAAAGGGACACTCCCAAGGACAGTGACAAGACAAAGGCACCTCCTAGGAGCAGGGAGACTCCCAAGGGCAGGCCCACAGCAGAGGAAAGGGACACTCCCAAGGACAGTGACAAGACAAAGGCACCTCCTAGGAGCAGGGAGACTCCCAAGGGCAGGCCCACAGCAGAGGAAAGGGACACTCCCAAGGACAGTGACAAGACAAAGGCACCTACTAAGAGCAGGGAGACTCCCAAGGGCAGGCCCACAGCAGAGGAAAGGGACACTCCCAAGGACAGTGACAAGACAAAGGCACCTCCTAGGAGCAGGGAGACTCCCAAGGGCAGGCCCACAGCAGAGGAAAGGGACACTCCCAAGGACAGTGACAAGACAAAGGCACCTCCTAGGAGCAGGGAGACTCCCAAGGGCAGGCCCACAGCAGAGGAAAGGGACACTCCCAAGGACAGTGACAAGACAAAGGCACCTCCTAGGAGCAGGGAGACTCCCAAGGGCAGGCCCACAGCAGAGGAAAGGGACACTCCCAAGGACAGTGACAAGACAAAGGCACCTCCTAGGAGCAGGGAGACTCCCAAGGGCAGGCCCACAGCAGAGGAAAGGGACACTCCCAAGGACAGTGACAAGACAAAGGCACCTCCTAGGAGCAGGGAGACTCCCAAGGGCAGGCCCACAGCAGAGCAAGGTCCATCTCCCAAGGGCAGGGACACACACAGAGAGCAGGTGTCTACTGGAGACAGGTGCACCACAGACGACAAGTCTGCTGGCAGGAACAGGGCGGCGACCAGGGCACAGGCTACATCCAGAGACAACACTCCACCTAAGGATAAGGCACATCCTACGGACAAGGCATCTAGCATGGACAATGGCGCAATCAAGGACAGGCATACTTCACCCCTGGCTGCACTGAGGCTGATGTTTTCTACTGAACGCCAAACAGATGTCTCCGCGGCGGAGTCCCCCCATACCTCCACTCCCATCCAGGCCAGTCAGAAGCAGAGGAGGGTGTCCCCTGTTGTTGCATCCCCCATTACACATGATTCCGAGTCCAGGCGGCAGGCACAGAGCAAACGACAAGCAGGCTCCAGCACGTCCCCAGAAACCAGATCCCCGGCTGCAGATGCTCCACCTATGGTGGGTGGTGATTCTTTGGAGTCCCCACCACTTGCCAGTCCTGTCCTGTCCAGGGTGCACTCACACATCCCTAAGAAACGCAGACACACACCATTGACACCTGCCAACCCCGATTTGGCTCTAGGTCAGCTATCCCCAGCTCCCAGGCCCACCCTGCCTCCTGGCCCATACAGCCCTGTGGCTCATCATTTCAGTTGTCCCAGTGGCGCTGGTGCAGTTGATTCTCATGTATCAGATGGTGGCACAGTGTCAGTTGTGCCCTCT
The DNA here is from genome assembly GCF_964261635.1 of Lissotriton helveticus. Classification (NCBI taxonomy): domain Eukaryota; kingdom Metazoa; phylum Chordata; class Amphibia; order Caudata; family Salamandridae; genus Lissotriton; species Lissotriton helveticus. Next base: position 1,672,658,490 of record NC_136059.1, read on the forward strand.
CCTGTTGCAGGTCCTGGCAGTGTATCTGGGTCTATGGCTCACGTGTCAGTTAGAAGATCTGTGGCTGTGTTGCACACTCCTGTTTCTGGTGCTGGCAGTCTGTCTGGGTCAGTGGCTCACGTGTCAGTGACTACATCTGTGGCTGTGTCTCACACTCCTGTTGCTGGTGCTGCCAGTGTGTCTGGGTCCGTGGCCCATGTGTGTGTCACTCGGGCTGTGGCAGTGTCTCACACTCCTGTTGCTGGTGCTGCCAGTGTGTCTGGGTCCGTGGCCCATGTGTGTGTCACTCGGGCTGTGGCTGTGTCTCACACTCCTGTTGCTGGTGCTGCCAGTGTGTCTGGGTCCGTGGCCCATGTGTGTGTCACTCGGGCTGTGGCTGTGTCTCACACTCCTGTTGCTGGTGCTGCCAGTGTGTCTGGGTCCGTGGCCCATGTGTGTGTCACTCGGGCTGTGGCTGTGTCTCACACTCCTGTTGCTGGTGCTGCCAGTGTGTCCGAGGCAGGTAGTTCACGCAGTGTGACGGGTTGGTAGGGACACGTACTTGTGCAGCCTATGATGTACCTGCTCTGTACTCTACAATGCCCTGTTGATGCTCTGATACTGCATACTGCCCTCTCGTTACCTGCCTATGATGTACCTGCTCTGTACTGCGCATTGCCCTGTTGATGCTCTGATACTGCATTCTGCCCTCTCGTTACCTGCCTATGATGTACCTGCTCTGTACTCTACAATGCCCTGTTGATGCTCTGATACTGCATACTGCCCTCTCGTTACCTGCCTATGATGTACCTGCTCTGTACTGCGCATTGCCCTGTTGATGCTCTGATACTGCATACTGCCCTCTCGTTACCTGCCTATGATGTACCTGCTCTGTACTGCGCATTGCCCTGTTGATGCTCTGATACTGCATTCTGCACTCTCACGTGCTGCCTCTGATGGAGCTGTTCTGTGCAATGGACTGTTGATGCACTTGGCCCCTCTCACGTGCTGCCTCTGATGGAGCTGTTCTGTGCAATGGACTGTTGATGCACTTGGCCCCTCTCACGTGCTGCCTCTGATGGAGCTGTTCTGTGCAATGGACTGTTGATGCACTTTGCCCCTCTCATATGTTGCCTCTGATGTACCTGCTCTGTTGGCCACACTGCCCTGTTGCTGTTCTGATACTGCATTCTGCCCTCTCATGTGCTGCCAGTGATGTGACTGTTCTGTGCAATGGACTGTTGATGCACTTGGCCCCTCTCACGTGCTGCCTCTGATGGAGCTGTTCTGTGCAATGGACTGTTGATGCACTTGGCCCCTCTCACGTGCTGCCTCTGATGGAGCTGTTCTGTGCAATGGACTGTTGATGCACTTGGCCCCTCTCACGTGCTGCCTCTGATGGAGCTGTTCTGTGCAATGGACTGTTGATGCACTTGGCCCCTCTCACGTGCTGCCTCTGATGGAGCTGTTCTGTGCAATGGACTGTTGATGCACTTGGCCCCTCTCACGTGCTGCCTCTGATGGAGCTGTTCTGTGCAATGGACTGTTGATACACTTAGCCCCTCTCACGTGCTGCCTCTGATGTACCTGCTCTGTACTCTACAATGCCCTGTTGATGCTCTGATACTGCATTCTGCCCTCTCGTTACCTGCCTATGATGTACCTGCTCTGTACTGCGCATTGCCCTGTTGATGCTCTGATACTGCATTCTGCCCTCTCGTTACCTGCCTATGATGTACCTGCTCTGTACTCTACAATGCCCTGTTGATGCTCTGATACTGCATACTGCCCTCTCGTTACCTGCCTATGATGTACCTGCTCTGTACTCTACAATGCCCTGTTGATGCTCTGATACTGCATACTGCCCTCTCGTTACCTGCCTATGATGTACCTGCTCTGTACTCTACAATGCCCTGTTGATGCTCTGATACTGCATACTGCCCTCTCGTTACCTGCCTATGATGTACCTGCTCTGTACTCTACAATGCCCTGTTGATGCTCTGATACTGCATACTGCCCTCTCGTTACCTGCCTATGATGTACCTGCTCTGTACTCTACAATGCCCTGTTGATGCTCTGATACTGCATACTGCCCTCTCGTTACCTGCCTATGATGTACCTGCTCTGTACTCTACAATGCCCTGTTGGTGCTCTGATACTGCATTCTGCCCTCTCGTTACCTGCCTATGATGTACCTGCTCTGTACTGCGCATTGCCCTGTTGATGCTCTGATACTGCATACTGCCCTCTCGTTACCTGCCTATGATGTACCTGCTCTGTACTCTACAATGCCCTGTTGGTGCTCTGATACTGCATTCTGCCCTCTCGTTACCTGCCTATGATGTACCTGCTCTGTACTCTACAATGCCCTGTTGGTGCTCTGATACTGCATTCTGCCCTCTCGTTACCTGCCTATGATGTCGCTGCTCTGGTGCCCACTTTGCCCATGCTCACGCATACACTGTGCTTATTCCCCTATTTTGTACAATAAAGGTAATCTATCAAGTCTCGTGGTCTGTCGTTGTCATTCCTGCTTGCGTACTACAAATGTGTATTCGTGTATGCTTCTCATCAGTGGTTTCGGTAACATGACACTCCCCCTCCCTACGTCACGTCCCTTGCTGGTATTCCCCTCCAGACAGCCAATGGTTTGTGCCTTACCTGCGTCGTCGTCCATAGTGGGCCATGACTAGGACGTGGTGGATCGCGAAGAGCATCGGGAAAGCGTGTAGCGCTGGGTCCATGGTGGTGGTCAGCTTGCAGTGGGTATCTCTGCTATGTCACCTATGTTCGCTGTGTGGATTCCGCCGTGTTCAGTCAGGTTGTTTTTCCGCTGCGGTTTTATGTGGAGTTTCCGCCATCTTGATTTGGGGGACGGTCTTAGACGTCAGTACGTACGGCGGGGCCTCCGGGAGTGTTCCGTCCGCCACGTGGTCGTGTGTAGTTCAGCGGCGGTGCGTCCTTTTCCGTCGCGGACGGAAACTTGACACGTTTTCCTATCCTGATATGGCGGACGGAGTATCCGCGGCTGGCGGACACGGAAAGGGCTTTTTCCGCCTACTCCAGGGCCGCGGTGGCTCTTCCGTCCGCCATCCTAATGAGCCCCTATATCTGTTTGGGAGAATCCCATTGGAAGTCAATCGTAGTTGGCTAATAAAAATCTAGAGCTTGTGTTATGGCTTTCTCTGGGGATTTAAAAAAAATAAGAAGGGCTTCTAAAATATATGACCCTTCCCAAGGATCGTTGAAGATGAGGTGTACCGGATATAGGTTTGTGTTACTGGGCATATATGTTGCAAAATATGGGAATATTATTTATGGGAAGTACATACATGCTCAGACCAGCTGAGTCCCCATTAAAATATGAGCTGATAATGGGGAGGAGGCTAAAGGCTACCTCCTGAATATTTCGAACTCAGTGATCACAAGAAAACTAAATTTAAGGTTTTGCAAGGGGCATGTCGGTTGTGACAGCAGCTTAAAAAAGAAAATGAACATTGCTAAATATAATTATTACCCACCTCTGTTAGGGACACCGACTCTACCACTGATATTTCAAGACCTGATTGTTAGGGATTGGAGACAGAAAGGTATTTTAAAGGTGGGGGGTTTGATTGATGGAGAACAAATATGCCCATTTGGGGATCTTCAGGAGAAATATGGGCTTACTAAACAACACGTTTTCAAATACCTCCAGATCCGGGACTATATTAATAAATTGCTTAGTAACTAAAATTCCTTTTGTAGAGGCAATTATTAAGATCGTCGCCTTCTATTAATTATTATTAATTATTGGTACAAGAAGTGCTGAATTATTTGGAGCCTCAAAATCCAAAATGGGAGAAGAGGCTTGGAACGTAGGAGTCATTATTGCAAGAATCCCTAGATATAGGTAGCAAAGTACCATTAACAGCCAGATTAAAGAGCCAACATTTCAAAACCATCTTTGATCTGTATTATACCTCAGAGAATGTGATCAGAGAAGTGATAATGATTGTTGTTATCAATTTGGCGCTGGGTCTGCTGAAATAGTACACATGTTTAATTTAAATCCGGTATTAGGATTTTTTATCAAGAGATTGGTACATTTTTAGAACAGGTTACCGGGAGTCAGATTAAAATGTATTCTAAAATGTATTCTACATTGGGGGTATTATCTGGCCAAAAAAGAGGGGTATATGAATGTTATTGCTATGGCAGTCCCACAATTGTGGATTGCTCAAAGATGGTTAAATCCGGAACCCCACATTTTTTCAATGACAATCTAGGTTCTTGAATATTTATAAAATGGAGTGTAAGCGTTTTGAGTGTGATGGACGAAAGTCGCAGAAATGGGGTCTCGGATTTGGTGCTCTGTCACACAGTGGATGGACGGTTTGGCCCGACAACTATATGATGGGGTCCCATCCATAGACAAGGTGGTTGGGACGTGGTTTATGCATTATTATTTTCTGATGCGCTATTTGCAGTGACCTGTTAACTATAGTAGTGATGTCCTTATGTAGTTATGATGTTTTTAGATCAACTAGCTCCTTGTAAATAGTAATATTTTCATGAAGGTTTTCCATGTTTAATCTCTGTAAGTACTGTAGGTTGCACTGGCAATGTTCTGTTTTGGGGGGATCTCTTATGTATTGCACTGATATGTACTGTACTGTATATTATTCATTGTTAGTGTGTACTATACTGTATAACCTTTACGGCTAATTTGCACAGTTGCTAAAATTCATCTGTTATATTCTAGAAGGGTACAACTCATCAATTGTTTTCACTTGGTAGGAAACCGAATTGTGTTCCTTCTGTGGTTTTAAATGCAAAAAAAATGTAAAAGAAAAAAAAGGAACAGCAAATGATGCGACATACTACAGACATGTCAGCTCACACGGTGCCACTGTGTGACACACGATATTGGCTCCCATCAACCTGGCTACCTGTGAGGAGCCGATATCACACGGTATCATGGAAAACGAGCTGAAAACCACTGTACTTAGAGGGCTTTGCTCTCGTTTTCTGAGGCTTTGAACTGCCAACATCCATTAAGGGATGTGGAAACACCCCAGCACATCGACACCAGTTTGGCAACCTTTTGTTTTTGTCTTTTGAAGAGGGTTGTTGGGGACAGGGTGGGGGCAAAAGTGCCTCCTAGGTACTTCTCCACATGAGGCCGCATCTCCTCCAAGTCCCCACCACCTCCTCACACATTTTTACTCATTAAAACTGTCTGGGCAAAAGGTTTCACTTCCTTAATATCAGGTTTTTCACAACAAAAAACCTGTGGTTTTGTTTTGGTAACTTTTGATAGGTTTGAGCTAATTGGTCTATTGTGTCACAAGTGTGCCAAGTACTTAAATATGCAGAAAACCCCACAGCTGCAGAATCGCATAGTTCCCGTGGCCCTGGACACAGCATATCTTTCATTTAATTGAGACTAGGGATATTTTTCAATCAAAGCTATAGTTTAAACGTTACCATTTACGTCAAAAACGTATTTAAATTAGCTACACAATCAATTATATGTTTCAATTCGAACCACACTTTTCTATCTACTTGTTTTTCAACAAAGCTGAACAATGAGTGTTTGAGGGACTTCATACAGGCCTGAATTTAAAAAATAATGCGCTGCCCTTATTATTATCATTCAATTATATTAAATGATATTCAATTATAGCGGCCATGCCATAAAACAGATATTAAGAAAAGGTTACTTTGTAGAAGTCTGCACTCTTGTGACACTGCCCATTACATTTGCAGTGCTGCAATTCATGTCAGGGATATGGCACTACATCAACTGCACTTCTTTCTAATACCTTAAAGAGCCTGTACCAGTATGAACCCAACATAAAAAACAGTAAGTTAGATATCATAACACAGTAAAGGCAAAAGAAAACTTGAATGTAATGTTTCCAATTGTAAATCACATACACCTTTCACTCACACAGCCTGGTAATTGGGCTCCTGGGTGATTTAGAATGACAACATTCCAGTTAGCACGTTTAGATTTTCAGAGAATGTTTTGCATCTATTTTTATAAAGAGGTAGCGCTTTGGTGGCTATGCTCACCTAAGAGTGGGAGTATGCACGAACTGCAGCCATGTTGTAGGGTCTCCTGAGGAGCATTCAGTTTGCTATTGGGGCTATTTCACACATTTACATTTATTTCAGGGAGCATGTACCGTGGTGAGATGGGGAAGAAGGGATTTTAATATTGCCGCTCCTTTAATTAATAATAATAATAATAATAATAATACACATTTGTAATTGTAACCTTTGCTCATTTTACATTTCATTTACAGGTTTATTTGCAATGTGATTTTAACTTATAGACAAGTTAATATATTTTTAAGGGTTTAATGCTTTGTCTGCTTGTTGAAGTGTTGTGAACACAGCTCCTCGTGTCACTGGTCTCTCTGAACGTAAAAACAAGCGTGGGAGTACGAGCACAGCAGCCTCACACTCCCTGAAGGCGCTTTGAGCTCAATATGTGTTTAGAAGCACCTATACGACACCTGCTGTGTTATGAAATTGCAGCGAAAAAGGGCTGGCGGGGGTCAGGCAAGAAGGAGAGAAGGGAAACGAGCTGGGACGATGGAAAGAAACCGGGGAGCGTGGAATGGAACAATGTAGCCCTAAGCTCTTGGCGGGCCAAGGAGAGAGCAGGGCACGTTTAACCATTATGGAAAGGATGGTTTATAAGAAAACTCAAAGAAAAAACACCTGATTCCCAATAGTTCCTACCAACTTCAGCTTCTGTTGCTGGCAAAGCTGTGTCAGACAGAAGAAACCAACCATACCATGGAGCCACCTAGTAGATGTATACTTGGTCCTGAGTACGGGTCTGTATGTGTTCTATTAGTTACTCAGGTGTATGCAGCAGGTGCTCAACACACTGAGATGTAAAATAGCACAAAGCCATGAGATTGTGTCATGCATTCCTTTTTTCAGTTTAAAGGTGATTGGAATGATGCAAAGCAGGTCATATTCCATTTAGCGTCTATCTTTAGTGTTGTAGTGGCTGTATATTGTAACTGCTGCAAGTTTCATCTCTTCAGCCGAATCATATTAACAGGGTTTCAGAATGATGCCATGATCCCCCCAGAGAGAATATCCTGCAGACAATCCTGGGGACAGGGATGATGTGAGTCCGGTGTTGAAAGGCACGATACATTTGAAGTTCTCTTTCATACTGGTATCGGCCGTCTCTACATAGCTCAATGTAGTATCCTGTATATGTAACTATCCTGTTGCTTTCTGCCTAGCTGCCCAGCGAGTGTGAATGTGCTGTGTGGAATATTGGTGTGGTGATGCTGAATGGGACGTTTGGGTGCCTTTGAGGTGAAGTGTGACAGTTGGAGTATGGGCGGAGCGGCAGGCAGGCTGCTCCTGGTGGGGCTCCTCTAGCTACATGATCTTTCTATGATACAACTAAGACTAAATAAACCTACTTAAAATATATCTCAGCCACTGGACTTCATCATTACACTCAACTTGAAAATAAATGCCCACGTGTCCCTACTAACAACCATAAAAGGTACTGTCATGTCACCTTGAATAAGAACTGTGTCATTGATATCAATAAATCAGCAAGAACAGAGGCAGAGCTTTGCCTCTTCATTCTTGTCTGAGGACTTTTCCATTTTCAACACAATTTGACACAAACAAATGATTCTGTCTGATGTCCTCAATCCTGTGGATAACGAGGGTAAAAATGCACTATTGTAATGTTGCAACGCCTGCTGAAGAAGGGAAGGCCCAGGTGAAGATAGGGAAGATGTCAGGTGGCATTTTATGTCAATGTGAGTGGTCCTTTTCTTTGATGGGGAGGGTACAAAGAGAATCCTGGGATTTGAATATTACCATGGCTTCCACAGGACATTTCTCCTCAACCCTTATATTCCTTATTTTGAGGACCATTGAGGGTGAGATGAGGAAAGGACATGGTGGCCAATCGCAATATTATTCTATTCCTGGTAAATTGTCAATGAGAGAATCTGTCGGGGTTGGACTGGCAAGCTGTGGGAGAGATAGGCCACTGTATGGATTTCATCTGTTGACTGAGCTCCCAAATTGTCTTTAAATGTAAGAACAGCATTAATTCCTACCAGGCCTAACTCGGGCACATGACACTCGCTCGTTGTACATATGTCGGTGTAATAAGTTATCAAAAGCAAACTTCTAACATATTAGCCAACATAAAGGATTATGATGAAATTATATGTAGTAGAATTGCTTTAAAACAGCACCGTTGCTATTTAGAGGCCCAAAGCATAAGGAAAGCTAAACATATAAAAAAAATATAAAAGCACTTAAATGGAAGGCAATTTAAAAAACAAATTTGAGAGTAAAAACACGCCGAATAAAAAGTTTCCATCACACGGAAAGTCAGATGTTTACATGTTTTGAGTGGTAGACAAAACAATGCTGTTCCCAGGGTCCATAGACAATGCTCCCAGAGGCAAACTTCAAAGCAAATCGATAGAACAGATATGTTCCCATTCAACCCCCTCCCCCCAGCAGCTGATGAGGGAGGAAATACAACCACCAGACATTCCTTCGAAACAGAGCCTAGATCCAAACCACTAGGTGCAGAGGCAACCCAGGGGAGCTCGTTGAATGCGACCATGAGCAGAGGTATATGCAGGGGACAGCTGTACAGATGGGCCTTCACTGGCTCCACCTGCACGTATATGTTCCAAGGTCCAACCTACTGTGATCCCAAGTGTTGCACAACAGGACGTGAGACAGTGCCAGCTGCAACTGATCTTGAACTGGAGCATCAATGGTGGAGCAAAAATAATAAACAGAGTGTCCCTGGAACTAGATTCAGCACCAGAGGAAGGCCTCCAAAGATGCTTCAGAGGACGGAGTGGATGATGGATGGAACAACTCTGAACACTGTCAGGAAAGTGCTGACCAACCCAGAGTCTGTGCTCTTGAAAAACCCTAAAATTGCAGTCGTATTAGGCATATTAAAAAATAAGGTTGACCTGCTACCCAATATGTTGTGGGAAGATAGGGCGGAGAAGCGCCTGTATCTCCGAAGTGGAACGTTCCACCTGAAGATCAAATGTCTCCTTGGCCGAAATTAAGGCCACATCTTTCTGAAACAATAAGCTTTTATTTTGCAAAGGGCGACAAACCACACGTTGATAAGATTAATCAAATGCCACAGCATATCCTTCCTAACTACATGGGTAGGTGGAAATAGGACTTGTGCAACATGTTACAATGGAAGATACGGTCACCACATAGGCAACCCCTGGCTCCATTCCACAGCAACCCTGATTGTTCAACATCAGATAACTCCCATTTGAGAGCAGTCTGAAAGTCAGATGTACTATGGCCACCAGAGACACTTCCAAGTGGCAAGAAATATTTGCCATAGATGCTTTGCATGCCCCATGCAACGAAACGTCCTTGCACACTAGAGACTTACTTAAAGTATTCTTGCCGAGAAAAACGTCAGTGTCCTTATTCTGATACTGGAATGGGAAACAGAGTTCCCATTGTTCATGTAGGAACCCTTCACCTAACGCTTCATACCTGCCCACTTGATGGTGCTGTAGACAGTACTAAAAGTGGAGATCGGCAGAGAAATGTACCCATGGATTATCCAGGCTGAAGATACTATCTTTGCAACAGTAAAAGATAATCTCTCTAGCTTCTCAATGAGTAACATTGTGTGTTTAGCATCTTTCCGTGCCATAGTTATCTGTTGTTCTGAAAGATGGTATGGTGAAAACAGACCCTTTATATTAATGTATCACCATGGCACATGGCTAGAACGCAAGGTTTGCAGTGTCCAGCTCAACAATAGAATTTACCTAAGCTGGGACTGGCCTTGTTGCACCGTGAACAAGTCTTGCTGAAGCACATCTATTTTGGATGAGACAATGTTACCCAGGGAATACATTTTAGATAATAAGGTAGTCATACCATTGTTCACTACTGCCAGAGCTTGTTCTACGTTAGCCTTGTCAATCTTATGCAGCCTTTCAGAAGCTTCTTGTTGAGATATTATCCATATCTATTTGCAGACAGCATATAGGAAGCATTTCTGATGTTGATTCCGAGGACCAAATAGAAAGTCACATAATTCCAGGTCATCAGATAAAATAGACAAGTGCTGTTTTACCTGGGACAGTGTTGAGGTTTTTAGCCAGTCAAGGCACAATTTCCCTACACTTTGAGTTGTTACCACCCTTGAATGTTCATACTGCGCATAATGCATGTCCGGCCTATGGGCAGTAAATCCCCCGATGGTACCTAGGAGTCTGTCTTGACATTCATTAGTGTCTAGTGGCCATACTAACCCTGCCTCCAACTGTGATTTGGTGAGTTATTTCCATTTTTATGCAGCATAGCATCAGTAGCTGTTGGCGGTGTGATGATGCGCATGGCTTTAGAACCAGGTTTACAGTGTGTACTGCAGAGTATTCTGGGACAAAGTTTCCATTTAAGAGCAGGAAGAACACAGTCACAAAACCAATCCAAAGTACTCAGAAAATCAATGCAATTGAAATCCAAGGGTGTAACCATGGTATTTTCTTTTCATCCAATGATAGAAGAAAAGCACCTTTAGGTTGAACGACAAGGCGGAGCGGGCGGTGGAGCCTCTGAGGCATCAGAGAAGTCATCAAAGTCGATGAAGTATCCAGACGCCATCCAGTCTATCTTGTCAGCTCTGCAGGCTGGTCCAATTTAGAAGAAGACTTGATCTGTGGTCTGTTGACGTAGATCTTGTTCATCTCTGGATTCCGAATTTGAAATCTGTGTTTCTGTACTTGTAGACTGCACAGTAGTCATTATTTTTCAAACAGGTAGGATGCCTACTTTATTGCTGTTTGCTGTTGTGTCATGCTGAATAGAGCAGGCTTCTTGTGTAATCAAAGCTTCCATCTGAACTTCTTGAATGGCAGCAAAAGGAGATTCCACGTGGCTTACTGTTGAGAATTGGCCACATAGTGTGGTTTGATCAGATCAATAGAGACAAACTTTTTGTCTTTGCGTCTGGCAAGTGGCGGAAGAAGGACAGTTTGTACATCTTCAACAGCCAGGACAGGCGCACTTAAAGATAGTCAACGTTTTTATGTCCACAATCTTTTCTTGGACTAGATCCCCGATCTTTGGGATCCAGTCGGTTCTTGCCAGAACAATCTTCACTTTTCCAGTGGCAGTGCATTTTACTTGGGTGTTACTTTGTTCATCCTGGAAATCACTAATTTCCTGTAAAACAGCCAAACATTCTTTGATGTCCATACGGGAATTTTGCCCCCCTTATGGAAACAGGCGAGGGACTACTGAAAAAACGAACCTGGACCCTGAAGAGTGGGCAAGTTAGTGACCCATTTCTCTACTACCTGGAATTTGTAAATTAACAGAAAAGCATGTAAATTCCAATCTTTCAGGATCCCTGGAAGATAATAATTGCTTTCATCCCACGCAGACAGGATTTACATCCCAACAGGGCACAGAGACCGCCCTCCTAGGCGTGGTAGAAGGAGAGGGGAAAATCCCTGATGACGGAGGCTGCGCTGCCCCTATTTTATTAGACCTCAGCGCAGTCTTCGATACGGTAAATCACCAATTGATGATCCAAAGACTTAGGGAGGTAGGAGTAACTGGAATAGCATTCAAATGGCTACAGCCTTTCCTTAAAAATTGAGTCTTCACAGTCTTTGAAGAGGAATTCACCTTGAAGCAAATGCCCCCGACATATGGAGTCCCCCCAGTGATCTTCCCTAAGTCCAACTATGTTTAATATCTATATGAGCTCCCTGGAAGGAATTGTATGATCAGCTGGGGTACAGATGGTCACGTATGCCGATGACACCTAGCTAGTTGTCTCCCTTAATCAGCAGATTCATATACTAGGAGTACAGAGGGATTTACAGGACCAGGTCGCCCTCCACTCAAGCAATCGAAAAGACAACAAGACCTAGTCCGCAAGGCAATCGTTTAGTGTATATCTGTGGGTATAAGTGGATATGTCTAAAGATCTTTCCACCACACCTTTAAGTTTAACAATAGGTGTATTACTCCAGATACTTGCCAGTAAGTCATAAAAGTAGCCAATCTCTGATACATCTAACTTTAGACAACACAGGACATACATTCACAAGAGAGACGACACATGAAAAAATGTGTGAATAGCTAGAAGACACCTCACGGGCGCACCACCATTGGGGCCCCTGGTTGGTACTCACCAGGGTGGCCCTGTTCTCATCATTGGTATCAATTAGCTTAACAGAAACGTGACCGACTCCCAAAAGGAAAAGACAGTGAATGGTGCAGTGGACACAAACTTATATGTGACAAGGACTAACAACGTTCAACATATAACAAAACAAATACTGAGCGCACAAGAATAAGAACCTCTTTATTTGTATTCTCCTGTCCGCTAACAGTAGACACATATATAAAACAAAGAGAGAAGCGAATACTCCCTATCGATTCGCTTACAACTCGCTGCCGACATGTTTCATTGCCATAGTCAATATTCAGGCAATTTCTTCAGGGCAAAGATGTTTTTTTAAAAAGCCACTGCCAGCAAGGTACTGTGGTTTGGGTGCTGTAAATCAAAGAAAGAAAGCACGTGTAAGGAGCTATCTGTGTTTGCACTGTGTACTGTATATCATTGCCAACTAGCCACACTGCGGGGATGTAAATTACCTGGCTATAGCATCGACTTTCATACCATTATATTCATTAGTTTTGAAAAGTCGGGGACCCACTCCCACTCGGTAAGTGCAGTCTGTCCTCCCGTGAAAATGTATCTATTAAAGACAAAAAAGCCCCGCGCAGGCGGACATTAAGAAAAGCTAGTCTAGTCTCACCGGGAGCTCCGTTTCCAAAAGCTTCGTGTGCTGCAAAGTAAAGTAAATACCACTGGCAAAGGACTCCTCGGCGCCTCCTCAGCACCGGATCGCCGAGTGTTTGGGGCGTGTGATATTTATTTTCAGGTACTAGTTTCTCATTGGCTCTCCGTGTCACGTGATTAGGCTCAGACCCGGCTAAGTCTAGAGCGAGCACCTGATTGGTTATGGCGCTCGCTTGCCGTGATATCTCAGTTCCGATTGGTCATGGCCATTAAAGGGTTGCATAGGCAGCGCTACGAGTGGATTTATTTGTACAAGTAAACACGAACATAATATTGTTCTAAATAGCATGATTTAAAGGGGGGGGCGCCGATGTTGTGGGGCAAGAGCTCAATAGAGCTGCTCAATTCAAAATGTTATCTCCCATATTTATACCAAGACCTCTATGCAATAGGTGAAATTTAATAAAGGTCAATGGTCATCGCCCTGGTAGGGCTAGTGCTCAGTGGGGATGCTCCATTCAAATATTTTATCTCATGTGATGAGTTAATGCAAATTAATAAAGACCGGTGGTCATGGCCCTTAATGAGATTGTATGTATATTCCTCTTGTTTATAGTTTCGTGGTGGGCGGCAAATACTATCAACAGAGAAGAGGTTTTATTTACAACAGCTCAACCCCCATGAGATGGAATTAGTGTATCTAACTTACAAGGTAATTTTCATTCTATCTACATGTTTGACCATAGAGTACTGTGCCAAGGAACACCTATAACTGTGTATAAGGGGACCTGCTCAACGCAGTTTGTTCCATTCCAACAATTCATTTAGCCCCTGCTGTTCACTCCGCTCTTGATATATCCAGCGTGCCTCTTTTGTCAACAGGCGTCTTTCCATGGTTTGCGCTTCACCTACCACTCTTTCCAAAACCACCCAGGAAAATGCATGTTTGTTACGATGACAGTGCTGCACTAGTTTAGTGGTCAATTTTCCTTGTCGTATGGTACTGAGGTGTTCCTGAATACGGAGCTTAATCTTGCGTGTTGTAAGTCCAATGTATTCCAGGCCGCATTCACAGCTCAATCTGTACACAACATTAACAGTGTTACAGTTACTGAAATGGTTTAATGACCATATCTTCCCAGATTTTAATGTGACAGAGGTGCATTTTTCGGTAAGATGGCAGACTGAGCAACCCCCACAAGGGTAGTGGCCATTCGGTACAGTGGTTCTTTCAGTTGGTGTTCTCTCTACCATTCTTGTATGGACTAATTTGTCCTTGAGATTCTGTGCTCTGCGGAACGCAAACCGAGGTGGAGGCATTTTATGCTCTTGTGTGGACAAAATATGCCAGTGTTTTCTAATGGCTTGCCGAATTTTGGAGGCCAACGGGTCAAAGGTCATGACCACGGGTAGACATTCTGATTTTTCTTTTGTTTGTGATTCCAAAAGGGCTGTACGTGGTGTGTTCAGGGCCCTCTTATTTGCTTGGTGGATAACTTTGTTTGGATAGTTTCGTGCTTTTAGTCTACTGCTTAGGTCTTTGGCTTGTTCTTTGTACACGTCCGTGGATGAGCAATTTCTTCTGTACCGCATAAACTGGCCTACTGGAAGGTTATCCCTCAAGGCCCTTGGGTGGTATGAATGGTAGGCTAGTAGCGAATTTCTGTCGGTTGGTTTTTGATGTACACTGGTGGTAATTTTTCCATCTTTGGCTTCAATATCTAGATCGAGATAGACTGCACTTGTATGATGGTACTTCCATGTAAACCTGAGGCTCCTATCCTGGGTGTTCAACCAATCAAGAAATTCGACAAGTAAGTCTTCTTCACCAGACCAGATAAGGAGCACGTCATCAATATAACGTTTCCATAAACGTAGGCGGTCTTTGAAAGGGTTGTTGTCTGATTCAATGACGTGCTCCTCAAACTGACCCACGTAGATACATGCTACACTGGGTGCCATCGTCGCTCCCATAGATGTTCCCGTCACTTGCAGAAAGAGATCGTTTTTATAACAGAAATAGTTCCGTGTAAGCGCCAGCTCGACGCATTGCAAAACGAAGCTCTGTGGCGCATCGTGGAACCATTCTTGTTTGTTCAATGCTTTCGCTACTGCCACCAGAGCTGCTTCTTGAGGGATACATGAGTATAAAGACTCAATGTCTATGGTCACGATGTATTCAGTGGTTGGGTTGAATGTCATGAGGTCCAGGGTATTCAAGATGTCGGTCGTGTCCTTTACATATGAATTTTGGGTTATGACTGATTCGCGGAGGTAATAGTCTGCAAATTGGGACAAAGGTTCCAATATAGATTGGATACCTGATACAATGGGCCTGCCAGGGGGAGGCCTGGCAGGCTTATGTATCTTGGGGAGAATGTAAAAAGCAGGGGTCCTTGGGTTGGTGTTAATGAGAAACTCAGCCTCTTTAGCATTTATCCATTTCTTTTCCTTCGCGTTGGCGACTAGTTGAGTGATGGTATCCCTTAATTCAGGTGTTGGATCTCTGGCGAGGGGTTGGTAGTTAGCTCTCACATCCAACAGTCTTCGAACTTCGGCATCATAATCATCTATATTTAGGATTACAATTGCGCCGCCCTTATCGGCGCTTTTGATGATTATTTTCTCGTTGTTCTGAAGGGACTTGATGGATTCCCAGTCTTCTCTCGTCATATTTTTGAAGCCCATAGACTTGTTTTTATCCTCTATGGCTGTGATCTCTTCCAGAACTTTTGCTTCAAACACTGCTGTTTCAGGGCCAATAGATGCAGTTGGAGGGCAAAATGATGAGGGTTTTCTTAAGTTTGAATTGTAACCCTTACTTTCTTCTGATATTTGTTTCACAAAAAACTTTTTTAGTTTTATTTTGCGCATTGTTTCATGGAACTCAGTTCGACATCTGAAAGCATCATGGTTTGGTGTAGGCACAAAGCCAAGGCCTTTATTTAACACCTTCTCTTCTCCAGCAGTCAGTTGATGGTTGGAAAGATTTATTACAATGCTGTTTACACCGGTTTCTTCCCCTTGCTCCGCGTCAGTCGTGGTGACGAGGTTTGCCATTGTGGTTGTTGGCGGTTCCCGCGTCCTCTCCCTCTTCCTTGTTGTTGTGGGAAGCCCGGGCCTTTGTTGGATGCTTGGCCCTGTTCTAAAAAATTCCTCAATAAGGTGCTTAAGTCAGTGTTAGTTGGTTCAGGTTGATTGAATCTCACTCTACTGGTGCTAGGGCCTGGTTCCGGGTCCTCTTCGCTTGACGTGTTAGCAAAAGACCAGTTGGCAGGTGTTCTTTTGCGTTGCTGAAACCGGGTTGTCTTACCGCTTCTGTTACCACTAGTCTGTGGCTGTTGTTCTTGATTGGATTGATAGTATGTATCGGTGGTATAGGGGAATGCCCACTCGTGTGTGTAACGTTGGAGGTTACGTTGTAAACCTCTTGTTTTCTGCGTCACCATGTATTCCTTATACTCATCCAACTCTATATTGATCTTCTCTAGGTGTTCCTTGGCATCAGTAAAACTACTATCCCGGTTAATGGTTTCCTCTAATTCAGCAATTTCTTTTAATACCTCCTCACTTAGTCGCTGAGCTGTACTAATTATGAGGATTAGCCAGTCCCTTGTACATTTGTTGGCGATGTAACTCCAATCACAACGGAATTTTTTATCATCCAAGAAGATGCGAGGCTCAATTCTGACTATTAGGCTAGCGGGGGAAGCACCTGCCTGGTAGTACTCTGACATAAGAGCTCCATGTAAAGCAATCCTTATATGTTTCTTTTTTAGATTACTGAGTTTCTCCCATTCCTCTCTTACTTTATTAGTCCCTTTTAGTGGGTTATCGCTAAAGAGGGAAGGGCCTGCTAGAATCGCTGCAATTTGCGCGTCTGTGAAAGCCAGGCAATTTTTATCCATTCCACAGAAAAGTGGGGTGCAATACACAGCAAGTATCAATGAAATAGCAGCACGAATAAAAATCAGAGTGTATCTGAACCGGCTACGTTGGAAACTCTCACGGCTAATCTGCCGTACACGTCACATTCATATACTAGGAGTACAGAGGGATTTACAGGACCAGGTCGCCCTCCACTCAAGCAATCGAAAAGACAACAAGACCTAGTCCGCAAGGCAATCGTTTAGTGTATATCTGTGGGTATAAGTGGATATGTCTAAAGATCTTTCCACCACACCTTTAAGTTTAACAATAGGTGTATTACTCCAGATACTTGCCAGTAAGTCATAAAAGTAGCCAATCTCTGATACATCTATCATCCCTTAATCAGCAGGACAATTCTGGTCCTGGCCTCATGTCTCAAGAAGGTATACAGATGGATGGATAACTCATTCTTAAAACTCAGTGGAGCAAAGACTGAGCATATGCTCCTGGGTCACTCTGTCCCATCAAATATAGACCCCTTGTGGCCAAGCTGTCTGGGCTTACATACTGCCCAAAAAAAACAGTTCAAGAGCCTGGGTGTCTGGCTCGACTGTAATCTCAATTTTAAGGAACAAGCTCGGAAAGTCGCAGCTAGCTGCTATGGCCTCCTAAGAATGATTAGAGGGATCCTTCCCCTGCTTCCTTTTGCTACTAGACGGCTACTAGCTCAAGCTTTAATTCTATCTTGGCTGGACTATGCTAATGCCCTCTATTTAGGAGCCCCTCAGGCCTCAACTAAAAGACTGCAAACTGTACAGAATTGTGCAGCTCACCTTCTATTGAACATCCCTAGATGCCTCTCAGCAAAACCTGCACTTGCCACTCTACACTGGCTACTATTCCAAGAAATAATTAAATTCAAGGCATTGTGCATTGCACATAAAGCTCTCAGTGGGAAGGGCTCGCCACTCATCCATTCTATGATTCAGTCCTACCAACCTAGTAGGGCATTGAGATCTGACAAAAAAGGCCTAATTGAAGTCCCGAAGATCAGGAGATCACGAACTGGAGGCCGTCTGTTTTCATATACCACGGCTAAGCTCTGGAACCACCTGCCCAACCACATACACCTTGAACCTAATTATGTGAACTTTAGAAAACAACTGAAGACTTTTCTTTTCCCTTGATCTGCTCACAGCTTAAGTGGCTCCACAGGTAACGCTGGGATGCCCACGGGTAACCACGTGCTTTAGAAATGCTTTTTCATTCATTCATTCATTCATTCATTTCATTCATTCATGTCAAATGGTGTTTACGCCACCACTGTGTTGGCACTATCAAGGTCTTGGAACCACATCTCAACCCCAAACATGATCTCATAAGGAGTGTGACCACCCAGGGACTTTCATGACATGGTATTCAAAGACCTCTGTACCACATATAGGTGATGAGCCCAACTGCGACTAGAGCCTAATACCCTTGCTGTTAAAGGACTGCTTTAGGTTCTGGTTTTTCCTCTCCACAACAGCGTTTTCCTCAGGATGATATGTAGATGAGAAACGCAGTATCACATCCAAATTCCCATGCCCTCTTTGTAAGCCTGAGGCAGGCCCTGGTCGGAATGTAACATGCCAACTTTGAATGTCCCAATAAAGACTCAGAAATTCTCTATAACTGTTTGGACATCAGCCAATTGCTGCTGTGTCCATGCCCACTGGAATCTAGAGCAGGAATCCACTGCCATCAAGAAGTACTTGTAAGCTATATCAGATGCTGGGGGGCTGCTATGGTCCAGATATACACAAGCCAAAGGCTTGTTTGAAATCAAAAGAGGAATCTGGGGTTGGCGCACTACTGTGGAACATTTCATCTGTTGACAGATGTCACATTTCGGGACAAAGTCCTTGGTCTGTTTGTAGAGACCCGGCTACCAATAGCTTTGCTGCAATAGAGAAATTGTAGCAGCCACCCCGGCATGTTTCAAATCCAGACCCTCATGTGAAGACAGAATTAACCACCATCTGCGATCACTGTTTCGTATTACTCCAACCCCACTCCTGGAATATGACTATATGGTATGTTTTGTGCATCTA
Source organism: Lissotriton helveticus (assembly GCF_964261635.1). NCBI lineage: Eukaryota > Metazoa > Chordata > Amphibia > Caudata > Salamandridae > Lissotriton > Lissotriton helveticus. The sequence continues at coordinate 1,672,677,249 of NC_136059.1, forward strand.
ATTTGTAGGAGTACTTGAGTGGAAAACCTTTTGGTAAGTGAATGTCATTGCATGCAGCATTGAAAGCGACCATAATGTCTCTATTCTCTTATTTGAATGAGTTATCACAGCATCTGCAGAGGTGCTAAACATCACTTTTTTGGCTTCATCAGCGAATGAATTCCCTGCAATGTGCACGGATCACTAACAGAATATCGACAGTCAGAATATCGAGGTACAAAAATATTGAAACAAAAATATCGATGTCCAGAATATCGAAGTCCTATCTACATAATGGTAAGTACAAAAATATCGGAAAAAAATACTATTGTCAAAAATATCATTGTTAAAAATATCGGTTTTTTAATGTTTAAAAAATATTGTTAAATAAAGTAAATAATATATATAATTTAAAAAAACATAGCTAAAATTATTTTAAAATGTTTAAAACTATAACTAATACATATAATGGAAAAATAAATGTAACATATATTCAGGAAGCCCACCACGCACCACCGCACCCAACTGCTGCCCCGACGATGTTGGAGCAAAGTCACCTAGGACCAGCTCACCACCACCCTCGCCCTGAACCCACTCACAGACTCCACCGACCCCGACACCGCCGCCCGCAACCTCCGACAATGGATCGATGACTGCGCCAGCACCCTCGCCCGCTCAAGAAACCCTCCAACAGCTACACCAGCAAGAAAGCCACCTTGTTCACCGAAGACCCCCAGGCCTCCAAAAGAAAATGCCGAAAAATGGAGAAGAACTGGCTCCGCGAACGATCACCGGACAGCTACACAGCCCACAAGAACGCCACCCGCAGCCATCACCAACTCATCAGAGCCGCCAAGAGGGCTTCATTCAAGGACCGCCTTGACAACAACGCACACAATATTAAGGAGCTCTTCAAAATCGTGAAGGAACTCTCCAACCCCAGCTCCAATGCCAACAACATCCCGCCTTCGCATGACCTATGCGACTCACTGGCTAACTTCTTCCACCTCAAGCTCACCGACATCCACGACAGCTTCAACGCCACGACCGCAGCAACGTCTACCGCCCCCACCACCACCACACACACCAACCATCTACTCTCCTGGACAAGCGTCAACAACAAGGACACCAGCAAGATCATAAAGAGCATCCACTCCGGCTCACCACTAGACCCATGCCCCCACCACATCTTCAACAAAGCCAGCGCGCCCATCGCACCCCATCTCAGCAAGGCGATCAACATCTCCTTTGAGACGGCAACCTTCCCCGAAAGATGGAAACACGTGGAGATCAACGCCTTACTCAAGAAACCAAAGGCGGACCCCAAGGACCTCAAAAACTTCCGGCCCATCTCCCTGCTCCCATTTACGGCTAAGGTCACCGAGAAAATCGTCAATAAACAGCTGACCCGCTACCTCAAAGACAACAACATCCTGGACCCATCCCAGTCCGGTTTCCGCAGCAACCACAGCACCGAAAACGCCCTCATCGCCGCCACAGATGACATCAGGACCCTGCTAGGCAACGGAGAAACAGCAGCCTTCATCCTCCTGGATCTGTCAGCCGCCTTCGACGCGGTCTGCCACCTCACCCTACGCACACTCCTACACAATGCCGGAATCTGTGGGAAAGCCCTGGACTGGACCACATCCTTCCTCTCCGGCAAAACTCAGAGTGCCGCCTCCCCCCCTTCCACTCTAAGACCACCAAGATCATCTGCGGCATACCCCAGGGCTGGTTCCTTACCCCGACGCTGTTCAATATCTACATCGGTACAAAAGGGGGTGGTGATTGATGGAGCATCTGAATCAATCAAACACTCACACCCAGTCAAAAGATCTGGGTTTAATCCATCACCGTTCTTTAGCCCACTCTGCCACCCCAGTTCAGACATGGCTATATGCAAATGAGTCTGACCCTGTGCCTCATGGGAACAGTCCAGCCCGAACTGCCAAGCCATGTCTTCCCTGGACCGGAAACAAGCTTCCGAGGACCGGTTTCTGGCATTCCAGCCGTCTTCAGCCCGGCTTACTTGAATCCAGTGGCAAAGTGAGCAAGGGACTCACGTCTGAGCATACCCTGCCACACCTATGGCGGCCAAAAGCGGTACAAAAGGGGGTGGTGATGGACGGAGCATCTGAATCAATCAAACACTCACACCCAGTCAAAAGATCTGGGTTTAATCCATCACCGTTCTTTAGCCCACTCTGCCACCCCAGTTCAGACATGGCTATATGCAAATCAGTCTGACCCTGTGCCTCATGGGAACAGTCCAGCCCGAACTGCCAAACCATGTCTTCCCTGGACCGGAAACAAGCTTCCGAGGACCGGTTTCTGGCATTCCAGCCGTCTTCAGCCCGGCATGCTTGAATCCAGTGGCAAAGTGAGCAAGGGACTCACATCTGAGCATACCCTGCCACACCTATGCGGCCAAAAGCGGTACAAAAGGGGGTGGTGATGGACGGAGCATCTGAATCAATCAAACACTCACACCCAGTCAAAAGATCTGGGTTTAATCCATCACCGTTCTTTAGCCCACTCTGCCACCCCAGTTCAGACATGGCTATATGCAAATCAGTCTGACCCTGTGCCTCATGGGAACAGTCCAGCCCGAACTGCCAAGCCATGTCTTCCCTGGACTGGAAACAAGCTTCTGAGGACCGGTTTCTGGCATTCCAGCCGTCTTCAGCCCGGCTTGCTTGAATCCAGTGGCAAAGTGAGCAAGGGACTCACGTCTGAGCATACCCTGCCACACCTATGGCGGCCAAAAGCGGTACATAAGGGGGTGGTGATGGACGGAGCATCTGAATCAATCAAACACTCACACCCAGTCAAAAGATCTGGGTTTAATCCATCACCGTTCTTTAGCCCACTCTGCCACCCCAGTTCAGACATGGCTATATGCAAATCAGTCTGACCCTGTGCCTCATGGGAACAGTCCAGCCCGAACTGCCAAGCCATGTCTTCCCTGGACCGCAAACAAGCTTCCGAGGACCGGTTTCTGGCATTCCAGCCGTCTTCAGCCCGGCTTGCTTGAATCCAGTGGCAAAGTGAGCAAGGGACTCACGTCTGAGCATACCCTGCCACACCTATGCGGCCAAAAGCGGTACAAAAGGGGGAGGTGATGGACGGAGCATCTGAATCAATCAAACACTCACACCCAGTCAAAAGATCTGGGTTTAATCCATCACCGTTCTTTAGCCCACTCTGCCACCCCAGTTCAGACATGGTTATATGCAAATCAGTCTGACCCTGTGCCTCATGGGAACAGTCCAGCCCGAACTGCCAAGCCATGTCTTCCCTGGACCGGAAACAAGCTTCCGAGGACCGGTTTCTGGCATTCCAGCCATCTTCAGCCCGGCTTGCTTGAATCCAGTGGCAAAGTGAGCAAGGGACTCCCGTCTGAGCATACCCTGCCACACCTAAGGATATCGTAGTGGTAAAAATTACTATTCCCACTCCAGTGAGTGCAACAGTAGGGAAAGTGTTGGATAGCATAGGGTTAAAAATGACTATTCCCACTCCAGTGAGTGCAAAAGTAGGAAAAGTGTTGGATAGGGTAAGGGTAAAAATTACTATTCCCACTCCAGAGAGTGCAACAGTAGGGAAAGTGTTGGATAGCGTAGGAGTACAAATTACTATTCCTACTTCAGAGAGTGCAACAATAGGGAACGTTTTGGATAGCGTAGGGGTAAAAATTACTATTCCCACTCCAGTGAGTGCAACAGTAGGGAAAGTGTTGGATAGCGAAGGAGTAAAATTGACTATTCCCACTCCAGCGAGTGCAACAGTAGGGACAGTGCTGGATAGCATAGGGGTAAAAATTACTACTCCCACTTTAGAGAATGCAACAGTAGGGAAAGTATTGGAAAGCGTAGGGGTAAAAATTACTATTCCCACTCCTGAGAGTGTAAGTGTAGGGAAAGTGTTGGATAGAAGAGGGTTGAAATTAACATACTTATCAATTTTTTTTAATTAAATAACCAATTACTAATCACTTAATAATACATTACTTTTAAATATTAACAAATAAAATGTTATAATTACTTCATTATAATTAAGTTACCTCCCACCCTATTCCCCTATGAATCCAAATCCCACTCCTAAAAAAACAAACACAATTAATATGATGATCAATTAATCAACTAATAAAAATTAATTACCAATTAATAAACAATAAATGAATTATCAATACCAATAAATACAAATTAATAATTACATTATTAAAATTAAATTACTTCCCACCCTATTCCCTATAAACCCACTCCTAAAATAAATTAACACAATTAATATAATTATCAATGAATCAATTAATAGAAATTAATTACCAATTAATAATCAATTAACAATACATTAATTATCAATACCAATAAATAAAATAAAAAATTACTTTATTTAAATGTATTTACTTCCCACCCTTTTCCCCTATAAACCCACAGCCCGCCACGAAATAAAAGCACAAAATGTAATTAAAAATAACTAATCATTTCTAAAAATTATTAAGTTCACTATAATTAAATCCCTTCCCACCCTATTCCCCTATAAACCCACAACCAGCTACAGAACTAAAACTCAAAATATAATTAAAAATAATTAATAATTTCTAAAAATGATCATTACATTTACTATAATTAAATTATTTCCCACCCTATTCCCATATAAACCCACAACCCGCTGCAGGCACTAAAATGCATGATTTACTATAAAAAAATTAAGAACTTCTAAAAATGTAAAACATATTTGAAAAAAATACAATACTTAACAAAAAATATAGAACACATACATTTAAAATACATACTAAAATACAGAACACAACATGACAGGCATACACAGTATTTGTTAAAATACCCCTCACACAACAAAAGGTCCCTTGGTGTCATGCTTCATCATCGGGGTCTTCCTGCCCACTTCCTCCGCTCCACTGGCTCACATCAAGGAAGCCGCGGACAAGGGAGGATGCGAGGAGAACTCGAGGTTGAGTGAGTAGGGTATAGCCGCTTTAGGGTGGAGAGAATGTTTGACCATCAGCATAACAAAAAGGTACTGAATTTTGGCATACTCCTTCTGTTCCCTCCCTCTTTACCAACAGATGGAAGTTTCATTTACCCCTCATTCCTGATCGGCTCATGGGGCATTGTCTCCAACTTATTTCAGTATGTATTTGACATATACTACCATACACATTATTTTGCTCCTTTTTCCTGCCCATCACTGTTGAATGAAGATCTTCACGACATAGAGTGTGTGTTTTATGTTATATGACTGTTATGTCCTGTAGTGTTTTCTTTTCACAGGTCACAGCACCTTAGTGCGTCTTTACTATTGAGACGTGCTATACTAGCAAAGTCACCATATATGTCACCATGCTTTTTCTCTCCACAGGTGACTTATATAACGCGCATTGGGAAGCGCGCAGGAAATATTTACGTGCTCTGATTTTATCTTGCAGGCCCACGAATCAGTAATACTGTTAGGGCTCTATAAACTGTAAATTAATTGCATACCACATAGGTATTAGAATATCCGTTTCACTTGTATATACACATAACACATATTGATGGCAACATTAGTGAGTGATAGAGGGATCTGACCCTGTCCTGACGAAGAGGCAGGTAGCCTCGAAACATGTTGACACCATCAGGAGAACTAGCTCATTGACAAGCTGTGTTTTTCTCCGCTACACCAATTTTTAACAATACCAGCCTATGAGTAATAAAGAATTTTTTTGTTTTCAAAAGGCCAGGTATTCTTTTAACCTCACTTTTCCTATCACTTTTTGATCCTACTTACACTCACAACAATACACCTCACACAGCACTTACAATATCTGAGTGCTAGTCGTAGCACGCCCTGTCCCGCAGCGGGGCGGGAAGACCCCGTGATGAAGCATGACACCAAGGGACCTTTTGGTGTGTGAGGGGTATTTTAACAAATACTGTGTATGCCTGTCATATCTTGGCTCACAGGAAAACCTGTTAGAGGTGGATCTTGTTGTTTGAATATGCCATTGACTGGAGGAGGGTGCATCCACCCCAGTGCTTTTAAGCACTACCTCTTCACTCCCTATTTTGATTTTTGGATATTCATTTTATGACTGCACACAATAATATAAATCACACACAATGATTGTGGGGAATCCAGCATCCGTATTCTGTAGTGCCAGTACTAGAGCATTAAGTTCCATAAGCTGTGTTGTGCAATCACCAAGTGACTGTGTATATGTTTCTTCAGGGTGGAAGGTTCCATCATGCAGACTGTGCATTTGGCTGAATATTGCTGTTCTGTTCCCATGGCAGGTTGTGATTAGCCATCAGTGTAAATTATTTAATCATTGTGATCTATAGACATTATTCCATTAGATAGAGGATATTCTTGCTCATACTGGAAAAATGCTTGTGTTTGTAATGTAGAGTCAAATATGTAGTCTACGTCTGTTGCAGTGAGGGAGTTTATCCATTGTATCCATCTTGGATGTAGAGATTTACCGTGTGGCACCCTAGCTCTGGTAACCGCCTCGAAGGTCGGTACTGGGGTCATGACAATAATTTCTTTCCCTTGAGCCAGGGCACACTCTCTTACTAGAGCAGTCTGAACTGCTGTCAGAATCTTTTCAGTTGGTGCAAAACGCATTTCAGCATTTGTATAGAGATGCATTTTATATGCAATCAGTACTGTGTCACCTTCATTGAACATGACATATGTGTACCCTGATGTACCCACAATTACATGAATCACCAGGATTATAGTATTTACACATGTGTGTAAGTGTTTGGAAAAAAGTTTCAGTGTGTTCTTGTGCCCAAAGTGTACCTAAACAAATCTGGGCATATAAGATCATAGAATGGTTTAACCTGTTCTCCATAATTAGGAATGTATGTTCTGCCAAAATTTAGAAATCCTAAAACGGATTGTAATCTTTTCAGAGTTGTTGGAGGTTGGAGCAACGCAAATTTTTTCTAAAAGATGCATTGCCAGGCTCTTGCCCTCACTTGACAGCTCGTATCCTAGAAACAGGACACTGAGGTGGGCAATTTGTTTTTATTTGATTCTGTAGCCCATGTGAGCGAACCCCAAGATTATGCAGTCCATTCTGATGAAGTGCTCCATCAGGTCAATGGGGCATGGCCAAGCCGGTGACTAAAATGGCCACCTGGCTCTGAAGCTCTGACCAGCTTTCCGGCTTTCTAACGTATTCCTGCGACTGGCGCAGACATTACGCCACAAACATGCTGTGAGGAGTAGCGGAGGATGTACTGACCCGATCAACAACGGACCGGCGAGGTGCCTGAGAACATCTACGGCGAAGACGGGCCGGTTCCACGGTGCGGCCCAGCCTGATACGAGCACTTCACCCAGCTTCCTTCCTGGCCGGCGGGGCCTGCATGGGACAAAAATCTAAGCTGGCGATTGAGCCTCACTAACAACCTCTGATTCCTGTGGCTGGCTGCCGGAAACCAACATGCAACACCGCACTGGCGTGGCCGGGACAGGGCTGCGGCCTCCTGCCTGCCCCAGCACTGTACATTGGGCCTGCCTGGGGGGTGTTGACCGGAGCATCCTGCGCCATCCTATTTGCTGACCTGCGATGTCCCTTACGCCTCTCACCTAGATTTTAACGGTCACGGGTGCGGGTTGGGGTGTGCTGTGGCTCCCGCGCCCCTTCTTGCACACGTAAACTGTGGATGGATTCTCTTTTACCACTCCGGTGCATCGCATTAACAATTATTTGGACCTCTGGCCACGGCCCCAGCGTTTATACTGTGGTCAAATGATATGCATCAAGGGGCCCATTTTCATAGCGCTGTGGATTGCTAACGAGTAAACCCACATCCCGAGCCCACAAGAGAGGTGCATCCCCGTCCAACAGCCCATGTTTACCACGCCTGAGCTCCTGAGATCTCTGGGGGCTCTACTCGCCATGTGGACACCACCGTCCAGATTAACACCCGGGCCCCAAGGTATATGTACGCGTTAAAGGGATGATCCTCTCGCCTGGTACTGGTCACCATCTGCGCCACTTCCTGGTCGATAGGGCGCACGTTCCGCCTTCATCTGGCATTTTCCTCTTGCATGACAGTTCATTCAGCAGAGCAGAGAGTGTTAGAAATGCTGGGAACACCCGCTGGGGCCTAGTGGGTCATGGCAATGCTGCTCTGACGTGGCATGGGCTGCAAAGATCGAAAACAAAGAATGCTACAATTTGAGAAACTGGTCAACACCGCCCCACAGCACAACCCCGCCATGGCAGAATCCGCACAAAACTCGGCAGGGAGACGGCCCCTCAGATGTGACAACCTCTCTACTCTAAGAGATGAGAGCCAGCTTTAAAGCGTTAGACAGCCGATTTGACTTGCTTGACAAAAATATCTCGTCTAGGCGCCAAAATCCAGGTGCACAACAGAAGGCTCGATGTGGCAAAAGCATACATCTCCGACATCGAGGATTGGACTGCGCAATCTGTTAAACGTCTGGAAAGGGTCGAGCACATTCTAAAGGAGGTGGCCATCAAAAATGAGGATCTCGGAGCACACTGCCATTGAAATAATCTGCGTATTCTTGGCGTTCCAAAGACGACCCCCACTGTCCGCATGGATTTATTCGTAGAGACTCTGTTACTAGGGCTCTTCGGTAACACTCCTGGCTTTGTCATCGAGAGGGCACACAGATCATTGGGACCTCCCCTCAATCCTGGTCTCTCCCCAGACCCTTCGTGGCATGCGTCATGAACTTCCGGGACAGAGATGTAGCACTGTGAGGGGGGACATTGACTGGCAGGGCTCAGATTTGTCTTTCTATCCAGATTTTATGGCCAGGGTGCAGGACGCAGAGCGTAAATTCAACTGGGTCAAAGCCACCCTGAGGAACTTGGGGCTGTGATACGGTGTGCTATACCCCGCCAGGCTGAAAATTGATGTGGATGGCAGGGCCCGAATCTTTGAGAACCCAACAGAAGCGCAGGAGTTCTGCCACGTCTATAAACAGAATAACAATCCTTCCATAAGGGCGGGGACTTGCCCTTCCCCGCCACACGGTAGTTCCAATGCAAGTGCTGATCTGTTTTCCATTGCTTGCACGGGATGATCAGGCCACCTAACTCACACCAACTTGTTTTAATGTTATATTAGGAATACGTTCTATAATCCTGCATTGTTATTGCAACTAGCTGGAGGCTGGCCCCTCGTGTTGTATCCTTTGAGCTTGGTTCGGTTCACTCTGGGGGACTGTTTTTTGGGAATCTCATTCCAGCGTAAAGCAACTTGGTACTTCACATTCATTATTATTTAACGAATGGCCTTTCCCCGGTTGGGGTTTGGCTGAGTGGAGGGCTTGTTCACATTTGTAATCAATATCTACTGGAACATTCTGAGTCGTTCACTGTTGATCATTGTTGTTCGTAGTCGCTACAATACTGTGATGAAAATGCTGTACCAGATGGATGACCAGGTTTGGTAATAAAGAGGGTCCCTCAGACCTTTCCCTAATGTCTTGGAATGCAGGAGGCCTTAACAACACCTGGAAATGTAGGCAGGTGATCCACTATTTATTGAGACACAAGGTAGGCATTGCTTATTTACAAGAGACACACCTACCCAAAACCGACACGGTGCACTTTGGAGCAAGCTGGGGCGCACAGATATTTTGCTAACTACAGTAATTATGCACGGGGGGCGGATATTCTTATACATAAGCGAGTTCCATGCCGCTTTAGCTCCCTGCACCAAGATGGCGAGGGGAGGTACCTTGCAGTCTCCGGGATCCTAATGGGTAGGAATGTTACCTTGCTTTGCGTATATGCCCCTAACACTGATGCCCCTGATTTCTTTCACGCCCTTCAGTTCATTAGGCTGGATCCGCAAATGTTGCTTGTCGGAGGGGACTTCAACCTATTACTTAATTCTGAGATTGATAGCACCTCAGTGTCTCAGGACTCTAAACCACGAGCCCACTGAGCATTTCTAGAGCTCAGCGATCGGTTCACTCTGTTGGACGTTTGGCGCAAACGTAACTCCAACATTACAGAATACACCCACTATTCAGGCCAACACAACACCTGGATGTGGATTGATTTCTGGTTGCTCTCCCCAGATATTTATGGTTGGTGCACATCAACCCAGGGCACTCTGGGTTGGTGCCCAGAGGGCTACGAACAACAATGGCAGTTCCCCAGCCGCGCCTTACATGATGAAGTGTTCAAGGCAGAGGTACGTGAGGCCATTGAGGAATACTTTGCCATCAACACTGGCTCAGTAGACTTATGGGCGGTTTTGTTGGAGGGTTTAAAGCTGTTATTAGGGGTACGTGCATAGCTAAACACGCAGGTGTCCTTAGAGACCTTTGTAACACTTTGGCACATCTAGAACGGGCCCTCAAAATACTAGATGTAGCTTCAACACATCTTGTACAACCCACATATGAGGGCAGACAATTGGTTCTTCTGGAGGAATACAGGGAAACGGCAGACCGGGAAATGTTATTCTTGGGAAAATACCAGACAGTAGATCATACGGCAAGGGTGAGAGACCTGGCAGAGTCCTGGCCCAACTACTGAGACCGCCATATCACAAGGCCTAAATCACTGTATTACACTCCTCCGATACATGCAAACACACCTTCACGATGGACATTCAAAACAGATTCTTGGAGTACTTTTCTGCTCTATATTGCACCAGTCTGGGAATAATCATGAGGCACAAGGGGTTACCGGGGCGAGATAGCCTCAGTTTATCTCGAAAAATACATGCAGGATTTTCCAGCAGAACCCATCTCTGTTGCAGACGTGATCGGCGCCATAGACACTTTACATGGCTCCTCGGCACCCAGGTTAGATGGATTCATGGGAGACATCCATAAAGAGTACAAGGATCTCATGGCCCCAAAACTAATTGAGGTATATGCCGAGGCTCTGGAGTCACAAATCCTTCCTCTCCCTCTCCAGGAGGCTGTCATAATCCTACTCCCTAAACCTGGCAAAGACCCCAGGCAATGTGGCTCTTATCGGCTGCTATTCCTCCTTAATTTAGATTATAAAATACTAGCCAAAGTCATTTCTAATTGGCTATCCCAATGAATGTAATTCATCATTTCTCTGGCTCAATCCGGTTTTGTGCCCCATCGCTCCACCTCCCTAAACCTCCAAACAATTTTCTTGGTTATTCATAGGATTAACCCAGACACGGCGGCTGCAGGCATTCTTTTAGACACTGAGAAAGCTTTTGATTCACTAGAATGGCCCCTCTTTCTCTGTGTCATGCGGCGCATGGGCATGCCCATGGGTTTCATCGCTACAACATTGTTATTGTATAATAATCCAACAGCCAGACTACGTATAAATGGCACACTCTCCAGTTCCTTTCGACTATGTCGCGGAACCCGGCAGGGCTGCCCATTATCCCCCTTATTATTAATTCTGGCCATGGACCCTCTGATACCTCACTTTCAAGAACGGCACCTACACAAAGCCTACAATTCAACAACGACCTCCTATTGGTTTCGCGACATGATCCTATATGTCCGACACCCCCAAGATAACCTAGACGGGTTGATCAGGGAAATTATTAGATTGGGTTGTTTCTCTGGACTAGGTATGAATTGGCACAAATCAGTCATATTCCCATTGACAGTCAGCACAAAGCCGTGGGACTGCAAATTACCCCTAGAGTGGTGCACGGATTCAGTGAAATACCCAGGAATACACATTCATTTAGACACTGCCCAAATACTAAGTCTTGATTATGGGTGAGCCGTGGACACGCTTACGATGCAAATAGAGAAATGGCTAAGGCTACCATTATCGCTGGCAGGTCGAGTATCGATTCTAAAGATGGTAGTATTCCCTAAATTTCTATACCTCTTTAACTACATACCAATTCCTCTTACCAATTACTTTTTTCATATGCTTTGTACTCTTCTGACTCACTTGGTCTGTGGCGGGAAACAGGCGCGTGTCCGGTGGTCCGTCATCACGTTACCATATGAGAGAGGCGGTTATAATGTTCCGGATTTCCAGCTATAATATCCAGTGGCCCAATGTAGCTATGCTTATTCCTGGTATCACCCAGACGCCTGGATTCCATATCTGAGACCGGAAGCAGACCTCGTGCTTCCGGAATGACTCTCGAGTGTCCTACCTACGGGCCTCCCCAGAGATCCACTAGACATCAAAACCATCTCCTCCACAAGCTGGGCATGGAATAAAGTATGCTGGATCACAGGTATGGATGTTCTGTACTCCTCCGCTCTAACCATTGTTAACCCCGTTTGCTTCCAATCACGGGTGAGCGATTGATACAGCGCACTTTGACGAAGTTTGAACCTGCTTATACGCAGGGTGCCACATTGTTTCCTTAATGGAGGATGCCCGTTTCCAATCTGAGAGCATTATGAACAGATTCGTCCTCGTCCGCATTCGCTCCGCCTTATGCTCCACCTTACTGACTTTCCCAATTGAGCCAATTTCATTCCCCCCTCTCACGATGGTTATAGAGAACACAGATAACGGACCCTTAATTTCGAAGCTCCATGAGGCATGTGCTGCACTGAAACCCATAAATTACAGCAAAATCCATAGAGCGTGGGAAGTTGATTTGGGAATGACAATCACAGATGAGCAGTGGGCCAAATGCTGCTCGGTTACACAAGAAGTCTCACTAAATACTAGGCACAAGCTCTTACACTAAAAATTTCTGTGCCTTATATATTTCACTCCAGCACTTGCACACAAAATAGACCCGTCCAAGCCACACAACTCCCGTAAGTGTTCCGCACCTCAAGCCGATTTCGCTCGCCTCACCTGGACATGCCCGAAACTGCAACACTACTGGGAACGCATACATCACACACTAGGGCTAATGCTCAATCTCCCTCTGACTCCCGCCCCAGAAGTGGCCCAGTTGAGTTTTACAGTCAACTTCCCAAAGAAGATCAGATGGTTCACTTCTCTGGGTCTTCTGCTAGCGAAGCGGGAGGTGGCCATCCATTGGGGGTGCAATCGGTTCCAACTATCCAGAATTGGCTGAATAGTCTTGCCTATTGCAATGTAAATAGTGAACTATATGCAAGCATGATGCCTAGTACGTCCCATCGCTAGGATATATGGGGCCCCTACTGTCTTACATTGAGGCAATACATAAGGAATCAGGATTCCGAATCCCAGCTAGAACAGGGCATCGTCCCGAAGTGAGTGGGGTAAACTTGTCATTACATGTTCTATTACTGTTGTTGTAACACTGAAGACAAGACTAGCCCGGATATATGTCAACTTATTTACAAGCAAGGCACGTCTGTTGAGATTTATAGAGGGGTGTAGGGTTATTATGGAGGGGTCCTCTCACTCAAAATGTATTGTGAATGCTACAGCCTTTAACTACCTGGTAAATAACTATAAGACTGCAAACTGTATCAGCAACAAGAACTGTTATGACACGACAATGTATACTTACACACTGGTGAACGAATATCCATGTACAATAATTTTGTATTGAAGAAAACTGAAAATACCGTTTTTAAAAAAAAGTGCTCCATCAGGTCAACCTCTGTTAAATATATGTAATCATCATATGACAATGCCTGATCATCAAAATGCTCAAGTAATTCTGTGACTCTGGCTGAAAACAACCCAGGGCTATTCTTATACCCCTGAGGTAAACTGCAGAATTGTGATTGAGAGCCTAGTGCCATTAAGGCAGTCAAATATCTGCTTCCAGGCGCTATATGTTTAGCAGGAGAATCCATTTGGGATATCAAGTGTTGTTTTTTCTTTTTTCTGCACAATGTTATTTACTAGTGCAGCAACGTGTGCATTTTGTGCTGGAAATGTGTGAGTAGCTGGGTTCAAATGTCTGTAATCTAATACAAGATGATATGATTGATTTGGTTTCCTTACCGGATACAGAGGATTATTCATTGAAGAGGTGCAACTTTCAATCACAACTTGATATTCAAGTCGTCTTAGGATTTCCCTAACTTGTTCTTTTGCTTCATTCTTTATAGGAAATCGTCTTTGAGGTTGTGGGTCTGTCCTCAAGGGTATGTCACGATAAGGTGAACTGTCATCTCACACTACATGGTTACGTTATAGCACACGAGCTAGTGCTAAAGCCCACTCCTTTGTATATGAATGCGTAGTTGATTCTGGAATGAGGACGGAGAAAGCCGGCAAAATGTATCTTTCTCACTTAGGGCAAACCATTGCGAAGTCAAGTGGCCAATCTTTCTCGGACAGTAAAATGTTATAACCCTGAGTGAGTTCTTCCCAAAATAGAACATTAATAAACCTGTGAGTTGCGAGTTGTGCAGCTCCACCGTGAAAACAACAAGAGCCTGCCTGTGAGGCTCAAACGGACACAGGGAGAAGACTCCCCCTCTGGCTTGGTTGTACAGCAGATTCAATTTCCCCAAGGACTTCTTCTTTTTTTCAATAATGTACCCCTTTAGTCGTCCCATTTTTGAGGAGGAGCAGCCCTTTGCAGCTCTTCGTTCTAATTCCTATGGCCCTGTGTGGTCCTCCTGCTCCCAGATATGATTGATGTTCTAGCCCTCATAAAAGGAAAATGTAACAGTCAATTGGATAATATTTCTATTAGATATGTGTTGTTGGCTATTCTGAAATTAAAATGAATAGTCACTGAAATACATAGGAGCCCTGAGAATGTTTACTAAATGATTTTAGGATTTGCTTTTGCTTAGGACTAGGAAAAATGATAATTCTGTTTGTGATAGTGGTCAATACTTTCTCCTGCTATCTGTATGTTAATTATGACCCAATGCTTCATTCTTTTTGTATTCCTGCTTATACTTTATATATACCCGCTTAATGAAATGTTTAGAATGGAAAATGCCCACCTAGCAATGAATTAGGAAATTGATAAAATTATGAAAATTAATGTGCAAATATTTTCTATGTTCCTACTGGATCATAGGTAAGTATGAGCGCAAAATCCGTTACGCTCGCGGATTTTGCGAATTTTTGGAAAATTCGCGATCCGCGAACTCCCGCTAATTTACCGCGAATTCGCAAATCCGCGAGCGGCGGATTCCGGGGGCAAAAGTTCAAGCCTTGCTGGCCTGTTGTAACTAATTTACGATGGCGCCGGCAAGCTGCCAGCGCCATCCTAAAATAGTTACTAAATTAGCTTCAACAGGAAGCTCTAATAGATAAAATAAAGCAGGTGCTCGAGCGCCTGCTTTATTTTATCTATTAGAGCTTCCTGTTGAAGCTAATTTAGTAACTATTTTAGGATGGCGCTGGCAGCTTGCCGGCGCCATCGTAAAATAGTTACAACAGGCACAAAACGGTGGCGTCTTCTTGAATAAATATGAAGGGCAGGGTTCATTCTGGCACGACGGTCCTGGCACAAAAATTAAACCTCAACCGCAAGCACTTACAGATATCAATTAAGCATGTGCCCTAGTTGAAGCTTAAATTCAGTGACTCATTCATCGGCCCAAAAAACAATCGTGAGCGTTGTCAAGGCTGGGCAGATGTGCCTTCTTCCCAAATATACCATCGAAAATCAGCTGTGATGCTGGACAGAGGCCTTTGCATCCTTGACTTTCACGAGCGCAATCCTCGTGCTGTTCCTGTGACCAGGAGCTTCTGTATCTTCATCTGCTGCTCTGATCGGTCTCTGACCTTTTATACACACAAGAGGCATGTGCACTCGCATGGAAGCCCCGTCCGTTTGTGCACCGTCTTCCTGCCATTTACCCACTATGATAGCTCACTCAAGGGACCCCTGCGCCCTTCGGCGCGATTGCATAGTAACACACACCTGGTCGCTGTAGACAACTCTCTGGCACTTTAGGTAGCTGTAGTGTAGTAAAAGCACTATACATTTACCCAACGAGGTAGCACTTACTGATTATCCAGTAGAAAGTACTCCAGTTGAGTAGAGGTATGGCACAAAACGGTGGCGTCTTCTTGAATAAATATGAAGGGCAGGGTTCATTCTGGCACGATGGTCCTGGCATGGAAGCACCGCCCCAAATACGCCGATCCGCAAAATTAGCGGATTTTGCGGATCCTCGATCCGTGAATACGCAAATCCGTGAATCGTGGATCCGCAAAATCCGCCCATGCTTAATCATAGGAATGTCTTCAGCTAATGCTAAAAGTGTCGTCTGTTGTAAATCGACAGCGAATGGGTTAGCATTAGCAGAAGCCATCCTGTAGTTAGAAGTTATCTTATCCGTTTTGTGAAAGCCATTTTGTATTTCTGGTAGCCACTTTGTTTGCCATGTGCTGCCACGTGCTCGCCAAGTGCTCTGCCCTCCCTCAGTATTGACTGCTCTTGTAATCTGCCTAGAAACGAACTATATTTAGCATCTTCCACCTTCGCACATGCCCAGAAGGGCCTAGTTAGTAGAATGCACCTGCTGCTCTAGTATAACTGTCAGGCTATTTTTGCTGCTGTATGTAGAAGTAACTCTCCTCCCACTTTGTTGAGCAAGCAGATCTTGTATACCCATATTAGTCATTTTGCATGCTTACATGAGCCAGGATTGCCCCTTGGTCTTATGATGACTATGTAACCCTAAGCATATATAAGGCCTCTGTTTTCTGCACTCCTCAGACTGCCTCATTCAGTTGCTAAGGCTTCTGTGTGACGTAGTCTCACTCATTTGAGGTTAATAAAGATGCTCGTTCATATTTCAGCTTCTGTTCCAATTTCTTCTTTTTTGGTTTAAAAGGACCAAGTATCAATGGGACCTCTGAGAAGGTTTCTATTTTCTACACTGCTTCTTTCCCTTTTATGTTACTCAACATTATGGCGGATACTGAAGCAAAATTGCCCCCCAGTTTCACCCCTAAGTCCAGGGCATGTGCTGCTCCATGCTCATTTTGTACCTGTTTTAAGACTTCAGGTAAAACCGCCACAGAAGGGGTACAATGTGCTATGGTATATACTGCAGCAGAGATTGTACCCCAGGTGGCACAATCTTCTACGGGGAGAGCCATCTCCATTGGTAATCAAATTGTTAACATCCTATGCTTTTCCTGCGGGCCTGTTTTGAGAAATACTGCGTAAAGCTGATTTGTTTTTTGTGCAACCAAAACAGAATTTCTTCTATTTTGGTGAGTATTTTTCCCATTACTGCCTTCAATGTTTGAGGGCTAATACCTGGTGTAGCTAACTGTGGTGCCACAGTTGAAGAGTCCACCAGCAACAAGTGTTAATTGTGTAAAACTTCTGTATATTGTTACTAGATTAATATAAAATCCCTGTATCTGGCCTGCAGTCAGACAATCAACATTGGGATGTGGTGTGTATCTGGTTATGACTGGCCATGTCGCACCCTAATTGCTGAGTGGGCCCAGTCTCACATCTTGTATACTATGGGGAAGGGTGTCTGTAAACCAATTAATATGTTCTTGGTAAGTTAGAGGTATTTCTATCTCTTCAGAAAGAGTGCATTCATCTGGTATTTCGCCTACCTCATTTTTGTGAAATACCTATGTAGCATCATTCGCAGCAGGGAATTTAACTGAGGAGTAAAATACCTCTGTTCTAAATGCTTTGGGTGCCTCAACCACTAAGGTAACATCACCACCATCTAGAATGAGGCCATGCTGAAGTAGGTTTTGAGTAACTGTATGTCTGCAGGTCTGGGGAATATTTTGTGCCATGTTTTGTAAGAAATGAATTTACAGAGTTCAGATCACACTTGGGGAACAATATCCTTTCAAGCTTGAATTTACCAACAGCCAATACATAGGATATACCTAATTAGCTGAGGAGGATATTCCCTACCACCACAGATGTCTCCAGTTTAAAAGGTGTGTAGGAATCTCTGACAAGCATGATTGAACTACTCAGCTGATCCATAAAAAATAAGAATCAAACCAACGTTGAAGGCGCCATGTCTTGTAGTTTCCACTAATCAGTAGGAACTGCGCGTCTGCAGATGACATACATTTCATAAGGTGCCAGACTGATTCCAAGCACCTCTATAGGATATGTTGTCCCTTGGACCAACTAGCTTGCAGTGCCACTGTTAGCTCCCCTAAACCTGAACAGGAGGCAAACAATTATGGCAACCACTGAACAAGACAACTCTGTTCCCTCAGGAACCGCGGTGACAGACTTCAAACTTTCACTTAGTCACTCGTGCTTTCTTTTTCTCAGAGAAATATACAAAGAATACACAAAGGGGTTCTTTCAATATTTATTGAACCATAGTGATTCTCTTATAGAAAATATGGGCTGAGATGATTAATAGTCAGAAGCGGATAAAAGTTATAATGAGTGTCAACACAGTGAATAAAACAAAGAGTTCCGCCATCTTGTTGAAACAGGGTATGGTGCATAGATATGAAAGATTATAACAATTGAGCATACCCTTACAATGCTAATCCTTACCTTCGTGTCTAGGGTGTGAATGTATGCTCTGCCAAGAAATCCCCCATCTGGTTGATCTAACCCCTTTACCTGGTGGGTAAGCGTGTAAGACCCCCATCTTGGTCACAAATTGGACATCCTCATGGAGATGTCAGTCCACTGCTAGGCAAAAGCTTCAGCATGCAGGGACCCCTCATAAACAACAGAAGTGTCTCCTCTGAATATGCTAGGAAACAAAAGGCTATATATACAAAATGGCATCCTTGTCTCTGAACAAGATTGTGATCAGGCAACCATTGTTTGTGATCTACAGATAGCTGTATTACACACATGAGAGGCCTTGCACCAAGGTAGTGTGATAGTATTCTCATGAAGTGTTCCGTGTCAACAAGGTCCATATTTCTACTAAACTAGTGCAAGCGTCACAAATGCAAATGTGTATCAAACGTCGATGTCACAAAGAGTAGGCAACATTACGAAAAAGGCTTGTGTATATCTAAGAGAGGCACTAATTCCTTCCGGGCCTAACTCGGCAACATGACAAACTGGGATTTGAGCAACTCACTCGTGCAACTATGTGGTTGTATATCCAACCTTGAAGAATTAAAAATGCCTCCCAAAATGAGCAACCCATGCATCACAGGAAACTAAGGAGTTGAATTCAGGCACACAATTGTCTTTTATAAAAGGTTTATTCACTATTTTCCAAAAGAGTACCAGGTCATTTGTCTCGGTTTGCCTTGGCTACATTATCCCAAGCTTCCTCCTGCAATGCCCTCTTTTTGACTGAAAGTGTATCCTTTTAACTCTTGCTCAAATACATGATTTGTGATTGGTCGCTAGTGAGTTATGAAGGGTATCCATTAAGTGTTTGGATGCTTAGGTACCTGGGTAATCAAACAACCCTAGTTTCCTTGTACTAACAGTGAACTGAGAACTCTGGTAATTTGGCCAAAGGCATCCAACAGTCCCACCTAATCTACCTCATTAGCCAAACAATAGCCAAATTCATTGGCTGTAACTATTTATAAATCCTGCAGTAACTTACATGAGTCCACCCCAGCTCACTTGATTCTAACGCTTTTGGACCTAACAGGGGTGATTTTAGAAACACAATGTTTTTAGAGCTGTGGTCCTGGATTGTTAGGGTAAGATCTATGGGGTTGTGATCACTCACCACTGTTGGAATAACATTAATAGTGCGGACCAGGGACAGAGAGTAAAACATGATCAATAGATGTATGCATACCTCTGCCGATAAAAGTTGGAATCGTTTTGCTAATATCCTCTGTGCTAATTCATAAAAGTAAAAGATAGTACTTACAAATCTAGGAGTTCAGGGCTGTACCCTAATCATTATTGAGAAAATGTGGCGTTCTATCCCATATGGCATTAATCACACCACAAACTTGATTTGTTGGAAGAGAACATTTCTGAATATTGATATCGCCTAGCCAGAGAATATCGAATTTGGAGCATATGGGCCGAATAAATTCTTCTAATCCTGCATCTACTGTGTGTTCAACTGAACTTTGGCATTTATCTAACACATTATTATAATAGTTAACCATGACTAGGCCAGGGCCACTTTTTAATGATAATCAGAGTAACTGTGCGTAAGATAGAACACTTGTAAACCTTTTAGTGGTAGCTGATAGTAAATTAGATACTAGCATCTGGAGGGCACCTCTGGCCGGTCCCACTAATGATGGTGTGCCTTCCAGGTGGACCAATGTGAACCCCCCCAACAAAAATTAGCTCAATACACCAAGTCTCCTGGATACAAATGACATCAAAATTAAAAGTGAGATTTCACCAATCTAAACCATCCAACTTACTTCTCAGCCCACACACATTCCATGTAGCAAACAAATATTACTCTCTATGATCAGAGCAGTTAAAATCTGTAGCAAGATCGGGCTGGTTAGGGTCTTCGTGGCTAATAGGAATGATTAGTGTGGAATTAGTGGTAGCAGTTGGGACTGAAGTAATGGACAAATGTGCATAATCAGTTCCAGGAGTTTTGGGGCACTGATCTTTTACTAAAGTCACTTGTCCACCCTCAATATTGGAAAATGCAGCATTACTACCTATATAAAATCAGTCATTTTTTCTGGAGTGAGCCCAGACAGTCAAATCTGTTGGAGAGTGGTATCACCGTTGGATATTGGATATCTTGCTCCTTCCTGCAGAGTCGATCAAGAAAGGTCTCGAAATCATGGCATACATAACGATAAAAGAATCCCGAGAGAAAAAGTATCATGTTATTGCAAGTCTGGGAAGCTGCAATGATCTTTTCAAGTTCTCTCCGGTGTAACTGGGATGTTTAAAGTTAATTATAACACTATCCCCTTTGAATAGCTTTTTAGTAGGGCCAATCCATCCCACTCTACTTCTCATTAAAATATTATCAGCCTCAGCAATTGGGAGTAAGAACTTAGAATGGAGCCAGTGTAGGACTTTATTCTTTAATTGTAGTGGGGTTTTAATCGTGCCTGGGGTCAAGGGGGGACATTAGTCATAACTGCTACATAAAGGGCAGCAAGACAGTGGTAAGTTCATAATGGTCATGTCAGGCGACCCCTTATGCGCAATATTCTTTCAATTTCCTGGGACTTGTGAGAGGCTACCTGAGGGTCTTATGCTTGAAGAATTCTGGGTTACAGTTTCCAAGGGACTCAATTGAGAATGTATTTGTAGGAGCCCTCACTCCGAAATGTTAGTTGCTTCCACATTAGATGGCCTCGTAACAGAATGTGCCAGGCAGTGATGGGTAAGTGTACAGTAATTACAGCCCCTCACGAGATACTTTCCGCCTACCGGGAGCATATTGTGGCTGTTGATTGTTGCCTCAGAGGCGGGATTCACGCCCCTAAGCTGTAGATCAGTAGTACCTGCACCGGAGGAATAGAGACTTCTGATAATTGTCAAAGCATCCTCAATTTCCCCTAATCTTTTGGTTACAGGTGCGAGTAGACCCACCATCAATTTCTTTCTCTACATCCCTAGGAGTTTATCACTAAACAGACCTCGATCGCCCAGCACTAGGTACCCACAATGGTGGTCTGTACTGTTTTCTTCGAGTCTTGGCGTTTTTTTCATTTGATCGGAGCAAGGTAATAGAAGGGGACTCCAGCAAAGTGCTGTTAACCTGCACACCATCAACGCTCGAAGAAAAGGGGGGCGGGTTTGTGAGCAAGGTTTGCAGGGGTAACACAGACATATCATCTTGAGTGCAATCCTGTTGGTGTATGTTTCCAGCTACTAATAGTGCCTCAGGTGGTGCGGATGACTCGGATGCCTGTGTAGTGGTGATAAACAGCAGTCGTTCTGCATGGGCAATTTCCTTATCTAGAGCTCTTACTGCTTTCAAGATAAAACGGTCTGATGTTGAAGGGGTTGCTCTAGACTTAGTCGCTGCTGGCTCTTTGCAATTCACCATCCTGAATGGGAGGGGAAGTACAAAAATGGGCAAAGATAAATGAAAGCAACAACACAAAGGGAAGTACCTTCAGAAGTCTCTCAGGTTATGGGGCCAAGAGGGGTGGCCCAGTCCAGCCCAGCTTCATCCGGTCTCTGACGGGCATGGACGGGCCCACCCCTTTGCCCGGGGTTTGCCCGAGTGTGGCCCCCGCTGCGGGGCTGCTAGTGCACTTGTAGCGCTAAGCCCCGCCCCTTTGCAGCAAGGGGGCTGCTGGAAGCTGTCGTCCCCTGCTGTTATTAGTGGTCCTGGAGCCTAAACCCTGACACCTGGCAACAACACTGGGTTCCCCACGCTGCGGGCTGCTAGGTGCACTTTCTAGTGCAAATCCACTGCCCCATGCAGCAACTCTCCAATGAGGGTTCTTGGCACTGGAGCTGCAGGACACTGATGCCCACTGCTGCCCTTAGGGGTCCTGGAGGCCAAAGACTACCTAGCTGGCAACACCTGTTTACCCAGTACGCTGCCACCAGTGTTTAACTTGAGATAAACCAGCAGGTATTTGCATTACAATACGTTTTTTTAAAAATGCAAACGTAAAGGGATACAACCTGTATGAATTTGTATCTAAGGGTACAGGTTGGTCAGGCTTAGTTCTGTCTGTTCTGGATAAAGAGTCTGGAGACAGCATATTAAAGATTTGTTTGAATCTGGCGTGAACAAAAGTTGGCAACACAGCCCTATGTTCAGCTGATTTGTAAGCAGACTTTGGGTCTGATTTATATCTTAGCGATAAGGATTCTCTGTCGCAACGGATATTAGAGAGTTATTGATATGGGCTGTTAGGATGAGATAAAGCAAAGCCACCCCTTGGGATACACATATCTGGCATGATAAGGCTTTTTACCTGTCCTTCATGTTTAGGGTTAGCACCTTCCTAACTTATATTTTGCCTTGATTAGTGAAAATCCTTGAAATGAATGGAAACATTTTGATGACTTGAATATGTACGCAGGTGTTGAGATATATATTCACACTTGACTGACATGGAGATGTGTTGTTATCTCATAAATGTGATCTCACACATCAATGAAAGGGATAATGAACTGGTGTTTATAATGGTATTTATCAAAAATGCATGTTGTTAGACTATATTACACATGTGTGACATAGTTATAGTGGAGCATATATATTGTTGATTTTGTCAGAACATGGAAGCCCATCATTCGTAGATATATGGTTGTTGGTGGTTGTACACATTTATTCTCACCAGGCATGGATCTACCACAATATGTACAGGAATTTATATATGAGGTCAATGGTTTATCAGAATAGTGTATGTGGACTAATGTTTGCATTAAATGTCATTTTGACTAAACACTGTGCATTCATTGTGGCAGAACTCTCAAACCAGTGACCGGTGGAGTAAGTCCACCAGTTGGTTGTGCATGCCCCGAACACAGGTTGGGGCATGATTTGTGAGAGAATGCAGTCTTGAGATTGATATGTTGGTCCGATGCAATGTGATATTATGCAAAACACAACAGGCCAGGAGTACCTTGCACATCACTTGCAGAGAATACGGCAGTACATCCGCTGGGAAATCCAGATAAATACATTGTGTCTAGAATGGTGAGCTCTTTGATGCCTTATGTTCAGCTGGACTTCTTTTGTGATTCAGTAGAGCACAATCACGTGTTGAGAAAGAATGTAAGGAAAATTATCTGTGTCCATGAGAAACATGGAAGTAAGAAACTTTCATTTTGATGAATGCTGCAGGTTTAGGTTACACAAATATTTTACTATTGCAGCCATGCAAATGATAGGATATATTTGTGTAAGTTTGCCTTTCACCATCATTGCGTGGGTTGCATGTAATTTAGTTGGAAAACACGTTTTAGAATACAAGTTCTGAGGAATATTTTCACTTCAGTTCCTGAATTAAAATTTTCAACATGACTGCCATTTATCATTTGGTGGAAACCAGTTAGAGCTGCATTTGTTCTAGAAAATGAGTTCACCCCCGCCGCCCGGTTGTTTCCCATGTGCTGATACTGGGTAATGTGTCACTTTTATGTTTCAATAACTTTTGTTGGATTTTCCTTGCAGCATATAGATGACCATTCCCATCTGAGAAAAGTCTCAATTGAAGGAAAAGAACATTTTCATTAACTCTTTAAACAACTCTCTTTAACATGGGTCTCCCCTCCCCTTATCCTGTCCCATGTCCTAACAAGCACCATAGCAATCTACACAGTTCATAGTCTCTCATCTGACTCGTCCCATTTCTGAGCTTTATTGCCCCCCATCTACACCTCTATCAATCCAGAAGTCATCTCCCCTCTTTCCTAGTAGATTGAGTACTCTAAGCAATTGAGCATTGAACATCATCACATTATGTATGTGTTGAGCTATAGAAAAGCTATACACACTTACCTTTTGATAATTTGTCCCTCATATTTAGGTCACTAGATTGTGATCATTTAATATTAAATATTGCCTGCTTAAATGCTAATAGTAAGCCAGATAATAACTTCACAATTCTGTTTTAAAGCAAGTACACCCCTTTGGATGCTCATCCCAAAATAATTAGTCCCAGAGAACTTTCCAAATCTCTGGCTGCTAAGTCGCATATCACATCAAGTATGTCATATTAGATCAGGGCATGGCAACAGTATATGCGTATTGTGCCCATTTCTACAGATCCTCATCAACATGTATCACTTTGCAACTGGCCAAATTTGAAAATCCTCTTTGGTGCATAGTACAACCTCTCTATACTCTTGCGTAAAATTTCTCTCTGTCCTGTGTGTGTGTTGTTATTTAGGAGAGGGTGTGACCGGATTTAACACGTTTTTTGCCGCTTCAGCCTCTGAGGAAGACATTTGAAATGCTTCATTGAAATGCGTCAGGCATCGTGGCATTGCTGTGAAAGGGGTTGTCTTGCTGGCGACATCTCTACCTATTAAACAGACTTTCAAGCGAGTGTGGGCGTTCGAGTGCTTTCTCACCGAAGGGAACAACATGGAGCAATAATATTTAGGTGGCAACCCTTCCTTCCGAGAGAGCACCACCCCGGGAATATAGGGGGCCAGAAGGATTGGTATCTACCAGTCCTGTGTTTGAAGCATCTGTACAGGATTTAGGATGCGCCCGCCTGCTGAGACTTATCTGGGAGCTTTGAATTTCCAATAGAACATTACGTGCACTGGCACTTCATCTCCCAGAATACTTTGCACAGTCACATAGGTGCAGCCATCAGGGGGCTTGCGATTAAGTATAATTAGGAGAGGGCGAAACCGGATTTTAACCATTGTTTGCCGCTACAGCCTCTTAGGAAGAGATTTGAAACGCGTCAGGCATCGCGGCATTGCTGTGAAAGGGTTTGTATTGCTGGCGACGTCTCTACCTATTAAAAAGACTTTCAGTCGAGTGTGGGAGTTTGAGTGCTTTCTCACTGAAGGGAACAACATGGAGCACGAACACGATCCTTTTTCTTGAAACACAACACCTCCAAGAGGGGGTGGCCAGCTAAAAGCATGGTGCAAGATTTATCTATCTCTTGTCTACTCAATCAAATATTGCAGGTGTGCTGCTGAATATAGTAGGCATATAACGTGCAGTTCGTCCCACCAAACTTTGCCCCCCACAAAAGGCACCATACAAAGTGACTGGTCTTCACTGCGTAGTCTATATTAATTCTCTCAGATAACGCCCTCTTTATTTGTTGATGCATTGTCAACCTTAGACCAACTTTATTAAAATAATCCAACACACATTGCTAAACATAAGGTCGTGCAGTCTTCGTTTTCACCAAAGGTTACAATTGTATTTACAATTCAGGATCTCCAGATCCACCTTGGCCACAACCCATCTCTATTGCTTCAAATGCATTCCAGGTAACAACCCGTCGTCTACCCTCTAGACGCGGCCACCTGGTACTGCTTTGCGCCTTTCCTTGCGCCCCAGCTTTCCTCAAATTGCTTCTTCCATGCACCTGCATCTCGGGTAGGGCCAGAGAGTCCAGGACCACCAGCAGGAGGGTCCCCTCTCCCGCCAGCCCGGAGCTCCATTGACTGCCCTCCTTGTTCCAGGATGAGCCAGTCTCCGCCAAAAAATGAGTCCCCGACATTTTTCTTGGCCGGGACCCCGCCAGTTCTACCTTTAACAACAGGGATGGGTTGGTGGGCAACTTCATTTTAGCTGTGACCCACGGCGCCCGAGGCAAGAGGACAAAGAGGGGTTTTCCCTCGTGGTCAGTGCTCTTATCCCTTTCCCTGGGGAGGGATCGCCTGCGTACCTAGGTGACGCACTAAGTTTGTCCTACCTCCTCGCATTTCCTGCTAACCCCTCCCACTCCCCTTGACCACATGACTACTGCTGGCCCAGCCTCTTCCTCACCGCCTCTCGCACGTAATGCCACTAAAGGCCCCCCTCCCCTAGGCGCGGGGGGGCTCTCAATACCTCAATAAATAGGAATTCCCAGTGCCCTTGTTCTAACATGTAAAATTCCCTGAGCAACTTTCACTCCAGGCTGTTTTCCCTCTCTATGTGCATTCCATACAAGTGCCCTGGAGTCTCTTAAGTATGCCTCAAACTTGAAATTGGAGGG
This sequence comes from Lissotriton helveticus, assembly GCF_964261635.1. Taxonomy (NCBI): domain Eukaryota; kingdom Metazoa; phylum Chordata; class Amphibia; order Caudata; family Salamandridae; genus Lissotriton; species Lissotriton helveticus. The sequence continues at coordinate 1,672,703,599 of NC_136059.1, forward strand.
GGGTCATCTGAAAAACATATAATATTCCAGGAAGTATTGTCACTTTTAAGACTAGAAAATATCCCAAGCTACTAATTAGCTTTGCTTCAACATTCCACAGTAGGTTTTTAAAATTCCTCTCACTTGCTTTCCTCAAAGTAGTTATTGGCTCAATCACTAAATATGTCTCTGCAGTTCTTTTTTTTTAAGTTTGAGTTTATTGAACAATAAAGAAAAAACACAAAGTAAGCTGAAGCAAGAAGAAAAACAATCAATATGAGAAAATCAATACATTATACAATAAGGGGGGGAGGAGGGAGGTGATAAAAATATACAGCGATGTAGAGAGGTATAAATACAAGTACATCATAAATAAATGACCAAATGACCTAAGTAAGCAGTACAGGCAAGAAAAATAAGCAATCAAAAATAGACAAATAAATTAAGGTGGTTTGCGAACCTCCGTAGAGTAGGCATCATGAGTGATGGAGGAGGGGGCAGAAGAGGATAAATAAGTCACTAACGGAGCCACATGAGATCGCGCTTAATTGCTAAGGAAACAGGGGAAACAAAATTAGTGTCAAGCCTATGGTTAAAACAGACTGCGTTCCACCATGCACGGAAGGAGACACAAGTGGCTTGTTTCCAATTCAATGTGATATGATGAAAAGCAATGGCAATGAAGAGGTCCAATAAGAGATAGTGTCTATGTGACTGTGGAAGTGCAGAGGATAAAGAACCTAAAAAAATGAACATAGGGAAAAAGGGGATAGAAAAATGGAAGATTTTTTGTAGTTGTGTTCAAACCAATTTCCAAAATTGAAGAATGGGAGGGCAGTCAAAAAGCATATGTTTCATATCTGCGGATAGACAAGGGCATGACCAACAAGTAGGGAGGGTCTCAGCAGAGAAAGAGGATAAAACTAAGGGAGTCAAAAGGGTGCGATTGTAAATAAAATAAAGAGTTTGGGTTGTGTTGGCAGCCCTAGAGGTTTTATGAAGCTTATACCAAATTTTGTCCCAAAGAGCAATTGGCCAGTCAATAGACAAATCGCGTTCCCAAGCCAATTACACCTTGGATTTGGGCCTTTCAGCAGAAAACTGAGCTGAATTATACAGGAAAGAAGCAGAAGGAAAAGAATCCAGATTTAAAGCTATAGAGCGACAAGCGGGGGGATAGGATTGGACTCCGGCAGAGGTGCAAGGTAAGACAGGAGAGTAGTATGTAACGCATTATATTGAGAGCGCGAACTAGAAGGTAAGGAAAACTGGGTCCTAAGATCCGAGAAGGATAGAGGAAGATTATGAGAAAGCAGCTGGGAAATCCAGCGAAGACCGCGGGAATGCCAAGACTTCCAAAAGAAAGTACGATTGCGAATTAACAGTTGTTTGTTGTGCCAGATGGGCTGTTCACGTGTCGAGGAGGCAGAAGGATAAGAAGAAGATAAAAATGGATAAAGAAGTTTGCGTGAATGAGAAATAACAGGGTTGCGAAGACCGGTCAGAGGGGAAGTAAAAGACAAGAGTTTGCGAAATTCAAAGGGAGAAATAAAAGAAGACTCAATCGTTAACCAAAGGGGAGGGTGGAAAGGAAAATCCACAGAGAGCCAGCGAGCAGATTGCTTGAGAGAAAAAGCACGATGATAAGCTTTGAAGTCAGGGAAACGAACTCCAGATTGGGATTTATCCTTTCGTAGAGAAGCCAACGCAATGCGAGGTCTTTTACCCTTCCACAAGAACTTCAACAAAATAGAATCAATCGTTTTAAAATAGCAATCGGGGATACGGATTGGTATCATGGAGATAGTGTAAAGTAGAAGAGGAGAGAGCATCATCTTAATTGAACTCAGACGTCCCCACCAGGACAAGAAAAGCGGATGCCAACGAGTAATGGCAGAATCCAATTTCTTAGAAATGTAATCAAAATTGAATTTCAATGTGTCTGATAGAAGGGGAGCGAACCAAACACCTAAATATTTAATTTTCTGTGGTTGCCACGAAAAACCAGAGGTAGCAAAAAGGTGTCTTTGACATAAAGAATTTAAGGGAGAATTTCGCATTTATCCACATTAAGACGATAACCTGAAACAGCAGAGAAAGAAGAAACCTGCTGTAAAATTGAGGGAAGAGAAGAAACTGGGTCCGAACAATAGAAAAGAATATCATCTGCATATACCGAGAGTTTGACTTGCTGAGAATCAAATTGAAAACCGGAAATAGAATCATCCTGGCGGATTTTGGTAAGAAAAGGTTCCAATGCTAAGACAAACAATAAGGGGGAAAGAGGACAACCCTGTCGAACTCCTCTCTGAAGATTAAAATAGTCGGAAACAGCACCATTAACAAAGATCGACGCCTGGGGATTGGAATAGAGTAGAGAAAAAAGAGAAATAAATTTAGAAGGAATACCCGTCCAAGAGAGAGCCTGAAACATAAAATCCCAACCGATTCCATCAAAGGCCTTCTCCGCCTCCAAAGAAATAGCGGCTAAAGGAGTGTCCAAAGAGGAGGCTTTGCTGAGAATATTAAAAAAGACTCTGGAATTATCAGAAGAAAGGCGCCCTTTCACAAAGCCGGATTGTTCGGGGCAGATTAAATCCGGCAATATGGGATCCAAGCGAAGGTCCAAAAGCTTGGCCAAAATCTTGTAGTCCGTATTAACTAAAGAAATGGGGCGATAGTTTTTACAGAGCGAATGATCTTTGTCCTCTTTAGGGATTAAACAAATTAAGGTCTGTTGGAAGGAACCACTAGAATGACCTTAGTCCAAAAAAGTTTAGAATTAAAGTAACAGTTTTGGTAATAGAAAAGAGGCAAAGTGGCTATAAAATTCAATAGTAAATCCATCAGGACCTGGGGCTTTGCCATGGCGCAATTTAGAAACAGCATGAGAGATTTCAGAGAGTGAGATGTCAGCAGTCAAAGACTCGAAATTCACATGAGACGAGGGAAGAGGGGGGAGAGATTGGAAATAAGAAAGGATATCAGCCGTAGATGGAACAAGTTCTGGAGTATAACGATTTTTATAAAAAAGCATAAATTCATTAAGGATATCTTTATCCTTATACAAGGATTCCCCAGTAGACGATTTAATATGTTCAATTCTTGTGCGGTCTTTCCAGATTTTGAGATAAGAAGCGAGTAATTTCCCCATCTTATTTTGACCCCCATAATAACGTGCGTTACATTTCAATAGTAGATTGGAAGCGGCATCGGTGGTAAATTTATTAAAGGAAAGTTTGGCCTCGATGAGTTCTTTAAGGGAGGATTCGGAATTTGTGGAATGATAGGTGAGTTCGAGTTGTTTAATTTTAGCGAGGATGGAAGAAGATTTGGCTTCGTTGGCTTTCTTCTTTCGGGAAACAAAATTAATAATAAAACCCCTAGAGGCCGCCTTAAACGAATCCCAAACCATGACATAAGAGGAAGAAGGTGTGTGATTAAGCAAAAAGAACTCAGATGCAAATGTAGAAAATTCTGTGCAAAAAAGAGGGTCAAGGAGCAAGGAAATATTAAACCTCCATCTGCCAGTGTGGGAAGAAAAGGGAAGGAGGTCAATATCAACGAGTACTGGGGCATGATCAGAGATCAAAATGGAGCCAATATTGGAATGAATAGCCTGTTGTGAGAGGGATTTACTAAGGAAGAGGTAGTCAATGCGAGACTGGGAGTTATGTGCAGGGGAATAAAAACTGTATTCCCGAAGAGTGGGATTACACAATCTCCATATGTCTACTAATGCATTATTGTGAATGATGTTAGTGAACTGGGAGTGCATCCTAGAGGGTGAGAACTTAACCTCGGAGTGTCGATCTAGAAAGGGATCTAAAATCAAATTACAGTCACCCCCAGAAATAACATAATCCTCGTGAATAACAGAGAGTTTGTCAGAAATAGAGGGCCAGAAAATCTTATCAACACCTGTGGGAGCATAGACATTAAATAACACAATCGGTATCTTATCAATAAGCAATTTAACAAGTGACCAACGACCCTGGTCATCACATTCCTGTGAAACAACAGAAACATTTAACTTCTTATGTACCAAAATCAGAACTCCACCCTTCTTATTATCAGTGGGGGAAAAGAAAACATGTCCCACCCAACAAAGTTTAACTTTTAAGGCTTCAGCCTCTGAAAGATGAGACTCCTGAATAAAAGCCACATCAGCTCTAAGCCGAGAAAGATGAGACAGTACTCGTTGTCTCTTAATGGGGTTGTTTAGACCCTTAACATTCCAAGTAATGGCACGGAATGAAAAATAGTAAGAAATATATAAGCAAGAACAGAAACAAGCTTACTAAGTCAGCAATATGAGAGAAGCAAAAAGGAAGAATCATGAGAAATGAGAGACAAATTGAGAGCATCAGATAATCAGGAAAGGATAGAAGCATAACTAGGGAGAAAGAGATAGCTAGAGAAAGAAGATGAAAGAAGAAGAAGAGGAGAAGAGAAAAGGAGGAAAAGAAGGAGATGAAGAACATAGAGACAGTACAAGTCCGAAAAGACGACTGAGTAACGTACTTACAAGACAAACGTGGAATAGGGGGTGGCGGCGCCAGAGACAACAGCGACAACAGCAGGAGACGACAACCGCAGTCGGACCTTGGCCTACAGGATAGGAGAAATGGCAAAGTGAACAATCCACAAAAGTAACAACAGGATAAAACACTTGGTAGGAATCTTATAAGAGGGGAACTAAAAACAAAGGGTAATTATGAAGGGTTTAAACACTAGGTGGAGAATAGAACGCATAATGAAAAACAAAGTGCACAAGGCTGAGGAATGGAAAGGAGATCTATCAGATCCAAGTCCAATCAGGTGGCTCTGGAAGTGTCCATGTCGTTCGCTCCATGACGACGTAGAAAATCTTGCAGCTCTGAAGGATCTTCAAATGTAGTGGTCTTTTCTTTATACGTGACTTTGAAAAGGCACAGATGTAGGAGGCCATATCTGGCATTCATTGCTCTCAGTTGGGGACGCTTATCAAGAAATCTCTTCCGACGGTCGGCTGTGGCTTTAGCAACGTCCTGAGAAAGGTAAAGACGATGGCCTTCCCAAAGAATTTGCTTTTTGGACTTGGCAGCAGCAAGCACTTGTAAAAGATCTGTATACTGCAGAAACAACATGATAACGCCGCGAGGTTTAGAAGAGACTTTGGGACCCAGACGATGAGCTCTTTGTATATTGATAGAAGACAGAGCAGGAGCGCCCAGGAGTTTTGGAAGAAAGGTCTGAAAGAAAGCAGTAGGGTTCGACCCCTCCGTGAGTTCAGGAAGATCGTAAAGGCGAAGGTTGTTTCTACGATTTCTATTTTCCAAGTCTTCTGTCTGCCTCTTGAGATTAAGAATTAATCTTCCATGGATGAAATCCGGGAGCAAGAGCTCTGCACAGATTCCGCAGTTTGTTCAAGCAGCAAAACTCGAGATTCCATGATCTCCCACTTTTCATGCATGTTCTGTATAGCCTGAGATGTATTCTACATAAATGGTCTTAGAGCTCTCAGTTCTTCCAAAATGAGATCTAGGGAAGAAGAAGCAGGAGCGTTGTCTGGAGAAGGAGGGTCCTTTTTAAGGCGTTTTGAAGACGTTAATGTAGTGGGGAGTTTGCTGCCAATATGCGCTTTAGAAATCGCCCTCAAATGAGCCTCTGATTTAGACATTGCACCGTTATCCATATCTTGTGCGGGGGAATCAGAGTCGGAGTGGACAGGCGCCTTGTTGACAGTGGAGAGTTTCAAATTACGGAGTATCCCCATGAATGAACTGGAGAGAAGAGACAGTAATTCATAGGAACCACAGGTAGGGCGGAACAGAAATCCTGGGCGCGTTCCGTCAGGACACCAAAATGAGTAAAAGGAATAAAGTCAATGCAGAAAGGAGCCTGTATGCAACCTGATGGACTCAATCAAGAGAGAAAGCAACCCTGTGGAGAGAGTGAGGAAGCAAAAGCATCATGTAGAACAGAAGGACGGCCAGGCTGAAAGGTTCGAAGCTGTGGTGATACTGATAAAATATGGAACACCCATGGAGCTGAAACTGGAGTGAAAACGGACAGAACTCCTCAATTATGAAGCAACAGGAAGAAGGTACACTGCAGAGATAGGCATGTCAACGCAGGTGAATCCACTGAAAAAGCTTCCAAGAGCTGCTTACTGTATTAATGGCAAAACAAAGTTAAAAAAATGTAGGTCCATAAGCAGGTGAAAAACGAGAGCATTTGAAGTGAGGAAAGTTAGCACGAAATGTCCCACTTATACAACTGCCATGACAATGAGGTAAAGTCAGGAAATGGCGGCCGTAGGTAAAAACCGAGGCTACAGTGAGGGAGAGCCCGGTAATGCCGACGAGTGGAGATTACACATGAAAGAGGCTCACCTCGGCTTGTGAACGCGCAGGAAACAGGCTTGGAGAAGCATTTCGCAGTCCAAACGAATTGCGAAGGCGTCTTCTTAACGGCGCGGTCCGCTGCCTCAAGAACGTGAAATGGTGGCCGGATCCGCGGTGGAAACCAAGTCGGCAGAAGGAGATGCCGAGCCAGCAGAGAGCAGGGAGAAAAGGCTCCACCGGAATCACGGCGTCATGAGAGAGATGTGGGTGCTATTCCTGAGCATTATAACACCCGCAGAAGTGCCGGAAAAGTTCCGAAAGTTAGGTCCGGTGCGGGAACTCCGCCGCTATCCCGCCATCTTGGCTGGCGCCTAGGCCACGCCCCCCCATGTCTCTGCAGTTCTCACTCATCAGAACAGAGCTGGCCATGCCAACTGCTCATTTCCATTCTCAATGCCTCAATGAGAATCTAACACCATGATGAGCTTTAAACTCCAAAACGGTTTGGTACTTGGATAATTTCATCATAATTTCATCATCAAGGTATCATGATAGCTCAGATCAGATATGTGATGGAAATGAAAAAGTCATCTGCAAATAGAATTTCCTTGGACCATCCCTTCTTCAGAATATCTTTCATATATTCTAGTGTACCCCGTGGAATATTTCTTCCGCAATTAGTGATGTCAGCAATTCCCTCCCTCATTTCTTGCAACATCAGTCAGATATAGTGCTTTCTTGATGTTATCTCCTGCCTGATGCCCTAATATAAATCCTACTTGATCAGAATACAGTACACCCACTGGGGCATCAGTCCTTGTTGTTTGGGTGCTAGGATTTTCATTAGCAACTTTACATTGGCGTTTAACAAGGGGATTACACACATAGGAGGCACATTCAAAGGCTTCTTTATTCAGCTCTGGAACTAGTTTCTTGGCATCCTCACTCATCTCTGTCTAGCCTGAGCAGTGCCATTAACGAGCATCATTAGTAGTATAACTAAATTAGGAGGGAAAAACTTGATAGAACATCACCAGAAAGACTCCTGGCACCGGTGCCTATTTCTATTTAGGGCTGTCAGCTGCTGTCTACACCTCTTGTTTTGCTATGGGGCATTCAGTGTCGCCCTGGCCTCTTCTGGCAACCTAGAGAGGCCTATCATTACGAAGCACTCCTGTCTGGCCTGTTCTACTTTATACTCTTCAGCAGTTGTGTATGCTCTCTGAAGCAATGTACTGTCTCAGGCTCGTCTCTCCATACTCTCCCCTACTTATTCATCACTTTTACTACATGACTCTGTCTCTGAAAGGCCCACAGTTTATTACCTCATTAACTCCTTGTACTGTTTCTCACTTCCTAGCATTGGAAATCTTGTTTAGCCATTTGAAAATAGGCTTCGGCCATAGCCAGGGGTTTAAGCTGTACACACAAGGCAATGTCTAGTTTCAACCAGGTTTTCTGTGAACGTGTTGTCCTGTGTATAATCTCTGCCTCGCCAAATTCGTTAATTAGATTGGTCTTCAATGTCCTTTCTTTATTATTGGATCGGATAGTACAATCCATCAACAAAATACAGAATCTACAATTTTGTCATCTGCATAGACTCATGAGTACACATTTAAAAAATCACTGAGAAGTGTTTAAAGAAATCGTAAATACAATTTAAACAAGAAATGAAATTTAAAACAACAAATACTTCTTAAAGATTGGAGGTATCCAAATTCCCTAGTGCTTTTGATCTGGTGAGCCATTCTTCATAGAGAATGTTTGAACCGCATGACACAATTTGCAATTTTGAGTCAATTGTACATATTCTTAGGGCATTTATCCTGCATGATATGCCCATAATCTGACATAACGATGCAACCCATTTAGTCCGAGGTCGATAATAAGCAGCACTAAAAATTAATACATGTTCCTCAGATTCGTCTGTCCTAAGGCATGAAAGATATAATGTGGACGTAGTGACAGAATAGGACCCGGTGGATGTAAAGTTAGATTCTGTCAATCACGATATCTCAACCTCAAATACAAGGATCTCAAAAGTGGCGGATTAATACAATCTTAAAATTCCTCAGGCTTAAAAACAATTCTTACTGCAAAAACACTTGCGATAAATAAAGTGTTAGTGCTACAGAAGATATCCTCTTCCCCATCCTCTTCCCCATAAATTATTCCCAGTACCTGGCCTTCACTCTGACGGCTGCATTTGAACAAATGGTAGATGGATTAAGTCAATATTCCCTTAAAACAAGCTCTAGCAGACACTTCTTGATATAACTTAGCAAAGGGATCCTCGATGACCATGATCGAGTAATAGTATTATGGAGCGCATTCCTAAATTGGCTTAAGCCATCGATAGTCCAAATGTGAATCAAATATGTTATATGCCTCAACCTACAGAGCTCTACAATGGGTTTTAACACAAGTTCTAGTCTGAGAGGAAGCGCATGAGCATTTTGTCCAAGTTTCATTAAGAACCTTATGTATATATTTTCTTTAATCTTTAGATTTCTAACTTTGCAGTGATCCCAAAGTTCATCACCATATAGAGCAGCACTAATTGCTTAAGCTTTGTTCATTTGTATTGCATGGGAGATAGGATAAGAAGAAGTATGTTTAGCAAACATACAGACAGCCGAGGCCCTGTGTTTTATAAGGAGAGAGCTTTTTGTAATTTTTGACATCCATTAATTAGAGTCTGTAACTGTGGCTACCTGTGCAAGTAAGTGCGGTCAGACAGGGTAGGGGCGGGGCGGGGGTGTGGACTTGGAAGTCGACATACGACGGGATATTGAAAATAAAATAAATAAATAAGTAAAACCACTTACCTTGTGCTCGCCGCATCGCCGAGTTGGAATCGGTGCACTGATCTTGGACTTCGGAGATCAGTGCACGGGATTCGGAGTGCAACACTTTCTCCAACTGCAGGCAGGTGCTACATTGGTTTCTTCAGTGGCACAGCAGTGATGTGCCAGAAACGGGTGCAGATGCGTCGCGCTTCTCATAGTTGCGTCTCTTTTCCAGCTCCCGACAGCAGGAACAACCTTCAGAGGCCTAACACCTCAGCAGGCACCTCTTGGAAGGTCAACACTCCCAGCAAGGAAGTTCATGGGAGATGGTTGTGAAGTCTTTATGTCCCTGAGACTTCAGAATAGGAGGCAAGCTCTAATTCAAGCCCTTGGAGATCTTCTTCAAGCAGGATAAACAGCACACAGCAAAGTCTTTATCCTCTCCTTGGCAGAAACAACCACTGCAGGCCAACCCCAGAGAGCACATAGCAAAGGGGCAGTACTTCTCCTTCAGTTTTCCCAGCTCTTCTCATTGTCAGAGGTTCCTCTTCTGTCCAGAAGTATTCTAAAGTTCTGGGGTCTTGGCTCTGATATTTATCTTCCATTTCTCGATGTGTGTTCTCTTGTGGCAGAGAGGCTCTGTGCTCAGTCATAACCAGTTCTGTCGTCTCTGGTCCAGCCTCCCGGCAGGAGGTGGAGACAGCTTTATGTAAGCCAGACCAGGCCCTTTGAGGTGTAAAGAAATCTCCTCCCACTACTCTAAATACAGCCCTGGTTAAGGGTGACTCACATGTAAGAAAAGGGAAGGTTAGGGCCTGGCAAATGGGTGCATTTGCCAGTTCGACATGGCAGTAGAGACTGCGCGCAGACACCGCAGTGGCAGGTCTGAGACTCCTTTGAAGGGATACTTGTGTGGGTGGCACAATCAGTGCTGCAGACCCACTAGCAGCAGTTGACATACAGGCCCTGGGCACACACAGTGCACAGTACTAGGGACTTAGTAGTATGTTAAACAAGCCAATCATGGAAACACCAATCCATATTCACAAGTTATAGATGGAGCACTTGCACTTTGGCACTGATCAGCAGTGGCAAAGTGCGTAAATCATGTAGACCAGAAAAAATGAAGTCCAGCACACAGCAAAAACACAGGCGACAGAGTAAAAAATACAGAGGAAAAACATGCCGGGATACCAGGTCTAATACGTGTCCCCTCCAGCTGAAAAGCGGGGAGAACTACCCACCCTCCTGAGAGTTCTCTTCACTAAGGCAGAAAAATCTGGACAGACCATCAGCGTTGGTGTGTTCTGTACCAGGGCGGTGTTCCACCATAAAATCCGTCCCCTGTAGGGAAATGGACAACCTCAATAGTTTTGGGTTCTCACCTCTAATCTGCATCAACCATCTGAGAAGGCCTGTGGTCGGTCTGAACCCAGAAGTGAGTCCCAAACAAGTAGGGCCTCAGGTTCTTCAGCGCCCAGACCACAGCAAAAGCCCAAGCCAGAATGGTGTCAATCTTAGGTTGTAGGAGAGCCACCTGGCTTGCCCTAAGTACACCACTGATCCCTGCCTGATCAGGCACTTGTTGGCCTTGATCGTGAGGCCTGCCATCTGCAGGGCTTTCAACAATTCCCAGAGGTGGTGCAGATGTTTCTCCCAAGTGGCACTGAGCACTATGATGTCATCCAGGTAGACAGCACTGAATCCCCCTGTCCAGACAACACCTGGTTGACCAACCTCCGAAAGGTGGTAGGGGCATTTTTTAACCAAAAGGGTATCACCTGGAACTGGTAGTGACCCTTTGGGGTTGAAAATGCAGACCTCTCCTTGGCCCCATCAGTTAAGGCAATCTGCCAGTACCCAGACGTTAAGTCAAACGTACTAAGGTACTTGGCAACTCCCAACAGATGTATGAGCTCATCAGCTCTGGGGATGGGTAACTTCCAAAGCTTTGTGGGTTTGCTTGGTGATCTGCACATCTATTGATAAAACTAAGTCTAAATTATGAATTTCAACAGTATACTTTGAGGTGCTCAAATGACGCTGCAATACCGACCCACTAGGGTATTACTTTCCTAGAACTTCAGAGTCTAGAACTACAATTTAACACAATACATCAGAGCACACCCGATCGTTATATCTATAATCTAACAAGAAAGTCCAAAAAAGAACACAGTGGAAATGGTAGCTGCCGGTCATGACCACGGACACAGACAGGAAGACACAGAATGGACGAGACAACGCCTGAATAAGTTCATGTGCTACAAAAGAATGAAGCGGCCCTCAGTAATGCGAGGCAGCACTTGAAAAGGATTCAATATCCCAAAAATACTTATCTATTGCCCGTCATTGGGTGAAACTCCATCCAAAAACTTTTTCTGCAACAAATAATACGGAGGCTATTTTAACAAAGCAGTGTCACGAAATCGGACACGAAAGTTCTCAAACTATAGTCTTGAAAAAGCCCAGGGGGCGAAACGTATGTTGGCTGCTGTTGTTCTTCGTGTTTTGAAAAGTGGAAATAAAAGTTAACAGAAAGACCTGATTCAAGACTTTGCTCAAAATTCAATTGAAAGGAAATCTGATCAGTATAATTGGAACACATTGTGGGGAAACATTTCTACTGTTTTCTTTTTTAGACTTCCTTGTTGGATTATAGATATAACGATTGGGTGTGCTCTGATGTATTGTGTTAAATTGCAGCTCTTAGAATGGGGTGTGCATCAGTCTTCATGACTGAATTGAGCCATTGGTAGTCCACAGAGAACAGGAGATCTGACGTGGCACCGGGTTCGGCAATCATTGGGACCAAGGCCACAGGGCTGGCCCAAGGGCTATTTGAGGGCTCCAACACCCCTACAGCCAACATATTGGAGACTTCCTCCTTGATGCTAGCTCTGACCCTCTACCCCAACCTGTACATTTTGTGTTTTACAGGAGGACTGTTTCCAGTGTCCACATCATGGACACACCACTGAGTGACACCAGGGGTCAGGGAGAACAGAGCAGCAAACTGCCCCAACAGCTGGTGGCAGTCCCTCTAATGTTTAGGGTTTCAGGGAGGAGGAGAGGTTTCACCCTTCACAGAATCACCATGTTCTTTAGCAGGCAGGGGGTCAGGGTGAGGCTCAGTCTCCTCCTCCATTCCATCATCTGTCGCTAGCAGCATGCCCACTTTGGATCTCTCCAAGTGGAGGTTGAAGCGGTTCTTGTGTATGGCCCACAAAGGGTTCCTGGGAGACTGTAAGTCCACCAGACAGGTGGGTTTACTCTTGCGCCCCACCACCTCAAAAGGCCCAGTCCACTTATCTTGAGGTGAACAAGGCTCTACTGGGGCATGACCCACACTTTTTGGCCAGGCTGAAAGAGGGGCATTTTGAACGTATCACTGCTTCATCTTGTCCTGGCTGGCTTACAGATTCACCTTAGTGAGTTGTCTGAAGCACTTAGTCTGGTTCCTGAAGAACATCATGTAGCTATATACATCCTGGGGAAGTTTACTGAGAGCTTTCTCCCAGGCTCTTTTGACCAGGCTCAGAGGTCCTCCTACAGGATACCCATGGAGGAGTTCAAAGGGACTGAGCCCTAAGGACTTCTGCAGAACATCCCTGTAAGCAATCTGCAGGTTTGGTAAGAGAACATCCCACTTAAGCCTCATGGGTTCTGCAAGATCCATAATCGTGCCTTTTAGAGTCCAGTTGAATATCTAAACCAGCCCATTACATTGGAGGTGGTAAGGAGTGGTGAACTTATAGGTAACACCGCACTCCTGCCTAAAGGACTTCATATACTTAGATATGTACCCTGGTCCTGTACCACCTCTCAGGGGAACCCTACATGGTAAAAGATCCCCATCTACGCCTGGCCCACCACGGGGACCGTTGTGGTCCTGAAAGGGATAGACTCATGGTGCTGGGTTGCACGGTCCACCAAGACCAGGATAAACCTGTTGCCCATGGCTGTCTTGGGGTACAGTGGCCCCACAAGATCAATACCCATCCTTTCAAAGGAGGTACTGACTACAGGAAATGGTTGGAAAGAAGCCTTGCACTGCCTTTCACTCTTATCACTTGTCTGGCAAGTTTGGCAAGTCCTACAATTCGTCTCAGAGTCCTCGCACATTTGGGGCAAGAAAAGTGGGTGAAAAGCTTTTTAAAGGTCTTGTCCTGCCCCAAATGCCCTGCCAAAGGCACAACATGAGCCGGACACAGTAGGAAGGCCCTGAAGTGCTGGAGTACCACCAGCACATGGGTTGACCCAGGCTTAGCAACCTTAGGCCCACTATACAGGAGTTCGTTCTCCCACTAAATCCAATGTGACCCAGACTGATCCCCTGCTGCCTGGTTTACAGCATGCCTTCACAAACCAACAAGAGAAGGGCATTGCTGCTGCTCATTGCAGAATTCCTCCCTGGAGGGCCCCCTTCCTGCTGCCAATGGGTCAGCTCAGGCAGGTGCCCAGTTCGGTGACTTATTTCCCTGTAGGCTCCAGGGCACCCCCTCAAGGTCTGCCTCCTCCTGGACCATGGGAACTTCGGGGCCAGCTTCTTCTCTTTCTGGCAGGTGCCTGGGCCACTCTTTTAGGCTCCAGGTTCTCTTGATTGCCAATAATAGCTGCCATTGACCAAGTGGTCACAAACGCCCACTCAGGCAGACCCAACATCTCCAGATGAGACCTGTGTTCTACCTTTTCCCAAGGGGAACTCACCAGGTCATTACCAAGCAGACAGTCAACAGGCATGGCTGGTCTCACAACAACTTTCAAGGTACCTGAGACCCCCCCCACTCAAAGGAAACTTGTGCCACTTTGCAGAGGCACTCTGAGTTGTCAGCTGCAACTACTGGGTAAATTACATTGGGGATCACTTGCTCTTCAGACACTTGCCGACAACTTACAGCTGTCACACTGGCTCCAGTGTCTGTCAGAGCCTGCACCCTGTGGCCATTATTGGTCACCCACTGCCTGTATTTCTTACTGTTTGCAGGCAGGTGGGTCCTTGGGACCATCTCACTGTCCCCTAGCGAGTCAAGGGTCACCTCTGCTGACTCTCACCCTCCCTGAGGACCCACCTCCACCCCCAAGTCAAGGCTATGTTAGTCAACCCACAGGCGGTGCACCAGTGGGTACAGTGGTAGTTTTGGGACTGTAAGAATGCTCTATGAAGTAACCCACCTGATCACAAGCAAAACCCATGCAGGGACCATTCTCTGCAGGCTTACCTGAAGCGACCCATGGTTTTTACTTACCACCAGGGGGCTAGGAACATTTTCCTTGGTTCCCTTGGGAATTTCTTTGGAGATATTTTTGGAACTCCTTATTTTTACCCTTGTCCCCCCATTCTTCTGCTGGGGACCCTGCCCACCCTTGGCTGAGTCTCTCATGTGCCCCTTGGGGACCCTGGAGCTGGCCCAGTGGTATGCCTACACATAAAGCTTCCTGGGGTCAGTCAGCTTACTGTCAATCAAGTGCTGACTTAGCTCTGGAAAACTATTAGCAGAAAAGTGCTCCCATGCCATCAAATCATAGAGCCAATCAAGGAAACACCAATCCATATTCACAATTTATAAAGGAAGCACTTGCACTTTGGTGCTGATCAGCAGTGGCAAATAACCCAAAGCATCTAGACCAGTAAAAACGAAGTCCAGCACACAGCAAAAACACAGGCGGCAGAGGCAAAAAATACAGGGGAAAACCACGCCAAGGATGCCAGTTCTAAGAATGATGTATACCAACATCCACAAATGCTCAGCCCTGATATAGCTCTCGGACTATTTAGTCCACGCCAGTTATGGGGTTAGTGTATGCAAAAGAAACAATTGATTGACAGAATGCTGGACAATGCAAACATTTGCCCCCAGTTACAAGGATCTGGGTTTAATCCATAATTCTTTTGCTCACCACACCACCCCAGTTAGGACCCAGCCATATGCAATCAGTCTTGACCCTGTTCCTTATGGGAACAGTCCAGCCCGAACTATCAAGCCAGGTCTTCCCTGGAAAGGACACAAACATCCTGAGACTGGTTTCAAAAGAACAATGGATTTAAACCAGATCTCTTGACTGGGGGTTAATGTATGATTTATTCAGCATTCCGTTCATCATTTGTTTGCGTAGCACTTTTCACCCTAAGTGGGATGGGTATGCCCAGACATGGGTCCCTTGCTCACTGTGCCACTGGAATCAAGCTAGCCTGGCTGATGAAGGATAATACCCAGAGACCGGTTCCAGGATGTTTGTTTCCGGTCCAGAGAGGACCTGGCTTGGCAGTTTGGTCTGGACCGTTCCCATGAGGCACAGAGTCATGACTGATTTGCATATGGTTGGGCCTAAACTGGGGTGGCATGGTGAGCAAAAGAACAATGGATTTAACCCAGATCTCTTGACTGGGGTGAATGTATGATTTATTCAGCATTCCGTCCATCATTTGTTTGTGTAGCACTTTTCACCCTTATTGGGATGGGTATGCCCAGACACGGGTCCCTTGCTCACTGTGCCACTGGAATCAGGCTAGCCTGGCTGATGAAGGGTAATACCCAGAAACCGGTCCCAGAATGCTTGTTTCCGGTCCAGCGAGGACCTGACTTGGCAGTTTGGTTAGACTGTTTCCATGAGGCACAGGGTCAAGACTGATTTGCATATGGCTGGGCCTAAACTGGGGTGGCATGGTGAGCAAAAGAACAATGGATTTAACCCAGATCTCTTGACTGGGGGTGAATGTGTGATTTATTCAGCATTCCGTCCATCATTTGTTTGTGTAGCACTTTTCACCCTTATTGGGATGGGTATGCCCAGACGTGGGTCTCTTGTTCACTGTGCCACTGGAATCAAGCTAGCCTGTCTAATGAGGGGTAATACCCAGAAACCAGTCCCAGGATGCTTGTTTCCAGTCCAGGGTGGACCTGGCTTGGCAGTTTGGTCTGGACTGTTCCCATGAGGCACAGGGTCAACTCTTATTTGCATATAGCTGGGTCTAAACTGGGGTGGTATGGTGAGCAAAAAAACAATGGATTTAACCCAGATCTCTTGACTGGGGGTGAATGTATGATTTATTCAGCATTCCGTCCATCATTTGTTTGCGTAGCACGGTTATGGGATGAGTAACATCCGGATCTCCGGAGGACAGTAAAGGTACTGAGATGGGCGAGATGCTTTGTTGAAGTAAGTCGGGGGGAGAGGGCTGCACTAAAGAGACTTGACTTATGTTGCCGGTGCATAAGATTATTTATATTCCAGCAACACTTTAGCACAATTATTGGGGGACTCTGTGATAATTAACATTATCCCTATGTAGGACAACAGGCTCTGCCACCCTCTGAGGTTCTATGATGCCAAAGATAAGAGCTATATCAGTAGGCTGACAATGACAACACTGACATTTCGAATTGCACAAATGTTTTTATTATATTAACCCTAGAGTATTGAGAAGGTTGGTGAAAATTGTAAGTCACGAAACATGAGAACCAATATTGCATGCCTTAGAGCGTATGCGACAACTGGCTAGGTTTTTTCCTAGCAAGCTGGTTTTGAAGAAAGCCATTATGACCCAGCAAGCACGTATATGTGGTTGAACCATGTCAATCTAGGATGTGGGAGACCATTATTTTCTCACATCACATACACTTTCACCAATTTCAACTCTACTTAGGGTATGCACGATGAAAACATCCTTAAGGGATGGATCCCCTTGAGGCAGTTTTATCTGACTCACAAATTAAGAATATCCCCAAAAAACCTGCTTTGCCGTAAATCAGGCGCCTCAGTACAACTGTGATGCTCTAGGCGTCATGGGTGGGAACACAGTGATGAAGCATGGCACTAACTAGGTTAGGTGGTGAAGGTTCTTTTGAAAAACCTCATGTTTTTTCTCTTGAGACAGGAGAAAAATGGCATTCTTGACACTGTATATGATTGGCATCAAGCTCATTTTAATTTCATTGTCATGTTTACAAAGGGAAGGAAAGCAAGCTTATCTCAATGTCTCACTCTCTTGTTTTGCTTTGAGTCTTTTAATTACACAGCACCCTGCCCTAAGGACTACATACGGCTACCTTAGGGGTGTCTTATATGTAATAAAAGGAGAGTTTAAGTCCTGGCAAGGGGGTTTTAGTCAACATGGCAGTTTAAAACTGCAATCAGGCTGAAATGGCAGACCTGGGACATATTTTGAAGTGCTACTTAATTAGGTGCGACAATAAGCGCTGCAGGCCCCGTGGTATATTTAATTTATGGCCCTGGGTATACCACTCTACAAGGGGCTTACGAGAAAATTAAATATGCTAATCCGGTGTATGCCAATCAAATCAAATTTAGGGGAGTGAGCACAAGCACTTTAGCACTGGTTAGCAGGGGTAAAGTGCACAGTATCCTATGGCCAACAAGAACGAATTTCAGCGCAAATTGGAGGTAAGTAGGCAAAAAGCCTGAGGTACACCACCCTAAGTCTGACAGGTCTAACATCTTCTTTCATTTATTGCACATGTTTATTTACTTGCTAGTTTTTTGAGTCAACATACAATATTTGTGATGTTATATGGTGCTATATATCTTGAAGGCGTTGTGCAGTTATTGCCACACTGAATGTGTTTTCCATTTGATGTCAGCCCCCTTTTTTTGTTAACTTGTTGTTACTTGGCTCCACGTTTGTTATGAAATCTGCTGCCTTAACTGCACTTTGTGACCATTTCTTGTAAATCTAATGAATAGGCCCATGTGTGATGAGGGACCTACTTCAAGATTCAATAGGTGTAACTTTTAGCCTGCTTAGCTTAGAGCAATATTTGAGCTGGTGTTTGTTTTTCAGTTTGTGGCTGAGGCTTCCTATGGGCTGTTTTTCACTTTTGTAAGTATTTACAGTGGGTTTGCATTGCTCTACCGGTGCCATTGCTTCATTTTTTCCTCTCCACATACACGTTTGAGAAATATCCTCAATTAGTGTGCAACACCCCTTGGAAACTCTCAGATCTTTTTGTAAGTGACTGAGTTGGAAATATGTGTATTTGTATGTAGGGTACATTTTAGGAGTGCACTGTAATTGCTTGTAGAACACACTCACATATTATTCAATGTTATGAAAGAAATTAGATGTTCAAAGTAATGTGAAACAAGCAACATGTTTCCACAAATTTAGCACATTCTAATATAGGGGTTGGTAATTAACGCATACAATTTGTGTTGCAAAATGTAAGCAATGCAATTCATTACATTACAGGCCTCATTAGTGAATGTGACCGAATGATATATTAATTGTGTTAGACTCTCTAGTAGGGTAATGATGTAGAGTGCAAGGCACTTGTTAAAGTGGTTAAAGAAATTATTTGTATTGAATGTTAATGGTTTATGTCATTTCTAACATATACAGCATGGTGAATTCATTCTTTTAGCTCAAGTCGTAGGCCCGAATTTTCAGTGCATGAAATGTCCTTGTTTCTGAAACAAATGTTTTAATTCTTATATTAGTGTGTAGGATGCTTCCGGCCCTTAAAAATGAGTGCCGGTGGCCATCATCTCAATCACTGATAATAATTCTCTGTACATGTTATGTAAAGTTGTATCAAGTCCTCTTGTGTTCCTGACCTTCGCACTGATGTGTAGATAGCTTTTAGATATACATACATAGGAAAGAACGTTGTAATTTCACTCTCTGTGTGTGATAGTTTCACAATGGATAGGCAAGTGAGGCATGGGTAGAATAAAAGGTCATGGAAAACTGGCAGGGAGTGTAAGGAAGATGTGCAACAGGAAGTATCTGGGCCTGCCAGAAGTAGGGCAGGAGTAAGAAATTGTTGGAGTATTGATGGGTTGATGGATTGTGTACATAACAGCTATTACTTGAGCACTTGTTTTACATTTTTGAAGAGGTAGGATCATATGGGTTCTTAGGCTATCAAAGATATAGATGATCCAAGGCTGAAAATGGGAGTTAGGTCATTGGAGGTAATGCTAATATTGCAGTAGAAATCATTTGTTGAGGGATGAGGCAAAAGGTACCATGATGGTGCTATTGCCTGGTGTGCCTTTTGATGTCCTAACTACGACTGCAAAAAATAATTTGCATTGCAATAAAAAAAGATATCCCAGTGTAAATGTTAATCAAAGGTCAATCCAACGATTCTCTTGCTGCAGACAAATAGACTGCACAACGACTTGCATCCTCATCTCTTGAAGATTGTCTCTGCTTGAAATAGCTGCACTTCAAACATGTTTTAAACTCCATCTGGTTCTTCCCTTCTCTACAACATGTATTGTATACCAATGTCCACCACCACCACTGTCTACACCGTGGCACCCCTCTTCAGTTACTGATGCACTTTACTCTTTTTTGCAAATATTATGAACCTTTTAGATGTAGATTTTTATCTCCAGTTTAAAAAACATTGGGGCATATTCACAAGGCAATATAGCCGTGTTAGCAACAGCTTTTAGTCGAAAATGACCATTTTAAAGATCGCGATTTCTGTTAGCGATAATTTTCGCTAATTACATGCAAGGGATGCGTTCTCATGCAAATTCTGCTGTAAACCCAACATCTCCATATTCACAAGGGGATTCCTTAAGTTCAGAGGACCAAAAAAAAGTGTTTCTAACTGCAACTAGAGGCAGTTTTTTAAGACCTGAAAATATCTGGTCTTAAAATGGAGATAACCATTGGGACCTTATTTCTGCATGTTTTGTTGCTGTACCTCGCTGCAAGCAATGTTGCTGCGCTGCCCTGCGACAACTCATAACTATTTTTGCCTTCTGTGATACTAATATATTATATATTTAAAATGTTAACTGATAATCCTATACCTACATGTTTATGTTCCCGTTATAAATATTATTAATGTGCAGGAATGCGCACCATCGATAAGATATTGCACATTCTTGGGCCGCAGTCTTAAAAAGTGTTGCTGCGCTGCGTCAAGACAGCGTTACAACACTTCTCACTATACCCTCCTTGCGACAGCATGGATGCGCTGTATTCACTGGACAGTGCTCCATGACGCAAGTAATGACAGATACGTCAGGAATCCTGACATACCTGTCTGCGCTAAAGTCACACATTACTGCAGTCGTGTCACAACCATGATGCAACTCCATCAATGCATGGGACCAGCCTATCCCTGTGGCACTGCGTCACCCATAGCCTGCCATCAGGCAGGCGGAAGGTACTGACGTAATGCCATTCAAGAGGGGTGCCCGAATGTCGGCACTGTTGGAGATCCATTGGTGGTGGTTGCGCACTGCGGAGTCACCGTTTGGAAGCATTGGTGGAGTGTTGGTGGGGAGGGAGTTGACAAGACAATCTTCAGTGGCCCTGATCCAGCTGCGAGGGTGTGCGATGATGGCGATGGCGTCCGGTGGGCAAGGTGAAGGCGTGATATTACCAATGATGGTTGGTCCTGGAGAGTCCAGTGTTGTGGCTGTTGTTGAAGTTCCCGCTGTCGGAGGTGACATGCTCAACCATGTGTCCTGCTATGTGGCCTATTGCAGTGACTTACTGCTTGCATCTGATGTAGGGGACCTTGCCCAGGAGGTGGTGGTGTCCTGGTCACTTGGGTTGTCCAGGTGGAACTTGAGTCCACCGAGTGGGATGCTGTTGGTGGATAGGAGACCCTGGGGTGCAATGAGGTCTACAATGGTATTGGAGAATGGGGGGGGGCATGGCCCGGGGGGCCTGCACATGAGGGTGCCGCAGAGGATGGAGCGAGCTTAGTCTGAATCTGGGCGTTGAAGTGGTCTATGGTCACCCTTGGGATGTGCTTCTGTTTGCGATGGCAATGCCTACTTTTTGACGGAAGGGGTGCTCCTTGTGGGTGATACTGCAGCCGTCAGTGATGGTGATGGCAATGTCCGGTTCGGGGCAGAGGTTGGTCCTCGCAGGCGACGTGGAGTCCAAGGTTGATGGCGAGTAGGGTGCTGGCGTCGTAGCGGTGGAGTGTCCAAGAGGCATGCTCCTTGGTGCTGTGCACTGTCCAGTGGCAGACGGACACAAACGGCATAGCCTGTGGGTTGCCTTTGGCATGGGAGATGACCATTACAATGCAGGCAGTACATCATTAACAACGCAACTCCGACAACGCAGGTGCCTTTAGATCGTATTTGATTACAACGCATTGTGAGGTCAGTAATGGGCTAATTTTAAAGTGTTTGGGGTGGGTCCGGGTTTTGGAAGTAAAATAAGAATATTAGGGTGTGTTTTTGGGTCAATTATGAAAATTGGGGTGTGTTGTGGGTAAAATATGAAAATTGTGGTGTGTTGTGGGGTAAAATATGAAAATTGGGGTGTTTTGGGTTAAAATATGAAAATGGGAGTGTTTTGTGGTATAAAATATGAAAACTGGGGTGTGTTGTGGTGTAAAATATGAAAATTGGGGTGTGCATTAGGTTAAAAATTGATTCTTGGGTGTATATGGGGGCTCTAAAAGGAGTTCCAAGGTTCACGGTTGAGTTTGGGTTGCAAAGGTTAGTTACGGGTTGCACTCACTGAAGTGGGAATAGTGATATTTATGTCTCCGCTATGCAACATCTACCCTACTGTAACAATGTGCCTAGTATTAGTATGCATTGGAATGGAATCCAATGTTATGGCATGCATTGTAACTATGTATGCGACTTTGGCTCACAAGTGTTAGCCCCGCTGTGCATGGACGCACAGCGGCTACCATCAAGAAGTGTTGGGAGAGGAGCCGGATAGCTGTGAGGTGGTAAATGCCGGAAATAATACTTGGTGGGGCATGGACGCGGGGATGTGTGTGTTAGCGGGTGTTGTAAATATTGTAATGAGGGAAGTCTTACATGGAAGTCGGACCCCGTGCCTTTTGTAGCTCCTGCTCTCCTGCTTCTGCCTCCAGGTACTGGAATTCGGCACCCAGGCTCCCTTCCCTGAGTCAATCACAACGCTGCAATGCGATAATGGTATTGGTAATTGTTAACGGGACAAGGCATGCAGGCAGGGGCTTGAGGGGTGGGCATCTCCATGCAGGCTGTAATGCAGCCTGCGTTGCGCACATGGAAGTGCACATGACTGCTTTGGGCGGCCTGAGTGGGCAGACCAAACAGTTATTTCACACGAGTGGGCATGCAAATCCGCCCATGCCCTGCTCCGTGCTTGGAGCAGTCCTACCCACACTTCCACCCCCTAAGGGTACATTGCATGATTACATCATGAGCCGCCACTGGGGGTGCGACATCTACATGTGATTGAGGCCTAAATCACCCGGCTCTGTGGCTGTGCACAGTTCTGTAAGATTCTTGAATGGAGGCAGCCTCCCTTTGTGGGACCAGAGGTAGAGTGCATACCGGTGACCGAGGCTGAACCTTACTAACGCTTAGGGATTACGCAATCTCTTGAACCCCCCTGGATGTCTTTTGGGGCAGCTTGAGACAAGGGAGAGACAGACAGCTTGAAAGGTACCTGAGGATGCCAGTGCTGACTAAGACAGTTCTGCAGAGATGCCTGGAGAGCTTCATGATGCCTTGATTGGGGGCCTACCCGTATAGTGAGGGACTACCCTTACTGAGCATTGTATGATGGGAAGTGATGTGCAACTGCACGATCTTGATAATTTCACTAAGGGCTCCCCCGACCATGGCTACGCTGACTGTAATCCGAACCTGACGAATCTCTGAACTGTGTCCTTCCACCAGTGAAAGGCCTGCACAGATTTGACTTGGAGGCCTGGGTGCTTCCAACATAGGCTGATTAAGGCTCCCCCCAGAAGCTTTCTCAGGGACTTTCTTGAGTACGACTCAACAGCCCCCTCCTCTGACTGCTGCCTTCAAGAGGGTCCTGGGAATGTCTCACTGGGTACAGTGTATCCCTCTTGGGCAGATAAAGACGGCCTAATCATAAGGTGGGATAATGAGCCACAGCGATACAGAGTCAAGTGGGGGCAAACTGGGCACTCCTTGTGTGCAGTGCCCTGCTGCACTATATCTGTATCAGTGAGTGACTTTTAAGGTTCCACCCTATCGCTGCAGCTTGACTTTTGAGCTGGGAGCTTAAAGTGCAGGCTGCAATATACCCCTAGTGGGACCCCAAAAGGGGGCAAGGTTCATAAACTACCAAAAAAAAGCCTGCACATTGGCTGGACCTGCTGGTCCCCCCGTCAGGCAGTCCACCAAACTGGTGCAGCACCTACTACCCTTTCTCCTGTTGACAGCTTTGGAGACTCGGAGGTATTGTGTAGCACCTCATGAGATCAAGTTTCCCACCTCCCGGATGCCTCTGATAACCATTCTGACCGCAGCCCCAGAGGGACCGCAGGAGGATTTGTTGTTGATAGTTGAGCCCAGACTCCCCTTGCAGTGCTGCATATGGTCTCGCAAACATCCGAGCCAGTGGTTACTGTACTCAGAGGTGCTGAGTCGACCTAGCCTGATGACGAAGACTGCCCTTCTAATGATACTCATACCAGATAATGCCATGGAAACACTCTGAAAGGAAATCTAGACTATTGGGGCGACCCATGCCACTATGGATCACTGACCTCACATTTGAGGTGAAATCACTGAAGCAGGAGGGTGCCACTATGCGCACACATCTGGACAGGGTGGGTCAGTGACTGGATGCGGTGGAAACACACTATGAGCGTCTTTCAGATTGGGGATGTGACATTGAGTTCTTCTGTCATTAAGTAACTGATTTGGAACAAACGGTGAAGAGAGACAGCTTTTGCATCTATGGGATGACAGAGGAAGCGGAGAAAGAGGACATTCTTGGTTAACTAATGTCAATGCTCCATACCTTACATCATCAGAACTCCAGAAAGCCCATAGTGTTCAGTCAATCAAAGTGATTCATTCAAATGTGCCCCGTCTGATCAGAGTATGTGTCCTATGCCACCAAGACACCCTCCTCATATTGCTTGAGACATAGATGGCGTTAGCAGATTGAAGGTCACCACATCTCTTTTTCATCAGATTATTCTGCTACTAACAACATCAGATAGAGAATATTCCTCACCCTCTGCTCCAGACTGAGAAAAGGGAACATTAATTATGGGCTCTTCAAAACCACTCTCATGATTGTGCATATGAGGGCAGGAGAAAACAACTAAATTACTCGACCCCGGAAACCTGGAGTAGTTTCTCAAACACATTGGTTGACCCTATCGTGGACACTGCTCCCTCCGGAACTGAAGTGTCTTCTGCACAGGTAACCCTTATGCTTTGGCGGTTGCCTGGATACCAACCAAGACAGCTGAGGCTGGGAGGTGCTACTCTGTGGCAAGTGTGGGTGAAAATTGTCTGATCATGTGGGCCTGCAACACGGTGTGGAGTCACTGCATTAGGAAAGAGACAGCGACAAATCGAGGTACACACTGAAGCTGAGCCCAGGGTATCATAGAAATAACACAGAGGACTAACCTGGTGTGACACCTGGCTCTCAGGTACTGACTAACTGTGCTTTGGCATGCCATCTCCGCCTCCCTCCGGTGCCGGCGTCTCCTCTGTCTGACCCTGTTTGCACTCAGGTCCCCTCTGCTAAGCACCCATGATAATTTTCCTGATATGGCACGCCTGCATGTCCAAAATTTTCTATCATCACCTGAAGACACATGACTTCATGCCATAAGATCACAAAAGCTGGTAGCCATGTACTGTGGAGGGCGACTCACTGCTACGCCTTCACACAGTTACTGCCCTCAATCAAATGCCTAGCAGCCGCAAGTTGAGATCCCCATGACCTATTCTTACTTCATTTATACTCCCTATACTGCAGGCCTATTGGCAAGGTACGGGTACTGAGTCGATGCTATACAGCACAGGAACAAGCTCTTGACCCAAAGTTTAGTGGTCTATTCCCTGTCCTTGTTTTTCTTTCCCTGACCCAGGCTCAAGGTTCCCCATGTTCCCTCTCCCACAGGCCTCACTCCATTCCCTCCCTTCATCTAGCAAGAATGCATGCATGGCCATGTCTGTTCAATTACACTTTTCCAGTAGCAGCGCTTGTGGTTGGGACCCACTGCAGTGCCTCTGTGGTCCCTGCCTGACATGTAGCTGACATCTGGGCTGTAGCGAAGATAAAGTGACAAGATGTTTGTCATGGGATTCATACACTCTCCACCACAGACAAGATCCACTTTCTTGTACTCTTATGAAGACTTCTGGGGCATATTATCATGGACTTATCGCTGGGAGGGCAAAAGGGACTTTTCTGCTGCAAATGTGCTGATCACTAGTTATCGCCCGCTAACGCCGGATTTCCTCTCATCATCGCGCTCTTGTTAGCGGAAGTCTTCACCGCCATTCCCCGGTACTATCGCCATGTAGCGACGGCTTGGTAATACACCGCTAACATGGTGATAGTTTCCAGGGTTAGACGGCGATAAAAATACTGCCGCTGACAGCCGTAGGCAATAGGTATCGCCATTCCTTGATAATATGCCCCATTTGGGCAATGCAGTCATGTATATTACTATCTTTGGGGCATATTATCAACAAATAGCGATATTTATCGCTAAGTAGGGTTAGAGACAATTTTTTTATCGCTAAGCATCGCCTATTTTTATCGCTTAGGAACCTTGCTATTATCAAGGTTTATCTCCTAAGCGATAAAAATCGGCCGAAATGCATGAATATCGCTGAAAAGTCAGCGATATTCATGCATTATCGAGCTAATGCTCTTAGCCATGTTATCCACCTCCCATTGGCTAACATGGCTAAGAACTGCTCAGGGGCAGGTGTTAGCTTTTGGAGATATTCGCGCTTAGCGATGTTAGCGACTGTTTCCAGTCGCTAACATCTTGGCACGCCCACTTTGCATGTCATTAGTGATAAATATCACTGACATGCAAAGTGGGGCCCAAGATGGTCGCTATCTCCTACTAGCTGTCGCTAACTGGTGTTAGCGACAGCTTGGTAATAGGGAGATAATTTTATCTCCGCTTTCTTGGCTTTTAAAGCCAAAAAAGCGGAGATAAACCCCCTTGATAATATGCCCCTTTGTTTATTATCTGAATATGATATGTGCTCTTCTGTGGCTTCTAACAAAACACATTTTTTTGCACAATTCTGTGAATTTTTAAATGCTATAATGTGTTTTATAACTCACTTGTTGTTTTATTGTCGGTTTTACATATGATGATTGTTCCTTTATGATTATTGTTAATAATCGAATAAAGATGTAATGATGGTGGTGATGAAGTGTCTACTAATGCGAATATGTTCTTATTTATAATAAAATGTGTTTTTATATTTTTATGTTTCTTGCCATTTTACATTTTCTTGGTTCCTGCAAGTAAGTGTAAGATAAAAACAACACGACTACACCCCCAGTGCAGGTCTTAATAATGCATGAAATTATAATTAATAGCAGTGGGGAAAAATGCTCGAAGGCTTCAGTATCCCATGTGGTGTTTCCCACATAGCCGTGCACAACTCACGGGATCATCCTTGCTTCATTTGAATGCATTAGTTCACATCCAAAGTCTCTAGGCTTGTTCCTGTACAATAGACAGTGTGGGTCGTGTGCCCAAATGTACAACTGGAGAATGCGTGCAGATTTGTGTGCAGAGTCCTGGATAAATTAGATATGAAACTGGACAATTGTAAGCCTTCCTATACCAGAGTTATACTTTCTCTCACGGGAAAATATTGTACAATGTGTTCTGTTTCGCTCCTGTTTGCATGAATGTGAAATATGATTTTTCTAAATAGAAAATGTAGATGAATAGATAACGCGCCTTACTCCCTTGTGCTGACAGACGTTGAACGAAGGCAGTCTATTGGACTCTTTGTCACACAAATAACAATTTGCATTACTTCTCTGTGTAATCTATTTTTTTCAGTCAAGAGGACTCGTAGGGGCATATACCAAGGCGGCGCTATAAAATTATCGCCACTTTTGCGGCCGTTTTCGGCCGAAAAGTGGCAATAATTTTATCGCCTTATCAGCAAAGACATGCTATCGCGTGTTTTGCTGGTTTAGCGCCTCTTACAACAACGCCCAGCTTTGCATCTCTAATGAGATGCAAAGTGGGCATTCCGTGCCAAAATAACTGGAGAAATGTCGCTAACCAACATTTCTCCAATTATCAAGCTGCACGCAAACAACCAGAACGTTAAGCAAAAGTAGCGCTAACCACAGTTAGCGCTACTTTCCTAACACCTGCTTGTAACCTGATTTAGCCATGTAATCCAATGGGAGGTGGATTACATGTCTAAGATTACCCTGCCCTATCAGCAAGGTTTCGCTGGTTGCGGTGTGATTATCGCTGGATTTCCAGCAATAAGCACACTGTTTTTCAGCTAACGCATGGATTCATATCCCTTGGGAGATCAGCCTTGCTGATAGCACGCTATCTCAGCGATAGAATCCTGAGTTAGCCAGCGATAATTATCCTTGCGCTAAAAGCGCTGAGAGATAATTATCGCATGACCTTGCTAATATGTCCCATAGTCTTTTGCATTTAAACAAGATAAAAGCAAGTTTGACATAATTATAATGTTAAAAAAAATCAACTGCCTTAAATATTCAGTAAAAATGTGTAATCCCGGAATAATAGTGCCTTTATTTGCAAAGATGTTCTTACTTTTAGCGCTCATAATATTTACATATATGTTTATATTCCACAGCAAAACGTATTTAAATGTAACCATGCGACGAAATAGAAAAAAATCACCCCAAGAGATTCTAGTATGTCCATTTCTCCAAATCTATAAAAGCATTAATTTGATTTAGGCCCTCTTTATAATGTCCGCAACACTCCTACTGTTGTAATACCTCACACAGATATTCTGGTTCTGTGCGATGCGGTAATTCACCTAGTGCTGTATTAATGCACCAACAAGTTTCAGGACCTAGAATCTGGAATAACTAAGGACATTTCTGAACCAATTTCTACATGCTTTCTCCTCCATATTCTGGGCCAGTTTCCCCAATGTCTATTTTGACAGATTCAGTCTGATTTGGGTGAATAAGAAAAATTAGGCGCACTGAAACATAGTATCCAGCTATACTACTATTATAAAGAGAGAACAGAAACCTTTTGGCAAGGTAAACTCGGGAACCACAGCGCCAATCCACACACCCAATACATTGTTGGAATCCTCAGGGTGTGTAGATGGACATAGGCGACATAAAATAAAAATAAAACGTAAATTAAAAAATTTAAATTTAAAAACAAAGTAGTCCCCTAAAACTAGCGCCGGCCGCGACGTAGTGCTGACCGCGACCTAGACGTGCGTGATGACGACAGGCGGGGAGGAGCGGTGACGAGCGGCGAGGAGTGGCGGTGAAGTCCGGAGCGCGGGGAGGAGCGGCAGCTCAGGTAAGGCAAAGGCGAGGCGGGAGGCGGGAGGCTGGAGGCGGGCGGGAGGCGGGAGCCGGGAGGCGGTCTGGGCAATATCGGGGCGGGCGGGGGCCTGGGCGGGAGTGCACAGAAGCCTAAAAGAGGAGTGGCGGAGGAGCGGAGGCTCAGGTAAGGCAAAGGCGAGGCGGGATGCGGGAAGGAGGCAGGCGGGAGGCGGTCTGGGCAATGTCAGGGCGGGCGGGGGCCCGGGCGGGATTGCAAAGAAGCCTAAAATGCTGCCCCCAGCCCCCTTCTGCCCTGGGCAACGCCGGGGTGGGCTGCTAGTAGTAGTATAAATTTGAACAATCAATGCAGTGCTCCAAACAGTAGGGATGTCAACCCGCATCACCAAATGACCATCAATTGAAATAACAACTCTGAGCAAATGCGATTATATAGTCCAAGAGAAAGTAATCCGGCAGTCTTCAGGTTCATCAAATCTTGTCTTTAATTGATTAGCACCTCTAGCACCAGCCAACACGTGTTACGTCTTTGGGTAAGTCACCCTATGACTTCCTCAGGGCTGGAATATTAAATTAACATAGAATTGTCTTAAGGCTATGTCCCGAAATTACTGCTGTCTAAAAAGTCATTTCCCTAGTGCCTTAAAAAAACAACTTGAAATTAGTGCTCCCCACATTGTAAATCATAGGAGAACCCATAAATATAGCGTTAAAATTAATGCTTTCAAAATAGTCCGTTATTAAGCAGAGTGAAAAAAAATATCATTAACAGAACAATTTATGAATCACGTGTTAACAAATAAGTCCATTTTCCTCACCTTCAATCTCCACTACCCTTGTAAATTCCCATAGAAGCCCAGGTTCTGGTGTTAACCTGGGCAGCTATGGGAATTCACAAGGGCATATTATCAAGCCCATTATCGCCACTTTAGCGGCAGTTTCCTGCCGATAAAAGCGGCGATAATGTATCGCCCTTTCTTGATAATATGGCCCTTAGTGAAGTACATCATGAATATTGCCATGTCTGCAATCAACCCTAATCATAAAGCAGTGTTCCAGAATTTGATCATGCTCCGAAGCACTTAAAGTCACCTATAGTCAAAGAGTTACCTGAAAACTCAAAGATCTTTGTTTTGAAGAAAAGAAAGCATAACTCTTGAATTTATTGAATTGTAACTATGGAAAGAAATAGAAAAAAATAATCCCAAGAGATTTTAGTATGTACATTTCTGCAATTCTATATGGGCTCTCTTTATAATGTCCTCAAAACTCCTATCGTGGTAATACTTCACACAGATATTCTGGTACTGTGGGAGGCGGTAATTTACCTGGTGCTGTATTACTGCACCAACAAGTTTCAGGGCCTAGATTCGTGAATAACCGAGGAAGTGTCTGTAATAATTTCTGCATGCTTTCTCCTCCATATTCTGGGCCAGTTTCCCCAATGTGCATTTTGCCAGGTTTATCATGGCAAAATGTGACCGAGAAAGAAAAACTTTCATGTGTTGATCCGGCTCTTCATGTGATCTCCAACTCAGCCAGTAATTTCTGTTAGCAGCTGAGTCATCATTATTTAAGACAGCATAATGAGAGCCTAAATGCACTTATTTACAGCTATATGATATTTCGAAATGCAGTGCATACTACCATTAGTTATGAGTAAGTCATTCTTACATCTGTCATTTATGCAGTGGTGCTTTTTGCAGTGGGGTTCTTATGCCAGCAGTTGTATGGATGATGTAAAAAACAGCCCATGCTAATATTGTGGATGACAAACCACAAGAGCGAATACACATGGACTATCAATTACAGACATTAACAATGTACAGGTGGGATTGCCATTGATATTTTTTTGACATTGTGGTACATAATGATCAAAGACCCACAGCTCTCGGGAACCAAATAAAACGCATATAAAACAACATTCTAGCCTGACAGAAATGTTAACAAATAAAAAAGACAGAACGAGCTCATCAGATGCATTGAAACTATTGCTTCATTAATGTTTATGTCAAGATAAAAAGTCACAATCATATGCATCTCATGAAAGAAAACAAATCTGGTATCTATCAAGCTTACTTAAAAACACGACTTACAAACAGGTGCAACTCACTAGCGTCATGTACCTATAAATGCAGATCAGTAACAGCACACAGCATGCATACAGGTGCTGAGTACTTCCTCGTTCTGTGCCGGATCCCTATTTCTTCAACAAGCCTGCAAAAGAGGAAGAGGAGCAGCAGGCTGCACAGTGACAAAGACAATAACACTTTCCACTGGAGAAGCACAGTCAGGATCTTCCACACTAACATAAATCAACACAACACACGTCCAGGTATTGACTTTGTACCGTTCCAACAAAAGCACAATCAAAGCTATCTTGGGTGTCATTTGCAATGACCTACATCCCAACATCAATATATAGACCACCATACCGCCCTTGGTTAAATGCAAACAGTACAGTATTTTTGGCCAGTTTAGCTACCAAAGCATACAATTGACCAAGAGCACGAATATTATCAACTAAATGCTTTAATGGACCAAGGCGCCCGAAGAAAGAGAAAGGGAAAGAAGTCTACTAAGTCAGCTTCAAAGAGGTCATAGTACCAGGGGGAGAGTTCTCCTGAAAGAGATACCTTGATGCCTGAGGAGGGAACTGCAGCTAAATGAGTCTAGCTAGACCTGCCAGAGCTCCTAGATGATGAGGGACTCTCCAGAGAGGACCCATGCCAAGGGCAAACATTGTGCTCAACTCTTGAAGGCTTTAGGCAGCAAGCTTCAAGGCAATAAGAGGTCATTGTCTGTGGCACCAACAGGGTCTACTAGGAAAATGGGCTTCTGTACACTGAGGCCAGAGAACCCAAACCAGCGGCTGCTAGGAAAGTGATGGCCCCCCAAGTGTACAGAGAGTGTATTTTGACCTTAGCACACGGCATCCCCCAAACAGGACAACTGGGACAAACCTAAACCTGGAACAGGTTAGTTGCCCATTTTTATTGGCTCCATATGTCTGAGAAAATGAAGGAGATTTGTTACTCCTGTGTCACCTATCAGGCCAGTAGCATGATAGGGGCACAACCAAAGGCTCACTTCGTACAAATTCAAGTGGTTGGGACTCCCTTTGAGAGGGTGGGGATTGACATTGTTGGTTCCCTTGATCTTCCAACTGCGTCTGGGAACAGATTCATTCTAGTAGTAGTTGACCATGCCACTAGGCTCCCAGAGGCAAGTCCCCTCAGGACTGTCACTGACCCGGCAGCGGTAAAGGCACTTCTTGGTATCTTCATTAGAGTAGTGTTTCCCAAAGAGATGGACTCGGATAGAGGGACAAATTTCATGTATGCATACCTAAAGGCTTTTTGGATTAATGTGATGTGAGCTACAAGTTCAAAATCCCCTAACACTCCAAGACAAATAGCTTAGTTGAGAGGTTCAACAAAACCATCAAGGGCATAATTATGGGCCTCACTGAAAAAATCAGAAGAGATGGAATGACCTGTTGCCCAGTGTCTTATTTGCCTACAGAGAGGTGCCACCAAAGGGGGTTGGCTTCAGCCCTTTTAAACTTCTGTTTGGCCATCAGGGCCAGACTGGCTACCGGGCATTTTGGCATGCTGCCGAGCTGGGGGCTGATGTCACTGCGTTGGGGGCTAATTTCGTCAACGAAATCAGCCCCCAGCTCGGCAGTATGTCAAAACGCCTGGCAGCCAGTCCTGCCCTGTTGGCCATCCAATAAGTGGCCCTCTACGTTTGGTGAGGGAACGCTTGGAGAAACTTCTCAACGATCCCAAACAAGACGTAGTGGACTGGATGCTAAGCTTGAGTTCACGCATGGCTGAGTACACGAAAGGGCTAACAAACATCTGGAGGTCAGTTAGGAAATCAAGCACTGGTATGACTAAAAGTCAGCATTGTTTGAGTACCAAGCAGGCCAGTTGATGTTGGTCCCAGTGTCCTCCGCGACAAGTGGACTGGGTCCTATCGCATTTTGAAGAAGAACGAGGAAGTCGCCTACTTGGTAGACTAGGCACCCCTAGCAGTCCGCACAGAGTTCTCTGTGTAAATCAGCTAAAGTCACACCAGGATAGAGCTGACATGGCCATGCTCATGGTCGCTGATGGAGGCCAGGAGAAGGAAAGTGACCCCCTGACCTACTGTCAAATAACCCACAAGATAGTTCTGTCGAGGATGCTGTTTTATCAGAATCCCGTACTGTGCAACAGCAGTCTGACTGAAGGCAATTTCTATGTCAGTTTTTATTTTATCTATTTTATTTATTTATTTAGAGGTTTTCTATAGCGCTAGCCAGACCCGAGGATATCGGAGCGCTTAATAACATGATGAAGAGGAGGCAAAATACAGAACAGTGTCAATGATGGCAAATATAGAAGAGTTCAAATTTACATTTCTGCTGAGTGTCAAAGGTGTGTCGAAGAGGTAGAGAGGTCGAGGGATCCGAGACTAAACCATGAGGTAGAGGGGTCAAGAGATAGTCTCAAAGCCTCGAGGAGGCAAGTCTTGTGCTGTAATTTTCTCTTAGGTGCCAACCCAGTGGTTGAGAGTTCGGGGAGAG
Organism: Lissotriton helveticus; assembly: GCF_964261635.1. Lineage (NCBI taxonomy): Eukaryota > Metazoa > Chordata > Amphibia > Caudata > Salamandridae > Lissotriton > Lissotriton helveticus. Next base: position 1,672,736,512 of record NC_136059.1, read on the forward strand.
GGCAAGGGGTAGGTAGTGGTTGAGCGAAGTCTGATGGCTGCCCGGTGGGAGCGCGATGTCAGGTGACTGCCTGGAGGGGGGGAGTGCGTCACGTGATTGCGCTTGGGAAGGCGCGTTGAGGTAAAGGGTTTTTAGGAGGCAGTTCCAGATTTTCTGTGCGTTTCCTGCAAAAGAGCGGGCTGCAGTCTTTTGTTTCCGTGTTTTCAGGGGAATGAGTAAGAAGGAGTTGGAACTCCTGAGGTTTCTTGATTGACTGGCTTTCTTGAGTTTAGAGGCAAGGTATTCCGGTTTCCCTGTGTGCAGGGCTTTGTGTGTGAGGCAGGCCGTTCTGAAGCTGGCTCGCATATCCACTGGGAGCCATTTTAGATCTCTGAGTGCGGGAGATATGTGGTAAAAAGTTTTGATTCCGGAGACCATTCTGGCTGCTGCATCATGAGGGTGGTTTTGAGAGGAGCTAGGTGGGAGCGAGCTGAGCCGGAGAGGATTACGTTCCCATAGTCCAGTCTGGACAACACCAGGTATTGGGTGGCTTGTTTGAGGTCGGAAGGAGGGATGTGGGGTTTGATTTTGTTGAGGAGTTTCAGATTGAGGAAAGCGTTTTTGGCTGGGTTCTTGATGTGATTGTTCATTGATAGTTTGTGATCCAGGGTGATTCCCAGTGATTTGACCGAGGTTGCCAGGATGAGGTTTCCGTTGAGGTCATCGATAGCTTTCAACCAATCAGCGATTTGCGGGTTTTCTTCCTTGTTGGAGATGAGGAGGATCTCAGTTTTTCCTTGATTGAGTTTGAGGTGGTTCGTTGAAAGCCATTCTTGGACTTCTTTGAGAGTATTGTTGAGTCTTCAGATGTCGTTAAAGGAGGAGGTTTCTAAGTAGAATTAGGTGTCATCAGCATAAAGATGAAAAGGGATGTTCGCTTTTTTCAGAATGGCGATAAGGGGTTCCATATATATGTTGAACAGTTGAGGGGAGAGAATGGATCCTTAAGGAACACCTCTGTTCACGGGGAGGAGTTCGGAGGAAAAGGATTTGATTTTAACTCTTTGGGAGCGGTTTTGGAAGAAGGAGGATAACCATTTGAGGACCACTTTGTCTGCACCTACCTGCTCTTTGAGGGCTTTGATGAGAAGACTATGTTCTACGGTGTCAAAGGCTGCTGACAAGTGTAGGAGGATGAGTATACAGCAGTGGTCTGAGTCGAGGGAGTTGAAGATGTCGTCCATGATGTTGAGGATTGCAGTTTCGGTGCTGTAGCCTTTTCTAAAGCCTGATTGGTGCTGTTCTAGCAAATTGTTATTATCAATATGATTGTTCAGTTGACGGAGAATGCATTTTTCTAGGATTTTGGCAAGGAAGAGGAGGTTGGAGACAGGTCTGAAATTATTCAGGTCAATTGAGTCTAAACCAGGTTTCTTCAGAAGTGGAGTGACTTGACCGACTTTAAGGCAGTCTGGTATGGTGCCAGTTTTTAGGGAGCTGTTTACGATCTCGCACCACAGTGGCGCCAGGGTGAGTTTCAGCTCTTTGACCATTTGGGAGGGAATGGGGTCAAGGTTATGGGATGAAGGCTCGGAGGAGGAGATTAAGTTGAGTATCTCAGATTCTGTGATGGGGACGAAGGAAAACCAGGGTGTTGTCAGTCGCCTTCTCGTGGAAGTTTCAATTATTGGGGAGCAGTCTTTGTCGGGGGGATGGAGGTTAGTGTCCAGTGAGAGTTTGATCATGGTGATTTTTTCGTTGAAGAAGTTGGCCAAGTTGTCACATAAGGCTTTAGAAGGCTGGACGAGGGATGTCGCTGGCTTTGACATTTGTTTTTTGATGATGTGAAAGAGTTCTCTTGGTCTGTTTTTGGACTTGTCCAGTGCGGTGCAGAAGAAGTTGGATTTTTCATTATTGATATGTTGTTTGTACTTTCTTCTTGCTGCTCTGAGCTCATCATAATGACTGTAGGAGGGATTCTTTCTCAAGAGACATTCTGAGGTTCTTAGTTGCCTTCTTTCCTCTTTAATGGCCTTGTTAAACCAGGATCTGGAGGGTATGTTCCTGGGTTTTTTCAGTTTCAAGGGGGCAAGTTCATCTAGGATGAAGGACAAGGTAACATTGTAATGGGAAGTGAGTTCTTCCGTTGAGCAGCCTTCCGGGGAGATGGGTAGGAGGGAGTATATTTTCTCTTTTAACTCATCTGTGTTGATCTGCAGTATGTTTCTCGACCATGAGGCGGGACTGAGATGGAGGGAAGAGACAAGATTTGCTGGGGGAGGTGGAATATGATAATGTGATGGTCTGACCAGTCGACCGGAAGGACGTGATCTATAGTGATTGCGTCTTGTTTGGCGAAAATGGCATCAAGGACTGCTCCTTTGTTGTGGGTTTCCTTGGAACAGTGCTGGATGAGGTTGTTGGAATGGAGTAGGTCATTAAGGTTTTGAACTGGACCACTGTTCCTATCATTCCAGTGGAGGTTAAGGTCACCTAGAATGATGTAATTGGTATCTCAGAGAGAGAAGTACGTGATTAGGTCAGATAGGTATTCCGTGAACATGACGGAGTTGCCTGAGGGATGGTACAGGAGGTGGCAGTGCACTAGATCATTGTCGGAGGTTTTGATGTTGGCGGTAAGGCATTCGAAAGAATTGTAGGTGATGATATCGTTTTCAGACACCAATCGGTTTTTGTTGTGGATAATTGGCACGCCTCCGCCTTTTTGGCCTTTTCTATCTTTATTGATGATGGAGAAACCCGGCGGTACGAGCTTATCCAGGATCGGAGGAGAGGAGTCATCGAGCCAGGTCTCGGTGATGAAGACTATGTCAATGTCATGGCTGAAAATAGATTCTGCCAGCTCTGTAGCATGTTTCGTGGCAGACCTGCTGTTAATGGGCAAGCAGTTTGTGTGAAGCGTCTCTATTTTAGGCTCCGTAGGGATGGTGAGGAGGAGGTTCGGAGTCTGAGGGGTTTCCGGACAGAGTGATCAGGTCTGATCCCAGTGGTAACCTGGATTGTGGATTGCAGGTCGTGGGGTGGACGGGTGATGTAAGAGGAGGCTAGCTCGATTGCTTTCTCCAGGGACATGGCTTTCATAGCCCTCATTGGTCTCGAGGCCTGTGAAAAGCGAGGGGGACTGATTCGGGGATGGGGTAGGGAGGCCTAAGGGTGAGTAGTGGGGGGGTAGGGGCTGGAGTCCGGGTTGGGGCGGGGGTTGTGGAGTGAGGCGAGGTTGGTTAGGATAAGATTCAGGCCCTGTAATAAGGTGGAGAGTTGGCTTTCAATGCGGGCAATTCGGCAGTCCGACTCTTCTTGACGGGGGTGGGTTGCAGCTGGGAGTGATCTCTTTGGCGTGGGGGAGCGTTGGCAGAGTAGTGATGGCTTTTCTTGTTAGTGGATGTGTAATGGGGTGTGATGTAGGGTGTGAGGGAACGGGATGGGGAAGTCTCTTTTTCTTTCTAGGGGGTAGAAGACGGGGAAGGAGAGGTTTGGGGAGTGGGTTGCGGACGTCTGGGATTGCATGTGGGTGGTTCCGCACCAGGGGTTGTACTGGAGGACGAGGGAAGGTGGGGGGGAGGGGCATATCAATGGAGGAGGGGGGATAGTTGATGGTCCGAGGATGTGCTCCAGTGGTTATGATAACAGGAGGTGGGGAGGGGGGAGAGTTCAGGATGGGGGATTGGCTTCCTCAAAGGGTGGGGAGCAGAGGGTGGGGGGTAGTGTGTGGGAGCTGTTAGTTAGAAGAGAGGGGAAGAGTCGGTCAAAAGCCTCTAGGTTGGCATTGTTGGCTTGGATCAGGACTGTGCCGTTGGAATAGACGGTCATCGAGGTGATCCCGCAGTGTGGCAGGGGGTGAAGAATGAGAGCTTGCAGCTGTGGGACGTCTTGGTCGATTTGGTGATTTGGCATCTGTCTTTCAGGGTGGAGATCCAATAGGCGAGCCTGATTGTGTGGAATATGAGGTCCATTTTTTTTTGGCCTATGCTGGAGGAGTGATATAAGTCAGCAAAGAGGGGTTCTGGGAATTGCCTTATTAGATTATGTTTGAGGGATTTTTTAGATTTCAGAGAGAGGATGGGTGGGAGGGAGATCGAGAAGGAGTTATGGCCATGTTGTTTTATGTAGGGTGAGGAGAGAGGATTGTGGGACGGTGTCGAGGAGGGAGGCATTCTGATTGTGCTGATCGTGAGGGTTAGTGTAGAGAGAGACTTTAGTGGGGGGCTATTCTGTAGCCAGTGGGGGCGGGCGGCTGGATCCAGTGGAATGGGCTGTTTGCGGTGATTAGGGACAGTTTGCTAAGCTCTTGTCTTTGACACCTTCTCAGACACCATGGTGTATCCATGATATGGACACCGGTGACAGCATCCCTGTCAAAAACAAAATATACAGCCTATCTGATCAAGTCAAAGTGTGCATCAAGGCTGAGGTGAGCAAGCTGCTAGGGGTGATCGAACTCTCTGCCAGTGCCACTGGTCCCCAACCCTCACTCAAAGGGTGGTCAACCAGGGATTAGGTTGTGTGTGGATTACAGGGGTGTAAATGTAGTCACTAAAATGGATGCCCACCTCATCCAAGAGCAGATTAACTTTTTGATAAGCTGGGTGCTGCCAAATTATTGAGTACTTTTGATTTATCACCAGGGTACTGGCAGATTAGGCTCACCCAGGAAGCAAAGGAGAGTTCAGCATTTTCAACCCCACAAGGACACTTTCAACTTAGGGGGTGATTTTTGGTCTGAAAAATGCACCTGTCATGTTCCAAAGGTTGTTGAATAGAGTTCCTTCAGGTCTAGAAACTTTAGTGCAGCATATCTACTGCCTATCTATAGCTGTCTTTAGTTTCACCTGGGAGGATCACCTTGTCAACCTAAGGGACATTTTACAGGCCCTGCAGCAGACAGGCCTAACTATCAAGACCAGTGAGTGCCAGATAGGGCAGAGGTCTGATGTGTACTTGAGCCACCTTGTACTTGCAGTTGGAGGCTAAGTGCAACCTCTCCGACCCAAGATCCAGAACATTGTGGAGTGGGAGGGTCACAAAAATCCAGACCCAAGTCAGGGCTTTCCTCAGCTTGACTGGGTACTACAGGAGGTTTGTGATGGGGTATGGGATAATGGTGGCCCCACCATTGAACCTAACTTCCAAAAGCAGCCTAAGAAGGTCATCTGAAGCACAGGATACAAAAAGGCCATGACACTCTGAAAGAGGCTATGTGCTCAGCACCTGCCCTGAAGGCACCATTCTATGGAAAGGAGTTCATTGTACAAACCAATGCACCTGAACATACGATTGGGGCAGTGTTGTCAAAAACAAGTGATGAGGTCCAGGATCAACAAGCTGCCTCTATCAGCAGGCAACTCCAGCCTAGAAAGCAGTGTTAGAGTTCCATTTCGAGGGAAACCTTTGCTGTGGTTTGGTCCCTAGAGAAACTGAGACTTTATTTGTTTGGTACTCGCTTCAAGGTCCAAACCAAACACAGGCATCCCAAATGGCTGATGCAGATGAGTGGAGAGAACCTCAAATTGTTGAGGTAGTCTATTTCTCTAAAGGGTATGGTTAGTAAAACACAGACCAGGGACTGACCATGCCAATATAGATGGCCTTTGCAGGTTTTTCCACTTAGACAATAAGAACCATCAGGGGATAAGTTAGCTGCTTATTACCTTTCATCTAGGGGTGTTATGTAGGAAAGGACCCTTTGTGTATGCTCACCCTCCCACCTTTTGCTCCAGTGCTTATAGTTAGGGTTCGGAAAGTGACTCCAGTGCCAGAGCTCTGGCACGAAAACCAACAAATTTGAATTGGCAGCCCCAATTTATAAGGACGCTAACCCCCTTATAAGACATCAGTATATGGTACCAGTGGCACCCAGGGCATGGGTGTTAAAGGGGTCACCAGGGCCTGAAGCACTGTTTGTGCCACCCTGAGTAACCCAGGTAAACTGATGCGAGCAGTCCTGCCATTACAGACTACAGGAGCAATACAAACTGCTTGGACTTGAATTTGCCCTCATCATGTGTGGAAAAGTCAATGCACTATTTTTAATATGTGCCAGTCACCCCTAGGGAAGGCCTCCTGAGCCCAGGAGGCAGGGTGTATTATGTTAAAGGTGTGGACATATAAGTGCAAACTTATATGCCCCTGTAGTGGCCTTTTCCATTAAAGACTACTATAAGTGATCCTCAGTTCATAGGATAACATAAGGTGGTACCTGGGCAAACTTGAGATTGCCAGCTCCATTATTGTACCACCAAAATATGTCATGTTTGGTATCAAACAACATGCCTCATCACCCCTGACACGAGACTCATGCTTAGGACGGTGTGGCATGCACCCAGGTGGCTACCTTAGAGGTTGTCCATCTGTTTGTGTAAGCTTTTCCTGTGCTCTGGGTGCCAGGAGGTGTGAACTCTTCCAGGAGTCATGGAGTCAGAAACAATGGCCTGGATGAGAGATAGGTCACATCAAGGTGGTGAGATTCAAAGCCCTCCCCACCTGTGATATGCAACCAGGCTGCCTCCCAAAGGAGGAAACAGCCCTTCCCTTGCCCCAGGCACATTGCATATATGAAGGCAGGAACATTAGGTATTCAGAAGGTGCACATCCCCAGAAGGCTAGCCACACCTCTAGGCTAGGCTACCTGGTCTGTACTGATATGGAGAGTTTCTGCCATTTTTAAAAGTGACAGAATAGAGTATTATGGGTAGGAAAGGTGACACACCAGTTCAAGGGTGGATTAGGATTAGTGTCTTGGGCTATTAGCCAATTGGCCACTTGTACCCACACCACTAATGCCTCTAATCTAGGATTTAAGGGGGCACCCCTGGCCCCAGAACCTCAGTTCTTATCTAACTTTCAACAAAGGACACAGAAGAGACCCAAGTCTGAGATAACAGGAGCTGTACAAACCATAGGCATGATACCCTGCACCTGTGGCGACATTCCTAGAACTTCCTGACTACGACTTGTACCGGACCAAAGACGGGTTGCCCCAGACAGTGGGATCCCTTGGAGAGCCACAGTCAACTCCTGGCTCCTTTGGACTAGTGTAACTAGTCTCCTGCACACCCCAGGTAAAAACAATGTACCAGAATCAAAGGCCATTGGATCCTCCAAGGAATCGAATACAGTCATTTTTAGGTGGCCACTGTTTTTCCCAGGACCTCCAGATGTCAAAATATTTTCTTGCTGACCTTACAGCTGCCGAGGCTTGCTTGTGGCCAGTCCAGGAACCACCACATTTACTCAATGCTGCAACTCGAGGGAACCCCACAACAACTCCATCCAATGCCAGCTTAGGCCCGTAGTTGAATTTTTGCATACATTTCCTCACTAGCACCGTGTAAGCAGTAAAATCAGCTATCCTGTAGCTTTTGCTTTAGAATTTAAAGGCTATCCCTTACTTCAGAACTTCAGCACTGATCTGCGACTTGTCCTGAACTAAACCTCAGTTCCACCAGACAGAGGGACCCCTGTGAGAGCCAAACGCATCACCATACTCCCCATGACTAGTAGAACTAGCCCCCTGCAACCACAAGTAAAATACACGTAGCAGGTGTAATCAAAGAACAGCTGGCAATCGGGCCCTAAGAGGGATCACCCAGAAGTATATGGTTCAGTGCCTTGTGGGAAATGTAGTACTGACTTTCACAACATTTCAGGCGGCTATCATGTTCCCCCGGACCTTCGGACATCAAAATACATTTTTGCTGTGCTTACCGTTGCCAAGGTTTGTTGGTCGGCAGTTCAGCAACCATTCCAGTTACTTGATGCACCACCTCGAGAGAACTCTGTAAAACCTTCATCTACTGTCAGCAGTGGCTTTTTGCTGTCAATTGTTTGTACCCTGTTCCCTGTAAGCAATGTGTAAGCGGTCAGCTCTCCCATGGCTATGGCTTTAGCACCAAGGACAGTCAGAACAACTCTGCACCTGGTCTTCTTGAGCCAGGTACAACTGAACTGGTTGTCATGGCTTAGTCCTGGGACCCACTTCAACTTTACCCTCTTTGGGTTCCACACAAATCAATCTGGAAGTGATCGATTGTCACTAGTGCTTTTTCCTATTGACAGCAATGCTAAAGTTGTCCAGTGTTGATTTGCAGTGATTTATTATTGCTTCTAAAATCCATAACTCCGGTTGTATTTATCTGATTATCTTCATTTTGGTGTCTAAATGTATATAAAAGTCTCCTTTAATATATATGTTATATTATAATATATGTAATGTATTATAATATATTAGTATATATTATATAAATTGGTGTTGGATTTCTTTCGAGTCATGTCAATTACTTATCATCCATGTTGGTACTCTGAAATGCTTAGCACGTGTTCCTATTGTAAATCCTGACTAGTCTTTGTCACTCTACCAGCAAGGTATTTATTTTTGTGGATCCACAGACCATCATTGGTTTATTATGAGAGAATTGCATTGTGAAGCCTAACCAGCATCACTACGTAATATTCCATCTTCCGACACTGAGCTCCTCCAGTCTACCCTCAAAGCACCATTAGCTTCCATGATACACCCCCTGCTTCCCCAGCACAGGCCACGTGCACAGTGGTTTCTCTTCCCTCCAACCCCTTCCCCGCTTTAAATGCACTGCCTGTGTATGCCACGGGTTCATCCAGTGTGTACACCAGGTCCCCAGCTCTCACCGCTTGGCATTGGTTTCGTCCGCAGTTGCCCTATTATCTTCCTTTATTTTTATATATTTAAAAAAATGTATCTTCAGGTTGTGTTTTCACTTCAGTCTACATCACTAACATCATCTTATTTAACAAAAACATATATATGCAGCAGTCTCTACTTCCTCTCAGCCACAAGTGAATTTAACCAGTAGGGCTGAATCAACAACATCGCTTTCTGATTACAGCTCTGTAGTTGACAGTGGGTCCGATAATGATCAAGCAGGTCCCAGTGGTGATTTGGGGTTTCGCCGATATACCCTGGCCCAGGAAGTAGATTGTATGAGGCGGGACCGTCTCGATACATTAAGACCCAGGGTATCAAAACCCGGAGGTTCCAAAACTACAAACGCCACCAACAGAGGAAACAGTGTGCGGGGAAAAAACAAGAAAACCAACATCTATTGGAAACGCAAGCAAACACCACAATAATGGATGCAACTGATAAGATGTCCGTAGTGAACTTGTCTGGAATTGAGCTCAACGCAGCAGAAATGCAAATCCTATCCCAGGGGTTGTCATATAGCCCCGCAAGAAACTTTCGGTATGCACAAACAAGAGTGGATGTGTTTCAATATGTCCGAAAGATGAAACTGAAAAAATTCTTTGCTTCTAAACAATCAAAAGAGAGAACACCAGGGGAAACAGCCGCCTTAGTGGGTAGCCCTGGTATCCTAACAGCAGGGGATATGGATCTAAGAATGGACTTAGTTGGCTTGCAGAGTGAAAGCACTCAATTATCAACAAGTGATATGAACCAGGCAACATCAGGTGCTGGGCTCACGGACTTCAAAGCAAAATCGACTTTTTGCCCGGTAATGGTTAAAGACAACATAGACTATTACCATGATCTGGTAACAGCGGACATCAAAAAATTGCAGCATAAGGTGGCACGAAGTAAATACAAATATTCCAAGCATGATCAACTATACCATGATTTGATTAAAAAGTTACAAGCAAATAAATCTGTGATTATTCGCCAGGCTGATAAAGGTGGGAATGTTATTATATGGCCTAGGGACAAGTATATGGAAGAGGCATGGCGTCATTTAAATGACAAAGACTGTTATAAAAGGGTGGATGTGGCAACGGTAAAGGCATTTTGGAATAGCTTTTACATAAAATTGGTGGCCTGGAAAGGATTGGGTTTGCTGAGCGTAGAGGAGTTCAAATTTTTGAAGAATGACCATCCGGTGATTCTGACAAAATTATTACATCAGCCATGAAGCGTACAGAGGCCCTACCCAGAGATGAAGCACTAATCACTAAAGCCATGAAACAAATAGTTCACCCAGTGTCTGAACCTAATTCCATCAGGTTAATTGTAACATACAACAGACAACATCAGGCGATCAGAAGAATCATGTGTAAACATTGGGCACTCATTCAGAATGACCCTATTTTACAAATGGGATCATTGAACTCACCCACTATCACGTATAGGAAAGCAGGACCTATGCAAAATAGCCTGGTGAGCAGTAGTCCAGAGGTCTTGGCTAAGACCGACTGGCTCAGCTCCCAGACGGGTTTTGTTAAATGCATGACCTGCAAAGCGTGTAAACATGGGGTCAACAAGAGATCTTACACCTCTCCTTTCTTTGAGAAACAGATTCCTATCTCCAAATACTTAACATGCAAGACTGAGTTTGCCATTTACGTGTTGGTGTGCCCTTGTGCACTCAGATATGTTGGAAGTACTAAACTTCCAGTTCACAAGAGGGTGCTTCAGCACATGAGGGCCATCACTAATTGTGATGAGGCATATCCTGTCGCCAGGCATTTTAATGACTGTCACAAAAGAGATTTGGATTTGTTACAATTTTATGTAATTGATGCAGTCATGCCCCTGAGAAGAGGTGGCGATAGAGAAGGAATCCTCCGCAAGTTAGAAACTTATTACATCTTAAACCTGGATAGCAAACATCCAACCGGTCTTAACGCAGGGGAGGATTTCTATACATGCTTATAATCATTCAATATATTTAAAAATTTTTGATCCCTCTTGATTGACATCGTATTATGGGATTTGGCATACATATAGGAAAAATGAGTCTGATTTAAAATATCTGGTTTTTTAATTTTATGATGAAATTAGCTTTTAAAGTATAAAATTTTTTTCTTTTTAGCACAAATAATCTTTTTAGGATATGTGGTTTTTGTTTAATGGTTTTGGACAGTAACTGCATATTTTGCAAATTTTTGGTTTGCATAGCTTCAATTGCACTTTTTTGCACATTTGCACATTGCTATAGATAAACTCAATTCGTTATTACTGGTGAACTGCTAATTGACATAAACAGCAGCAGTCGTGCCTATTAATGTTATATTATGGACTGACTATTGAGTGGTATAAAGTATATTGTATTTTTTAGTAATTGTATTTTACAACTATGTCCATATACAACTAAAACAGGCATGTAGTCTTACATGACAGAAGGATAAAAATTGGTTTTAATGGCTATTTTACCGGCAATTTTGATGATTTTTTTTATCTAATCCTGTTTTTACTCATGATTATATTTTATCATTTGTAAAAGGGCTATAGATTTTAAACAGTATTCGTTTTTTTATTGTAAACGACTAGCTGCTAAATATTTCTTTCTTTTATGTCTATGATAATGATCACCATAGCAGCGTGCACTGCCACTTTAAATTGTTTGTAATCACTCCATAGCGTGTCATGTGATCAAGAGCCAAGGGGGCCCGAAACACGTCATGGCGGAGGTGCGGGTAATTTGCACAAATAAATATTATTGCACCTTGAAGACTTGGGTCCACTATCGTCTTTTTAAAGCGTAAGGTAGCGACTTTCTGTTTAATATATATATATATATATATATATATATATATATATATATATATATATATATATATATATATATATATATATATATTACCTACTGGCGGTCGCCAGTAGGTAGTTATAGTTAGGATTTTTTTCCATAGGGAAATCGCAACATTCTATTGGGAATAACTTTGGCGCCGGTTGAGGAATCTGCCTGAAATTTTCCTCAACTTTGCATCGCGGCGCTCCGGTCCTTCCCTAAAAGTTTGGGGGGGATCCGTCAAGCGGGGGCCGAGATAAAAGGGGGGTCCCAAAACGTGTTTTCCCCAGGTTAACTTCCATAGGGCGGTCAGACTCACTTTTAGCTCGAACGGCTGAATGGATTTTCACCAAACTTGGTAAAATTGTAGGGACTGGTAGCCCGATGTGCCTTTGCTATGTCTCAAGATATGTGCTCCAGAGGATTTTGAGTGATTTGGGTTTAAAAATATATATATATCTATAGTCGCGCCCGGTACGCGCTCCGGGGAGCGCTCCGGGCGTGCCACGCGACTTGCGCATGGAAAGCTGATTGACTCTCGGGTGTCTGTAAACATTCCAAACAGTCCGGAGCGGCCGCCATCTTGTGTCTCGGTAGGATCGAGACACAAGAGGTGGCAAAAACAAAGGGGGAAATAACCAAAAGGGGGCAGGGTAGACCCCCCCTGGCCCCCTAGGTTTGATGTGGGGGCCATAAAAGGGTCCCGCGGGTGAAAAAAAAAGAAATCGATTTTCGCGGGGGGAGCGCCCGGTACGCACACCGGGGAGCGTACCAGGGAGCGTACTTTGGTGAAAAATAGTGAAAATAATAGTGTAAAATAATCATTTTGAGTGATTACAGGTAGGGTAGCTCTGAAAAGAGCTTTTGGGTTCTGTGGCTGTTTTAGGTACCTACAAGTACGTCCCACACACACCCACATGCACACAACCCCACACTCCCACACCCACACACTCCCCACACACACCTCACACACGCACACCTCCACCCACATCCAAACACCCCACACCCCCACACCGACACCTTACACATCCACAACCACACCCACACATCCCACACACCCACACTCACACACACACACCTCACCCCCCCAACACACACACACACGCACACACAGATACCTCACAGACACACCCTACACATCCCACACACACACCTCCCCCCCCCCACACACACACACACACACCTCACAGACACACCCACACATCCCACACATACACACACTTCCTACACACATACCCCCCACACCCACACACACCCCACACACACCTCACACACCCACACCCCCACCTACACCCAAACACCCCACACACCCACACACATACCTTACACACCCACATCCCCACCCACACCCACAAACCCCACACACCTACACACACCTATACACCTCACCCCCCCCAGACACACACACACATACAAACACCTCACAGACACACCCCACACATCCCCCACACACACCTCCCCCCCCACACATGGGGAAAACTCAGTGAAACACTAAAATAATAATTTAAAGTGATTAGAGATAGGGTAGCTCTGAATAGAGTTGTTGTGTTGTGTGGTTGATTTAAGTACCAACATGTAGGTACCAATGCTGAGTCTTAAATTTAATGTACACCGTTTCCTCTGTAGATATCTTGCATGTTGTTACAGAAGGTATTGTGGTATATGGAATCCATATCATAGTCTGTCAGGAAAGCAGAAAGAACATGGAGGCAGGAGATGAAAAAGAGATGTCAAATACACATTGGAGATAATATAGTGGGAGAAAGGAAGTAACTATGAGCAAAATTACTATGTAACATAAAAAAGTTGCACAGTATACTATAATTCTGAATTTACATTATAATCAATTTGGTACTAGTTTATGAATTACATATAAAAAGGAATAATGTCTCGAACAATTTTTGATTATTAAATATAAATTTATTTTTCTGATTCTTTTTCCAAATTTAACAGAACTTCTAACAACACATTGTCGGAAATGTCCTCATTTTCAATCAGCGAATCTACTGCTTCTACACATTGAACTAATTCATAGTCCTGTGATTCATCCATGAAATCTAAGTCTTTATTATCTTAAAAAAAAAAATCAGCGTTGTTTTCCAGAACAATTTTGAAGGAAATATTCTGCTCTCCTTCCATTTTCTTGCTGTAATTTGCATAAAAAATAAATATATCAGTAGAGATAGGGCACTGTTGGGTTTAAGTTCAGACAGGTAGTTTTGATTTTTTAACAGTGAAGTTATCTTTGGGCAGTGTATGGTATCAGGCTGGAAGTACAAATATAAAATAGTGTATATCATAAAGCCTAAGTAAATTCATAATTATACAAGACAAGCCTAACTCCATCCATAACTATAAAAGAGAATCCTATCTCAATCTATAACTATTACAGAGGGATAGTATATAACTATCAGAAAATGTTTTCCAAATTAACTTAAAGTGCACAACATACTTCAGTTTTCAAAATAACATCTTACCTTTGAAAAAGAAGTTTAAGTTCTCAGTGAAAATCCTACTGAAATGTACTTTAGGAAGTAGTAGTCAAAATGGCTGTGTTTCCCTCTCTTTATTTATATATATTCATGTACATAACCAATCAAATGTCATGAAATAATAGTAGAAAATGAAAGTAACATTTTAATTGGATGTAAATTCTAACACTTCAGATGTGTTTTTGTCAAGTAATTCACCTCAGGATATTTAGAGAGGGCTACAGGCCAAATGGCTCAATGGAATTCCACCAAATTTGGGAAAATGGTAGGGACTGGTATGTAGTATGGCCTATTCTATATTTGGTGAAAGTGTCTCCAGTGGTTTCTATGTAAATTAACTTCTAAAAATTTTGGGAGCGCTTACCAGTGCGCGCCCCGGTACGCGCACCGGCAGCGATACGGGAATCCTCCATTTTGTGTTTCGGTAGATTTGAGACAGAAAATGGAGAAGAAACAACGTTGGGAATGGGTATAAGGGGGCATGGTAGGCACTCCCTGACACTAGGTTTTCTGAGGGGGTCTTAGGAGGCCCATATAGGTGAAAAAAATATATATATTTTTCGCGGGGGGAGCGCCCTGTACGCGCACCGGGAAGCGTACCGGGGAGCGTACTTTGGTGAAAATAGTGAAAAAAGTTAGAAAAAGATAGTCATTTGGAGTGATCAGAGGTAGGGTAGCCCTGAAAAGAGCTTTTGGGTTCTGTGGCTGATTTAGGTACCTACAAGTAGGTACCAATGCACAGTCTTAAATTCAGGAGGAATATTCTATTCCCCTCATCTGAGAAGTGCACACCATCTGCTCTGTAGATATCTTGCATGTTGTAACGCAAGTTGTTGTTGTATATTGAACCCATTCCATAGTCTCTCATGTAAGCAGAAACAGATTTATTCACATGTTTCCGTGCTTTCTGAAATTGTGGACACAATTGGTTGGACCAGTTCCATTTCTGTCTTTGGCATATATTAGAATATACCATGGCAGTTTGTGGAAAAATTGTCATCAATTGCCCAAAGGTGTCCTTTAAAAGCATCTCCAGACCTACCCCAGTCAAAGTGCCTAGGTCATTTCTACCACAGTGCAAAATTATGAGGTCAGGGTGTGGCAGATGGTAAAAGGTTTTCACCAATGGTATCAATTGATGACATCTCAATCCTCTTTGGCCAATCCATTTTATGTGCACATTTGGTAAATCAAGGTTGTGAAAATGTCTGGTAGCTGCATACCTTTGAGCCCAGTGAATGTAGCTATGTCCAATATTCCAGACAGAGTACATGGTGAGAGGAGGTTCTGGTGCAGTCAGATGAAGTGTAGGAATAAAATGGCAGCTGGAACAGTAGGAGTTTGCAAAAAAAATGTAGAGTTTCAGTGCTCTTGACTCACAAGCAATGATTGGTGGATTCAGATAGTTGAAAACTGAAAGTTAGGGTGCATGGTTCTGTTATGTGAAAGAAGTAATTTGAATGGTTAAGAAAAAGTCATTTAAAGAAAGATTGCAGTGGATAAGCTGGTGTATTGAGAGGTCAAACATGCTTGCTGATTTCATTTGCAACATTGTAGAATAAACTTTTAACCCTGGGAGCTCAGTGAGGAGGGAGTTGCTATGGTAACAGGTAGAAAGGGCTGAGGGGGGGAAGGGTGTTGATTTGAAAATAGAGAGGGAAGAGTTTTGATTGGTTACCATGAGGAATATGTGTGTAGAATTAAAGGTTTGCTGTGCCATTAATGGTTGCAGTGCCTGGAGAACATACCTTTTGCTCTGCTAAAGAAATATTGGTGTGTGTATCTGACACTGTTCTGAATCTCCTAAAGCATTTGTAAAGGTGAGTTATGATTCATTTAGATAGAGAGTTCAGATTAAGAAGCACATTGATTTTCTTTGCTTTTGGTTTTAGTGATGCTTTTTGAAAATGCATGGTTTCTATATTTGTAAAATAGAGGATTTGTATTTTGTGAAATAGTGATGTTTCAGTAGTGAAGTTGAATGGTTGTACATAGGACTTGCACTCTGTATCTAAAATGTTATTTTAAAAATCAATTTTAGGGTAAATCAATGGGTTTCAGTAGTGAAAATGAATGCTTGTACATGGGACCTGTGTTCTGTTCCTAAAATGGGAATTGAAAAACAATTTTAGTGCAAATCAATGGGTTTCAGTAGTGAAAATGAATGCTTGTATATAGGATATGTGCTGTGTTTCTAAAATGTTAATTGAAAAACGATTTTAGTGCAAAACAATGGGTTTTAGTAGTGAAAATGAATGCTTGTAAATAGGATCTGTGCTCTGTTCATAAAATATTAAATAAAAAAACGATTTTAGGGCAAATTAATGGCTTTCAGTAGTGAAAATAAATGCTTGTACATAGGACCTGTGTTCTGTTCCTAAAATGGTAATTGAAAAACGATTTTAATGCAAATCCATGGCTTTAACATTTTTAAGAAGGAATAAATAGTGTGTGCATAATTATATAAAAATATTTGAATCTTTTACAAACATGTTATCTGTTTTACCTCAGATTGGGAAGCAGACTGAGTTTCTTTGTTGTTGGTTTGTTTCATTTTTGGGGTAATGCTTGGTAGGAATGTTTGCAAGAGATAGGAAATGTATTTTGCAAAATAGTGACTTTTCAGTACTGAAATGGAATGATTGTACATAGGACCTGCACTGTGTTTCTAAAATGTTATTGAAAAATTGATTTTGGGGCAAATTAATAGCTTTTACATTTTTGAGAAAGAATAAAAAGTGTGTGCATGATTAAATAAAATAATTTGAAGCTTTCACAATCATGTCACCTGTGTTACCTCAGATTAGGAAGCACACTGAGAGCCTTATTTATGAAAACAGCAATGCGTCACTTTTAACTGTGCACTCCTTGTGACACCAATGATGCATTATATTTAATGTATGATGCATCATGTTTGTAGGACTTACAGATAAGTCAGTATTTCTGATGTATCTGTAAGCGCAAAAGTGACGAATTACTGGAGTGTGTCACAAAAATGACGCAACTCCAGCAATGCATCCTTTCACATGGGGAAAGCCCCATGTGAAAGCGTTTGCCCCAGTCTTACGCCTGCTGTGAGGCAGGTGCAAGATTTCTACGTAACAGTGTCCTAAAAGTGACGCAGTGAAATCTCATAGATTTCACTGCGTCACTATTACGAGGCTTTCTGCGGAGAAATGACCCCTCTGTGTACATTACACCTGACAGAGGTATAATGTGGTGCAGAGGTTTAAAAAGTGACGCATCTACCTATATGCGTCACTTTTTAAATGTGGCGGAACAAGGCACATGTTTTATGCCGCCGATGCATCACAAAAAGTGACGCATCAGCAGTGGAAAACTGATGCAGGGCTTTATAAATGAGGCTCATCTTTTTTTTGCAGACTACTCCAGTTTAGTCCTGTCCACTGCACTCTTGGACAGAAGCCTCACCGTTTGTGCTCCCCTGGACAGGCTTCATCACATTAGCACTCCTGCTTAGGCCTCATAATCTTTTTTTAGAATAACATTTGAAAAACAGAGAAAAGGTCATATGTATAAGCTTTTCATTACACTACTGAAACATTTTTGGGACAAATTAATGTCTTTTACATTTTTGAGAAAGAATAAATAGTGTGTGCATGATTACATAAAAAAATTTGACCTTTTCACAATCATGTCACCTGTGTTACCTCAGATTAGGAAGTAGATTGTGCAGATGAGGTGAGGCATGTCCAGAGGGACAGAGGAGGTGAGGTCTGTGTTCAAGACTGTAGTGGGAGAGAGGCCCTTCCTGGGGAGTATAGGTGGTGAGGCCTGTGTTTAAGAGTGCAGTGGACTAGACTTTATGAAGCCTATCCCCCACTGCACTCCTAAACACAGGTCTCACCTTCTTTGTACCCGTGGACAGACCTCTCTTCCACTACACTCTTCAATACAGACCTCACCTCTCCTGCACCCCTAGACAATCCTTACCTTATCTGCAACCCTGAATAGACTTCAACCAACTAATCTGTATCCTTAGACAGGCCTGAGCTTATTTACACCCTTGGACATGCGTCACCTCATGTGCACCCAGTTACCATCATTTATACTCAATACATTGAGGCCTGTCCAGAGGACACATAGGAGGTAAGGCTTGTCCAAGGGTGAGAGGAGGTTAGTCCTCTCCACTGTACTCATGGACACTGAATGCTTGTACATAGGACCTGCAGTGTGTGTCTAAAATGTTATTTAAAAAACGATTTTGGTGCAGATTTTTGAGAAGGAATAAATAATGTCTGCATGATTAAATACATATATTTCATCCTTTCACTATAATGTCACCTGTGTTACTTCAGATTAGGAATTAGATTGTGTAGATGAGGTGAGGCATGTCCAGAGGGACAGAGGAGGTGAGGCCTATGTTCAAGACTGTAGTGGGAGAGAGGTCTTACCTGGGAAGCATAGGTGGTGAAACCTGTGTATAAGAGTGCAGTGGACTAGACTTCATGAAGCCTATCCCCAACTGCACTCTTAGACACAGGTCTCATCTTCTTTGTACCTGTGGACAGAGTTGTCTTCCACTACACTCTTCAATACAGCCCTCACCTCTTCTGCACCCCTGGAGAATCCTCACCTGATCTGTAACCCTGAATAGACTGTTTGCTTTTTGTCATTGCTTTGTTGTTTGGTAATAGTGGTCTATAATGTGCTATTTTTTTCTTTAACACAGATTGAAATCAAGATTTCAAGAGTAAGGAAAGATGCCCTCAAGGCAAAGGAGAAGAAAACATGATAACCGCAAAAAAACAAAAACAGCAACGGAATTACAGCACTCTTCCACAACAAATACTTCAAAAAACAGGAACAAAGCTCCTGGTAAGACAACTAAGTCTTTCTTACGGAACATATGTAGATCAAAAAAAAATGTTGGACAGCATGTAGAAAAAGAGAATGAGAGAGTAAATTTGAAAAGGAAGGAGAGAACCTCAAAGAATCCTACAACTGGAGCAGGAGAGAATAATATGTATAGGAATAGAAGGCAGAATCAGTTTAGAGACATTCGTAAATGAATGTTTTGCAATAGGGTGGTTTTAAATTTGTTAAAAACATTAGGAAAGGTAAACAGAGAGCTGCTTTTTATAAGAAAAAGAACAGTGTAGAGAAGATTGTTGATCAGGCTTTTGAAGATAAGAAAAAATTATTTATTTTAATAATCAATAGAATTAGGACAGTTAACAAGACAATTGATGTTTTCAAATCAAACAGTAGATGGAAAAGTGTAATTAATCGGACTAATTTTTGTAAAGTTTTTTCAGGAGAATTGATGCACAGTTCAAGTTGTGAGCCATTTTTTAATGAGGAGAGTTACTTCCAGGAGAATGATTTAGTGCATGCAGTTGACACCAGTGGTCGAGCGTATGAAGTGAAAGACGGTCCGATTGAAAAAGAGAAACTTGTGCCTAGAGAACCAGAAGAGGTGTTAACTGATGAAATTTTAGGGAGACGTTCTAAGGGTCCAGTGTACACTTGGAAGTGTAGTCGTATTTGTAGTGTGCGACAGGAATCAATTGATTTGTTTTGTAATTTCTTACGTACATATAGTAAGAAGAGTCTAAAGCAGAAAGTGAAGTTGTTGCAAGACTTAGATCCTTGCAGAGTGAGAGAAAACACAGGTTTGCAAGGCATTCACTGGCTTGTCTTTCTAGAAAAGTCTGTCAGAGTGTTTTTCATCATTTTAGGATGTTAGCAGTGCATCATACCAAAATGAGGAAATTAGTGAGAATGTTGTATTATGCAAAAAGTCCAGCACTTAAGCTTAAACAATTAAACAGTGCTCTTTTGCATGGAACTGAATTAGATGTGAAGAAGATTTGTGAAGAAATTGAGATTTGTTATTTTGGTGAAAAATAGGACAGTGTAGAAATTGACACAGCAATTCAAGGTAATGTGGAAGACAATGTACACATTTCAAGTACAGAAAAGTTTGAGGAGGAAATTACCAGGTTTAAGGTGAAATCAAGTGAAAGGCCGAATTTTACTTGTGTGTGTTGTCGACGAAGTCATTATAAACATCAAACTAGTTTAGTTGATTTATACGTAAAAAGTGAAAAGATGAATAACTATGAGTGGAAGGATTTTGCAACTTATTTATGGGTGGAGAATTGTTTTGATTTGTGTTCTGATCAGCGTATTTGTAAATATTTTTATGATAAATTAAATCAAAACAGAATGCCTGCTAGAGCTGTTCATAGTAATCTGGAGTTGGTAACATTCCTCGTGAATTGATGGATTTAAATACATATGAGTCTATTTTGATTCAATGTGTCCATCTTTTTCAGGCAATTGTTCGCATGGAGCCTAAGATAGGGAAATTGCCTCCTACAGATTTGCAGAGAGGATTAAAGGGAAGAGTTGTTTATTTGCCTCTAGATTTCAAAAAAATATTGATACAATTGGTATAGAAAAAGTAGAAGAGGAACCTTTAGTTATTCTAGTTAATGGGGTTCCGACAAAGAGTAAGAAAATCTGGCAAGATTTAGTGGATGTTAGGAAAGTCAAAAAGGCAACGTTGTATTTAGTCAAAAACAATGAGTATTACAAAGATGTATGTGTTGCAGCAGAGGAAACAGCTGCAGATGAAGACAGTGATTGTTCAGGCGGCCAAATTGAAAAAGTTGATGTGTCTAGAAGTGAAGAAATATATGAACATTATACAGTTCATCCTTTGCATTCCAAAGAAGTAATGGGGAATGCAATTGAATTGTTTCAAATGAAAGCAGCAAATGGAAGTCCCATTAGTGTATGGGAAGAAAGTTTGGAAGCTCGCTGTTTTCCACAGCTATTTCCAGCAGGTTGAGGTGGACGATATGACGATCGACCACTTCAAATTCCTGCATCTGAATATCGAACTGTAAGATTATATGCTGAAGATCCAAGGTTTTGTCAATGCATTCCCTATTTGTTTCATTTACTGTATGAAAGTGACTTGTCTGGGCTTTCCTATGCAGTAAACCATATACTGAAAAGTGGAGCACATCTGCAAAATGTTTCGGCGAGGGACTTTATGGAGAAAGTGAATCTGCAAGATAATATTTTGGAATCTCATTTAATCAATCTCATGGCATGTCAGCGTGGTACAAATGAGTATTGGTACCATTGTCATGGGGAATTGAAATGTATGCTAAGAAACTTAGGAACTCCTACATGGTTCCTCACTCTTAGCTGTGCCGAGTATGCATGGGACGACTTACTTCAATTTCTACGAGAGGCAAATGCAAATATACAAAATATAGAATTCAAAACACCTGGAGAACTGTGTTCTTTGGATCCAGTGAATGTATGCAGATATTTCAATCATAGATTTGAAGCTATGATGTATTTTATTACCAACAAAAAAAATCCTCCCCTTGGAGAGGTTTTGGATTTCTTTTGGAGAAAGGAGTATCAAGCGAGAGGTGCTCCTCACATACATATGTTGTTGTGGATTAAAGATGCACCCAAATTTGGAACAGATTCGGATGAGACAGTGATGAGCTTCATTGAAGAGTATTCAACATGTGCTGTTCCGAAAACTACCGAAGAAAACAGTTTAAGGCAACAAGTTTTACACTTTCAATCCCATCTTTGTGGAAAGTACTGTCGTCGAAAATTCAGAAACAAGGACAAGTTCTACACAAAATGTCGTTTCAGCTTCCCACGACCAGTGATTTCTAAAGGAAGAGTAAATATTTTTCTGTCTTCTCTGCGACATACTGTGACGAGGAAGTCACCAAAAAATACATACAATTTAAAAAGAAACGAAGAGTCCAAGTACATCAACGACTACAACCCAGTGATTTTGTCCATGTGGAATGCTAGCATGGATATTCAATTCGTTGCTGACAACTCTATTGCTGTGGCTCGATATGTGACGTCTTACATCACAAAAAAAGAAAAGACAGAACTGAAGGAAATGTGGGAGGACATTTCACATTAAAAGAGTCTAAGCAAGAAATTATACAGTTACAGTCTGAAGATGTTGTCGCATCGAGAAATTGGAGCATATGAATGTTCTGATCGATTGTCATCAGCAAGTCTCTATGCCAAATCTAGAACCATCATTTGGGTGAGTCTAGGTCTTGCTGCAACACGAAATCGAGTTTTGAAATCTGTACAAGAAATAGAGTATTTGGCGGAGAAAGAACCAGAAAGTACAGATATTTTGAAGACAAACATGTTGGATACATACTATCCAAATAGAAGTAGTCATCTTGAGAACAGTTGTTTGTATGAAGTTCTGCAAAACTATATTTATAAGAGAACCATCAGAGAAGATATCAACAATGGAATATATGCGATCATTGGGTGTGAAGGATGTCTAGTGAGACAGAAAAAAGGCCATTTGATTCATCATCGAAAATTGAGTTTTGAAAATCCAGAGAAAAGGGAATTTTACTATTTAGCTCTTTTGCAACTCTTTAAGCCATGGCGTACAGAAGAGGAACTACTTGGAGATTTTCTCTGTTACGAAGATTCTTTTAATGCAACCAAGGATACCATAGAATGTCCTGTTTTTCCAAATTATCTGCAAATGTTGAATGAAGAAATAGAGCAAGAAGCCACAATTGCTGCAGAGATTGCTAGAGACAGTTCTCAAGACAGTCAGAGTTCTGCTTCATTGAGTCAGGATCCACTTGGAGGACCAATTATTCAAAATGAAGCTGCCACTGCCATGGATGAGGTGGAAAGAGCTATGGAACAAGCTCAAGATGATGTAGTTAACTTAGAAGATTTGGTGAAACAACTAAACCTTGAGCAGAAACAGAGATATGACGAAGTCACAGATCAGATTGAACATGGATTCACTCATGAGAAAAAAGAGTGCTCATGTACATCATTTAAACCAGTCCAACTGTACATAAGTGGAGAAGCGGGCCTGGAAAAAGTTTTCTGATTAAAGCAATTGCAACTTATCTGCAGAAAAGGACTGAATCACCGCTATCTTGTGTTGTTACTGCTCCAACTGGGCTGGCAGCACATAACATTAAAGGGATTACTTTACATCGTTTACTGATGCTGCCAGTGGAGCATGATAACAAATTGCAATATCACAAGCTATCTGGAGATGGGTGTTCCGAAGTTTCGAGAGTCCTGAAGAAAATGAAACTTCTTATCATTGATGAAGTAAGCATGGTGTCAAATATAATGCTTGCTTTTGTGCATTTGAGAATGCAAGAAATTCTTAGAACAGACTATGATGTCTTATTTGGAGGAAAACATATTATTGTTTTTGGAGATCTACTGCAGTTGACTCCAGTGAAAGGACAACCTGTGTTCAAAATGCTCACGCATTAAGATACCAGGAAGTGCCTAGGAAGCATTGGAAACGTTAATATATGGTTAAACTTCAAATATGCAGAACTGCTTCAAAATATGCGGCAGGCAAAGGATGAAGATTATAAAAATATTCTACAAGATGTAAGAATCGGAAAAGTAAGTCAGCAAGGGAAAGAAGCTTTACATGGACGATTAATTTCAAATTTGTACCCAAATGAAAACATTCTTCCAGAGTATATTTTTAAGAAAATTAACGAGAAGAAATCTGGCATATGTTTGATGCCAACTCTGAAAGAATGTTCCATGTTCAACAACAAATGTTAAAGTTAGAAAATGAAGAGATAGTGAAACTGGAAGCTATAGATAAAATTGAACATATGGGAGCAACAATTATTTTGTCTGAAAATTTGAAATCAAAATTGGATTCATTAGAGAAGACTATATCTAAAACTGCTGGTTTGGAAAAGACTCTGAATGTGTGTTTAAATTGTCGTATCATTTTGAGAAGGAATTTAAATGTTGAAAGAGGTCTGGTAAATGGAGCAATGTGTCATGTTGTTGGTTTTGTGAATTACAAAAATAGAGATGGAATTGAAATTTTAAAAATTAAATTTGATGGCATTGATGAAATAGAACAAATTTGTCGTTGTTCAGCTAGATTTTTGCTTGTGAAAAACTTATATGTTCGCCGAAAACAGTTTCCTATTTGTTTGGCATATGCAGTGACAATTCATAAATCTCAAGGTTTAAGTGTAGATAGCGCTTTGGTGAACATTGGAAGTTCTGTATTTAAAGAGGGTATGGCATATGTGGCATTATCACGAGTCAGAACTTTATCAGGATTGTACTTGATTGAGTGTGATGAAACGAAGATTTGTGCAGATATACATTGTGTTAAAAAATACAATAGGTTAAGAAGAGAGTATGCTCCACATTTGCGTCAATATCTTCTGTTTGAAAAACGTGTGGTAGGCCGAAAAGAAGAAATGAGAATAATTGCAGTGAGGTATTAGCAAAAAGACAAAAAGTAGATGAAACTGTAATTGTAAGGAGAAAGAATAGGATTCTTTTGAAGATGTTGTTGGATTTCAGTTTGAAAACAGTTCTGGTGTCAACTGCTATGCTAATGTAGTGGTTAATGTTGCTTTTTTTCTTCAAAATATACAAGAACAGATTGTTGAAAATCGGGATCAAAGATTCTGTTATTTGTTGAATTCCATGTTTGAGAAATGTAGCAGTGATAGAGCAAAAATAGAAAGTGTTTCAGAAATTCGAAATCTTCTAGACATATGTTCTGGTCAAAATCAATTTTCACAGAATATTCAGCAGGACTGTCAGGAATTTTTAATGTATATGTTTGATGTATTGGAAGATGAAGGTGTAGATATAAAAAATCTTTTTAGCCTTTCTTATCAATGGCAGCATTGACTGCGACAACTGTACTTTATCAAGTACTACTAGAATAGACACTGAAAGATTTATATATTTGACTTTACCAGACTGCAAATCAGTGCCTTTTAATAATCTAGTTAAAGCAGCGGATCACAATATGGTGTGTACCCAATGTAAGTCTACAATGCTGTCCACATTATTTCTACAAAATTATGGTCAGTATGTCATTTTAATGTTCCAACAATGTAGACCTGATGGAACTAAATTGACAACTTCTATTAAAAATGTTGTTAGTTCTCAGTTATCAATATCAGGAAGAAGCTTTGCAACTGTAGCTAATATTTTTCATGACGGTCCTTCTACAACATCAGGGCATTACACATGCTATTTAAAAAGTTGTAAAGGTTGGACCCACTGTAACGACACTCATTTGACTTACAACCAAAATTTAAGTAAAGGTAATTGGCCTTTGAAGACGGGAGCAGTTAATAAAGGTTATTTTGCTGTTTAAAAATATATTCTGAGTAAAAGTGATCCCGGTAATATAAAAAATGTACTTGTCATATAGGTACTGTAAGTGGATCTCATAGTAAGTGATATTAGTATTATACAAAATGATGAACATGAGTGAGTCAGAGATGGTTTTACAAATACTTAAATATTGTGAAAATGTTGTATGAGCCTTTCTTTCAGAACGTCGGAAAAAAGGTAATTTCAGAGTTTCTTAGAATTAATTTGAAAATATACTCATACATCTGACACTATTTGGCCAAAAGGAAAGGTAAAGGAATGAGTAAAGAGTCATGACTGAAAAAAAGGAGTATATGAAAATAATGAAAATATTTCAGATGTTCTTGGAGCTTTTCTTCTAGAAAGTCGATGAAATGGATTTTTTAGTGAACAGCAGAGTACTTTGCAACGAGAAAAGGACCTCCATGATATACTATTTGGCCTCAAGGAAAAGTAAGTCAATCAAAGATTAGTGTACAATTGTCATTTGTCAGTATCTAAGGTTTTTTTTTAAAACACAATCTTTTAGATTGTGTTTTTTTTCCCCGCTGTCATATGATGAGTAATTTGAACTCACTGTTTTAAGTGAAATTCAATATATTCTGAGAACAGCAAAAATAAACTATGTAACATGTTGTACAAGTTATTCTATACTTTGGATTGTGTAAATTAAATTGTATTCCCATTCTCTGACACTCACTTTCCTTTTTCCTCTCTCTTTCAGCTCTCTTTACTCACTCACACTGCCTTTCTCTCACTCTGTTTCACACCCATTTGTTTACTCCACTTCTTTCACAACCCCTCATTCTCATTTCAACTGTCTGCATCCCCTCTCTCCCTTGCACCACTTTTCAGCTTTCAGTCTCTCTGCTTTACTTCCCTTTTCCGTCTTTTCCTCCTTTGCTCTTTTAGTAATTCCTCTTTACTCACTGAGCAGTACTGTCGCACTCTATCACTATAACTCACCCACTCTCCCTCGCTTATCTTTGTTTGCTCCTTTCTTTTGACCTATTCTCTCTATTTTTCGTTCACTACCTCTATGTCCTCAGTGCCTCACTCTCCTTGTGTTATGTTCACTTGTGTTTATCTACCTTCTATCATTTCTTGTACAACAACTTCACTGCTCCTCTCTCATTGTTCTTCATCCCATTTATTTTACTCTGGTTCCATTACTATCCCTCATTTCCTTTCTTTCAATGTCCTTCTCTTTACTTTCATCACCAAATTATTTTCTCTCAGTACCACTGTTTTAGTCGTCTTCTCCTCTCTTTCCTTTTTTTGCTCCCTTACTCATTTCCTTTTGTTACTCATTGTACTCCACCTCACTCAGTTTTTCTCTTAGTGTGTCTGTCTACTAACTTCCTCACTCCATTTCCCTCAATCGTTGTATATTATCCTCTCTCCCTTCATCCCTTCACTTTGACTGTTCTTCACTTACTCTCAGTTATCTTCTATTTCTCAATCTTCTAAATGCATCCTTAATTAGACTCTTTTCCGTCTCTGTTATTATCTTTTTACTTACTACTGTTTCCTGACTTAGTTTTGCTAACTCACATTGTTTTAGTATCTTTCTTACCTTCAGTTCATTTCTCTGTTCTTCTCTTCCTCTGTGTCAGTGAATCTATATGCCTTACTCTTAGTAATTTGCTCTCATTCTATTTCTTTTTTTCTCTTTGTATCCTTCTACCTTACTTTATTTCCCTTTCTGTGTCCTTCACTCTTACTTTATTTCTAAATACACTGTTATGATTTTTAACCTCTTCATTTGTATCTTTTAATTTAAAATACACATTTTACTAATTATAACTTACTTTTTCTTCTCTCTTTCACAGATACAAAGTGTAGTAAAAAAAATTAATTAAAGTTACATTTATTATATGGTAAGTATGACTATAAAAATGTTTTTTGTCATCACCCTTTGCTTTAAGCTCACTAATATTTTCTCAACCAACCTCACTCCTGTGTCTTTATTCTGCTTCCCTCACTTATTCTTATTCTCCATGTTTACTCCAATTTCCCTATTTCCCCTCTCATATTCAACTTCTTTCAATCCCTATTCTTTACTTCACTTACCCTCTGTTCCCTTCCTTTGCTTCTTCACTCATTCTGTTTTTCTTAATTATTTACCTTACTCCTACACACACACCTCATCCCCCTCTCAACACATACACACACCTCTAACATACACCCCACACACACCACACACACACCTCATACACACAAAAAATCCCCCCACACACTCTTCACATACACACACACATTCCATACACACACACATACATCGCACACATATACACCCCACACCCATACACTCCTCACACATACTTCACACACCCTCACCCTCACCTCCACCCACACCAAAACACCCCACACAGCCACACCCACAGACACACCTTACACACCCACACCCCGACCTACACCCACTGACTCCCTATAAGTCACACACACTGCATTACTTATCTTTCTTTGCTGTTTCACTCAAACCCATTCAGGTACTGTTTCCTTTACTCTCTTTGTCCTTTCTCTTTCTACTTATGCTAACTGGTCTTTTCTTACCCTCCCTCACCGTTCTTCATTGATCCCGGTTACGCCACTACCCTTCATTCTCAATTTTTTACTGTCCTTTCTTTTTCTTTCAACACCCACTCACATTCTCCCACTATCTCTACTTTAGTCTTCTTCCTCTCTCTTCCCTTCTTTCTCTCCTTTAGTCATTTTACTTTTCTCACTTTCACTCTATTACACCTTCTCTGTTTTTTACTATGTAATAAACAATCCCTCTGTGTTCATCCTGTAGCTCTCTTTCTCTTAACATTACTCTCTTTGTGTTCTTCCCTCATGCTAACTCCTTCATAAAAAAAAAATTCTTTTTTTTCGGGGGGCGCGCCCCGATACGCGTACCCTAAGAAAATAAAATTGACAGAGATTCATTAAAAATATAGGTTTATTTTTATAAATAAAAGGTAGTTCTAAAAAGAACTGTTTTTTCTTCTTTTTGTTGTTTTATATTTTTTTTAATGTTTTTTTGAACATTTTGTACTTTTTTTGGCTTTTCAAAACAGTTTTATATTTTTTTTGTATTTTTTATGGGGAGAAAGAAAAAAAAGGGAATTGAAAATGGCTCAACTGGAGCAAAAAACAAAAAATGGAAAAAATTACTTTTTTTTGGGGCAATTGTGATTGTCACAAGCAAGGACGACGAGCTTTACGCTCTTTTCACCATAGGCGATGAGCTTGCCACATTCAGTACATGTGATTCTAAAATTTGCAAATCGAGGTTGAATACAAGGCATCATCTCCGTTGTTTCTGGTCCCGATGGAGTGGGTTGCTTTCTTTTTGGAGGTGGTCCTTAAATACTGGGGGAGGATACTGGCCAGTTCCCTGATCTCTGCAGCAGAGTAGTTGTTAGGATGCTTGCGGGTCATATGTCGAATCATGGTATTATTACCAAAGGAATATTTTTTGTTTGGAATGCCCCTTGAGAGTTCCATGCCACAGATTCGACAAGTTACCTTGGCCGCATTAACTTTTTTCTTGCCCTCTGGGAGTGAAAGAAACTCCCATACAATGTGTGGCCTTGGCTTGTAGGGGGTATTTTCTTCAGGCAGCCATGTTTTCCCCTCCTCCTCTTCCTCTTCCTCCTCCTCGTCTTACTGACCACCAATGTACTGTTGTGGTGGTCCTCTTGGTGGTGGTGGAGGTGGTGGTTGTGCAGATGCTCCAGCTGTTGCAGCTACAGAAGCCATTTGAAAGTACAAAATAATTATCTCTATTGCTGAAACAGGTCTTCCTCAGTCAAAGGACAAAGTCAGAATAAGGAAAAAAGGTGGGGTCTTTCATCATTTGGAAAAAACAAACTGTCCTGAACCAATGAGAAGTGTTATTTTCAGGTCATATGACCCGGGCTTTACTCATTTGGAAACCAAAACTGTTCTGCACCAACAGAAAGTGTTATTTTCAGGTCACATGACCCAACGCGCTTACGCTATGCGCCCCGGTGCGTGCCCGTAGTCGCACTCCGGGGCGCGCCTGCGGGCACGTAGCGTAACCGCGTCAAGACGTTGCGCGATCGTATGCGCTCGTGTGCTTCCGGGTGCGCTTACGCTGTGTGTCATATAACGCATCTCGCGTCTACGCGATACGTCACGATGTTGTTTTCGTTCGCGGGAATAGCGCTCCCGAGAAGCTCACCGGTACGCGCACTGGGGCGCGCCGTAATATTGCGCTTACCCGTGCGTTCACCAGTACGCGCCCCGGGAGCGCCCCGGGGTTAAAAAAAAAAAAAAGTAACATAATTATACAATATAAAATTCGTTTTAAAATGTATTATTTTTTATACCTATAAAGATTTGCTATTAAAAAACCATTGAAATTCATTGAAAAAACCATAGGTTTCACACCAGTTATAGTTAGGAATTAGCATTAAAAAAAAACTGAAAAAACCATAGGTTTCACACCAGTTATAGTTAGCTGGAAGTTTTACTCTCATAAAACCATTGAAATTCCCACGTTATAGTTAGTTGGACTCACTATAACTTGCGCGTGCAATGCACTGCTGATGACGTCACATATTACATCACTCATGACATGGTCAGTGACATCACTCATGACATCACTGATGACACCATCCTTGTGACACAGTGACAGACCTCCTTTCACTGTAATGTAACCCTTGAAACACATATTCAAAAATAGAAACTACAATTTTCAAAAAAATGGAGATATCCATATCAGTTACAACAACCAATTCAGTAATTCCACCATCTATATACACATCCACTTATTCACAAACAGTTCTACATAGTCACTCATACATATACTCACTCATCATATGTAGTGATAGACCTATACATCCTGTTACACACCGACAGTCATCCAAAAGTTACTCACACACATACTCACACATGCAAATAAACTATTGAACATCCATTTATTTGCATATAGAGCTATACACACACAACCACCTTACTTCTAAGGAAACTTACACATACTTACTCTCTTAAACAATCACTTATAGAAACACATACTTATTTAAACAGGAACTCTTACAATCTCATACTCTCACATATACTCACTTACATACATCAATATTCACATATACTAGATTAAAACATATGTAGTTACTGATAAAGACACTAGTGAGACAGTCATTCACTCACTAACACACACACATACACACTCATCCACCCATACAGTCCTGCACATATGCTGTCTTCCAAACACATAGAGAGTCAGTAATTCATGCATCTATGTGCTCAGTAATACCCCCACCAAACCATACAAACACTCATACTGATACTAAAACAAACATCTTATAACCCATATACATACACATGTAGCTACTCACCAACCCATGCAGCCACTTATACAGAAAGTGAAACACTAATCATTATATTTAAATATTTAAACATTACTCACTAATATATGTATTGCCTAAGATACACTTAATAAGCCAGTTAAGCCATCAATTTTTTTTAAAAGAAAAACATCTAAACACTTATTTAAACATTTATTCTTCCATCAACTTTTACATATACATATATAACACAAATGTATTTCTCGGAAAGACACACATTCACTGGATGGTGTCATGAGTGATGTCACTGACCATGTCATGAGTGATGTAATATGTGACGTCATCAGCAGTGCATTGCACGCGCAAGTTATAGTGAGTCCAACTAACTATAACATGGGAATTTCAATGGTTTTATGCGAGTAAAACTTCCAGCTAACTATAACTGGTGTGAAACCTATGGTTTTTTCAGTGAATTTAATAGGTTTTTTTAATGCTAATTCCTAACTATAACTGGTGTGAAACCTATGGTTTTTTCAGTGAATATATATATATATATATATATATATTTGAATAAATTGTTTGGATGCCTTTTACCCTGGAGTCGTCGTATTTCTTGTCAAGAAATGTGGTTTGGATATATATATATATATATATATATATATATATATATATATATATATATATATATATATATATATATATATATATATATATATTCACTGAAAAAACCATAGGTTATAGACCATATATAGTTAGGAATTAGCATTTAAAAAACCTTTTTTTACTCACACAAAACCATTGAAATTCCATATATAGTTAGTTGTACTAACTATATATCGCGCACCCGCAATCCACTGCTGATCATGTCACATATTACATCATTCATGACATGGTCAGTGACATCACTGATGACATCACTGATGACATCTCAAATGACATCACTGATGACATCACTGATGACATCTCAAATGACATCTCAATGACAAATAAACAACTCTTCCCTTTAATCCTCTCTGTAAATCTGATGGAGGCAATTTCCCTGTCTTTGGCTCCATTCTTACAATAGCCTGAAAGGGATGGATACTTTGAATCAAAATAGATTCATAAGTATTTAAATCCTTCAATTCAGAAGGAATCTCAACCAATTCCAGATTATTATGAACCGCTCTAGCAGGCATCTGGTTTTGATTTAATTTGTTACAACAATAAGTACACACACGTTGATCTGATCCCAAATCAAAACAATTTTCTACCATCAAGTATGTTGCGAAATCCTTCCATTCACTATTATTTTCCCTTTCACTTTTTGCATATAAATCCACTAACTTAGTCTGATTCTTATAATAAGTGCGTCGACAACACACACAAGTGAAATTAGGCCTCTCACTTGATTTCACCTGAAACATTGCAATTTCCTTCTGAAAATTATCTGTACTGGAAACCTGTACACTATCTTCCACATTACCCTCTTCTTCTTGGTCAATTTCAACATTCTCCTCTTTACTTCCAAATTAACAAAACTCAATTTCTTCACGGCCTCGACAACAAATATGCTAACCCACACACAGATACACTCCCTCTTCCACCCTTTGGCGCCCACGAGGAAAGCCTCGCAATTGCATGCGACTGTAGCCGTCAAATGTTACGCCAGGTGCTTGAAACTCACCAGTCATGTCAAACCTTATGCCCCGGCACTCCCACTCTTGGGCACCCCCAAATCCACATCTGTTGTCACGGAAGTGGCGCTGGAACACTGGACGCGTACAGGGGTGGACACCATGGCAGACCTATACGAGGATGGCACCCTGATACCTTTTCTGACGCTTACAGGCGACACGGGTCTCCCAGCAGGGCAATTCCTACAACACGCCTCCATCATCAGGGCATACACGCAACGATGGGGGAACATCACTGAGGAACCACCCACTCATCAACTAATACAACACCTACATGTCATGGGCAATGGCACACACGTGATACACTGGTTAACACAAGCGCTGCTGTCCCACACGCAGCATACATTACAGCCGCTGCGCGACAAATGGGCAACAGACAGGGGGAGGGACTGGACAGATGGAGAATGGGCAGTGATACGAACTGGCCCCAAGAACGTCCCCCGAAATGCGTGTTTTAAGCTGATACAATTCTACATACTGCATCGCGCGTACCTTTCACCGGACAAAATAAATCGTTATTTCCCAGGCGCCGCAGCCAGTTGCCCGAGATGTGCCCTGGAAGGTGCGGACTTGCTACATATGCTATGGCATTGCCCCCAGCTTCAAACATACTGGCAGACAGTGCTGCCAACCTTAGAGCGATGCACCGCCATGCCGGTGCCAAATACATGGGAAGCTTGCATACTGGGCCTATTCAAGCGGACCAAACATAATAAGGTCCACTCCCGTTTCTGGGACCTTGGCCTCCTCACGGCCAAACGGCTGATAACAAAGCATTGGAAACGTACCACCCCACCCCTAGCGGACCACTGGCACTCATCCCTAGACAATTGGGCACGGGCAGAAAGCATAACACTTCACAACGAAGAAACGGCAGGACTGCGAAAGTTCCCGATCGCGACACTATGGGACGGGATGTTGGGCTCCCTACATAGAGACGCTGAGACACCAGCTGATGATGCCCCACCTTGACCGTCAAGTGGGCACCCCACCTAGCACTCCTCACACATGACACCCCCCCCGCCACCGACCCATGCCGCTCCCCGACTCCTACAGAACTCCTGTAGTACATACCCGAGGCACCCAAGAGCTCCCAATGCACTGATACACCCTAGCTCCGTAACACACACCACATCCCCAAGTTGGGCGACCATAGCCCCCGTTTCACATATCCTTGTCATTTTCTTTTTTTTTTATTTCTTGGTTGACAGATTCTGACACTTCTCAGAGCCGACACGGCTGGAACATTTGTACTGTAATTCTGTTGACCTGTATGCAACGCTGTACCACTGTTGAATGAGTTGTGTCCCGCGACCATGACTGGCATCCTCGTGATGTGACAAACACAAAAAACAAAACAAAAAATTAACGATTATGCATGTTGTACTGTTCAAATGTTCTATGCTCCTGTGAACTCAATAAAGGATATATTTAAAAAAAAAAAAAAAAAAAGAAAAATTGAGACACCATATTGTTAATTCGATTATCATTTTGTTATGGTTATAACAATTGATAGACCTTTTGTTAAGAAAATGTTCCAATGCCTTTAGACCCGTTGTGTGCACAATGCTCGTACAGAGCAATTCAATGTCTAAAGTAATAAATAAAAAATCATCAGTCCATGGAAAAAAAAGAAAAAAGGATTTTGTTCGTGGTCTTACCAGGTGCTTTCTTGGTAACTTGACGATTTTTTATTGGAAAGGACTGCTGCAGTAAATGATGGACCTGCTGTCTTTGACGTTTTGTAGCCTTTCTCATTCTATCCTTAGTTGGCATTCTGAAATTTTGAAATGATCTGCAGTTGAATCTGTGGTAAAATATAATAAAAAATGTTATTAACCACTATTACCAAACAGTAAATCAATAACAGTCATCACAAACTTAACACACTACTTGTTATTTTTACATAGAACAATTTTTAGTGCATTGGCAAATTTAGAAATCACAAATAGTAGCAAAGAAATTGAATGCGACATGACTCCTGCAATGCACAGGTGCAAGCCACACATTGCATGGTGTTTCAAACAGCCATAAGGATTTGATTCAGCAATGCTATAAAGCTGACTCAGTAAAATCTTCTAAATTTCACTGTGTTAGTTTTACAGGGCTTTCATGCAAATGAATGTCCACCCTGCAACAAAACGCCTATATGAAACCTGACGCAGGTTTCATGTGGCACAGGACTTTACAGCATAACACATCTGCCTAGATGCATCAAGTTGTAAATATATCACAACATAGCAAATCTTTTGCTCCGCCACTGCATCACAAAAGTGACGCACAGCGGCGCAAAAGAGGCACACGGCCATCATAAATCTGTCCCTAACATTTTAAATGATTGATTCAGGATGACGATAAAGTGTAGCCTATCCAGAAGTTTGTTTGAGGTGAGGCCTACTCAGGGTTGCAGATGAAATTTAGGGTTGTTGAAGAATACAGAGGAGATAATACATATGCAGGCCTACCAATGAAGTGAGTCAAGTCCACTTCACTCTTGAACAAAGGCCACACCTCTTCTGTGTCCGTGGACAGGCCTAAACTTCATCTACACAATGTCATTCGTAAACTTAGGAAACACAGGTGATGTAATTGAA
This sequence comes from Lissotriton helveticus, assembly GCF_964261635.1. NCBI lineage: Eukaryota > Metazoa > Chordata > Amphibia > Caudata > Salamandridae > Lissotriton > Lissotriton helveticus. The sequence continues at coordinate 1,672,771,250 of NC_136059.1, forward strand.
AAATGTGGAGTTTCTTTTCCTCATTTCACAATCACATCACCTGTGTTTCCTTTGCTTAGGTATCTCATAGTGCAGATGGACTCTAGCATATCAAAGAGTACACAGAAGTTGAGCAGTGTATACAACAATTTTGACATTTACAGAAGATTCAGCTTCTAATCTTGTTGGAGATGAAATGAGGCCTGTCTTGCAACATGGTGCATGTTTTGCATCACTGCTGCATCGGTTTCATGTGGCACGGGACTTTACAGCATGACACATCTGCCTAGATGCATCAAGTTGTAAATATGTCGCCACATAGCAAATCTTTTGCACCGCCGCTGCGTCACAAAAATGACGCACAGTGACGCAAAAGAGGCATACACCTATCATAAATCTGTCCCTAACATTTTAAATGATTGATTCAGGATGACGATAAGGTGTGGCCTATCCAGAGGTTTGTTTAAGGTGAGGCCTACTCAGGGTTGCAGATGAAATTTATGCTTGTTGAAGAGTACAGAGGAGATAATACATGTGAAGGCCTACCAATGAAGTAAGTCATATCCACTTCACTCTTGAACAAAGGCCAGACCTCTTCTGTGTCCGTGGACAGACCTAAACCTCATCTGCACAATGTCATTCATAAACTTAGGAAACACAGGTGATGTAATTGAAAAATGTGGAGTTTCTTTTCCTCATTTCACAATCACATCACCTGTGTTTCCTTTGCTTTGGTATCTCATAGTGCAGATGGACTCTAGCATATCCAAGAGTACACATAAGTTGAGCAGTGTATACAACAATTCTGACATTTACAGAAGATTCAGCTTCTTATCTTGTTGGAGATGAAATGAGGCCTGTCTTGCAACATGGTGCATCTTTTGCATCACTGCTACATCGGTTTCATGTGGCACGGGACTTTACAGCATGACACATCTGCCTAGATGCATCAAGTTGTAAATATGTCGCCACATAGCAAATCTTTTGCACCACCGCTGCGTCACAAAAGTCACGCACAGCGGTGCAAAAGAGGCACACACCTATCATAAATCTGTCCCTAACATTTTAAATGATTGATTCAGGATGACGATAAACTGTAGCCTATCCAGAAGTTTGTTTGAGGTGAGGCCTACTCAGGGTTGCAGATGAAATTTAGGGTTGTTGAAGAATACAGAGGAGATAATACATGTGAAGGCCTACCAATGAAGTAAGTCATATCCACTTCACTCTTGAACAAAGGCCAGACCTCTTCTGTGTCCGTGGACAGACCTAAACCTCATCTGCACAATGTCATTCATAAACTTAGGAAACACAGGTGATGTAATTGAAAAATGTGGAGTTTCTTTTCCTCATTTCACAATCACATCACCTGTGTTTCCTTTGCTTTGGTATCTCATAGTGCAGATGGACTCTAGCATATCCAAGAGTACACATAAGTTGAGCAGTGTATACAACAATTCTGACATTTACAGAAGATTCAGCTTCTTATCTTGTTGGAGATGAAATGAGGCCTGTCTTGCAACATGGTGCATCTTTTGCATCACTGCTACATCGGTTTCATGTGGCACGGGACTTTACAGCATGACACATCTGCCTAGATGCATCAAGTTGTAAATATGTCGCCACATAGCAAATCTTTTGCACCACCGCTGCGTCACAAAAGTCACGCACAGCGGTGCAAAAGAGGCACACACCTATCATAAATCTGTCCCTAACATTTTAAATGATTGATTCAGGATGACGATAAACTGTAGCCTATCCAGAAGTTTGTTTGAGGTGAGGCCTACTCAGGGTTGCAGATGAAATTTAGGGTTGTTGAAGAATACAGAGGAGATAATACATGTGAAGGCCTACCAATGAAGTAAGTCATATCCACTTCACTCTTGAACAAAGGCCAGACCTCTTCTGTGTCCGTGGACAGACCTAAACCTCATCTGCACAATGTCATTCGTAAACTTAGGAAACACAGGTGATGTAATTGAAAAATGTGGAGTTTCTTTTCCTCATTTCACAATCACATCACCTGTGTTTCCTTTGCTTTGGTATCTCATAGTGCAGATGGACTCTAGCATATCAAAGAGTACACATAAGTTGAGCAGTGTATACAACAATTTTGACATTTGCAGAAGATTCAGCTTCTTATCTTGTTGGAGATGAAATGAGGCCTGTCTTGCAACATGGGGCATCTTTTGCATCACTGCTGCATCGGTTTCATGTGGCACGGGACTTTACAGCATGACACATCTGCCTAGATGCATCAAGTTGTAAATATGTCGCCACATAGCAAATCTTTTGCACCGCCGCTGCGTCACAATAGTCACGCACAGCGGCGCAAAAGAGGCACACACCTATCATAAATCTGTCCCTAACATTTTAAATGATTGATTCAGGATGACGATAAGGTGTGGCCTATCCAGAGGTTTGTTTGAGGTGAGGCCTACTCAGGGTTGCAGATGAGATTTACACTTGTTGAAGAGTACAGAGGAGATAATATATGTGAAGGCCTACCAATGAAGTAAGTCATGTCCACTTCACTCTTGAACAAAGGCCAGACCTCTTCTGTGTCCGTGGACAGACCTAAACCTCATCTGCACAATGTCATTCGTAAACTTAGGAAACACAGGTGATGTAATTGAAAAATGTGGAGTTTCTTTTCCTCATTTCACAATCACATCACCTGTGTTTCCTTTGCTTAGGTATCTCATAGTGCAGATGGACTCTAGCATATCAAAGAGTACACAGAAGTTGAGCAGTGTATACAACAATTTTGACATTTACAGAAGATTCAGCTTCTAATCTTGTTGGAGATGAAATGAGGCCTGTCTTGCAACATGGTGCAAGTTTTGCATCACTGCTGCATCGGTTTCATGTGGCACGGGACTTTACAGCATGACACATCTGCCTAGATGCATCAATTTTTAAATATGTCGCCACATAGCAAATCTTTTGCACCGCCGCTGCGTCACAAAAGTGACGCACAGTGACGCAAAAGAGTCATACACCTATCATAAATCTGTCCCTAACATGTTAAATGATTGATTCAGGATGACATTAAGGTGTGGCCTATCCAGAGGTTTGTTTAAGGTGAGGCCTACTCAGGGTTGCAGATTAAATTTACGCTTGTTGAAGAGTACAGAGGAGATAATACATGTGAAGACCTACCAATGAAGTAAGTCATGTCCACTTCACTCTTGAACAAAGGCCAGACCTTTTCTGTGTCCGTGGACAGACCTAAACCTCATCTGCACAATGTCATTCGTAAACTTAGGAAACACAGCTGATGTAATTGAAAAATGTGGAGTTTCTTTTCCTCATTTCACAATCACATCACCTGTGTTTCCTTTGCTTAGGTATCTCATAGTGCAGATGGACTCTAGCATATCAAAGAGTACACATAAGTTGAGCAGTGTATACAACAATTTTGACATTTACAGAAGATTCAGCTTCTTATCTTGTTGGAGATGAAATGAGGCCTGTCTTGCAACATGGTGCATGTTTTGCATCACTGCTGCATCGGTTTCATGTGGCACGGGACTTTACAGCATGACACATCTGCCTAGATGCATCAAGTTGTAAATATGTCGCCACATAGCAAATCTTTTGCACCGCCGCTGCGTCACAAAAGTGACGCACAGTGATGCAAAAGAGGCATACATGGCTATGTAAGTTAAATAATCAAAATCTAAATTTGCCAAGCACACATGGGTGTGTATTTACAAGGACCTTCCACCACGAGGAAATGTCTTTAATTAAAATGAGAAAAATAACATCAGAGAGACTCAAATGCCTTTTAAATATACCCCAAGCAACCTATGACACTTTAGCACTACATATCAAGTAAACTAATTGATTTCAAAAATCGTTTTTAAACACATCATCTAAATCAATTATATACCTACATTCAAGGGGAAATGACTTAAAATGGTCTAAGACACCTGAAAGCGTTTTTTTAAGGCCCTTGCACCATTTCTGGGTCACTTTTAACATGGCTATGTTAGTCAAAGAATTAAAATCTAAATTTGCCAAGCACAGATGGGGGCGTATTTACAAGGAGCTTGCACCACGGGGAAAGGTCTTAAATTAAAATGGGAAAAATAACATCAGAGAGACTCAAAGGCCTTATAAATATGCCCCAAGCAACCTATGAAGCTCTAGCAGTACATATCAAGAAACCTAATTCTTTTCAAAAAACGATTTTAAACACATCATATAAATCAATTATATACCTACATTCATCGGGAAATGACTTACAATGCCCTAAGACACATGAAAGCGTTTTTTTAAAACCTTTGCACCATTTTTGCATTACTTTTAACATGTCTATGTAACTCAAAGAATTAAAATCTAAATTTGCTAAACACACATGGGGGCGTATTTACAAGGACCTTGCACCACGGGGAAAGGTCTTAAATTAAAAAGGGGAAAAATAATATCAGAGAGACTCAAAGGCCTAAAAACGTTTTTAAACACATCATCTAAATCAATTATATACCTACATTCATCGGGAAATGACTTAAAATGCCCTAAGACACATGAAAGCGTTTTTTTAAGGGTCACTTTTAACATGGCTATGTAACTCAAAGAAACAAAATCTATTTGTAAAACACTTGACACAAAGCAACATTTTAAATACAGAACTTTCTTCATACTTTTCTCCCTAAAGCATACTATTGTCTATCTAAATTAAATGAATCTTTTCTCACCTTAGCAAATACTTTATGAGTTTCAAAACAGTCTCAGAAACACACCAATTTGTCTTTAGCAGAGCAAAAGGTATGCACTCCAGAGTCTGCAGCTATGAAAAGCACAGAAATGCTGTAACTCATCACACATATCTCTCATGTCACCCAATCAAAACTCTTCCCTCACTTTTTTCAAATCAACACCCTTCCCCCCTCTGCCCTTTCTGCCTTTTTTGCATAGCAACCACCTCCTGAAAGACCTCTCATGTTTGCAAGTTCACACAACAATGTTTCAATTGAACTCTGAACTCTCAGTGCACCTGCGTATCCAGTGCAATGTTTCATTAAATGATTTTTTCTTGACCATTCAAATTACATCTTTCAAAGGACACATCCATGCACCCTAACTTTCTGTTTTCAGCAATCAAAATCCACCAATCACTGCTACTGCTTCCTTAACACAGAAACTCCACAGTTTTTTTCATTTTAAACTCTTATTTTTCCAACTGCCATTTCATTGCCACACTTCATCTGACTGCAGCAGAACCTTCTCTCACCATGTTTTCTGTTTGGATTGTTGGACATAGTTACATCTACTGGGCTCAAAGGTATGCTGAGAACAGAAATTTACCTAACCTCAATTTACAAGATGTGGAAATTAAGTGGTTTGGCCACAGAGGATTAAAATGTCACCAATTGATACCATTGGTGAAAACCTTTATGCATTTGCCTAAACCTGACCTGTTAATTTTGCACTGTGGAGGTAATGACTTGGGCACTTTGACTGGTGTAGGTTTGGAAATGCTTTTAAAGGACACCTTTGAGCAATTGATGGCACTTTTTCCTCAAACTGCCTTGGTATATTCAAATATATGCCAAAGACAGAAATGGAGGTGGTCGAACCAAATTTGTCCACAAATTGAGAAGTCGAGGAAGCATGTAAACAAATCTGTTTCAGCTTACATGAGAGACCATGGAATGGGCTCCATGTACAACAATAACTTGCGTTACTACATGCAAGATATCTACAGAGGAGATGGAGTTCACTTCTCAGATGAGGGCAACAGAGTTTTCATTTTGAATTTAAGACTGTGCATTGGTACCTACTTATAAGTACCTAAATGTACCATAAACCCAAAAGCTCTTCTCAGAGCTACCCTACATCTGATCACTCACAATTATTATTTTACTCTAACTTTTTTCACAAATTTTCAACAAAGTACGCTCCCCGGAGCGCTACCCGGTACGCGAACCGGAAGCTAACCGCGCGAAATTTAAAAAAAATATGTTTTTTTCCGCACATATGGGCCTTCTCAGCCACCCTCAGAAAACCTAGGGGGTCAAGATACGTCTACCGTGCCCCCTTCTACCCATTCTGAACATTATTTGCCCTCCATCTTGTATTTTAATTCGACCGAAACACAAAATGGTGGACTCCCGTAACGCTGCAGGTTCGCGTACCGGGGCGCTCACCGGGAAGCGCTCCATTAAAAAAGGTGGGAAAGTAATTTACAGAAGAAACCCTGGAGACACTTTCACCAAATATAGATTTGCTCATACTACATACCAATCCCTACCATTTTCACAAATTTGGTTGGAATTCCATTTAGCCATTTAGCCTGTAGACCTCTCTAAATACCCTGAGGTAAATTACTTCACAAAAGACATCTGAAGTGTTGGAATTGACAACCAATTAAAATGTTACTTTCTTTTTCTATTTTTTTTTTTCCTGACATTTCATTGGTTATGTACCTGAATATATATAAAGGAAGAGAAGGAAACACAGCCATTTTGACTACTACTTCCTGGTGTACATTTCAATAGGATTTTCACTAATAATTTCAACTTCTTTTTAAAGGTAAGTTGTTATTTTAAAAACTGAAGTATATTGTGCACTTTAAGTTAATATGGTAAACTTTTTCTGATAGTTATATACTATCCCTCTGTAGTAGTTATAGATTTAGATAGACTTCTCTGTTATAGTTATGGATGGAGTTAGGCTTCTCTTGTATAATTATGAATTTACTTACGTTAAATCACATGCACTTTTTTATATTCCTACTTCCACTCTGATACTATACACTGCCCAAAGATAAATTCACTGTTTAAATCTGCCTATCTAAAATTAATCCCAACAGTGCCCTATCTCTACTAATATATATTTTTTTATGCAAATTTCAGGCAAAATGGAAGGCGAACAGAAAGTTTCATTTGAAATTGTCCTTGCAGAGACCAACCAAGAAATCATTGATCCAAATGACATTGAATTTATGGATGAAACTTGGGACCAAGAACTACTGCAATGTGTGCAATCAGTAGATGTCCTCCTTGAAAATGAGGACATTTTACACACTCAAGCATTACAACCTATGTTCAATGAAAATAACGACATTTCAGACAGTGAAATGTTAGACATTTTATTACATTTTGAAACACAATCACAATAATAAATAATTGCTTAAAAAATAAAGAAATAAAAAAAAATCAACAAAACAAACAATCAATTAACATACAATATTTGAAAAGTCTATCATTCTTTTTTCCTTATAGTACGCTCCCCGGACCGCTTATTTCAGACAGTGAAATGTTAGACATTTTATTAAATTTTGAAACACAATCACAATAATAAATAATTGCTTAAAAAATAAAGAAATAAAAAAAAATCAACAAAACAAACAATCAATTAACATACAATATTTGAAAAGTCTATCATTCTTTTTTCCTTATAGTACGCTCCCCGGACCGCTTCCCGGTTCGCGAACCGGGCGCTCCCCACGCAAAAAAAACAAAAACATTTTTTATTTTTTTTTGCCCCGCGGGGACCTTTTAAAGCCTCCACATCAAACCTAGGGGGTCAGGGAGGATCTACTATGCCCCCTTATGGTCATTTCCCCCTTTGTTTTGGCCTCCTCTTGTCTCTCGATCCTACCGAGAGACAAGATGGCGGCCGCTCCGGACTGTTTAGAATGTTGACAGACACCGGAGAGCCAATCAGCTTCGCTACGCGAAGTTCCGTTACGCGTCAAGTACGCGAACCGGAGCGCTACCCGGAACGCGCTTACAGATATATATCTTTTTTTGAACGTTAATTTCTCAAAATCCACTGGAGCACATATCTTGAGACCTAGCAAAGGCACATCGGGCTAACAGTCCCTACAATTTTGCCAAGTTTCGTGCAAATCCATTCAGCCGTTCGGGCTAAAAGTGAGGCCAACCGCCCTATGGAAATTAACATGGGAAAAACACGTTTTGGGACCCCCCTTTTTTCTCAGCCCCCCCTTGACAACCCCCCCCAAATTTTCAGTGGCTGCTCAGAAACAAAATGTTCCATTTTCCTGAAAATCTCAGCCAATTCCGTCCACAAACGCCAAAGTTATTAGACGTAGGTAGTTATAGTTAGGATTGTTTTCCATAGGAAACCCGCAACATTCTATTGGGAATAACTCTGGCGCCGGTTGAGGAATTTGTGTGAAATTTTCCAAAATTTTGGCCAGCTCCGCTGCGCTCCTTCCCTGAATGTTTCGGGGGGATTCGTGAAGTGGGGGCTGAGAAAAAAGGGGGGTCCCAAAACGTGTTTTTCCCATGTTAATTTCCATAGGACGGTCTGACAAGTCTACAGCCCGAACCGCTGAACGGAATTACGCCAAACTTGGCAAACTTGTAGGGACTGGTACGCAGATGTGCCTTTGCTATGTTTGCTCAAAATTGCTCCAGTGGTTTTTTGAAAATTAACTTCAAAAACACATATATATCTATAGGCGCGCTCCGAGTGCTCCCGGGTGCGCGTACCGGGGAGCGCACCTGGCGCGCTACTGGAGTGCGTGAGCGGAAAGCTGATTTGCTGTCGGGTGTCTGTCAACATTCTAAACAGTCCGGAGAGTCCGCCATCTTGTGTCTCGGTAGAATCGAGACACAAGAGGTGAAAAAAGAAAGGGGGATATAATTAAAAGGGGGCAGAGTAGACACCCCCTGACTCCCTAGTTTTTCTGAAGCGGGCCTAGACGGACCGTGAAGGGCAAAAAAACGTGGTTTTAAAAAAAAAAAATTGCGGGATAAGCGCTGGCTGCGCTCATCGGTGCGCTCTCTGGTACGCTCTCCGGTACGCTCTCCGGTACGCGCACCCTGAGCGCACCACGGGGAAAAACAGTGTAAAAAAATAGGGTAAAAAAATAATGTAGAGTGTTTAGTGGTAAGTGAGCTCTGAAAAGAGCTGTTGTGTTAAGTGGGTGTTTTTGTACCTACAGGTAGGTACCAATGCAGAGTCTTATATTCAAGAGGAAAACTCTATTCCCCTCATCTGTAAAATGAACACCATCTCTCCTATAGATATCTTGCATGTTGTAACGCAAGTTGTTGTGGTAAATGGAACCCATACCATAGTCTCTCATGTAAGCAGAAACAGATTTATTTACATGTTTCCTTGCTTTCTCAATCTGTGGACAAAATTGGTTGGACCAGTTCCATTTTTGCCTTTGGCATATATTAGAGAATACCAAGGCAGTTTTTGGAAAAAGTGACATCAATTGCCCAAAGATTTCCTTTAAAAGCATTTCCAGACCTACCCCACTCAATGTGCCTAAATCATTTCCACCACAGTGCACAATTATAAGGTCAGGGTGTGGTAAATGCATAAAGGATTTTACCAATGGTATCAATTGGTGACTTCTCAATCCTCTTTGTCCAATCCATACAATGTCTACATTTGGTAAATCAAGGTTGTAAATACCTCTGTTAGTTGCATATTTTTGAGCCCAGTGGACATAGCTATGCCCCACAAACCAGACTTTTGTCATTTTGAAGATAGGTGTGTGAAGGTAGGTGTGCTACTAGTCAGATGAGTTGTGGAAATGAAATGGCAGTTTGATTATGAAAAAAAAGTGTTTGAGAATCAGTGCAGATGAATAAGTAGATATGATTGGAGCTTTCTTAAAAATCTCCACTGAAAATTAGGCTGCATGTTTTTTTCTTGTAAGAAGTCATTTCAATGGTTGAGAAAAAGTCATTTAAAGAAACATTGCATTTTATTAGCTAGTAGATTGAGAGGTCAAGCGGGTTTGATGGATTTTTTGCAACATAGTAAAATGACCTTGTGAACTCTGTGTTGGTTTTAGAGGGAGTTACCATGGTTACTTGGTGAATGAGCACTGGGGGGATGGGTGAATGTTATGTGGGTTTTAAAGTCTTAAAATGTGTAGTTTGGTTTTGAATTTGGGGGGGAATAATTTTAATTGGCTATGTGCAAGAATATGGCTCTGAAATCAGAAAGAATCTGTGCCATTATTGAAAGGCTCTCAGTGAAGGAAGCATTGTTCAGAGATTCTGCTTAAGAATATCTGTTGACTGTGACTGACACTGTTTGACATCTTTCAAAACAATTTTTAAAGGTGAGTACTGAATCTTTTAAAAAAGATAGAGAGTTTAAAGATTTTTTACAAGTATCATAGTGTGTGTCTCTGTGATTTAAGGAATTATATTTTTACCTTTTTCTATAATGTTAGCTGTGTGTTTATAAGGTAGTCTTTTTTATAAATAGTTTTTTATGCTTGAATTTAATGCTGGTTTAGAAATTGTGTGATGGTTTCATTGGAGTTGTAAATATGGTCATTTTTTTAAGCACATTCTGCAACCTGTAGCATGGGTGGAAGGAGTGAATGTCTGGAGAGGGATAGGAATAGCAGATAGAAACCCATATGAAATGGTGGGGAGATGCATAAACGCACAGCTGTGTCAAAGATTGTGCACGCAGCTTGTAAATATGCAGGCAGACAAAGCAATCTTTGACATAGGTGTGTGTTTATAAGGTAGACTCTCACAGTGATAAGATCTCTCACGGCATTTCATATTCTTGTCTGGGTGTATATTTACAAGCTGTGAATCTCCTCATCACAACTCTTCATAAATGACTCCTGGAACTCAACATCATCCAAACATTCCAATAATTGAGCATCCAATGTTTTATCATTAAAATCCTCCATTCCATCTTCTCTGAAAAGAAGGTCTTCTACATGGATAGTGTTATGAATAGGATCATTTAAGACCTCAATCAAACTCTCCTCAACGAAGGTTGCAGAAATTTCACAATGAATATTAACGGTGTCCTCATTGATATTCATATTCTTTTCAAATTTCTTGCTGTAAATAGCAGAAAAAAAATCACTTTAATTTATCGTTTTTAGTAATAGATAATATTAAACTAGCTTTATCAAGTATTAAATTCCCCTTACAAATTAATAACTCACCTTTTAGAAAGGAGTAGAAGAGATGATACTGTGTAAATTTCACACCAGAAATAGAACACCAAATATTCCTCACAAATGTACCTCAAAGAGTACTATCACAAAATGGCTGTGTTTACCTCTCATTAGAGAACCATTTCATTAGTAGAAAACCAATGAAACTTCATCACACACAATTTCAAAACCAAAGAAACATTTTAATTGGTTGTAAATTTCAAAAGCTAATTGGCTCTTGGGTGTCTGTAAACATTCCAAATGGTCTGCATAGTCCGCCATCTTGTGACTCTGAAGAACAGAGACACAAGAGGTGAAAAATAAATGGGGAAATAATTAAAAAGGGGCAGAATAGACACCCTCTGACCCCCTAGGTTTTCTGAGGAGGGCCTAGAAGGACCCTGACAGGCAAAACAACTTTTTTTAAAATTTTCGCGGGGTGAGCGCTGGGTGCGTTCCCAGGTGCACTCTCCGGTATGCGCACCCTGAGCGCACCACAGGGAAAAACAGTGTAAAAAATAGAGTAAAAAAAATAAGGTAGAGTGTTTAGAGGAATGGGATGCATTGCTGGAATTTGTCACAAAAATGATTCAACTCCAGCAATGCATTCTTTCACATAGGGCCAGTCTTATGTGAAAGGGCCTGCATCAGTCTTACTGCTGCTGTTAAGCAGGTGCAAGATTTGGATGCAAGAGCGTCATAAAAGTGACGCAGTGATATCTCTTAGATGTCACTGTGTCACTTCTACAACCCTTCCTTATGTCAATACACACCCTTTGCATACATTACAGCTGGTGCAGGTATAATGTGGCGCAGGGGTTTACAAAGTGACGCATCTAAATAGATGCGTCACTTTGTAAATATGACTCAACAAGGTGTATTTTTTACACTACTGGTGCGTCACAAAAAGTGACGCATCGGTGGCGTAAAAGTGACGCATAGCCTCATAAATGAGGCCTTCAGTCTTCTACTCATGCATGATATTTAATTTATGACGTGTTATGTCGCAAGTAGTTACAGATACATCAGTATTTCTGACATATCTGTAAACGCAAAAGTGATGCATTGCTGCAGTGTATCACAAAAGTGACACAACTCCAGCAATGCATCCTTTCACATGGGGCCAGCCCCATGTGGAAGGGCTTGCATCAGTCTTACACCTGCTGTGAGGCAGGTGCAAAAATGAGGCCTTCAGTCGTCTACTCTTATTTTTTTTTTCACTTTCTCTGTTTCTTCACTGCCTTACTTACCTGGTCTCATACTAACTTGTCTTTATTCAGTCTGTAGCTCTAGTCTTTCCAAAACATCACTGCTCTTTTCTTACCCTTCCACACCCCGTTCCTTTACTACATTTTCTTCGCATATCCACATTCCCCATGTTCACTCTCCTTCTCCTCACTCTCCTTCCCCACACTCACCTTCTTTCAGTCCCTCTACTTCACTTCCCTTCTCCTCTCGTCCCTTTCTGTGCTTTCTCACTCATTTTCTTCTTGTTTATCAATGCACTCCACTTCACTTACTCTTTTTCATGTTTTTAAGAACACAGCTCTTTGATGAGAATTGGAGGTAGTTCTGAAAAGAACTTTTTTTTTCTTCTTTTTTCTTTTTTTTAGAACAAAAACAAAAACAGGGAATGGGAAACTGCTCAACAGGAGCAAAAAAACAAAACAAAATTAGGGCTGGGTACGGCAGCGATGGTTCTCCATTGCTCGAGCCATGAGCAGAACACTTTGTTCCCCATAGCAAAGTAGCTGATCGCAATATCTGCATTTAATAACGCCTTTATTAAAAGCAGTCTGAATGTTAGGGATCAGCTCTTGTGATTGCTCCCTTCCTGATGCAGTTTGTCCTCCGGTTGAAGTAGAGGCCCCATCACTGGGAACCTCTCGTGCCAGAGCCCTGACACTTTCCCGAGGAAAACTCTGGGGGTGCCTCCTCTCCACATGGCGAATCATTGTGGAGTTACCAAAAGAATATTTCTTAGTGGGGTCACCCCGTGACAGGACAGTGTGACAAATCCTGCACTCCACTTTTGGAGCATTTACTTTCTTCTGGTCATCAGGAATAGAAACATTTTTCCAAATAAAGTGTTCTTTTATTTTCGGCTGAGGAGGCTCTTCATCAAGAAATTCATTGGAGTCATCTTCACTGCTGGGTGGTCTGGCAGCCATGATAATCCAAGATTTTATTCCCACAAAGATCCGACAGCAAAAAGGCAGGTCTTGCAGTCACAAAAGTGAAAGAAGACGTGAAGGAAATGGGTGGGGATTTCATTCTTTGTAAAAAAAACTGTTAGGAACCAATGAAACGAGTTATTTTAAGGTCACATGACTTGACGCGCTTACGCTGCGCGCACCGGAGCGCCCCCGGGGGGGGCTTACGCGGCACTAACATAGGCGCTTCCGGGGTCGCTTACGCGGCACGAACGTAGGCGCTTCCGGGGGCGCCTACGCGGCGCGCCTGAGTGACGTTGTGCTAGCTTTACGGAAATGCAAAATCATTTTCATTTCGTAAATCTAAAATAATGCTTTTTAGGGCTCGGGCCTACGTCACCACAAAGTGGGGCGGGGCTTCCGAGCTCTTATGTATTAGAAAAAAAAAGAATTCTGAAAGGGGTCCGGGCTGCCACATTCCAGAAAGCGCGCGGTTTTTGCGTGTGGTATTTTGCCATGTGCATGGTAATTGGTCCAGGCAAGGCTGTGTTTAAGTAAGGCAGCACGCCATAGGACTTAGGAATTTGTCAATGTCCACTTCCTGCATAAAGTGTTCGGACACGCGCAGAAGAATACATAAATCCTCAATTACCAGCTGTCCGAGGTGCAGGTAACTGAAGGCAGATGGTGCTGGGAGCGTGTGCACTGCTGTGTTTTTTTTCCCTTCAGCCCTGTGTGCGCGCATGAACAGCCGGCCAGCAATGTAGAGAATCACATGCATCAGATCTGGTTTTTTTAAACAATTGCGATCGCGAAAGTGATCTCTTTCTGTGCTGCTTGTTTAAACAATTGCGATCGCAAAAGTGATGCTTTCTGTGCTGCTTGTTTAAACAATTGCGATCGCGAAAGTGATGCTTTCTGTGCTGCTTGTTTTTTGTATGTAATCTTGTTCTTCTATGAACTCGATGGTAGCGGAGTATCCCATCCTCACCCTCTAGGTCACTTCATTAATTTTCCACGAGTCCGCCGTGTCTGGTGGCGAGTGCAGATTGGTAGTGCAGAGTGCAGAGTGGTAGTGCAGAGTGCAGAGTGGTAGTGCAGAGTGGTAGTGCAGAGTGGTAGTGCAGAGTGGTAGTGCAGTTTGGTAGTGCAGAGTGGTAGTGCAGAGTGCAGAGTGGTAGTGCAGAGCGGTAGTGCAGAGTGGTAGTGCAGAGTGCAGAGTGGTAGTGCAGTTTGGTAGTGCAGAGTGGTAGTGCAGAGTGCAAAGTGGTAGTGCAGAGTGCAGAGTGGTAGTGCAGAGTGATAGTGCAGAGTGCAGAGTGGTAGTGCAGAGTGCAGAGTGGTAGTGCAGAGTGCAGAGTGGTAGTGCAGAGTGCAGAGTGGTCGTGCAGAGTGGTAGTGCAGAGTGGTAGTGCAGAGTGCAGAGTGGTAGTGCAGAGTGAGAGTGCAGTTTGAGAGTGCGAGTGGTAGTGGTAGTGCAGATTGAGAGTGCAGAGTGCAGATTGGTAGTACAGATTGGTAGTGCAGAGTGGTAGTGCAGAGTGCAGAGTGGTAGTGCAGAGTGCAGAGTGGTAGTGCAGAGTGGTAGTGCAGACTGAGAGTGCGAGTGGTAGTGCAGAGTGGTAGTGCAGAGTGAGAGTGCAGAGTGCAGTTTGGTAGTGCAGAGTGCAGATTGGTAGTGCAGAGTGCAGATTGGTAGTGCAGAGTGGTAGTGCAGAGTGCAGAGTGGTAGTGCAGAGTGGTAGTGCAGAGTGGTAGTGCAGAGTGGTAGTGCAGAGTGCAGAGTGGTAGTGCAGAGTGGCAGTGCAGAGTGGTAGTACAGAGTGGTAGTGCAGAGTGGTAGTGCAGAGTGGTAGTGCAGAGTGGTAGTGCAGAGTGGTAGTGCAGAGTGCAGTTTGAGAGTGCAGAGTGCGAAGTGGTTGTGCAGAGTTCAGAGTGGTAGTGCAGAGTGGTAGTGCAGAGTGGTAGTGCAGAGTGGTAGTGCAGAGTGCAGAGTGGTAGTGCAGAGTGCAGAGTGGTAGTGCAGAGTGGTAGTGCAGAGTGCAGAGTGGTAGTGCAGAGTGGTAGTGCAGAGTGGTAGTGCAGAGTGCAGAGTGCAGAGTGGTAGTGCAGAGTGGTAGTGCAGAGTGCAGAGTGGTAGTGCAGAGTGGTAGTGCAGAGTGGTAGTGCAGAGTGCAGAGTGGTAGTGCAGAGTGGCAGTGCAGAGTGGTAGTGCAGAGGGCAGAGTGGTAGTGCAGAGTGCAGAGTGGTAGTGCAGAGTGCAGAGTGGTAGTGCAGAGTGCAGAGTGGTAGTGCAGAGTGCAGAGTGAGAGTGCAGAGTGGTAGTGCAGAGTGCAGAGTGAGAGTGCAGAGTGGTAGTGCAGAGTGCGCGCCTGAGTGACGTTGTGCTAGCTTTACGGAAATGCAAAATCATTTTCATTTCGTAAATCTAAAATAATGCTTTTTAGGGCTCGGGCCTACGTCACCACAAAGTGGGGCGGGGCTTCCGAGCTCTTATGTATTAGAAAAAAAAAGAATTCTGAAAGGGGTCCGGGCTGCCACATTCCAGAAAGCGCGCGGTTTTTGCGTGTGGTATTTTGCCATGTGCATGGTAATTGGTCCAGGCAAGGCTGTGTTTAAGTAAGGCAGCACGCCATAGGACTTAGGAATTTGTCAATGTCCACTTCCTGCATAAAGTGTTCGGACACGCGCAGAAGAATACATAAATCCTCAATTACCAGCTGTCCGAGGTGCAGGTAACTGAAGGCAGATGGTGCTGGGAGCGTGTGCACTGCTGTGTTTTTTTTCCCTTCAGCCCTGTGTGCGCGCATGAACAGCCGGCCAGCAATGTAGAGAATCACATGCATCAGATCTGGTTTTTTTAAACAATTGCGATCGCGAAAGTGATCTCTTTCTGTGCTGCTTGTTTAAACAATTGCGATCGCAAAAGTGATGCTTTCTGTGCTGCTTGTTTAAACAATTGCGATCGCGAAAGTGATGCTTTCTGTGCTGCTTGTTTTTTGTATGTAATCTTGTTCTTCTATGAACTCGATGGTAGCGGAGTATCCCATCCTCACCCTCTAGGTCACTTCATTAATTTTCCACGAGTCCGCCGTGTCTGGTGGCGAGTGCAGATTGGTAGTGCAGAGTGCAGAGTGGTAGTGCAGAGTGCAGAGTGGTAGTGCAGAGTGGTAGTGCAGAGTGGTAGTGCAGAGTGGTAGTGCAGTTTGGTAGTGCAGAGTGCAGAGTGGTAGTGCAGAGTGCAGAGTGGTAGTGCAGAGCGGTAGTGCAGAGTGGTAGTGCAGAGTGCAGAGTGGTAGTGCAGTTTGGTAGTGCAGAGTGGTAGTGCAGAGTGCAAAGTGGTAGTGCAGAGTGCAGAGTGGTAGTGCAGAGTGATAGTGCAGAGTGCAGAGTGGTAGTGCAGAGTGCAGAGTGGTAGTGCAGAGTGCAGAGTGGTAGTGCAGAGTGCAGAGTGGTCGTGCAGAGTGGTAGTGCAGAGTGGTAGTGCAGAGTGCAGAGTGGTAGTGCAGAGTGAGAGTGCAGTTTGAGAGTGCGAGTGGTAGTGGTAGTGCAGATTGAGAGTGCAGAGTGCAGATTGGTAGTACAGATTGGTAGTGCAGAGTGGTAGTGCAGAGTGCAGAGTGGTAGTGCAGAGTGCAGAGTGGTAGTGCAGAGTGCAGAGTGGTAGTGCAGAGTGGTAGTGCAGACTGAGAGTGCGAGTGGTAGTGCAGAGTGGTAGTGCAGAGTGAGAGTGCAGAGTGCAGTTTGGTAGTGCAGAGTGCAGATTGGTAGTGCAGAGTGCAGATTGGTAGTGCAGAGTGGTAGTGCAGAGTGCAGAGTGGTAGTGCAGAGTGGTAGTGCAGAGTGGTAGTGCAGAGTGGTAGTGCAGAGTGCAGAGTGGTAGTGCAGAGTGGCAGTGCAGAGTGGTAGTACAGAGTGGTAGTGCAGAGTGGTAGTGCAGAGTGGTAGTGCAGAGTGGTAGTGCAGAGTGGTAGTGCAGAGTGCAGTTTGAGAGTGCAGAGTGCGAAGTGGTTGTGCAGAGTTCAGAGTGGTAGTGCAGAGTGGTAGTGCAGAGTGGTAGTGCAGAGTGGTAGTGCTGAGTGGTAGTGCAGAGTGCAGAGTGGTAGTGCAGAGTGCAGAGTGGTAGTGCAGAGTGGTAGTGCAGAGTGCAGAGTGGTAGTGCAGAGTGGTAGTGCAGAGTGGTAGTGCAGAGTGCAGAGTGCAGAGTGGTAGTGCAGAGTGGTAGTGCAGAGTGCAGAGTGGTAGTGCAGAGTGGTAGTGCAGAGTGGTAGTGCAGAGTGCAGAGTGGTAGTGCAGAGTGGCAGTGCAGAGTGGTAGTGCAGAGGGCAGAGTGGTAGTGCAGAGTGCAGAGTGGTAGTGCAGAGTGCAGAGTGGTAGTGCAGAGTGCAGAGTGGTAGTGCAGAGTGCAGAGTGAGAGTGCAGAGTGGTAGTGCAGAGTGCAGAGTGAGAGTGCAGAGTGGTAGTGCAGAGTGCAGAGTGAGAGTGCAGAGTGCAGAGTGGTAGTGCAGAGTGCAGAGTGGTAGTGCAGAGTGGTAGTGCAGAGTGAGAGTGCGAGTGGTAGTGCAGAGTGGTAGTGCAGAGTGAGAGTGCAGAGTGCAGTTTGGTAGTGCAGAGTGCAGATTGGTAGTGCAGAGTGCAGATTGGTAGTGCAGAGTGGTAGTGCAGAGTGCAGAGTGGTAGTGCAGAGTGCAGAGTGGTAGTGCAGAGTGGTAGTGCAGAGTGGTAGTGCAGAGTGGTAGTGCAGAGTGCAGAGTGGTAGTGCAGAGTGCAGAGTGGTAGTGCAGAGTGGCAGTGCAGAGTGGTAGTACAGAGTGGTAGTGCAGAGTGGTAGTGCAGAGTGGTAGTGCAGAGTGGTAGTGCAGAGTGCAGTTTGAGAGTGCAGAGTGCGAAGTGGTTGTGCAGAGTTCAGAGTGGTAGTGCAGAGTGGTAGTGCAGAGTGGTAGTGCAGAGTGGTAGTGCAGAGTGGTAGTGCAGAGTGCAGAGTGGTAGTGCAGAGTGGTAGTGCAGAGTGCAGAGTGGTAGTGCAGAGTGGTAGTGTAGAGTGGTAGTGCAGAGTGCAGAGTGCAGAGTGGTAGTGCAGAGTGGTAGTGCAGAGTGCAGAGTGGTAGTGCAGAGTGGTAGTGCAGAGTGGTAGTGCAGAGTGCAGAGTGGTAGTGCAGAGTGGCAGTGCAGAGTGGTAGTGCAGAGGGCAGAGTGGTAGTGCAGAGTGCAGAGTGGTAGTGCAGAGTGCAGAGTGCAGAGTGGTAGTGCAGAGTGCAGAGTGAGAGTGCAGAGTGGTGTTGCAGAGTGCAGAGTGAGAGTGCAGAGTGGTAGTGCAGAGTGCAGAGTGAGAGTGCAGAGTGGTAGTGCGGAGTGCAGAGTGAGAGTGCAGAGTGGTAGTGCAGAGTGCAGAGTGGTAGTGCAGAGTGGTAGTGCAGAGTGCAGAGTGGTAGTGCAGAGTGGTAGTGCAGAGTGCAGAGTGGTAGTGCAGAGTGCAGAGTGGTAGTGCAGAGTGCAGAGTGGTAGTGCAGAGTGCAGAGTGGTAGTGCAGAGTGCAGAGTGGTAGTGCAGAGTGCAGAGTGGTAGTGCAGAGTGGTAGTGCAGAGTGGTAGTGCAGAGTGGTAGTGCAGAGTGCAGAGTGGTAGTGCAGAGTGGTAGTGCAGAGTGCAGAGTGGTAGTGCAGAGTGGTAGTGCAGAGTGGTAGTGCAGAGTGCAGAGTGGTAGTGCAGAGTGCAGAGTGGTAGTGCAGAATGCAGAGTGGTAGTGCAGAGCGCAGAGTGGTAGTGCAGAGTGCAGAGTGGTAGTGCAGAGTGCAGAGTGGTAGTGCAGAGTGGTAGTGCAGAGTGATAGTGCAGAGTGCAGAGTGGTAGTGCAGAGTGCAGAGTGGTAGTGCAGAGTGCCGAGTGGTAGTGCAGAGTGCAGAGTGGTAGTGCAGAGTGCAGAGTGGTCGTGCAGAGTGGTAGTGCAGAGTGGTAGTGCAGAGTGCAGAGTGGTAGTGCAGAGTGAGAGTGCAGTTTGAGAGTGCGAGTGGTAGTGGTAGTGCAGATTGAGAGTACAGAGTGCAGATTGGTAGTACAGATTGGTAGTGCAGAGTGGTTGTGCAGAGTGCAGAGTGGTAGTGCAGAGTGCAGAGTGGTAGTGCAGAGTGCAGAGTGGTAGTGCAGAGTGGTAGTGCAGAGTGAGAGTGCGAGTGGTAGTGCAGAGTGGTAGTGCAGAGTGAGAGTGCAGAGTGCAGTTTGGTAGTGCAGAGTGCAGATTGGTAGTGCAGAGTGCAGATTGGTAGTGCAGAGTGGTAGTGCAGAGTGCAGAGTGGTAGTGCAGAGTGCAGAGTGCAGAGTGGTAGTGCAGAGTGGTAGTGCAGAGTGGTAGTGCAGAGTGCAGAGTGCAGAGTGGTAGTGCAGAGTGGCAGTGCAGAGTGGTAGTGCAGAGTGGTAGTGCAGAGTGGTAGTGCAGAGTGGTAGTGCAGAGTGGTAGTGCAGAGTGCAGTTTGAGAGTGCAGAGTGCAAAGTGGTTGTGCAGAGTTCAGAGTGGTAGTGCAGAGTGGTAGTGCAGAGTGGTAGTGCAGAGTGGTAGTGCAGAGTGCAGAGTGGTAGTGCAGAGTGCAGAGTGGTAGTGCAGAGTGGTAGTGCAGAGTGCAGAGTGGTAGTGCAGAGTGGTAGTGCAGAGTGGTAGTGCAGAGCGCAGAGTGGTAGTGCAGAGTGGTAGTGCAGAGTGGTAGTGCAGAGTGCAGAGTGGTAGTGCAGAGTGGTAGTGCAGAGTGCAGAGTGCAGAGTGGTAGTGCAGAGTGGCAGTGCAGAGTGGTAGTGCAGAGGGCAGAGTGGTAGTGCAGAGTGCAGAGTGAGAGTGCAGAGTGGTAGTGCAGAGTGCAGAGTGAGAGTGCAGGTTGAGAGTGCGAGTGGTAGTGCAGAGTGGTAGTGCAGAGTGCAGAGTGGTAGTGCAGAGTGGTAGTGCAGAGTGCAGAGTGGTAGTGCAGAGTGGTAGTGCAGAGTGCAGAGTGGTAGTGCAGAGTGCAGAGTGGTAGTGCAGAGTGCAGAGTGGTAGTGCAGAGTGCAGAGTGGTAGTGCAGAGTGGTAGTGCAGAGTGGTAGTGCAGAGTGGTAGTGCAGAGTGGTAGTGCAGAGTGCAGAGTGGTAGTGCAGAGTGCAGAGTGGTAGTGCAGAGTGGTAGTGCAGAGTGCAGAGTGGTAGTGCAGAGTGCAGAGTGGTAGTGCAGAATGCAGAGTGGTAGTGCAGAGCGCAGAGTGGTAGTGCAGAGTGCAGAGTGGTAGTGCAGAGTGCAGAGTGGTAGTGCAGAGTGGTAGTGCAGAGTGGTAGTGCAGAGTGCAGAGTGGTAGTGCAGAGTGGTAGTGCAGAGTGCAGAGTGGTAGTGCAGAGTGGTAGTGCAGAGTGGTAGTGCAGAGTGCAGAGTGCAGAGTGCAGAGTGGTAGTGCAGAGTGGTAGTGCAGAGTGCAGAGTGGTAGTGCAGTGTGGTAGTGCAGAGTGCAGAGTGGTAGTGCAGAGTGGTAGTGCAGAGTGCAGAGTGGTAGTGCAGAGTACAGAGTGGTAGTGCAGAGTGCAGAGTGGTAGTGCAGAGTGGTAGTGCAGAGTGCAGAGTGGTAGTGCAGAGTGTAGAGTGGTAGTGCAGAGTGCAGAGAGGTAGTGCAGAGTGCAGAGTGGTAGTGCAGAGTGCAGAGTGGTAGTGCAGAGTGGTAGTGCAGAGTGGTAGTGCAGAGTGGTAGTGCAGAGTGGTAGTGCAGAGTGCAGAGTGGTAGTGCAGAGTGGTAGTGCAGAGTGCAGAGTGAGAGTGGTAGTGCTGAGTGCAGATTGGTAGTGCAGAGTGCAGATTGGTAGTGCAGAGTGGTAGTGCAAAGTGCAGAGTGGTAGTGCAGAGTGGTAGTGCAAAGTGCAGAGTGGTAGTGCAGAGTGGTAGTACAGAGTGCAGAGTGGTAGTGCAGAGTGCAGAGTGGTAGTGCAGAGTGGTAGTGCAGAGTGCAGAGTGGTAGTGCAGAGTGCAGAGTGGTAGTGCAGAGTGCAGAGTGGTAGTGCAGAGTGGTAGTGCAGAGTGGTAGTGCAGAGTGGTAGTGCAGAGTGCAGAGTGGTAGTGCAGAGTGCAGAGTGGTAGTGCAGAGTGGTAGTGCAGAGTGGTAGTGCAGAGTGCAGAGTGGTAGTGCAGAGTGCAGAGTGGTAGTGCAGAGTGGCAGTGCAGAGTGGTAGTGCAGAGTGGTAGTGCAGAGTGGTAGTGCAGAGTGGTAGTGCAGAGTGCAGTTTGAGAGTGCAGAGTGCGAAGTGGTTGTGCAGAGTTCAGAGTGGTAGTGCAGAGTGGTAGTGCAGAGTGGTAGTACAGAGTGGTAGTGCAGAGTGGTAGTGCAGAGTGGTAGTGCAGAGTGCAGAGTGGTAGTGCAGAGTGCAGAGTGGTAGTGCAGAGTGGTAGTGCAGAGTGCAGAGTGGTAGTGCAGAGTGGTAGTGCAGAGTGCAGAGTGGTAGTGCAGAGTGATAGTGCAGAGTGCAGAGTGGTAGTGCAGAGTGGTAGTGCAGAGTGCAGAGTGGTACTGCAGAGTGGCAGTGCAGAGTGGTAGTGCAGAGGGCAGAGTGGTAGTGCAGAGTGCAGAGTGGTAGTGCAGAGTGCAGAGTGGTAGTGCAGAGTGCAGAGTGGTAGTGCAGAGTGCAGAGTGAGAGTGCAGAGTGGTAGTGCAGAGTGCAGAGTGAGAGTGCAGAGTGGTAGTGCAGAGTGCAGAGTGAGAGTGCAGAGTGGTAGTGCGGAGTGCCGAGTGAGAGTGCAGAGTGGTAGTGCAGAGTGCAGAGTGAGAGTGCAGGTTGAGAGTGCGAGTGGTAGTGCAGAGTGGTAGTGCAGAGTGCAGAGTGGTAGTGCAGAGTGGTAGTGCAGAGTGCAGAGTGGTAGTGCAGAGTGGTAGTGCAGAGTGCAGAGTGGTAGTGCAGAGTGCAGAGTGGTAGTGCAGAGTGCAGAGTGGTAGTGTAGAGTGCAGAGTGGTAGTGCAGAGTGGTAGTGCAGAGTGGTAGTGCAGAGTGGTAGTGCAGAGTGGTAGTGCAGAGTGCAGAGTGGTAGTGCAGAGTGCAGAGTGGTAGTGCAGAGTGGTAGTGCAGAGTGGTAGTGCAGAGTGGTAGTGCAGAGTGCAGAGTGGTAGTGCAGAGTGCAGAGTGGTAGTGCAGAATGCAGAGTGGTAGTGCAGAGCGCAGAGTGGTAGTGCAGAGTGCAGAGTGGTAGTGCAGAGTGCAGAGTGGTAGTGCAGAGTGGTAGTGCAGAGTGGTAGTGCAGAGTGCAGAGTGGTAGTGCAGAGTGCAGAGTGGTAGTGCAGAGTGCAGAGTGGTAGTGCAGAGTGCAGAGTGCAGAGTGCAGAGTGGTAGTGCAGAGTGCAGAGTGGTAGTGCAGTGTGGTAGTGCAGAGTGCAGAGTGGTAGTGCAGAGTGCAGAGTGGTAGTGCAGAGTGCAGAGTGGTAGTGCAGAGTACAGAGTGGTAGTGCAGAGTGCAGAGTGGTAGTGCAGAGTGGTAGTGCAGAGTGCAGAGTGGTAGTGCAGAGTGTAGAGTGGTAGTGCAGAGTGCAGAGAGGTAGTGCAGAGTGCAGAGTGGTAGTGCAGAGTGCAGAGTGGTAGTGCAGAGTGGTAGTGCAGAGTGGTAGTGCAGAGTGGTAGTGCAGAGTGGTAGTGCAGAGTGGTAGTGCAGAGTGGTAGTGCAGAGTGCAGAGTGGTAGTGCAGAGTGGTAGTGCAGAGTGCAGAGTGAGAGTGGTAGTGCTGAGTGCAGATTGGTAGTGCAGAGTGCAGATTGGTAGTGCAGAGTGGTAGTGCAAAGTGCAGAGTGGTAGTGCAGAGTGGTAGTGCAAAGTGCAGAGTGGTAGTGCAGAGTGGTAGTACAGAGTGCAGAGTGGTAGTGCAGAGTGCAGAGTGGTAGTGCAGAGTGGTAGTGCAGAGTGCAGAGTGGTAGTGCAGAGTGCAGAGTGGTAGTGCAGAGTGCAGAGTGGTAGTGCAGAGTGGTAGTGCAGAGTGGTAGTGCAGAGTGCAGAGTGGTAGTGCAGAGTGCGGAGTGGTAGTGCAGAGTGCAGAGTGGTAGTGCAGAGTGGTAGTGCAGAGTGATAGTGCAGAGTGGTAGTGCAGAGTGGTAGTGCAGAGTGGTAGTGCAGAGTGGTAGTGCAGAGTGGTAGTGCAGAGTGCAGATTGAGAGTGCAGAGTGGTAGTGCAGAGTGCAGAGTGGTAGTGCAGAGTGCAGAGTGGTAGCGCAGAGTGCAGAGTGGTAGTGCAGAGTGGTAGTGCAGAGTGGTAGTGCAGAGTGCAGAGTGGTAGTGCAGAGTGCAGAGTGGTAGTGCAGAGTGGTAGTGCAGAGTGGTAGTGCAGAGTGCAGAGTGCAGAGTGCAGAGTGCAGAGTGCAGAGTGGTAATGCAGAGTGCAGAGTGGTAGTGCAGTGTGGTAGTGCAGAGTGCAGAGTGGTAGTGCAGAGTGCAGAGTGGTAGTGCAGAGTGCAGAGTGGTAGTGCAGAGTACAGAGTGGTAGTGCAGAGTGCAGAGTGGTAGTGCAGAGTGGTAGTGCAGAGTGGTAGTGCAGAGTGGTAGTGCAGAGTGGTAGTGCAGAGTGCAGAGTGCAGAGTGGTAGTGCAGAGTGTAGAGTGGTAGTGCAGAGTGCAGAGAGGTAGTGCAGAGTGCAGAGTGGTAGTGCAGAGTGCAGAGTGGTAGTGCAGAGTGGTAGTGCAGAGTGGTAGTGCAGAGTGGTAGTGCAGAGTGCAGAGTGGTAGTGCAGAGTGGTAGTGCAGAGTGGTAGTGCAGAGTGCAGAGTGGTAGTGCAGAGTGGTAGTGCAGAGTGCAGAGTGGTAGTGCAGAGTGCAGAGTGGTAGTGCAGAGTGCAGAGTGGTAGTGCAGAGTGCAGAGTGGTAGTGCAGAGTGCAGAGTGGTAGTGCAGAGTGCAGAGTGGTAGTGCAGAGTGGTAGTGCAGAGTGGTAGTGCAGAGTGGTAGTGCAGAGTGCAGAGTGGTAGTGCAGAGTGGTAGTGCAGAGTGCAGAGTGGTAGTGCAGAGTGGTAGTGCAGAGTGGTAGTGCAGAGTGCAGAGTGGTAGTGCAGAGTGCAGAGTGGTAGTGCAGAATGCAGAGTGGTAGTGCAGAGCGCAGAGTGGTAGTGCAGAGTGCAGAGTGGTAGTGCAGAGTGCAGAGTGGTAGTGCAGAGTGGTAGTGCAGAGTGATAGTGCAGAGTGCAGAGTGGTAGTGCAGAGTGCAGAGTGGTAGTGCAGAGTGCCGAGTGGTAGTGCAGAGTGCAGAGTGGTAGTGCAGAGTGCAGAGTGGTCGTGCAGAGTGGTAGTGCAGAGTGGTAGTGCAGAGTGCAGAGTGGTAGTGCAGAGTGAGAGTGCAGTTTGAGAGTGCGAGTGGTAGTGGTAGTGCAGATTGAGAGTACAGAGTGCAGATTGGTAGTACAGATTGGTAGTGCAGAGTGGTTGTGCAGAGTGCAGAGTGGTAGTGCAGAGTGCAGAGTGGTAGTGCAGAGTGCAGAGTGGTAGTGCAGAGTGGTAGTGCAGAGTGAGAGTGCGAGTGGTAGTGCAGAGTGGTAGTGCAGAGTGAGAGTGCAGAGTGCAGTTTGGTAGTGCAGAGTGCAGATTGGTAGTGCAGAGTGCAGATTGGTAGTGCAGAGTGGTAGTGCAGAGTGCAGAGTGGTAGTGCAGAGTGCAGAGTGGTAGTGCAGAGTGGTAGTGCAGAGTGGTAGTGCAGAGTGCAGAGTGCAGAGTGGTAGTGCAGAGTGGCAGTGCAGAGTGGTAGTGCAGAGTGGTAGTGCAGAGTGGTAGTGCAGAGTGGTAGTGCAGAGTGGTAGTGCAGAGTGCAGTTTGAGAGTGCAGAGTGCGAAGTGGTTGTGCAGAGTTCAGAGTGGTAGTGCAGAGTGGTAGTGCAGAGTGGTAGTGCAGAGTGGTAGTGCAGAGTGCAGAGTGGTAGTGCAGAGTGCAGAGTGGTAGTGCAGAGTGGTAGTGCAGAGTGCAGAGTGGTAGTGCAGAGTGGTAGTGCAGAGTGGTAGTGCAGAGCGCAGAGTGGTAGTGCAGAGTGGTAGTGCAGAGTGGTAGTGCAGAGTGCAGAGTGGTAGTGCAGAGTGGTAGTGCAGAGTGCAGAGTGCAGAGTGGTAGTGCAGAGTGGCAGTGCAGAGTGGTAGTGCAGAGGGCAGAGTGGTAGTGCAGAGTGCAGAGTGAGAGTGCAGAGTGGTAGTGCAGAGTGCAGAGTGAGAGTGCAGGTTGAGAGTGCGAGTGGTAGTGCAGAGTGGTAGTGCAGAGTGCAGAGTGGTAGTGCAGAGTGGTAGTGCAGAGTGCAGAGTGGTAGTGCAGAGTGGTAGTGCAGAGTGCAGAGTGGTAGTGCAGAGTGCAGAGTGGTAGTGCAGAGTGCAGAGTGGTAGTGCAGAGTGCAGAGTGGTAGTGCAGAGTGGTAGTGCAGAGTGGTAGTGCAGAGTGGTAGTGCAGAGTGGTAGTGCAGAGTGCAGAGTGGTAGTGCAGAGTGCAGAGTGGTAGTGCAGAGTGGTAGTGCAGAGTGCAGAGTGGTAGTGCAGAGTGCAGAGTGGTAGTGCAGAATGCAGAGTGGTAGTGCAGAGCGCAGAGTGGTAGTGCAGAGTGCAGAGTGGTAGTGCAGAGTGCAGAGTGGTAGTGCAGAGTGGTAGTGCAGAGTGGTAGTGCAGAGTGCAGAGTGGTAGTGCAGAGTGGTAGTGCAGAGTGCAGAGTGGTAGTGCAGAGTGGTAGTGCAGAGTGGTAGTGCAGAGTGCAGAGTGCAGAGTGCAGAGTGGTAGTGCAGAGTGGTAGTGCAGAGTGCAGAGTGGTAGTGCAGTGTGGTAGTGCAGAGTGCAGAGTGGTAGTGCAGAGTGGTAGTGCAGAGTGCAGAGTGGTAGTGCAGAGTACAGAGTGGTAGTGCAGAGTGCAGAGTGGTAGTGCAGAGTGGTAGTGCAGAGTGCAGAGTGGTAGTGCAGAGTGTAGAGTGGTAGTGCAGAGTGCAGAGAGGTAGTGCAGAGTGCAGAGTGGTAGTGCAGAGTGCAGAGTGGTAGTGCAGAGTGGTAGTGCAGAGTGGTAGTGCAGAGTGGTAGTGCAGAGTGGTAGTGCAGAGTGCAGAGTGGTAGTGCAGAGTGGTAGTGCAGAGTGCAGAGTGAGAGTGGTAGTGCTGAGTGCAGATTGGTAGTGCAGAGTGCAGATTGGTAGTGCAGAGTGGTAGTGCAAAGTGCAGAGTGGTAGTGCAGAGTGGTAGTGCAAAGTGCAGAGTGGTAGTGCAGAGTGGTAGTACAGAGTGCAGAGTGGTAGTGCAGAGTGCAGAGTGGTAGTGCAGAGTGGTAGTGCAGAGTGCAGAGTGGTAGTGCAGAGTGCAGAGTGGTAGTGCAGAGTGCAGAGTGGTAGTGCAGAGTGGTAGTGCAGAGTGGTAGTGCAGAGTGGTAGTGCAGAGTGCAGAGTGGTAGTGCAGAGTGCAGAGTGGTAGTGCAGAGTGGTAGTGCAGAGTGGTAGTGCAGAGTGCAGAGTGGTAGTGCAGAGTGCAGAGTGGTAGTGCAGAGTGGCAGTGCAGAGTGGTAGTGCAGAGTGGTAGTGCAGAGTGGTAGTGCAGAGTGGTAGTGCAGAGTGCAGTTTGAGAGTGCAGAGTGCGAAGTGGTTGTGCAGAGTTCAGAGTGGTAGTGCAGAGTGGTAGTGCAGAGTGGTAGTACAGAGTGGTAGTGCAGAGTGGTAGTGCAGAGTGGTAGTGCAGAGTGCAGAGTGGTAGTGCAGAGTGCAGAGTGGTAGTGCAGAGTGGTAGTGCAGAGTGCAGAGTGGTAGTGCAGAGTGGTAGTGCAGAGTGCAGAGTGGTAGTGCAGAGTGATAGTGCAGAGTGCAGAGTGGTAGTGCAGAGTGGTAGTGCAGAGTGCAGAGTGGTACTGCAGAGTGGCAGTGCAGAGTGGTAGTGCAGAGGGCAGAGTGGTAGTGCAGAGTGCAGAGTGGTAGTGCAGAGTGCAGAGTGGTAGTGCAGAGTGCAGAGTGGTAGTGCAGAGTGCAGAGTGAGAGTGCAGAGTGGTAGTGCAGAGTGCAGAGTGAGAGTGCAGAGTGGTAGTGCAGAGTGCAGAGTGAGAGTGCAGAGTGGTAGTGCGGAGTGCAGAGTGAGAGTGCAGAGTGGTAGTGCAGAGTGCAGAGTGAGAGTGCAGGTTGAGAGTGCGAGTGGTAGTGCAGAGTGGTAGTGCAGAGTGCAGAGTGGTAGTGCAGAGTGGTAGTGCAGAGTGCAGAGTGGTAGTGCAGAGTGGTAGTGCAGAGTGCAGAGTGGTAGTGCAGAGTGCAGAGTGGTAGTGCAGAGTGCAGAGTGGTAGTGTAGAGTGCAGAGTGGTAGTGCAGAGTGGTAGTGCAGAGTGGTAGTGCAGAGTGGTAGTGCAGAGTGGTAGTGCAGAGTGCAGAGTGGTAGTGCAGAGTGCAGAGTGGTAGTGCAGAGTGGTAGTGCAGAGTGGTAGTGCAGAGTGGTAGTGCAGAGTGCAGAGTGGTAGTGCAGAGTGCAGAGTGGTAGTGCAGAATGCAGAGTGGTAGTGCAGAGCGCAGAGTGGTAGTGCAGAGTGCAGAGTGGTAGTGCAGAGTGCAGAGTGGTAGTGCAGAGTGGTAGTGCAGAGTGGTAGTGCAGAGTGCAGAGTGGTAGTGCAGAGTGCAGAGTGGTAGTGCAGAGTGCAGAGTGGTAGTGCAGAGTGCAGAGTGCAGAGTGCAGAGTGGTAGTGCAGAGTGCAGAGTGGTAGTGCAGTGTGGTAGTGCAGAGTGCAGAGTGGTAGTGCAGAGTGCAGAGTGGTAGTGCAGAGTGCAGAGTGGTAGTGCAGAGTACAGAGTGGTAGTGCAGAGTGCAGAGTGGTAGTGCAGAGTGGTAGTGCAGAGTGCAGAGTGGTAGTGCAGAGTGTAGAGTGGTAGTGCAGAGTGCAGAGAGGTAGTGCAGAGTGCAGAGTGGTAGTGCAGAGTGCAGAGTGGTAGTGCAGAGTGGTAGTGCAGAGTGGTAGTGCAGAGTGGTAGTGCAGAGTGGTAGTGCAGAGTGGTAGTGCAGAGTGGTAGTGCAGAGTGCAGAGTGGTAGTGCAGAGTGGTAGTGCAGAGTGCAGAGTGAGAGTGGTAGTGCTGAGTGCAGATTGGTAGTGCAGAGTGCAGATTGGTAGTGCAGAGTGGTAGTGCAAAGTGCAGAGTGGTAGTGCAGAGTGGTAGTGCAAAGTGCAGAGTGGTAGTGCAGAGTGGTAGTACAGAGTGCAGAGTGGTAGTGCAGAGTGCAGAGTGGTAGTGCAGAGTGGTAGTGCAGAGTGCAGAGTGGTAGTGCAGAGTGCAGAGTGGTAGTGCAGAGTGCAGAGTGGTAGTGCAGAGTGGTAGTGCAGAGTGGTAGTGCAGAGTGCAGAGTGGTAGTGCAGAGTGCGGAGTGGTAGTGCAGAGTGCAGAGTGGTAGTGCAGAGTGGTAGTGCAGAGTGATAGTGCAGAGTGGTAGTGCAGAGTGGTAGTGCAGAGTGGTAGTGCAGAGTGGTAGTGCAGAGTGGTAGTGCAGAGTGCAGATTGAGAGTGCAGAGTGGTAGTGCAGAGTGCAGAGTGGTAGTGCAGAGTGCAGAGTGGTAGCGCAGAGTGCAGAGTGGTAGTGCAGAGTGGTAGTGCAGAGTGGTAGTGCAGAGTGCAGAGTGGTAGTGCAGAGTGCAGAGTGGTAGTGCAGAGTGCAGAGTGGTAGTGCAGAGTGGTAGTGCAGAGTGGTAGTGCAGAGTGCAGAGTGCAGAGTGCAGAGTGCAGAGTGCAGAGTGGTAGTGCAGAGTGCAGAGTGGTAGTGCAGTGTGGTAGTGCAGAGTGCAGAGTGGTAGTGCAGAGTGCAGAGTGGTAGTGCAGAGTGCAGAGTGGTAGTGCAGAGTACAGAGTGGTAGTGCAGAGTGCAGAGTGGTAGTGCAGAGTGGTAGTGCAGAGTGGTAGTGCAGAGTGGTAGTGCAGAGTGGTAGTGCAGAGTGCAGAGTGCAGAGTGGTAGTGCAGAGTGTAGAGTGGTAGTGCAGAGTGCAGAGAGGTAGTGCAGAGTGCAGAGTGGTAGTGCAGAGTGCAGAGTGGTAGTGCAGAGTGGTAGTGCAGAGTGGTAGTGCAGAGTGGTAGTGCAGAGTGCAGAGTGGTAGTGCAGAGTGGTAGTGCAGAGTGCAGAGTGAGAGTGGTAGTGCTGAGTGCAGATTGGTAGTGCAGAGTGCAGATTGGTAGTGCAGAGTGGTAGTGCAAAGTGCAGAGTGGTAGTGCAGAGTGGTAGTGCAAAGTGCAGAGTGGTAGTGCAGAGTGGTAGTACAGAGTGCAGAGTGGTAGTGCAGAGTGCAGAGTGGTAGTGCAGAGTGGTAGTGCAGAGTGCAGAGTGGTAGTGCAGAGTGCAGAGTGGTAGTGCAGAGTGGTAGTGCAGAGTGGTAGTGCAGAGTGCAGAGTGGTAGTGCAGAGTGCAGAGTGGTAGTGCAGAGTGGTAGTGCAGAGTGGTAGTGCAGAGTGCAGAGTGGTAGTGCAGAGTGGCAGTGCAGAGTGGTAGTGCAGAGTGGTAGTGCAGAGTCGTAGTGCAGAGTGGTAGTGCAGAGTGGTAGTGCAGAGTGGTAGTGCAGAGTGCAGTTTGAGAGTGCAGAGTGCGAAGTGGTTGTGCAGAGTTCAGAGTGGTAGTGCAGAGTGGTAGTGCAGAGTGGTAGTACAGAGTGGTAGTGCAGAGTGGTAGTGCAGAGTGGTAGTGCAGAGTGCAGAGTGGTAGTGCAGAGTGCAGAGTGGTAGTGCAGAGTGGTAGTGCAGAGTGCAGAGTGGTAGTGCAGAGTGGTAGTGCAGAGTGGTAGTGCAGAGTGCAGAGTGGTAGTGCAGAGTGGTAGTGCAGAGTGCAGAGTGGTAGTGCAGAGTGGTAGTGCAGAGTGCAGAGTGGTAGTGCAGAGTGGCAGTGCAGAGTGGTAGTGCAGAGGGCAGAGTGGTAGTGCAGAGTGCAGAGTGGTAGTGCAGAGTGCAGAGTGGTAGTGCAGAGTGCAGAGTGGTAGTGCAGAGTGCAGAGTGAGAGTGCAGAGTGGTAGTGCAGAGTGCAGAGTGAGAGTGCAGAGTGGTAGTGCAGAGTGCAGAGTGAGAGTGCAGAGTGGTAGTTCGGAGTGCAGAGTGAGAGTGCAGAGTGGTAGTGCAGAGTGCAGAGTGAGAGTGCAGGTTGAGAGTGCGAGTGGTAGTGCAGAGTGGTAGTGCAGAGTGCAGAGTGGTAGTGCAGAGTGGTAGTGCAGAGTGCAGAGTGGTAGTGCAGAGTGGTAGTGCAGAGTGCAGAGTGGTAGTGCAGAGTGCAGAGTGGTAGTGCAGAGTGCAGAGTGGTAGTGCAGAGTGCAGAGTGGTAGTGCAGAGTGCAGAGTGGTAGTGCAGAGTGCAGAGTGGTAGTGCAGAGTGGTAGTGCAGAGTGGTAGTGCAGAGTGCAGAGTGGTAGTGCAGAGTGGTAGTGCAGAGTGGTAGTGCAGAGTGGTAGTGCAGAGTGCAGAGTGGTAGTGCAGAGTGCAGAGTGGTAGTGCAGAATGCAGAGTGGTAGTGCAGAGCGCAGAGTGGTAGTGCAGAGTGCAGAGTGGTAGTGCAGAGTGCAGAGTGGTAGTGCAGAGTGGTAGTGCAGAGTGGTAGTGCAGAGTGCAGAGTGGTAGTGCAGAGTGCAGAGTGGTAGTGCAGAGTGCAGAGTGGTAGTGCAGAGTGCAGAGTGCAGAGTGCAGAGTGCAGAGTGGTAGTGCAGAGTGCAGAGTGGTAGTGCAGTGTGGTAGTGCAGAGTGCAGAGTGGTAGTGCAGAGTGCAGAGTGGTAGTGCAGAGTGCAGAGTGGTAGTGCAGAGTACAGAGTGGTAGTGCAGAGTGCAGAGTGGTAGTGCAGAGTGGTAGTGCAGAGTGGTAGTGCAGAGTGGTAGTGCAGAGTGCAGAGTGGTAGTGCAGAGTGTAGAGTGGTAGTGCAGAGTGCAGAGAGGTAGTGCAGAGTGCAGAGTGGTAGTGCAGAGTGCAGAGTGGTAGTGCAGAGTGGTAGTGCAGAGTGGTAGTGCAGAGTGGTAGTGCAGAGTGGTAGTGCAGAGTGCAGAGTGGTAGTGCAGAGTGGTAGTGCAGAGTGCAGAGTGAGAGTGGTAGTGCTGAGTGCAGATTGGTAGTGCAGAGTGCAGATTGGTAGTGCAGAGTGGTAGTGCAAAGTGCAGAGTGGTAGTGCAGAGTGGTAGTGCAAAGTGCAGAGTGGTAGTGCAGAATGGTAGTACAGAGTGCAGAGTGGTAGTGCAGAGTGCAGAGTGGTAGTGCAGAGTGGTAGTGCAGAGTGCAGAGTGGTAGTGCAGAGTGCAGAGTGGTAGTGCAGAGTGCAGAGTGGTAGTGCAGAGTGGTAGTGCAGAGTGGTAGTGCAGAGTGCAGAGTGGTAGTGCAGAGTGCGGAGTGGTAGTGCAGAGTGCAGAGTGGTAGTGCAGAGTGGTAGTGCAGAGTGGTAGTGCAGAGTGGTAGTGCAGAGTGGTAGTGCAGAGTGGTAGTGCAGAGTGGTAGTGCAGAGTGCAGAGTGGTAGTGCAGAGTGGTAGTGCAGAGTGCAGAGTGGTAGCGCAGAGTGCAGAGTGGTAGTGCAGAGTGCAGAGTGCAGATTGAGAGTGCGAGTGGTAGTGCAGAGTGCAGATTGGTAGTGCAGAGTGCAGATTGGTAGTGCAGAGTGCAGATTGGTAGTGCAGAGTGGTAGTGCAGAGTGCAGAGTGGTAGTGCAGAGTGATAGTGCAGAGTGCAGATTGAGAGTGCAGAGTGCAGAGTGGTAGTGCAGAGAGCAGAGTGGTAGTGCAGAGTGGTAGTGCAGAGTGCAGATTGGTAGTGCAGAGTGGTAGTGCAGAGTGCAGAGTGCAGAGTGGTAGTGCAGAGTGCAGAGTGTTAGTGCAGAGTGCAGAGTGGTAGTGCAGAGTGGTAGTGCAGAGTGGTAGTGCAGAGTGCAGAGTGGTAGTGCAGAGTGGTAGTGCAGAGTGCAGAGTGGTAGTGCAGAGTGCAGAGTGGTAGTGCAGAGTGCAGATTGGTAGTTCAGAGTGCAGATTGGTAGTGCAGAGTGCAGATTGGTAGTGCAGAGTGCAGAGTGGTAGTGCAGAGCGCAGAATGGTAGTGCAGAGCGCAGAGTGGTAGTGCAGAGCGCAGAGTGGTAGTGCAGAGCGCAGAGTGGTAGTGCAGAGCGCAGAGCGCAGAGTGGTAGTGCAGAGCGCAGAGTGGTAGTGCAGAGCGCAGAGCGCAGAGTGGTAGTGCAGAGCGCAGAGTGGTAGTGCAGAGCACAGAGTGGTAGTGCAGAGCGAGAGTGCAGAGTGCAGAGTGCAGATTGAGAGTGCGAGTGGTAGTGCAGAGTGCAGATTGGTATTGCAGAGTGCAGATTGGTAGTGCAGAGTGCAGAGTGGTAGTGCAGAGTGGTAGTGCAGAGTGCAGAGTGGTAGTGCAGAGTGGTAGTGCAGAGTGCAGAGTGGTAGTGCAGAGTGCAGAGTGGTAGTGCAGAGTGCAGAGTGGTAGTGCAGAGTGCAGAGTGGTAGTGCAGAGTGCAGATTGGTAGTGCAGAGTGCAGATTGGTAGTGCAGAGTGCAGATTGAGAGTGCAGAGTGCAGATTGAGAGTGCAGATTGGTAGTGCAGAGTGCAGAGTGGTAGTGCAGAGTGCCTAAAACACATTGCCATTTATAATCACATTATCTCTAACTTAAAACAAACCCGAGCCCTAATGCATTCCTAATGCTTGTTTAAGTATGGTACTGAATGTCTTGCATTATTATTTAGTTTTCATACATATTTTTTTTTACGAATGCAGAAATAGCGCTCTCGGAAGAGCTTACCGGTGCGCGCACCCTGAGCGCTACAAGACAAAATGATACGGGTAAGCTCACCGGTGCGCGCACCCTGAGCGCCCCAGGAAAAAAAAAACTTTTTTTTTTTTTTATTATTTAAAATTAATACTTATACAAAACAGCAAATAAAAAAAATAAAAAATCATAGGTTACAAACTTGATATAGAAAGGAATTAGCTTTTAAAAAAACCTTTGAAATTCAGTGAAAAAACCATAGGTTTCACAAATGTTATAATTAGGAATTAACTTTTAAAAAACCTTTGAAATTCACTAAAAAAAACATAGGTTTCACAATCGTTATAGTTTGGAATTAGCATTTAAAAAACCTTTGAAATTCACTGAAAAAAACATAGGTTTCACACTCGTTATAGTTAGGAATTACCATTTAAAAAACCTTTGAAATTCACTGAAAAAAACATAGGTTTCACACCAGTTATAGTTAGCTGAACATTTTACTCATACAAAACCATTGAAATTCCCACGTTATAGTTAGTTGGACTCACTATAACTCGCGCGCCCGCAATCCACTGCTGATGATGTCACATATTACATCATTAATGACATG
This sequence comes from Lissotriton helveticus, assembly GCF_964261635.1. Lineage (NCBI taxonomy): Eukaryota > Metazoa > Chordata > Amphibia > Caudata > Salamandridae > Lissotriton > Lissotriton helveticus. Next base: position 1,672,804,542 of record NC_136059.1, read on the forward strand.
GTCAGTGACATCACTGATGACATCTCAAATAACATCACTGATGACATCACTGATGACATCATCCATGTGATAATATAATGTACCTCATCACACTCTAATCTAACCTTTGATACATCCAGTGTTGAATACAGACTACCATTCTTGAAACCATTGACACACCAATACCAGTTACTACATACACACTCACTGATTCCTAAGTCTACACACACATCCACTCATTCACCCATACAATCACTCATACATACAGTCACTCATCAATACAAGACTATCATATGCACTCATACACCTATACAGACACTCACCCAGTGCCACTCATCCATGGAGTTACTCACAAACCTAGTCTGTCATGCAAAGAATCAATCATACTTCCATTTCCTCATGTATACAGTTATACACACATAACCTTACTTATTCATACATATACTAACACATACTCACTCTCTTTTACAATCACTGATATAAGTACACATTGATCCATATAGTCACTTACGCAATCACAGGCTCTCATGTGTGGAGTAGTGTGGCTCACTGGTTAGAGGCGGCAGACCCGAGAGCAGAAGTCGGCCCGGGACCAGGGTTCGATTCCCGACGCGGCAGGGTCGTGGACCTTGGTCAGCGGACTCGATAATTCTCGCTTCGGTGCTTACTCTAATCAGGGATCACACTCGGCAACTCTGGGCATTAGCTTGCCTAATCTCCACAACGGCCCCACCAATTCCGGGGATGCCTGGCTCCACCTTGGGGACTCCCAGCAGGGACCATCCCACAGGGAAAGCCAGGACGGGTTCCCCAGAGTTATACAGCGCCGGGACGCCCCGTTGCTGGGGCAGCTGTGCGCTTTACAAGTATACTACATTTACATTTACATTTACATGTATAGTCATTGATATATGCCAACTCCCACATGCATTGTGTTTTACAAATATACTTACTTGGATATATACCACTAAGATATCCATTCATTCACCAACACACCCATGCACACAGTCAACCGCTTATACAGTTGCTTTCACATGCACTCTTGAACTCATACACCAAGTGAATCAACTGCTCACACAAGTATTCACAGAGTCACACACCTCCTAGCCACCCACACACACACGCAGCCTCACATTCAAATATTTGGGCAACCAATCAATAACTCATATAGCCACTCATATAGCTACTGATCAACACATGCAGCAGCTTACACAACAACAGACATACTGATGCACACATTCAGACAGTTTAGTCACTAACCCATGCATTCAGTAAGACACATTTAATCACTCACTCATACAGTCAGTCACTCATTCTTCAATATGTAAAATATATTTAAACTTTACAAAAACACACAGTCACTGGATGATGTCATCAGTGATGTCATCAGTGATGTCATTTGAGATGTCATTAGTGATGTCATCAGTGATGTCACTCACCATGTCATTAATGATGTAATATGTGACATCATCAGCAGTGGATTGCGGGCGCGCGAGTTATAGTGAGTCCAACTAACTATAACGTGGGAATTTCAATGGTTTTGTATGAGTAAAATGTTCAGCTAACTATAACTGGTGTGAAACCTATCTTTTTTTCTGTGAATTTCAAATGTTTTTTAAATGCTAATTCCTAACTATAACGAGTGTGAAACCTATGGTTTTTTCAGTGAATATATATATATATATATATATATATATATATATATATATATATATTACCTACTGGCGGTCGCCAGTAGATATATATAGTTAGGATTTTTTCTCTATGGGTTTTTTGAAAATTCTATGTCTAATAACTTTGGCGTTTGTGGACGGAATTGGCTGAAATTTTCAGGAAAATGGCACATTTTGTTTCTGAGCAGCCCTTGAAAATTTGGGGGGGGTTCGTCCAGTGGGGGCCGAGAAAAAAGGGGGGTCCCAAAACGTGTTTTTAACATTGAGTTTTCCATAGGGCGGTTGGCCTCACTTTTAGCCCGAACGGCTGAATGGATTTGCACGAAACTTGGCAAAATTGTAGGGACTGGTAGCCCGATGTGCCTTTTGTAGGTCTCAATATATGTGCTCCAGTGGATTTTGAGAAATTAACGTTTAAAAAAAGATATATATCTGTAACAGCGGACCGGTTAGCGCTCTGGTTCGCGGACTTTTCGCGCAACAGAGCTTTGTGAAGCGAAGCTGATTGGTTCTCCGGCGTCTGTCAACATTCCAAACAGTCCGTAGCGGCCGCCATCTTGTCTCTCGGTAGGATCGAGAGACAAGAGGAGGTCAAAACAAAGGGGGAAATAACTATAAGGGGGCATAGTAGATCCTCGCTGACCCCCTAGGTTTGATGTGGAGGTTTTAAAAGGGCCCCGCGGGGCAAAAAAAAATAATAAAAATAATAATTGAACGGCTGAATGGATTTGCACGAAACTTGGCAAAATATTAGGGACTGGTAGCCCGATGTGCCTTTGCTAGGTCTCAATATATGTGCTCCAGTGGATTTTGAGAAATTAACGTTCAAAAAAAGATATATATCTGTAACAGCGCTCCGCTTCGCGTAACGGAGGTTTGCAAAGCTGATTGGTCATTCTGTCACTGGGCTATAGTTGGGCTACATCTGGCTGATATTTGGGCTACATTTGTTTTTTTGTGTGTCTGGCGGCCATCTTTGGGCTACATTGGGCTACATTGGGCTTCATTGGGCTACATTCGGCTAATTAGCAAATAGCTCATCGCAAACTAGGAATGGTAAAGAATCGCTATTTATTCCTTAAAGTTCGCTATTTAGGAAATGCAAATAACTTTGATGATACATATGGCGGTTCATCTCTAACAAGATAAGAAGCATAGGGATAGATTTATGATGACTGGCGCATCACCAGGGATGTGTTAGTCATTCTGTGCCGCTGTTCCGTCACCTATGGTGTGCTGCATTTACAATGCGGCGCATCATGGGGCAAAAACAGCACAGATGCGTGATGTATCTGTGCCGTAAAGGTGGCGCATTGCTGGAGTTGTATCGCAAGTGTGATGAAGCTCCAGCAAGGGTCGGGGGTGCCCCTGTCGCAGGGTTTCTGTTCTCACACAGAACTGTGGACAGAGGATTGGAACCTCGGCGAATTAGGGTGTCCCAAAACTCACGTTAGTAATCAAAAACTATTTAGCAAGCTAGGTACAGTGTCACATTGGATATAACAAACTCTCAATGTTTAGACAATCCAGAATATGAACTTATAGTACCTCAGGATACGTGGAACTCATGAACAGTCGGTCGTTATATATTTCTTAGAAACCAGAACATGGAGTTAAGAAGAACACATGTGTATTTGAAATGTTTATTTACTAATGCCGTCTTCTCAGGCGTAGTACCTTAGATAATAAAAGCACACATATTATCAGTAGCAAAATTACCAGCATAGTTACTAGTACATAAAAAGTGAATGGTGATAGTATGTTAACATGCTGTAAATGAATAAGAGTTAGCAACACTTATAAGCAGCCGCGGGCCGTGGAGGGAGTTACGGTGAGGCAGGGAGGCGGGGAGGGGGAGAAGCAGGGTGGAGAATACAAGTACACATATTATCAGTAGCAAAATTACCAGCATAGTTACTAGTACATAAAAAGCGAATGGTGACAGTATGTTAACATGCTGTAAATGAATAAGAGTTAGCAACACTTATAAGCAGCCGCGGGCCGTGGAGGGAGTTACGGTGGGGCAGGGAGGCGGGGAGGGGGAGGGGCAAGGTAGAGAGGGCTCCACCCTGCTTCTCCCCCTCCCCGCCTCCCTGCCCCATCGTAACTCCCTCCACGGCCCGCGGCTGCTTATATCTCACCCTCCCTAATACACATATTATATTATTTGCTAAGAAGGTCTCTTTGTGTTGGTTTAGGGCGTGTCCATACTTTAGTGTCTTAGATTTGAAGGAATCACATCAGCATACACCAGCTCTCTCTTCATGTGAACCGCATCAACTGTTGTGTATGTGTGTTCGGCAAAGCAATATAAAACCCGCCTCATGCCCAGAATTGGCAGAAGTTGCACTTATGTTATGAGTATGAAGTCGTGGAGATCAGACCTCATAACAATTCTGTATCGTGTTGTTCTTGAAACTTTAGCACTCGCTGTACAGATATAGTTTAACAAGTAAAGCAGATAGTAGACCAATAACATATTATTCTCATGTAAACCACGATGAACTACTAGGTGGAAAGCTAAAGCAACAACTAAGTGTCGTGTGCAGAAGTTGCAAAAAAGGAAAAATGGCGTTTAAACCGGTAATGAGCCCATGCTAACTTAACACGGTGTAAAGATATCCAGGACCTAGATGACACCTCCTCATGATCCGGAAACGAACTGAATAAGATAATAGAAGTGCCATCTCATGAGAGCAGATTGCAAGTTTATATGTGGACGGTCCGCAAGGTAAAGCATTAAAAACTAGGAAAATTCAATGCTAAAGAAAAATAAAACAGCCAAGTACTTTATCGAGTCTTAAGCCAATAGGCAAGGTAAATAATAAAAACTTGACAAATAAGTCAATGAATTGTCAATGAAATGCTAGTACTCAGCATATGAAACATGAAAAAGGTCTATGACATAACTGTGTATGCAAAATAAGCTGCAACAGCCTCCAATAGGAAGTCACCGTCTTCATCCGAAAACAGTTCAGCCATCCAATTTAAAAGCGGAAAAGAACATACGTGCTCTCCCAGCACCGGATCCTCTATCACCATCAGAGGACAGCTCGGTGGGTTTTCAAGAAAGCTGTGTTCCAAGAAAGACTGTGCTGCTGCCAGTAAATTCCAGGGACCAAGTAGTCCATGCATCAATGCCACAGCCATAATCCTTTCGCCAGGACAAATCAACTCGTGAGTAATGATAGGAGTCATCAGCTGATTAAAGTCGACGTCAGGAGAAACCGGTCCGCAGAGACACAAATCAATGGCCCAATCGAAATCACAGGTCAGGCAGTAAAATACAGGCTGGACACAGGTGAAGTAGGAGAACCGAAAAGATAATCCATATGCCGTGCTTAATATCGCCAACGGCATTGTGCCATAATATTCTAGCATGCGATTGCGGAACAGTGTCAGCAGCTGCAGGGTCGGAGGTTGCATAGGAGGGACATCCATATTTAAAAATGTAAAAAAGCACAAGAGCGTCCGCTGGTAATGCAAGTAAAAATGCAATCCACGAACCAGAGTGGAGAAAATGGAATGAAAGGGAGCAGGGATGACTCCAAAGATTTTCTCAAATGAAGTCACGAGACCACTGGTAACAACTTTAAAAAAGTGTGCCAGGGATTTTGTGGAGGATGCGTTAAAGATAGTCGGAAACATGTTGCTGAAATTGAAAGGCAAACCTGTGTACGGGTGTTCGCTATGTGAAGTACGAAAGTTTCACGGGCCGAACTCAAGGCCACCTCTCTCTGAGACAAAAGAGCTCTTATTCTTGTCATGCCGTTGAAACGTGTCCCAAGGTTGGTATTTGTGGCCAGATTGAAAACTCCCTATGTTCATGTGAGATGTCATCAGTGATGTCATCAGTGATGTCACTGACCATGTCATGAATGATGTAATATGTGACATCATCAGCAGTGGATTGCAGGTGCGCGATATATAGTTAGTGCAACTAACTATATATGGAATTTCAATGGTTTTGTGTGAGTAAAATAAGGTTTTCTAAATGCTATTTCCTAACTATATATGGTCTATAACCTATGGTTTTTTCAGTGAATTTTCAAGGTTTTGTAAATGCTAATTCCTAACTATATATGGTCTATAACCTATGGTTTTTTCTGTGAATATATATATATATACAACAAAAGAGTTGCCCCCATATGGAAAAGCCACATAGGTGGATTAGAGTTCCTTTAATGAAGGTGCAGCTAGCAAAGTAGAGACAGGATACCTTTAGAGTAACAGCCAGACGTGGTTCGGGCTTCCACTCTCTTGTTCACAGGCTAGGTACAGAGTAAACAGCGAGGACTGCAGTCACATGTTTATATTTCAAAGATGCCCCGCTCCAGAGGGCTTCTGATAGAATTGAAACGTAATATTGTCATCTTATTTGTGTATTATGTTAGCATTTATATGGGTAATACGTTATATCTGTATACTGTGTGTAGACGCAACCAGTACATACAGATGTTGCGTTAGTTAGGTTGACATCTGTGCCACCATTTTAGCTTTCGAAGACGCCATTTTCTATGTAATCGAAACTGTTACTTGCTCATTTACGAGAAATGGTTTCTGGTAAGTTTTGTTTCTCCAACGTCGAAACTCACTCATTATTGCATGCCTTTTCTATTACACAGAGGCCTTCTCCCACCTGCTTAGAAGGGAGGACAGGCCAGATGACCTTGGATAGTAGATAGATTGTACCAGGCTGTGGACTCGAAACTCATGTCCTGTTCCTCCATTGTATTACAACAACTACCAGTACATTTCCATAATAGGTGGGTCTTAGTGGGCTCCACAACCTACATAATGTAACTTTATGCTTGTTAGAGTCAGGCCCTCATCAGCCATCATAGGAGGCTGGTCAGATTGGGCTCCACTGCAGTGTACTTTGTGAATAAACTAGTTTGCTTGTATTCTCTACTGCGTCATCAACTCTTCATTGTTTGGACGGCAAGTAGAGGTCAAGAGTGACCCAGATGACCCTAGTGGGTCACGTCCTTCACATCCGACCATTATAGTGCTTGCAGTGCTGCAAAATAAAACCCCAGTGGGTCTCGATGTTGCTCCCAGTCTTATGCACAAATTATTACCCCAGTGGTTTGGCATTCATTTCTCTAACCTGCTCCCTGCCGGTAAAAGCATCCCGTGACCTCTCTGAAGGGCTCTAAGTAGAGCTTGTGTCAGGGGTTGCTTTTACTCATTTCAGGTTGGCTTGGTTGGTATTTTACCAATTCACAGCTGTAATACTGTGCCTGGAGTGATAAATGGCTTTTGTCATTTTACTGCTCGCATGGACAGCACTGTGCTAGTCCTATGCCTAAAGACTTTGCTGTACAAATGGCAAAATATTTTGTCCTTTTCTATCTATGCATGGATGTCACTGTGCTAATCCTATGCCTAAAGACTTTGATGGAAAAGCAAACATTTGAGGTGAGCAGATCTAGAGTGTCCCTGGTGTGGGTACACTTTACAGGAGCTGCTTTCCACCCAAACTTGAGAACTACCCAGAGTTCTCTGCTTCTTCTTGCATAATTTATGCGTCACTCTATATATATATTCACTAAAAAAAACATAGGTTTCAGGACGTTATAGTTAGTTGGACATTTGACTCATATAAAACCAGAGTAATTCGCCAGTTATAGATATTTATATATTTATTTATTTAGTTCATTTATATAGCGCAACAGCTACCCAACAATGGGTTTCCCGGTGCTAAGGATCCAGTAGTTTGATTTGAAGCAGGTCTTTTAGATGTTGAACAGACAGGTTTTTAAGGCTTTCCTGAATTTTATGTAACTCGTCTCATTCCGTAATGGGTGTGGTAGAGTGTTCCAGAGTGAGGGTCCAAGAAACGAAAAGGATTTGCCACCCATGCGCGACAGCTTAATTTTAGGGATTACAAAATGATTAGCTGTTGCTGATTGAAGGGTCCGAGATGGGCGATAGGAACGTACAAGATTTTGTAGATACTTTGGGGCATTATTAGTGGAGATCTTATGCATAAAGCATAGGGATTTAAATTTGATCCGATTCTCAATTTTCAGCCAATGCAACTCCCGGATGTACTTGGAGGTTGATGTGGAGATGGGAATTTTCCACAGTAGTCTCGCTGCTGCATTTTGCACTGTCTGCAGTCTGCGGATTGTGGCCTTTTTTGCCCCTAAGTATAACACGTTACCATAATCAAGCCTAGAGGTTATTAAGGCATTGATAACTGTTTTCTTAGTATGTTCGGGCAGCATCCAGCAGATTTTTTTTAGCCATTTTAATATTGTGAAGCAGGTGGTCGAAGTCTTCACAACTTGCTGGTTCAAATTGAGAGAGTCATCAATGATGACACCCAAATTACGAGCTTGCTTGACTGGAACCGGGGGAGTGCCCATTTCCGATGGCCAATGTTGGGGTCCCCAAAGCTCTTTGTTCTTCCCCAGGACAATTAACTCGGTCTTCTCACCGTTAAGTTTAAGAAAGTTTTTACGCATCCACTCCGCAATCTTATTAGTCCAAATTTTAAGGAGGAGGGATTGTCAGGTTCCGCAGAGGACAGAGAGAAAAGAAGCTAATTGAGCTAACTATAACTCGCGTGCCCGCAATGCACTGCTGATGACATCACATATTTCATCACTCATGACATCACTGATGACATCTCAAATGACATCACTGATGACATCATCAATGTGACAATCTGATGCACCTTCTCACACCATAATATAACCTTTGATACACTGTCTCCAAAATACAGAATACCATTTTCGAAACCATAGACACACCAATGCCACTTACTACATATCTAGTCACTGGTTTTTAGTTCTACACATTCATCCACTAATTCACCCATACAATCACTCATACATGCAGTCACTCATCAATACAGCACTAATATATGCACTCATACACCTACACAGACACTCACATACCAGCACTCAACCAGAGTTACTCACACACCTAGTGAGTCAGGCAACGACTCAATCATACTTCCATGTACTAACCTATACCTGAAAAAACACACACCACATCACTTATGCAAACAGAAAGAAACACATACATACTCTCTTATACAATCACTGATACAAGTGCACACTCATCTATACAGTCACTGTCACAATCATTGACATTAATGTTTTGTGAGTGTTGGAGTATAGAGAGTAAGTTATTTGAAGAGTGGGTGTATAAATGAGCGTATGCTTGCATCAGTGATTGTATAAGACAGTTAGTATGTGTTAGTATCTGCATAAATAAGTGATGTGGTGTGTGTATAAATAACTGAGTTGGTGTTTACAACTGTATACATGAGTAAATGGGTATGTGATTGATTCTGATTCTTTGCATCACTGAGTAGGTGTGTGAGTATGGATGAGTGGTGGAGTATGACTGTATGTATAGGTGTATGAGTGCATATTATCGTACTGTATTGGTGAGTAACTGCATGTATAAGTGACTGGATGTGTGTATAGACCGAGGAAATAGTGAGTGGTATGTAGTATCTGGCATTGTTGTGTGTATGGTTTCAAAAATAGTAGTCTGTATTTTAGAGTGGGTGTATCAAAGTTTATATTAGGGCATCAGTATGTGCATCAGATTATCACATGGATGGTGTTATCAGTGATGTCATCAGTGATGTCATTTGAGTTTGTGATCAGTGATGCTATCAGTGATGTCACTGACCATGTCATGAGTGATGTAATATGTAACGTCATCAGCAGTGCATTGCGGGCGCGCAAGTTATAGTTAGCTTAACTAGCTATAACTGGCAAATTTCTCTGGTTTTTTATGAGTCAAATGTACAACTATAACATCCCTGAGACCTATGGTTTTTTTACTGAATTTCAAAGGTTTTTTAAATGCTAATTCCTAACTATATGGTCTGTAAAACCTATGGTTTTGTTCTGTGAATTTCAATGGTTTTTTAAATGTTAATTTCCTATTTTAATATTTATAAAACCTACATTTTTTCTATATTTTTTGTAATATTTTGGAACTCTATTATTCTTTTTTTAACTTTAAAAATGATGTAATGTTTTATATCTTCAAAAAAAATATGTATATCTTTTTTTTGTTGTTGAGATAATTGGAGTCCAGTACCGGTAGTGTACCAAGCTCCATCAGCATGCAAATTCTATCCGCCATATTGCTAAACTCGTAATGATGTGCATTTCATATCCAACGGGGTCGTAGCACCGCGTCCCGCGTAACATCATATACATATGAGGTCGTGCCAGCTGCTGCTTTGGTATGCGATGGGTAAGCAGTACCAAGCCGCGCATTATGTCATGTACGTATAGGGCCGCACCCGCTGCACGTTGCGTATGCGATGAGTGCACGCTGCCAGGCCCTATGTTACATCATAGACGTCTCATGTCGCGCCAGGTACGCCATTCCCTCATTTTTTTTTATGTCTCAAAACTACATCTACATAGGTTTACTGTGCATATGAGAGCAAGCGATAATCTAAAATATTTTAAACATTTATATATTTCTAACTGTAATAAACTTATATATTATGGTAAATATATTTTCTCAAAATCCCATCCGTGCGGCCTCCTTGCGCGATTGCCATGTGACCTTAAAAAAAACATTTGATTGGTTCATAACATTTCCCATTGTAACAGTTGGAGGACCCCACCCATTTTAGTCATTCTCTTTACAGCATTTGATAAGAGACACCTCTTCTGCTTAGAGAGCTTTTTTGAAAAGTTTTTTGCTGTGTACACCTATCTTATACTACACACAACATGCAACGATCATCTTAATCAATTTTCATGGTCTGTACAGTAGCCTTCCACGTGTGATGGCCATGCATCTGAAACGTTACATCAAAAGACGAATATGTGTTACACAGTGCCCCTGTTGTGTGTGTGTGCGCATTATTGGGAAGCCTTTCAGCCTGGGTATTGGTGGCTCAGAGGGGGATCTTCAGCTACGGGCAGAGTGCACATCCTAAATCACATGTGACAAACAGTAAAGAGTAATGTGTAGATTTGTGTTGCAGTGTGCTCTGTTGTCAGGCTTTACCAGTATAGTAGTGTGTCATATGTGAGACTTTCAGATTCACGCTTGACATCCATTACTTGACTTTAATGAGCATTATCACTGTGTATGACGTAGCCTCACTGCTGATCCTCCCCATCTCAGCATATTCACATGTGTGCGCTTCGCGATGGTAACACTTTCAATAATACTGCACACCATTGACATGTGTGTCTGCGCACATCCACAAGCTTGACAATGACATGTGATGTTGGCCATTCAATGTTTTCGGACAGCATCTCATTAGTGATAGTTGCCGCCCTCCCGGTACATGCTACATTAATGTAAATTACGGATTGTGTAACGTCAAAACTGCAACAGGGACACACACATAAGTACACTTCCTGGCCAGGCAGGAACTGAACAACACCTAGGTCCCTGGAATGATTATTCACACCCTTGCGCTGGCCTGGCGTATGCAAGCCCAGCCCACTTTGCGTACGTATAAATAGGATAACGATGACGCCACATGTTCTTCCACACTGCCTCAGGTGATATGGTTGCATCCACCTCGCATATCACAATGCGTAATAAAAAAAAGGAATCCATGAGGTGTACACCATCCTGACAATCAAAACTCCATCTGAATTGTGAAATCCTAATCCCAGGCCTGAGGCGGAAAGCCGGGCACTGGAGGTACGAGCAAAATAGCATTTTGGTAACAATTTTAACTTGTGTTGTGTCACTTACTCTTGTGTTTTAAAACTCCTTGCTACGAAGTATTCCTCTTTGCGCACAGCCGATTTGAGCGCTGTGACGCTCTTCATCTTCTCCAGCGGCCGCCATCATCGCAGGCGTGCTTGCCGACCACGCCCCCTGAGGCCACGCCCCCTCCGCCCAACCTATAAAAAAACGCTGACTTCAAGCGTCCTGCAGAAATCCTAATCCCAGGCCTGAGGCGGAAAGCCGGGCACTGGAGGTACGAGCAAAATAGCATTTTGGTAACAATTTTAACTTGTGTTGTGTCACTTACTCTTGTGTTTTAAAACTCCTTGCTACGAAGTATTCCTCTTTGCGCACAGCCGATTTGAGCGCTGTGACGCTCTTCATCTTCTCCAGCGGCCGCCATCATCGCAGGCGTGCTTGCCGACCACGCCCCCTGAGGCCACGCCCCCTCCGCCCAACCTATAAAAAAACGCTGACTTCAAGCGTCCTGCAGAAATCCTAATCCCAGGCCTGAGGCGGAAAGCCGGGCACTGGAGGTACGAGCAAAATAGCATTTTGGTAACAATTTTAACTTGTGTTGTGTCACTTGCTCTTGTGTTTTAAAACTCCTTGCTACGAAGTATTCCTCTTTGCGCACAGCCGATTTGAGCGCTGTGACGCTCTTCATCTTCTCCAGCGGCCACCATCATCGCAGGCGTGCTTGCCGACCACCCCCCTGAGGCCACGCCCACCTCCTCTAGATATGTGTATGCATAGGAAGCGCAGCGGACGAGCGCAGCGGGAGCGCCGTTTGCGCGCCGAAGGCGCGCCAAAGGCAAGCCCGTCTGGGCCCGTCCGGGCCCAGACGGACCCAGGCCCAGAGACTCTGTCGGATGCCCCTCATGACCGCGTGGTGTATACTGGAGATATGCTCCGCGCACTCCAACCAAAGAAAATCCTGGCCTGCTACCACACGCATACTGAAGGAAAACCCTTCTTTAATTGTATGCGCTGTAATCCGACTCCCCTAAGCTCAGCAAAACCCGGACTGAAGATAGGACTTCTTAACTGCCGCTCCCTTCCCAAACATGCGCTCGAAACAAACCTGTTAATCCAAGATCATGATTTCAATCTGCTGTTTTTAACGGAAACATGGCTATCAGATAGCTCCGACTCGGACATCGTCACGGCCCTTCCCCCAGGGTACCTCTGTCAAGCCTTACACAGACCCAAAGGGAGGGGAGGGGGGTTAGCCATAATCTTCAGGGAACAACTTACTTGTAGAACTTCCAACGCCCATATCGAGGATTGCGAAAGCTGTCAATTCTCCATCCAAACCTCCCCAGCTCACTCCCTGTCAGGACTATTGATCTACCGCCCCCCAGGTGCCCCTGGGAATTTCCTTAATGCCGTCACCGAATCAGTTTCACAATTAGCATCTTCTGCCTCCAACTTTCTTATTTTAGGCGACCTGAACCTCCACTTCACGGACCCTATGGACCGGATAGCCTCCGACCTCCTTCAAGACCTATTGTCACTCAATATCCGACTGGTCAACAATGAGCCTACCCATGAGAAGGGACACCTACTGTATCCCATCCTCACTAATGTGGCAACCATCACCACCATGCCACCCTTGACCCTTCCATGGACGGATCATTTTCTTGTCCCTATCTCCTGGGAAATATCCACCATGAACCCCCAAACTACTAAAATTCAGGTCACCGATAGACGGTGGCATAAACTCATATCTGGGGAATGGGCCGCCGCCCTTGCAGATTCCATCCCTGAGCTCTCCGCCGATCCTGCCACGGCCGATAAGCAGTTTAATGAGTGGATTACCTCTTCTCTAGATACACTCCTCCCCAAAACTGCTACCTTTAAACATCCCAAAAGAGTATCCTCCGCTTTATGGTACACTCCAGAGCTTAAAGCCCTGCGCCAAGAGTGCAAGAGAACGGAACGCTCCTGGAGAAAAAACAAATCTGAAACAAACAAAGATGTTTATTCTACCTCTCTCTTAATGTATAAAACTACTATTCGGAAAACTAAAAGCGCTTTCTTTCAGGAAAGAATAGAGAAAGCGGTATGCTCCAGTAAGGAATCCTACGCCATCCTAAAAGAACTTCTGAAAACCCCAGAATCTGGACCGAGACACCCCACAGACCCCAAAGCCGACCAGGAAAAATGCCAACAATTGGCTAACTTCCTTCATGAAAAAATTCAAAAAATTCTTGATTCAATTCCCCCCGCGAATCCGTGCGAGGAAAATGATCTCCCGCACTCCCTAACACCTAGTGGTCTCTCCTCTTGGCGACCGAAGAAGTAGGAAACACGTTAAAATCCATAAAACGTGGATCTCCTAGGGACCCCGTCCCACTTTGGATCCTCAAGGAGGTAGCTTCCACGATTATTCCCCCCCTGACTCATCTGATCAACGCCTCATTCCAACAGGGAGTTGTACCCCCGAGCTGGAAGACGGCGGTCGTGAAAGCTCTATTAAAGAAACCCTCCCTCGACCCTGAAAATCTGGCCAATTACAGGCCCATCTCCCTACTCCCAGGAATCAGCAAGATTGCTGAAAAACTGGTTAATAAAAAACTCTCCCAGTTCCTGGAGGTCAACAACAAGCTAAAAAGTTCCCAGACGGGCTTTCGCCCAGGGCAGGGCACTGACATCGCCCTCCTGGCAGCGGTAGAGGAGGCCAGAGCACTATTGGACGGAGGAGGATCAGTGGCAGTGATCCTCCTCGACCTAAGTGCGGCCTTTGATACCGTCAACCACCAACTTCTCATCAAAAGACTCAAGAGAGTTGGTGTGGAAGGCCTGGCCCTATCCTGGCTCTCATCCTTTCTGGCTCAACGGACCTATCAGATCTGGGAGAAGAACGCCTGCTCCTCCGAAACTCCCCTCCAATGTGGTGTGCCTCAGGGCTCCTCCCTGAGCCCCACATTATTTAATATCTATATGTCCACATTGGAGGAGGTCATCACCCCGTTCGGAGTGAGCGTCGTCAGCTATGCTGACGACACACAACTAGTGGTGTCACTATCTCACCCCAGACAACAATCAGCAGATTTATTTAACTGCCTTACGCAGGTTCACTGCTGGATGAACAACTCAGCCTTAAAACTAAACGGGACGAAAACTGAGGTTCTGCTCCTCGGCCCGAAAGGACTCACACTCTCCCCGAACATCTGGCCAGCCTGTTTGGGCCCCCCCCGACCCAAAAAAAGAAGTAAAAAGCCTTGGTATGTGGCTCGATACTGACCTCTCGTTCACTGTGCAGGCAAAGAAAGTAGCCGGGACCTGCTTCGGGCTCCTGAAATCGTTGAGGAAAGTCCTGCCCCTCCTGCCCTCCAACTCCCAAAAATTGCTAATCCAAGGCCTAATACTCTCGAGGCTTGATTATAGCAATGTGATCTACCTAGGCGCCCCCAAAGCGACGCTTAACAAGCTTCAGAGAATCCAGAACACTGCTGCCCGGATTCTCACAAATACCCCTGCCAGAGCTTCGGCTAAACCTGCCCTAAAACTTCTCCACTGGCTTCCCATAAGGGAGCGGGTCAAATTCAAGGCCCTATGCCTAGCCCACAAACTGCTACAAAATCAAGGCCCCCCTGTTCTCAGGAAATTCATCATACCCTATAAATCCACAAGACCCCTCCGCTCGGACACGGAAAACTTCATCACTACCCCTAGATTCAAGAAAGCCCGCACAGGTGGAAGACGTTTTTCAGTCCATACTGCACGTCTCTGGAACTCACTCCCCCGCGACCTGCGACTCGAACCACAATACCTTCACTTCAGGAAGCGGCTCAAGACTCACCTTTTTCCCCAATGAATCATGCTCGTCCGTAACCCTGATCTTCTGTCCCCCTTCCCTCTTCTTCTCTCCCTTGTCCCATTGAACTGAAGAGATAGGATTTGTTAGCGCTGGGATACCTCCGGGTGACTACGCGCTCTATAAAAAATAAATAATAACCCTGCTGGCCGTAGTGTTTGGACACACAACAATGACAACAGCTCAGCAGTGTGGCCTGGGTGCACACGGGCTGCAATTGAGCGGTGTGCGGCGGCGATGTTGCCATGCATAATGATGTGATCTCTGACCTCATTCAGTCACATCTCTATCTCATTTTATGGGCCTGCTGGACCGTACTGTAGGCCTGAGCCAGCGGGCATTGCTGCCCTAAAGACACGTGGCGTTGGCTTTTGGGGCACTGTTGTGAGCTGATTAGTAAGTGTACATGCACACAGGCTTCCGCCACTGAATTACACTCGCACATTATGCTTCTAGCATGCTCTCTGTTCCTTTGTATGTGAACGTTGGCATAGCATATTATTATTTACCCTTCTGTATTCTCGTGCACTCCAACTCCTCTTTGAACCACGATTACCACTAACAGTTCGTAGATCGTACTGCAAGGAGGAAGGATGCACTCAACTGGTGTTCTCTATTAAGCTTGGAATAAACCTTCATTTGCATCAAGACGTTTCCAGCATTATATTATTTCTCCCTTTTCAGACACTTCCATCGTGGTATCAAGGTATCAAGATACCATCCCTGACCGGAGACCTGCTGTGCCACCCTGAGAGAGACACCCCAGAGTCAGAGCTTACACCGGCAAGTTGTTGGACACACCGGCAGTGGCAGGTGAGCTGTGAAGCCTCGGTGCGCAGGAGCTGCAATTGAGCGCAGTGCGGGGGAAGGGGCTGGCGTGCAGCAGCCTGGGTGCACAGGTGCAGAGTGGTGTTGCCTTAGATAATAATGTAATCTCTGGCCTCATTCATATCTCTGTTTCATTTTAAGGACTTGCTGGACCGCACTCTTTCTCACGGACCCCAGGGGCCAAGGCACAGGGGTGACAGGAGGTGAACAGCGAGGGCTGGGTTCAGTACACCGACACACTGTTTCCGCCTCCCTTTGTTCTTTTGACTCTCACTCCCCTTCTCCCTTCCACCCACTCACTCTCTGTCCCATTCTCACTTTCTTCCTCTCATTCTGACTACCTTTCTTTTTCTCTTGGACATGGTACACATACTTATGTTTCTTTTTTGTTTTGCAGGTTTTGTACGCTGCTTCTGGAGACGTCCCACCCACTTATTTCATGTTATACTATTGTTTGTTCAAAAAAAGTTGCGTTTTCATTTATTTGTGATGTTTTAATAAAGGTTATTTTTTTTACCAATAAATAAGTGAGTGTATAGGTCTTCTTTTTTTCACACTTGTCTGTAGTTTATTGTGAAAATTGGCGGTTGATAGGAGGTTATGATGAAAAACATTTGTAATTTTGCGGTGAATCAGCCAAATATAAACCAACAAACTATTACATAAATAAAGTCTGGGTAATTCTACAACTGCAAGGGTTCTATGAGCGTATCACTTTAGAACACCATGAGTACTGCCTGTGTGAATTCAGAACCAATAAGGCATTGTATAGGGCCACCGAGGCTTCAGGGACTGGCGAGGCCCATCCTGCATATTTAAGTAAAGCCCCGGAGGGTGGCGATCCCCGGACTTGAGTTGGCCGCGAAGCCCCCCGAGCAATTAGTAAGCAATACCCGGGACGTGGCGATCCTCTAGTCTCTGAAATGTCTTCGTGGCCTCCTGCGCCTAATTTACATGTGAGATTAAGGTCCCTAGTGCTGCAGAGACCCCACAATATAATATTAGGATTGGCCCTGGAACATTACCCACCAGGGGGCTCATTTAAATGAACGGGTGAGACCCCACTTAATTTTTTTCCCCATTTTTACCATCCGGATCCGCTTTATTGAAGTTATACGAGGTTTTCCTCCTCTCACTTCAATGAGGCAAACAAGGATTTGCTATCACAGGGTGGAAGCCATGCTCCCGCCCTGTAATAGCAAACATCAATGTCCCGCAGATGCACAACCAGGGACATTGTATGAGCTGCTCCTGGGAGGTGGCGCTCCATAGGGCCATGATGCATTGGTTACTGCATAACTACAGAATTAGTATAAACACATACTAACACTACTTGCACATGTGTAGTACAGCGATTAGAGTGAAGTGAAGAGGCAGAGGAAGCCCAAAATCAAGAAATATAAATCCTACCAGAGATCGGATGACATAGTTCGATGAGGCGACGACCCTGGGATGAGTAGAAACAGCTTCACAAAGAAAACGGGTCTTCAGCAGAATGCAATGAAGCTCGAAATATTGGTGAGTGCCAACTTTTTACCTTCTCCCTCTCGTCACAAAATGTATGTAGTGCAGAGGCAGACAGCAGTGGATCCGATAAGTAGATTTATTGCAGAAAAACAAGACAGCTCAAACAGCCACCAACAGGAGCAGACAACAAGTCAATCGTTTTTTCCAGCACCGTGTACAAACTCCTCAAGATTCCCCTCATGACAGCCCTACATTCTAACATTACATACTTACATTCTAGTAGCATTACATACTAACATTCTACTATGAATTACATTGAAATACTACACAGAGCACATGACTTTACAGCAATGAGCTCATGGTTTCATCCACGAGTCTTGAGACCGGTAGGGGTGAGTAGTTCGCTTCCCACTCCCTGTATTGTATAAACGCAAACTAACACTACTTCCACAGGTATGCTACAGCACCCAGAGCACATCACTTTACAGCAATGAACTCACGGTTTAGGCTCACGGTTTAATCCCCGAGTCTTCAGGCAAGTAGGGGTAAGTAGTTCGCTTCCCACTCCCTGTATAAACACATACTAACAATACTTACACAGTTATACTACAGTGGACAGTATGCTACAGCGCCCATAGCCCATCACTTTACAGCAATCAGCTCGGTTTGATCCCCAAGTCTTCACACTAGTAGGCGTGAGTACTTCGCTTCCCACTTCTGGTATAGTATAACCTCACAGTAGGGGTCAGTAGTTCGCTTCCCACTCCCTGTATGGTATAAACGTCTACTACTTGCACACGTATGCTACAAAGACCAGAGCACATCACTTTACAGCAATGAGCTCACGGTTTAGGCTCTCGGTTTCATACCCGAGTTTTGCAGCATCTCGTCTCAGCACCATGTCACTCTGGGCAACACCGCACTTTCTGACCGGTAGGAGTGACTACTTCGCTTCGCACTCCCCCACAGAGGTTACAGTGCTCCTATCCTCCTGTTTCCTACTCTTTTCACCCTTTTTTCCCATTACTCGTTTCAACAGAATCACAAAATGGCTGCCAACACTTTCTAGTTGTAACAGCTCACAGCCAATAAGCAGCAAGCTCGTGCTCGTAACTCCTCAGCCAATAAAATGGCAGAATTCCCAAATACAATATTTCATTAAAATCATTTCATTAGTGCAAAAGCCCTTGCATAGATACTGCTGCATATTTCTACAAGACCACTACAATTAACTACGTCTTATTACAGCGATAATACATTGTATCAAAATATTGTTTTGAATAGCCGTAACATATGTATAAACTACGAGTCTGTTCTCTTTTGCACTATACCTGTAGTTCAATCACGTGATGGTGTTTTAATTTGCACATTGTTTAAAATGGCCGCTGTACGAACTTGAAACTTATGGTGATCAAGCCTGCTGGTCAGGCGAAACGCGTCCAGTTCAACTGACACAATAAATGATTTGTGCCCAGAAACATTGTGTCGTCCATCCTTTGGTTGACGAGGGAACGGAGAATATTTTACAAGGACCTTGCTCCGGTGGTCCTATCTTGACGACACACCCGCTGTTCAGGCAGGTGGCGGCTTTAAAACCAAGGCATTGAGGAGTCGAAATATATATATATTACCTACTGGCGGTCGCCAGTAGGTAGTTATAGTTAGGATTGTTTTCCATAGGGAAACCGCAACATTCTATTGGGAATAACTTTGGCGCTGGTGGAGGAATCTGCCTGAAATTTTCCTCAACTTTGCCTCGCGGCGCTCCGGTCCTTCTCTAAAAGTTTGGGGGGGATCCGTCAAGCGGGGGCCGAGATAAAAGGGGGGTCCCAAAACGTGTTTTCCCCATGTTAATTTCCATAGGGCGGTCGGACTCACTTTTAGCTTGAACGGGCTTGCGCATGGAAAGCTGATTGGCTCTCGGGTGTCTGTAAACATTCCAAACATTCCGGAGCGGCCGCCATCTTGTGTCTCGGTAGGATCGAGACACAAGAGGTGGCAAAAACAAAGGGGGAAATAACCAAAAGGGGGCAGGGTAGACCCCCCCTGACCTCCTAGGTTTGATGTGGGGGCCATAAAAGGGTCCCGCGGGTGAAAACAAAATGTGATTTTTTTTCGATTTTCGCGGGGGGAGCGCCCGGTACGCGCACCGGGGAGCGTACCAGGGAGCGTACTTTGGTGAAAAATAGTGAAAATAATAGTGTACAATAATCATTTTGAGTGATTAGAGGTAGGGTAGCTCTGAAAAGAGCTTTTGGGTTCTGTGGCTGTTTTAGGTACCTACAAGTACGTCCCACACACACCCACACGCACACAACCCCACACCCCCACACCCACACACTCCCCACACACACCTCACACACGCACACCTCCACCCACACCCAAACACCCCACATCCCCACACCGACACCTTACACATCCACACCCACACCCACACATCCCACACACCCACACTCACACACACACCTCACCCCCAACACACACACACGCACACACAGATACCTCACAGACACACCCCACACATCCCACACACACACCTCCCCCCCCCACACACACACACACACCTCACAGACACACCAACACATCCCACACATACACACACATCCAACACACATACCCCCCACACCCACACACACCCCACACACACCTCACACACCCATACCCCCACCTACACCCAAACACCCCACACACCCACACACACACCTTACACACCCACATCCCCACCCACACCCACATACCCCACACACCTACACACACCTATACACCTCATCCCCCCAGACACACACACACACACACCTCACAGACACACCCCACACATCCCCCACACACAACTCCCCCCCACACATGGGGAAAACTCAGTGAAACACTAAAATAATAATTTAAAGTGCTTAGAGGTAGGGTAGCTCTGAATAGAGTTGTTGTGTTGTGTGGGTGATTTAAGTACCAACATGTAGGTACCAATGCTGAGTCTTAAATTTAATGTACACCGTTTCCTCTGTAGATATCTTGCATGTTGTTACAGAAGTTATTGTGGTATATGGAATCCATATCATAGTCTGTCAGGAAAGCAGAAAGAACATGGAGGCAGGAGATGAAAAAGAGATGTCAAATACACATTGGAGATAATATAGTGGGAGAAAGGAAGTAACTATGAGCAAAATTACTATGTAACATAAAAAAGTTGCACAGTATACTATAACTCTGAATTTACATTATAATCAATTTGGTACTAGTTTATGAATTACATATAAAAATGAATAATGTCTCGAACAATTTTTGATTATTAAATATAAATTTATTTTTCTGATTCTTTTTCCAAATTTAACAGAACTTCTAACAACACATTGTCGGAAATGTCCTCATTTTCAATCAGCGAATCTACTGCTTCTACACATTGAACTAATTCATAGTCCCGTGATTCATCCATGAAATCTAAGTCTTCATTATCTTCAAAAAAAAATTCTGCCTTGTTTTCCAGAACAATTTTGAAGGAAATATTCTGCTCTCCTTCCATTTTCTTGCTGTAATTTGCATAAAAAATAAATATATCAGTAGAGATAGGGCACTGTTGGGTTTAAGTTCAGACAGGTAGTTTTGATTTTTTAACAGTGAAGTTATCTTTGGGCAGTGTATGGTATCAGGCTGGAAGTAGAAATATAAAATGGTGTATATCATAAAGCCTAAGTAAATTCATAATTATACAAGACAAGCCTAACTCCATCCATAACTATAAAAGAGAAGCCTATCTCAATCTATAACTATTACAGAGGGATAGTATATAACTATCAGAAAATGTTTTCCAAATTAACTTAAAGTGCACAACATACTTCAGTTTTCAAAATAACATCTTACCTTTGAAAAAGAAGTTTAAGTTCTCAGTGAAAATCCTTTTGAAATGTACTTTAGGAAGTAGTAGTCAAAATGGCTGTGTTTCTCTCTCTTTATTTATATATATTCATGTACATAACCAATCAAATGTCATGAAATAATAGTAGAAAATGAAAGTAACATTTTAATTGGATGTAAATTCTAACACTTCAGATGTGTTTTTGTCAAGTAATTCACCTCAGGATATTTAGAGAGGGCTACAGGCCAAATGGCTCAATGGACTTCCACCAAATTTGGGAAAATGGTAGGGACTGGTATGTAGTATGGCCTATTCTATATTTGGTGAAAGTGTCTCCAGTGGTTTTTATGTAAATTAACTTCTAAAATTTTTGGCAGCGCTTACCGGTGCGCGCCCCGGTACGCGCACCGGCAGCGCTACGGGAGTCCTCCATTTTGTGTTTCGGTAGATTTGAGACAGAAAATGGAGAAGAAACAACGTTGGGAATGGGTATAAGGGCGCATTGTAGGCACTCCCTGACACTCTAGGTTTTCTGAGGGGGGTCTTAGGAGGCCCATATAGGCGAAAAACATTTTTTATTTTTCGCGGGGGGAGCGCCCGGTACGCGCACCAGGAAGCGTACCGGGGAGCATACTTTGGTGAAAAATAGTGAAAAAAGTTAGAAAAAGATAATTATTTGGAGTGATCAGAGGTAGGGTAGCCCTGAAAAGAGCTTTTGGGTTCTGTGGCTGATTTAGGTACCTACAAGTAGGTACCAATGCACAGTCTTAAATTCAGGAGGAATATTCTATTCCCCTCATCTGAGAAGTGCACACCATCTGCTCTGTAGATATCTTGCATGTTGTAACGCAAGTTGTTGTTGTATATTGAACCCATTCCATAGTCTCTCATGTAAGCAGAAACAGATTTATTCACATGTTTCCGTGCTTTCTCAAATTGTGGACAAAATTGGTTGGACCAGTTCCATTTCTGTCTTTGGCATATATTGGAATATACCATGGCAGTTTGTGGAAAAATTGTCATCAATTGCCCAAAGGTGTCCTTTAAAAGCATCTCCAGACCTGCCCCAGTCAAAGTGCCTAGGTCATTTCCACCATAGTGCAAAATTATGAGGTCAGGGTGTGGCAGATGGTAAAAGGTTTTCACCAATGGTATCAATTGATGACATCTCAATCCTCTTTGGCCAATCCATTTTATGTGCACATTTGGTAAATCAAGGTTGTGAAAATTTCTGGTAGCTGCATACCTTTGAGCCCAGTGAATGTAGCTATGTCCAATAATCCAGACAGAGTACATGGTGAGAGGAGGTTCTGGTGCAGTCAGATGAAGTGTAGGAATAAAATGGCAGTTGGAACAGTAGGAGTTTGCAAAAAAAAATGTAGAGTTTCAGAGCTCTTGAATCACAAGCAATGATTGGTGGATTCAGATAGTTGAAAACTGAAAGTTAGGGTGCATGGTTCTGTTATGTGAAAGAAGTCATTTGAATGGTTAAGAAATAGTCATTTAAAGAAAGATTGCAGTGGATAAGCTGGTGTATTGAGAGGTCAAACATGCTTGCTGATTTCATTTGCAACATTGTAGAATAAACTTTTAACCATGGGAGCTCAGTGAGGAGGGAGTTGCTATGGTAACAGGTAGAAAGGGCTGAGGGGGGGGAAAGGTGTTGATTTGAAAATAGAGAGGGAAGAGTTTTGATTGGTTACCATGAGGAATATGTGTGTAGAATTAGAGGTTTTTTGTGCCATTAATGGTTGCAGTGCCTGGAGAACATACCTTTTGCTCTGCTAAAGAAATATTGGTGTGTGTATCTGACACTGTTCTGAATCTCCTAAAGCATCTGTAAAGGTGAGTTATGATTCATTTAGATAGAGAGTTCAGATTAAGAAGCACATTGATTTTTTTTGCTGTTGGTTTGTGTGATGCTTTTTGAAAATGCATGGTTTCTATATTTGTAAAATAGAGGATTTGTATTTTGTGAAATATTGATGTTTCAGTAGTGAAGTTGAATGGTTGTACATAGGACTTGCACTCTGTATCTAAAATGTTATTTTAAAAAACAAATTTAGGGTAAATCAATGGGTTTCAGTAGTGAAAATGAATGCTTGTACATAGGACCTGTGTTCTGTTCCTAAAATGGGAATTGAAAAACGATGTTAGTGCAAATCAATGGGTTTCAGTAGTGAAAATGAATGCTTGTATATAGGATCTGTGCTGTGTTTCTAAAATGTTAATTGAAAAACGATTTTAGTGCAAAACAATGGGTTTTAGTAGTGAAAATGAATGCTTGTAAATAGGATCTGTGCTCTGTTCATAAAATATTAAATAAAAACGATTTTAGGGCAAATTAATGGCTTTCAGTAGTGAAAATGAATGCTTGCACATAGGACCTGTGTTCTGTTCCTAAAATGGTAATTGAAAAACGATTTTAATGCAAATCAATGGCTTTAACATTTTTAAGAAGGAATAAATAGTGTGTGCATAATTATATAAAAATATTTGAATCTTTTACAAACATGTTATCTGTTTTACCTCAGATTGGGAAGCAGACTGAGTTTCTTTGTTGTTGGTTTGTTTCATTTTTTGGGTAATGCTTGGTAGGAATGTTTGCAAGAGATAGGAAATGTATTTTGTAAAATAGTGACTTTTCAGTACTGAAATGAAATGATTGTACATAGGACCTGCACTGTGTTTCTAAAATGTTATTGAAAAATTGATTTTGGGGCAAATTAATAGCTTTTACATTTTTGAGAAAGAATAAAAAGTGTGTGCATGATTAAATAAAATAATTTGAAGCTTTCACAATCATGTCACCTGTACCTCAGATTAGGAAGCACACTGAGAGCCTTATTTATGAAAACAGCAATGCGTCATTTTTAACTGTGCACTCATTGTGACACCAATGATGCATTATATTTAATGTATGACGCATCATGTTTGTAGGACTTACAGATAACTCAGTATTTCTGATGTATCTGTAAGCGTAAAAGTGACGAATTGCTGGAGTGTGTCACAAAAATGACGCAAATCCAGCAATGCATCCTTTCACATGGGGAAAGCCCCATGTGAAAGCGTTTGCCTCAGTCTTACGCCTGCTGTGAGGCAGGTGCAAGATTTTGACGTAACAGTGTCCTAAAAGTGACGCAGTGAAATCTCATAGATTTCACTGCGTCACTATTACGAGGCTTTCTGTGGAGAAATGACCCCTCTGTGTACATTACACCTGACAGAGGTATAATGTGGTGCAGAGGTTTAAAAAGTGACGCATCTACCTACATGCGTCACTTTTTAAATATGGCGGAACAAGGCACATGTTTTATGCCGCCGATGCGTCACAAAAAGTGACGCATCAGCAGTGGAAAACTGATGCAGGGCTTTATAAATGAGGCTCATCTCTTTTTTTGCAGACTACTCCAGTTCAGTCCTGTCCACTGCACTGTTGGACAGAAGCCTCACCTTTTGTGCTCCCCTGGACAGGCTTCATCACATCTGCACTCCTGCTTAGGCCTCATAATCTTTTTTTAGAATAACATTTGAAAAACAGAGAAAAGGTCATATGTATAAGGTTTTCATTACACTACTGAAACATTTTTGGGACAAATTAATGTCTTTTACATTTTTGAGAAAGAATAAATAGTGTGTGCATGATTACATAAAAGAATTTGACCTTTTCACAATCATGTCACCTGTGTTACCTCAGATTAGGAAGTAGATTGTGCAGATGAGGTGAGGCATGTCCAGAGGGACAGAGGAGGTGAGGTCTGTGTTCAAGACTGTAGTGGGAGAGAGGCCTTTCCTGGGGAGTATAGGTGGTGAGGCCTGTGTTTAAGAGTGCAGTGGACTAGACTTTATGAAGCCTATCCCCCACTGCACTCCTAAACACAGGTCTCACCTTCTTTGTACCCGTGGACAGACCTCTCTTCCACTACACTCTTCAATACAGACCTCACCTCTCCTGCACCCCTAGACAATCCTTACCTTATCTGCAACCCTGAATGGACTTCAACTAATCTGTATCCTTAGACAGGCCTGAGCTTATTTACACCCTTGGACATGCGTCACCTCATGTGCACCCAGTTACCATCATTTATACTCAATACATTGAGGCCTGTTCAGAGGACACAGATGAGGTAAGGCTTGTCAAAGGGTGAGAGGAGGTCAGTCCTCTCCACTGTACTCATGGACACTGAATGCTTGTACATAGGACCTGCAGTGTGTGTCTAAAATGTTGTTTAAAAAACGATTTTGGTGCAAATCAATGAGTTTCAGTTTTTTGAGAAGGAATAAATAATGTCTGCATGATTAAATACATATATTTCATCCTTTCACAATAATGTCACATGTGTTACATCAGATTAGGAAGTAGATTGTGCAGATGAGGTGAGGCATGTCCAGAGGGACAGAGGAGGTGAGGCCTATGTTCAAGACTGTAGTGGGAGAGAGGCCTTTCCTGGGAAGCATAGGTGGTGAAGCCTGTGTATAAGAGTGCAGTGGACTAGACTTCATGAAGCCTATCCCCTACTGCACTCTTAGACACAGGTCTCATCTTCTTTGTACCTGTGGACAGAGCTGTCTTCCACTACACTCTTCAACACAGGCCTCACCTCTTCTGCACCCCCGGAGAATCCTCACCTGATCTGTAACCCTGAATAGACCGTTTGCTTTTTGTCATTGCTTTGTTGTTTGGTAATAGTGGTCTATAATGTGCAATTTTTTTTCTTGAACACAGATTGAAATCAAGATTTCAAGAGTAAGGAAAGATGCCCTCAGGGCAAAGGAGAAGAAAACATGATAACCGGAAAAAAAAAACAGCAACAGAATTACAGCACTCTTCCACAACAAATACCTCAAAAAACAGGAACAAAGCTCCTGGTAAGACAACTAAGTCTTTCTTACGGAACATATGTAGATCAAAAAAAAATGTTGGACAGCATGTAGAAAAAGAGAATGAGAGAGTAAATTTGAAAAGGAAGGAGAGAACCTCAAAGAATCCTACAACTGGAGCAGGAGAGAATAATATGTATAGGAATAGAAGGCAGAATCAGTTTAGAGACATTCGTAAACGAATGTTTCGCAATAGGGTGGTTTTAAATTTGTTAAAAAACATTAGGAAAGGTAAACAGAGAGCGGCTTTTTATAAGAAAAAGAAAAGTGTAGAGAAGATTGTTGATCAGGCTTTTGAAGTTAAGAAAAAATTATTTATTTTAATAATCAATAGAATTAGGACACTTAACAAGACAATTGATGTTTTCAAATCAAACAGTAGATGGAAAAGAGTAATTAATCGGACTCATTTTTGTAAAGTTTTTTCAGGAGAATGGATGCACAGTTCAAGTTGTGAGCCATTTTTTAATGAGGAGAGTTACTTCCAGGAGAATGATTTAGTGCATGCAGTTGACACCAGTGGTCGAGCGTATGAAGTGAAAGACGGTTGTCTGATTGAAAAAGAGAAACTTGTGCCTAGAGAACCAGAAGAGGTGTTAACTGATGAAGTTTTAGGGAGACGTACTAAGGGTCCAGTGTACACTTGGAAGTGTAGTCGTATTTGTAGTGTGCGACAGGAATCAATTGATTTGTTTTGTAATTTCTTACGTACATATAGTAAGAAAAGTCTAAAGCAGAAAGTGAAGTTGTTGCAAGACTTAGATCCTTGCAGAGTCAGAGAAAACACAGGTTTGCAAGGGCATTCACTGGCTTGTCTTTCTAGAAAAGTCTGTCAGAGTGTTTTTCATCATTTTAGGATGTTAGCAGTGCATCATACCAAAATGAGGAAATTAGTGAGAATGTTGTATTATGCAAAAAGTCCAGCACTTAAGCTTAAACAATTAAACAGTGCTCTTTTGCATGGAACTGAATTAGATGTGAAGAAGATTTGTGAAGAAATTGAGATTTGTTATTTTGGTGAAAAAGAGGACAATGTAGAAATTGACACAGCAATTCAAGGTAATGTGGAAGACAATGTACAGATTTCAAGTACAGAAAAGTTTGAGCAGGAAATTACCAGGTTTAAGGTGAAATCAAGTGAAAGGCCGAATTTCACTTGTGTGTGTTGTCGACGAAGTCATTATAAACATCAAACTAGATTAGTTGATTTTTACGTAAAAAGTGAAAAGATGAATAATTATGAGTGGAAGGATTTTGCAACTTGTTTGTGGGTGGAGAATTGTTTTGATTTGAGTTCTGATCAGCGTATTTGTAAATATTGTTATGATAAATTAAATCAAAACAGAATGCCTGCTAGAGCTGTTCATAATAATCTGGAGTTGGTAGACATTCCTCCTGAATTGATGGATTTAAATACATATGAGTCTATTTTGATTCAATGTGTCCATCCTTTTCAGGCAATTGTTCGCATGGAGCCTAAGATAGGGAAATTGCCTCCTACAGATTTGCAGAGAGAATTAAAGGGAAGATTTGTTTATTTGATACAATTGGTATAGAAAAAGTAGAAGAGGAACCTTTAGTTATTCTAGTAAATGGGGTTCCGACAAAGAGTAAGAAAATCTGGCAACGTTGTATTTAGTCAAAAACAATGAGTATTACAAAGATGTATGTGTTGCAGCAGAGGAAACAGCTGCAGATGAAGACAGTGATTGTTCAGGCGGCCAAATTGAAAAAGTTGATGTGTCTAGAAGTGAAGAAATATATGAACATTATACTGTTCATCCTTTGCATTCCAAAGAAGTAATGGGGAATGCAATTGAATTGTTTCAAATGAAAGCAGCAAATGGAAGTCCCATTAGTGTATGGGAAGAAAGTTTGGAAGCTTGTTGTTTTCCACAGCTATTTCCAACTGGTCGAGGTGGACGATATGACGATCGACCACTTCAAATTCCTGCATCTGAATATCGAACTGTAAGATTATATGCTGAAGATCCAAGGTTTCGTCAATGCATTCCCTATTTGTTTCATTTACTGTATGAAAGTGACTTGCCTGGGCTTTCTTATGCAGTAAACCATATACTGAAAAGTGGAGCACATCTGCAAAATGTTTCGGTGAGGGACATTATGGAGAAAGTGAATCTGCAAGATAATATTTTGGAATCTCATTTAATCAATCTCATGGCATGTCAGCGTGGTACAAATGAGTATTGGTACCGTCGTCATGGGGAATTGAAATGTATGCTAAGAAACTTAGGAACTCCTACATGGTTCCTCACTCTTAGCTGTGCCGAGTATGCATGGGACGACTTACTTCAATTTCTACGAGAGGCAAATGCAAATATACAAAATATAGAATTCAAAACACCTGGAGAACTGTGTTCTTTGGATCCAGTGAATGTATGTAGATATTTCAATCATAGATTTGAAGCTATGATGTCTTTTATTACCAACAAAAAAAATCCTCCCCTTGGAGAGGATTTGGATTTCTTTTAGAGAAAGGAGTATCAAGCGAGAGGTGCTCCTCACATACATATGTTGTTGTGGATTAAAGATGCACCCAAATTTGGAACAGATTCGGATGAGACAGTGATGAGATTCATTGAAGAGTATTCAACATGTTCTGTTCCGAAAACTACCGAAGAAAACAGTTTAAGGCAACAAGTTTTACGCTTTCTATCCCATCGTTGTGGAAAGTACTGTCGTCGAAAATTCAGAAACAAGGACAAGTTCTACACAAAATGTCGTTTCAGCTACAACCCAGTGATTTTGTTCATTTGGAATGCTAACATGGATATTCAATTAGTTGCTGACAACTGTATTGCTGTGGCTCGATATGTGACGTCTTACATCACAAAAAAAGAAAAGACAGAACTGAAGGAAATGTGGGAGGACATTTCACATGAAAAGAGTCTAAGCAAGAAATTATACAGTTACAGTCTGAAGATGTTGTCGCATCGAGAAATTGGAGCATATGAATGTTCTGCTCGATTGTCATCAGCAAGTCTCTATGCCAAATCTAGAACCATCATTTGGGTGAGTCTAGGTCTTGCTGCAACACGAAATCGAGTTTTGAAATCTGTACAAGAAATAGAGTATTTGGCGGAGAAAGAGCCAGAAAGTACAGATATTTTGAAGACAAACATGTTGGATACATACTATCCAAATAGAAGTAGTCATCTTGAGAACAGTTGTTTGTATGAAGTTCTGCAAAACTATATTTATAAGAGAACCATCAGAGAAGATATCAACAATGGAATATATGCTATCATTGGGTGTGAAGGATGTCTAGTGAGACAGAAAAAAGGCCATTTGATTAATCATCGAAAATTGAGTTTTGAAAATCCAGAGAAAAGGGAATTTTACTATTTAGCTCTTTTGCAACTCTTTAAACCATGGCGTACAGAAGAGGAACTACTTGGAGATTTTCTCTGTTATGAAGATTCTTTTAATGCAACCAAGGATACCATAGAATGTCCTGTTTTTCCAAATTATCTGCAAATGTTGGACGAAGAAATAGAGCAAGAAGCCACAATTTCTGCAGAGATTGCTAGAGACAGTTCTCAAGACAGTCAGTGTTCTGCTTCATTGAGTCAGGATCCACTTGGAGGACCAATTATTCAAAATGAAGCTGCCATTGCCATGGATGAGGTGGAAAGAGCTGTGGAACAAGCTCAAGATGATGTAGTTAACTTAGAAGATTTGGTGAAACAACTAAACCTTGAGCAGAAACAGATATATGATGAAGTCACAGATCAGATTGAACATGGATTCACTCATGAGAAAAAAGAGTGCTCATGTACATCATTTAAACCAGTCCAACTGTACGTAAGTGGAGAAGCGGGAACTGGAAAAAGTTTTCTGATTAAAGCAATTGCAACTTATCTGCAGAAAAGGACTGAATCACCGCTATCTTGTGTTGTTACTGCTCCAACTGGGCTGGCAGCACATAACATTAAAGGGATTACTTTACATCGTTTACTGATGCTGCCAGTGGAGCATGATAACAAATTGCAATATCACAAGCTATCTGGAGATGCGTGTTCCGAAGTTTCGAGAGTCCTGAAGAAAATGAAACTTCTTATCATTGATGAAGTAAGCATGGTGTCAAATATAATGCTTGCTTTTGTGCATTTGAGAATGCAAGAAATTCTTAGAACAGACTATGATGTCTTATTTGGAGGAAAACATATTATAGTTTTTGGAGATCTACTGCAGTTGACTCCAGTGAAAGGACAACCTGTGTTCAAAATGCTCACGCATGAAGATACCAGGAAGTGCCTAGGAAGCACTGGAAACGTTAATATATGGTTAAACTTCAAATATGCAGAACTGCTTCAAAATATGCGGCAAAAAAAGGATGAAGATTATAAAAATATTCTACAAGATGTAAGAATCGGAAAAGTAAGTCAGCAAGGGAAAGAAGCTTTACATGGACGATTAATTTCAAATTTGTACCCAAATGAAAACATTCTTCCAGAGTATATTTTTAAGAAAATGAACGAGAAGAAATCTGGCATATGTTTGATGCCAACTCTGAAAGAATGTTCCATGTTCAACAACAAAATGTTAAAGTTTGAAATTGAAGAGATAGTGAAACTGGAAGCTATAGATAAAATTGAACATATGGGAGCAACAATTATTTTGTCTGAAAATTTGAAATCAAAATTGGATTCATTAGAGAAGACTATATCTAAAACTGCTGGTTTTGAAAAGACTCTGAATGTGTGTTTAAATTGTCGTATCATTTTGAGAAGGAATTTAAATGTTGAAAGAGGTCTGGTAAATGGAGCAATGGGTCATGTTGTTGGTTTTGTGAATTACAAAAATAGAGATGGAATTGAAATTTTAAAAATTAAATTTGATGGCATTGATGAAATAGAACAAATTTGTCGTTGTTCAGCTAGATTTTTGCTTTTGAAAGACTTATTTGTTCGCCGAAAACAGTTTCCTATTTGTTTGGCATATGCAGTGACAATTCATAAATCTCAAGGTTTAAGTGTAGATAGCGCTTTGGTGAACATTGGAAGTTCTGTGTTTAAAGAGGGTATGGCATATGTGGCATTATCACGAGTCAGAACTTTATCAGGATTGTACTTGATTGAGTGTGATGAAACAAAGATTTGTGCAGATCTACATTGTGTTAAAGAATACAATAGGTTAAGAAGAGAGTATGCTCCACATTTGCCTCAATATCCTCAGATTGAAAAACGTGTGGTAGGCCGAAAAAGAAGAAATGAGAATAATTGCAGTGAGGTAGTAGCAAAAAGACAAAAAGTAGATAAAACTGTAATTGTAAGGAGAAAGAAAAAGGATTCTGTTGAAGATGTTGTTGGATTTCAGTTTGAAAACAGTTCTGGTGTCAACTGCTATGCTAATGCTAATGTAGTGGTTAATGTTGTTTTTTTCCTTCAAAATATACAAGAACAGATTGTTGAAAATCGGGATCAAAGATTCTGTTGTTTGTTGAATTCCGTGCTTGAGAAATGTAGCAGTGATAGAGCAAAAATAGAAAGTGTTTCAGAAATTCGAACTGTACTTTATCAAGTACTACTAGAATAGACACTAAAAGATTTATATATTTGACTTTACCAGACTGCAAATCAGTGCCTTTTAATAATCTAGTTAAAGCAGCGGATCACAATATGGTGTGTACCCAATGTAAGTCTACAATGCTGTCCATATTATTTCTACAAAATTATGGTCAGTATGTCATTTTAATTTTCCAACAATGTAGACCTGATGGAACTAAATTGACAACTTCTATTAAAAATTTCGTTGGTTCTCAGTTATCAATATCAGGAAGAACCTTTGCAACTGTAGCTATTATTTTTCATGACGGTCCTTCTACAACATCAGGGCATTACACATGCTATTTAAAAAGTTGTAAAGGTTGGACCCACTGTAACGATACTCATTTGACTTTCAAACAACGTTTGCCTTTTGGCTTAAAAAATTCATGCCTAGTGTTTTTACAACCAAAATTTAAGTAAAGGTAATTGGCCTTTGAAGACGGGAGCAGTTAATAAAGGTTATTTTGCTGTTTAAAAATATATTCTGAGTGAAAGTGATCCAGGTAATATAAAAAATTGACTTGTCATATAGGTACTGTACGTGGATCTCATAGTAAGTGATATTAGTATTATACAAAATGATGAACATGAGTGAGTCAGAGATGGTTTTACAAATACTTAAATATTGTGAAAATGTTGTATGAGCCTTTCTTTCAGAACGTCGGAAAAAAGGTAATTTCAGAGTTTCTTAGAATTAATTTGAAAATATACTCATACATCTGACACTATTTGGCCAAAAGGAAAGGTACAGTAATGAGTAAAGAGTCATGACTGAAAAAAAGGAGTATATGAAAATAATGAAAATATTTCAGATGTTCTTGGAGCTTTTCTTCTAGAAAGTCGATGAAATGGATTTTTTAGTGAACACCAGAGTACTTTGCAACGAGAAAAGGACCTCCATGATATACTATTTGGCCTCAAGGAAAAGTAAGTCAATCAAAGATTAGTGTACATTTGTCATTTGTCAGTATCTAAGTTTTTTTTAAAAACACAATCTTTTAGATTGTGTTTTTTCCCGCTGTCATATGATGAGTAATTTGAACTCACTGTTTTAAGTGAAATTCAATATATTCTGAGAACAGCAAAAATAAACTATGTAACATGTTGTACAAGTTATTCTATACTTTTGATTGTGTAAATTAAGTTGTATTCCCATTCTCTGACACTCACTTTCCTTTTTCCTCTCTCTTTCAGCTCTCTTTACTCACTCACACTGCCTTTCTCTAACTCTGTTTCACACCCATTCGTTTACTCCACTTCTTTCACAACCCCTCATTCTCATTTCAACTGTCTGCATCCCCTCTCTCCCTTGCACCACTTTTCAGCTTTCAGTCTCTCTGCTTTACTTCCCTTTTCCGTCTTTTCCTCCTTTGCTCTTTTAGTAATTCCTCTTTACTCACTGAGCAGTATTGTCGCACTCTATCACTATAACTCACCCACTCTCCCTCGCTTATCTTTGTTTGCTCCTTTCTTTTGACCTCTTCTCTCTATTTTTCGTTCACTACCTCTATGTCCTCAGTGCCTCACTATCCTTGTGTTATGTTCACTTGTGTTTATCTACCTTCTATCATTTCTTTTACAACAACTTCACTGCTCCTCTCTCATCGTTCTTCATCCCATTTCTTTTACTCTGGTTCCATTACTATCCCTCATTTCCTTTCTTTCAATGTCCTTCTCTTTACTTTCATCACCAAATTATTTTCTCTCAGTACCACTGTTTTAGTCGTCTTCTCCTCTCTTTCCTTTTTTTGCTCCCTTACTCATTTCCTTTTGTCACTCATTGTACTCCACCTCACTCAGTTTTTCTCTTAGTGTGTCTGTCTACTAACTTCCTCACTCCATTTCCCTCAATCGTTGTATATTATCCTCTCTCCCTTCATCCCTTCACTTTGACTGTTCTTCACTTATTTTCAGTTATCTTCTATTTCTCAATCTTCTAAATGCATCCTTAATTAGACTCTTTTCCGTCTCTGTTATTATCTTTTTACTTACTACTGTTTCCTGACTTAGTTTTGCTAACTCACATTGTTTTAGTATATTTCTTACCTTCAGTTCATTTCTCTGTTCTTCTCTTCCTCTGTGTCAGTGAATCTATATGCCTTACTCTTAGTAATTTGCTCTCATTCTATTTCTTTTTTTCCCTTTTTATCCTTCTACCTTACTTTATTTCCCTTTCTGTGTCCTTCACTCTTACTTTATTTCTAAATACACTGTTATGATTTTTAACCTCTTCATTTGTATCTTTTAATTTTAAAATACACATTTTACTAATTATAACTTATTTTTTCTTCTCTCTTTCACAGATACAAAGTGTAGTAAAAAATGTAATTAAAGTTACATTTATTAGGTAAGTATGACTATAAAAATTTATTTTGTCATCACCCTTTGCTTTAAGCTCACTAATATTTTCTCAACCGACCTCACTCCTGTGTCTTTATTCTGCTTCCCTCACTTATTCTTATTCTCCATGTTTACTCCAATTTCCCTATTTCCCCTCTCATATTCAACTTCTTTCAATCCCTATTCTTTACTTCACTTACCCTCCGTTCCCTTCCTTTGCTTCTTCACTCATTCTGTTTTTCTTAATTATTTACCTTACTCCTACACACACACCTCATCCCCCTCTCAACACATACACACACCTCTAACATACACCCCACACACACACCACCCACACACCTCATACACACAAAAAATCCCCCCACACACATTCTTCACATACATACACACACATACATCGCACACATATACACCCCACACCCATACACTCCTCACACATACTTCACACACCCTCACCTCCACCCACACCAAAACACCCCACACAGCCACACCCACAGACACACCTTACACACCCACACCCCGACCTACACCCACTGACTCCCTATAAGTCACACACACTGCATTACTTATCTTTCTTTGCTGTTTCACTCAAACCCATTCAGGTACTGTTTCCTTTACTCTCTTTGTCCTTTCTCTTTGTCACTCCCCATGTCTTATCCTAATTCAATTTTTCACCCTCTTTCACCCCTCTTTACTTATACTAACTGGTCTTTTCTTACCCTCCCTCACCGTTCTTCATTTATCCCGGTTACGCCACTACCCTTCATTCTCAATTTTTTACTGTCCTTTCTTTTTCTTTCAACACCCACTCACATTCTCCCACTATCTCTCCTTTAGTCTTCTTCCTCTCTCTTCCCTTCTTTCGCTCCTTTAGTCATTTTACTTTTCTCACTTTCACTCTATTACACCTTCTCTGTTTTTTACTATGTAATAAACAATCCCTCTGTGTTCATCCTGCAGCTCTCTTTCTCTTAACATTACTCTCTTTGTGTTCTTCCCTCATGCTAACTCCTTCATGAAATTTTTTTTTTCTATTTTTTCGGGGGGCGCGCCCCGGTACGCATACCCCAAGAAAAAAAAATTGACAGAGATTCATTAAAAATA
This sequence comes from Lissotriton helveticus, assembly GCF_964261635.1. NCBI lineage: Eukaryota > Metazoa > Chordata > Amphibia > Caudata > Salamandridae > Lissotriton > Lissotriton helveticus. Next base: position 1,672,839,738 of record NC_136059.1, read on the forward strand.
TAGGTTTATTTTTATAAATAAAAGGTAGTTCTAAAAAGAACTGTTTTTTTTCTTCTTTTTGTAGTTTTATATTTTTTTAGTGTTTTTTTGAAAATTTTGTACTTTTTTTAACTTTTCAAAACAGTTTTATATTTTTTTTTTATTTTTTATGGGGAGAAACAAAAAAAAGGGAATTGAAAATGGCTCAAATGGAGCAAAAAACAAAAAATGGAAAAAATTACTTTTTTTTCGGGCAATTGTGATTGTCACCAGCAAGGACGACGAGCTTTACGCTCTTTTCACCATAGGCGATGAGCTTGCCACATTCAGTACATGTGATTCTAAAATTTGCAAATCGAGGTTGAATACAAGGCATCATCTCCGTTGTTTCTGGTCCCGATGGAGTGGATTGCTTTCTTTTGGAGGTGGTCCTTGAATACTGGGGGAGGTTACTTGCCAGTTCCCTGATCTCTGCAGCAGAGTAGTTGTTAGGATGCTTGCGGGTCATATGTCGAATCATGGTATTATTACCAAAGGAATATTTTTTGTTTGGATTGCCCCTTGAGAGTTCCATGCCACAGATTCGACAAGTTAACTTTTTTCTTACCCTCTGGGAGTGAAAGAAACTCCCATACAATGTGTGGCCTTGGCTTGTATGGGGTATTTTCTTCAGGCAGCCATGTTCTCCCCTCCTCCTCTTCCTCTTCCTCCTCCTCGTCTTCCTGACCACCAATGTACTGTTGTGGTGGTCCTCTTGGTGGTGGTGGAGGTGGTGGTTGTGCAGATGCTCCAGCTGTTGCAGCTACAGTAGCCATTTGAAAGTACAAAATAATTCTCTCTATTGCTGAAACAGGTCTTCCTCAGTCAAAGGACAAAGTCAGAATAAGGAAAAAAGGTGGGGTCTTTCATCATTTGGAAAAAACAAACTGTCCTGAACCAATGAGAAGTGTTATTTTCAGGTCATATGACCCGGGCTTTACTCATTTGGAAACCAAAACTGTTCTGCACCAATAGAAAGTGTTATTTTCAGGTCACATGACCTGACGCGCTTACGCTACGCGCCCGGGGCGCGCCCGTAGTCGCGCTCCGGGGTGCGCCCGCGGGCACGTAGCGTAAGCGCATCAAGATGTTGCACTCGCGTGCTTCCGGGTGCGCGTACGCTGTGAGTCATATGACGCATCACGCGTCTACGCAACACGTCACGATGTTGTTTGCGTTCGCGGGAATAGCGCTCCCGGGAAGCTCACCGGTACGCGACCTGGGGCGCGCCGTAATATTGCGCTTACCCGTGCGTTCACCGGTACGCGCCCCGGGAGCGCCCCGGGGTTAAAAATAAAAATAAAAATTAAAAAATTTAACATAATTATACAATATAAAATTCGTCTTAAAATGTATTCTTTTTTATACCTATAAAGATTTGCTATTAAAAAAACATTGAAATTCACTGAAAAAACCATAGGTTTCACACCAGTTATAGTTAGCTGGAAGTTTTACTCGCATAAAACCATTGAAATTCCCACGTTATAGTTAGTTGGACTCACTATAACTTGAGCGTGCAATGCACTGCTGATGACGTCACATATTACATCACTCATGACATGGTCAGTGACCTCACTCATGACATCACTGATGACACCATCCTTGTGACACAGTGACAGACCTCCTTTCACTGTAATGTAACCCTTGAAACACATATTCAAAAATAGAAACTAAAATTTTCAAAAAAATGGAGATACCCATATCAGTTACAACAACCAATTCAGTAATTCCACCATCTATATACACATCCACTTATTCACAAACAGTTCTACATAGTCACTCATACATATACTCACTCATCATATGTAATGATAGACCTATACATCCTGTTACACACCGACAGTCATCCAAAAGTTACTCACACATGCAAATAAACTATTGAACATCCATTTATTTGCATATAGAGCTATACACACACAACCACCTTACTTCTAAGGAAACTTACACATACTTACTCTCTTAAACAATCACTTATAGAAACACAAACTTATTTAAACAGGAACTCTTACAATCTCATACTCTCACATATACTCACTTACATACATCAATATTCACATATACTAGATTAAAACATATACAGTTACTGATAAAGACACTAGTGAGACAGTCATTCACTCACTAACACACATATATACACACTCATCCACCCATACAGTCCTGCACATATGCTGTCTTCAAAACACATAAAGAGAGTCAGTTATTCATGCATCTATGTGCTAATACCCCCACCAAACCATACAAACACTCATACTGATACTAAAACAAACATCTAATAACCCATATACATACACATGTAGCTACTCACCAACCCATGCAGCCACTTATACAGAAAGTGAAACACTAACCATATATTTAAATATTTAAACATTACTCACTAATATATTTATTGCCTAAGATACACTTAATAAGCCAGTTAACCAATCAATAAAAAAAAAACCATCTAAACACTTCTTTAAACATTTATTCTTCCATCAACTTTTACATATACATATATAACACAAATTTATTTCTCGGAAAGACACACATTCACTGGATGGTGTCATCAGTGATGTCACTGACCATGTCATGAGTGATGTAATATGTGACGTCATCAGCAGTGCATTGCACGCGCAAGTTATAGTGAGTCCAACTAACTATAACGTGGGAATTTCAATGGTTTTATGCGAGTAAAACTTCCAGCTAACTATAACTGGTGTGAAACCTATGTTTTTTTCAGTGAATATATATATATACTCACTGGACTTGGCAAGTAAATGGGCAGTGTTAGAGTAACTTTACGCCACGTTGGGTGGGCTGGACTTCCGGACCTACCCCTGCTTAAAGATATGCTGGGACATGGTGGTTGGTGTGGTTTGGGGAGCGGAGGAGATGCCAGCATTATAATCATCAGATACCAGTATCCCGTAATATGGTTCATCATTTACCCTCGCAGCCTCCCCAGAACAGTCCACAGCATTCTGGGACATGGAGTACAGATGCAAGGGGCGTCCTCCATGTTAAACAGCCAGTGACACGAACTATTGCTGCTTGAGGGGGCGGAGCTTACTGACAGCATGCAGGAGGGGCCAATGGTATTTAAAACCTTGTCTTACGCCCTGCTCCTGCTCAAACCATTTGGCGCTGAAGAAGGCGACAGAGAACGCCGAAATGCATTCGCCCTAATTGAATTTGGTTTACCTGCAATAAACGACGTCTCCACTGCCTCCCCTGATGTGGTCTCTTCTTCTTGCCTGTGGAGAAGGTTCTTGCTTACATTTTCAGCACGAGTGCCAGAGTCATGCTTTCAAGAGACCCCCGCACTAAAAGATGGCCCCGGACACACTGGTTACGGACTTCCTGGCACCCGCCCTGGCTAAAGGAGTGAACAAGCAGTGAGGTATTGCACCTCTGTTGGGCATTTGCATAGCGCATTCTAGCCCCTGCCCTATTAACTCTTGAAGCTGGTGGCTGTGGCAGTAAAGGGGACCCGAGAAGAGACCGAGGTGGGAGAATCTTGCAGATGGAGCCAACATACCTGCTAGCTTTGGAGAACCGCGCTGAACAATCCACCTTCCATCCCCGTTATTGTCACCATCCAACTTTGCTGCCACACGGCATTGTGGGACTTGCAGTTTCAAGACGTGAAACAAACTGCAATCAGGTGCATGCTATCATCAAGGGGGAGGAGCAGACTCTACACTTCCATTCCTTTTCTGCAGCGGGACATTCATGTTGATTCCTGAGACCGGTGCAGGGCGCTGATGAAGGAAATTATGTCCGAAATGCATTCGCCGCCACTGGAGCAGAATTTGTCTCATTAAAGTTTCTTCTACTTGTCCCCCTGGGTTCCTGTTTCTTCCTTTTCGAGGTAGAATTTTCGTCTATATATATATATATATATATATATATATATATATATATATATATATATATATATATATATATATATTTATTTTTTACTGCAGGTTCATTTCGATTCCCAGATGGGTCATCCCTGTTCCTTGGTGGTTCCTTTCTGTGGGTTGCAGTTTTTTGGTCTGCGACCCATCCATTTCCCATATTCTGTCAAATTGGTGCATCTGTCTGTCCTCCATGCTCTATTCTGTGCAGCATCTTCCTTTCTCCCCCTCTCCTGCATCATTTCCTCTCTTTCTTATGCCACAAAGGTTTCTCTCTTCTCGGTGCTTTGCAGCTTCATCCTTTCTCTATGAGTCCTGCAGGTTTCCCTGCCGGCTGGCAGTGCAGAAACACAGCACGGATATGGACTTGGGTGGAATGGCTTCATGTGGCACGGCCATTACTGCGCCAATACCCAGTCACCATGAGCCACTGCATTTCTCTCCATGATGGTAGCACCTCTCAGCCCTCCATTGCACGCACTGATGGTTGCCTATCATTGGAGCCGTACCTGCTGAGCTGAACTCACAGTACATGCACTAGGCCTCTAACTTCTGAATACCCACTGGTGAAATCCCTCCTCTGTTCTCTCATCCGAGAAGATGAAACCATTAGCCGGCCAAGTCCGTGAAAATGTAGATAAACAACTGTAAAGACCTGAAGGCAGTGCACGGCACCCTGGACCCCTCACCACGTCAGGTCCTGGTGCCACTGCACCGGCCCCACCAATGATAACTAGGTCCTTAAATACTGGACCCCTACTCCTGCCTTGCAGAATTCCTCACCTAAGGCAGCCTTCCAGAATCCCCCATGACAAGCAAAGTGGTTGATCCTCCATGATTCCCTTCAATGTGATCACTGGGGGGCAGATTTATATTTCCTGGCGCATCCCTGCAAATCAGCAGGGATGCGCCAGGAAAGATGCGTGAAGCAAGTTTACCCTTGCGCCACCACAGATGCGCTGCATTTACAATGCAGTGCATCAGGGCGTAAAGATAAACAGATGCGTGCCGCATCTGCCGACGTAAGGTTGGCGCAGTGCGGGTGCGACGCAACTCCAGTAATGTTCCATCCCTGCCTATGTACAACATGGTGCATCAAGCCTTATGCCTGCTTCAAGCAGGCGCGGTTTTGATGCAGCGGTGTCGGAAAAGTGACTCTTATCCGGAGCGTTGCTGCAACGGAACGCCACCCCCGCGCCAGAACGCCCACATGAAACCTGACGCAGGTTTCATGTGGTGCAGGGCTTTACAACGTGACGCATCTCCCTAGATGCGTCTCATTGTAAATAGGGCACAATGTGACATATAGTTTAAGCCACCGCTGCATCACAGAAGTGAATCCCCAAGGGGCTTGTAAATCTGCCCCAGGGTCTTCAGTGCTCACAGCGCACAGAGCTTTGAGGTACTTGTTGGCAGCAAAAAGAAACATATCCACCTCTGTGAAGTACCACTAACGGAACAATCTTTAGTTCTACATTACTTAGGAATGCTTCGACAGTAATCAAGGTATGCTTTTCTTACAATTCAGTGGTTGAAGCCATCCTTTTTTCCACTGTTTAAATTATGCAAAAAATGACTGTGAACATAATAATATAATACCAAATAAAAATGCTGATAAACATTTCCTTGAAGTGTGTCTAAACATATCAAGTGAGTCATGCAGTGCATTTAAATTGCTCTCCTAATAATGAAATAGCCCCAGAGAACAGAGAATCGCACAGGTAGAAGGCAAGCTGTTAAAAAAACATGCTTTTAAAATTGAGAAAATGCCATTGTGTACGTAAATGGTCTTAAAAGCTTTCTTCAAACGTCATGTAAAACAAGTTCTTCCTAGTGAAATTGTTTAACAGTCTATGAAGAACTCTCCGAGCAGCACAAAATGCAAAGGCAAGCAAGCTGTCAAACTGTTCATATTCAGACCTATTCACATTATGCTCTGTGCACTTCATTTCTCCATTTCTAGTGTTGATGAAATCAGACATGGGCTAGGTGGCAAAAGCTTAGTGATTGTACGCAAACTAGCTCACGGAAAGTAGGTTTTGCAAAGAGGAAGTCTTAATTGCGTTTCCAAACATAAATGCTAGTCACGAGGGAAATATAGTTTCCTGGTTTTAAAATTATACTGTCTGGCGGAGACGGATTTTTGCTGTGAATGAACAAGTGTGTATTATGCTTCGTTAAGTTGTGCCTCACTTACTATTCATATAATGTGTCAGAGCGCATGGAGAGTTCCATTGACAGGGATTGACATTTTGCATTCCGAATATAAATGTAACATTTACATACTGTATGAGAGTTTTCAGTTGAGAATACACGGATAACATCCACGGTTTAGGTCCTGAATATCGAGTAAGGAATATCATTATACTGTAATATTTTAGTTTCTTAGTCAAAATATTAAGGGACAATAGATTAGATAGATAAATAGATAGACAGACAGACAGATAGATAGATCGATATCGTACTATGGTTGTTTTACTGCCACTATGTAAACTATAAAACAAACTAATACAGTCATTGGATGATGTAATCAATGATGTCATTTGAGATGTCATCAGTGATGTCATAAATGATGTCATAGTACATGTCATGAGTGATATAATATGTGAGGTCATAAGCAGTGCATGACGGGGCACACGTTATAGTTAGCTCTGCTAACTATAACTGGTGAATTTCTGTGTTTTATTTTAGTTCAAAACATTAGTGTTGTCACTGAGATATTCACCTAACTACAATGTCACTTTAATCTTTGTTTTTTCAGTAAATTTCTAGGGCATTTTTTATTGTAAATAATATTTGATTTCCAAATATAAACCCCCACCCCAAATGCCTTGAGCAGGGGGTTTGCAACAGAGCTTGGCCTGGGGCGAGGCTTTGTTACCAACCCACCTGGATGCAGCGAACCCCCCACATGCAAGCAACCCTACATTGTGCACAGCCTTTTGTTGCACACGGCGTGGAGTTTGCCGCAGGTCCTAACTTGCATCCAGGCCCTGCACCCAACTCCCCACAGGCAGTAACCCCGAGAGAGCCAACCCCACACCAGGCACCGTGTGTGTTCATGCATGGTGTCGGGTTAGCTCAAGGGCCTGTGTTGCAGCCAGGCCCTGCTTCCAACTACCCACAGGCAGGGAACTCTACACCGTGCATGGCGTTTGGTGTGCACATTGTAGTGATGGCCTTCGGGCCACGAGGACCCCATCCCCTGGGCCAATTGCAATGAAAATGAGAGAGGGGCCAGGGGGCCTCGCTCCGGGAGCCTTAAAATGCCCCAGGGACCCTATGCCCAGGGCCAAGTACAATGAAACAGGGGAGGAGGGAATGTACCTCCCTTCACCGAGACTTACTAGGCCCTGGAGACCACATATGTGTAGCCAAATGGAATAAAAAAGGGGCAGGAGGTCATGTGACCCCCTTCCCTGAGCCTTATTATGGTTCAGAGATCCCATCCCCTGGGACAAAATAATTGAAAAGGGAAACAGGCTATGTGGCCCCCCTCTCCAAGCCTTATCAAGCCCAAGGGATCCCATTCCCAGGGCCAAAGCCAATTAATAAGGGGAGGGGGAGTACGGCACCCTCTCTGAGCCTTTTTGGGTCCCATGGACCCACAGCCCCGGGCTGAAAAATGAATAAAGGCATGGGGCTTCCAGACTCCCTCCCTGACCCTAATTAGACACTGAGGATCCCATCCTCCAATGCCAAATCATCAATAAAAGAGGAGGGGGTCCCCCTTCCCGAGCCTTTTTAGGCACCGTGACCCAATCCCCCCAGGCTGTCTATTTTTTTTAAAAGTCAAGGAGGGGGTCACACAGCCTGCCTCCTCTGGCCTGATGTGGCTCCAGGGAAGCCATCCCCTAGAGCAGCCTTGTTTAAAAGTGGAAGGGGGGCCAGGAGCTCCATTATTTAAAGGTCGGTGCCCACCAACTGCACCCACCAAGCACAACACTGAGGGTCGCGTGTGGAGCCCCATGGCCGTCAAGGCCCCAGCCAGCTCCCTGCATGGTGAGGGAGCCAGCATTGCTCCCACCATGAGGGAGCAGCTATTTATGCTTCTCCTTCTGGGCAATCAAGAATCCGTTGTTCTGTTTCACTGCCCGCATCAGTGAGGACAGGGAAACAAATCACAAGGCTGCTCCCAGTTGGTGGGAGCATTTTTAAAGCTCCAGCCCACTGGGAGCAGACTCTGGGTTTTGAAAATACTTCCACTGTACCAGTGTGGGCAGGGAAATTACTGTGTTGCACAATGGTGTCCCTGGGATACAGCAAATAAGCAGGCCCTGTGGGATGGGGTGCCAGGGACCAATAAAGGCCCAGGGAAAGGGGGAACTTAGCCCTCCTCCATTTTGTTAAAATGACAGCTCTGCGAGATTTGGTCTCCAGGGCCTTTTTAAGGCTTGTGGAGACGGGCCACGTGGCTCCCCTCCTCTTATTATAAACATTGGGACCTGGGGGATGGGGACCCAGATACCAAATTAGGCTTAGGGAGGGAGACAGTGTCCCCTCTTCCAATTTAATTGGGCCCCGGGGCCCAAAAATGCACATGGAGGTGACTATACCCCCTCTTAGTAACTGGTTTGTTCCTCAGGGGATGGGAGTCCCCTAGGCCCAAAACAGCCCGGGAGGGGGGTCGCGCAGCCTCTCCACGTTCAATATATAGGGGCCCCGGGGGTTGGGTATTCTGGACCCTAAATGGGATAGGGAGGACTGCCCTTTTGATGCTCACCTCCCCTTATATATATTTTTTTTTGCTGGGATCTCACGTGTGTCCCGTGGGATTGTGGCAACATTAACAGATTGTCTTAGATTTTTGCCCCGGGTGGATTCCTCTGGGTCACCCAATGAGGTATAGGCGGGCAGAGTATCCCTACCCTGCCCCGTATATATATATTTTTTAATTTCAGTACGGGGGACTGAGTCTGCAAGTCCTGTATTGGCTGCCAGCAACATTTCTCTCATGTTGCTGGCAGCCATTCAGAGCGCTCACTCCTTTAGGAGTCGGACTCCTGTGGGAATAAAATGGCCAAAGGGGAAAAAAAGTCCCTCCACAACTCAGAATGCTCTAGTTTTTAAGATTTCGTGAGATTCTTACGAGAGACCCTCAAACAAAATTGTCCAGATATACCATTATTTTTGGTGCTCAATTTCTCAAAAAGCACGGAACGGATTTACACCAAATCACAATAAGTGCAATCTGCAAACCAAGATATAGCTTCTTGCCAAATTTGGTGCATTTCTGTTCAGCAGTTTTTGCGGTAATGCTTCTAAAAGAAGTCCATGGAAAATGAATAGGGACAACAACCTTTTCTCGCCCATGTTCCCCGCTTTTCAGATCTCCCAAAACCATATATGCACAAACTAGACCAAAAATAGCATGGTTTTTGAAAGTTTTGTGGAGATTCATCAAACAGAGTCAGTTGATAACACAAAAAATGCATTTACCATGGAAACGCTGACCTAGCTGTAATTAACCAGTGGCGACCCCCATATAAATATCTAGATAAAATCTGTATCTCAAAGGATACAATGAATCAATAAGAAATGAACTATCCAAGGAAGAAGTGACTCAAATCGATGGACTCACCAAAAAACACAAACATATCTCCACTACAATGTTTTGGTTTCCGATTTTCTCAGGTAGTACAAGATTGTTTCCTCAGTGGCTGCACAGCTGACACTACTGGATTTTCAAAAGCATCATAAGTGAGGATTCAATTTAGAATGTGGACTGAATGCAGTCCTGAGATCTTTTGAGATATTCAGTAATCAGGTGGTATGGTTAGTGATATTTAGTCCATCTGGATGCAATGATTTTAAGTGGTAAATACAGGCGTTTTCTCCAGAGTCCAGCAGTTCTTCCTTCATGATATTTTCCACAGACAAAATCTGATAGCAAATGGTCCACAATGTTAAATTGCTTGGCTATAGTCTGGTCATGTTTCTTAATAATTATTGCTGATTTGTGATTCTTTTATCATGTACAGAGGTCATTTACTGTTTGGCCTACATAATATTTGTTATAGCTTTGGTGTTCCAACTGAATCACCTAAAAATGCATGTTGAGCAACCTGTAAGCTGTCTTCCGCCATATACTATTTTTGTAACAGAACTTGTTATTGAATATATTTGTAAAATGTATCACAGCAATGAACCTCTGTATTTGTAAATCTGTAGGCCTCACCTGCGCTGCTGCGCAGATTTATTACTTAATTGAATTCAATGATATGTCTGCCGGGCCGGCCTACGCCGCCTATCCCAGATAACCAATCAACAATGATAATTTAAAAAAAATACGTAAGCCTGCGGCCCCCGCCGCCCCCAGGGCCCAGGCCCTGCCTGCCCTGCCCTCAGTGCCCTGCCTCACCTCACCTGCCTGCCAGTGCCAGTGCAGCTCATGATTATAATCTCGGCCGCCGCCCCCCCCTGACTGACACCAGCAAATATAAACCTGACTGACACCAGTAAATTAATCACCTCGTAACCGTAACGCCCTGGCTGGCCCCTGCCTCGCTCGCCCTCACCTGCTGTCTGAGCGCTCCCAGTCCCAACTCCGACCGAGTCCAGTCCAGTCCAGTGAGTCCAGCAACTTTGAAAGGCCGGCTGGCAGAATCTCCTAGATACTCGGCGAGGCCAGGGCGAGGGGAGAGGTGCGGGTACGGCCGGTATGCTGGGGCGGGCAGAGGAAATGCGCGTCATGTGCATTCAATTGCATGCAATCTGCGCACGCGTCGCTTCCTCTGGCGCGCATAGCCCCAACCCACTGCCCAACCCCCGCTGCAAAGCCCTGCCCAGAGCCTGGCCTGGCCCCTGCAACATGACACAAACAGTGTCCCACCCACTGGGGCCCTGATCCGCGCCGCGGCCGGGCCGGGAACTCTTGCCTTGAAGAGAGAGTAGAGGTCGGAAAGACGTGACGTCACCACCGACAGCAGTAAGTAGTACTGCATGCAGCAAAGCAGCATCATCGACGACCTGATCAGTGACAGTGAGTCAGTAGCACAGCCACACTCACCAGTGACACACACGCACGAGTCACGAGTTAAAAAATCAAATTCTAAGGCAGGAGCACAGGTGCACTTAATGCCGCGTGATAGACCAGGCCCCCATAATTAGCACCGGCTCAAATTAAGCCCTGTTCTGCACACCCCAGGTTTTATTGCCCCCGGAGAGCCAACCTTGGAAGTGCCTTGCAGTACAAGGCTCTCGCAATGGAACACATTTGGAGCAGACGACTTGTGGAAAGGACGGTAAATAATAGCGTGCTTGGAATTTCCAACATGATGAGTTAGAACACGCAGTACTGCCCACTTCCTTTTCCAACCGGGGGCTAGTCCCACCAGGATTAACTGAAGGATAATTTTAGAGACTTGGGGCAACATACATCAAAATTGTAAATTGCAAATACCCTATTGCGAATTCCTGAGAATCACAATTAGGTTATTGCAATTTACAATGCATGAAACTCAAAAGATTTTCAGAAAGCGATTTCTAAGGGGGCGCACATCTCTATACCTCATTAATATTAATGAGGTAGATCGCAGTTTGCGACCCCCTGGGAATCGCAAACATCACGGGCATGGTGGCCTGCTGAGGTCAGCAGACCACCATGACCATGATTGCTTTTAAATAAAGCAATCTTTTTTTTGTAAAGCAGCCCATTTTCATTAAAGGAAAGCGAGATGCTTTACAAGAAGTAAAACGAAAAGCTTTCTTTTCATTTTTTAAGACCAGGAAGTGGTCCGTGGGAGCACTGCCTGCTCTTGAATTTACAACCATTCACAAATGGGAAGGGATCCTTTTGGGGACCCCTTCCCATTTGCGAATGGGTTACCACCTCCTTGAAATAGCTGGTAATATGCGAATGTTTTGCCACCGTAGTCACAGTCACAAAACATTCATGCATACCGTTAGGATCTGGTATTTGGAAGGGACGCCCTAAACGCTCCCCTTCCAAATACCGAATCGCAAACCGATTTTGCGATCAGGGTACAGGTTACCGAATCGCAAATTAGGGTTTGCTGCATCTCAAAAGCATTTTTTGCGAAGGCAACAATGTATGATGCATGTGCCCCTTTGCCCTAAACCAATTAGAAGCCCATCTTTCCTCATTTGCCTCGTGGCCCCGTTCCGCCCCGGCTCTGTGCCGTTTGTTGCGGAGGGCCAGCTCGAGGAGCGCTACTTCCTGGCAGCTACCACACTTCCGCCCTGCACCGAAAACCCGCAGGTTAGCGGTCTAGCGCTCCCTCACCACCACTACTTAATGGCGGTATGGAGGAAGCGCAGCGGACGAGCGCAGCGGGAGCGCCGACTTCGCGCCGAAGTCGCGCACAAGTCAAGCCCGTCTGCGCCCGTCCGCGGCCGACCAGGCCCTGGGCCCTGTCATAATGCCCAATTCCACTCATACTCCTCCGCCGAGCTTCTGAGTCTCAAGTCCTCCGGACCGATTCCCGCCCACACTGTCAGAGCGGCTCAGGCATGTGGCATTTTTATACCTTCTGACTACTCGGCATTTGTTTCTTGTCACGACCCTTCTCCCTCTGTTCCACAGATCTCTACTTCTTTGTCAATTATTTACCTCAACACCCGTTCCCTCATTTGCCATCAACTTGAGATTTTCCAACTTCTGCATCAGAGCTCTATCGACATCCTTCTCCTAGCGGAAACCTGGATCACTGAAGATTCAGCCCCCGATATTCTCGCTGCACTCCCTACGGGATACTACATTCTGCATGCCAATCGGCCCGCTGGGAAGATTGGTGGCGGAGTGGCGGCTATTATCCGCTCAGAACATATCTTCTCTGATATTACGCTGACCCCCATCCCTAAAACTGAATACCTGGCACTAAAATTTTCCTCCCCTAAATCGTCTTTTGTTTGTGTCCTTGCATATAGACCCCCCGACTCTATGCCCACCTTTCCCCAATCTTTCTGCGACGTTATCGCTCAATTAGCAATTAATCATGCCAACATCATGGTGATTGGAGACTTTAATTATTGGCCTGCCGATGCCCATGAAAGCCCATCGTCGGTGGACTTCACAGACTTCCTAAAAGGTATGAATCTTTCCCAACACATTCACACCCCCACCCACCTGAAAGGTCATATTCTTGACCAACTTTGGACATCTAACATAGATATTTCACCTCCTTCAGTTTTCCCTTGCTCCTGGTCTGACCACTATTTTATTTCTTTTCACTTACATCTGCACACTCTGTGTCCGCCCCCTTGCACTAAAAATATCATGGCTCGTAACTGGAAAAGGGCCAACCTGCCTGAGTTTCATGATTCCCTAGCCTCCACTGCACCTACGTCACTGACCTCACTAGAGCATCAGGCTGTCAATCTTGATGATTGGCTGCGTCAGGCTAGTGATAAAGCTGCCCCTCTTAAAAGAATCAAAGCAAAGCGCCCTCACGACGCACAACGTTGGTTCACAGGCCAACTCAAAGCGCAAAAACTAACCCTCCGGCAAACTGAACGCCACTGGCGTCGTCGCTACGACCCACAGCTCAAACTCACATACAATGAAACCCTTAAATCTTATAAACAATCAATCCTGGCGGCTAAGACGGCATATTTTTCACAAAAAATCCTGGACTCTAACAATAAAACGAAAGACATTTTTTCTATTGTCAACGAGCTCTCCCTGCCAGATAGAGTCACTCCCCAACCCCAGCCGACTCAAACCCTCTGTGACGCACTTAACTCTTACTTCATAGAGAAAATCACGACAATAAAAAACAATATTCCGACTCCGGCATCCCCTGCTCCTCTCCCGCTTCCCCCTACCAATACCAGTATTTTGACAGACTTCCCACCCATATCCCAACAAGAGTTTGTCTCTCTCCTTCATAAAATCAGATCGGGATCCCCCAATGACTGCTGTCCCCCGCAGATCTTGAAAGAAGCCTTTCTTGCATGTCCAGGCCCCCCTCTAGCTTTACTCAACAACTCTCTCGCTACCGGGAAGGTTCCATCCTCTTTCAAGCAAGCTGCAGTCTTACCCATACTAAAAAAAACCAACGCAGACCCATCAATCCTCAGCAATTACAGACCCATCTCCCTCCTTCCCTTCCTAGGAAAGATCTTGGAGACCTACGTTACCCGCTGCCTGAGCTCTTTTATAGAGCAATCTTCCTTTTTAGACCCTCAACAAGCGGGTTTCAGACCCCTCCACTCCACCGAGGCGGTCATAGTAGCAGTCATGGACACCCTCAGGAAGGGCGCTGATAAAAATATCTCTCAAGCCCTTGTCCTACTAGATCTCTCGGCGGCGTTCGACACGGTCGATCACATCATCTTGATCGACCGTGTCCATAACGCCGGCATTCAGGGATTAGCCCTTGACTGGCTCAGATCTTTCCTGCACCAGCGTTCTCAGTCCGTTCACCTTTCCACTTTCTCCGCACCCTACACCTCCCTCCCCTGTGGTGTACCTCAGGGCTCTGCACTCTCCCCTCTTCTCTTTAATTTGTACCTCCAACCCTTGTTAGCCTCCCTCCACAATTCCCCGGCCAAGATCTTCAACTATGCGGACGATCTCCAGTTAATCTTTCCTATAGATTCCCTCCCTTCCTCCCGTATGAATTTCCAGTCTACCATGCTGACCATAGCGGAGTGGATGTACCACAGCCACTTGAAGCTGAACCCTACCAAAACTGAGCTCGTTCTGGTAGGAGGCCCCAATCATCCATGGAACTCCACCTTCTGGCCAACATCTCTGGGGACAGCACCTACTCCCATGAGCTCAGTCAAAAGCCTGGGGGTGATCATTTCAGAAGATCTATCCATGAGACCGCAAATCAACGCGGTCACATCTGCCTGTTTTTTCCACCTCAGGCGGATCCGCAAGATCAGCAGGTATCTCACCAAAGAAGCCCTGATCCAAGTTGTTATTGCGCTCATCACCTCTAGGCTCGACTATGCCAACACTTTGTACGCTGGAATCCCTGCATGTCATCTCCACAGACTACAGCTGGTGCAAAATCAGGCCGCCCGCCTGATCTTCCGCCAGCCCAAACATCAGCACGTCACTCCCCTCCTCCGTAGTCTACATTGGCTCCCTGTTTCCAAACGCTGCACCTTTAAACTGGCATGTACAATCCACAAGGCCCTCTCGGATGCAGCCCCTGCGTTCATTTCTTCGGTCCTATCCCGTCACTTCCCTTCTAGAGCCCTTCGCTCAGCATCACAAAATCTCCTCGTCGTTCCCAAATTTAAAAGGAAAAAACACGGTGGCCTGAGCTTTTCTGTCCTGGCCCCTTCCACCTGGAACTCGCTGCCACTTTCCCTCCGTCTCTGCCAAAATTATGATTGCTTCCGCAGACTGTTGAAAACTCTGCTCTTCCAATCCGCATATGAATAACCCTCTCACTCTGGATCACGTTTATTTGTCATGGAGCGCCAAGAAACCTACGGTGATAGTGCGCGTTACAAATAATTTTAACGTAACGTAACGTAACACTCCGGCAATCCAGTGAGGGGAGGAAACTTCTATGTGCATTCACATAAGTGCTTAATACCAAAATGAGATTTACTACAATCAAAACAACAATAATGAGTCATGGAATTTGGAGTTCATTACAACAAATAAGCGATATTTTCTCCATCGTACAGTGAGAATATATTTTAATTGTTTATCCGAGTATTGAATGTGTAAATGTAAAAATATTGTGCACATGCACGTGGATTTCCTGGATTGCTAATCAGAGGAACTTTTTATTGTTCTTTGAGTGAAAAATAAATGATAAATCCACATTTACACAAATGTTCTGTACATTTACAGGCAGAACCGTGAATGTGCTTCTAAAATCAAATAAATAAGCAGGTTTAGATTGAGAAATTAACGATGCAAAAACGAACCAGTAGGTAAACAGGAAGGTAGAAATACAGGCCAAATGCCAAGCAAAACCTGTTGCAGCAGTGCAAAGCTTCTGTAATTTATCATTCTGTTTCTGGCATGTCAGGCTCTAGGGGCTTGAATTTACCCTCGCCTCCATTGTTGTGACATTTCATCCAGATGATTATTATGCTAATTGGCGGTTTTTCGTGTCGCTTGACTAACACAAAACGAAATCCAAATTTTTGCACGTTGAGCAATTCAGCCTCATGTTTAGTCATGCCTGAAAGCATAACATAAGCTGAAATTACCCTTTTAAAGCAGCTTTTACAGCAATGCAAATGGAGTTAAAACAATTCCACTTTTCCGGGCTAGTGTAAAGCCCAGATGCAGAAATGTGACTGTATCTAAAAATATGCAGTATGCTTTACTTTCTTTGTTATAGTTCATTAAGATAGTCAGCATAAATGTCTTTTAAATTGCACTTATGACAGGTGCACACATTGTTAAACCATAATCAAAGCAAGAGTGATAACAAATGCAAACTGTTAAAACGTATGCCTAGCTGCTGATGTAATCATGGTATATAATTATGAGACTAAGTTTGAGAAAGAAAGAGATGGGGCCTTTAAAAGTGATGCGAAGATCTGCTACCAAGTTTTCACCTTGTGTGTACCGGGCCTGCATGAGATTTTTCTTCCCATGCGTTTTAAATCATCCGACCAAACTTGGTCCACCAATGGACTTTGCTAGCTGCATTAACGGTTAGGGGCTCTCGATACTCACTACTGGTTCCTCAATAAGGACCCGGAATTGGTAACCAATCTATGAATTAGTGATCACATTTATATACACTAGTCTCAAAACAAGACTGTAGATATATCAAATAACTACAGTTAATCCGAACCTCCTGAAGAAGTTCAAAAAGGGCCAAAATCATTCAGAACAGAAGTTCTACTGCTGCGGTATTAAATAACAAAATCAAATCCGGCTGTTCTATAAGTAACATATGATTCTCTCTATTATACATAATGGCCCAGATGTATGACCACTTTGCATGCGCAAAATCGTTCGCAAATTGATTTGCGCATGCAAAAATGGTTGTACGCAATGTACGAAAGGCACTCACAACATACAAAATTGCGCTGCGAAGGAATACCGACTTGCAAAAATGGCCCGCTTTTTGCATTTCCAAAATTGTGTCTTGTAAAACACAATGTACAGAGCAGTCGCAAATTACGAGTATGCATAATTTGGCACATTTGCACACACAACTTACCACTAACCAGAAACAGGTGGTAATCAGGCCCAACCTATAAAAACAGCCCCAGAATGCATCAGAAGTCTTTCCGCAATGGCTGCCCTGTATGTGTTCACGAGGAGTATGTGGATACTGGCTGTCAGAGACAGTAGAGAATATTCAGAGTCAGGCTAACATTGTTTGAGAAGACAGAGGAGGAGATTCATGACCAGTACAGACTGAGTAGCACTGTCATCCTAGACGTCATAGACACCTTGAAGCCACAACTGGAAATCAGAAATCTGCGCGGCAATGTAATCCCCACACAGATGCAGGTGTTGTGCTCCCTCCACCTCTTGGCCACTGGTAGCTACCAGGATGTCATTGCAGTGGCCGGAGATGTGGAGCAAAGTGTGCTAACAGGTTTTTAAAATAATTTCCTAGATGCCATGCTACACCACATCCATCAACACATCTACCTGCCCAGGGATGATGAGGAACTTGAAAATACAAAACTGGGATTTTATAGATTAGCAAGGTTCCCACCGGTTATAGCGTGTATAGATGGGAGCCATGTGGCCATATGTCCCCCATTCCGCATAGAATATATCTTCCATAATAGGAAAAGTATGCATTTCCTCAACATCCAAATTGTCTGTGATACCAAAAACATCGCCTCAGACCTTGTAGCAAAATATTCCGGATGCACCCATGATGCATACATTTTCAGACACAGTGGCATATACCCGAAATTAAAAAGAGGTGACTTTGATGATGGATACCTCCTAGGTACTGATCTTTCCTGTCCCCAGAGAAATGTATTTGCCCTTTTATGTCTGTATGCATGTTGTCTCGCCATCATATATCTTTCACCAGGTGACATTGCATATGCCCTGCGGCCATTGATCTTCGTGCCTTACCTGTCTCCCAACAATGTCCATGAAAGGCGGTACAACAGGGCACACATGAACACCAGGACTGTGATCGAGTGCACTTTTGGGATCCTGAAATCAAGCTTCAGGTGCCTAAACAAGAGCGGAGGAGCTCTGCAGTATGCACCAGAGACAGTCTGCAAAATCGTGACAACATGTGCCATGCTGCACAACATGGCCTGCAGGGGTGGATTGCCTTTGGATATGTCTGACACAGAATCGGAGGATGAGGACCCAGGACCACCTGCCCAATAGCAAAGGGATGTTCGCGCTGCAACAGAGGGGAGAAAGTGCAGGGACCAGATTGCTAACAACTATTACTAAAGGAACGTACACAGTAATTACCCCCAACCACCTACATAAGACAGAACAAATTGTGACTTTCAATTGGTTCTTAATTGTATAAACATCCAGAAACAAAATAAGGACAACCTGTCCATCTCCAAATGTTGGCCTGAACTAAAAAGTAACTCCATTGTGATTACATCACCACAATTTAGAAATAATATGTGGCCCAATCATTGGGCAGTGACCCTACACAAATCACTTTCTGCCCCTCGGCCCAGCCTGGCCAGAGCTGCCACTTCCTATCCCAGCCTGGCGGCTGCTGCTACAACGCATTACAGATGTTTCCGTAGCTGAAACACCACTGCCACTTAACACCTCACTATCTGTGCTCCCCGTAGCACCACCACTGACAATCATATTGGTTTGCAGTGTTTCCACTGCTGCAGTGATTTGTTGTAGGCCTCAAGCAACATCCCCACTATAGTGGACCGTCTCCACCTGAAGCACCAGGGTGGACTTGCTATATTTGCTCTTCGCATGGGCAAGCCTCCCAATGGCCCTACAGAAAGTGTCCAATTTGTGGCCCCTGCTGCACTCCATGCACCTGTGCTGCACCCTTTCTTCCACCTATTCTTTGTCTAGATCGGCAATTGTATTTGTGAGTGCCTCAAATTTTGCTTCCAGCCTTCACTGATTTTCAGTCATTTTGTCTGTGATGTTGCGGAAGCCCTGTGTCAGCCTCAAATTCATTTGCTTCTGTGTCTTCTGTTGAAGGTACTGCTGTTTCAACATCATCTATTCCAGGCCTCCAAACAAGACCTGACTGGCTGCTCTGTCAGGGGACTGACTTTGCAGACACCATAGGGACTACTGGGTTTGTTGCACTTGCCACACCCTGGTTGCCGCAGGGTGTCTGGATGGAGCTGACTGATGTGAAGCTGGTGTCACACTGGCTGTAGCCTGGGAGAATGTTGCTGCATCTGTGGCAGGGACTTCTGGGCAACTTGGCCCACTTGATTCTCAGCCATCATGGCCTTCATCCATCTGGGCCTGATCCGGGTTATCCTCTGTGTCATCAGCACTGTGCTCTCCTCCCAGTGGTGTGTCTATGTGGCAAAAGTTGGAAGGAGAAAATAAAATATGTGAGCCACTATTGCAGAGGTGTTGCAATGTTTATCAGCTCTGCTCATTCCTTAACTACACTGTATATGTCACTGACTACATCTCCCATGATGCACCATTTGTGTTGAATGTTTTGTGGCAATTGATGTTTGGTTGTGGATTATTAGTATGCATGTGCAGAACAGGCTTTAGTGGGGATTTATACATTACTAACACATTTCACATTTACCAGGGTTTGGTGCTGGCTGTGATGTATCAAGGCTCCCAAACCCTACAACAGCCACCCTCTCCAGGGTACTTTCCAACATTGTCTCAGCTGCAGAAGGTTCTGATGCAGTGGATGGCCCCCCTCCGGACTGTTGTGCCTCTTGCTGACGTTCTGCCACCCTCTCCTTTGTCCTGGTGCACAGGTCATACCAGCGTGTCTTTATGTCATCCAGGGACCTGTGTGCCACACCAAGAGCATTGATGTGCTGCTGCATTCAACGCCAGATCTTTAATTTGTCAGCCTCTGGCACACAGTGTGATAACCTACCAAATATCTCCTCATGGTGATTGAATTATGCTTCGATGCTTATAACAAGCTCCTTCTCAGAGAACTTGAGCTTCCTCAGCCGCTCCTTGCCATCCTTGTTGCTGGCCTTGCTGCTCATGGTTTCAGTGATACTCAAATAGCAGTGTTGAACTGTGCTGCTGCACCTGACCATGTGCTAGTGATTTTGCTCAGGAGTATCCTTGGACAACACTTCCTGTTTTGGGGTCCTTCAAATCAACCAGAAAGGGTTTTCCATGTTTTTTTTTCAAAATCGCAATTTGCAAGCAAAATATGTGGTTTTATTTTTGCTGCGGTTGCTATTTGTGCAAGCAAAAAGGGGTTTTCTGAGGAGTTCGGTATTTGCAATCATTTACAGAATCGCAAATAGCCGTGAGCTAAAATAGCAATGCAAGTCATTAACGACTAGCATTAATGGGTTCTCTTTTGCAAGTAGGTACCATTTAGCAACTCGCGTATTTGAAAATGCCACTTTTAGAAAGTGACCAAATAACACCACTGGGTTTGGGCTCCCAACAGTAAAGCCAAGCCTCAAATAACTAAAGAACTTACCAGATGCCAATACTGCTAACTGATTTAAAGTCTTTTTTTGCGAGTGGTCATATTGAAAATCCAACAACATAGACCGAAGACTTCTTTTTCTGTCTGAAATAAATCTTTTATTTAATTTTCACATATCAAAATCTAAACATTTCTTTCATCCTCTTTTTTCCATACAATCTTCTGCTCTCATTCAGCATTCTCCCATGTTCTCACTCTCATACTTACTTCATACTCTCTTTACATTCACTCATTCACTGCACATACCACATACACCTTAATTCTTCCTTTTCTTAAAACTTTTTAGTCCCTATCTATACAACTAGCCATAGTTCACAGTATACAACACACAATTCTGAGTATTCACAATAATTCAGACTCTATTTTACAATCTTATGGCTAACAACAGAAAATGGTCTACGGGTTTCGAACTCTTCCCCTTTCTAGAGTTCTCATCAGGAACACGCAGCTTCTCTTATTCTTGCTTGATTGAATATGCGACCTCCAATTGCAGATAATTGGTGATGAGGTCTTTAGCCTTATCTTTAAAGCTAAAACAATGTAAAAGCAGGAGACGCCTGAACAGAAGTATTCTTGCACGCGAGGAGGATGAACTTGTGCTTTTAGCTCTGCAGTGTTTTCAACAGTCGCTCACCTCGTGTTGATTTAAAGACCGGTAGATAGACCGGCAGATAGAACGTATACACGGATGTGTACCGCAAGCGCCATGGCTCTGGATCGAGATTAAACATGAGAAGTGCCTCAAGATTTCTACGAAGGAAAAAGGACAAAGGAATGACTTTGCTTTCCTTTTGAAGCCGGTCAACAAACAGACGCCGCGGCTGCGGGTACACCAATCGATCCAAGTAGCACTGGCAACCGGTCTTTAAATCAACACGAGGCGAGCGACTGTTGAAACCACTGCAGAGCTAAAAGCATCAGTTCATCATCCTCGCGTGCAAGAATATTTCTGTTCAAGCGTCTCCGGCTTTTACATTGTTTTAGCTTTAAAGAAAAGGCTAAAGACCTCGTCACCAATTATCTGCAATTGGAGGTCGCATATTCAATCAAGCAAGAATAAGAGAAGCTGTGTGGTCCTGATGAGAACTCTAGAAAGGTCAAGAGTTCGAAACGCCTAGACCATTTTCTGTTGTTAGCCATTAGATTGTAAAATAGAGTCTGAATTATTTTGAATACTCAGAATTTTGTGTTGTATACTGTGAACTATGGCTAATTGTATAGATAGGGACTAAAAAGTGTCAAGAAAAGGAAGATTTAGGGTGTATTTGGTATGTGCAGTGATTGAGTGAATGTAAAGAGAGTATGACGAAAGTATGAGAGTGAGAACATGGGAGAATGCTGAAGGAGAGCAGATGATTGTATGAAAAAAGATTAGTAGTGTGTGTTAAAAAGACAAGGAGGATGAAAGGAATGTTTACATTTTGATATGAGAAAAAAAAAAGAAAAGATTTATTTTGTTGGATTTTCGTTGGATTTTCAATATGAACACTCGCAAAAAAGAGTTTAAATAAGGTAGCAGTATTGGCATCTGGTAAGTTCTTTACTTTTAGAAAGTGGGCATTTTCTTGCTAACCATTCTGTGCTTCTGCCTGTCTGTAGAATCCATTTCTTGGTGAGGATGACAGTTGGGCTCTTGTGCATTCACACTAGACAGTCACACAAAGAGAGTGGAGGTGTGCCTTCTTGAACTAGAGTGGTGTGAGGACTTGTTACTGACACCTGAATAGGGCTGTGCCTGTCCTCACACCAAGCTGTCTCCACCCCTCTGTAGTGTGTCTGGATCCATGTCAGGGAAAGACTGCGTCTTTTGCACTACAAACACTTTCCTTTGAAGTCTGCCTACTTCAAAGGCAGAAAGGGGTATAGGTATTAGACCTCTGACACTCAAATCAGAGCACTTCTGGACTGAGGACATTCTGCCAGTAACAAGAGATGGATGCTGTAGGAGGAACTTTGCCACTGCCACACAGGAGAGGGGTTTCTGATCAGCGCATCAACCCCAGCTTTCACTGCAGGCCCCAGCTTTCCATCGCAGCATGTCAGAAGAACCACTGCAGTGTGTGCTTCGAGGACTGTATCACCGTAGTCCATGATGCACCACTCCATCTCTGACGCAGTGCATGCTTCATGGCTGTGAAATTGTCACAGAGCCTTCATCCCCACTGTTGCATCGACGCAGCAGGGCTGGATTTTCGATGCATCGTCCCTAGGCACCAATTTCTTTATCAATGTTGCCCAGCAGTCAGGAACCGAGGCACATGTCCAGAGATCAACGCATCACCTCCCCTTCCAGTAAGGTACTGACGCATCACATTCCCTGTCAGTAAGGAACTGATGAATCACATCCCATGGGAGTAAGGAACTGATGCATTGCTTTGCTTTTCTGGTGCCTCACCTCCCGTGTGCCTCACACTGTCTTTGAGTTTTGACACATTCAAAGCACTTTGTACTAAAAGAAATGTATCCATTGATTCCTATGGATTCAACTTATTTAACGCTTGAAAAGTGATATCTTTACTTGTGTATGTTGGATATTTGTCGTTTTGGTCTTGTTTTATCTAGATAAATATTGCCCATGTTTCAATACTGATTTGGACTCATTTTGTGATGTTTCCACTGTTGCTGTGTTTGTGTGCACAAATGGTTTACACATAGCCTCTGAGATAAGCCTGACCGCGGGCGCCCAGCTACCATGGGGTGAACAGAGGTTATCTTAGCTGGGTGATTCCCTTACCCTGATTAGATTGAGGGTCCCTACTTGGACAGGGTTCAAACCACTGCCAGCTACAGACTCTATTGCTAGCAAGACACACCTGTTAAATATTAGCGTTTAGGTAATTGAGTGAGCATTTGGCAAAATATAGCAGTAGTATAAAACTACACTTCAAAAGACAGATATAGTCAGCAGTAGCGATTTCTATAAGGGGGCTTGTTGCGGGGATTCTGCTCATACACACAACTGTGCATAGAGACACAGGACCTCAGTGAATTGTGGAGTACAAAGAAAACTCACCTCAGTACCTAGAACCCCTAACCGACTAGCATCATTGTCTCATTAGCTCTCCGTCCTATAGCGAAGCTACCAATGATTAGACAATCCAGAACATGCGACTTAGGCTACTTTCAGGAATGGCGAGAATCAAGAAAACTCTTTTGTTTGTTATTCTCATACGTGTCCACAACGTGAGGAAATAGAGACACGGAAAAGTTTAAAATGTTTATCTAAGATGCAGTATTTTTGCTAACATAAGGAGGCATATGATTAAAAATAATACGATCAGCATTGTTACAATTCCATAAAACACAAAGGGAGAAATCATATTATAATGATAGTGTAAACAGGTCCAATAGTGCCTTGTGTACCACCCTCCCCTGCTAGGAACTAGGTTTTATAATGATAATAGAAGGTCTCTTAGGCTTGAATGGGGAACCCCATAACTCCAAGATCAGTAGAAGTGAATCACATCAGGATCAGCAAAGCTCTCTCTCTCTGGAAAAGGATTTTGTCCAAGTGCCCTAATCATGCATGCAGTGCAATATTAAAGGTGCTAGAGTTTCAGTAAGCTGCAGCTGTGTGCATGTTGTGTCCAGAGCGTGGGCCAATCAGCCCGAATAACAGCTTACATTGTTATGGTAACCTTGGAGGCTTCTGCACGCACTGTACTGACTAAGGTCGTGATGTAAGTCTAGGGATGTTAAAAACAAACCGTTCTCGTGAAGAAATTCATGTAAGATTAACTTACAACAGTTACATGCAGCATCATGTGCAAAAGCTGCAAAAAGACAAAATGGCATTTAAACTTCTAACAAGCTTATGCTAACATAGCAATGTGTGCACACAGGGCCCTGCCTTCACTACACCTTCCCCTGATCGGAACACGTACAAGAAGGGAGGCAATTTAAGAACTCAGAGATCAAGTTTGAGTGAGACAGAATCAACTTCAAAATTTGCCAAAACTTATATTTTGGAGTAATCAGTTCAGAATAGTCATGCAGAATTGAAATAGCCAATAAGGGGGAGTATACAACCCACGTTTAAAAAGAAAAAAAACGAGTACCTTTTTTTTTTAGCGTAGGCCGTGGTGCTTATGGACAAATGCCAAATCAATCCAACAGCGTATAGGTACAGTAAGTTGCAACTGCCTCCAAGAGGAAGTCATTGTTATCATCAGAAAACATTTCAGCCATCCAATTCAATAACGTGACGGAACATAACATGTTCGTTGACAGCCTGAGCCTCTAGCACCTTCGGAGGACAACTCGGTGTTCTTCAAGATAACTGCGTGCCAGAAAGTCATGGGCTGCAGCCCATATGTTCCAATTGCCCAGCACTCCATGTGCACTGGCCATAATCCCGATACCAGAACAGTCTAACTCTTGAGCATCTAAGTGACTCATCAGTAGATCAAAATCCGGGTTAGGAGTCACCGTATTGCAGAGACACAAATCCAGTGCCCTTTGAAAACAGCAATCCAGGCAATGGAAAACAGGTTGCACGCATGTAAAGTAGAAAAAACAGAAAGACAATCCATAGGCTACACTCAAGGTGGCCAGAAGTAGAGTTCCATAGTATTCAAGCATCTGGTTGCGAAGCTGGAGCAGCCGGGACAGGTTGTCTTGTGACACAGACTGTGCAGCCATTTTTGAGTAAGCAAATTAACAGCAGTACACCAGCAGCCAAGGCGAGAATTAATGGCAAACCGCCGAAGAAGCTGGAAAAAATAGAATGAAAGAATGCCGGTATCACACCAAATATAGGGGCCGATTAGGATGGCGGACGGAAAGCGTCCTGACCGCCAGTCCCGCGGCAATTGACCGTCCGACCGCACCGTGGTGAAACTGGCGGTGCAATTATGATTCCCCTCCAGCAAAACCCGACCGCGGTGGACGGATGTCATCAAAGTCCGCCGACCGCAGACGGAAGCATAGAGAACCCGTCCGCGTCAGAGGGATGACAACAAAGACCTCCGACCGCAGACGGAACCATTGAAAAAAACGACCGCCGCAGACGGAGTTGCCGCGGTAACAGGCCCAACCGCCGACAGTGCAGCGGAGTGACCGGCCGCACGATTAGGATAACACTGCCAGGGCAACATAAAGAATCCCTCTCCACGACCGTCGCGGAAAATAACATCGACAAATGTAAGTAACAGCAGAAGGGCCAAAGCTAATCCCCCGAGGCGGTCTGACCGCAAAATAAATGGCGGCAGCAAGGCACTATGCAATCCATCAAATCAGGACACAAACCTACCATTAACACACCCCTCTCCCAATAACCCCCATCAAAAACACACCCCCATGGTGGAACACCTGACAGGCAAGGGTCCACACCCACAACATACCTGTCTGCAAGATCCCATTGGGACACAGCCACAAAGACGAAAATAAAAGGAGCCCCTCCCATCCCCACAATCCTTTGCATCACAGCAGAACCAAGAGAAAGAGGCTCACAGCAGAACTGAGAGGAAGTGGCACACAGCAGAGCACAGCACCACATATAAAGCAGAGCACAGCACCACATACACCAATAGCCACACAACAACCTACACATCAACACACACACCTCACCATCCACCCCAACACCATCACAACAAACCACACACCTGCACCCCCAACACCCTGCACAGCACACGCCATGGCCCACAAGAAACAGCCCAAATTCAGAGAAAGTGAGCTGAAAGTCATGGTAGATGAGATCATACGCGTAGAACCCAATCTGTTTGGAAACCTTGTACAAGAGACCACACTGGCCAACAAAACCAGAATGTGGGAAAGGATAGTCACCAGAGTGAACGCATCAGGGACTGCACCACGCAACAAAAGAGACATCCAGAGGCGGTGGCACGACCTCAAGGCAAAGGTGAAGTCCATGAGAGCTAAGAACCGCGAGCGGGCCGAGCGTACTGGTGCTGGCAGTCCCATCCAGCCAATACCATACACTGAATGAGAGGAGAAGGTGCTTGGAATACTGCCCCCGGAGAGCCTGGAAGGAATAGCTGAGGGAATGGAGGCTGGTAAGTACAACCTAATGACCACAATCACAATGTCAAGTACTGTCGTGCACAAATGCTAAGATACTCCGCCTAGGCCCCACACCATGAATGTTGAGCACACATACATCCAAATGTGTGAATGTCAGGGCCAAAATGCATCCACCATGACCGCCCACACACGGAGCAACCAACATTACCTGGGTCACATGTGGCTAAGCAGCCAGCACTACAACTCCCAACTGGCCCCCTTCACCCACAGCCCAGCAAGACGGAGTCCCCCACCATGTGCTAGCAATGCAACCCCTCTCACCAAAGTAACAGCTAGGTAGCCTTCTTCACAGGGACGGGTGTACCTGGGTGAGGGGCCAGCACTACAACTCCCAACGGGCCCCCTTCACCCACAGCCCAGCAAGACGGAGTCCCCCACCATGTGCTAGCAATGCAACCCCTCTCACCAAAGTAACAGCTAGGTAGCCTTCTTCACAGGGAGGGGTGTACCTGGGTGAGGGGCCAGCACTACAGCTCCCAACAGGCCCCCTTCACCCACAGCCCAGCAAGATGGAGTCCCCCACCATTTGCTAGCCTCACCAAAGTAACAGCTAGGTAGCCTTCTTCACAGGGAGGGGTGTACCTGGGTGAGGGGCCAGCACTACAACTCCCAACAGGCCCCCTTTACCCACAGCCCAGCATGATGGAGTCCCCCAGCATTTGCTAGCAATGCAACCCCTCTCACCAAAGTAAAGGTAAGTAGCCATCTTCACAGGGAGGGATGTGCCTGGGTGAGGGGCCCGCACTACAACTCCCAACAGGCCCCCTTCACCCACAGCCCATCAAGATGGAGTTCCCCACCATGAGCTAGCAATGCAACCCCTCTCACCAAAGTAACAGCTAGGTAGCCTTCTTCACAGGGAGGGGTGTAGGGGTGAGGGGCCAGCACAGTATGACACCTAGCCAAGTGGCGTATGCCACCCTAACCCGTCATGATGCCCAGTACTGTGTACCACAACAATGTGAGGATTTCATCAATCTTGTGCTGCATGACATGACATCCCAATTGTCACAACAACCAACCTGTGCAGTACACATCAATGACTCTCTATCCTTTGTACAACAGTTGATCGTGAACTAGCAGAAAATGTCAGTAACCGGCAACACCAGGCACCCCCCTCAGACCATGGACTCTCTGGAGCTGATGCCCTCGACGCCTTGGATGCCGTGGAAGTGGCCAGTACACCAGTGTTGCCAGTGCCTTCACAGTCCCAGGACATTGCTGTCACCACCACCTTGACCACAACACCAACAGTGGCCCCCTGCCGTCGGGACCTGTACTGCCACTACCACCACCACCACCACTACAACAAGTCTACCCTGTCCCACCCTCCTAGACCCATTGGACAACAAAACACCCATCACATCCCAGGAGAGCAGGGAGAGTCTCCGGTCCAGGACCCAGGTGAGGCAACAGGTTCCAGACAGGAGGGCAGGTGGAAGGGCAGGTGGCCAGCAACACCCACCCAATTGTGGTGCCGAGGCCCTGGATGCCATCAACAGGGTTGTGGACGTTTATGAGTGTGCACTGGCACAGGCACGCGAAGACACACTGGAGCACCGGCAGCTGTTGAGGTCCATCGACAACAGGCTGGCACAACTGGTGGACATCATGGGGCAGCAAGCAGCGTCTCAGAGGGAGCAGCCTTCAGCCCATATACAACCTCCCCCTACCCCCAGTGGCCTGCAGGATGTCATCACACAAACATCCCCTGAGGCCACAAAGAGGGATGTGACCCCTGAGCAAGCTGCCCCCACAGCAGTCCCTCCTCCATCAAAAATACAGAGTGGACGTCCAAGGAAACAGCCAGCTGAAACCAGTGGCAAAGCACCAGCCAGCTACCAGACGAGGAGCCAGCACTGACTTCACCATGCCCTGAGCCTGCGATTCACTCTGCTGACTATCCTCCCCCACACCGCCAGGCCATCGCTTTCATGTGTTGTACTGAGTTTCCATGACAATGTGGGTTCTACACAATGTTCTCATCCCCCATGACTTTCAACTTGATGATCCCACCCCCCATCTTGTAAATATGCACTCCACCAACACTGCCACCATTGTAAATAAACACCCTTGAAACACTCATGTCTGTGTGTACTCCATGTTTTAATCACAGGGTGTACAATGATGTAAACGTTACCATGTCCAAGGAGCAATGCTTGTCTGTACTCATGTTGAAAATGAAGCAACCTAGGG
The DNA here is from genome assembly GCF_964261635.1 of Lissotriton helveticus. Lineage (NCBI taxonomy): Eukaryota > Metazoa > Chordata > Amphibia > Caudata > Salamandridae > Lissotriton > Lissotriton helveticus. The sequence continues at coordinate 1,672,868,404 of NC_136059.1, forward strand.
ATAACAAGAGCACAACATACACATGTCAGGGAACTGCATCACAGCCTTCACACCACACCGCATTTCACGGCTGTGCTATCTATCCACTCCACAATTTTAACCAGTCACAACATACCCATTCGTGAGCCGTGCATGACTACCATGTCCCACACACATTTGCAAGCAGCACAGAGCCCACCACAGGCAGCAGTCACAACACACATCCAGACATCACCACCAACCACCCCTCACGCATACCATGTCAACACCGTACGTTGACACCCACCTTCAGGGGAAGTAGCGCTCAATGAGCTGACGTCTCTGGTCCACACCTTCCTCCTCTCCACTATCATCATCACTGGACACGGACGGGATAGCATGCGGTGCCACTTGTTGGTCTGCAGGGTCCAGGATCAGGGGATCTCCTTGCTCAGGGCCAGGTTGTAGAGCATGCAGCAGGCAACCACGATTTTGCAGACCTTTGCGGGTGAGTAAGGCAGGGCCCCTCCGGTCTTGTCCAGGCAGCGGAACCTTGACTTCAGCAGCCCAAATGTGAGCTCCACCACCTGACGTGTCTTGCCATGTGCCACATTATATCGCTGTTCGCCTGGGGTAGTGGGATTCCGTACTGGACTCAACAACCATGGTCGGTTCGGATACGCAGAGTCACCTATGGGAGAGGTGGACAGGCACATCCAACATTACCACTGTGTTGTGGGTCAGCAGAGCACACATACAACACAGTGTTTGACACTTACAACTCACCAACAAGCCGGCCACGTTCCAGATGCATAATCCCCATCAATCGGGGCACAATGCTGCTCCGCAGGACGTGGGAGTCATGTGCAGAGCCTGGAAATCTGACACACACATGCAAGATGATCTGATTGGCCTGTCACACAACTTGGACGTTGATGGAGTGGTAATGCTTCCTATTACAATAAATGTATTCACGTGCCTGTGGTGGAACCAGACCAATATGTGTGCCATCAATGGCACCCACCACATGTGGAATCCGACCGAGAGTGTAGAAATCAGCCTTCACAGCTGGCAATTCTGATGCCCCAGGAAAATGGATATATTCATCCTTAAACAGCATCATGGCTGCCAGGACATCACTCAGTACCACACTAAACATGGGTTGGGAAATCCCCCTGCTGTACCAATTGTGTGCTGGAGAGTGCCAGTAGCGAAGAAGTGAAGTGCTGCCATCACTTTGGCCTTTGGTGTGATTGCCCCGGGATATTCCCTGCGTGGCTGCAGGTGGGGCTCCAGTTGGGCAACCAGGATCTGCAATGTGGGACGGTCCAAGCGGAATCTGTGTATCACCTCGTCGTCCACAATGTCCTCCAGCACAGTGTATGGATGGTGCACATTCAGAGCCCTCCTAGGATGGGAGCAAATGTCAATTGTAAACACATTACAGCTGTACCACATTTGTGTTCCTGACAGACACAGCAATAACAATGACTGACAACACCAGTGATGGTACCACAGACTACATGTGGGTTGGCCCTGGCACACAACAATGGCACACCTGTAGACTTGCCACACATTGACATCCCCACAATGACGTCACAGACATGTGTATGCACAAAGGCACGTTCCCACATGTAGCACAGACAGCCTTGATTGTGCAACATACACCTCATGTGTGGATCTGCATCTACACAGGCCCCAATCTTTGTGCTGTACCATGCCAATACATAAATACACAGTCCATGAGATCATGCACCTCTGACTACACTTGCATAGGCTGGACAAGGACACATGAAAGGGCAATCCATCAGGCATACATCACACAGCAACAAATTCATAGTGCATCCATCACATCATCACATGTCGTTGCACATACCATGCACAGACACACATGTATCACAATCTGCAGGTCCAAGGTAACAATCAACTGTGTCAATGTAAACCACCAACCCATGTCACATGTGAGCCACCACATCATTACATTGTCACAGATGTGCACTGGCCTGGCATGTGCACTCAGCACTGGTCTGGGTGTGTAACTTGCAATGTTAGCACTGCTCTGTTGCATGATCATGGTGGCCAATGGACACCCTTCGACAGCGCCCGCGCCACAGCATGATGTATTTGCAGGTACCATGTCTCCTTGCCAACAAGGAATGTGTGCCTTACCATGCACCATGTTGAAGAGCTTTCTGACTGGTCGTGTCCAAGAAGTTAGGCTGGGCTCCCACAAATCCACGCTAAGGGAGCTCAATAAGGGAGTGCCACAAGGCTCATGCCTCAGCCCTACAATTTTCAATGTGTATGTGGCACCCCTAGCCAACTTAGCTAGATCTTTCGGGTTCACCCCGGTGTCGTATGCTGACGACACCCAACTCCTTTTCCCTTTTAAAACTCTCACATCTGCAATAAAAAGATCTTTTGCAGATGGCATGAGAGCCATTGCAGACTGGATGTCAACTAACTGTCTGCAGTGCAATGTGGGGAAAACGGAGGTCATGTGTTTTGGACAAGCGGCAACATATTGGTCATCTGACTGGTGGCCCGTGGAGCTTGGCCCTGTCCCTACCCCCAAGAGTTCTGTTAGGAACCTGGGAGTGCTCTTTGATCAGCAACTTACTTTCAAGGGACATGTCAATCAGGTTGCTGGTACCTGCTTCCGGGCTATCGGGATGCTGAGACGAGTCTTCCTCTATATACCAGACCATCATAGAAAAACGCTCGTGCAGGCTTTGGTCATCAGCAGGGTGGATTACTGCAATGGGCTGCTCCTCGGAGCTAACGAGGAGCAGCTCAGTAAATTGCAAGTAATCCAAAACACAGCAGCAAGGATTGTCCTGAATGTTCCAGCGAGGACTCCTTCCAGTCCCCTGCTGAAGAGACTCCACTGGCTTCCAGTGAGGAAGCGAGTCCAATTTAAGACTCTATGCACTATTCACAAGAGCATGATAGGGGAGGGCCCGAAGTACATGATTAAGATCTTTCAGCCCTACATCCCGGGGCGACTTCTGCGCTCCAGCCATCAGCAGATACCAAGAGTAAAAAAGACCAGACAAGGTGGCCGTGCACTAGCCTATGCCGGCCCAACACTCTGGAATTCCTTGCCTCCAGAACTCAGATCAATTTCCAGTCATCTGTGTTTTCGGAAGAATTTAAAGACGTATTTGTATCCCGATAAATAAATTACTATTCAGTTTCTGCACCCTATATTAGTCATACTCTCGTAACTAGCACAATCTCGTGGTACAGCAATAGCGCAGAGATACCCCTTCGGGAGTCTAGTCTGGCGCTTTATAAGAATATAAAATAAATAAATAAATAAATAAATAAATGCATTAATATGCCTCGCGCTGGTAGTGCACGGCTGCCGCAATTTCAAAACTTGCATTCAGCCTCCACGAATGCATTTCCCATTGGCTGTTGAATAGGGTGCCATGGCGAGGACACACCGGCGCGGTCATGCGTGCGCTGCCGCTAGGGTGCATCTTTCAAATGCATCCAGTTTCCGGCACCGCAATGGAGGTTCACGCATGCCGGGTGGGCGGGGCAGGTTTTCCACAACATTTAAATCTACATTGTAAAATGGCAGTTGGTATGTCCCATATATATAAACACAAGGAAGAGTAAGGGAATTTGTTCACAGAAAACTGTGAACGGGGAGTACTCCTAGTCCCCTAGTCCCCTGGAAACCTCCATTGCAGATGGCACGCATGGTACACGTATCTGTTTGCTTTTTAATTAACTCTCAGTGTCCTGAGTTTATCTAGTAATTACCTAACAATTCTGCTCCTTCCCCCTTTTTCCAACCCCTGGCCTCGAACCCTTTGACGTTACTAACTGTGCGTCTTTTTTTCCTTCAGTTGCCTAGCAACTAGTGTACCTTTGGCCCCAGGCAGGTTCCGTAACGAGAGGGGAGCAGGCCTACGTCATGCTCTATTGACGTGACTCCGCCCCCCGGAAATGCCTAACTTACTTTGAAGAAGCTCCGGTGCCCGCAGTACCAGTGCGGGGTGGCTTCAGGAGAGGTGTGTAGGTAATCGGCTACGCTTATCTCTGGCAAACTGTGAGTACAATTTCTTTAAAAAACGCCTGACTGTACCTTAGAGTCAGTTTTTACCGCGGATGCACTGGCTCAGCATCTGATGATTTTTTACCCTTTCCGCCCCACACAGAATATGTCCCTACCAGAGGCCAACCCTCCCTCCACCCCGTGAAGCCTTGAGACCTTAATACAGGAGTAAGTCCTGTTATCCACAGGTCTCTTCATGTGTGTTTATCTGTTTGTGACCTACGCCTGAAAGGATAATGGAAATAAATCACACATCGTTATCTGCTCACTATATTGCAAGTGAGCAAGGCCGAGTCACGCACCAATATTCGTGGAGTGTAAGAGACTTCTGTTTATAACGATATATTGATCACCCTGCACACCACTTTTTGATAGGTGTGCCAGCACTCATTGATAATACTCGCGCCATTTGTAGTAATTTCTACTATTGGGCATTACCATAGCTCACATCCTGCTCCTCCTTGGTCTGAATGGGTTCATCACAGATTAAAAAAGACACGTGAGAGACAGCACTGCACGACGTTACAGGCTTGTAACAACTGTTCCATTCTTCTTCCACAGGTCTTTTTCACTTTTTCTCTTTCTCGCCCAATCGGGTTTGAGAGACTTTCCTACTGCAGAATGTTGCCAGTAGTTTTAAGGAATCTAGGCCTGGCAGAGCGTTAGTGTGCTCTGACCACCCATTTTCCGTTGGTCCTGAAGAAAACCTGGCAATTTCCAACAGCAGGTTGAAACATGTAGACCTCCAACACATTGATACACATGGTCATAACAAACCTTAATTGTATCCCCCACACATTTTAATATTGTCCAGTAGGCTAAGAATACATTTTTTATTAACAATAGTCATACCAGGACAATTTTTAACATTTTTTTGCACCATTCACAAAATACCTGCTCCACTGTATTTCAAGTGTCGAAGCACACCCTGATGGCATGCGGCTATCAGGGTGGACCCCGATGATGAAGCATGTCACCAACCAGGTTGATGAGTGAGGGGTTTATTATAATCCAAGAAGGACTCTCTTCTTATCTAGTCTTCCCACTCAGATCGCTCCTGGAGCTTTTCTAGGTGGTAATCCTCTTATGTTTATTGATAGTTGGTATGTCCCTCCATGCAGCTAGCGGTATCCACTGCCGTTCCCCGGTGATAAGTCACCGCCCATGCCCATGCCCATTCATTCCAGGGGCCTGCCATGCAGCTAGCGGTACCCACCGCAAACGGCGGTGACTCACGGTACCGCTATGTGCATGGTGGGACCCTGTACTGAATGGGCATGGGCGATGACTCACCGCCGTAGAACGGCGGTGGGTACCGCTATGTGTATGGCGGGCCCCTGGACTGAATGGACATGGGCGGTGACTCACTGCAGGGGAACGGTGGTGGGTACTGCTATTTGCATGGCGGGCTCCTGAACCGAATGGGCGGTGACTCACCGCTGGGGAACGGCGGTGGGTACCGCCAGCTGCATGGTGGGCCCCTTGACTGAATGGGCATGGGTGGTGACTCACCGCCCTGGAACGGCAGTGGGTACCGCTATGTGCATGGTGGGCCCCTGGACTGAATGGGCATGGGCGGTGACTCACCGCCAGGGAACGGTGGTGGGTACCGCTATGTGCATGGCGGGCCCCTGGACTGAATGGGCATGGGCGATGACTCACCGCTGGGGAACGACGGTGGGTACCGCTAGCTGCATGGCAGGCCCCTGGACTGAATGGGCATGGGCGATGACTCACTGCCGTGGAACGGCGGTGGGTACCGCTATGTGCATGGTGGGCCCCTGGACTAAATGGGCATGGGCGGTGACTCACCACCAGGGAACGGCGGTGGGTATCGCTAGCTGCATGGCGGGCCCCTGGACTGAATGGGCATGGGCAGTTACCCACCTCCGGGTCCGGGCGGTGGGTGCTGCTATGTGACTGAATGGGGGGAAAACAACTGGCATAGCTACTTGCACATTCATGTATATCTGTTAGCCTGCCCCACCCCCGCGGAATGCGTGCTCCGCCATTGCGATGCCAGCAAGTGATGTATTTCAAATGATGCACCATCGCGGTAGCGCGCACATGCGGTTGGCGGTGTGTGACCGTGATGGTCCTTGCACATGCAGCCAAAGGAAACAGGTACAGCGGGACGCGATAGCGATTTTCGAAAATGCGGAAGCCGTGCACCACCACAGCGGGGCTAGTCATTGGCTAATTTTGAATGAGGCAGCCCGGGAACACCAATTGCTGCTGACGTGTGCCACTGATATCAGCTCAGGGCCCTATAAATGTGTGAGTCTGAGCACCACACATCCACTGCTTCCAGCGACTGCTGCCTGCTCCCATCACCTCTAGCTGCTTCTGCTGCCAACTCCACCAACTGCTGCCTGCATCCATCACCTCTACCTGCTGCTGCTGCCCACTCCACTAACTGCTGCCTGCATCCATCACCTCTACCTGCTGCTGCTGCCCACTACACCAACTGCTGCTGTTGTGCCAGTGTCCTGGACCTTGTAATGCCGGGAGTTGGACAGATCCAGTCCCGTCCCTTCAGTGCAGAGGAGCTGGATGTCCTTGTGGACGGTGTGCTCAGCCACTATGAATAGCTCTACGGTGCCCCAGGACAGGTGGTAAGTGCAGTGGGGGACATGTTGGTGTGCATGAGGTGGTCCCTGACTCCTGGTGTCTGCAATCTGGGCGATGTTCGGTGGGAGGCAGTGTGGGTATGCCCCAGCAGGCCAGGAACGCTGTGATGTGTTCCTGGTTCTGTCACTGACTGATTGACCTCTATGCTGTGCAGTGTTATCTTTGAGGGGTAACAAACATGACATGTGTAGTCTTGTGGCTGTGCTGGGTCACAACCGATCACAGCTATCTTGTGTGTGTGTGCCTCACCTGCTATCCATGTTGGATTAATGCCACATTGTCCTGTCAGTCACATATGTTGTACTGTGCATGGCTGATGACAGATACCTGTACCTTCTATCAGTGTGAACGGCCAACTGTTCACTGACTTGCCCCCTCCTGTCTCCCATTATGGTAGGTCAAGCTGCACCATCGCAAGGCCGTGTGGAGGGCCATAGCACGTGATGTACGGGCAGTGGGGGTGTGCAACAGGCGACAAACACACTGCCACAAGCGGTGGGACAACATCTCCAGGCTCAGCAAGACTGTGGCAGAGATGACACTGGACTAGAGCTGATTACAAGAACAGGCTGGCTTGCATGACGTACCATGACCCCTCTAATGCTACGTATCATAGCTGTGACACATCCTGACCTGGCTGGACGGCTGAGAGGGGAGCAGCAGCAAACTAGCGGTGAGCACACTGACATGGGTTTGTGACTTGGGAGTGCATGCATGTATTCCTGGTCAGACACAGTAGTGACATCCATAGTGTATATGGTGTGCTGCTATTGCATGTTGGTGGATTAGCGGAGTGAGAGTCAGCATCCATGTCAGCCAGCTGGACATACCAGTTGCATTGTAGTGCAGGGGCCCAGGACATGTCATTCATGTCTTTGGTCCCATGGCATCACATGTGTGGTGGTCTGCATGCACTTGCCCTGTTGTTTGATGTACATGTGTCACTGGGCCCACTAATTCTTTGACATGAGTATGTCTGGGAGGGGTTGTTCATGTGCAGGATGGGTTCGACATGTTGTCCAGCAGTCAAGGAAGTTTGGATTTTGTAATTTGCAGTTAGTGAGTGTGGCATTTAGGTATACCTCTGATCTCTCTCTTTCAGCTTTGGACGAAGGCACTGACAGACAAACAACAGAGGGAAGTGGTGGCAATGCATCCGGATCAGAGACCACACAAACACAGACTGAGATGGAACAGAGCAGCCCCGGAGAGGGGGACAGAACTATCCCTGAGGACTCACATGTGGAGACACCATCGTCATCATCTTCAGACAGCGGTGGTGAGTCAGCACTGTTGGTAGACACAGGGAGTGGACAATCTACACCTTCAGTTGGTACACAGCACACTGAGCCCAAACTGCCACCAACTGCAACAAATACTGCTCGTGCTCGCAAGATGAGGGGGAGCAGAGTGGCCTTTGGTGCAGGCACCGTGGCCCTTGCCCCTGTGACACAAACTGCCTTTAATGCTGAGGTGATTGATCTGCTGCAACAGCTGTGTGTAGGGCGAACAAACATGATAAATGCATTCCTGGACCACGATAGGAAGTTGGGGCAGGTGGTAGCATTCATGGAGGGGATGCATGGGGATGTTGCTGGTCTACACAGGACAGTACAGTCCTTATCCAACACAGTGTCTGCAGCCATTCAACAGTCACATGGGCAAGGTTCTACTTCAGTTCCCCCATCCACACCACTTACTGTCTCAGGGGAGAGTGACACTTCTGAACATGCATCATTTTCAGGGTATTGCACTAGAAGCAGCCACAGGCAGCAAGGCAGGCAACAGAGGCCACAGACACCATCCCCTGGAAAGGGAAATCTTTCACAGAACACAACATCAGCTACCCTGGAGATGACACACAGGGCCCTCAAGGGGTGAGGGGGGGCACAGATTCATGGGACACACAGGCGTCCTCAAAAGGTACTCACAAGGGCAAGGCACATCTCATGGACATGGCACAGACCAAGGACAGGGCATCCACAAAGGACAGAACACCACCCACGGACACAGCTCCTCCCAAGGAGCAGGCACCTCCCAAGGACAGGGCACCTCCCAAGGACAGGGCACCTCCCAAGGACCAGGCCCCTACAAAGGACAGGGCACCTCCTAAGGACAGGGCACCTCCCAAGGACAGAGCACCTCCCAAGGACCAGGCCCCTACAAAGGACAGGGCACCACCCAAGGACAGGGTACCTCCCAAGGACCAGGCCCCTACAAAGGACAGGGCACCTCCCAAGGACAGGGCACCTTCAATGGACAGGGCACATCCTAAGGACAGAGCACTGCCCACGGATAAGGCACATTCCAAAGATAGGACACCTCCTAAGGCCAAGGCGTCTCCCACGGCCAAGGCTACTACCAGGGAGCAGGCACCTCCCAGGGCCAAGGCGTCTCCCATGGACAGGACATCCACCAAGGACAGACATCCATCACCCATGCGTCCCCTGAAGCTGGTGTTGGTGAAGGAATGTAAACCACATGTGTCAGAGGTAGAGGCCCCCATACCTCTACTCCCACCCACACCACAGTGAGGCAGAGGAAGGAGTATACTGTTGTTGCATCCCCCATTACACATGATGCAGAGGGCAGAAGGCAGGGCCAGATCAAGCTTCAAGCAGGTTCCAGCACGTCCCCAGAGAGCAGACCCACACATGCACATGATCCAACCTTGATGGGTGATGTTTCAGATGAGGCCGCACCACTTACCAGTCCAGTCATTTCCAGGGTGCCCTTCCAAATCCCCAAGAAATGGAAACATACACCGGTAACACCTGACCACCCCAATGTCGCACAAATACAGCTGTCCCCAGCTCCAAGTGCCACCCTGCCTCCTGGCCCATACAGCCCTGTAGCTCATCCTATCAGTGGTCCTATTGGGTCAGCTGCAGTACACTCTCATGTGTCAGATAGTGGCACTGTGTCTGTTGTTCGGTGTCATGCCTCATGTAGTAGCACTGTGTCAGTTGTGCCCACTCCTGTTTCAGGAACTGCCACTACCACTGTGGGTGTCCGACATGGTATTTGTTGGTCAGTGTCCAGGGACAGGTCCTGGCAGTGTGTCAGGGTCTATCGCTCATGTGTCAGTCACTAGAGCTGTGGCTGTTTCTCACACTCCTGTATCAGGTCCTGGCAGTGTGTCAGGGTCTATCGCTCATGTGTCAGTCACTAGAGCTGTGGCTGTTTCTCACACTCCTGTATCAGGTCCTGGCAGTGTGTCAGGGTCTGTCGCTCATGTGTCAGTCACTACAGCTGTGGCTGTTTCTCACACTCCTGTATCAGGTCCTGGCAGTGTGTCAGGGTCTATCGCTCATGTGTCAGTCACTAGAGCTGTGGCTGTTTCTCACACTCCTGTATCAGGTCCTGGCAGTGTGTCAGGGTCTGTCGCTCATGTGTCAGTCACTAGAGCTGTGGCAGTTTCTCACACTCCTGTATCAGGTCCTGCCACTGTGTCCGAAGCTACGAGGTTCCACAGTCCACCTGATTATGTGCTGTGCGGTGCGGTTCCCATCTCTCAAATGTCATTGTACTTGATGTCTGGACTGTTCATTGTAACCACCCTTGCAATATTCTTGTCCATGGGACTGTCTGTATGACACACGTCCTTGTGCTGCCTCAGATGTACCTGCTCTGTTGTGGACACTGTCCTGTTGCTTTTCTGCTGCTGCATTGTGCCCTCCCATGTGCTGCCTCAGATGGACCTGCTCTGTTCTGGCCACTGGCCCTGTTAGTAATGTGATGCACATTGCCCCTCACATGTGCTGCCTCAGATGGACATGCTCTGTTCTGGCCACTGGCCCTGTTAGCAATGTGATGCACTGTGCCCCTCACTTGTGCTGCCTCAGGTGGAACTGCTCTGTTCTGGCCACTGGCCCTGTTAGCAATGTGATGCTATGTGCCCCTCACTTGTGCTGCCTCAGATGTACCTGCTCTGTTCTGGCCACTGGCCCTGTTAGTAATGTGATGCACTGTGCCCCTCACTTGTGCTGCCTCAGATGTACCTGCTCTGTTCTGGCCACTGCCCTGTTGCTGTTCTGTTGCTGCATTTTGCCCCCATGTGCTGCCTCAGATGGACCTGCTCTGTTCTGGCACCTGGCCCTGTTAGTAATGTGATGCACTTTGCCCCTCACTTGTGCTGCCTCCGTCGGACCTGCTCTGTTCTGGCCACTGGCCCTGTTAGTAATGTGATGCACTGTGCCCCTCACTTGTGCTGCCTCAGATGTACCTGCTCTGTTCTGGCCACTGGCCCTGTTAGTAATGTGATGCACTGTGCCCCTCACTTGTGCTGCCTCAGATGTAGCTGCTCTGTTCTGGCCACTGGCCTTGTTAGTAATGTGATGCACTGGGCCCCTCAATTGTGCTGCCTCAGATGGACCTGCTCTGTTGTGAACACTGCCCTGTTGCTGTTCTGCTGCTGTATTGTGCCCTCCCACGTGCTGCCTCAGCTGTACCTGGTCTATTCTGGCCACTGGCCCTGTTTGAGTTCTGATGCCATGTGCCCCTCACTTGTGCTGCCTCAGATGTAACTGCTCTGTTCTGGCCACTGGCTCTATGGTAACGGTGCTGCTTCTTGCCCCTTGGTTGTGCAGCTTCTCATGGACATGCTCTGCACTCTCTCATTGCCCTTCCTGGAACTGTGCTGCTTCTTGCCCCTTGGTTATGCAGCTTCTCATGGACATGCTCTGCAATGTGTACTGGCCACTGGGCTGGCTCCTGGGTACATCAGAGTGTTATCTTTGTGATGTTTAATAAAAGCAGTTACTCATGTTGTGTACTTTGTCAGTGTCCGTGCATGTTGTGTACTTGCATTGTGGATTTCTTGTGTTTACAGCATGCCCTGTCTACCACGGATTACTTCACAATGGTGAGGCGAGTTTTGATCATGCCCCCTGCACCGCTCAATATTCATATTTACTGGTCCGGCCCAGCAAGAGTAAGGGAGTGACACCTCAGCCATTGATGGGAGGGTGGCAATGAATGCACATTTACTTACAGGAGGGCCTCTCAGGCACCCACTGGGCCGCTGGTGGTCATTTACAAATGCAGGGACCGCCCAGATCGGTCCACCACGGCTGCCCACAATAGGAGCCCTCAGCTGGGACTGGACACCGGCCCCTCGGGCAATGCCCTAGTGCCCTAGTTGCTAATCCTACGCTGCTGGTGTGAACAGGTAACAGTGTTCATGTATGCTGTGGCTTGGTATGTGTGTATTGCATACTTGCGTACCTGCGGCGGCGTCCATGACGGTGCATGACTTGCTGGAAGTGAAGTACGAACAGGGCCGGGAGGGCGTGTAGGGCTGGGTCCATGGTGGTCGGGTCCGTGCGGTGGGTTTCGAGGCATGGCTTTCCCTCTCCGTTGTGGTTCTTACGCTTTTTATGAGATGGTGGTTTTTCCGCTGCGGTGTTCTGGTTTGTTTGTGACTACCTAATATTGCGGACGGTCGGGACGTCATTCCGCACGGCGGTGAGGCTGGATTGGCTCCGTCCGCCATGGTGTCTGGTGTGTTCCCGCGGCGGTTCATGTTTAAATGTGCCCAGTTCGCCTTCCTAATATGGCGGACGGAAGGCCCACTGCGGGCGGACGGTGAGGTGCATTTTCCGCCGCCTCCAGCACTGCGGTCATGCATTCATCCGCCATCCTAATGGACCTCTTAGTTTGGAATGAAGTCACAAGGGCAGAGCTTACTACTTTAAAAAAATTAGCCAAGCCTGTGGACGACGAGGCATTGAATATAGTGTGAATCAAAGCACCGAAATGCAGTGGGAGATCAGTATTTAAAAGAGCATGCATCTCATTGCGGGTGTTTGCCACGTGAAGAACAGATGTTTCACAGGATGACGTAAGGGCAACTTCTTTCTGTGACAATAGAGCCCTTATTCGACTCATCTTGTTGAACTCTACTTTCAAGGTCTGAATGGAAGGCCTGATGGATATATCGAGCTTCCCATCCGGAGGCGGGAAAAGCACATTCTTACAGCAGACTACACATTGGGAGACGGTCACTATGTACAGAATCCATGCCAGCATACCGCAGCAATCTTCATTATTTAAAAGTAAATAGCTACCGTTAGCTAGCAATGTGAAAGTTAGTGTTATTGTTGCGAATGGATTACCCTTTAAAATGCAGCCTAAGTTCGGAGCTTGCGTGTAAAGTCGTGCAATTGTATGTTCTTGAAAACTAGGGAGTGATAAAGTGTAGAAGTGCACTCTTCACCCTTTAAATAAACCTCTTTACCCTCCCTCAGGCACCTTTAAGTAAATGGTAGAGACCAAACCTCATGGAAATAGGCACTTCCCTATGGTTCATATCTGCCTATGGCATAATATTTCATGCATGAACTGAATTCAAATCGGGGAAAAGGCAGCATTATTAAACCATGAATTAGCCATACAGCCGGCAACAGAAAAAGGTAATGATTCCAACTTTTCAATATGCAAAAGTGAAAATGCAGTATCCTTCATAGACATAAATTGCTGTTTTTCAGTCAAATTAAACGGTAAAAATAGAGAAGATGTATTCATGTAGTCTCAAGGCACTTTCCCAGATTTTAAGGTTCGTAAAGTCCAAGCAAACTGTATTTTGGAACGTAATTGATTTTGACCATGGTACAAAACAGCCACTTCATCCTGAACAATATCAATAACAGATGAAACAATATTATCCAATGTGTAAATTCTGGAAGAAAGAGCATTAATGCTCTTATCAATGACTGCAAGAACTTTTTCCAAATTGGCTTGATCAATAGCTTGTAATCTAGACGCAGCTTCAATTTGAGACATTTTCCAAACTTCGTTGTAAACAGCATATACCCATCTTTTTGACCTGCCTCCAACAGGGCCTTTAAAAAGTCATTCAAATCAACATCGTCAGACAATTTGGACAAATGAAGTTTAACTGATGCTAAAGTGGAATTCTCAAGCCAGTTCTGACATAACTTGCCTACTGAATAGGTAGTAACAGAATGGGCGGTTTCAAAACAGGGATACGCCCTAACCTATGTATAGCCAGGGGCCAGACCCAGAAAACAATGTTGGCATGAATCTGAACATTTTTGCCATAATAACCAACCTTCAGTATCCAAATTAGAAATATTAAAGGAGGAATTTAACAGGGACTGCAACTCATTAATGGACCTATCGGTGTGATTATTCCATGTAGGGTATTGTCCCAAATCAGGATTGGAAGGAGCATTTAATTTTCTAACTGTAGCCAATCAAAAGCAAGTGGTTTGTGAAATAGTTGAGTTCAAAAACAACATATGGTTTGGGATGAGACATGCACGATGCAAAGCTTCAGTGCCCTATACTTGCCAACTGTTAGAACCCCAAACAGATTTAAGATCAATAGTGTCTTTCCACAGCTCTTAGCCCCCTATTGTTAACTGATCGAGAAAGGACTTCAAATACAATAATTTGGTGTGGGTGAGTCTAACTTTGGAAGAGAACTTAGAAGTCATCTTAAAATAAAATATGTCAGGATTAGATTGAATAAATCAGTAAAATAAGTAAACTTTTTCAAAAGAGTTCTTGAGCTGCCTTCAAGTGGTGCCGGACAATGTTCCCATTGTGTATAATTAACCACATTTCTAAATGTGTTTGCTTTATGCAGAAAATGATTACCATAGCGTTGGTAGCAGAATAAGTCTGCATAATTAGCCGAATCTAAGTACAAATCCTCAGCATCAAAGGTAGCATAATATTTCAAATCAGAAAAAAGCGCCTCTACGACTTGGACATCCCAATTGTCAGACCGTATGTCTGTTTTACAACACCCCCCATTGTAAAACGAAGTACATTGGGGACATTTATAACCTCTGTAGGGCCATGAATCTGAAATTTGACAGTTTCCCATACAATCCCATCTAATACAGGCCAAGCTGTGATTTTAACAAAAGTCTAGTCCCTTTTCATTCTGTGAGATGAGGAGTGGGGTGCCAAAGTTCCATCAATTAACCAAATTGTTGATCTTCCTTTAACATAATGTCCATTAACAAGACAGAAAAACATCAATACAAATCCAATTGCCATGAATAAAAAAATTGAAAACAGCACCAGCCAAATGTAAGTCCTAGGGGGTATAAAAAAATGTATTTTAAACCAAATAGCAAAAATAGAAACTTTCGTAGGGGACTTAGATGTTGTGGAGTCAGTGTAAAATGAAAAACGTGACTGATTAACAGCATCTGTGAGTACACCAGGCAATGACACATCAGTGGGGTAAGTATACTCAGTATCATCAAGGGGATCCCCAGCCAGTGGATTCAATAATGGATTAGTAACTGCAGGCATCTCGATGTCAACATCAGACCTGTTGGTACTCACCGGGGCCAAACAGAATTTCTCAGCATTGCTGTACTAAGAAGAATCGGCCACTAGCTGTAATTTGTCAATGGAGATGTACCTGTTTTCCTTGCGACCAGAAGTGGAGGTAAAATATCTTTCCTTGTACCCTGTACGCCAAGCACAGGAACTTTTGCACAATATGAGCGGCCAAACTCCTTCTTGTTTTCTACCTTCTCCTGGACCAGGTCACCGACTCGGGGTAGCCAGCCAACTACCGGAATCTGAAGAGTAGCATCAGGTGTGGAGGGCAAATGTTCTTTTGCAAGACTGTCCCAAGTCTTTTGTAGGTTCTGTAATACAGTAGAATGATCATCTATGTTAAAGGGTGCAGCAGACGCTGCCATGTCTAGACCCTCAAGGTCTGGAACAAACATTTTGATGCCAAGGAGCATTTCGTATGGGGTCCGCCCACCCAGTGACATTTTTGGGAGATTATTAGGTGCACGTTGAACGCTATACAGATCGGCCAGCCAGTTCCTGCCAGTACCTAAAACCGTAGCTGTCAAAGATTGCTTTAAGTCACAGTTCATTCGCTCCACAACACTACTGCCCTCAGGCCTGTATGGAGACAAAAACTTGACCTGCACTCCAATTACCTCATGGCAACCTTGTACGCCTTAGAGGCGAACGCTGGGTGCCACATGCAAAAATTCCTACAAAGATACGCAAATCCTTAATGACAGTTTGAGCATCAGCACTACGTTGTGGCCAGAGCCAAAGAAAGCATGTGCACGAATCCACTGCAACTAAGATGTACTTATATGCAGTATCTGAGGAGAAAGGACCGCAGTGATCTAAATAGTGGTTTCTTAGATATGTACAGCTGTGTTTGTGGTGGCCATGCAGCGGTTGAAGGTTTGATCTGCTGGCAAATGTCACAATGAAGAACATAATCACGCATTTGTTTGTACAATCCGCGACACCAGTAACGCTGCGGTAAGATAGAGACAGTCAGTGAAACGCCGGCATGAGCTGAGGCCATGCCCTTGTGAGCGGCTGTTATCAAGGAAAGTTTGCGTCCCCGTTGGGAATCAACCTGTCACCAACGTCATTGATACACAGATAGGGAACTTTATCAGGACTTAAGAGATGAGTATTTAGAAGGGAAACCTATAGGGTAATTACCTACCTTCTCTATTGCAGCAATGGCTGCCAAGATGTCATCAACAATCTTACTGTTGGAACGTGTAACTGCTGCTACTACATATGTCGCTACTGCTGTCTTTGCCACTTCATCAGCAAGAGAGTTGTCAACAGCGTGTACTCCTACGCGCTGGTGACCAAGAGTATGAATTACAAACACGAGAGGCAGACGTTCTTTAAGTTCTGCGACTCGAACCCATAACATTTTGTGTTTGATCGTGCTACCTTTGGAATCTCAATATTCATTCTGAGTCCAAAAGAATAAATTTTCATTGTAAAACTGAACACAGTAATAAGAGTCACCTATGATAAGAGTAGTCACACAAGGATCAGTGTACTCCAGTGCAAGCACCAGCGAATGTAGCTCTGCCAACGGGGCGGTACAGTCCACTAATGTCTGTGTATGCACGACATCGGACTTGAACTCTCCATTCACCATGGTACCCACCACTATTGTGCAGGCTGCTTTGAATCTGTCGCCGGTTGCGCCGAACAGTCAGTGTAAATGATACAATGGAAATCCTCCAGTGGGCGCAAGGACAAAGGAGCCGGATGAACAAATTCAAACTGCAAGTACTCCTGAGTTTGCAAAGAGAAATAAAAAATAAACGTGACATCCAGAGACATCAAGGGTGTGGCCCATTGGATCCAACGAGGATGCAACTCTTTCAAATTTGGTACACTGGCCTTCGTCACCACCTCCAGGGAAGGATACGGTGTAACAACCAACATGCGCTTCCCCTGCAACAGCGCTCTCTCTTTCAGAATTGCCATCTGCATCGCAGTCAAAACTTTCTCGACTGAGGAAAAGCACATTTCAGCTGAAGTGTACAGGTGTAACTTGTAAGCAAAAGGGACTGTATCACCCTCATTAAAAGTCAGGTACGTGAAACCAACTGCGCCTAGCACAATTCTTATTACCAGGTTTTTGTGGTTGACATGAGTCAGTAAGTATTTAGATTCAAGAAGATCAGACTGCAAAGAATGCAGTATAGCTGAATGTTCTGGCAGCCAGCAAGATTTGGTATAAGTAGGTTGTATCAAGCCATAACGCAGCTTGATACGCTGGGCATAATCAGGAATGTCATTACGCCCGAAGTTTAAAAAACCCAGTAAAGATTGTAGTTTTTTCAGAGTTATTGGAGCACGCAACTGTGTGCATTTCTCCAGGAAGTGAGGGGCTAGACCTTGACTTTCATTGTTGAGCTCATAGCCCAGGAACAACATTGTGTACTCTGCAATGTGTGATTTTGCAAGGTTAAATTTGTAACCGAAGTCCGCAAACATACAAATTATGCAGTCAATGCGACACAGATGCTGCCATAATTCGTTGTCTGTGAGATAAATATAATCAACATACGAACATGCATCAGGGTCGAGTCCCCCCCAAAGAGAGACAATGCGAGCGGCAAAGAAGCATGGGCTATTTTTGTAGCCTACGGCTAATGTTTTGAACTGATATTGTTTGCCGCCAGAAGTAAAAGCTGTCCATTGACTACTAATAGAGGACAGGTTGTGGCTAAAAAAGCCATTGGATATGTCAAGTGTGGTCTTAAATCGTTTTTTCATGAGATTATCCACAAGGGCAGAACTGTGAGTATTCTGTACCACGCAGGTCCGACAATAAGAATTCAAATGGTGGTAATCTAATACCAGGCAGTACGACCCATCTGGTTTGGTCACAGTAAAAAGAGGATTATTCATGGGTGACACACATGTTTCAAGTACACCTTGATATTCCAATTGTTCAAGGATTTCTGCAACAGGTGCTTCGCTTCACGCCACATGGGATATTGGGGTTTTGGCTGTGGCATCGACCGCAATAGAATCTCATGTCTGGGGGAGAGTTTGTCCCATCCACATTGAGTATGGTACAAAGCCGGTGCAAGCATCTTAGCCCACTCTTTTGCAAAATTCTGCACCTGCTCCTTCGGCACTGTGTGAGCGAAACTGGGGAGGTTTATCTCCTCACTTCTCGGAGCGGCCAAAATGAAAGGTGGGGGCCAGTCTGCCTCCACTAACAAAATGTCATATGTAGAGGTCAGATTTTCCCCCAAAATCCCTTTTATTGTACATTTTATGTCACCTTCAATTAAAAGGACTATGTCAAAGAGTCTATCAGGGGGAGCCACTCTAGTGTCAGCTGTCTCAACAGTAATGAACATGTCATTTTCTGTCGCCTTCAGATAGGGACGCAGTGCTTGCCGCATGACTGTAACCTCCGCTGCGATGTCGAGCAGCATTAGCGCCCATGTCAGGTTCCGAAGCTGTGTTCTCACTATCGGTGGCATACCTTGCTGTTAAAGCAGCAACTTTCTTTTTCTGAAACTGAGGGCTTTGATGTCGAAAGTCGTCCTGCTTGCCTTTACCTTCTGTCTGGCGGGGCTGCTCATGACCTTGTGGGGCACCCCGACCTCTGCCGCGGTCTCCTCCACAGGTTTGCAAGACCGATGTTTCCTACAAAGAACGAGGAGAACGGTGATCAGGAACCTGAAAACGAACAGTGACTTAATATTCGCGCGGTCGTGCAAATCATACGTGCGCTCAGTAGACACAGGTATCAGCGATGCAGGACGCGACCCTTGTTTCTTTTGTTGCTTTCCTTGTTTTTTGGATTTCCAACTTTGTTTAGGAAAGTTTGAACGGTCATCTTTATCAGACTTTACCCTCTGTGTTTTCAGTTGAGTTGCTACTTTAGCAAAAGGCTTAACACCCAAACTATTGTGGCCAATGGTCTTATAAGCCTCCGCAATAATCTTCGGTAACTGTCAGGGTTTATCGGCATCGGGGACATCGCGTAAAGCATTAGAGACCTGAAAGTTCACTGCATCCCCTTTAACATTAGCAAGGACGAGATTGGAGACTACTTCAAACACTCCAACGAGTCTTATTCCCAATTCAACAGCCGCCTCCGGACCGTGTCGATCCTGGAGACGCTTAATCATGGAGGGCAGGACAGCCGAAGCATACACTGCCGCAAATATCTTACCCCAGGTCTCACAATCTGTTACCTCTGACACCAAGTATTTCTGCAAACTAATGGTCAGAATCCTGTGTTTCTCAACTGGAGTCGTATGTGGAAATTCTGCTGCCAGTTGGACAAATTTCTCAGGAAGCCAAAAAGGCATATCGTCCTTATCTTTGGGGCGCTTGCCCATAACCGAATTTACCATAACGGGACTCATTTTAATCCCGGCCGGTCCAACTGGATGTGTCGCAGCCCTAAGTGCTCCCACCTGGATGTTGCGGGAAACGTATTGCACTAAAGCCCGATGCACTCCAATGATGAAGGCATAGAGTATACGTAACTCAGCTGAAGTGACTCTCAGATAACTCGGTTGCGGTGTAAACCCGGCCAAGTAACCCCAGGAATAGACAAGGGACCCAACTGAACCACTGTTACCGAGTGGAGAAGGGAGCCATCAAACCAAACTCGATGCTGCCAAGCTGTAATCGGAATCCCCTGTGTCCCATACGGTGTATATACATTAGGCACGGCAGTGGGAGTGTAAACATGAAATAAACCACTGTCCGCATTCACTGCAGGAAAGGTAACCCATGAGTAAAAAAGCTCAAATGGGTATGTGGCTTCAGCACTCACCATAAAAGTACCACCATGCCTTCCAAGGGTACTCCAAACGCCTACAAATGATTGCAGACTAGTACCCACCTATGTGGGGCGATCGCAACATCACCCATCAGGACACAGTAGAGCAAAGACAACCCAAAGGAATGTAGCACTAATGGGTTGTAATTCAAATAAGAACCTTTTTGAAATATCAAGCATGAACAAACCTATACTTAAACCATATAGGTATGTTAATCCGTCACCACCGTCAACCGGAAACAGTAGTGAGGGTGTCGTGGACTGTTATAAGCACTACTCGTGAGTCTCAAGTATAAGACCACATCGTTAGGTGTGCCATGTTGCGGGGATTCTGCTCATACACAGAATTGTGCACAGAGACCCAGGACCTGGGTGAATTGTGGTGTACCAAAAAACTCACCTCAGTATCTAGAACACCTAACTGATTAGCATCAGTGTCTCATTAGCTCTCCGTCCTATAGCGAAGCTACCAATGATTAGACAACCCTGAACATGCGACTTAGGTTACTCTCAGGAATGGTTGGAACAAGAACATTCTTTCGTTTGTTATTCTCATACCAGTCCACAACATGAGTAAATAGAGACATGGAAAAGTTCAAAATGTTTATTTTAACTACATACTCTAAGATGCAATATTTTTGCTAACATAAGCAGGCCTATGATTAAAAATAATACGATCAGCATTGTTGCAATTCCATAAAACACAAAGGGTGAAATCCATACTAATATTATAAAGAGAGAGCCCAAACCTTCGAGGCGGGTAATCTCAGAACCACAGCACCAATCACAACACTCAATACAGCGTTGGAAACGGCAGTTGCAGCAGAAGGACATAGGCTATGCAGACAGATAAAAACATTCATAAAGAAAATTGCAAAAAACTACATCATCCAGAAGACCGAGGGCCAAAATAACATCAAACAGGAAATGGTGTAATAATGTGACTCACTATATTGAGACTGAAAGCCTGGAGCCAAATTGATCGTGAACAAGGGATATGCTATCCCGAAACGCGTAGTTTGTGCCTGCCTGCTTGAGAAACTCCATGCTGTGAGGATTAAATAAAAAAGCACATAAGTGAAGACAAACGCGAGTTCGTCCCGTTTTTCTCCCAGCTGGGGGAGTTGGTTGTGGATTTAAATGCGGCGTAGTTCTGCCGCAGGGATTTACGAACCGGCGAGAGAGCGCTGCAAAATCTGGCGAAAAGGAACTGAGGGGTATCAAGAGAGAAATCTAAACTCAGTTATTTCAACCATAAGCCCCGTAAGTGGACAATAACATCAAGCCGTATATCGGCATAACCTAATGACCATGAGTGAGCCCCTGGATAGGAAGTTATCAATGTTATTCTAACATTACCCCCTCATCAATAAACTATACAATGCAAAAAGCCTGAAAAAGGAAGCATTATAGTCTCATACTTATATCATTCGATGCATCATGAACAGCTACATATTTGGTACAATTTAACTCAGAGTTAAGAAATCACATATGTCTATCCCAAGTGTACAGTTAATTCTTCGCTACTATTTAACCCATTGGGTGCCTTGGTTTGCAGGTCTATGATAGAGCGGGATTCAAGTCTCCTTAACCGTTGAAGCTTATTACCAACTCTTGGGTTATTGTCCACTTACGGGGCTTATGGTTGAAATAACTGAGTTGAGATTTCTCTCTTGATACTTTTTTAAATTAACTTTATTGACACATGACCCCGCTAATATGTGGACCTATGCCGATCCACGGCGAGATTCTTTACATTATCCGCTGATGTTGACTACTCTGGTTATGTTTTAGGAGTATAAATTATATATACCCATATATATATTTTTCATAACCTCCATGAATTCTATACATATGCATATGAATGTAATATAACATTGACTGTGTTAAGATGGCAAGCGTTTTTTCGTAACTGCTCTGGTGAGCTAACCCGTTTTCACTGTTGCCTGCTCAGTGACACGGGAACGTTTAAAATGGTGTCTGACTGTCAGCTGATGTAACACTGACGAAGGAGTAATCCGAAACGCGTCTGTTTCTCATACCATTTGCTGAATAAATCAATATCGATGGATGCTTCATGTGTGCCCGCATTTCTATTCTGAATCGACGGAATCGGTAGCATGAATATATATATATATATTTATATATATATATATATATATATATATATATATATATATATATATATATTACCTACTGGCGCTCGCCAGTAGGTATATATAGTTAGGATTTTTTCCCTATGGGATTTTTGAAAATTCTATGTCTAATAACTTTGGCGTTTGTGGACGGAATTGGCTGAAATTTTCAGGAAAATGGAACATTTTGTTTCTGAGCAGCCCCTGAAAATTTGGGGGGGTTCGTCAAGGGGGGGCTGAGAATAAAGGGGGGTCCCAAAACGTGTTTTTCCAATGTTAATTTCCATAGGGCGGTTGGCCTCACTTTTAGCCCGAATGGCTGAATGGATTTGCACGAAACTTGGCAAAATTGTAGGGACTGTTAGCCCGATGTGCCTTTGCTAGGTCTCAATATATGTGCTCCAGTGGATTTTGAGAAATTAACGTTTAAAAAAAGATATATATCTGTAAGCGCGCTCTGGGCAGCGCTCCGGTTCGCGTACTTTACGCGTAACGGAACTTCGCGAAGCGAAGCTGATTGGCTCTCCGGTGTCTGTCAACATTCTAAACAGTCCGGAGCGGCCGCCATCTTGTCTCTCGGTAGGATCGAGAGACAAGAGGAGGCCAAAACAAAGGGGGAAATGACCATAAGGGGGCATAGTAGATCCTCCCTGACCCCCTAGGTTTGATGTGGAGGCTTTAAAAGGGCCCCGCAGGGCAAAAAAAAAAAAAATATTTTTTTTTTTGCGTGGGGAGCGCCCGGTTCGCGAACCGGGAAGCGTACTGGGGAGCGTACTATAAGGAAAAAAGAATGATAGACTTTTCAAATACTGTATGTTAATTGATTGTTGGTTTTGTTGATTATTTTTTAATTTCTTTATTTTTTAAGCAATTATTTATTATTGTGATTGTGTTTCAAAATTTAATAACATTTCTAACATTTCACTGTCTGAAATGTCGTCATTTTCCATGAACATAGTTTGTAATCTCTGAGGGTGTAAAATGTCCTCATTTTGAAGGAGGTCATCTACTGCTTGCACACATTGCAGTAGTTCTTGGTCCCAAGTTTCATCCATAAATTCTATATCATTTGGACCAATTAATTCTTGGCTGCTCTCTTGCAGGACAATTTGAAATGAAACTTTCTGTTCGCCTTCCATGTTGCCTGAAATTTGGATAAAAAGAAATATATATTAGTAGAGATAGGGCACTGTTGGGATTAATTTTAGATAGGCATTTTTATCAGTGAATTTATCTTTGGGCAGTGTATAGTATCAGAGTGGAAGTAGGAATATAAAAAAGTGTATGTGATTTAACGTAAGTAATTTCATAATTATACAAGAGAAACCTAACTCCATCCATAACTATAACAGAGAAGTCTATCTAAATCTATAACTACTACAGAGGGATAGTATATAACTATCAGAAAAAGTTTACCATATTAACTTTTGGTGCACAATTTACTTCAGTTTTAAAAATAACAACTTACCTTTACAAAGAAGTTGAAGTGATTAGTGAAAATCCAATTGAAATGTACAACAAGAAGTAGTAGTCAAAATGGCTGTGTTTCCTTCTCTTCCTTTATATATATTCAGGTATATAACCAATCAAATGTCAGGTAATAAAAGTAGAAAATGAAAGTAACATTTTCATTGGTTGTCAATTCCAACACTTCAGATGTGTTTTGAGAAGTAATTTACCTCACGGTATTTAGAGAGGTCTACAGGCTAAATGGCTAAATGGAATTTCAATCAAATTTGTGAAAATGATAGGGATTGGTATGTAGTATGAGCTAATCTATATTTGGTGAGAGTGTCTCCAGTCGTTTTTCTGTAAATTACTTTCCCACCTTTTTTGATGGTGCGCTTCCCGGGGAGCGCCCCGGTACGCGAACTGGCGAGCGCCCCGGTACGCGAACCTGAAGCGTTACGGAGTCCACCATTTTGTGTTTCGGTCGACTTAAGATACAAGATGGAGGGCAAATAATGTTCAAAATGGGTAGAAGGGGGCACGGTAGACGTATTTTGACCCCCTAGGTTTTCTGAGGATGGCTGAGGAGGCTTATATGTGCGAAAAAAACCATTTTTTTTAAAAATTTCGCGAGGTTAGCTTCCGGTTCGCGTACCGGGTAGCGCCCCGGGGAGCGTACTTTGTTGAAAATTAGTGAAAAAAGTTAGAGAAAAATAATAATTGTGAGTGATCAGATGTAGGGTAGCTCTGAGAAGAGCTTTTGGGTTTATGGTACATTTAGGTACTTATAAGTAGGTACCAATGCACAGTCTTAAATTCAGAATGAAAACTCTGTTGCCCTCATCTGAGAAGTGAACTCCATCTCCTCTGTAGATATCTTGCATGTAGTAACGCAAGTTATTGTTGTACATGGAGCCCATTCCATGGTCTCTCATGTAAGCTGAAACAGATTTGTTTACATGCTTCCTCGACTTCTCAATTTGTGGACAAAATTGGTTCGACCACCTCCATTTCTGTCTTTGGCATATATTTGAATATACCAAGGCAGTCTGAGGAAAACGTGCCATTAATTGCTCAAAGGTGTCCTTTAAAAGCATTTCCAGACCTACCCCAGTCAAAGTGCCCAAGTCATTACCTCCACAGTGCACAATTAACAGGTCAGGTTTTGGCAAATGCATAAAGGTTTTCACCAATGGTATCAATTGGTGACATTTTAATCCTCTGTGGCCAAACCACTTAATTTCCACATCTTGTAAATTGAGGTTAGGTAAATTTCTGTTCTCAGCATACCTCTAAGCCCAATAGATGTAACTATGTCCAACAATCCAGACAGAAAACATGGTGAGAGAAGGTTCTCCTGCAGTCAGATGAAGTGTGGCAATGAAATGGCAGTTGAAAAAATAAGAGTTTAAAATTAAAAAAACTGTGGAGTTTCTGTGTTAATGAAGCAGTAACAGTGATTGGTGGATTTTGATTGCTGAAAACAGAAAGTTAGGGTGCATGGATGAGTTCTTTGAAAGATGTATTTTGAGTGGTCAAGAAAAAATCATTAAATGAAAGAATGCACTGGATATGCAGGTGCACTGAGAGTTCAGAGTTCAATTGCAACATTGTTGTGTGAACTTGCAAACACCAGAGGTCTTCCAAGAGGTGGTTGCTATGCAAAAAAAGCAGAGAGGGCAGAGGGGGGAAGGGTTTTGATTTGAAAAAAAGTGAGGGAAGAGTTTTAATTGGGTGACATGAGAGATATGTGTGAAGAATTACAGCATTTCTGTGCTTTTGATAGCTGCAGACTCTGGAGTGCATACCTTTTGCTCTGCTGAAGACAAATTGGTGTGTTTCTGAGACTGTTTTGAAACTCAAAGTATTTGCTAAGGTGAGAAAAGATTTCTTTAATTTAGATAGAGAATAGTGTGCTTTAAGGAGAAAATTATGAAGAAAGTTGTGTTTTTCAAATGTTGCTTTGTCTCAAGTGTTTTACAAATAGATTTTGTTTCTTTGAGAAATTGTAATTGGAGAAAATGTGAAGTATTAGTACTGACAGGGTTTTCATGTGCATAGGAGCTGTGGAGTGTTTTCAAATTATGACTTGAAAATCGTTTTTGAGGAAAAGGAATGGTTTTAAAATTTATGACAAGGACATAATGGTGTATGCTTCTTTATAAGGCAATTGAGTGTCTCTGATGTTATTTTTCCCATTTTAATGTGAGACCATTCCTGTGGAGCAAATTGCTTGTAAATATGCTGCCACCTGTGCATGGCAAATTTAGATTTTGAATGTTTGCGTTACATAGCCATGTTAAAAGTGACCCAAACATGCTGCAAAGGCAATCAAAAAACGCTTTCATGTGTCTTAAGGACATTTTCAGTCATTTCCCCATGTGGAGTGTTTTCAAATTATGATTTGAAAATCGTTTTTGGGGAAAAGGAATGGTTTTAAAATTTATGACAAGGACATAATGGTGTATGCTTCTTTATAAGGCAATTGAGTGTCTCTGATGTTATTTTTCCCATTTTAATGTAAGACTTTCCCTGTGGAGCAAATTGCTTGTAAATATGCTCCCACCTGTGCATGGCAAATTTAGATTTTGAATGTTTGCGTTACATAGCCATGTTAAAAGTGACCCAAACATGCTGCAAAGGCAATCAAAAAACGCTTTCATGTGTCTTAAGGACATTTTAAGTCATTTCCCCATGTGGAGTGTTTTCAAATTATGATTTGAAAATCGTTTTTGGGGAAAAGGAATGGTTTTAAAATGTATGACAAGGACATAATGGTGTATGCTTCTTTATAAGGCATTTCAGTGTCTCTGATGTTATTTTTCCCATATTAAATTAAAAGACCTTTCCCCGTGGAGCAAATTCCTTGTAAATATGCTCCCACCTGTGCATGGTAAATTTAGATTTTGACTGTTTGAGTTACATAGCCATGTTAAAAGTGACCCAAAAAAGTTGCAAAGGCTTTAAAAAAACACTTTCATGTGTCTTAAGGACATTTTAAGTCATTTCCCTGTGGGCAGTGTTTTCAAATTATGACTTGAAAATCGTTTTTGAGGTAAAGGAATGTTTTTAAAATTTATGTGCGCCATATGCCCCCAAATTTCTTTTTCAGGGGTGCAGCAGGGTGTTCTTGAGACACCCCTGCACTTTTGGAAAAATTCCTAATTTGCGATAAGCTAATTGCTAATCGCAAATTGCACCTTCATTCCTATGGGCCTCCTGGCCCATGGAAATGAATGGGTAATTTGCAATTAGCAATTTGCTCATCGCAAATTAGGAATGGTAAAGAATCGCTATTTATTCCTTAAAATTCGCTATTTAGGAAATGCAAAATAGTTTGATGATACATATGGCGGTTCATCTCTAACAAGATAAGAAGCTTAGGGATACATTTATGATGACTGGCGCAATGAAGTGGACATCACTTACTTCATTGGTAGACCTTTACATGTATTATCTCCTCTGTATTCTTCATCAAGCGTAACTTTGATCTGCAATCCTGAGTAGGCCTCACCTTAAACAAACCTCTGGATAGGCCACACCTTATCGTCATCCTGAATTAATCATTTAAAATGCTAGGGACAGATTTATGATAGGTGTATGCCTCTTTTGCGCCACTGTGCGTCACTTTTGTGATGCAGCGGCGGTGCAAAAGATTTGCTATGAGGCGACAAAATTACAAATTGATGCATTTAGGCAGATGTGTCATGGTGTAAAAAACACCGTGCCACATGAAACCGATGCAGCAGTGATGCAAAAGATGCACCATGTTGCAAGACAGGCCTCACTTGGGGCCATATGTATCAAGCTAATTAGCATTCGCAAAGGCCGAAATTCTGCGATTGCACTGAAGGATTTGCAAATTTTGCGATTTTTTAAAAGCAATGTATCTAACAAAAAATATGCAAAAAATGCCATTAAGGATTTGCAAATTACCACCAACTTCTAGTTGGTGGTAATTTGCGAATTCTTTTCAAAAAGCTTTTTTTCCAAAAAACAAAAGGTGCCATATGACGCCCATACATGCCCTTAGGGCATGTATTTGCGCCATATGCCCCCAAATGTCTTTTTCAGGGGTGCAGCAGGGTGTTCTTGAGACACCCCTGCACCTTTGGAAAAATTCCTAATTTGCGATGAGCTAATTGCTAATCGCAAATTGCACCTTCATTCCTATGGGCCTCCTGGCCCATGGAAATGAATGGGTAATTTGCAATTAGCAATTTGCTCATCGCAAATTAGGAATGGTAAAGAATCGCTATTTATTCCTTAAAATTCGCTATTTAGGAAATGCAAAATAGTTTGATGATACATATGGCAGTTCATCTCTAACAAGATAAGAAGCTTAGGGATAGATTTATGATGACTGGCGCATCACCAGGGATGTGCCAGTCATCCTGCGCCGCTGTTCCGCCACCCATGGTGTGCTGCATTTACAATGCGTCGCACCATGGGGCAAAAACGGCACAGATGCGTGACGCATCTGTGCCGTAAAAGTGGCGCATTGCTGGAGTTGTATTGCAAGTGCGATGCAGCTCCAGCAAGGCTCAGGGGTGCTCCATCTCCACAATGCTGCGTAAAGACCTATGCCTGCTTCAAGCAGGCGCAGGGTTTTGACGCAGCTTTGTCCTATCTGATTGTAATGGGTGGCAGAGCAGCGGTGCACGTTAACTGATGCATCCCTGGGGATGTGCCAGTTAACATAAATCTGCCCCTTTACATTTAAGTATGTGCAGGGGACACAGAGTCGGTGAGGCTTATCCAAGGTTAAGAAGAGATGAGTCCTGTTCACTGAAAAATTGGACATAGGCTTCACCTCCTCAGCATCGCTGGACATGGCTAAATAATAGGTGCAAAATGTTACTCTTGTTAAACAATTTTACTATTATAATCTCTGAGATTTGTCTCTTACTCTGCAACATCTCATTGTTGTTATCTTTCTTTAAAGATAAAAACAACATCAACATGAGCGACAATCAGCAATCAGTTGATTTCGACCTCATCATTGAACTCGTAATTGAAACATCAGTGGATGTTGATCCCTTGGATGATTTAAATCCTGAGGATGAAGAAGAACGTGATGAGGATGCAGATTTGTCAGAATTGTATGACATAGGATGGGAAGCTGATGTGCTTGAGCCTATGGAACTATAAACATTTATTTTAAAAATTTATAATAAATAAAAAGTAAAAATGTAAACCGTTTAATTTAAAAATAAAGACACCTTCAAAAACAGGTTATGTGTAGTGTCTTCAATAAAATAAAATATTAAAATATGCTCATAAAATTAGATCAGATTCACATATAAAACAGCACAGGTAAAATGAATATAAATTCCATTTCTTTTCTGCTATTTCTGTATTCTAAATTTGCCAAGCACTAAAAAATCTTCTATGTAAAAATGTCAAGTAGTGTTTTAAGTTTTTGATTACTGTTATTGATTTACTGTTGGGTAATAGTGGTTAATAACATTTTTTAATATATTTTACCACAGATTCAACTGCAGATCATTTCAAGATTTCAGCATGCCAACCAAAGAAAGACTGAGAAAGGCTGCAAAACGTCAAAGACACCAGGTCAATGAAAAAAAGCAGCAGTCCTCTAACAAAAAGATTTGTCAAGTCACCAAGAAAGCACCGGGTAAGAGTACAAAAACATTCATAAGAAATATCTGTAGTAAAAAAAATATTACTACAGAAAATGTTTCAGTCCAGAAAAAGAGAAGCAATTCAAACGGAAAGGAAAGGCCAATGAAAAATGTTACTGCTAGAGCAAGAGATAACTCTGTGCATGATAGTAGAAGGAAACAACAGTTTAGGGACATTCGTAAACAGGATAATTGGCAATTTGTTAAAAAATATTAAGAAAGGTCAACAGAAAGTGGTTTTTTATAAGAGAAAAAAAATAGTTGAGAAAGTTATTGATCAGGCATTTGAAATTAAACGTAAGTTATTTATTTTGATAATCAATAGAATTAGGAAGCTAAACAAGGCAATTTATGATTTCAAAAGAAATAGTAGATGGAAGAGAATAGTTAATCGTAGTAATTTTTGTGAAGTTTTTTCTGGAGAATGGATGCATAGTTCAAGCTGTGAGGCATTTTTTAATGAGGAGAGTTATTTCCAGGATAATGATTTGGTGCATGCAGTTGACACCAGTGGTCGAGCTTATGAAGTGAAAGATGGTTGTCCAGTTGAAAAAGAAAAACTTGTGACAACAGAGGCAGAAGAGGTGTTAGGTAATGAGGTTTTAGGAAGACGTCCTAAGGGTCCTGTGTATACCTGGAAGTGTAGTAGTATTTGCAGTGTGCGACAGGATTCCATCAATTTGCTTTGTGATTTTGTACGGTCATTTAATAAGAAAAGTTTGAAGCAGAAAATGAAGTTGTTGCAAGAATTGGATCCTTGCAGAGTGAGAGAAGTGACAGGTTTGCATGGTCATTCACTGGCTTGTCTTTCCAGGAGAGTATGCCAGAGTGTTTTTCATCATTTCAGGATGCTAGCAGTGCATCATAATAAAGTGAGGAAATTAGTTAGAATGTTGTATTATGCTAAGAGTCCAGCAATTATGCTTAAACAATTATGCGCTGCTCTTTTGCATGGTTCTGAAATAGATGTGAAGAATATATGTGAAGAAATTGAGTTTTGTTACTTTGGAAGTAAAGAGGAGAATGTTGAAATTGACCAAGAAGAAGCGGGTAATGTGGAAGATAGTGTACAGGTTTCCAGTACAGATAATTTCCAGAGGGAAATTGCGACGTTTCAGGTGAAATCAAGTGAGAGGCCAAATTTCACTTGTGTGTGTTGTCGACGCACTTATTATAAGAATCAGACTAAGTTAGTGGATTTATATGCAAAAAGTGAAAGGGAAAATAATAGTGAATGGAAGGATTTCACAACATACTTGATGGTAGAAAATTGTTTTGATTTGGGATTGGATCAACGTGTGTGTACTTATTGTTGTAACAAATTAAATCAAAACCAGATGCCTGCTAGAGCAGTTCATAATAATCTGGAATTGGTTGAGATTCCTTCTGAATTGAAGGATTTAAATACTTATTAATCTATTTTGATTCAAAGTATCCATCCCTTTCAGGCTATTGTAAGAATGGAGCCAAAGACAGGGAAATTGCCTCCATCAGATTTACAGAGAGGATTAAAGGGAAGAGTTGTTTATTTGCCTCTAGATTTGAAGAAAAACATTAACACAATTGGAGTAGAAAAAGTGGAAGAGGAACCTCTGGTTATCTTAGTTAATGGGGTTCCGACAAAGAATAAGAAAATATGGCAAGATTTAGTGGATGTTAGGAAAGTTAAAAAGGCAACATTGTATTTGAAAAAAAAAAAAATACTATAAGAATGTATATGTTGCAGAAGAGGAAGTAAGTGAGGAAGAGGATAGCGATTTGTGTGCTGGTCAAATTGAGAAAGTAGAACCCTCTACTAGTGAAGAAATATATGAACATTATAGTGTTCATCCTTTGCATTCCAAGGAAGTCATGGGGAATGCTATTGAGTTGTTTCAAATGAAACAAGCCAAAGGGAGTCCCATTAGTGTTTGGGAGGAAAGTTTGGAAGCTCGGTGTTTCCCACAGCTTTTTCCAACAGGTCAGGGAGGAAGATATGATGAGCGACCTCATCAAATTCCTGCTTCTGAATACCGGACTTTGCGATTGTATGCAGGAGATGCTAGGTTTCGACAATGCATTCCCTATTTGTTTCATCTCCTGTTTGAAAGCGATCTTTCTGGACTGTCATATGCAGTGAACCACATCTTGAAAAGTGGTATACACATGCAAAACATCTCGGCAAGTGACTTTATGGATAAAGTCAATGTCCAAGACAGTATTTTGGATTCTCACCTGATTAATCTCATGGCGTGTCAGCGTGGTACTAATGAGTACTGGTACCGTCGTCATGGTGATTTAAAATGTATGCTGAGGAACTTAGGAACTCCCACATGGTTCCTCACTCTGAGCTGTGCCGAGTATGGCTGGGAAGACTTACTTGAATTTCTACGAGAGGCAAATGGAAACATCGAAAACATCGAATTCAAGACACCCGGAGAACTGTGCTCTTTGGATCCAGTCAATGTATGTAGGTACTTCAATCATAGATTTGAAGCTATGATGTCTTTCATCATGAATAAGAAGAATCCACCTCTTGGAGAGGTGTTGGATTTCTTCTGGAGAAAGGAGTACCAAGCAAGAGGTGCTCCTCATATACATATGTTGCTGTGGATCAAGGACGCACCTAAATTTGGAACGGATCTAGAAGACTCAGTGATGAGTTTCATACAACAGT
The DNA here is from genome assembly GCF_964261635.1 of Lissotriton helveticus. Lineage (NCBI taxonomy): Eukaryota > Metazoa > Chordata > Amphibia > Caudata > Salamandridae > Lissotriton > Lissotriton helveticus. Next base: position 1,672,900,043 of record NC_136059.1, read on the forward strand.
ATTCTACGTGTGCTGTTCCAAACGCAAAAGAGAAGAAAAGCCTAAGAGAAAAAGTTCTACGTTTCCAAAGCCATCGATGTGGAAAGTACTGTCGTCGTAAATTCCGAAACAAGGACAAGTTCTACACCAAATGTCGTTTCGGCTTTCCACGACCGGTGATTTCTAAAGGAAGAGTAAACAGTTTGATGTCTTCGCTGCGACATAATGTGATGAAGAAATCACCTAAAAACACATACAATTTGAAGAGGAACGAAGAGTCTAAGTACATCAACGACTACAACCCGGTGATTTTGTCCATGTGGAATGCTAACATGGATATACAGTTTGTGGCTGATAACTGTATGGCTGTGGCTCGGTATGTGACATCTTACATCACCAAAAAAGAGAAGACAGAATTGAAGGATATGTGGGAGGACATTTCCCATGAAAAGAGCCTCAGCAAGAAGTTGTACAGTTTCAGTCTGAAGATGTTGTCGCATCGAGAAATCGGAGCTTACGAATGTTCTGACCGGTTGTCTTCAGCAAGTCTCTATGCCAAGTCCAGGAGTATCGTTTGGGCGAGTCTTGGTCTTGCTGCAACGCGTAATCGAGTTCTCAAACCTGTGCGGGAAATTGAGTATTTGGCGGAAAAGGAGCCAAACAGTACCGACATTTTGAAGACCAACATGTTGGATACATATTATCCAAATCGAAGCAGTCACCTCGAGAATGTTTGTCTGTATGAGGTTCTTCAAAATTACATATTCAAGAGGAACATCAAAGAAGATACTGAGAAAGGAGTGTATGCTGTAATAGGAAGTGAGGGATGTCTGGTCAAGCAAAGAAAATGCCACTTGGTAAACCATCGAAAATTGAGTGGCGAATCTCCTGAAAAAAAGGAGTTTTTCTATTTAGCACTTTTACAACTTTTCAAGCCTTGGCGTACAGAAGAGGAACTGCTTGGAGATTTCCTCTGTTACGAAGACTCTTTCAATGCTGCCAAGGAGACCATAGAATGTCCTGCTTTTCCCAAATATGTAGAAATGTTGAATGCGGAAATTGAGCAGGAAGCAACGATTGCAGCCGAGATTGCCAGAGACAGTTCTCAGGACAGTCAGAGTTCTGCTTCATTGAGTCAGGATCCACTAGGAGGACCTGTTATCGAAAATGAAGCTGCCACTGCTATGAATGAAGTGGAAAGAGCCATGGCACATGCTCAGGAGGATGCGGTTAACTTAGAAGAGTTGGAAAGACAACTCAACGTTGAGCAGAGGAAAATATATGACGAAGTTACCATGCAAATTGATCATGGATTAAGTCATGACAAGAAAGAGTGCTCATGTACGTCGTTGAAGCCTGTCCGACTGTACGTGAGTGGAGAAGCAGGAACTGGAAAAAGTTTCCTTATTAAAGCAATTTCATGTTATTTGCAGGAAAGGACAGAGTCATCGCTGTCTTGTGTTGTCACTGCTCCAACTGGACTGGCAGCACATAACATTAAAGGGATTACTTTACATCGTTTACTGATGCTGCCAGTGGAGCATGACAACAAATTACAATATCACAAGCTATCTGGAGATGCTTGTTGTGAAGTTTCAAGAATCTTGAGGAAAATGAAACTTCTTATCATTGACGAAGTAAGCATGGTTTCCAATGTCATGCTTGCCTTTGTGCATTTGAGAATGCAAGAAGTTCTCAAAACAGATTATGATGTGTTATTTGGTGGCAAACACATCATTGTTTTCGGAGATCTTCTGCAGCTGACACCAGTGAAAGGGCAACCTGTGTTCAAAATGCTCACGCATGAAGATACCAGGAAGTGCCTAGGTAGCATTGGCAACGTCAATATATGGTTAAACTTCAATTATGCTGAACTGCATGAAAATATGCGTCAGGCGAAGGATGAAGTTTACAAGACTATTCTTCAAGATGTTAGAATTGGAAAAGTGACCGAGCATGGGAAAGAAGCTTTACATGCACGATTACTGTCAAATTTATATCCAGAACAAGATGTTGTGCCTGAGAATATTTTTCAGAAAATTACTGAGAAGAAATCTGGAATATGTTTGATGCCAACTCTTGCAGAATGTGCCAAATTCAACAACAAAATGTTGCATTTAGAAAAGCAAGAGATTGTGAAACTGGAAGCTATTGACAGAGTAGAGCATATGGGATCAACAATTATTTTGTCTGAGAATTTGAAAACAAAATTGGATTCATTAGAGAAGACTATATCTAAAACTGCAGGTTTTGAAAAGACTCTGAATGTGTGCTTGAACTGACGTATAATTTTAAGAAGGAATTTACATGTTGAAAGAGGTCTGGTAAATGGATCAATGGGTAATGTTGTTGATTTTGTAAAATACAGAAATAGAGATGGAATTGAATTTTTTAAAATTAAATTTGATGGCATTGAGGAAGTACAGCTAATTGGTCGTTGTTCTGCTAGATTTTTGCTTGTAAAAGACTTATATGTTCGCCGTAAGCAGTTTCCTGTTTGCTTGGCATATGCGGTGACAATCCATAAATCGCAAGGTTTAAGTGTAGACAGTGCATTGGTGAATATTGGCAGTTCTGTGTTCAAGGAGGGTATGGCATATGTGGCATTGTCACGAGCTAGAACTTTATCGGGATTGTACTTGATTGAGTGTGATGTCACAAACATTTGTGCGGATCTAGATTGTGTTAAGGAATACAATAGGTTAAGAAGAGAGTATGCGCCACATTTGCCTCAATATCCTTTGTTTGAGAAACGTGTGGTAGGCCGGAAACGAAGAAATGTGACCAATACTGGGGAGGTTGTAGCAAAAAGACGAAAAGTCGATGAACCTGAAATTATAAGCAGAAACAAAAAGGATTCTGTTGAAGATGTTGTTGGTTTTCAATTTGAAAACAGTTCTGGTGTCAACTGCTATGCTAATGTAGTGGTTAATGTTTTGTTTTCTCTAGAAAATGTAAAAGAAGAGATTGTGGTCAATTCTGATCAAAGATTTTGCAGTTTGTTAAATTCTGTGTTAGAGAAATGTAGCACTGATAGAACAAAAATAGAAAGTGTGTCTGAAATTCGAAATCTGTTAGACAGATGTTCAGGCCAAACACAATTCTCTCAAAATATTCAGCAAGATTCTCAGGAGTTTTTAATGTATATGCTTGATGTATTGCATGCTGAAGGTGTAGATGTAGATCACCTGTTTGGGCTTTCTTATCAATGGCAGCATGACTGCGAGAACTGTAGGGTATCAAGTACTACTAGTGTAGACTCAGAAAGATTTATATATTTAACTTTGCCAGACAGTAAATCAGTCTCTTTTAATAAACTAGTAAAAGCAGCTGATCACAACATGGAGTGTAGCCAATGTAAATCTGAAATGATGTCCACATTATTTATACGAACATATGGGCAGTATGTTATTTTAATGTTCCAACGATGTAGGCCTGATGGAACAAAATTGAAAAATTTAATTAAAAATTTTGTGGCTTCACAGTTGTCAATATCAGGAAGGACTTTTGTAACTGCAGCAATTATATATCATGACGGTCCTTCAATAACATCAGGACATTACACAGCTTATTTAAAGTCTAGAAATGGCTGGTCATTCTGCAATGATTCTGTTTTAATTTTCAAAAAAAAATTGCCGTATGACCTTAAAAACTCTTACCTGGTGTTTTTAAAACCAAAATTTTAGGGAAAGAATCTCGGGATGTGCTCTGAGGAATTTCAAGAACTTCTAATGGCTCCTACACGATTTGGCCTTGAGGATAAGTGTAGTACAGAGACATAACTTCTTACCATAACACTGGACGTCATGGAGAAATAACTGCACTTTGAATGAATTCAGAAAAACTGTTTCTTTTTATAAGCAAATTGAAGCAGCCAATCAAAACATGAAGTAGAGGGAATGTAAGTCTGCAATGCTGTCTACTGTTTTACATTGCTTTGTGATTAAAAGTGATGTAGAGAATTAAATAATTGTAGTAGTCATAGAGATAGTGTAAGTCTGCTTCATAGTAAGCAGTATCAGTGTCATAGGAAATGTAGAACATGACTGTGCAAGAAGGGGAAGATATTACTATTCCAGGATTGTGAAAATGATCTTCAACATTTTAATTCTGAAAGTTGCGGAAATGCCAAATGACGGGATTGGCTTACAAGAAATCCAAGAGTTATAAATGGCTCTGACCAGATTTGGCCTTGTGGAAAATTGTGGTAGAGAGCAAGAAGTCATTTATTGCATGTAACGTGTTTTTAAAAACGATGGAGATTTTCTTTCAGAAAGTGGCGGGCTGAAAGTAATAACAGCACAAAAGAGTGTAAGCTGTTCATAGGACATCCTTGGACGTCATGGAAAGTAAGTTAACTTTAAGGAGTTCTGAATTTTGATTTCTGATGTTGTATGGGTTTTTTAAACACAATCATTTTGATTGTGTTTTCTTTTCCCCGCTGTTATATGATGAATACCTTCAAGTCACTGTTTTTAGTGAAATTTGATACATTCTGAGAACAGCAAAAATAAACCATTTAACATGTATAATTAATTCTGTACTGTTTGCATTTATGATGTACATGTAGAACTGTGTAGGAGGCATGGAGAAGGTGAGGCTTCTGTAAGTGTCAAAGTTGTTGCATACAGTGCTCATATTCTACGTAGTCTTTCATATGATAGACTACATTTCCACAATGAGATACCTAAGCAAAGCAAACACAGGTGATATGATTGTGGAATGAGCAAAAAAAAATTGCATGTTTTTCAATTATATTACCTGTGTTTCCTAACATTACACATCACATTGTGTAGATGAGGTTTAGGCCTGTTCCTGGAGACAGAGGAGGTCTGACATTTGTTCAAGAGTGCAGTGGACATGACTCACTTCGTTGGTAGGCCTGCACATGTATTATCTCCTCTGTACTCTTCAACAAGCCTAAATTTCATCTGCAACCCTGAGTAGGCCTCACCTCAAACAAACCTCTGCATAGGCCACACCTTATCGGCATCCTGAACTAATCATTTAAAATGTTAGGGTCAGATTTATGATGGCTGTGCGCCTCTTTTGCTCCGCTGTGGGTCACTTTTGTGTAAAAGATGCACCATGTTGCAAGATAGGTTTCAGTTCATCTCCAGCAAGATACCATCAGTTTAAAATGTATATAATTAGCACTGTGTAGGGGGCATGCAGAAGCTGAAGCTTTTCTAAGTGTCAAAATTGTTGTATACACTGCTCAACTTCTGTGTACTGTTTGATATGCTAGACTCCATCTGCACTATGAGATACCTAAGCAAAGGCAACACAGGTGATGTGATTGTGAAATGAGGAAAATAAACTCCACATTTTTCAATTACATCACCTGTGTTTCCTAATTTTACGAATGACATTGTGCAGATGAAGTTTAGGTCTGCCCACGGACACAGAAGAGGTCTGGCCTTTGTTCAAGAGTGAAGTGGACATGACTTACTTCATTAGTAGGCCTTCACATGTATTATCCCCTCTGTATTTTTCAACAAATGTAAATTTGATCTGCAACCCTGAGTAGGCCTCACCTTAAACAAACCTCTGGATAGGCCACACCTTATCGTCATCCTGAATCAATCATTTAACATGTTAGGGACAGATTTATGATAGGTGTATGCCTCTTTTGCGCCACTGTGCGTCACTTTTGTGATGCAGTGGCGGTTGAAAAGATTTGCTATGAGGCGACAAAATTATAAAATGATGCATCTAGGCAGATGTGTCATGCTGTAAAAAAACAATGCCACATGAAACCGATGCAGCAGTCATGCAAAAGATGCACCATGTTGCAAGATAGGACTCACTTCATCTGCATCAAGATACTGTTAGTTTAAAATGTATATTTTTAGGACTGTGTAGAGGCATGGAGAAGCAGAGGCTTCTGTAAGTGTCAAAGTTGTTGAAAAACTGTTTGTCCTTCTATTTTTTCCCTTGTCTTTTCTAATTTATTAAAAACATGTTTTAATATTTTTCAAATGTTTGTTCTCTCTTTCACAGATTGAAAGTATAAAAATAACAAATGACTAACTTAACGACAATTATAAGGTAAATGTTTTGTACTCTTTTCGTTATATTTCTATCACATTTAACTTCTATTAGTTCCATTGCTTCATTTCTATAAGCATCACTTTCCTGCCTTTGCTACTTCCCTCATTCCTTTCTCTATTACTTAATTACTCTACTCCTTCCACTATTTTTCTTAGTCCCTCTCTTCTCATACTTCTTCACTCTTGGTCACTCACTCTGTCTCTATTACTGTCACTGTTTCTGACTGATCAAAATTTTTTTTTAAAAAAAGAACAGTAAGTATAAGGGAAGAAAACAGACAGTTATGTTAAAAGAAAGACAGCTATAGGGAGTAAACTAGGGATACTGTTACCCGCAATCCTCTGCTGATGATGTCACTGACCATGTCATGAATGATGTAATATGTGACATCATCAGCAGTGGATTGCGGGTAACAGTATCTCTAGTTTACTCCCCTATAGCTGTCTTTCTTTTAACATAACTGTCTGTTTCCTTCCCTTATACTTACTGTTCTTTTTTTTTTTTTTTTTTTTTGGTTCGCTCCCGGTTCGCGTACCGGCGAGCGAACCGGGAAGCGAACCAAGAGAAATAGAGGTTGGCAGAGTTCCAAATATTCTACCAATTTTTTTATAACGGGGAGGTAGTTCTGAAAAGAACTTTTTTTTTAATTGTTTTTGTTTTATATTTTTTTTATTATTTTTCTGAACATTTTTTTACTTTTTTTGTATTTTCTGAACGGTTTTATATTTTTGGGGGGTTTTTTTGGGGGGGGGAAACGAAAACGATTCATTGTAAAGGGCTCAACAGGAGCAACAAAAAAAAAAGAATTTATTGTCTGGGGCGTTTCGGACAAACATGATTCTCGATAGCTCTGTTGATCAGAGTGATGCTACTTTCTCTGTAGCAAATGAACCCATTGCAAAGTACGCAGACTTGCTTTACTTCCCCGAATCTCATTTGTATATTCGGCACCATCTCCCTCCCCTCTGGTCCCGTCACTTCCGGTACAACAGATCTTCTGGCCATAATAGGGGGATTATCTTGTTCGTTACGTAACTGTGCAGCACTGTAGTTGTTAGGATGCCACCTACTCATATGGCGATGCATTGTGTAGTTTCCGTAGCTGTATTTCTTCTCGGTCCCTCTGGACAGTCTATCTTGACATATAAGGCAAGTTACGTACCTTGCATTTACTTTTTTCTGGCCTTTGGGAAATTTAAAAAATTGCCAAATAAAATTTTCTTTTAGGTGAGACCTCCTGGGCTCCTCAGGCAAAAAATGCCTCTCTTCCTGCTCTTCCTCCTCTTCCTCTTCTTCCTCTTCTTGCTGAATTATAACTTCAGCAGGTGGTCCTCTCTTCCTTGGATGTGGTAGAGGTGGTGGGGAAGCACCAGCTGAAGCTACTAAAGAAGCCATTGCTCACTGGTAACAAAGGGTCTTTCTCTCACAAAGATGAAAGTCAGAGTGAGGAAAGAAGGAGGGGTTTTCATCATTTGGGAAAAACAATAGTTCTAAACCAATGAAAAGTGTTAATTTTAGATCACATGACCTAGTCTTACATCATTAGGAAACCAAAAGTGAAATGAACCAATGAAAAGTGTTATTACCAAGTCACATGACCTGCTGTGTTTACGTTACGCGCTTTGCGCCGCGTCCCGGTTCGCTTCCGGGAAGCTGCGCTTCGCGCCTCGCTTCGCGTACCGGTTCGCTTCCGGGTACGCTAACGTAGCACGTCATATGGCGTATCACGCGACAACGCGAAACGTCATGCGGACGCGACGCGTCACGATGTTGTTTTCTAACGCGCCAGTTGCGCTAACGGAACGTTTACCGGTTCGCGGACTGGGTCGCGGCATCAAGATGAGCTAACGGGAAGCTTCTCGGTTCGCGAACCGGGAGCGAACAAAAAAAAAGTATTAAAAACAATTATTAATAAACATATAAAATATATTTTTGGATTTAAAGAAGAATACATTTTACAGCTACAGATATTAGCTTTTAAAAAACCATTGAAATTCACTGGAAAAACCATAGGTTATAGACCATATATAGTTAGGAATTAGCATTTACAAAACCTTGAAAATTCACTGAAAAAACCATAGGTTATAGACTATATATAGTTAGGAATTAGCATTTAAAAAACCTTATTTTACTCACACAAAACCATTGAAATTCCATATATAGTTAGTTGTACTAACTATATATCGCGCACCCGCAATCCACTGCTGATCATGTCACATATTACATCATTCATGACATGGTCAGTGACATCACTGATGACATCACTGATGACATCTCAAATGACATCACTGATGACATCACTGATGACATCTCAAATGACATCACTGATGACATCACTGATGACATCTCAAATGACATCAATGATGACATCACTGATGACTACATCCAGTGACTGTATAATTCTGTAAAGTTAAAATATGTCTTACATATTGAAGAATGAGTGGATGTATAAGTGTCTTGATGAAGGATTTAGTAGGGGCATGACTGACTGTATGAGTGACTGATTAAATGTGTCTCACTGAGTGCATGGGTTAGTGACTAAACTGTCTTAATTTGTGCATCATTATGTCTGTTGTTCTGTAAACTGCTGCATGTGTTGATCAGTAGCTATATGATTAACTATATGGGTTATTGATTGGTTGCCCAAGCATTTGTATGGGAGACTGAGTGTGTGTGTGGGTGGCTGGGAGGTGTATGACTCTCTGCATAGATGTGTGAGCAGTTGATTGACTAGATGTATGGGTTCAAAAGTGCATGTGGAAACAGATGTATGGGTAGTTGACTGTGTGCATGAGTGTATTGGTGAGTGAATGGATATCTCAGTGCTACATGTCAAAGTAAGTACATATGTAAAATACAGTACATGTGAGAGTTGACATATATAAATAACTGTGCATAAGAGCCAGTGAATGTGTGAGTGGCTGTATGGATCATTGTGAACTTGTATCCAGGATTGTATAAGTGACTAAATATGTTTTAGTATATGTTTGAATAAGTAAGGTGTGTATAACTGTATAGTTGAGGAAATGGAGGTGTGATTGATTCTTTGCATGACTGACTAAGTGTCTGAGTAACTCCATGGATGAGTGACAGTCTATGAGTGTCTGTTTACACTGAGTGTATCTAAGGTTATATTAGAGTCTGAAGAGGTTCATCGTATTATCACATGAATGATGTCATCAGTGATGTGATCAGTAATGTCAAATGAGATGTCATCAGTGATGTCATCAGTGATGTCATTTGAGATGTCATCAGTGATGTCATCAGTGATGTCATCAGTGATGTCATTTGAGATGTCATCAGTGATGTCATCAGTGATGTCATTTGAGATGTCATTTGAGATGTCATCAGTGATGTCATCAGTGATGTCACTGACCATGTCATGAATGATGTAATATGTGACATGATCAGCAGTGGATTGCGGGTGCGCGATATATAGTTAGTACAACTAACTATATATGGAATTTCAATGGTTTTGTGTGAGTAAAATAAGGTTTTTTAAATGCTAATTCCTAACTATATATGGTGTATAACCTATGGTTTTTTCAGTGAATTTTCAAGGTTTTGTAAATGCTAATTCCTAACTATATATGGTCTATAACCTATGGTTTTTTCAGTGAATTTATATATATATATATATATATATATATTACCTACTGGCGGTCGCCAGTAGGTATATATAGTTAGGATTTTTTCTCTATGGGATTTTTGAAAATTCTATGTCTAATAACTTTGGCGTTTGTGGACGGAATTGACTGAAATTTTCAGGAAAATGGAACATTTTGTTTCTAAGCAGCCACTGAAAATGTGGGGGGGGTTCATCAAGGGGGGGCTGAGAAAAAAGGGGGGTCCCAAAACGCGTTTTTCCCATGTTAATTTTCATAGGGCGGTTGTCCTCACTTTTAGCCCGAATGGCTGAATGGATTTGCACGAAACTTGGCAAAATTGTAGGGAATGTTAGCCCGATGTGCCTTTGCTAGGTCTCAAGATATGTGCTCCAGTGGATTTTGACAAAATTAACGTTAAAAAAAAAATATATATCTGTAAGCGCGCTCCGGGCAGCGCCCCGGTTCGCGTACTTGACGCGTAACGGAACTTCGCGAAGCAAAGCTGATTGGCTCTCCGGTGTCTGTCAACATTCTAAACAGTCCGGAGCGGCCGCCATCTTGTCTCTCGGTAGGATCGAGAGACAAGAGGAGGCCAAAACAAAGGGGGAAATGACCATAAGGGGGCATAGTAGATCCTCCCTGACCCACTTTTTTTAAAATTTGGTTTTTTTGCGTGGGTAGCGCCCGGTACGCGCACCGGGAAGCGGTCCGGGGAGCGTACTATAAGGAAAAAAGAATGATAGACTATGATATTTTGAAATATTGTATGTTTATTGATTGTTCTTTTTGTTGTTTTTTTTTTTTATTTAAGTAGCAGTATTAATGATTATTAAATATAAATGTATTTTTGGAATTGTGCACAGTATACTATAAGTCTGACTTTACATTATAATCAATTTGGTACTAGTTTATGAATTACATATAAAAATGATTAAAGACTCAAACAATTTTTTAATATTAAATATAATTTTATTTTTATGATTCTTTTTCAAAATTTAATAGAACGTCTAACATTTGACTGTCCGATATGTCCTCTTGTTGAGTGAACATAACTTCCCACATTTGACCGTCATCATAATGAAGTAAATAATCCACAGATTCTACACATTGTAGAAGTTCATGGTCTCGTGATTCATCCATGAATTCCAAGTCAATGGGTTCAATTATTTCCTCATTATTCATGTCTAGGACAATTTCAAAGGAAACGTTCTGTTCTCCTTGCATTTTTGTGCTGAAATTTGAATAAAAATAAATATATCAGTAGAGATAGGGCACTGTTGGGTTTCAGTTCAGACAGGTACTTTTGAGGCATGAAGTAGTACTATTAAAAAGTGCCTGTGAGAAAGCCTATGTAAATTCATAATAATACCACAGAAACCTAAATCAATCCATAATTATAATAAACAAGCCTTTCTCAATGTCTAACTCTTACAGAGGGATAGTATATAACTATCTGAAAATGTTTTCAAATTTATAAAATAATATCTTACCTTTTAAAAACAAGTTTAAGTTGTGAGTGAAAATGATCTTGCAATGTAGTTCAGGAAGTAGTAGTCAAAATGGCTGTGTTTCTCTCTCTTTTTTATATATATTCAGGTACATAACCAATCAAATGTCAGGTAAAAAAAGTAGAAAATGAAAGTAACATTTTAATTGGTTGTCAATTCCAACACTTCAGATGTGTTTTGTGAAGTAATTTACCTCAGGGTATTTAGAGAGGTCTACAGGCTAAATGGCTAAATGGAATTCCAACCAAATTTGTGAAAATGGTAGGGATTGGTATGTAGTATGAGCTAATCTATATTTGGTGAAAGTGTCTCCAGGGTTTCTTCTGTAAATTACTTTCCCACCTTTTTTAATGGAGCGCTTCCCGGTGAGCGCCCCGGTACGCGAACCGGCAGCGTTACGGGAGTCCACCATTTTGTGTTTCGGTCGAATTAAGATACAAGATGGAGGGCAAATAATGTTCAGAATGGGTAGAAGGGGGCACGATAGACGTATTTTGACCCCCTAGGTTTTCTGAGGGTGGCTGAGGAGGCCCATATGTGCGAAAAAAAAACATTTTTTTAAAAAATTTCGCGCGGTTAGCTTCCGGTTCGCGTACCGGGTAGCGCTCCGGGGAGTTTACTTTGTTGAAAATTAGTGAAAAAAGTTAGAGTAAAATAATAATTGTGAGTGATCAGATGTAGGGTAGCTCTGAGAAGAGCTTTTGGGTTTATGGTACATTTAGGTACTTATAAGTAGGTACCAATGCACAGTTTTAAATTCAGAATGAAAACTCTGTTCCCTTCATCTGAGAAGTGAACTCCATCTCCTCTGTAGATATCTTGCATGTAGTAACGTAAGTTATTGTTGTAGATGGAGCCCATTCCATGGTCTCTCATGTAAGCTGAAACAGATTTGTTTACATGCTTCCTCGATTTCTCAATTTGTGGACAAAATTGGTTCGACCACCTCCATTTCTGTCTTTGGCATATATTTGAATATACCAAGGTAGTTTGAGGAAAAAGTGCCATCAATTGCTCAAAGGTGTCCTTTAAAAGCATTTCCAGACCTACCCCAGTCAAAGTGCCCAAGTCATTTCCTCCACAGTGCACAATTAACAGGTCAGGTTTAGGCAAATGCATAAAGGTTTTCACCAATGGTATCAATTGGTGACATTTTAATCCTCTGTGGCCAAACCACTTAATTTCCACATCTTGTAAATTGAGTTTAGGTAAATTTCTGTTATCAGCATACCTCTGAGCCAAGTAGATGTAACTATGTCCAACAATCCAGACAGAAAACATGGTGAGAGAAGGTTCTGCTGCAGTCAGATGAAGTGTGGCAATGAAATGGCAGTTGAAAAAATAAGAGTTTAAAATGAAAAAAAATGTGGAGTTTCTGTGTTAATGAAGCAGTAGCAGTGATTGGTGGATTTTGATTGCTGAAAACAGAAAGTTAGGGTGCATGGATGAGTTCTTAGAAAGATGTAATTTGAATGGTCAAGAAAAAATCATTTTATGAAAGATTGCACTGGATATGCAGGTGTACTGAGAGTTCAGAGTTCAATTGAAACATTGTTGTGTGAACTTTCAAATATCAGAGGTCTTTCAGGAGGTGGTTGCTATGCAAAAAAGGCAGAAAGGGCAGAGGGGGGAAGGGCGTTGATTTGAAAAAAGTGAGGGAAGAGTTTTGATTGGGTGACATGAGAGATATGTGTGATGAATTACAGCATTTCTGTGTCATTGTTGCTTGCAGACTCTGGAGTGCATACCTTTTGCTCTGCTAAAGACAATTTGGTGTGTTTCTGAGACTGTTTTGAAACTCATAAAGTATTTGCTAAGGTGAGAAAAGATTCATTTAATTTAGATAGAGAATAGTATGGTTTAGGGAGAAAATTATGAAGAAAGTTGTGTATTTAAAATGTTGATTTGTGTCAAGTGTTTTACAAATAGATTTTGTTTCTTTGTGATACATAGGCATGTTAAAAGTGATGCAAAAATAGTGCAAGGGTCTTACAAAAATGCTTTCATGTGTCTTAGGGTATTTTAACTCACTTCCCCATGAATGTATGAATATAATTGCTTTACAAGATGTGTTTAAAAACGTTTTTTCAAATCAATTAGGTTTCTTGATATGTACTGCTAGAGTTTCATAGGTTGCTTGGGGCATATTTTCAAGGCTTTTGACTTCCTTTGATGTAATTTTTCCCATTTTAATTTAAGACCTTTCCCCGTGGTGCAAGCTCCTTGTAAATATGCCCCCATCTGTGCTTGGCAAATTTAGATTTTAATTCTTTGACTAACATAGCCATGTTAAAAGTGACCCAAAAATGTTGCAAGGGCCTTAAAAAAACGCTTTCATGTGTCTTAGGCCATTTTAGGTCATTTCCCCTTGAATGTAGGTATATAATTGATTTAGATGATGTGTTTAAAAACGATTTATGAAAACAATTAGGTTTCTGGGTATGTACTGCTAGAGATTCATAGGTTGCTTGGGGCATATTTATAAGGCCTTTGAGTCTCTCTGATGTTTAAGGTGAGGCCTACTCAGGGTTGCAGATGAAATTTACGCTTGTTGAAGAGTACAGAGGAGATAATACCTTTTGCGGCACAGATGCGTGACGCATCTGTGCTGTTTTTACTCAATGGTGCTCCACATTGTAAATGCGGCACACCATGGGTGGCAGAGCAGCGGTGCACGTTAACTGGTGCATCCCTGGGGATGTGCCAGTTAACATAAATCTGCCCCTTTACATTTAAGTATGTGCAGGGGACACAGAGTCGGTGAGGTTTATCCAAGGTTAAGAAGAGATGAGTCCTGTTTACTGAAAACTTGGACATAGGCCTCACCTCTTCAGCATCGCTGGACATGGCTAAATAATAGCTGCAAAATGTTACTCCTGTTAAACAATTTTACTATTATAGTCTCTGAGATTTGTGCCTTACTCTGCAATATCTCATTGTTGTTCTCTTTTTTTAAAGATAACGACAACATCAAGCATGAGTGATAATGAGCAATCAGTTGATCTCGATCTTATCATTGAACTTGTCATTGCAACGTCAGTGGAAGTAGATCCCTTGGATGATTTAAATCCTGAGGATGATGAAGAACATGATGAGGATGCCGATTTGTCAGAATTGTATGACATAGGGTGGGAAGCTGACCTGCTTGAGCCTATGGAACTATAAACATTTATTTTTAAAATTTACAAGAAATGAAAAGTAAAAATGTAAACCGTTTCATTTAAAATTAAACACACCTTCAAAAACAGGTTATGTGTAGTGTCTTCAATAAAATATTAAAATATGCTCATAAAATTAGATCAGATTCACATATAAAACAGCACAGGTAAAATGTAGAAGCATTCCATTTCTTTGCTACTATTTGTGAATACTAAATTTGCCAAAGCACTAAAAATTATTCTATATAAAAATGACAAGTAGTGTGTTAAGTTTTTGATGACTGTTATTGATTTACTGTTTGGTAATAGTGGTTAATAACATTTTTTATTATATTTTACCACAGATTCAACTGCAGATCATTTCAAATTTTGAGAATGCCGTCTAAGGATAGAATCAGAAAGGCTACAAAACGTCAAAGACAGCAGGTTCATCAATTATTGCAGCAGTCCTCTACAATATAAAATCGTCAAGTCACCAAGAAAGCACCGGGTAAGACCACGAAATCATTCATAAGAAACATTTGTAAAAAAAAAAGTAGTACTACAGAAAATGTTTTAGTCCAGAAAAAGAGAAGCAATTTAAAGGGAAAGGAAAGGCCAATCAAAAATGTTACTGCTAGAGCAAGAGATAACTCTGTGCATGATAGTAGAAGGAAACAACAGTTTAGGGACATTCGTAAACGAATGTTCCGCAACAGGATAATTGGCAATTTGTTAAAAAATATTAAGAAAGGTCAACAGAAAGTGGTTTTTTATAAGAGAAAAAAAAAAGTTGAGAAAGTTATTGATCAGGCATTTGAAATTAAACGAAAGTTATTTATTTTGATAATCAATAGAATTAGGAAGCTAAACAAGGCAATTTATGATTTCAAAAGAAATAGTAGATGGAAGAGAATAGTTAATCGTAGTAATTTTTGTGAAGTTTTTTCCGGAGAATGGATGCATAGTTCAAGTTGTGAGGCATTTTTTAATGAGGAGAGTTATTTCCAGGATAATGATTTGGTGCATGCAGTTGACACCAGTGGTCGAGCTTATGAGGTGAAAGATGGTTGTCCAGTTGAAAAAGAAAAACTTGTGACAACAGAGACAGAAGAGGTGTTAGGTAATGAGGTTTTAGGAAGACGTCCTAAGGGTCCTGTGTACACCTGGAAGTGTAGTAGTATTTGCAGTGTACGACAGGATTCCATCAATTTGCTTTGTGATTTTGTACGGACATTTAATAAGAAAAGTTTGAAGCAGAAAATGATGTTGTTGCAAGAATTAGATCCTTGCAGAGTGAGAGAAGTGACAGGTTTGCATGGTCATTCACTGGCTTGTCTTTCCAGGAGAGTATGCCAGAGTGTTTTTCATCATTTCAGGATGCTAGCAGTGCATCATAATAAAGTGAGGAAATTAGTTAGAATGTTGTATTATGCTAAGAGTCCAGCAATTATGCTTAAACAATTATGCGCTGCTCTTTTGCATGGTTCTGAAATAGATGTGAAAAATATTTGTGAAGAAATTGAGTTTTGTTACTTTGGAAGTAAAGAGGAGAATGTTGAAATTGACCCAGAAGAAGAGGGTAATGTGGAAGATAGTGTACAGGTTTCCAGTACAGATAATTTTCAGAAGGAAATTGCCACGTTTCAGGTGTAATCAAGTGAGAGGCCTAATTTCACTTGTGTGTGTTGTCGACGCACTTATTATAAGAATCAGACTAAGTTAGTGGATTTATATGCAAAAAGTGAAAGGGAAAATAATAGGGAATGGAAGGATTTCGCAACATACTTGATGGTAGAAAATTGTTTTGATTTGGGATCGGATCAACGTGTGTGTACTTATTGTTGTAACAAATTAAATCAAAACCAGATGCCTGCTAGAGCGGTTCATAATAATCTGGAATTGGTTGAGATTCCTTCTGAATTGAAGGATTTAAATACTTATGAATCTATTTTGATTCAAAGTATCCATCCCTTTCAGGCTATTGTAAGAATGGAGTCAAAGACAGGGAAATTGCCTCCATCAGATTTACAGAGAGGATTAAAGGGAAGAGTTGTTTATTTGCCTCTAGATTTGAAGAAAAACATTAACACAATTGGAGTAGAAAAAGTGGAAGAGGAACCTCTGGTTATCTTAGTTAATGGGGTTCCGACAAAGAATAAGAAAATATGGCAAGATTTAGTGGATGTTAGGAAAGTCAAAAAGGCAACATTGTATTTGAAAAAAAATAATAAATACTATAAGAATGTATATGTTGCAGAAGAGGAAGTAAGTGAGGAAGAGGATAGCGATTTGTGTGCTGGTCAAATTGAGAAAGTGGAACCCTCTAAAAGTGAAGAAATATATGAACATTATAGTGTTCATCCTTTGCATTCCAAGGAAGTCATGGGGAATGCTATTGAGTTGTTTCAAATGAAACAAGCCAAAGGGAGTCCCATTAGTGTTTGGGAGGAAAGTTTGGAAGCTCGGTGTTTCCCACAGCTATTTCCAACAGGTCAAGGAGGAAGATATGATGAGCGACCTCATCAAATTCCTGCTTCTGAATACCGGACTTTACGATTGTATGCAGAAGATGCTAGGTTTCGACAATGCATTCCCTATTTGTTTCATCTCCTGTTTGAAAGCAATCTGTCTGGACTGTCATATGCAGTGAACCACATCTTGAAAAGTGGTATACAGATGCAAAACATCTCGGCAAGTGACTTTATGGATAAAGTCAATGTCCAAGACAGTATTTTGGATTGTCACCTGATTAATCTCATGGCGTGTCAGCGTGGTACTAATGAGTACTGGTACCGTCGTCATGGTGATTTAAAATGTATGCTGAGGAACTTAGGAACTCCCACATGGTTCCTCACTCTGAGCTGTGCCGAGTATGGCTGGGAAGACTTACTTGAATTTCTACGAGAGGCAAATGGAAACATTGAAAATATCGAATTCAAGACACCCCGGAGAACTGTGCTCTTTGGATCCAGTGAATGTATGCAGGTACTTCAATCATAGATTTGAAGCTATGATGTCTTTCATCATGAATAAGAAGAATCCACCTCTTGGAGAGGTGTTGGATTTCTTCTGGAGAAAGGAGTACCAAGCAAGAGGTGCTCCTCATATACATATGCTGCTGTGGATCAAGGATGCACCTAAATTTGGAACAGATCCAGAAGACTTAGTGATGATTTTCATACAACAGTATTCTACGTGTGCTGTTCCAAACGCAAAGGAGAAGAAAAGCCTAAGAGAACAAGTTCTACGTTTCCAAAGCCATCGTTGTGGAAAGTACTGTCGTCGTAAATTCAGAAACAAGGACAAGTTCTACACCAAATGTCGTTTCGGCTTTCCACGACCGGTGATTTCTAAAGGAAGAGTAAACAGTTTGATGTCTTCGCTGCGACATAATGTGATGAAGAAATCACCTAAAAACACATACAATTTGAAAAGGAACGAAGAGTCCAAGTACATCAACGACTACAACCCAGTGATTTTGTCCATGTGGAATGCTAACATGGATATACAGTTTGTGGCTGATAACCGTATGGCTGTGGCTCGGTATGTGACATCTTACATCACCAAAAAAGAAAAGACAGAATTGAAGGATATATGGGAGGACATTTCCCATGAAAAGAGCCTCAGTAAGAAGTTGTACAGTTTCAGTCTGAAGATGTTGTCGCATCGAGAAATCGGAGCTTACGAATGTTCTGACCGGTTGTCTTCAGCAAGTCTCTATGCCAAATCTAGGAGTATCGTTTGGGCGAGTCTTGGTCTTGCTGCAACGCGTAATCAAGTTCTGAAACCTGTGCGGGAAATTGAGTATTTGGTGGAAAAGGAGCCAAACAGTACCGATATTTTGAAGACCAACATGTTGGATACATATTATCCAAATCGAAGCAGTCACCTCGAGAATGTTTGTCTGTATGAGGTTCTACAAAATTACATATTCAAGAGGAACATCAAAGAAGATATTGATAAAGGAGTGTATGCTGTAATTGGAATTGAGGGATGTCTGGTCAAGCAAAGAAAACGCCACTTGGTAAACCATCGAAAATTGAGTGGCGAATCTCCTGAAAAAAAGGAGTTTTTCTATTTAGCACTTTTGCAACTTTTCAAGCCTTGGCGTGCAGAAGAGGAACTGCTTGGAGATTTCCTCTGTTACGAAGACTCTTTCATTGCCGCCAAGGAGACCATAGAATGTCCTGCTTTTCCCAAATATCTAGAAATGTTGAATGCGGAAATCGAGCAGGAAGCAATGATTGCAGCCGAGATTGACAGAGACAGTTTTCAGGACAGTCAGAGTTCTGTTTCATTGAGTCAGGATCCACTAGGAGGACCTGTTATCGAAAATGAAGCTGCCACTGCCATGAATGAAGTGGAAAGAGCCATGGCACATGCTCAGGAGGATGTGGTTAACTTAGAAGACTTGGAAAGACAACTCAACGTTGAGCAGAGGAAAATATATGACGAAGTTACCAAGCAAATTGATCATGGATTAGGCCATGAGAAGAAAGAGTGCTCATGTACGTCGTTGAAGCCTGTCCGACTGTACATGAGTGGAGAAGCGGGAACTGGAAAAAGTTTTCTCATTAAAGCAATTTCATGTTATTTGCAGGAAAGGACTGAGTCATCGCTGTCTTGTGTTGTCACCGCTCCAACTGGACTGGCAGCACATAACATTAAAGGTATTACTTTGCATCGTCTACTGATGCTGCCAGTGGAGCATGATAACAAATTACAATACCACCAGTTATCTGGAGATGCTTGTTGTGAAGTTTCAAGAGTCTTGAGGAAAATGAAACTTCTTATCATTGACGAAGTAAGCATGGTTTCTAATGTCATGCTTGCCTTTGTGCATTTGAGAACGCAAGAAGTTCTTAAAACAGAGTATGATGTGTTATTTGGTGGCAAACACATCATTGTTTTCGGAGATCTTCTGCAGCTGACACCAGTGAAAGGACAACCTGTGTTCAAAATGCTCACGCATGAAGATACCAGGAAGTGCCTAGGGAGCATTGGCAACGTCAATATATGGTTAAACTTCAATTATGCTGAACTGCATGAAAATATGCGTCAGGCGAAGGATGAAGATTACAAGAATATTCTACAAGATGTTAGAATTGGAAAAGTGACCGAGCATGGGAAAGAAGCTTTACGTGCACGATTACTGTCAAATTTATATCCAGAACAAGACGTTGTGCCTGAGAATATTTTTCAGAAAATTACTGAGAAGAAATCTGGAATATGTTTGATGCCAACTCTTGCAGAATGTGCCATCTTCAACAACAAAATGTTGCATTTAGAAAACCAAGAGATTGTGAAACTGGAAGCTATTGACAGAGTAGAGCATATGGGATCAACAATTATGTTGTCTGAGAATTTGAAAACAAAATTGGATTCATTAGAGAAGACTATATCTAAAACTGCAGGTTTTGAAAAGACTCTGAATGTGTGCTTAAACTGCCGTATAATTTTAAGAAGGAATTTACATGTTGAAAGAGGTCTGGTAAATGGATCAATGGGTAATGTTGTTGATTTTGTGAAATACAGAAATAGAGATGGAATTGAATTTTTAAAAATTAAATTTGATGGCATTGAGGAAGTACAGCTAATTGGTCGTTGTTCTGCTAGATTTTTGCTTGTAAAAGACTTATATGTTTGCCGTAAGCAGTTTCCTGTTTGCTTGGCATATGCGGTGACAATCCATAAATCGCAAGGTTTAAGTGTAGACAGCGCATTGGTGAATATTGGCAGTTCTGTGTTCAAGGAGGGTATGGCATATGTGGCATTGTCACGAGTTAGAACTTTATCGGGATTGTACTTGATTGAGTGTGATGTCACAAACATTTGTGCGGATCTAGATTGTGTTAAGGAATACAATAGGTTAAGAAGAGAGTATGGGCCACATTTGCCTCAATATCCTTTGTTTGAGAAACGTGTGGTAGGCCGGAAACGAAGAAATGTGACCAATAGTAAGGAGGTTGTAGCAAAAAGACGAAAAGTCGATGAACCTGAAATTACAAGCAGAAAGAAAAAGGATTCTGTTGAAGATGTTGTTGGTTTTCAATTTGAAAACAGTTCTGGTGTCAACTGCTATGCTAATGTAGTGGTTAATGTTTTGTTTTCTCTAGAAAATGTAAAAGAAGAGATTGTGGTCAATTCTGATCAAAGATTTTGCAGTTTGTTAAATTCTGTGTTAGAGAAATGTAGCACTGATAGAACAAAAATAGATAGTGTGTCTGAAATTCGAAATCTGTTAGACAGATGTTCAGGTCAAACACAATTCTCTCAAAATATTCAGCAAGATTGTCAGGAGTTTTTAATGTATATGCTTGATGTATTGCATGCTGAAGGTGTAGATATAGATCACCTGTTTGGGCTTTCTTATCAATGGCAGCATGACTGCGAGAACTGTAGGGTATCAAGTACTACTAGTGTAGACTCAGAAAGATTTATATATTTAACTTTGCCAGACAGTAAATCAGTGTCCTTTAATAAGCTAGTAAAAGCAGCTGATCACAACATGGAGTGTAGCCAATGTAAGTCTGAAATGTTGTCAACATTATTTATAGGAACATATGGCCAGTATGTCATTTTAATGTTCCAACGATGTAGGCCTGATGGAACAAAATTGACAACTTTAATTAAAAATGTTGTGGCTTCACAGTTGTCAATATCAGGAAGGACTTTTGTAACTGTAGCAATTATATATCATGACGGTCCTTCAATAACATCAGGACATTACACAGCTTATTTAAAGTCTAGAAATGGCTGGTCATTCTGCAATGATTCTGTTTTAACTTTTAAAAAAAAATTGCCTTTTGACCTTAAAAATTCTTACCTGGTGTTTTTAAAACCAAAATTTTAGGGAAGGAATCTCAGGATTTGCTCTGAGGAATTTCAAGAGGTTCTAATGGCTCCTACACGATTTGGCCTTGAGGATAAGTGTAGTACAGAGTCAAAAGTTATTTTTGAGTTTTAAATAGTTCCTGGAAAAAAAGAAGATTTTCTTACAGAAAGTGGTGGGCAGAGATTAGTTGAAGGACAACAGAGTATTTCCCAAAGCAAACGGTGTTCTTACCATAACACTTGACGTCATGGAAAAATAACTGCACTTTGTATGAGTTCAGAAAAACTGTTTCTTTTTATAAGCTAATTCAAGCAGCCAATCAAAACATGGAGTAGAGGGAATGTAAGTCTGCAATGCTGTCTAGATTATTGGTCCAAACTTTTGATTATAATGTCATTTTAAAAATCCAACTATATAAACCTGATGAAAGTAAGTCTTCAACTTTAATTACAAATGTTGTGGCTACACAGTCGTTGATTTTAGGAAGAACATTTGTAACTGCAGCTATTATATGGCATGATGGTCATTTGACAAGATCCGCTTATTACACAGCTTATTGAAAATGTAAAAAATTTGCTGTTTCGGAAATTATTCCCATTTGACTACGATACAATGTTGCCTTTTTATTTAAAAATATTCTTACTTTCTGTTTTCAGAAAAGAGAATTTAGGGTAGGTAACTGGCGTATAATGATTCTAGGGATTGATATAATTTTATCTACTGTTTTATATTGCTTTGTGATTAAAAGTGATGTAGAGAATTAAATAATTGTAGTAGTCATAGAGGTAGTGTAAGTCTGCTTCATAGTAAGCAGTATCAGTGTCATAGGAAATGTAGAACACGAGTGAGCAAGAAGGGTAAGATATTACTAGTCCAGGATTGTGAAAGTGATCTTGAACGTTTTCTTCTCGAAAGTTGCGGAAATACAAAATGACGGGATTTGCTTACAAGAATTCCAAGAGTTATAAATGGCTCTTACATGATTTGGCCTTGTGGAAACGTGTGGTAGAGAGCGAGAAGTCATTTATTGTATGTAACATATTTTTCAAAACGATGGAAGTTTTCTTTCAGAAAGTGGCGGGCTGAAAATAAAAACAGCACAACCGAGTGTAAGCTGTTCATAGGACATCCTTCGACGTCATGGAAAGTAAGTTACTTTTGAGGAGTTCTGATTTCTGATTGGTTATGTTATATGGGTTTTTTAAACACAATCATTTTGATTGTGGTTTTTTTTCCCGCTGTTATATGATGAATACCTTCAAGTCACTGTTTTTAGTGAAATTTGATAAATTCTGAGAACAGCAAAAATAAACCATTTAACATGTATAATTAATTCTGTACTTTTTGTACTTATGATCTACATTTAGAAATGTGTAGTAGACATGGAGAAGCTGAGGCTTCTGTAAGTGTCAAAGTTGTTGCATACAGTGCTCACATTCTACATAGTCTTTCATATGATAGACTACATTTCCACAATGAGATACCTAAGCAAAGGAAACACAGGTGATGTGATTGTGGAATGAGCAAAAAAAATTGCACGTTTTTCAATTATATTACCTGTGTTTCCTAACATTACACATCACATTGTGTAGATGAGGTTTAGGCCTGTTCCAGGAGACAGAGGAGGTCTGACATTTGTTCAAGAGTGCAGTGGACATGACTCACTTCGTTATTAGGCCTGCACATTTATTATCTCCTCTATACTCTTCAACAAGCCTAAATTTCATCTGCAACCCTGAGTAGGACTTACCTGAAACAAATCTGTGGATAGGTTACACCTTATCAGCATCTAGAAACAATCATTTAAAATGTTAAGGGCAGTTTTATGAAGGCTGTGTGCCTCTTTTACGCCGCTGTTCCGTCACTTTTGTGTAAAAGATGCACCATGTTGCAAGATAGGCCTCAGTTCATTTCCAGCAAGATACCGTCAGTTTAAAATGTATATAATTAGGACTGTGTAGGGGGCATGGAGAAGCTGAGGCTTCAGTAAGTGTCAAAGTTGTTGCATGCAGTGCGTACTCTTTCATATGCTGGACTACATCTACACAATGAGATACCTAATCATAGGAAACACAAGTGATGTGATTGTGAAATGAGCAAATGAAATTGCACGTTTTTCAAATACATTACCTGTGTTTCCTAACATTACGAATCACATTGTGCAGATGAAGTTTAGGCCTGTCCAGGGAAACAGAGGAGGTCTGAACTTTATTGGTTGGCCTGCACATGTATTATCTCCTCTGTACTCTTCAACAAGCCTAAATTTCATCTGCAACCCTGAGTAGGCCTCACCTGAAACAAACGTCTGGATAGGACACACTTTATTGCCATCCTGAAACAATCATTTAAAATGTTAGGAACAGTTTTATGATGATTGTGCACCTCTTTTGCGCTGCCATTGCGTCACTTTTGTGAGACAACAGCAGTGCAAAAGATGCACCATGTTCCAAGATAGGCCTCACTTCATCTGCATCAAGATACTGTTAGTTTAAAATGTATATCTTTAGGACTGTGTAGGGGGCCTGGAGAAGCAGAAGCTTCTGTAAGTGTCAAAGGTGTTGAAAAACTGTTTGTCCTTCAATCTTTTCCCTTGTCTTTTCTAATTTTTAAATACATGTTTTAATATTTTTCAAATGTTTGTTCTCTCTTTCACAGATTGAAAGTATAAAAATAACAAGTGACTAAGTTAACGACAATTATAAGGTAAATGTTTTGTACTCTTTTCATTACATTTCTATCACATTTAACTACTATTAGTTCCACTGCTTCATTTCTTTAACTCTCACTTTCCTGCCTTTGCTACTTCCCTCATTCCTTTCTCTATTACTTACTTACTCTACTCCTTCCACTCCTTTTCTCAGTCCCTCTCTTCTCATAGTTCCTCACTCTTGTTCACTCACTGCGTCTCTATTACTCTTAGTGTCTCTGACTGATCACTCTTTCACTACTTGTTCATTATGCTTTCTCTGTGTAGTTAAAGACCAATAAGGGGCATATTATGAACACAGCCAATAAAATTATTGCTGTTTTTATCGGCAGAAAACTGCTGCAAAAGCGGTTTTAGCGGCAGTTTTCTGCCGCAAAAGCGGCTTTAGCGACACATTTCTGCCGATAAAAGCTGCAAAACTTTTATTGCCTATGTTGATAATATGCCCCTATGTTATTTAGATTTCTTTGCTGTTTCAATTATTCCTTTTCTGTTACTTCTTCTTTTCTGCTTTCTGTTTTTTCTCTCTGTTATTCCACATGTTTTAATCTTATTTTGAACATTCACTCATATTCTCTAAGAAACTCTTCTTTGTTATTCTTCTACTCTCCTTTTTTTCTTTCACTTCCTTATCTATTTTGTTTTTCACAATTATATCCTCTTCCATCTTTTCTTCGGTAAATAAATCTATTAAACAGTATCTCTGGTTTAGTCCCTATAGCTGTCTTTCTTTTAACATAACTCTCTGTTTACTTCCCTTATACTTACTCTTCTTTTTTTTTTTTTTAAATATTTTGGTTCGCTCCCGGTTCGCGTACCGGGGAGCGAACCGGGAAGCGAACCAAAAGAAATAGAGGTTGCCAGAGTGCTAAACATTCTAGCAATTTTTTTATAAAGGGGAGGTAGTTCTGAAAAGAACTTTTTTTTTAATGTTTTTGTTGTTTTATATTTTTATTTGATTTTTCTGAACATTTTTTTTTTTTTGTATTTTTTGAACAATTTTATGTTTTTGGGGGTTTTTTTGGGGGGGAAACAACGAAAAACAGGCATTAGAAAGGGCTCAACAGGAGAAAAAAAAATATTATTTTTTGGGGCGTTTAGAGCACTTGTGGTTTTCATATGCTCTGTTTATCAAATTAATACTCATATTGCCACATGAGAGTAGGTTACCGCAATATATACACACTATCTTCATGTGCACAAAATTTTCTTGAATGTTTGGCACTGTTTCCCGTGCCTCTGGCCCCGACAGAGTTACCTGTGCTGATGTCCTGGCCACAGGAGTTGGTGGGTTGTCTTGCAGGTCATGCATCTCTGCCCTGCTGTAATTCAGTGGATGCCACCTCTGCATATGACGATGCATAGTATAGTTGCCGTAACTATACTTCTTATCTGTGCCTCTAGATAAATCTTCTTTGCATATGAGGCATGTCACATAGCGAGCATTCACTTTTTTTTGTCCTTCAGGAAAAGAAAAAAACTGCCAAATAAAACTATTTTTGTGGTGAGATATCCGGGGCTCCTCACGTAAAAACTGTCTTGGCTGTACTTCCTCTTCCTCTTCTTCGTCCTCTTCCTCCTCTGTGTTGGGAAGGAACTGTGGAGGTGGTCCTCTCTTCCTTGATGGTGGTGGTGGTGGTGGTGGGGGTGCACCAGCTGCAGCTACTACTGAAGCCATTTTCTACTCAGCAAAATAGGTCTTCCTTTCACAAAGTTGAAAGTCAGAGTGAGAAAAAAGGTGGGGGCTTTCATCATTTTGGAAAAAAAATAGTTCTAAACCAATGAAAAGTGTTATTTTTAGGTCACATGACCTAGCCTTACATCATTAGGAAACCAAAAGTGAAATGAACCAATGAAAAGTATTATTAACAAGTCACATGACCTGTTACGCTTAAGTTACGCGCTGCGGGCCGCGCCCCGGATCGCTTCCGGGGAGCTGCGCTTCGCGCCTCGGTTCGCGCTCCGGAGCACTTCCGGGTGCGCTAACGCGCCGCGTCATAAGACGCATTACGCGGCAACGCGATACATCGCGCTTTCGCGACGCGCCCCGGATCGCTTCCGGGGAGCTGCGCTTCGCGCCTCGGTTCGCGTACCGGAGCACTTCCGGGTGCGCTAACGCGGCGCGTCATAAGACGCATTACGCGACAACGCGATACATCGCGCTTCCGCGACGCGTCACGATGTTGATTTCTAACGCGGCAGTTGCGCAAACGGAACGTTTACCGGTTCGCGTACCGAGTCGCGGCACCAAATTGAGCTGACGGGAAGCTACCCGGTTCGCGAACCGGGAGCGAACCAAAACATAATAATAAAAAAAATTATTAATAAACATATAAAATATCTTTTTTGATTTAAAGAAGAATACATTTTACAGCTATAGATATTAGTTTTTAAAAAACCAATGAAATTCACTGAAAAAACCATAGGTTATAGACCATATATAGTTAGGAATTAGCATTTACAAAACCTTGAAAATTCACTGAAAAAACCATAGGTTATAGACCATATATAGTTAGGAATTAGCATTTAAAAAACCTTATTTTACTCACACAAAACCATTGAAATTCCATATATAGTTAGTTGTACTAACTATATATCGCGCACCCGCAATCCACTGCTGATCATGTCACATATTACATCATTCATGACATGGTCAGTGACATCACTGATGACATCACTGATGACATCTCAAATGACATCACTGATGACATCACTGATGACATCTCAAATGACATCACTGATGACATCACTGATGACATCTCATTTGACATTACTGATCACATCACTGATGACATCATTCATGTGATAATACGATGAACCTCTTCAGACTCTAATATAACCTTAGATACACTCAGTGTAAACAGACACTCACAGACTGTCACTCATCCATGGAGTTACTCACACACCTAGTCAGTCATGCAAAGAATCAATCACACCTCCATTTCCTCAACTATACAGTTATACACACCTTACTTATTCAAACATATACTAACACATATTTACTCTCTTTTACAATGCCTGATACAAGTTCACAATGATCAATACAGCCACTCACACATTCACTGGCTCTTATGCACAGTTTTTTATATATGTCAACTGTCACATGTACTGTGTTTTACATATGTACTTACTTTGACATGTAGCACTGAGATATCCATTCACTCACCAATGCACTCAGTCAACCGCCCATACAGGTGTTTCTACATGCACTTTTGAACCCATACATCTAGTGAATCAACTGCTCACACATCTATGCACAGAGTCATACACCTCCCAGCCACCCACACACACACACACTCAGTCTCCCATACAAATACTTGGGCAACCAATCAATAACCCATATACTTACTCATATAGCTACTGATCAACACATGCAGCAGTTTACAGAACAACAGACATAATGATGCACAAATTAAGACAGTTTAGTCACTAACCCATGCACTCAGTGACACACATTTATTCACTCACTCATACAGTCAGTCATGCACGTACTAAATCCTTCATCCAGACACTTATACATCCACTCATTCTTCAATATGTAAGACATATTTTAACTTTACAGAAACATACAGTCACTGGATGTTGTCATCAGTGATGTCATTTGAGATGTCATCAGTGATGTCATCAGTGATGTCATTTGAGATGTCATCAGTGATGTCATCAGTGATGTCACTGACCATGTCATGAATGATGTAATATGTGACATGATCAGCAGTGGATTGCGGGTGCGCGATATATAGTTAGTACAACTAACTATATATGGAAGTTCAATGGTTTTGTGTGAGTAAAATAAGGTTTTTTAAATGCTAATTCCTAACTATATATGGTCTATAACCTATGGTTTTTTCAGTGAATATATATATATATATATATATCTCGATACCCCTCGGTTTCTATATCCATACTAATATTATAAAGAGGGAGCCCAAACCTTTGAGGCGGGTAATCTCAGTAACCACAGCACCAATCACAACACCCAATACAGCGTTGGAAGGGGCAGTTGCAGCAGAAGGACATAGGCTATGCAGACGGATAAAAACATTTATAAAAAAAATTGCAAAAAACTACATCATCCAGAAGGCCGAGGGCCAAAATAACATCAAACAGGAAATGATGCAATAATGTGACTCACTACATTGAGACTGAGAGCCTGGAGCCAAATTGATCGTGAACAAGGAATATGCTATCCCGAAACGCGTAGATTTGTGCCTGACTGCTTGAGAAACTCCATGCTGTGAGGATTAAATAAAAAAAGCACATAAGTGAAGACAAACGCGAGTTTGTCCCATTTTCCTCCCAGCTGAGGGAATTGGTTGTGGATTTAAATGCGGCGTGGTTCTACCGCAGGGATTTACAAACCAGCGAGAGAGCGCTGCAAATTCTGGCGAAAAGGAACCGAGGGGTATCAATATATATATACAAGCAGCCCGTCCCGACGTTGTCCGGGTATGAAATAGAATGTGTGTAATGTGTGTATTCAGATACGGTCATTTGCGTGTTCCCCCGCTTGTGGCCCAGCTGCAGCCCTGGTTGATGTTAGCAGGCACGTGTCCCCCCGCTTGAGGCCCAGCAGCAGCCCTGGTTCATGTTATCAGGCGTATCTAATTAGTGTAGTGATCCGCCGCCTGAGCCCGGCTACAGCCCTGGCTGATGTTAGCAGGCGCGTGTAATTTGGTTTAATGTGATAGTTCAGTAACAGCGTGCATGAGAGGCTGCAGTAATTGTCCCCGCAGACACGCTCAGTCGTGTGTGCCCCCGCTTGAGGGCCAGCGGCGACCGTCTAACAATTAGAATTGTGTGAGTCTTGAATGATTGTTTCCCGCTGTTCTAATTTTTTTATGACCCACACCGACGCTCTTCGGCCCGAGTGCTTTTTAGACCCACCCAGGCCAAGCCACACACTGCGTTCGGCCCTTTCAGACGCACCCAGGCCTAAGCACACACTGCATTTGGCACCCCCAGTATGTGTGAGACAACGGACAGTCCACCAAGGGAGTCTTGCGAATGGTTACTTACCCCGCTTCGAGGTGAACGCCTTTGTGACGCCCCCAGCACACGGCCACAGCAGACGATCTGATTAAAGTACGACCCAGATGGCATGAAGTGAGGAACGTAGCACATGTCCCCAGCGTTTGTCACGCCCCCAGCGTGCCCCTTGGTGCGGAGCAATTGCGTAATTGGCGCTTCACATGGCATGAAGGAAGGACACATGCCCACAGTGCGGACACACGCCCACAGCGTTTGTCACGGCCCCCAGCATGTCATGCCCCCAGCGTGCCCCTTGATGCGGCGCAATTACGACTCACATGGCATGAAGGGCGGAACGTACCACACGCCCCCAGTGTTTGTCACGCCCCCACCACAATCCCACAGCAGAACACAGACACGCCCACAAGGGACTGCTTTGCTGGCACAGTTCTTTTACCTTTTAAATGTATATGGTGGCCGTCTGCATAGCCTATGTCCTTCTGATGCAACTGCCCTTTCCAACGCTGTATTGGGTGTTGTGATTGGTGCTGTGGTTACTGAGATTACCCGCCTTTGAACGTTTGGGCATTCTCGTTATAATATTAGTATGGATATATATATATATATTGATATCCCTCGGTTCTTTTTCGACAGAATTTGCAGCGCTCTCTCGCCGGTTCGTAAATCCCCGCGGCAGAACCTCCTGGGTATTGGGTGTTGTGATTGGTGCTGTGGTTATTGAGATTACCCGCCTCAAAGGTTTGGGCTCTCTCTTTATAATATATATATATCCATACTAATATTATAAAGAGAGAGCCCAAACCTTTGAGGCGGGTAATCTCAGCAACCACAGCACCAATCACAACACCCAATACAGCGTTGGAAAGGGCAGTTGCAGCAGAAGGACATAGGCTATGCAGACGGCCACCATTTACATTTAAAAGGTAAAAGAACCGTGCAAGCGAAGTAGTCCCTTGTGGGAAGTGCTGTCACCCGTTGTAGTCACGACCGCCCTGCATGGGTCGGGGGTCCCCGACGACAGCCTCTTTTGTTAGAATTTGATGAGGGACATGACCCGCTCACCTAGCTGCAAGCCTAAGGATTTCCGGCGACTGTGCAATGAAAGGCAAGAAAGGGAGCTGAGGTAGGCAGACACCTATCCTAGGCAGGTTCTGGGCATGGCGCCTATGGACATTGAGAAGGAAACAGCACGTTGAGCCATTCTGTGCACCAGTTTGCACTGTGCACAGCGTGGGGGTGTCCCAGGACACCCCCACGCCGCACGGCCCACCAGCTGTAGGCGCGTCTCTCCCCCAGCGCCACAGGTCGGTGTCCCCTCGCTGCTGCTCGCTATTTTCGCCCGTTTTTTGCCCCTCTGTGCCCAGTTTTCAGTGTTCTGTATTTATTTACTGTTTATTTACTGTTTAATGCTTTCTTTCTGTAAAGTAGGTTTTATTGCTCTTTGTCTTTTGTCACTGTTCCCCTGGTGTGACCCCCCTCCGCTCCCCACTTCCTGCCGCTGCTCCCTCGTGGCCTCGCCCCTTTTCTTTTCTGTTAACCCCATTGGCCCCCCCGCACCCGCCTCCTAGCTGCTCCTCCCTCCCACTTTGCCGTAAATGGAACCCGCGCGTACGCGCAGCGGGCGTGCCGATTGTGCGCCAAAGGCAAGCCTGTCTGCGCCCGTCCGCGCTAGGCCCACGCCCAGCGCCAGGACCCCTGGCTCCCGACGATGCCAGCCCACATGATGGACTTACGACGCCGCCACCCTCAATGCACTCAAACCCGACCGGAACCCCGCCTGCTACCGAGCCACCCCGAAACGCACCCACGGGCCCTTCAGCTGCCAAACCTGCAAGTTCACCAGCCTCCAGACCTGCACCGCACCCAAAAGACCAGGCACCAGCAACAACCACCTGAAGTGCATCCTGCTCAACACCCGCTCCGTCCACAGACACGCCGTCGAACTCTGGAACCTGCTCGACACAACATCACCAGACGTCGCCTTCCTCAAGGAAACCTGGATGAACGCCTCCTCAGCCCCCGGCACCGCCATAGCCATCCCGGATGGCTACAAAATCATCCGGAGGGACCGCGTCAACCAGACCGGAGGAGGCATCGCCATCGTCCACCGGAACACCATCCGCATCACGACCAACTCCGACGACACCTTCACCGCCGCCGAGCACCTCCACTTCCAGATACACACCGACCCCAAGACCACCCTCAGAGGCACCCTGATCTACAGACCCCCGGGACCACGCACCCAATTCAGCGAAGACATTGCAGACTTCATCAGCCGGCACGCCCTCCCCTCCGCTGACTACATCCTCCTAGCGGACCTCAACTTCCACCTGGAGAAAAACAACGACACCAACACCACCACCCTGCTGGACAACCTCGCCAACCTCGGACTCAAGCACCTGGTGAACACCCCCACCCACTACACCGGCCACACGCTTGACCCCGTCTTCTCCTCCAGCAAGCACATCTCCTTCAGCCACTCCACTGGACTTCACTGGATTGATCACAGCTGCGTCCAGTTCAGCTTCAGAAGAACCACGACTCACCACCACCCGCAACAGGTTCCTCGCAGGAACTGGAGCAAGATCACCGCCGACCAGCTCACCACCTCCCTCAGCCTGAACCCTCCCGCCAGCACAACGGACCCCAATGAAGCAGCCCGCACCTTCACACAGTGGCTCACCAACTGCGCCGACGACTTCGCACCACTGAAAAACCCTCCCTGCAGACTCGCAAGCAAGAATGCCTCCTGGTTCACCGACGAACTCAAAACATCCAAGAAAAACTGCCGCACCCTTGAAAAAGCCTGGCGCCATGACCAGACCACAGAAAACATGACTGCCCTCAAGAACGCCACCCGCAAACACCACCAGCTGATCCGCACCACCAAAAGGACAACATTCAAAGAATGACTGTACAACAACACCCACAACAGCAAGGAACTCTTCAGCATCGTCAAAGAGTTCTCCAACCCCAACGCCGGAAACAACGACATCACACCCTCGCAAGACCTCTGCGACTCACTCGCCACCTTCTTCCACCGCAAGATCGCTGACATACACAACAGCTTCGGTGCACAGACTACGCACCGAAC
This sequence comes from Lissotriton helveticus, assembly GCF_964261635.1. NCBI lineage: Eukaryota > Metazoa > Chordata > Amphibia > Caudata > Salamandridae > Lissotriton > Lissotriton helveticus. The sequence continues at coordinate 1,672,931,957 of NC_136059.1, forward strand.
CACCGAACCAACGCCCCCCACCAACACCCTCTGCAACCTGGACCCCGGTCAGCACCAAAGACACCACCCGCACGATGAACACCATCCACTCCGGATCACCAACCGACCCCTGCCCCCACCACGTCTTCAACAAGGCCGACTCCATCATTGCACCCCAACTCCGTGACATCATCAACATCTCCTTCAACACCGCCACCTTCCCGGAGAGCTGGATGCACGCCGAGCTCAGCGCCCTACTGAAGAAACCAACAGCGGACCCCACCGACCTCAAGAACTTCTGCCCCATCTCGCTCCTCCCTTTTCCTGCCAAAGTCATCGAGAAGACCGTCAACAGACAGCTCGCTGCCTTCCTCGAGACAAACGGATCCCTCGACCCTTCGCAGTCCGGCTTCCGAGTCAACCACAGCACCGAGACCGCCCTCATTGCAGCCACCGACGACATCAGATCCCTGCTCAACAACGGGGAAACAGCAGCCCTCATCCTCCTGGACCTATCTGCGGCGTTCGACACTGTCTGCCACCACACCCTAGTACAGCGCCTGAGCAACATCGGAATCCAAGGGAAGGCTCTGGAGTGGATCATCTCGTTCCTCGCCGGAAGAACCCAGAGAGTCCGCCTCCCCCGTTCAGATCCGAGGCCACCGAAGTCAACTGCGGCGTACCACAAGGATCATCACTCAGCCCCACCCTCTTCAACGTCTACATGAGCCCCCTCACAGCCATCGCATGCCAACACAACCTCAACATCATCTCCTACGCTGACGACACCCAGCTGATCCTTTCCCTCACCAACGACCCTCCACCGCCAGAGCCAGCCTACACGAAGGGATGAAAGACGTCGCAGAGTGGATGAAGAACAGCCGCCTGAAACTGAACTCAGACAAGACGGAAGTCCTCATCCTGGGATCATCACCCTCCGCCTGGGACGACTCCTGGTGGCCCCCTGCCCTGAGCACCACCCCCAAGCCAACGAACCACGCACGAAACCTGGGCTTCATCCTGGACTCCTCCCTCTCGATGACCAGACAAGTCAACGCTGTATCGTCATCGTGCTTCAACACCCTGCGCATGCTCCGTAAGGTCTTCCGATGGATCCCCACCGAAACCAGGAAAACAGTCACCCAGGCACTCGTCACCAGCCGACTGGACTACGGGAACACCCTCTACGCGGGAACCACTGCCAAACTACAGAAAAGACTCCAGTGCATACAGAACGCCTCTGCACGACTCATCCTGGACATCCCTCGCCACGGCCATATCTCGACCCACCTGAGAGACCTGCACTGGCTCCCCGTCAACAAGAGGATCACGTTCAGACTCCTCACCCACGCACACAAGGCTCTCCACGACATGGGCCCGAAGTACCTCAACAGCCGCCTCACTTTCTACACACCCACCCGCCAGCTAAGATCGTCCAGCCTCGCCCTCGCCGCCATACCACGCATTCGCAGAGCCACCACTGGAGGAAGATCCTTCTCCTACCTGGCGGCCAAGACATGGAACTCCCTCCCCATCCACCTACGGCTGACCCAGGACCACCTCTCCTTCAGGAAACAACTCAAGACCTGGCTTTTCGAGCAGTAACGGACCCCTCCCCCAAGCACCTTGAGACCCTACTGGGTGAGTAGCGTGCTATACAAAATTGCTGATTGATTGATTGAGTTTTCTCCCACCTGCTACACTTACCTGCAACAGCATATCGGGACTGGTAAGGCATCAACACGCCATTCGGATTTCATTGACATTACACCACCATCCCAGATGAATTATGGGAATTGCAGTGCAGTAGGAGTGGGATATGTGATCAGTTACACCTGCGACACTACACTGATGGGGCATTACCTTTGAGAAAGGCAATTGGCCGAAACGCGTCAGGTGCCTCACACATGCTGTTCCCTGCACCAATAGAAATGAAGCTTTTCCCCAGAAACCGGGTTGTGGAGCTTCGTTTGGTGTGGATATATATATATATATATATATATATATATATATATATATATATATATATATATATATATATATATATATATATATATATATATATATATTACCACCAAGTTGCTGCAGAAACGATCCTCGGCCAAACAACGCTGGCGCCATTGGTGACAGCAGCCACCACACTCTATTCGAACCTGCTTCTCATCCACCTCCAATAGCTGGACACAGAAAACGGCACACCAGGAAAATCCAGCGCAAAACATTTTATTGTGCACTTATGGAACAAGGACGACGCGTTTCGGCGTTTGCCTTTATCAAGTTACCACCATATTGTTTACCAGCATATTTAAGTCCGTCTTTCATGACAAATTCATAGAGATAGAAAACACACTATCACTTTCAGACATCAAACAATGTAATCACAATGCTCAATTAATATATTGAAACAGTGTTGATAAGATCTCATATTTACATATTTACAGTTTCACAGTTAGTACCATTGCATTTGCATTGATAACGGGGGGCTACCGTTTGCTGGCCTAATATCGTAAGCAGTTGCTAAGGTCCGCCGGGTAATGTACTTCACCCCTCGAGAGCAGGACACTGATGTGATGTGTCTAAGCCTAGTATCATGTGACTCGCAAATGGTCGCAATGCGGCTGGGTACTGTAGTACACCCGCCGGATGCGAGCAAGGTTCGAGACTGCTATCTGGTGGGACTACCCTGATATAGTATGTCCGTACCTGTAGACACTGTAAATTGTAACTTGTGTTCCCTGGGAGCTCCCTGGGTTCAATAATAATGTCTTAAGAGACGCATTGGGAAAAATCATGAAGGCACATTGGAATCTGCTTACCCAATTATAGGAGCCTTCGTAGGACAGCGACCACAAATCACTTATCGAAGAGCAAGATCCCTTAGGGATCAATTAGTGCACAGTTACCCTGGGGAAACATCCCGAGCAAATTGACCTCCCAGACCGAATGGGTTTACAACTTGAGGCAGTTGCAAGGCTGACCGCAATGGAAAATCTTGTAGGGATTTCGTAAATGGTATAGGCCAAAAGAAGCAAATCAGGCAACAGATCAACTGTAATACTGAGTTTGCTGTCTACGTGTTGGAGTGCCCTTGTGGCCTCCGATACGTAGGCAGCACCAAACACCCACTGAAGGTGAGGATTCTACAGCACTTGCGTGCTATCACAAATAGGGACCACAACTACCCTATGGCCCGCCACTATGAAGACAAACACAACAGCAATAATGGCAGTTTAAGATTTTTTGGCATCGACAAAATTCCCAGAAATATACGTGGTGGAGACCACGAAACACAGTTAAGGGTCAAAGAATCCAGATATATTGTAGATCTGGACTGTAAGACCCCAAAGGGGCTTAATTGTGGGGAGGAGTTATCCTCACATATAGGCATATTAAGCTGTTAGGGACACGACGCAAGCTACCTCGTTGAATGATGAGTTTGTTACATAGATTTTATATCACTATCACCTTTTTAAGATTGGCTTACACATATACCATTAGCCCATCCACATAGAGGTCAAGAATGTTAGCCTCCAACAGTGGTTCTTTTACAGGAAGACTAGTCGCTTCAGGGCCACAACATAATGAATGGTAAGCCACACGTAAGTCACAGAATGGAAATATCTTTGGTTTCCATTCGTTAGTTACAATTTACACTACTACACACTCACATTGAAAATGTCACTACTCCCTCATTCCTGATTATGAGCACTTGAACATAAAGGCTAACCACCATATTAGTACCTAAACACCTACTCGCCTTACTAATATTTTGTTAGAGAGGGAAGTATCCATCTCTTAAGACATTATTATTGAACCGGGGGAGCTCCCAGGGGACACAAGTTACAATTTACAGTGCCTACAGGTACGGACATACTATATCAGGGTAGTCCCACCTGATAGCAGTCTCGAACCTTGCTCGCATCCGGCGGGTGTACTACAGTACCCACCCGCATTGTGACCATTTGCGAGTCACATGATTCTAGGCTTAGACACGTCACATCAGTGTCCTGCTCTCGAGGGGCGAACTACATTACCCGGCGGACCTTAGCAACTGCTTACGATATTAGGCCAGCAAACGGTAGCCCCCCGTTATCAATGCAAACGCAATGGTACTAACTGTGAAATTGTAAATATGTAAATATGAGATCTTATCAACACTGTTTCAATATATTAATTGAGCATTGTGATTACATTGTTTGATGTCTGAAAGTGATAGTGTGTTTTCTATCTCTATGAATTTGTTATGAAAGACGGACTTAGATATGCTGGTAAAGAATATGGTGGTAACTTGATAAAGGCAAACACCGAAACGCGTCGTCCTTGTTCCATAAGTGCACAACAAAAAGGTTTTGTGCTGGATTTTCCTGGTGTGCCGTTTTCTGTGTCCAGCTATTGGAGGTGGATGAGAAGCAGGTTCGAATATATATATATATATATTCACTGAAAAAAACATAGGTTATAGACCATATATAGTTAGGAATTAGCATTTACAAAACCTTGAAAATTCACTGAAAAAACCATAGGTTATAGACCATATATAGTTAGGAATTAGCATTTACAAAACCTTATTTTACTCACACAAAACCATTGAAATTCGCATATATAGTTAGTTGCACTAACTATATATCGCGCACCCGCAATCCACTGCTGATCATGTCACATATTACATCATTCATGACATGGTCAGTGACATCACTGATGACATCACTGATGACATCTCAAATGACATCACTGATGACATCACTGATGACATCTCAAATGACATCACTGATGACATCACTGATGACATCTCAAATGACATCACTGATGACATCACTGATGACATCGCTGATGACATCACTTATGACATCTCAAATGACATCACTGATGACATCACTGATGACATCTCAAATGACATCACTGATGACATCACTGATGACATCTCATTTGACATTACTGATCACATCACTGATGACATCATTCATGTGATAATACGATGAACCTCTTCAGACTCTAATATAACCTTAGATACACTCAGTGTAAACAGACACTCACAGACTGTCACTCATCCATGGAGTTACTCACACACCTAGTCAGTCATGCAAAGAATCAATCACACCTCCATTTCCTCAACTATACAGTTATACGCTAAAATCACTGTACTTTGCTCAGCTTAAGATCTACCACAGAGCTATATGTCAAACCCGGGCCGCATATTATGCAGCTGAGTTTTCCAATAGCCCTAACCCCTCTAAGTTAATCTTTAAGGTACTTAAGGACTTGATGGGGAAACGGGCCACCTCGCAAGTAATATGCACGGACTCGCACTGCGAAAATCTGGCATCCTTTTTCGTAGAGAAGGTGCAGAAAATCTACCGTGGTTTTATTCCATCTGCTCCCGGGGATACTCCGAATGACGTGAAGGTCTCGGTGTCCGAAACCTTGTCCACCCTGCCGGCTATGTCCAACGGGGTATTTGACATTCTGAGCCTTAAAATTAAATCTGGCTCCCCCCTAGACCCACTGAAGCCGGAGTTCTTCGCCCATCTCCCGCCTCTCTGTCGGGAGCCCATTTTGGATTTGATTAATCTCTCCCTCAGTGAGGGCATGGTTCCGCCATCCTGGAAGCAAGCTGTGGTCAGCCCTATTTTGAAGAAAACCAACTCTGACCCCTTGCTCCCGGAGAACTATCGGCCCATCTCCCTCTTACCTTGGACCGCCAAGGTCACTGAGGCGCACGTGAATTCCATCTTGTCTGCACACCTCTCTCGTAATAACATTCTTGACGAGAGCCAAAATGGTTTTCGCGCTCAACACAGCACTGAAACTGCTTTGCTCTTTATGATCGAGCATTTGCGGTTGGTGCTGGACGCGGGGCAGACTGCGGCGCTCCTATTGTTAGACCTGAGCGCCGCGTTCGACACGGTGTCTCACGACATCCTGTTGCGGCGATTGGAGGAAGTGGGTATTGTGGGGAAGGCTCTTCAGTGGTTCCGCTCCTTCCTCTCGGACCGGTCTTTCAAGGTAGCCATTCCACCTGGCCAGTCCTTGCTCCATCCCCTGGAACTGGGAGTCCCTCAGGGCTCTGCCCTTATCCCCACTCTATTCAACTTGTATGTGAAGCCGCTGGCTGCTGTCGTCAGGCAATTTGGCCTCACCATGACATCGTATGCCGATGACACGCAGCTGGCGGTGACACTTAGTGGGGACCCTGAGGTGACTGCGCTCAGATTCCGGGCAGGACTTATAGCTGTGGCTAGTTGGATGCGTAATAACTGCCTACAGCTTAATGCCAAGAAGACCGAGGTCCTGATTGTAGGGAAGCAGGCGGACCTCTGGGGAGATCAGTGGTGGCCTCCCGAACTAGGGGTGATCCCCCTCCCAGCGGCCGAAGTGAAAAATCTGGGGGTCTGGCTGGAGTCTAATCTATCTTTTACCAGCCACACGAAGAAGACAGCAGCTACCTGTTATGGTATTCTGCGAGGACTGAGACCAGTCCTCAAATTCTTCGACCCTCCCACTCGGCAACTGGTGGTGCAGGCCTCCATCCTTTCCCGGATTGACTACGGGAGCGCTTTGCTTCTAGGAGTCAACCAGGCGGAAGCCACTAGGCTTCAGAGGGTGCAGAATGCGGCTGCACGGGCTATTGTTGGCCTCCCAAGACGCTGCTCGGTTTCGACCGTTCTGACCTCTCTTCATTGGCTTCCGGTCAGACAGAGAATCAAATTCAAGGCTCTCTGTCTGACATTTAAGATTCTGAAGCTTTCCTCTCCCCCCGCCTTGGTGGGCCTCATCTCGGCGTATGTCCCCTCGCGGTCCCTCAGATCTGAATCACTCCATTTGGTGAGTAAGCCTAGGTTCAGGCTGAGCAGGATGGGAGGTCGTTCCTTCCGTGTTCTGGCGGCTGATCTGTGGAACTCCCTTCCTGTGCACATTCGCGCCCTTAATAGTCTGACTCTTTTTAGACGGGCCATTAAAACTCACTTGTTCTCCCTGTGATCTGAAATTCTCCTCTTTTCAGCTCGGATCTGTTGTGTTGTGTACATGATCTGGCGCCAGGACGCCCCTTTGCTGGGGCAGCTGTTGCGCCTAATAAATGTTATTAACATAACATAACATAACATACACACCTTACTTATTCAAACATATACTAACACATATTTACTCTCTTATACAATCCCTGATACAAGTTCACAATGATCCATACAGCCACTCACACATTCACTGGCTCTTATGCACAGTTATTTATATATGTCAACTCTCACATGTACTGTGTTTTACATATGTACTTACTTTGACATGTAGCACTGAGATATCCATTCACTCACTAATACACTCATGCACACAGTCAACCGCCCATACAGCTGTTTCCACATGCACTTTTGAACCCATACATCTAGTGAATCAACTGCTCACACATCTATGCACAGAGTCATACACCTCCCAGCCACCCACACACACACTCAGTCTCCCATACAAATACTTGGGCAACCAATCAATAACCCATATAGTTACTCATATAGCTACTGATCAACACATGCAGCAGTTTACAGAACAACAGACATAATGATGCACAAATTAAGACAGTTTAGTCACTAACCCATGCACTCAGTGAGACACATTTAATCACTCACTCATACAGTCAGTCATGCACCTACTAAATCCTTCATCCAGACACTTATACATCCACTCATTCTTCAATATGTAAGACATATTTTAACTTTACAGAAACATACAGTCACTGGATGTTGTCATCAGTGATGTCATCAGTGATGTCATTTGAGATGTCATCAGTGATGTCATCAGTGATGTTACTGACCATGTCATGAATGATGTAATATGTGACATGATCAGCAGTGGATTGCGGGTGCGCGATATATAGTTAGAGCAACTAACTATATATGCGAATTTCAATGGTTTTGTGTATTTGAATTTGAATTTGAATTTGAATTTAAAAACATTTATATAGCGCACTTCTACCGTGCGGTTTCTTGGCGCTTTTGGATTGCAAGGAGACAAACAGGAACAGAGGGAGACTAGACATTATAGGCTTGGGAGAAAAGCAGAGTTTTAAGACCTTTCCGGAACTCGATGTAAGAGGGCGTCATACGGAGTTCCGTCGGGAGGGAGTTCCAGAACGCAGGAGCGAGAACTGCAAATTTTGTTCCGCCCGCCTTTTTCTTTCTGAAACGGGGGGTAGTTAACAGGGCCTGATAAGTGGATCGAAGCTCTCTTCCCGGCGTGTGGGGTTTGATGGCGGAGCAAATGAACTCCGGGGCGGTGCCCATTTTGGCCTGAAAGGTGGTACAGCCAAGCTTGAACAAGGCTCGCTCTTTCACCGGCAGCCAGTGCAGGGCCTGCAATAAGGGAGTAACTCGATGGAATTTGGGCAGGCCGTGAATCAGGCGGGCGGCCTGGTTCTGCACTAGCTGCAAACGGTGAATGGCATAGGCTGGAGCGCCATTGTAAATGATGTTACCATAGTCAAGGCGCGAGAGCACCATAGCCATCACTATGATCTTTAGGGCAGGTAGAGAGAAGAAGCGAGAGATCTTCCTGATGATTCTGAGGGAAAAAAAACAGGAGGAAACAACCGAATTAACCTGTGAATGGACAGAAAGTGAAGAATTCAGGAAAATACCAAGGGTTTTGACTTTAGGGACAGGGAGCGGGGGGGCACCAAGTGAAGAAGGCCAATGGGAGGGGGACCAGGGACTGCAACCACCTCCGGTCAAGACTAACTCCGTCTTGTCCGGATTGAGTTTGAGGTGGTTGCAGTTCATCCAATCCTGGATGAACAGCATGACGGATTGGACGTTCAGGGAGGATGAGGAGGAGTGGGAAAGGTTGAAAATTAGCTGGAGGTCATCGGCGTAGTTAAACACCGTGACCTCGAGCTGCTGTAACATAAAAATAAGGGGGTAGATGTATAAATTAAACAAAAGAGGGGAAAGTGAGGAACCTTGGGGGACTCCACATACTACCTTACGAGAGGCAGCAGTGAAACCAGCTAGGTGGACCGCCTGAGCCCTATCACTCAGGAAGGACTCAAGCCAGGCGAAGGCCAGGCCCTCTATGCCCGCCGCCCTGACACGGGTGAGGAGGATGGAGTGGTCCACCGTGTCAAAAGCGGCGGACAGGTCTAAGAGGATGAGGGCCTGCGGGAGGTTAGTGTCAATGCCTTCGCGTAGGCTGTCCATCACTGAGGTCACCACCTTCTCCGTAGAGTGGAGGGGGCGAAAGCCCGCCTGCCGGGGGGAGAGGCAGTGGTTGGTTTCCACGTAGGTGCTCAAGGTGCTGGTTACGTGGGTTTCTAGAACATTGCCCAGGTAAGGCAGAAGGGAGATGGGGCGGTAATTGGAAGGGGATGAAGGGTTAGCACCGGGCTTTTTTAGGATAGGGATAACAGCCGCAAATTTGTGAGCAGTGGGGACCACTCCATTACTAAGTGAGTCATTCAGAAGTGTGAGGGGAGGGGTAGGGCAGTTTAGGAAGATTTCTCTCAGGATGTGGGCAGGGGCAAAGTCTAGGGGGGAGCCTGACTTTACCTTTTGGAGCAGGGGAAGAAGAGTAGCCTTAGTCAAGGGGGGGATGAGGGTGAGTTTGGAAGTGACAGCTGGTGGGGAAGGGTTGGTGAAAGTGGGGGAAGGGAGAGAGATATTGGCCTTAATCTTTGCGACCTTATCAACGAAAAAGTTGTTGAGTGAGTCGCAGAGCGGTTGGGAGGGGGGGATCGAAGCCGTGGCTCTATTGGATGAGGCAAGCTCGTGTACCGTAGCAAAGATTTCTTTAGGTTGGGATTCTGCTTCCAGTATCCTGTTAGAGTAGAACAGGGTCTTAGCATCGAGGATGCCTTGCTTATATGCTTTGAGCACGGAGAGATAAGTGGTTTTTTTGGCGGGGCAGTATTCTCTTCTCCATGCACGTTCTGCTCTGCGTGCGGCCAATTTCTTCTCCTTGAGGTCAGGTTTGTGTGAGTAAAATAAGGTTTTGTAAATGCTAATTCCTAACTATATATGGTCTATAACCTATGTTTTTTTCAGTGAATTTTCAAGGTTTTGTAAATGCTAATTCCTAACTATATATGGTCTATAACCTATGGTTTTTTCAGTGAATTTCAATGGTTTTTTAATAGCAAATATCAAAAGCTGTAAAATGTATTCTTCTTTTAAAGGAAAAATATATTTTATATGTATTTAATATAATTTTTTTATGTATATACATTTTTTGAGGGAAAGAATTTATCAACTATCATGCTGAAGAAGAGTGTGGGGAAAAAAAACAAAGAGGAGGACAAAGAGGAAAGAACAATCAGTTCAAAAATACAATTGCTTTAAAGCATGAAGTGCTTTTCCACACATTTACATTTAAATAACCCATATTAGAACATACAAAATATCTACAGAGGAGACGGTGTACATTGAATTTTAGACTCTTCATTGGTACCTACATGTTGGTACTTACATCACCCACACAACACAACAGCTCTATTCAGAGCTACCCTACCGCAAAGCACTCTAAAATATTATTTTAATATTTCCCTTGGTTTTCCCCTTGTTACGCTTTCTGGAACGCTACCCGGTGCGCGGACCGGGCGATAACCGTGCGAAAATTTGAAAAAAAGAAAGGTTTTTTTTTTTACATATACGGGCCTCCTCAGCCACCCTCAGAAAACCTAGGGGGTCAGGATATGTCTCCCGTGCCCCCTTATACCCATTCCCAACATTGTTTATCCTCCATCTTGTGACAAAATTCGTCCGAAACACAGGATGGTGGACTCCCGTTACGCTACCGGTGAGCTACCCGGTTCGTGTACCGGGTAGCGCTTCCACCGCGAAAAATCGAAAAAATTTTTTTTTCTTTTTTTGCCCCGCGGGGCCCTTTAATAGCCCCCACATCAATCCTAGGGGCTCAGGAGGGGTCTACCTTGCCCCCTTTCATTCATTTCCCCCTTCGTTTATTTCCACCTCTTGTCTCTCGATCCTACCGAGAGACAAGATGGCGGCCGCTCCGGACTGTTTAGAATGTTGACAGTCACCGGAGAGCCAATCCGCTTCTCCTCGCGAAGTTCCGATACGCGTCTGGTACGCGAACCGGGGCGCTAACCAGGATGCTGTCACAGATATATATATTTTTTTGAACGTTAATTTCTCAAAATCCACTGGAGCATATATCTAGAGACCTAGCAAAGGCACATCGGGCAAACAGTCTCTACAATTTTGCCAAGTTTCATAGAAATCCATTCAGCTGTTCGAGCTAAAAGTGAGTCCAACCGCCCTATGGAAAACTCAATGTTAAAAACACGTTTTGGGACCCCTGGAAATTTGGGGGGGGTTCGTCAAGGGGGGGCCGAGAAAAAAGGGGGGTCCCAAAACGTGTTTTTAACATTGAGTTTTCCATAGGGCGGTTGGCCTCACTTTTAGCCCGAACGGCTGAATGGATTTCCACGAAACTTGGCAAAATTGTAGGGACTGTTAGCCCGATGTGCCTTTGCTAGGTCTCAATATATGTGCTTCAGTGGATTTTGAGAAATTAACGTTTAAAAAAAGATATATATCTGTAAGCGCGCTCTGGGCAGCGCTCCGGTTCGCGGACTTTACGCGTAACGGAACTTCGCGAAGCGAAGCTGATTGGCTCTCCGGTGTCTGTCAACATTCTAAACAGTCCGGAGCGGCCGCCATCTTGTCTCTCGGTAGGATCGAGAGACAAGAGGAGGCCAAAACAAAGGGGGAAATGACCATAAGGGGGCATAGTAGATCCTCCCTGACCCCCTAGGTTTAATGTGGAGGCTTTAAAAGGGCCCCGCGGGGCAAAAAAAAAACGGGAAGCGTTCTGGGCAGCGTACTATAAGGAAAAAAGAATGATAGACTTTTCAAATACTGTATGTTAATTGATTGTTGGTTTTGTTGATTCTTTTTTAATTTTTTTTATTTTTTAAGCAATTATTTATTATTGTGATTGTGTTTGAAAATTTAATAACATTTCTAACATTTAACTAGTTTATGAATTACATATAAAAATGATTAAAGACTCAAACAATTTTTTAATATTACATACAATTTTATTTTTCGGATTGTTTTTCAAAATTTAATAGAACGTCTAGCATTTGACTGTCCGATATGTCCTCTTGTTGAGTGAACATAAGTTCCCACATTTGACCGTCATCATAATGAAGTAAATGATCCACACATTCTACACATTGAACTAATTCATGGTCCCGTGATTCATCCATGAAATCTGAGTCATCATTGTCCTCAATATCTTTTTCTGTGTTGTTCTCCAGAACAATTTCGAAGGAAACATTCTGCTCACCTTCCATTTTATTGCTGTAATTTGCATAAAAAATAAATATATCAGTAGAGATAGGGCACTGTTGGGTTTAAGTTCAGACAGGTACTTGTGAGTTTATAACAGAGAAGTAATCTATGGGCACTGTATAGTTTCAGGCGTGAAGTAGTACTATTAAAAAGTGCCTGTGAAGAAGCCTAAGTAAATTCATAATTATACCACAGAAACCTAAATCAATCCATAATTATAATAAAGAAGCCTTTCTCAATGTCTAACTCTTACAGAGGGATAGTATATAACTATCTGAAAATGTTTTCAAATTTATAAAATAATATCTCACCTTCTAAAAAGAAGTTTAAGTTGTGAGTGAAAATGATCTTGCAATGTAGTTCAGGAAGTAGTAGTCAAAATGGCTGTGTTTCTCTCTCTTCCTTTATATATATTCAGGTACATAGCCAATCAAATGTCAGGTAAAAAAAGTAGAAAATGAAAGTAACATTTTAATTGGTTGTCAATTCCAACACTTCAGATGTGTTTTGTGAAGTAATTTACCTCAGGGTATTTAGAGAGGTCTACAGGCTAAATGGTTAAATGGAATTTCAATCAAATTTGTGAAAATGGTAGGCATTGGTATGTAGTATGAGCTAATCTATATTTGGTGAAATTGTCTCCAGTCGCTTTTCTGTAAACTACTTTCCCACCTTTTTTGATGGTGCGCTTCCCAGGGAGCGACCCGGTACGCGAACTGGTGAGCGCCCCGGTTCGCGAACCTTAAGCGTTACGGGAGTCCACCATTTTGTGTTTCGGTCGAATTAAGATACAAGATGGAGGGCAAATAATGTTCAGAATGGGTAGAAGGGGGCACGGTAGACTTATCTTGACCCCCTAGGTTTTCTGAGGGTGGCTGAGGAGGCCCATATGTGCGAAAAAAACAACATTTTTTAAAAAATTTAGCGAGGTTAGCTCCCGGTTCGCGTACCGGGTAGCGCCCCAGGGAGCGTACTTTGTTGAAAATTAGTGAAAAATGTTAGTGTAAAATAATAATTGTGAGTGATCAGATGTAGGGTAGCTCTGAGAAGAGCTTTTGGGTTTATGGTACATTTAGGTACTTATAAGTAGGTACCAATGCACAGTCTTAAATTCAGAATGAAAATTCTGTTGCCCTCATCTGAGAAGTGAACTCCATCTCCTCTGTAGATATCTTGCATGTAGTAACGCAAGTTATTGTTGTACAGGGAGCCCATTCCATGGTCTCTCATGTAAGCTGAAACAGATTTGTTTACATGCTTCCTCGACTTCTCAATTTGTGGACAAAATTGGTTTGACCACCTCCATTTCTGTCTTTGGCATATATTTGAATATACCAAGGCAGTCTGAGGAAAAAGTGCCATCAATTGCTCAAAGGTGTCCTTTAAAAGCATTTCCAGACCTACCCCAGTCAAAGTGCCCAAATCATTACCTCCACAGTGCACAATTAACAGGTCAGGTTTTGGCAAATGCATAAAGGTTTTCACCAATGGTATCAATTGGTGACATTTTAATCCTCTGTGGCCAAACCACTTAATTTCCACATCTTGTAGATTGAGGTTAGGTAAATTCCTGTTCTCAGCATACCTCTGAGCCCAATAGATGTAACTATGTCCAACAATCCAGACAGAAAACATGGTGAGAGAAGCTTCTCCTGCAGTCAGATGAAGTGTGGCAATGAAATGGCAGTTGAAAAAATAAGAGTTTAAAATGAAAAAAACTGTGGAGTTTCTGTGTTAATGAAGCACTAACAGTGATTGGTGGATTTTGATTGCTGAAAACAGAAAGTTAGGGTGCATGGATGAGTTGTTTGAAAGATGTATTTTGAGTGGTCAAGAAAAAATCATTAAATGAAAGAATGCACTGGATATGAGGTGCACTGAGAGTTCAGAGTTCAATTGCAACATTGTTGTGTGAACTTGCAAACACCAGAGGTCTTCCAAGAGGTGGTTGCCATGCAGAAAAGGCATGAAATGGCAGAGGGGGGAAGGGTTTTGATTTGAAAAAAGTGAGGGAAGAGTTTTGATTGGGTGACATGAGAGATATGTGTGAAGAATTACAGCATTTCTGTGCTTTTGATAGCTGCAGACTCTGGAGTGCATACCTTTTGCTCTGCTGAAGACAAATTGGTGTGTTTCTGAGACTGTTTTGAAACTCAAAGTATTTGCTAAGGTGAGAAAAGATTTCTTTAATTTAGATAGAGAATAGTGTGCTTTAAGGAGAAAATTATGAAGAAAGTTGTGTTCTTCAAATGTTGCTTTGTCTCAAGTGTTTTACAAATAGATTTTGTTTCTTTGAGAAAATGTAATTGGAGAAAATGTGAAGTATTAGTACTGACAGGGTGTTATTGTGCATAGGAGCTGTGGAGTCTTTTCAAATTATGATTTGAAAATCGTTTTTGAGGAAAATGAATGGTTATAATATTTATGACAAGGACATAATGGTGTATGCTTCATTATAAGGCAATTGAGTGTCTCTGATGTTATTTTTCCCATTTTAATGTAAGACCTTTCTCTGTGGAGCATATTGCTTGTAAATATGCTCCCACCTGTGCATGGCAAATTTAGATTTTGAATGATTGTGTTACATAGCTATGTTAAAAGTGACCCAACCATGCTGCAAAGGCAATCAAAAAACGCTTTTATGTGTCTTAAGGACATTTTAAGTCATTTCCCTATGTGCAGTGTTTTCAAATTATGATTTGAAAATCGTTTTTGGGGAAAAGGAATGGTTTGTAAATTTATGACAAGGATATAATGGTGTATGCTTCTTTATAAGGCATTTCAGTGTCTCTGATGTCATTTTTCCCATATTACATTAAAAGACCTTTCCCCGTGGGGCACATTCCTTGTAAATATGCTCCCACCTGTGCATGGCAAATTTAGATTTTGAATGTTTGTGTTACATAGCTATGTTAAAAGTGACCCAACCATGCTGGAAAGGCAATCAAAAAACGCTTTCATGTGTCTTAAGGACATTTTAAGTCATTTCCCTATGTGCAGTGTTTTCAAATTATGATTTGAAAATCGTTTTTGGGGAAAAGGAATGGTTTGTAAATTTATGACAAGGATATAATGGTGTATGCTTCTTTATAAGGCATTTCAGTGTCTCTGATGTAATTTTTCCCATATTACATTAAAAGACTTTTCCCCGTGGGGCACATTCCTTGTAAATATGGTCCCACCTGTGCATGGTAAATTTAGATTTTGACTGTTTGAGTTACATAGCCATGTTAAAAGTGACCCAAAAACTTGCAAAGGCTTAAAAAAAACACTTTCATGTGTCTTAAGGACATTTTAAGTCATTTCCCCCCGGGTGCAGTGTTTTCAAATTATGACTTGAAAATCGTTTTTGACGTAAAGGAATGTTGTTAAAATTTATGTGCGCCATATGCCCCCAAATTTCTTTTTCAGGGGTGCAGCAGGGTGTTCTTGAGACACCCCTGCACCTTTGGAAAAATTCCTAATTTGCGATGAGCTAATTGCTAATCGCAAATTGCACCTTCATTCCTATGGGCCTCCTGGCCCATGGAAATGAATGGGTAATTTGCAATTAGCAATTTGCTCATTGCAAATTAGGAATGGTAAAGAATCGCTATTTATTCCTTAAAATTCGCTATTTTGGAAATGCAAAATAGTTTGATGATACATATGGCGGTTCATCTCTAACAAGATAAGAAGCTTAGGGATACATTTATGATGACTGGCGCAATGAAGTGGACATCACTTACTTCATTGGTAGAGCTTTACATGTATTATCTCCTCTGTATTCTTCGTCAAGCGTAACTTTCATCTGCAATCCTGAGTAGGCCTCACCTTAAACAAACCTCTGGATAGGGCACACCTTATCGTCATCCTGAATTAATCATTTAAAATGCTAGGGACAGATTTATGATAGGTGTATGCCTCTTTTGCGCCACTGTGCGTCACTTTTGTGATGCAGCGGCGGTGCAAAAGATTTGCTATGAGGCGACAAAATTACAAATTGATGCATTTAGGCAGATGTGTCATGGTGTAAAAAACACCGTGCCACATGAAACTGATGCAGCAGTGATGCAAAAGATGCACCATGTTGCAAGACAGGCCTCACTTGGGGCCATATGTATGAAGCTAATTAGCATTTGCAAAGGTCGAAGTTCTGTGAATTTTGGCCTTTGCGAATGCTAATTAGACAAATGGTATGTATGAAACAAGTTTGATGCAAAATAAGGAATAGCAAAATTTGCTATTCTTTATTTTGAGATTGCACTGAAGGATTTGCAAATTTTGTGATTTCTTAAATGCAATGTATCAAACAAAAAATATGCAAAAAATGCCATTAAGGATTTGCAAATTACCACCAACTTCTAGTTGGTGGTATTTTGCGAATTCTTTTCAAAAAGCTTTTTCCCAAAAAACAAAAGGTGCCATATGACGCCCATACATGCCCTTAGGGCATGTATGTGCGCCATATGCCCCCAAATTTCTTTTTCAGGGGGTGCAGCAGGGTGTTCTTGAGACACCCATGCACCCTTGGAAAAATTCCTAATTTGCGATGAGCTAATTGCTAATCGCAAATTGCAACTTCATTCCTATGGGCCTCCTGGCCCATGGAAATGAATGAGTAATTTGCAATTAGCAATTTGCTCATTGCAAATTAGGAATGGTAAAGAATCGCTATTTATTCCTTAAAATTCGCTATTTAGGAAATGCAAAATAGTTTGATGATACATATGGCAGTTCATCTCTAACAAGATAAGAAGCATAGGGATAGATTTATGATGACTGGCACAATGAAGTGGACATTACTTACTTCATTGGTAGGCCTTTACATGTATTATCTCCTCTGTATTGTTCATCAAGTGTAACTTTTATCTGAAATCCTGAGTAGGCCTCACCTTAAACAAACCTCTGGATAGGCCACACCTTATCGTCATCCTGAATTAATCATTTAAAATGCTAGGGACAGATTTATGATAGGTGTATGCCTCTTTTGCGACACTGTGCGTCACTTTTCTGATGCAGCGGCGGTGCAAAAGATTTCCTATGAGGCGACAAAATTACAAATTGATGCATTTAGGCAGATGTGTCATGGTGTAAAAAAACCGTGCCACATGAAACCGATGCAGCAGTGATGCAAAAGATGCACCATGTTGCAAGACAGGCCTCACTTGGGGCTATATGTATCAAGCTAATTAGCATTCGCAAAGGCCTAAATTCTGCGAATTTCAGCCTTTGCGAATGCTAATTAGACAAATGGTATGTATCAAACAAGTTTGATGCAAAATAAGGAATAGCAAAATTTGCTATTCCTTATTTTGCGATTGCACTGAAGGATTTGCAAATTTTGCGATTCTTTAAATGCAATGTATCAAACAAAAAATATGCAAAAAATGCCATTAAGGATTTGCAAATTACCACCAACTTCTAGTTGGTGTTAATTTGCGAATTCTTTTCAAAAAGCTTTTTTTCCAAAAAACAAAAGGTGCCATATGACGTCCATACATGCCCTTAGGGCATGTATGTGCGCCATATGCCCCCAAATTTCTTTTTGAGGGGTGCAGCAGGGTGTTCTTGAGACACCCCTGCACCCTTGGAAAAATTCCTAATTTGCGATGAGCTAATTGCTAATCGCAAATTGCACCTTCATTCCTATGGGCCTCCTGGCCCATGGAAATGAATGGGTAATTTGCAATTAGCAATTTGCTCAATGCAAATTAGGAATGGTAAAGAATCGCTATTTATTCCTTAAAATTCGCTATTTAGGAAATGCAAAATAGTTTGATGATACATATGGCGGTTCATCTGTAACAAGATAAGAAGCTTAGGGATACATTTATGATGACTGGCGCAATGAAGTGGACATTACTTACTTCATTGGTAGGCCTTTACATGTATTATCTCCTCTGTATTCTTCATCAAGCGTAACTTTAATCTGCAATCCTGAGTAGGCCTCACCTTAAACAAACCTCTGGATAGGCCACACCTTATCGTCATCCTGAATTAATCATTTAAAATGCTAGGGACAGATTTATGATAGGTGTATGCCTCTTTTGCGCCACTTACAAAACACTGCCCACGGGGAAATGACTTAAAATGTCCTTAAGACACATGAAAGTGTTTTTTTTTAAGCCTTTGCAACTTTTTTGGGTCACTTTTAACATGGCTATGTAACTCAAACAGTCAAAATCTAAATTTACCATGCACAGGTGGGAGCATATTTACAAGGAATGTGCTCCACGTGGAAAGGTCTTTTAATGTAATATGGGAAAAATGACATCAGAGACACTGAAATGCCTTATAAAGAAGCATACACCATTATGTCCTTGTCATAAATTTACAAACCATTCCTTTTCCCTAAAAACGATTTTCAAATCATAATTTGAAAGCACTGTACATGGGGAAATGACTTAAAATGTCCTTAATTCAAAATTTGCTATTCCTTATTTTGCGATTGCATTGAAGGATTTGCAAATTTTGCGATTCCTTAAATGCAATGTATCAAACAAAAAATATGCAAAAAATGCCATTAAGGATTTGCAAATTACCACCAACTTCTAGTTGGTGGTAATTTGCGAATTCTTTTCAAAAAGCTTTTTTTCCAAAAAACAAAAGGTGACATATGACGCCCATACATGCCCTTAGGGCATGTATGTGCGCCATATGCCCCCAAATTTCTTTTTCAGGGGTGCAGCAGGGTGTTCTTGAGACACCCCTGCACCCTTGGAAAAATTCCTAATTTGTGATGAGCTAATTGCTAATCGCAAATTGCACCTTCATTCCTATGGGCCTCCTGGCCCATGCAAATGAATGGGTAATTTGCAATTAGCAATTTGCTCATTGCAAATTAGGAATGGTAAAGAATCGATATTTATTCCTTAAAATTCGCTATTTAGGAAATGCAAAATAGTTTGATGATACATATGGCGGTTCATCTGTAACAAGATAAGAAGCTTAGGGATACATTTATGATGACTGGCGCAATAAAGTGGACATTACTTACTTCATTGGTAGGCCTTTACATGTATTATCTCCTCTGTATTCTTCATCAAGCGTAACTTTAATCTGCAATCCTGAGTAGGCCTCACCTTAAACAAACCTCTGGATAGGCCACACCTTATCGTCATCCTGAATTAATCATTTAAAATGCTAGGGACAGATTTATGATAGGTGTATGCCTCTTTTGCGCCACTGTGCGTCACTTTTGTGATGCAGCGGTGGTGCAAAAGATTTGCTATGAGGCGACAAAATTACAAATTGATGCATTTAGGCAGATGCGTCATGGTGTAAAAAAAACGTGCCACATGAAACCGATGCAGCAGTGATGCAAAAGATGCACCATGTTGCAAGACAGGCCTCACTTGGGGCCATATGTATCAAGCTAATTACCATTCGGAAAGGTCAAAATTCTGCGAATTTCGGCCTTTGCGAATGCTAATTAGACAAATGGTATGTATCAAATAAGTTTGATGCAAAATAAGGAATAGCAAAATTTGCTATTACTTATTTTGCGAATGCACTGAAGGATTTGCAAATTTTGCGATTCCTTAAATGCAATGTATCAAACAAAAAATATGCAAAAAATGCCATTAAGGATTTGCAAACTACCACCAACTTCTAGTTGGTGGTAATTTGCGAATTCTTTTCAAAAAGCTTTTTTTCCAAAAAACAAAAGGTGCCATATGACGCCCATACATGCCCTTAGGGCATGTATGTGCGCCATATGCCCCCAAATTTCTTTTTCAGGGGTGCAGCAGGGTGTTCTTGAGACACCCCTGCACCTTTGGAAAAATTCCTAATTTTTGATGAGCTAATTGCTAATCGCAAATTGCACCTTCATTCCTATGGGCCTCCTGGCCCATGGAAATGAATGGGTAATTTGCAATTAGCAATTTGCTCATCGCAAATTAGGAATGGTAAAGAATCCCTATTTATCCCTTAAAATTCGCTATTTAGGAAATGCAAAATAGTTTGATGATACATATGGCGGTTCATCTGTAACAAGATAAGAAGCTTAGGGATAGATTTATGATGACTGGCGCATCACCAGGGATGTGCCAGTCATCCTGCGCCACTGTTCCGCCACCCATGGTGTGCTGCATTTACAATGCGGCGCAGCATGGGGCAAAAATGGCACAGATGCGTGACGCATCTGTGCCGTAAAGGTGGCGCATTGCTGGAGTTGTATCGCAAGTGCGATGCAGCTCCAGCAAGGCTCAGGGGTGCCCCATCTCCACAATGTTGTGTCAAGACCTATGCCTGCCTAAAGCAGGCGCAGGGTTTTGACGCAGCTTTTTCCTATCTGATTGTAAATGCGGCACACCATGGGTGGCAGAGCAGTGGTGCACGTTAACTGGTGCATGCCTGGGGATGTGCCATTTAACATAAATCTGCCCCTTTACATTTAAGTATGTGCAGGGGACACAGAGTCGGTGAGGCTTATCCAAGGTTAAGAAGAGATGAATCCTGTTCACTGAAAAATTAGACATAGGCTTCACCTGCTCAGCATCGCTGGACATGGCTAAATAATAGCTGCAAAATGTTACTCTTGTTAAACAATTTTACTATTATAATCTCTGAGATTTGTCTCTTACTCTGCAACATCTCATTGTTGTTATCTTTCTTTAAAGATAAAGACAACATCAACATGAGCGACAATCAGCAATCAGTTGATTTCGACCTCATCATTGAACTCGTAATTGAAACATCAGTGGATGTTGATCCCTTGGATGATTTAAATCCTGAGGATGAAGAGGAACGTGATGAGGATGCAGATTTGTCCGAATTATATGACATAGGGTGGGAAGCTGACCTGCTTGAGCCTATGGAACTATAAACATTTATTTTTAAAATTTACAATAAATGAAAAGTAAAAATGTAAACTGTTTAATTTTAAATTAAACACACCTTCAAAAACAGGTTATGTGTAGTGTCTTCAATAAAATATTAAAATATGCTCATAAAATTAGATCAGATTCACATATAAAACAGGACAGGTAAATGAAGAAGAATTCCATTTCTTTTCTGCTATTTCTGTATTCTAAATTTGCCAAAGCACTAAAAAATATTATATGTAAAAATGTTAAGTAGTGTGTTAAGTTTTTGTTGACTGTTATTGATTTACTGTTTGGTAATAGTGGTTAATAACATTTTTTATTACATTTTACCACAGATTCAACTGCAGATAATTTCAAATTTTGAGAATGCCAACTAAGGAGAGAATGAGAAAGGCTACAAAACGTCAAAGACAGCAGGTCCATCATTTACAGCAGCAGTCCTCTACAAAAAAAAAATCGTCAAGTCACCAAGAAAGCACCGGGTAAGAGTACAAAAACATTCATAAGAAATATTTGTAGTAAAAAAAATATTACTACAGAAAATGTTTCAGTCCAGAAAAAGAGAAGCAATTCAAACAGAAAGGAAAGGCCAATCAAAAATGTTACTGCTAGAGCAAGAGATAACTCTGTGCATGATAGTAGAAGGAAACAACAGTTTAGGGACATTCGTAAACGAATGTTCCGCAACAGGATAATTGGCAATTTGTTAAAAAATATTAAGAAAGGTCAACAGAAAGTGCTTTTTTATAAGAGAAAAAAAAAGTTGAGAAAGTTATTGATCAGGCATTTGAAATTAAACGTAAGTTATTTATTTTGATAATCAATAGAATTAGGAAGCTAAACAAGGCAATTTATGATTTCAAAAGAAATAGTAGATGGAAGAGAATAGTTAATCGTAGTAATTTTTGTGAAGTTTTTTCTGGAGAATGGATGCATAGTTCAAGCTGTGAGGCATTTTTTACTGAGGAGAGTTATTTCCAGGATAATGATTTGGTGCATGCAGTTGACACCAGTGGTCGTGCTTATGAAGTGAAAGATGGTTGTCCAGTTGAAAAAGAAAAACTTGTGACAACAGAGGCAGAAGAGGTGTTAGGTAATGAGGTTTTAGGAAGACGTGCTAAGGGTCCTGTGTACACCTGGAAGTGTAGTAGTATTTGCAGTGTGCGACAGGATTCCATCAATTTGCTTTGTGATTTTGTACGGTCATTTAATAAGAAAAGTTTGAAGCAGAAAATGAGGTTGTTGCAAGAATTAGATCCTTGCAGAGTGAGAGAAGTGACAGGTTTGCATGGTCATTCACTGGCTTGTCTTTCCAGGAGAGTATGCCAGAGTGTTTTTCATCATTTCAGGATGCTAGCAGTGCATCATAATAAAGTGAGGAAATTAGTTAGAATGTTGTATTATGCTAAGAGTCCAGCAATTATGCTTAAACAATTATGCGCTGCTCTTTTGCATGGTTCTGAAATAGATGTGAAGAATATATGTGAAGAAATTGAGTTTTGTTACTTTGGAAGTGAAGAGGAGAATGTTGAAATTGACCAAGAAGAAGCGGGTAATGTGGAAGATAGTGTACAGGTTTCCAGTACAGATAATTTCCAGAGGGAAATTGCGACGTTTCAGGTCAAATCAAGTGAGAGGCCAAATTTCACTTGTGTGTGTTGTCGACGCACTTATTATAAGAATCAGACTAAGTTAGTGGATTTATATGCAAAAAGTGAAAGGGAAAATAATAGGGAATGGAAGGATTTCGCAACATACTTGATGGTAGAAAATTGTTTTGATTTGGGATCGGATCAACGTGTGTGTACTTATTGTTGTAACAAATTAAATCAAAACCAGATGCCTGCTAGAGCGGTTCATAATAATCTGGAATTGGTTGAGATTCCTTCTGAATTGAAGGATTTAAATACTTATGAATCTATTTTGATTCAAAGTATCCATCCCTTTCAGGCTATTGTAAGAATGGAGCCAAAGACAGGGAAATTGCCTCCATCAGATTTACAGAGAGGATTAAAGGGAAGAGTTGTTTATTTGCCTCTAGATTTGAAGAAAAACATTAACACAATTGGAGTAGAAAAAGTGGAAGAGGAACCTCTGGTTATCTTAGTTAATGGGGTTCCGACAAAGAATAAGAAAATATGGCAAGATTTAGTGGATGTTAGGAAAGTTAAAAAGGCAACATTGTATTTGAAAAAAAATAATAAATACTATAAGAATGTATATGTTGCAGAAGAGGAAGTAAGTGAGGAAGAGGATAGCGATTTGTGTGCTGGTCAAATTGAGAAAGTAGAACCCTCTACTAGTGAAGAAATATATGAACATTATAGTGTTCATCCTTTGCATTCCAAGGAATTCATGGGGAATGCTATTGAGTTGTTTCAAATGAAACAAGCCAAAGGGAGTCCCATTAGTGTTTGGGAGGAAAGTTTGGAAGCTCGGTGTTTCCCACAGCTTTTTCCAACAGGTCAGGGAGGAAGATATGATGAGCGACCTCATCAAATTCCTGCTTCTGAATACCGGACTTTGCGATTGTATGCAGGAGATGCTAGGTTTCGACAATGCATTCCCTATTTGTTTCATCTCCTGTTTGAAAGCGATCTGTCTGGACTGTCATATGCAGTGAACCACATCTTGAAAAGTGGTATACACATGCAAAACATCTCGGCAAGTGACTTTATGGATAAAGTCAATGTCCAAGACAGTATTTTGGATTCTCACCTGATTAATCTCATGGCGTGTCAGCGTGGTACTAATGAGTACTGGTACCGTCGTCATGGTGATTTAAAATGTATGCTGAGGAACTTAGGAACTCCCACATGGTTCCTCACTCTGAGCTGTGCCGAGTATGGCTGGGAAGACTTACTTGAATTTCCACGAGAGGCAAATGCTAACGTAGAAAACATCGAATTCAAGACACCCGGAGAACTGTGCTCTTTGGATCCAGTCAATGTATGTAGGTACTTCAATCATAGATTTGAAGCTATGATGTCTTTCATCATGAATAAGAAGAATCCACCTCTTGGAGAGGTGTTGGATTTCTTCTGGAGAAAGGAGTACCAAGCAAGAGGTACTCCTCATATACATATGTTGCTGTGGATCAAGGATGCACCTAAATTTGGAATGGATCCAGAAGACTCAGTGATGAGTTTTATACAAGAGTATTCTACGTGTGCTGTTCCAAACGCAAAGGAGAAGAAAAGCCTAAGAGAAAAAGTTCTGCGTTTCCAAAGCCATCGATGTGGAAAGTACTGTCGTCGTAAATTCCGAAACAAGGACAAGTTCTACACCAAATGTCGTTTCGGCTTTCCACGACCGGTGATTTCTAAAGGAAGAGTAAACAGTTTGATGTCTTCGCTGCGACATAATGTGATGAAGAAATCACCTAAAAACACATACAATTTGAAGAGGAACGAAGAGTCCAAGTACATCAACGACTACAACCCGGTGATTTTGTCCATGTGGAATGCTAACATGGATATACAGTTTGTGGCTGATAACTGTATGGCTGTGGCTCGGTATGTGACGTCTTACATCACCAAAAAAGAGAAGACAGAATTGAAGGATATGTGGGAGGACATTTCCCATGAAAAGAGCCTCAGCAAGAAGTTGTACAGTTTCAGTCTGAAGATGTTGTCGCATCGAGAAATTGGAGCGTACGAATGTTCTGACCGGTTGTCTTCAGCAAGTCTCTATGCCAAGTCCAGGAGTATCATTTGGGCGAGTCTTGGTCTTGCTGCAACGCGTAATCGAGTTCTCAAACCTGTGCGGGAAATTGAGTATTTGGCGGAAAAGGAGCCAAACAGTACCGACATTTTGAAGACCAACATGTTGGATACATATTATCCAAATCGAAGCATTCACCTCGAGAATGTTTGTTTATATGAGGTTCTTCAAAATTACATATTCAAGAGGAACATCAAAGAAGATACTGAGAAAGGAGTGTATGCTGTAATAGGAAGTGAGGGATGTCTGGTCAAGCAAAGAAAATGCCACTTGGTAAACCATCGAAAATTGAGTGGCGAATCTCCTGAAAAAAAGGAGTTTTTCTATTTAGCACTTTTGCAACTTTTCAAGCCTTGGCGTGCAGAAGAGGAACTGCTTGGAGATTTTCTCTGTTACGAAGACTCTTTCAATGCCGCCAAGGAGACCATAGAATGTCCTGCTTTTCCCAAATATGTAGAAATGTTGAATGCGGAAATTGAGCAGGAAGCAATGATTGCAGCCGAGATTGCCAGAGACAGTTCTCAGGACAGTCAGAGTTCTGCTTCATTGAGTCAGGATCCACTAGGAGGACCTGTTATCGAAAATGAAGCTGCCACTGCTATGAATGAAGTGGAAAGAGCCATGGCACATGCTCAGGAGGATGCGGTTAACTTAGAAGAGTTGGAAAGACAACTCAACGTTGAGCAGAGGATAATATATGACGAAGTTACCATGCAAATTGATCATGGATTAAGTCATGACAAGAAAGAGTGCTCATGTACGTCGTTGAAGCCTGTCCGACTGTACGTGAGTGGAGAAGCGGGAACTGGAAAAAGTTTCCTTATTAAAGTAATTTCATGTTATTTGCAGGAAAGGACAGAGTCATCGCTGTCTTGTGTTGTCACCGCTCCAACTGGACTGGCAGCACATAACATTAAAGGGATTACTTTACATCGTTTACTGATGCTGCCAGTGGAGCATGACAACAAATTACAATATCACAAGCTATCTGGAGATGCTTGTTTTGAAGTTTCAAGAATCTTGAGGAAAATGAAACTTCTTATCATTGACGAAGTAAGCATGGTTTCCAATGTCATGCTTGCCTTTGTGCATTTGAGAGTGCAAGAAGTTCTCAAAACAGAGTATGATGTGTTATTTGGTGGCAAACACATCATTGTTTTTGGAGATCTTCTGCAGCTGACACCAGTGAAAGGGCAACCTGTGTTCAAAATGCTCAAGCATGAAGATACCAGGAAGTGCCTAGGCAGCATTGGCAACGTCAATATATGGTTAAACTTCAATTATGCTGAACTGCATGAAAATATGCGTCAGGCGAAGGATGAAGTTTACAAGACTATTCTACAAGATGTTAGAATTGGAAAAGTGACAGAGCATGGGAAAGAAGCTTTACATGCACGATTACTGTCAAATTTATATCCAGAACAAGATGTTGTGCCTGAGAATATTTTTCAGAAAATTACTGAGAAGAAATCTGGAATATGTTTGATGCCAACTCTTGCAGAATGTGCCAAATTCAACAACAAAATGTTGCATTTAGAAAAGCAAGAGATTGTGAAACTGGAAGCTATTGACAGAGTAGAGCATATGGGATCAACAATTATTTTGTCTGAGAATCTGAAAACAAAATTGGATTCATTAGAGAAGAGTATATCTAAAACTGCAGGTTTTGAAAAGACTCTGAATGTGTGCTTGAACTGCCGTATAATTTTAAGAAGGAATTTACATGTTGAAAGAGGTCTGGTAAATGGATCAATGGGTAATGTTGTTGATTTTGTGAAATACAGAAATAGAGATGGAATTGAATTTTTAAAAATTAAATTTGATGGCATTGAGGAAGTACAGCTAATTGGTCTTTGTTCTGCTAGATTTTTGCTTGTAAAAGACTTATATGTTCGCCGTAAGCAGTTTCCTGTTTGCTTGGCATATGCGGTGACAATCCATAAATCGCAAGGTTTAAGTGTAGACAGTGCATTGGTGAATATTGGCAGTTCTGTGTTCAAGGAGGGTATGGCATATGTGGCATTGTCACGAGTTAGAACTTTATCGGGATTGTACTTGATTGAGTGTGATGTCACAAACATTTGTGCGGATCTAGATTGTGTTAAGGAATACAATAGGTTAAGAAGAGAGTATGCGCCACATTTGCCTCAATATCCTTTGTTTGAGAAACGTGTGGTAGGCCGGAAACGAAGAAATGTGACCAATACTAGGGAGGTTGTAGCAAAAAGACGAAAAGTCGATGAACCTGAAATTATAAGCAGAAACAAAAAGGATTCTGTTGAAGATGTTGTTGGTTTTCAATTTGAAAACAGTTCTGGTGTCAACTGCTATACTAATGTAGTGGTTAATGTTTTGTTTTCTCTAGAAAATGTAAAAGAAGAGATTGTGGTCAATTCTGATCAAAGATTTTGCAGTTTGTTAAATTCTGTCTTAGAAAAATGTAGCACTGATAGAACAAACATAGAAAGTGTGTCTGAAATTCGAAATCTGTTAGACAGATGTTCAGGCCAAACACAATTCTCTCAAAATATTCAGCAAGATTGTCAGGAGTTTTTAATGTATATGCTTGATGTATTGCATGCTGAAGGTGTAGATGTAGATCAGCTGTTTGGGCTTTCTTATCAATGGCAACATGACTGCGAGAACTGTATGGTATCAAGTACTACTAGTGTAGACTCAGAAAGATTTATATATTTAACTTTGCCAGACAGTAAATCAGTCTCCTTTAATAAGCTAGTAAAAGCAGCTGATCACAACATGGAGTGTAGCCAATGTAAATCTGAAATGATGTCCACATTATTTATACAAACATATGGCCAGTATGTCATTTTAATGTTCCAACGATGTAGGCCTGATGGAACAAAATTGACAACTTTAATTAAAAATTTTGTGGCTTCGCAGTTGTCAATATCAGGAAGGACTTTTGTAACTGCAGCAATTATATATCATGACGGTCCTTCAATAACATCAGGACATTACACAGCTTATTTAAAGTCTAGAAATGGCTGGTCATTCTGCAATGATTCTGTTTTAATTTTCAAAAAAAAATTGCCGTATGACCTTAAAAACTCTTACCTGGTGTTTTTAAAACCAAAATTTTAGGGAAAGAATCTCGGGATGTGCTCTGAGGAATTTCAAGAAGTTCTAATGGCTCCTACATGATTTGGCCTTGAGGATAAGTGTAGTTCAGAGACATAACTTCTAACCATAAGACTGGACGTCATGGAGAAATAAGTGCACTTTGAATGAGTTCAGAAAAACTATTTCTTTTTAAAGCTAATTGAAGCAGCCAATCAAAACATAGAGTAGAGGGAATGTAAGTCTGCAATGCTGTCTACTGTTTTACATTGCTTTGTGATTAAAAGTGATGTAGAGAATTAAATAATTGTAGTAGTCATAGAGGTAGTGTAAGTCTGCTTCATAGTAAGCAGTATCAGTGTCATAGGAAATGTAGAACATGACTGAGGAAGAAGGGGAAGATATTACTAGTCCAGGATTGTGAAAATGATCTTCAACATTTTAATTCTGAAAGTTGCGGAAATGCCAAATGACGGGATTGGCTTACAAGAAATCCAAGAGTTATAAATGGCTCTGACAAGATTTGGCCTTGTGGAAACTTGTGGTAGAGAGCAAGAAGTCATTTATTGTATGTAACATGTTTTTCAAAACGATGGAGGTTTTCTTTCAGAAAGTGGCGGGCTGAAAGTAATAACAGCACAACAGAGTGTAAGCTGTTCATAGGACATCCTTTGACGTCATGGAAAGTAAGTTAACTTTAAGGAGTTCTGAATTCTGATTTGTTATGTTGTATGGGTTTTTTAAACACAATCATTTTGATTGTGTTTTTTTTCCCCGCTGTTATATGATGAATACCTTCAAGTCACTGTTTTTAGTGAAATTTGATACATTCTGAGAACAGCAAAAATAAACCATTTAACATGTATAATTAATTCTGTACTGTTTCCATTTATGATGTACATTTAGAACTGTGTAGGAGGGATGGAGAAGGAGAGGCTTCTGTAAGTGTCAAAGTTCTTGCATACAGTGCTCATATTCTACGTAGTCTTTCATATGATAGACTACATTTCCACAATGAGATACCTAAGCAAAGGAAACACAGGTCATATGATTGTGGAATGAGCAAAAAAATGTGCATGTTTTTTCAATTATATTACCTGTGTTTCCTAACATTACACACCACATTGTGTAGATGAGGTTTAGGCCTGTTCCTGGAGACAGAGGAGGTCTGACATTTGTTCAAGAGTGCAGTGGACATTAATCAATTCGTTGGTAGGCCTCCACATGTATTATGTCCTCTGTTCTCTTCAAACAACTCGAAATTTCATTTGGAACCCTGAGTAGGTCTCACCTCAAACAAACCTCTGGATAGGACACATCTTATTGGCATCCTGAAGCAATCATTTAAAATGTTAGTGTCTTGCGACACTTTTCTGAGACAACAGCAGTGCAAAAGATGCACCATGTTTTAAGATAGGCCTCACTTCATCTGCATCAAGATACTGTTAGTTTAAAATGTATATCTTTAGGACTGTGTAGGGGGCCTGGAGAAGCAGAAGCTTCTGTCAGTGTCAAAGTTGTTGAAAAACTGTTTATCCTTCAATCTTTCCCCTTGTCTTTTGTAATTTTTAAATACATGTTTTAATATTTTTCAAATGTCTGTTCTCTCTTTCACAGATTGAAAGTATAAAAACAAAAAGTGAGTAATTTAACGACAATTATAAGGTAAATGTTTTGTATTCTTTTCGTTACATTTCTATCACATTCACCTACTATTATTTCCACAGCTTTATTTCTTTAACCCTCAGTTTCCTGCCTTTGCTACTTTCCTCATTCCTTTCTCTTTTACCTACTTACTCAACTCCTTCCACTCCTTTTCTCAGTCCCTCTCTTCTCATAGTTCCTCACTCTTGTTCACTCACTCCGTCTCTATTACTCTTAGTGTCTTTGACTGATCACTTTTTCACTACTTGTTCATAATGCTTTCTCTGTGTAGTTGAAGCACACTAAGGGGCATATTATGAACACAGCCAATAAAATTATTGCTGTTTTTATTGGCAGAAAACTGGTGCAAAAGTGGTTTTAGCGGCAGTTTTCTGCCGCAAAAGCGGCTTTGGTGACATATTTCTGCCGATAAAAGCTACAAAACTTTTATTGCCTATGTTGATGATATGGCTCTATGTTATTTACATTTCTTTGCTGTTTCAATTAATCTTTTTCTGTTATTTTTTGTTTTCTGTTTTCTATTTTTTCTCTCTGTTATTCCCCATGTTTTAATCTTATTTTGAACATTCACTCACATTCTCCAAGAAACTCTTCTTTGTTATTGTTCTACTCTCTTTTTTTTCTTTCACTTCCTTATCTATTTTGTTTTCCACAATTATACCCTCTTCCGTCTTTTCTTCGGTAAATATATCTATTAAACAGTATCTCTGGTTTACTCCCTATAGCTGTCTTTCTTTTAACATCACTCTCTGTTTACTTTCCTTATACTTACTCTTCTTCTTTTTTTTTTTTTTAATTTTTTGGTTCGCTCTCGGTTCGCAAACCGGGAAGCGAACTGGGAGCGAACTAAAAGAAATACAGCTTGCTAGAGTGCTAAACATTCTAGCAATTTTTTTTGAAAGGGGAGGTAGTTCTGAAAAGAACTTTTTTTTAATGTTTTTGTTGTTTTATATATATATTTTTTTTGAACATTTTTAGTTTTTTTTGTATTTTTTGAACAATTTTATATTTTTTTTGGTTTTTTTGGGGGGGGGGAAACAACAAAAAACAGGCATTGAAAAGGGCTCAACAGGAGCAAAAAAAAAATTACTGTGTGGGGCGGTTAGGGCAATTATGATTGTTGTAAGCTAGGTTTATTGAATTGATACTCATGTTGCCACATGATATCAATGCACCGCAGTGCAGACAAGTAAACTTCATATGCCCAAAATTATCCTGGATGTTTGGCACGGTTTCCCGTGCCTCTGCTGCTGTCAAAGAAATCAACGAAGTTGACCTGGCCACAGGAGTTGCTGTTGGGTTCTGTTTCATGTCTCGTATTTCCGCCCGGCTGTAATTGAGTGGATGCCACCTGCTCATGTGCCTATGCATGGTATAGTTCCCATAGCTATACTTTTTATCAGTCCCTCTTGATAATTTTTCTTTGCAAATGAGGCAGGTGACATACCTCGCATTCACTTTCTTCTGGCCTGGAGGCATTGAAAAAAACTGCCAAATGAAACTGGCTTTCCTATGGGAAACCCGGGGCACCTCTTCCAAGAACTGTGGTCCTTCTCTCTCCTCTTCCTCTATTTCTTCCTCTTCCTCCTCTGTGTTGGTGATGACCTGGGGAGGTGGTCCTCTCTTCCCATGAGGAGGTGGTGGTGGTGGTGGGGGTCCACCAGCTGAAGCTACCATTGAAGCCATTGCTCTAGTATGAAATAAGGTCTTCCTCTCACAAAGATGAAAGTCAGAGTGAGGAAAGAAGGAGGGGTTTTCATCATTTGGGAAAAACAATAGTTCTAAACCAATGAAAAGTGTTATTTTTAGGTCACCTGACCTAGCCTTACATGATTATGAAACCGAAAGTTAAATGAACCAATGAAAAGTTTTATTAACAAGTCACATGACCTCTCACGCTTATGTTACGCGCTGCGGAACGCGCCCCGGATCGCTTCCGGGTCGCTGCGCTTCGCGCCTCGGTTCGCGTACCGGAGCACTTCCGGGTGCGCTAACGCAGCGCATCATAAGACGCATTACGCGACAACGTGATACGTCGCGCTTCCGCGATGCGTCACGATGTTGATTTCTAACGCGGCAGTTGCGCTAACGGAACGTTTACCGGTTCGCGGACCGGGTCGCGGCATCAAATTGAGCTAACGGAAAGCTTCCCGGTTCGCGAACCGGGAGCGAAACAAAAAAAAATATTTAAAAAAAAATTATTAGTAAACATATAAAATATATTTTTGGATTTAAAGAAGAATACATTTTACAGCTATAGATATTAGCTTTTAAAAAACCAATGAAATTCACTGAAAAAACCATAGGTTATAGACCATATATAGTTAGGAATTAGCATTTACAAAACCTTGAAAATTCACTGAAAAAACCATAGGTTATAGACCATATATAGTTAGGAATTAGCATTTACAAAACCTTGAAAATTCACTGAAAAAAGCATAGGTTATAGACCATATATAGTTAGGAATTAGCATTTAAAAAACCTTATTTTACTCACACAAAACCATTGAAATTCCATATATAGTTAGTTTACTAACTATATATCGCGCACCCGCAATCCACTGCTGATCATGTCACATATTACATCATTCATGACATGGTCAGTGACATCACTGATGACATCACTGATGACATCTCAAATGACATCACTGATGACATCACTGATGACATCTCAAATGACATCACTGATGACATCACTGATGACATCTCAAATGACATCACTGATGACAACATCCAGTGACTGTATTTTTCTGTAAAGTTAAAATATGTCTTGAGTGGATGTATAAGTGTCTGGATGAAGGATTTAGTAGGGGCATGACTGACTGTATGAGTGACTGATTAAATGTGTCTCACTGAGTGCATGGGTTAGTGACTAAACTGTCTTAATTTGTGCATCATTATGTCTGTTGTTCTGTAAACTGCTGCATGTGTTGATCAGTAGCTATATGATTAACTATATGGGTTATTGATTGGTTGCCCAAGCATTTGTATGGGAGACTGAGTGTGTGTGTGTGTGGGTGGCTGGGAGGTGTATGACTCTCTGCATAGATGTGTGAGCAGTTGATTGACTAGATGTATGGGTTCAAAAGTGCATGTGGAAACAGCTGTACGGGCAGTTGACTGTGTGCATGAGTGTATTGGTGAGTGAATGGATATCTCAGTGCTACATGTTAAAGTAAGTACATATGTAAAATACAGTACATGTGAGAGTTGACATATATAAATAACTGTGCATAAGAGCCAGTGAATGTGTGAGTGGCTGTATGGATCATTGTGAACTTGTATCCAGGATTGTATAAGTGAGTAAATATGTTTTAGTATATGTTTGAATAAGTAAGGTGTGTATAACTGTATAGTTGAGGAAATGGAGGTGTGATTGATTCTTTGTATGACTGACTAAGTGTCTGAGTAACTCCATGGATGAGTGACAGTCTATGAGTGTCTGTTTACACTGATTGTATCTAAGGTTATATTAGAGTCTGAAGAGGTTCATCGTATTATCACATGAATGATGTCATCAGTGATGTGATCAGTAATGTCAAATGAGATGTCATCAGTGATGTCATCAGTGATGTCATTTGAGATGTCATCAGTGATGTCATCAGTGATGTCATTTGAGATGTCATCAGTGATGTCACTGACCATGTCATGAATGATGTAATATGTGACATGATCAGCAGTGGATTGCGGGTGCGCGATATATAGTTAGTACAACTAACTATATATGGAATTTCAATGGTTTTGTGTGAGTAAAATAAGGTTTTTTAAATGCTAATTCCTAACTATATATGGTCTATAACCTATGGTTTTTTCAGTGAATATATATATATATATATATATATACATATATATATATATTCACTGAAAAAACCATAGGTTATACACCATATATAGTTAGGAATTAGCATTTAAAAAACCTTATTTTACTCACACAAAACCAATGAAATTCCATATATAGTTAGTTGTACTAACTATATATCACGCACCCGCAATCCACTGCTGATCATGTCACATATGACATCATTCATGACATGGTCAGTGACATCACTGATGACATCACTGATGACATCTCAAATGACATCACTGATGACATCACTGATGACATCTCAAATGACATCACTGATGACATCACTGATGACAACATCCAGTGACTGTATTTTTCTGTAAAGTTAAAATATGTCTTACATATTTAAGAATGAGTGGATGTATAAGTGTCTGGATGAAGGATTTAGTAGGTGCATGACTGACTGTATGAGTGAGTGGTTAAATGTGTCTCACTGAGTGCATGGGTTAGTGACTAAACTGTCTTAATTTGTGCATCATTATGTCTGTTGTTCTGTAAACTGCTGCATTTGTTGATCATTAGCTATATGAGTAACTATATGGGTTATTGATTGGTTGCCCAAGCATTTGTATGGGAGACTGAGAGTGTGTGTGGGTGGCTGGGAGGTATATGACTCTGTGCATAGATGTATGGGTTCAAAAGTGCATGTGGAAACAGCTGTATGGGTGGTTGACTGTGTGCATGACTGTATTGGTGAGTGAATAGATATCTCAGTGCTACATGTCAAAGTAAGTACATATGTAAAATACAGTAAATGTGAGAGTTGACATATATAAATAACTGTGCATAAGAGCCAGTGAATGTGTGAGTGGCTGTATGGATCATTGTGCTCTTGTATCCAGGATTGTATAAGTGAGTAAATATGTTTTAGTATATGTTTGAATAAGTAAGGTGTGTATAACTGTATAGTTGTGAAAATGGAGGTGTGATTGATTCTTTGCATGACTGACTAGGTGTGTAAGTAACTCCATGGATGAGTGACAGTCTGTGAGTGTCTGTTTACACTGAGTGTATCTAAGGTTATATTAGAGTCTGAAGAGGTTCATCGTATTATCACATGAATGATGTTATCAGTGATGTGATCATTAATGTCAAATGAGATTTTATCAGTGATGTCATCAGTGATGTCATTTGAGATGTCATCAGTGATGTCATCAGTGATGTCATTTGAGATGTCATCAGTGATGTCATCAGTGATGTCACTGACCATGTCATGAATGATGTCATATGTGACATGATCAGCAGTGGATTGCGGGTGCGTGATATATAGTTAGTACAACTAACTATATATGGAATTTCATTGGTTTTGTGTGAGTAAAATAAGGTTTTTTAAATGCTAATTCCTAACTATATATGGTGTATAACCTATAGTTTTTTCAGTGAATTTTCAAGGTTTTGTAAATGCAAATTCCTAACTATATATGGTCTATAACCTATGGTTTTTTCAATGAATTTCATTGGTTTTTTAAAAGCTAATATCTATAGCTGTAAAATGTATTCTTCTTTAAATACAAAAATATATTTT
Organism: Lissotriton helveticus; assembly: GCF_964261635.1. Classification (NCBI taxonomy): domain Eukaryota; kingdom Metazoa; phylum Chordata; class Amphibia; order Caudata; family Salamandridae; genus Lissotriton; species Lissotriton helveticus. The sequence goes on from NC_136059.1 coordinate 1,672,966,880, forward strand.
ATATGTTTATTAATAATTTTTTTAAAATATTTTTTTTGTTTCGCTCCCGGTCCGCGAACCGGGAAGCTTTCCGTTAGCTCAAATAGATGCCGCGACCCGGTCCGCGAACCGATAAGAAATCAACAGTGACGGTATCGCGTTGCCGCGAAATGCGTCTTGTGACGTATCGCGTTAGCGCACCCGGAAGTGTCCCGGGGCGCGGACCGAGGCGTTAAGCGCAGCGACCCGGAAGCGATCCGCGTTGCCGCGTAATGCGTCTTGTGACGTATCGCGTTAGCGCACCCGGAAGTGTCCCGGGGCGCGGACCGAGGCGCGAAGCTGAGCGACCCGGAAGCTAACCGGGGAGCGTTCCGCAGCGCGTAACATGAGCGTGAGAGGTCATGTGACTTGGTAATAAAACTTTTCATTGTTTCATTTCACTTTTGGTTTCATAATGATGGAAGGCTAGGTCAGGTGACCTAAAAATAACACTTTTCATTGGTTGAGAACTTTTGCTTTTCCCAAATGATGAAAACCCCTCCTTCTTTCCTCACTCTGACTTTCATCTTGGTGAGAGAAAGACCCTTTTACATTATAGAGAAATGGCTTCCATTGTTGCTTCAGCTAGTGTTCCCCCACCACCACCCCCACCTCCTCAAGGGAAGAAAGGACCACCTGCTCAACCAATATTTGAAGAAGAGGAAGATCAAGAAGAGGAGGAAGAGGAGGAAGAGCCTGAGTTTTTGCTAGAGGAGCCCAGGAGGTACAATAGAAAAGAAAACTACATCTGGCAATTTTTTAAATTTCCAGCAGGGCAAAAAAAAGTCAATGCCAGATATGTGTTTTGTCGTATTTGCAACGATCGACTTTCAAGGGGCACTGACAAGAAATACAGCTTCGGAAATTATACGATGCACAGGCATATGAGTAGGTGGCACCCAAATAATTATAGTGCTGCCCAGCTTCGTGATGAACAGCAAAATCCCCTGGCAATGGTGAGAAGATCTGCTGTCAAAGAAGTATCGGGACCAGAGGCGAGGGAGGTGATCCCGAACATTCAAATGGACATGGGGGAAGTAAAGCAAGTGTGCGTGCGGTGCAGCCAAACACTTTGCTACCGAGAAAGTAGCATTACTCTTATAATGAGAGCTATCAAAAATCATGTTTGCCCGAAACGCCCCAAAAAATAAATTCTTCTTTTTTTCGTTGCTCCTGTTGAGCCCTTCTCAATGAATCATTTTTGTTTCCCCCCTCCCCCCCAAAAAACAAAAAAATTACAAAATGTTCAGAAAAAACAAAAAAAATATAAAAAATGTTCAGAAAAATAATAAAAAAAATGTAAAACAACAAAAACCAAAAAAAAAAGTTCTTTTCAGAACTACCTCCCCATTATAAAAAAAATTGGTAGAATTTTTGAAATTCTGCCAACCTCTATTTCTTTTAGTTCGCTTCCAGTTCGCACTCCGGTACGCGAACCAGGAGCGAACCCAAAAAATTTTTTTAAAAAAAGAACAGTAAGTATAAGGGAAGGAAACAGACAGTTATGTTACAAGAAAGACAGCTACAGGGAGTAAAGAAAACATACTGTTACCCGCAATCCACTTCTGATCATGTCACATATTATATCATTCTTGACATGGTCAGTGACATCATCAGCAGTGGATTGCGAGTAACAGTATCTTTTGTTTACTTCCTATAGCTGTCTTTCTTGTAACATAAATGTCTGTTTCCTATCCTTATACTTACTGTTCTTATTTTAAAAAAAATTTGAGATCATTCAGAAACAGTAACATTAATAGAGACAGAATGAGTGAATAATAATGAAGAAGTATGAGAAGAGAGGGACTGAGAAAAATACTGGAAGGAGTAGAAAAATTAAGTAATAGAAAAAGGAATGAGAGAAGTAGCAAACGCAGGAAAGTAAGGATTAAAGAAATGAAGCAGTAGAACTAATAGATGTTAAATGTCATAGATTAAATGATTGATTCAGGATGACGATAAGGTGTGTCCTCTCCAAAAGTTTGTTTAAGATGAGGCCTACTCAGGGTTGCATATCAAATTTATGCTTGTTGAAGAATACAGAGGAGATAATACATGTGAAGGCCTACCATTGAAGTAAAACATGTCCACTTCACTCTTGAACAACGGCCAGACCTCTTCTGTGTCCATAGACAGACCTAAAGTTCATCTGCACAATGTCATCCGTAAACTTAGAAAACACAAGTAATGTAATTGAAAAACGTGGAGTTTCTTTTGCTCATTTCAAAATCACATCACCTGTGTTGCCTTTGCTTAGGTATCTCATAGTGCAGATGTAGTTCAGCATATGAAACAGTACGCAGAAGTACAGCAGTGTATGCATTAATACATGTGAAGGCCTACCAATGAAGTAAGTCATGTCCACTTATTACATCATTCATGACATAGTCAATGACATCATCAGCAGTGGATTGCGGGTTAAAAGAGTAGAAAACATTTACCTTATAATTCTTGTTAACTTTTTCAAATATTTTTTCATACTTTCAATCTGTAAAAGAGAGAAGAAACATTTCAAAAATATTAAAACATGTATTTAAAAATTTGAAAAGACAAGGGAAAAGGTTCAAGAAGAAACAGTTTTTCAAAAACTTTGAGATTTACAGAAGCCTCTGCTGCTATACGTCCCCTACACAATCCTAAAGATATATATTTTAAACAAACAGTATCTTGATGCTGATGAAGTGAGGCCTATTTTGGAACATGGTGCATCTTTTGCACTGCTGATGTCTCACAATAGTGATGCAATAGCAGCGCAAAAAAGATGTAAAGCCATCATAAAATTGTGTCTAACATTTTAAATGATTCTTTCAGGATACAAATAAGATGTGTCCTTTCAAGAGGTTTCTTTAAGGTGAGGCCTATTCAGTTTTCAAAAAAAAACAGTACCCAGAAGTGCAGCACTGTAAGCATTAACTTTGACACTTACAGAAGCCTCAGTTTCTCCATATCTACCTCACATTTCTAAATGTATATCATAAGTACAAAAAGTAGAACATTAATTATACATGTTAAATGGTTTATTTTTGCTGTTCTCAGAATGTATCAAATTTCACTAAAAACAGTGACTTGAAGGTATTCATCATGTAACAGCGGGGAAAAAAAAACACAATCAAAATGATTGTGTTTAAAAAACCCATACAACATCAGAAATCAAAATTCAGAACTCCTTAAAGTTAACTTACTTTCCATGACGTCCAAGGATGTCCTATGAACAGCTTACACTCTTTTGTGCTGTTATTACTTTCAGCCCGCCACTTTCTGAAAGAAAATCTCCATCGTTTTTAAAAACACGTTACATGCAATAAATGACTTCTTGCTCTCTACCACAATTTTCCACAAGGCCAAATCTGGTCAGAGCCATTTATAACTCTTGGATTTCTTGTAAGCCAATCCCGTCATTTGGCATTTCCGCAACTTTCAGAATTAAAATGTTGAAGATCATTTTCACAATCCTGGAATAGTAATATCTTCCCCTTCTTGCACAGTCATGTTCTACATTTCCTATGACACTGATACTGCTTACTATGAAGCAGACTTACACTACCTCTATGACTACTACAATTATTTAATTCTCTACATCACTTTTAATCACAAAGCAATGTAAAACAGTAGACAGCATTGCAGACTTACATTCCCTCTACTCCATGTTTTGATTGGCTGCTTCAATTAGCTTATAAAAAGAAACAGTTTTTCTGAACTCATTCAAAGTGCACGTATTTCTCCATGACGTCCAGTCCTATGGTTAGAAGTTATGTCTCTGAACTACACTTATCCTCAAGGCCAAATGGTGTAGGAGCCATTAGAACGTCGTGAAATTCCACAGAGCACATCCCGAGATTATTTCCCTAAAATTTTGGTTTTAAAAACACCAGGTAAGAGTTTTTAAGGTCATACGGCAATTTTTTTTTGAAAATTAAAACAGAATCATTACAGAATGACCAGCCATTTCTACACTTTAAATAAGCTGTGTAATGTCCTGATGTTATTGAAGGGCCGTCATGATATATAATTGCTGCAGTTACAAAAGTCCTTCCTGATATTGACAACTGCGAAGCTACAAAATTTTTAATTAAAGTTGTCAATTTTGTTCCATCAGGCCTACATCGTTGGAACATTAAAATGACATACTGGCCATATGTTCGTATAAATAATGTGGACATCATTTCAGATTTACATTGGCTACACTCCATGTTGTGATCAGCTGCTTTTACTAGCTTATTAAAGGAGACTGATTTACTGTCTGGCAAAGTTAAATATATAAATCTTTCTGAGTCTACACTAGTAGTACTTGATACCATACAGTTCTCGCAGTCATGCTGCCATTGATAAGAAAGCCCAAACAGCTGATCTACATCTACACCTTCAGCATGTAATACATCAAGCATATACATTAAAAACTCCGGACAATCTTGCTGAATATTTTGAGAGAATTGTGTTTGGCCTGAACATCTGTCTAACAGATTTCGAATTTCAGACACACTTTCTATGTTTCTTCTATCAGTGCTACATTTCTCTAACACAGAATTTAACAAACTGCAAAATCTTTGATCAGAATTGACCACAATCTCTTCTTTTACATTTTTTAGAGAAAACAAAACATTAACCACTACATTAGCATAGCAGTTGACACCAGAACTGTTTTCAAACTGAAAACCAACAACATCTTCAACAGAATCCTTTTTGTTTCTGCTTGTAATTTTAGGTTCATTGACTTTTTGTCTTTTTGCTACAACCTCCCCAGTATTGTTCTCATTTCTTCGTTTCCGGCCTACCACACGTTTCTCAAACAAAGGATACTGAGGCAAATGTGGCGCATACTCTCTTCTTAACCTATTGTATTCCTTAACACAATCTAGATCCGCACAAATGTTTGTGACATCACACTCAATCAAGTACAATCCCGATAAAGTTCTAACTCGTGACAATGCCACATATGCCATACCCTCCTTGAACACAGAACTGCCAATATTCACCAATGCACTGTCTACACTTAAACCTTGCGATTTATGAATTGTCACCGCATATGCCAAGCAAACAGGAAACTGCTTACGGCGAACATATAAGTCTTTTACAAGCAAAAATCTAGCAGAACAACGACCAATTAGCTGTACTTCCTCAATGCCATCAAATTTAATTTTTAAAAATTCAATTCCATCTCTATTTCTGTATTTCACAAAATCAACAACATTACCCATTGATCCATTTACCAGACCTCTTTCAACATGTAAATTCCTTCTTAAAATTATACGGCAGTTCAAGCACACATTCAGAGTCTTTTCAAAACCTGCAGTTTCAGATATACTCTTCTCTAATGAATCCAATTTTGTTTTCAGATTCTCAGACAAAATAATTGTTGATCCCATATGCTCTACTCTATCAATAGCTTCCAGTTTCACAATCTCTTGCTTTTCTAAATGCAACATTTTGTTGTTAAATTTGGCACATTCTGCAAGAGTTGGCATCAAACATATTCCAGATTTCTTCTCAGTAATTTTCTGAAAAATATTCTCAGGCACAACATCTTGTTCTGGATATAAATTTGACAGTAATCGTGCATGTAAAGCTTCTTTCCCATGCTCGGTCACTTTTCCAATTCTAACATCTTGTAGAATAGTCTTGTAAACTTCATCCTTCGCCTGACGCATATTTTCATGCAGTTCAGCATAATTGAAGTTTAACCATATATTGACGTTGCCAATGCTGCCTAGGCACTTCCTGGTATCTTCATGCGTGAGCATTTTGAACACAGGTTGCCCTTTCACTGGTGTCAGCTGCAGAAGATCTCCGAAAACAATGATGTGTTTGCCACCAAATAACACATCATACTCTGTTTTGAGAACTTCTTGCATCCTCAAATGCACAAAGGCAAGCATGACATTGGAAACCATGCTTACTTCGTCAATGATAAGAAGTTTCATTTTCCTCAAGATTCTTGAAACTTCAAAACAAGCATCTCCAGATAGCTTGTGATATTGTAATTTGTTGTCATGCTCCACTGGCAGCATCAGTAAACGATGTAAAGTAATCCCTTTAATATTATGTGCTGCCAGTCCAGTTGGAGCAGTGACAACACAAGACAGCGATGACTCTGTCCTTTCCTGCAAATAGCATGAAATTGCTTTAATGAGGAAACTTTTTCCAGTTCCCGCTTCTCCACTCACGTACAGTCGGACAGGCTTCAACGACGTACATGAGCACTCTCTCTTATCATGACTTAATCCATGATCAATTTGCATGGTAACTTCGTCATATATTTTCCTCTGCTCAACGTTGAGTTGTCTTTCCAACTCTTCTAAGTTAACCGCATCCTCTTGAGCATGTGCCATGGCTCTTTCCACTTCATTCATAGCAGTGGCAGCTTCATTTTCAATAACAGGTCCTCGTAGTGGATCCTGACTCAATGAAGCAGAACTCTGACTGTCCTGAGAACTGTCTCTGGCAATCTCGGCTGCAATCGTTGCTTCCTGCTCAATTTCCGCATTCAACATTTCTACATATTTGGGAAAAGCAGGACATTCTATGGTCTCCTTGGCGGCATTGAAAGAGTCTTCGTAACAGAGGAAATATCCAAGCAGTTCCTCTTCTGCACGCCAAGGCTTGAAAAGTTGCAAAAGTGCTAAATAGAAAAACTCCTTTTTTTCAGGAGATTCGCCACTCAATTTTCGATGGTTTACCAAGTGGCATTTTCTTTGTTTGACCAGACATCCCTCACTTCCTATTACAGCATACACTCCTTTCTCAGTATCTTCTTTGATGTTCCTCTTGAATATGTAATTTTGAAGAACCTCATACAGACAAACATTCTCGAGGTGAATGCTTCGATTTGGATAATATGTATCCAACATGTTGGTCTTCAAAATGTCGGTACTGTTTGGCTCCTTTTCCGCCAAATACTCAATTTCCCGCACAGGTTTGAGAACTCGATTACGCGTTGCAGCAAGACCAAGACTCGCCCAAACGATACTCCTGGACTTGGCATAGAGACTTGCTGAAGACAACCGGTCAGAACATTCGTACGCTCCGATTTCTCGATGCGACAACATCTTCAGACTGAAACTGTACAACTTCTTGCTGAGGCTCTTTTCATGGGAAATGTCCTCCCACATATCCTTCAATTCTGTCTTCTCTTTTTTGGTGATGTAAGACGTCACATACCGAGCCACAGCCATACAGTTATCAGCCACAAACTGTATATCCATGTTAGCATTCCACATGGACAAAATCACCGGGTTGTAGTCGTTTATGTACTTGGACTCTTCGTTCCTCTTCAAATTGTAAGTGTTTTTAGGTGATTTCTTCATGACATTGTGTCGCAGCGAAGACATCAAACTGTTTACTCTTCCTTTAGAAATCACCGGTCGTGGAAAGCCGAAACGACATTTAGTGTAGAACTTGTCCTTGTTTCGGAATTTACGACGGCAGTACTTTCCACATCGATGGTTTTGGAAACGCAGAACTTTTTCTCTTAGACTTTTCTTCTCCTTTGCGTTTGGAACAGCACACGTAGAATACTGTTGGATGAAACTCATCACTGAGTCTTCTGGATCCGTTCCAAATTTAGGTGCATCCTTGATCCACAGCAACATATGTATATGAGGAGCACTTCTTGCTTGGTACTCTTTCTCCAGAAGAAATCCAACACCTCTCCAAGAGGTGGATTCTTCTTATTCATGATGAAAGACATCATAGCTTCAAATCTATGATTGAAGTACCTACATACATTGACTGGATCCAAAGAGCACAGTTCTCCGGGTGTCTTGAATTCGATGTTATCTACGATAGCATTTGCCTCTCGTAGAAATTCAAGTAAGTCTTCCCAGCCATACTCGGCACAGCTCAGAGTGAGGAACCATGTGGGAGTACCTAAGTTCCTCAGCATACATTTTAAATCACCATGACGACGGTACCAGTACTCATTAGTACCACGCTGACACGCCATGAGATTAATCAGGTGAGAATCCAAAATACTGTCTTGGACATTGACTTTATCCATAAAGTCACTTGCCGAGATGTTTTGCATGTGTATACCACTTTTCAAGATGTGGTTCACTGCATATGACAGTCCAGACAGATCGCTTTCAAACAGGAGATGAAACAAATAAGGAATGCATTGTCGAAACCTAGCATCTCCTGCATACAATCGCAAAGTCCGGTATTCAGAAGCAGGAATTTGATGAGGTCGCTCATCATATCTTCCTCCCTGACCTGTTGGAAAAAGCTGTGGGAAACACCGAGCTTCCAAACTTTCCTCCCAAACACTAATGGGACTCCCTTTGGCTTGTTTCATTTGAAACAACTCAATAGCATTCCCCATGACTTCCTTGGAATGCAAAGGATGAACACTATAATGTTCATATATTTCTTCACTAGTAGAGGGTTCTACTTTCTCAATTTGACCAGCACACAAATCGCTATCCTCTTCCTCACTTACTTCCTCTTCTGCAACATATACATTCTTATAGTATTTATTATTTTTTTTCAAATACAATGTTGCCTTTTTAACTTTCCTAACATCTACTAAATCTTGCCATATTTTCTTATTCTTTGTCGGAACCCCATTAACTAAGATAACCAGATGTTCCTCTTCCACTTTTTCTACTCCAATTGTGTTAATGTTTTTCTTCAAATCTAGAGGCAAATAAACAACTCTTCCCTTTAATCCTCTCTGTAAATCTGATGGAGGCAATTTCCCTGTCTTTGGCTCCATTCTTACAATAGCCTGAAAGGGATGGATACTTTGAATCAAAATAGATTCATAAGTATTTAAATCCTTCAATTCAGAAGGAATCTCAACCAATTCCAGATTATTATGAACTGCTCTAGCAGGCATCTGGTTTTGATTTAATTTGCAACAACAATAACTACACACACGTTGATCCAATCCCAAATCAAAACAATTTTCTACCATCAAGTATGTTGCGAAATCCTTCCATTCACTATTATTTTCCCTTTCACTTTTTGCATATAAATCCACTAACTTAGTCTGATTCTTATAATAAGTGCGTCGACAACACACACAAGTGAAATTAGGCCTCTCACTTGATTTCACCTCAAACGTCGCAATTTCCCTCTGGAAATTATCTGTACTGGAAACCTGTACACTATCTTCCACATGACCCTCTTCTTCTTGCTCAATTTCAACATTCTCCTCTTTACTTCCAAAGTAACAAAACTCAATTTCTTCACATATATTCTTCACATCTATTTCAGAACCATGCAAAAGAGCAGCGCATAATTGTTTAAGCATAATTGCTGGACTCTTAGCATAATACAACATTCTAACTAATTTCCTCACTTTATTATGATGCACTGCTAGCATCCTGAAATGATGAAAAACACTCTGGCATACTCTCCTGGAAAGACAAGCCAGTGAATGACCATGCAAACCTGTCACTTCTCTTACTCTGCAAGGATCTAATTCTTGCAACAACCTTATTTTCTGCTTCAAACTTTTCTTATTAAATGACCGTACAAAATCACAAAGCAAATTGATGGAATCCTGTCGCACACTGCAAATACTACTACACTTCCAGGTGTACACAGGACCCTTAGCACGTCTTCCTAAAACCTCATTACCTAACACCTCTTCTGCCTCTGTTGTCACAAGTTTTTCTTTTTCAACTGGACAACCATCTTTCACTTCATAAGCACGACCACTGGTGTCAACTGCATGCACCAAATCATTATCCTGGAAATAACTCTCCTCATTAAAAAATGCCTCACAGCTTGAACTATGCATCCATTCTCCAGAAAAAACTTCACAAAAATTACTACGATTAACTATTCTCTTCCATCTACTATTTCTTTTGAAATCATAAATTGCCTTGTTTAGCTTCCTAATTCTATTGATTATCAAAATAAATAACTTACGTTTAATTTCAAATGCCTGATCAATAACTTTCTCAACTTTTTTTTTCTCTTATAAAAAACCAATTTCTGTTGACCTTTCTTAATATTTTTTAACAAATTGCCAATTATCCTGTTGCGGAACATTCGTTTACGAATCTCCCTAAACTGTTGTTTCCTTCTACTATCATGCACAGAGTTATCTCTTGCTCTAGCAGTAACATTTTTGATTGGCCTTTCCTTTCCATTTGAATTCCTTCTCGTTTTATGGACTGAAACATTTTCTGTAGTAATATTTTTTTTACTACACATATTTCTTATGAAATATTTTGTGCTCTTACCCGGTGCTTTCTTCGTGACTTGACAAATCTTTTTGTTAGAGGACTGCTGCTTATTTTCTTTCACCTGCTGTCTTTGACGTTTTGCAGCCTTTCTCTGTCTTTCTATTGTTGGCATGGTGAAATCTTGAAATGATCTGCAGTTGAATCTGTGGTAAAATATAATAAAAAATGTTATTAACCATTATTACCAAACAGTAAAACAATAACAGTGATCAAAAACTTAACACACGACTTGACATTTTAAATAGAAGATTTTTTAGTCCTTGCAAATTTACAATACAGAAATAGCAGAAAAGAAATGACATTTATATTTATGTTACCTATGCTATTTTATATGTGAATCTGATCTAATTTTATGAGCATATTTTAATGTTTTATTGAAGACACTACACATAACCTGCTTTTGAAGGTGTCTTTATTTTTAAATTAAACGGTTTACCTTTTTACTTTTTATTAATTATAAATTTTAAAAATAAATGTTTATATTTCCATAGGCTCAAGCAGGTCAGCTTCCCATCCTATGTCATATAATTCGGACAAATCTGCATCCTCATCACGCTCTTCTTCATCCTCAGGATTTAAATCATCCAAGGGATCAACATCCACTGATGTTTCAATTACAAGTTCAATGATGAGGTCAAAATCAACTGATTGCAGATTGTCGCTCATGTTGAGGTTGTCTTTATCTTTAAAGAAAGATAACAACAATGAGATGTTGCAGAGTAAGAGACAAATCTCAGAGATTATAATAGTAAAATTGTTTAACAAGAGTAATATTTTGCAGCTATTATTTAGCCATGTCCAACAATGCTGAGCAGGTGAAGACTATGTCTAAATTTTCAGTGAACAGGACTCATCTCTTCTTAACCTTGGATAAGCCTCACCGACTCTGTGTGTCCTGCACATACTTAAATGTAAAGGGGCAGATTTATGTTAAATGGCACATCCCCAGGTATGCACCAGTTAACGTGCACCACTACTCTGCCACCCATGGTGTGCCGTATTTACAATCAGATAGGAGAAAGCTTCGTCAAAACCCTGCGCCTGCTTTAAGCAGGCATAGGTCTTGACGCAACATTGTGGAGATGGGGCACCCCTGAGCCTTGCTTGAGCTGCATCGCACTTGCGATACAACTCCAGCAATCACTACCTTTACAGCACAGATACGTCACGCATCTGTGCCATTTTTGCCCCATGATGCCCCGCATTCTAAATGCAGCACACCATGGGTGGCGGAACAGCGGCGCAGGATGACTGACACATCCCTGGTGATGCACCAGTCATCATAAATCTATCCCTAAGCTTCTTATCTTGTTACAGATGAACCGCCATATGTAGCATGAAATTATTTTGCATTTCCTAAATAGCGAATTTTAAGGAATAAATAGCAATTCTTTACCATTCCTAATTTGCAATGAGCAAATTGCTAATTGCAAGTTACCCATTCATTTCCATGGGCTAGGAGGCTCATAGGAATGAAGGTTTAATTTGCGATTAGAAATTTGCTCATCACAAATTAGGAATTTTTCCAAGGGTGCAGGGGTGTCTCAAGAACACCCTGCTGCACTCCTGAAAAAGAAATTTGGGGGCATATGGCACACATACATGCCCTAAGGGCATGTGTTGGCGTCATATGGGACCTTTTGTTTTTTTGAAAAAAAGCTTTTTGAAAAGAATTCACAAATTACCACCAATTTACCACAATAGTTTCCAAATCCTTAATGTCATTTTTTACATATTTTTTGTTTGATACATTGCATTTAAGTAGTCACAAAATTTGCAAATCCTTCAGTGCAATTGCAAAATAAGGAATAGCAAATTTTGCTACTCCTTATTTTGCATCAAACTTGTTTGATGCATACCATTTGTCTAATTAACATTCGCAAAGGCCGAAATTCGTAGAATTTTGATCTTTGCGAATGCTAATTAGCTTGATACATATGGCCCCAAGTGAGGCCTGTCTTGCGACATGGTGCATCTTTTGCATCACTGCTGCATCGGTTTCATGTGGTACGTTTTTTTTACACCATGACATATCTGCCTAAATGCATCAATTTGTAATGTTGTCGCCTCATAGCAAATCTTTTGCACCGCCGCTGCATCATAAAAGTGACGCACAGTGGCACAAAAGAGGCATACACCTATCATAAATCTGTCCCTAGCATTTTAAATGATTAATCCAGGATGACGATAAAGTGTGGCCTATCCAGAGGTTTGTTTAAGGTGAGGCCTACTCAGGATTGCAGATTAAAGTTACGCTTGATGAAGAATACAGAGGAGATAATACATGTAAAGGCCTACCAATGAAGTAAGTAATGTGCACTTTATTGCGCCAGTCATCATAAATGTATCCCTAAGCTTCTTATCTTGTTACAGATGAACCACCATATGTACCATCAAACTATTTTGCATTTCCTAAATAGCAAATTTTAAGGAATAAATAGCAATTCTTTACCATTCCTAATTTGCAATGAGCAAATTGCTAATTGCAAATTAGCACCGCCGCTGCATCATAAAAGTGACGCACAGTGGCACAAAAGAGGCATACACCTATCATAAATCTGTCCCTAGCATTTTAAATGATTAATCCAGGATGACAATAAGGTGTGGCCTATCCAAAGGTTTGTTTAAGGTGAGGCCTACTCAGGATTGCAGATTAAAGTTACGCTTGATGAAGAATACAGAGGAGATAATACATGTAAAGGCCTACCAATGAAGTAAGTAATGTCCACTTTATTGCGCCAGTCATCATAAATGTATCCCTAAGCTTCTTATCTTGTTACAGATGAACCACCATATGTACCATCAAACTATTTTGCATTTCCTAAATAGCAAATTTTAAGGAATAAATAGCAATTCTTTACCATTCCTAATTTGCAATGAGCAAATTGCTAATTGCAAATTACCCATTCATTTCCATGGGCTAGGAGGCTCATAGGAATGAAGGTTGCAATTTGCGATTAGCAATTAGCTCATCACAAAATAGGAATTTTTTCAAGCGTGCAGGGGTATCTCAAGAACACCCTGCTGCACCCCTGAAAAAGAAATTTGGGGGCATATGGCACACATACATGCCCTAAGGGCATGTATGGGCGTCATATGGGACCTTTTGTTTTTTGGAAAAAAATGCTTTTTGAAAAGAATTCGCAAATTACCACAAACTAGAAGTTGGTGGTAGTTTCCAAATCCTTAATATCATTTTTTACATATTTTTTGTTTGATACATTGCATTTAAGGAATCGCAAAATTTGCAAATCCTTCAGTGCAATCGCAAAATAAGGAATAGCAAATTTTGAATTAAGGACATTTTAAGTCATTTCCACATGTGCAGTGTTTTCAAATTATGATTTGAAAATCGTTTTTGGGGAAAAGTAATGGTTTGCAAATTTATGACAAGGACATAATGGTGTATGCTTCTCTATAAGGCATTTCAGTGTCTCTGATGTCATTTTTCCCATATTACATTATAAGACCTTTCCCCATGGAGCACATTCCTTGTAAATATGCTCCCACCTGTGCATGGCGAATTTAGATTTTGACTGTTTGAGTCCCATAGCCATGTTAAAAGTGACCCAAAAAAATTGCAAACGTTTTAAAAAAACACATTCATGTGTCTTAAGGACATTTTAAGTCATTTCCCCATGGACAGTGTTTTCTAAGTGGCGCAAAAGAGGCATACACCTATCATAAATCTGTCCCTAGCATTTTAAATGATTAATTCAGGATGACAATAAGATGTGGCCTATCCAGAGGTTTGTTTAAGGTGAGGCCTACTCAGGATTGCAGATTAAAGTTACGCTTGATGAAGAATACAGAGGACATAATACATGTAAAGCTCTACCAATGAAGTAAGTGATGTCCACTTCATTGCGCCAGTCATCATAAATGTATCCCTAAGCTTCTTATCTTGTTAGACATCAACCGCCATATGTATCATATAACTATTTTGCATTTCCAAAATAGCGAATTTTAAGGAATAAATAGCGATTCTTTACCATTCCAAATGTGCGATGAGCAAATTGCTAATTACAAATTACCCATTCATTTCCATGGGCTAGGAGGCTCATATAAATGAAGGTGCAATTTGCGATTAACAATTTGCTCATCGCAAATTAGGAATTTTTCCAAAGGTGCAGGGGTGTCTCAATAACACCCTGCTGCACCCCTGAAAAAGAAATTTGGGGGCATATGGCGCACATAAATTTTAACAACATTCATTTACCTCAAAAACGATTTTCAAATCATAATTTCAAAACACTGCACATGGGAAAATTACTTAAAATGTCCTTAAGACACATAAAAGCGTTTTTTGATTGCCTTTGCAGCATGTTTGTATCACTTTTAACATGGCTATGTAACACAAACATTCAAAATCTAAATTTGCCATGCACAGGTGGGAGCATATTTACAAGCAATTTGCGCCACAGAGAAAGGTCTTACATTAAAATGGGAAAAATAACATCAGGGACAGTCAATTGCCTTATAAAGAAGAATACACCATTATGTCCTTGTCATAAATTTAAAAACAATTCCTTTTCCCCAAAAACGATTTTCAAATCATAATTTCAAAACACTGCACATGGGAAAATGACTTAAAATGTCCTTAAGACACATGAAAGCGTTTTTTGATTGCCTTTCCAGCATGGTTGGGTCACTTTTAACATGGCTATGTAACACAAACATTTAAAATCTAAATTTACCATGCACAAGTGGGAGCATATTTACAAGCAATTTGCGCCACAGAGAAAGGTCTTACATTAAAATGGGAAAAATAACATCAGGGACAGTCAATTGCCTTATAAAGAAGCATACACCATTATGTCCTTGTCATAAATTTAAAAACAATTCCTTTTCCCCAAAAACGATTTTCAAATCATAATTTCAAAACACTGCACATGGGAAAATTACTTAAAATGTCCTTAAGACACATAAAAGCGTTTTTTGATTGCCTTTGCAGCATGTTTGTATCACTTTTAACATGGCTATGTAACACAAACATTCAAAATCTAAATTTTCCATGCACAGGTGGGAGCATATTTACAAGCAATTTGCGCCACATAATTCATAATTTTCTCCTTAAAGCACACTATTCTCTATCTAAATTAAAGAAATATTTTCTCACCTTAGCAAATACTTTGAGTTTGAAAACAGTCTCAGAAACACACCAATTTGTCTTCAGCAGAGCAAAAGGTATGCACTCCAGAGTCTGCAGCTATCAAAAGCACAGAAATGCTGTAATTCTTCACACATATCTCTCATGTCACCCAATCAAAACTCTTCCCTCATTTTTTTTCAAATGAAAACCCATCCCCCCTCTCCCCTTTCTGCCTTTTCTGCATGGCAACCACCTCTTGGAAGACCTCTGTTGTTTGCAAGTTCACACAACAATGTTGCAATTGAACTCTGAACTCTCAGTGCACCTGCATATCCAGTGCATTCTTTCATTTAATGATTTTTTATTGACCACTCAAAATACATCTTTCAAAGAACACATCCGTGCACCCTAACTTTCTGTTTTCAGCAATCAAAATCCACCAATCACTGTTACTGCTTCATGAACACAGAAACTCCACAGTTTTTTTTCATTTTACACTCTCATTTTTTCAACTGCCATTTCATTGCCACACTTCATCTGACTGCAGGAGAACCTTCTCTCACCATGTTTTCTGTCTGGATTGTTGGACATAGTTATATTCACTGGGCTCAAAGGTACGTTGAAAACAGGAATTTACCTAACCTCAATTTACAAGATGTGGAAATTAAGTGGTTTGGCCACAGAGGATTAAAATGTCACCAATTGATACCATTGGTGAAAACCTTTATGCATTTGCCCAAACCTGACCTGTTAATTGTGCACTGTGGAGGTAATGACTTGGGCACTTTGACTGGTGTAGGTCTGGAAATGCTTTTAAAGGACACCTTTGAGCAATTAATGGCACTTTTTCCTCAGACTGCCTTGGTATATTCAAATATATGCCAAAGACAGAAATGGAGGTGGTCAAACCAATTTTGTCCACAAATTGAGAAGTCGAGGAAGCATGTAAACAAATCTGTTTCAGCTTACATGAGAGACCATGGAATGGGCTCCCTGTACAACAATAACTTGCGTTACTACATGCAAGATATCTACAGAGGAGATGGAGTTCACTTCTCAGATGAGGGCAACAGAATTTTCACTCTGAATTTAAGAATGTGCATTGGTACCTACTTATAAGTACCTAAATGTACCATAAACCCAAAAGCTCTTCTCAGAGCTACCCTACATCTAATCACTCACAATTATTATTTTACTCTAACATTTTTCACTAATTTTCAACAAAGTACGCTCCCTGGGGCGCTACCCGGTACGCGAACCGGGAGCTAACCTCGCGAAATTTTTTAAAAAAATGTTTTTTTTTCGCACATATAAGCCTCCTCAGCCACCCTCACAAAACCTAGGGGGTCAAGATAACTCTACCGTGCCCCCTTCTACCCATTCTGAACATTATTTGCCCTCCATCTTGTATCTTAATTCGACCGAAACACAAAATGGTGGACTCCCGGAACGCTTAAGGTCCGCGAACCGAGGCGCTCAACGGTTCGCGTACCGGGTCGCTCCCTGGGAAGCGCACCATCAAAAAAGGTGGGAAAGTAGTTCACAGAAAAGCCACTGGAGACAATTTCACCAAATATAGATTAGCTCATACTACATACCAATCCCTACCATTTTCACAAAATTGATTGGAATTCCATTTAGTCATTTAGCCTGTAGACCTCTCTAAATACCCTGAGGTAAATTACTTCACAAAACACATCTGAAGTGTTGGAATTGACAACCAATGAAAATGTTACTTTCATTTTCTACTTTTTTTACCTGACATTTCATTGGTTATATACCTGAATATATATAAAGGAAGAGAAGAAAACACAGCCATTTTGACTACTACTTCTTGCTGTACATTTCAATAGTATTTTCACTAATTCCTTCAACTTCTTTCTAAAGGTAAGTTTTTATTTTTAAAACTGAAGTATATTGTACACTATAAGTTAATATGGTAAACTTTTTCTGATAGATATATACTATCCCTCTGTAGTAGTTATAGATTTAGAGAGACTTCTCTGTTATAGTTATGGATGGAGTTAGGCTTCTCTTGTATAATTATGAATTTACTTACGTTAAATCACATACACTTTTTTATATTCCTACTTCCACTCTGATACTATACACTGCCCAAAGATAAATTCACTGATAAAAAATACCTATCTAAAATTATTCCCAACATTGCCCTATCTCTACTAATATATATTTTTTTAATCCAAATTTCAGGCAAAATGGAAGGCGAAAACCAAGTTTCTTTTGAAATGGACCTGCAAGAGAGCAGCCAAGAATTGATTGATACAATTGATCAAATTGACATTGAATTTTTCGATGAAACTTGGGACAATGAACTACTTCAATGTGTACAAGCAGTAGATAACCTCCTTGCAAATGAGGACATTTTACACCCTCAGAGACTACAATGTATATTCCATGATAATTATGAAATTTCTGACAATGAAATGTTAGAAAGGTTAATAAATTATGAAACACAATCACAATAAAAAAAAATGCTTAAAAAATAAAGAAAATAAGAAATAATCAACAAAACCAACAATCAATTAACATACTGCATTTGAAAAGTCTCTCATTCATTTTTCATTGCAGTACGCTGCCCAGAACGCTTCCCGGTTCGCGTACCGGGCGCTACCCACGCAAAAAAACAAAAAAAAAGTATTTTTTTTTTTGCCCCGCGGGGCCCTTTTAAAGCCTCCACATTAAACCTAGGGGGTCAGGGAGGATCTACTATGCCCCCTTATGGTTATTTCCACCTTTGTTTTGGCCTCCTCTTGTCTCTCAATCCTACCGAGAGACAAGATGGCGGCCGCTCCGGACTGTTTAGAATGTTGACAGACACCGGAGAGCCAATCAGCTTCGCTACGCGAAGTTCCGTTACGCGAAAAGTACGCGAACCGGGGCGCTAACCGGTCCGCTGTTACAGATATATATCTTTTTTTAAACGTTAATTTCTCAAAATCCACTGAAGCACATATATTGAGACCTACAAAAGGCACATCGGGCTACCAGTCCCTACAATTTTGCCAAGTTTCGTGCAAATCCATTCAGCCGTTCGGGCTAAAAGTGAGGCCAACCGCCCTATGGAAAACTCAATGTTAAAAACACGTTTTGGGACCCCCCTTTTTTCTCGGCCCCCCCTGGACGAACCCCCCCCAAATTTTCAGGGGCTGCTCAGAAACAAAATGTTCCATTTTCCAGAAAATTTCAGCCAATTCCGTCCACAAACGCCAAAGTTATTAGACATAGAATTTTCAAAAATCCCATAGGGAAAAAATCCTAACTATATATACCTACTGGCGACTGCCAGTAGGTAATATATATATAACATTTCAATGGCAAAATGAAACCCCTCATTTTGTTCCTTTTCAAATTAAATGTATTAAGTGTTACCACTTTATTCCTATCAAGATGACTTCAGGTGTGCCATACTTTTGTCATAAGTAAGACTGTTAGCGTTCTAGTTGTTCTTTAGAACACTCTGGGACATTCTGTCATTGGGCTATAGTTGGGCTACATCTGGCTGATATTTGGGCTACATTTGTTTTTTTTTTGTCTCTGGTGGCCATCTTTGGGCTACATTGGGCTACATTGGGCTACATTGGGCTACATGTGGGCTCTAACATATATAGCCCAATGTAGCCCAATATATATTTTTCAAAGTTAATTTTCGTAAAAACCACTGGAGCATATATCTTGAGACATAGCAAAGGCACATCGGGCTACCAGTCCCTACAATTTTGCCAAGTTTTGTGGAAATCCATTCAGCCGTTCGAGCTAAAAGTGAGTCCAACCGCCCTATGGAAAACTCAATGTTAAAAACACGTTTTGGGACCCCTTTTTTTTCTCGGCCCCCGCTTGACGAAACCCCCCCAAACGTTCAGGGGACGCTCAGAAACAAAATGTGCAATTTTCCTGATAATTTCAGCCAATTCCGTCCATCAACGCCAAAGTTATTCAACATAGAATTTTCAGAAATCCCTATTCAAAAAAATCCTAACTATATATACCTACTGGCGACTGCCAGTAGGTAATATATATATATATATATATATATATATATATATATATATCAATGAAAAAACCATAGGTTTCAGGCCTTGTATAGTTAGGAATCAGCTTTTAAAAAACCTTTGAAATTCACTCATAAAACTATAAGTTTTAGGGGTGTTATAGTTAGCTGGACATTTCACTCATACAAAACCATTGAAATTGCTCCTATATAGTTAGTTGTACTAACTATATTTCACGCACCCGCAATCCACTGCTGATGATGTCACATATTACATCATTCATGACATGGTCAGTGACATCACTGATGACATCTCAAATGTCATCAATGATGACATCACGGATGACATCATCCAGTGAATGTGGTTTGCTGCGTTATTTAAATATGCATTATATATATAGCAATTTGCATTGAAGTATGATTGGATATATAAAAATAAATATTTGGATGGAGGATATTAACAATGTATAGTGTCTCACTAAATATACTGGATAGTGACTAAACTGTGTGAATATCTGTATCACTTTGTCAGTTGTTGTGTAAACTGGTTCTCCAGTTGGTTACTAGCTATGTGAAAGTCTATATTAGTTATTGATTAGTTAATTGAGTATTTGTATGGGAGAGTGAATGTGTGTGTGTGGTTCGGTGGAGGGTGTGTGACTGCCCAAAGATGTGTGAATAGTTGATTCAGTAGATATTTGAAGTTAAAACTACATGTTCTAACAGTTGTTTGGGTGAGTGAATATCTTTATGGGTGTGGTGATGAGCAAATATATTTCTCAATGGTACATGTCCAACAAACTAGAAAAATAAAAGGCAGTGTATGTGTCAGTTGTTGTATATAAATAAGTATACATAAGACTCAATGATTGTGTGAGTGACTGTATGGATAACTGTATACTTGTAATAATGTTTTTATAATATACTAAATATGACTTACTATCTAAATGAATAGATGAAGTGGTGTTTGTATAAGTGTGTAGCTAACTAAGTATGTAAGTATGATCCATTGTTTGCATAAGTGAGTAGGATAACTTCATATGTGAATAGGTTGTGTACTGGTGTGTAATGTCGATATAGTTGTATAAGTATTTTTGATAGTGTTCTATTTTTCATTGACAGCATGTATGAATCTACAGGTAAGTGATTAGATGTGTGTAAACATCTAGGAATCAATGAGTAGGTTTTTAAATACTTATATTGCTGTGTCAATGGATTCAAATATGATACTCTGTATTTTACAAAGAGTGATGAAAGATTTTACTAGTGTATGAGAAGGTGTATGTGATTGTCACGTGGATGATGTCATCAGTGATGTCATCATTGATGTCATTTGAGATGTCATCAGTGATGTCACTGACCATGTCATGAATGATGTAATATGTGACATCATCAGCAGTGGATTGCGGGTGCGTGAAATATAGTTAGTACAACTAACTATATAGGAGCAATTTCAATGGTTTTGTATGAGTGAAATGTCCAGCTAACTATAACACCCCTAAAACTTATAGTTTTTTGAGTGAATTTCAAATGTTTTTTAAAAGCTAATTCCTAACTATATAAGGCCTGAAACCTATGGTTTTTTCATTGAATTTCAAAGGTTTTTTATATGCTAATTCCTAACTATATAAGGCCTGAAACCTATGGTTTTTCCAGTGAATTTGAAAGGTTTTTTAAATGCTAATTCCTAACTATATAAGGCCTGAAACCTATGGTTTTTTAATTGAATTCGCAAGGTTTTTTAAATTCTAATTCTATTAGCGGATAACGTTTTTATATATTCAAACGTTTTTTAATGCTAATTCCTAACTATATAAGGCCTGAAACCTATGGTTTTTTCAGTGAATTTCAAAGGTTTTATGAATGCTAATTTCTAACTATAAAAGGCCTTAAACCTATAGTTTTTCAGTGAATTTGCAAGGTTTTTTAAATGCTAATTCTATTAGCGGATAACGTTTAAATATATTAATATCCTAGTGGGACCCCTTGAGCAGCCCTAGGGGGTCAGGGTGTTTCTACCCTGCCCCCTTTTTGTGTTCTACACGTTTCTTTTTCTGCTTTCTTGTGCCTCAGTCTACTAAGACCCAAGATGGATGCCAACACTTCCTGGTTAGAAGTGTTGACAGCCAATGAGCATGCAGCTTTCTCGGGAAGGCATGCTGATTGGCTGCCACTGTCTGTCAACACTCCAAACCAGGAAGTGTTGGCAGCCATCTTGTGCCTTGTTAGAACCAAGGGACAAGAAAGCAGTGAAACAAAGGTGTGAAACTCGCAAAGGGGCCAGAGTAGAAGCACCCTGACCCCCTAGGCCTGCTCAGGGGGGTCCCACAAGGACCCCCAAGACAAAAATTTTAAAAAAATAAAGTAAAAAAATTCAAAGTCGTGGTCCTTGTGGGACCCCCTGAGCAGGCCTAGGGGGTCAGGGTGCTTCTACCGTGCCCCCTTTTTGAGTTCTACACATTTGTTTTTCTGCTTTCCTGTACCTCACTCTACCGAGGCACAAGATGGCTGCCCACAATTTCTGTTTTAGAGTGTTGACAGACAGTGGCAGCAAATCAGCATGCAGTTCGTGCACGTAGGGGTACGCGCACGTACGTGTACCGTATGCGTACGTATGCGTACGGTACGCGTACCGGTAAGCTTAGGAGTAAGCTTACGGTGAGCTGCTATAGATATATATGTGTTTTTGAAGTTAATTTTCATAAAAACCACTGGATCAATTTTCACCAAATATAGCAAAGGCACATCTGCGTGCCAGTCCCTACAATTTTCCCAAGTTTGGTGTAATTCCGTTCAGCGGTTCGGGCTGTAGACTCATCAGACCGTTCTATGGAAATTAACATGGGGAAAACATGTTTTGGGACCCCCCTTTTTTCTCAGCCCCCACTTCACGAATCCCCCCGAAACTTTAAGGGAAGGAGCGCAGCGGAGCTGGCCAAAATTTTGGAAAATTACACGCAAATTCCTCAACCGGCGCCAAAGTTATTCCCAATAGAAGGTTGCGGATTTCCTATGGTAGCCAATCCTAACTATATATACCTACTGGCTATCGCCAGTAGGTAATATATATATTGATATCCCTCGGTTCTTTTTCGCCAGAATTTGCAGCGCTCTCTCGCCGGTTCGTAAATCCCTGCGGCAGAACCTCCTGGGTATTGGGTGTTGTGATTGGTGCTGTGGTTATTGAGATTACCCGCCTCAAAGGTTTGGGCTCTCTCTTTATAATATTAGTATGGATAAATATATATGTATATATCCATACTAATATTATAAAGAGAGAGCCCAAACCTTTGAAGCGAGTAATCTCAGTAACCACAGCACCAATCACAACACCCAATACAGCGTTGGAAAGGGCAGTTGCAGCAGAAGGACATAGGCTATGCAGACGGCCACCATATACATTTAAAAGGTAAAAGAACCATGCCAGAAAAGTAGTCCCTTGTGGGCGTGTCTGCATTCTGCTGTGGGCGTGTGCTGGGGCATGACAAATGCTGGGGGCGTGTGGTATGTTCCGTCCTTCATGCCATGTGAGTCGTAATTGCGCCGCATCAAGGGGCACGCTGAGGGTGTGACAGGCTGGGGCCGTGAAAAACGCTGTAGGCATGTGTCCACGCTGTGGGCGTGTGTCCGCCCTTCATGCCATGTGAAGCGCCAATTACGCAATTGCGCTGCATCAAGGGGCACGCTGGGGGCGTGACAAATGCTGGGGGCGTGTGCTACGTTCTGCACTTTATGCCATCTGGGTCGTACATTAATCAGATCGTCTGCTGTGGCCGTGTGTTGGGGCATCACAAAGGCGTTCACCTCAAAGCGTGGTAAGTAACCATTCGCAAGACTCCCTTGGGGGACTGCCCGTTGTCTCACACATACTGGTGGTGCCGAATGCAGTGTGTGCCTTGCCTGGGTGCGTCTGAAAGGGCCGAACGTAGTGTGTGGCTTGGCCTCGGTGCGTCTAAAAAGCACTCGGGCCAAAGAGCGTCGGTGTGGGTCATAAAAAAATAAGAACAGCGGGAAACAATCATTCAGACTCACACAATTCTAATTGTTAGACGGTCGCCGCTGGCCCTCAAGCGGGGGCACACGCGACTGAGCGTGTCTGCGAGGACAATTACTGCAGCCTCTCATGCGCGCTGTTACTGAACTATCACATTAAACCAAATTACACGCGCCTGCTAACATCAGCCAGGGCTGTAGCCGGGCTCAGGCGGGGGATCACTACACTAATTACATGCAACTGCTAACATGAACCAGGGCTGCAGCTGGGCCTCAAGCGGGGGGACACACACCTGCTAACATCAACCAGGGCTGCAGCTGGGCCTCAAGCGGGGGAACACGTGAATGACCGTATCTGAATACACACATTACACACATTCCATTTCATACCCGGACAACGTCGGGACGGGCTGCTAGTCATATTATAATGATAGTGGAAACAGGTGCTTTAGTACCTTGTGTACCACCCTCCCCTGCTAGGAACTAGGTTTTATAATAATAATAGAAGGTTTATTAGGCTTGAATGGGGAACCCCATACCTCCAAGATCAGCAGAAGTGAATCACATCCGGATCAGCAAAGCTCTCTCTCTCTGGAAAAGGATTTTCTCCAAGTGCCCTTATCATGCATGCATGCAGTGCAATATTAAAGGTGCTATTATTTCAGTTAGCTGCAGCTGTGTGCATGTTGTGTCTAGAGCGTGGGCCGATCAGCCCGAATAACAGCTTACATTGTTATGGTAACCTTGGAGGCTTCTGCACGCACTGTACAGACTAAGGTTGTGATGTAAGTCTAGGGATGTTAAAAACAAGCCGTTCTCATGTGAAGAAATTCAAGCAGTGTAACTTACAACAACAGTTACATGCAGTGTCGTGTGCAAAAGTCGTAAAAAGGCAAAATGGTGTTTAAACTTCAACAAGCTTATGCTAACATAGCAATGTGTGCATGCAGGGCCCTGCCTTCACTACCGGCTTTGGGGTGTTGCCGTGATATAACAAATGTTTAATAATAAGGATTCGTTTTGTTTTGCCTCAGTGCATGGACACCCAGGCAAAGAAGTTACATGGGGGGAGCCTCCGATCTAAGCCTGCTTGTTGATTGGCAGTTGCCACGCCTCCTTGGAGTGAAGTACGCATGTCAGTTTGGATGAGTGTCTTGCTCCGACCAGCCCGACATGCACACTTGTACCCTCTCCTGGCTCTGCAATTTAGGAGCCTGGGGGATAGTTTGCACAGCTCCCAAGGCTCCAAATGAGCGTTGGCAGCACGTGACCCAGCTAATCCTTGCACTGTTGGAGTTGTGGGTGTCGGAAGAGACCAGGGAGGTTAGGTCATTGATACGTTGTTTGAGGCACGCCCAAACGCATGACTGGAGTGGAGCCTCAGACAAACTTATCATGTTTGGTGCTGAGAGTGGGGTTGGATGGTGAGTGTATTTGCCGTAAATAAAATTACATATTTACAAAATTCAATTAGAGTATTATTGAGGAAAGCCAATTGTAAAGGTGAAAAAATGAGTGATGACACCTAAATATCAAAGTCTTTTGTGTATGAATGGCTTTCAATTCATCGGCTCTGGTCATCATACAGTCTCTATAAAGAGTTTGTTAATAGATATAGTCATAGTGTCATAGTGTATAACACAATTGTAATGAATTTAAATTCCTCATGTTATCTTAGCTGTAAGTTGTTTGTGGATTGCTCAAAGGCAGCATCTTATTGAAAACAAATCAGTATATTTTGTCTCACATCCGCTTTTGGCGTTAAGGAGCTTTCATTCCAGAATGTGATGCCAATACATGACGTGCACAGTGGTGCGCAGTAAGTCAATTGTATTAGAAGGAAAGCTCACTTAAGACGATCTTGCTATCAATGCGTTGTGACCAGCTTTCAAGCAGTCCAGGATCTGACCCTGGGTGGGACACACAACAAGCAGGCACAGTTTTTAAATAAGGTCTTATCTCGGTTTTGCAGAGACCCCACCCCCAAACTATTTACATTGTGTTCTTTTGCAATATTAAAGTGTGAGTTGTGAGTTGTACTCAAAGTTGTTCTTTTACTGTGTATATAAAACAGGTAGTTTGAAATAGTCCAGCAGCCACAGCGCTTTGACGGGCATTTAAGATGCATATAACCGCTTTCAATATTTAATGTGCCTTGTTTTGATTGTGTTACCCAAAATGACAATGTCAGTGTTATGCAGAAAAGGGACCTGTGTTGCCACTGATGCTAAGAGGAGGGAGACAGTATTTTGCTGCATGGTTTCTCCCCCAAGGGGTGTTTGCAACTGTGTGTATGTGTCTGGGAAATAACTTGAAAATTTACAGATCTGCACTGCTTCTAGGTGCTATACCAGGGTAGTCTCTGACCTGGGTTAGTGCTGAAGGGGAAATTAACTGGTCATGGCATGCAAGGAAGCTTCTTGCAACCAATGGGCCCAGTACTGTTTTGCCTGGCAACAGAAGAGAGTGTTTTTGCTGTCAATGAAGTCCTGCCATTATATTGAATAAGCAGCTACCTACATTGTTATCATATGAAAACTTTATTGATGTCATAACTACACTTTCACAGTTGCATTATTAACCTTCTTTCTTTCTCAAATTTGCTTGAGAATGCACCACTTGGCCACTCTTTTTTCTAAATTTTCTCTGAGGGAGAACTCCCCCGAATTCCCCTTAATGCCCGTTGGGGTCACTGGCTGTGCTCAATCACCACAGTGCATTCAGCCATAAACTTTATGCCTCACCAGTTTCAAATGTCAGCGGCCAACACTGAAAATCAAGACTATCAATTTAAAAGGACACATTACAAGCAAGCGCTGTCGAAAAGGAATTCTGGGAAGCTGCGGTTGGAGATACGCAGTCCATCTGAAGTTCTTTAAGCTTAAAGTTCTGCCACAAGCAAGGGCAGTGGAAAGTTCTCAGGGTTCTCTCAAAGGACATCGGATCTAGTCAAATGGCAAAGGGAAATGAGGGTACTAGCAAACCTGATAGCATGGGTCTAAAAGACATCACAGGCAAGGGACAGACAACTGCTCAGGGAAAAAAAGAGCAGAAGCTGAGTTGTCTAGTTGAGCAAGTCCACATAGTCCACAAGGAGATGCTCTCTGCATGTGCTCTGAGTCAGAAGTGTCACCAAGAAATTAGCCCATGTAAAATCTACCCAAAAAGCAGAAAGCTATAAGACGGCAAGAAGACAAGATGCCATAAGAAAGAAGGGCCATCCGTCCAAAAGCGTAGTCAATATATTTTAGCAAGTCTGGAGGTGATGTCTGTAATCACCTTATTATGGAACAGCATTCCAAATGATGATAATCCTCTCATGAGGTGTAAAAGTAGCAAGTAACGTATATAGTTCCATTCAAGAACTCATGGGACCTTCTTGTCTGTCCATGCCACACAGATATCATTATACAAAAGCCTATTGATCCATCAACTTTCTCATGGGAAAAGAGCAAAAGTTATAGTCTCATATGAATGTGCTTCATACGTATGTAAAGGTAACAGTTGTCACAAAAATGTCAGTGGAAAAGGAAAAAAAGAGTTAGGTGAAACAGCATTGCCATCCTTTCCATGAGTCTGCGATGAAGGAATAAGCTTTGCATTTTAAAGTTAAAGCTTTTAAATCAGAATTCAAATTACATAGATATGTGCACTTTCAGAAATAAGCAATATAATCTAAATAAGACATTAATCAACAGTCACACATTATAAATGATTCATGTAAATGTTTATTGCTAATTATGGAATATTAAAACATTCAAAGTCTATACACAGCAAATAAGTACACAGAGATATGAAATTTGTTTTAGGAAACCTAAATATCGCGTGTTATAACGAACACATGTGTGTGATCTTTCACATTTCTATCTCATAATTTGGCAGAATTGCACCAACATTTCAAACGTTCAATGCTGCATTACAATGAGAGTGAGATAATGTGCTTTAGGCCTTTACACGTTAGTATGTGTCAGGAATTTTCACACCATAATCAAAAGGAAACTTAATAATGCATTACTACGTTAGTAATTCATTGCTTTTATAAGTGCAGAAAATATATTTTCGTGAGTTATTCGTTTTAATAAATTCAAACATAAATGAATATGAACTGCACTACAAGTTTCTTCATGTCTTCATTAACTCTTTACAAACTCATGCAAGGTGCACATATGATTTACATTTGTTTGCATTGTCGCATATATATTTAAAAAAGAAGAAATCAGCATTTACACTGCATCAATCCCCCCTTTGATGGCAAATCAAGCCATCACATTAACTAACTACTTCATATGTCAGATCACACTTTTGTAGTTTTTAGTTTCTTGAGTCTAGAATCCTCCAAAACTTCAATTTCATAATAGTATTTCAGCTCTTAATCTTTTCACTCCTCGTTTACTTTGTGTACGCCTACAAAATTTGATAGTCACTTGTATGAGCAATATGCACAGAGAAATTGGCACAACAGGCCTCCAAATTTTAACCACAAATCCATTACCTAAATTACCAACCCACCTAGTTACAGATGTAAACCCTTTATTTAATGATTCCCAGACCTCATCAGCTTTTAACCCTTTCAGTAATGTTTTTGGTGTATCCATTTAAGTCTTTACTCATGTCAGGTATAAAGGTGCAAAATTGTTTTACTTTCAACATCTGACAGACTCCACCTTCTTTTGCAAGAAGGATGTCTAACGCAAGTCTATTTTGTACTTGCATTGAGTGAATAGAAATCATTTCAACATCCACAGCTGTTAATCCTCTAGATGTGTTTATAACTAATCTATCAACTACTAAATTTCTAATCTTATTAGAATTTAGTACTACCCCTACAGAAGGTATTAAAGCACCAAAAATATCTCACACTATTTTGCCTGCACTCATACTTACTTTCATTTTCCCAGGTAGTACACTTGTGGGATCTTCAATTTGTTCCACATGATATATTTTAGGCAAAACAACACCTACATAGCAAGTTCCATACCATCTACTAGACAATTTATTAAAAACATTTTTGCCACAAATGTAATAAATTCCGGGGAACACTGGATCCGTTACAAAGCATCCCCAGTTTTTATGAACCTCAAAGGTATGTTCACACTTACGTTTACCTACATCTTCATAGATTGAATAATAAAATTGTCATTGAGCAGTACCATAAAATAAACTTGTTAATAAACTACATGAAGCACAATATGTTAAAAGAATGTGGTGGTATGATATCCCCTCAGCAACTAAAGTAGGTAACTGCATAGAGACAAAATATTTTCTAGAATTCAATAGTATCTATATACTCATAGAACTATCTGGTATATGCATTAAGTGAATTGTCTGTATTTGCTAAATCTAGGTGTAATATATAATCATTTAAAGCAGTGTGGCCTAAACTAGTTGAGGAAAAAACTTTAAACGATTTGTTAAATTTGTCATGTTCTACAGGCACATAATGCCGTAATTTAAAACAATAAGTGAAGCAACTAAAATGAATGAAATATTAGCAAATATACTTTTTTTGTGTTTAAAAAGCAAAGCTTTTATTGGTTGACTGATTAATACAAAGGGATACCAGCAATACAGAAGATACAATCAAATATAGTGTTAAAATAAGGACTAAGCTGACATCAGATAGAGAAAAATAAAAGCATTTTGTAAATGTTTGTAGGTTAGAGATAGGGAGAAAGAGGGGATGGAAGACAGAAGTAGGAATAAGGGGGAAGGGTAGAAAATATTAACAGTGCAATCTAAAAAGGTATAGGATACAGTAAGCAAACAAAAAAAATGTAAATAAAGCAATACATAATGTTCAGCATAGAAGAATATATAACATAAGAACTATGTAAAAAGAGAATAGAAGGACAGAGTAAATATCTTTCAAGGAGGTTTAAAAAATTTCCGAGTTGATATGCGGTAGTTTCTTCAAGGCCATCCGGTCCAAGTATGTGGTAAGGGGTAACCAGAAGAGGTCTCTGTTATGAGCTGGACTGCAGGAGGAGGCAAAGGCAACATCAAGTCTATGAAAATGACAGCGAGTTCCACCATTGTTGTATGGAGATATTTGTGTGAGACTTCCAGTTAGATCAAATGTGTTGAAATGCAAGAGCAAGCATGAGATCAAAGAGGCCATGTGTGTGTGAAGGAAGGTCTAGAGAGTTAGAGAGACTACCCATGAAGAGATGAGGAATGGAGTAAGGAGCGGAAATTGAAAATAGACGAGAGATATATTGCCAAATCTTTTCCCAGAATTTAGCAACCGTAGGACAGAGAAAGAAGAGATGAAGAAGATCAGCATTAGGAGAGACGCAAGTCCACAATTAGAATCAGGAGAAACAGAGAAACATGTCAGAGAAATCGGAGAATGATAAAGTCTGTGATATAGGAAGAATAAAGATTGGTAAGAGAAGCAGAGCGGGAGATTTTTAAGGACCTGGACCAAAGTTTAACTCAAAGAGCGACAGACCAATCACAACCGAAATCCGCCTCCCAAGAGAGTTCCAGTTTAGATTTAACGCGATCTGGATTAGGTGATGAAAATTATTTATAATTGAGAGAGGCTTTAGGAAGAGTAAGAAGTATTTTAAGAAGAGGATTTTGGGTAACAATTGAAGATAAGGAAGGGAGGGAATAACAAACGTTAAGAACAATTGCCATAAGAGTGATGAATTTATACCAAAAGGATCAGGGGCAATGAAATAAAAGCTGAAATTGTGGAAAGGAAGAAGGTGAAACTCCATCAAAGAGTTGGTTAACTCATATGATACCTTTTAATCTCCAAGTATTCCAATAAATGGGTCTATTGTTTAAAAGAATAAGCAAGTTATTCCAGACAGTGGTATCTATGAAAGATTCACAGGTAATAGTAGTAGGGAGAACCAAGGGTTTTAAGAGGAAAGAAGTATGTTTAAATAAGGGAAGTGAAGTATCGGAGGTTTTGGCAGAGAAGCATATAACTTCGTTGAAGGAGAAGGGTAACAATAGTGATTGTTCAAAAGAGAGCCAAGGGGAGTAAAGGGAGAAGATTCTGGTGTGAGCCATCTTGAAGCCTGACGTAATGAGAAGGTTTTATGAAACAAACAAAAATCTGGGAAATTAACTCCTCCATTAGATTTAGGCTTACAAAGAGAAGCTAAAGCAATTCGAGATTTTTTATTTTTCCAAAGAAATCTTGAAAGGCACGAATCAATACGTTTGAAGTGAAGTGCGGGGATGTGAACAGGAAGCATAGAAAAGATATATATTTGGATAGGGGCAATCATCATCTTGATTGAGTCCAACCGCCCTCACCAAGAAAGAAAAAGGGGATTCCAAGTGGAGAATGATTTTTTAATTCGAGAAAGGACCACGGACATATTTAATTTAATTGAGGAGGTGTTAGAATTAGAGAACCATATACCTAGATGTTTGATTTTCGAACTATTCCAAGCAAACCCAGTAGAGAAGAAAAAATGGGGAAGACAACATTTTGTAAGAGGGAGAATTTCAGTCTTATTTGAATTAATTTGGTATCCGGAAACCTGCGAAAAAGAGGTAAATTCAGATAATAAAGAGGGAACAGATGGTTCGAGAGCGGAAATAAATAGAAGAATATCATCTGCATATGCAGAAAGTTTCAACTGGTTGTCACCATAAGGGAAACCGGAGATGGACTTATTGTTGTGAATAGAGGTCAAAAAGGGTTCAAGGGCTAGAAAAAAATGGAGTGGGGATAAGGGACAGCCTTGACAAATGCCACGTCTAAGGGGAAAATAAGAGGAAACATGCCCATTAACTAGGACGGAAGCTTTAGGAGCAAAATTTAGCAGGGAGATAAGAGATATGAAATTAGGACCAAAACCATGCCAACGTAATGAAGCAAACAAAAAAGACCAATCCACTGTGTCAAAAGCTTTCTCTGCATCAACAGAGATAGCAGCTAGAGGAATAGCAAGGGATGCAGCTTTATTTAAGACATTAAGGAATAGACAAGAGTTGTCAGAAGTGAGTCTACCTTTAACAAAACCACATTGCTCTTTACCAATAAGGTGGGGCATAAGAGGATCCAAACGTAAAGCAAGCAATTTAGCAAATAACTTATAGTCCACATTGACTAAAGAAATCGGGCGATAGTTTTTACAAAATTGGGGATCACGACCTTCTTTAGGAATGAGGCAAATGGTGGCCTCTTGAAAAGTGCCTTCTGTCTTACCAGATGAATAGAATGACTGGAAAAGCCTTAAGAGTAAGGGAAGTAAGAGATTAGAAAAGTGCATGTTAAAGTCAACTGAAAAACCATCCGGTCCAGGTTATTTTCCTTTAGTGAGGGTGTTCAAAGCTTTGGACAGTTCATCAAGAGCAAGGTCATTTTTAAGTCTGAGAAAATTGAGATGAGAATTAGAGGGTTTAGGGAGTTTCTCAAGGTAGGACTGAATGAGAGAAGAGGTGGAGGAGATTCTGGTGTGTACAGAGATTGAAAAAAAGTTTAAATTGATCAAGTATTTCCTGGTCTTTGTGCCGGAGAGTATTATTAGAAGAATAAATAGAGTCTATAAAAGCACGTTTTTTGCGCGATTTGAGGTAATTGGCCAAAAGCTTCCCCATTTTATTGCGACCCCCATAATAACGAGCACCACTACGGAGAAGTATTGACGATGTGTTGTCAGTAGTAGATTTATTAAATTCAAGCTTAGCTCATATGAGCTCAGGTGAAAAGGAATTAGTTGAAGAGGTGTAAAATTTATGATCCAAAAGCTTAATATGAGCCAATATATTTTCCCGTTTCTGAAGAAAGTGCTTCTTCTTCTTAGAGACAAAATCGATAATGAACCCTCTTGCAGTTGCTTTAAAGGAGTCCCAAAGAAAATGAGGGGAAGTACTAGAGTCACCGTTGAGCACAAAGAATTTGTCAGCAAATGAGCCAATAGAAGAAGAGAAAAGAGGATCAGTTAGAAGAGAGTTATTAAAGTGCCAACGGGAAGACTTGGGATGTGCAGAGAGCAATTCAAGGTCTGTCACAATTGGGGCATGATCCGAGATGACAATAGGTTCAATAGAGGAGGATAGTAAATTCTGAGATAGAGATTGATTGAGAAAGATGTAATCCAGATGAGAGAGGGATGCATGAGGAGGAGAAAAAAAGGAATAATCAAGAGCATCAGGATGAGAAAGTCTCCAAGAATCAATGAGATGTGATTGAAAAATAGTGTCAAGGAATTGTTTGTAAGTTTTATGAGGAATAAAACGGACAGTCGACTTGCGATCAAGAAATGGACCTACAATCTGGTTACAATCACCACCTAGAATAAACAGGTCATCACAATATTGAATACATGTTTTCGTTATTAAAGGCCAGAAAGAACAGTCAGGTTGTGTAGGACCATAGACATTAAATACAGTTAAAGGCACAGAATTAATTAATAACTTAGTTAATATCCATCTACCTTCAGTGTCATTTTATTGTGATATAACTTTATATTTTAATTTCTTGTGACATAAAATGGTGACACCATTTTTTTTGTTGGTAGATGGGAAGAATAAAACCGTACCCACCCAGCTTCTTTTTTAAGTGATTCGGCTTCTGTAAGGTGAGTCTCTTGTAAAAAAACTATGTCAGGGTTATATGAAGCTAGGTAGGAAAGGATTCTCTGTTGTTTAATGGGGTTAATAAAACCTTTTACATTCCAGGAGATAACTTTGAATTTAAAAACAGCAAACATTTTGTAGAAACACAAGTTACATTGATAAAAAGGGAAAAGAGAATATCAATAAGTGAAAGAAAAAGAGGATGAGAAAAGAGAGGAAGCTTAGAGAACAAGCTGAAAAAGTACAAAGAGAAAACAATTAAGACTGCATATGTAGAAAAGAAGAGAGTAGGCATAAACAGAGGACAAAGGAGTATGACTAGCAGGCAAAAGGGAGAAAGAGGGAGAAGAAGGGAGGAAAAATAGAAAATAAGTACAAGAAGAGACAGTACATATCCAAAAAGGATGACTGAAAGTAACATACCTGAGGGGGACATAGAAAGGACAATGGGGCAATGGCGACACTCAACAAGACGAGCCTACCAAGTTGGGAGTCTGGACCGCACCAGGATGAAGGGATGTAGGAAGTAAGCTATATGGGTTGAATGGATAAAGACCAACCAATCTATGTGAATAAACAAAAAGAGACGGTTAGTATCATGCAAAAACAAATGGGAATATACAACAAGTCAACGTACAACACGAAGAAGTTAAAGGTCTTGAAAACTTATGACGTCTAAGAAAAGCTTAATAAAACTAATTAGGGAACATAAAAAATTCAAAACTGCATTTTAGCAGTTAAATTCGAAACAATAGCAAAAATCCTGTAAGGAAAAAGAAGTTTAAATGATCAACCATTAGGAGAAGTAGAAGTATCCATGTGACTGTTAGTTTGAATATGAATAAAGTTTGTAAGCTCTGCAGGGTCTTGAAAAGTCCATGTTTGATTTTGGTATGTGACTTTGAAGATGCATGGATAAAATAAACCAAATCTAGCGCCATAGCGTTATGGAGTCAAGAGTTATCTTTCTGAGTTGCATGGTGCACTAAGCACGCCAGCAGGACATCCAGGAATAAACAAACCAAGGAGCCAGCACTCATAGAGCATTCTTGTGAAGGCGTTGGTTTCTCGAGCAGAAGGTGCGCACATTCAAAATGGCAGCCGTTACAAAATACTCGATGCGGCGGTGAAATAAGTCATTAAGCGCGACGCACTTAAACACAAGAAAGGTCTCACCAGAGGCTCCAACAGTTCCGGTGCATGATGCGGGCAATTGCTGACAGAGGGCTGAAGAAAAAACGTATCAGCGGATCCAGGATACGTCCCGAGGTGGTGGAGCAACCTTCCTAGGCGGCCATCTCGTTCGGCACCTAAGCCATGCCCACATATTAGCAAATATACTAGTGAATACGCATTTGCGTTTAGAAGAGATTACCTAACCCGTTCCCTCAGTCTCACTTTATCCACTGGTACATCCGGAACATGTGATGTTATATCAACAAGGGGAAATGAGACCCTGCGAGTATGACTGGCATGTACCCAGTTCGGGAGACCTTCGCACTTCACAGTGGTTCTTGTAATCAGGATCACCTGACAAGGCCCTCGAAAACTGATTCCAGGCATGACTTTCGTACGTGCTTCTTCACCATTACCTATTCTCTGGGACAAAGTTCATGGCACTGTTCCTGTTGTGTTTTGCCGCTTTAGCTTCTCCAACCTGGTGAGACACAGAATGTACAACATCAGCCAAAACTTTGCAACAGTCCAATACTAGATTGTCAGTGATGTTCACAAGAGCATTTGCAGGCACAGCTGGCTGTACCTTGACCCTCCCTATGATAATCTCATGAAATGATAATCCTGTTCTCCTATCTGGAGAACTTTGCAGACTCCTCAACACCAGTGGCAACACATCAGGACAGCTGAAAGACGTATAACCACACATTTTTGCCAATCTCACTGTTATTGTGCCGTTATTCTGCTCCACCACTCCAGAAGCCTCTGGAGAGAAAATGCAATGGAGATTCTGCTCAATTTGCAATTCTTCCCATAACATCTTTAGGACCTCATTGTTAAAATGAGTTGCTCTATCTGACTCAAGATTAGTCAGGAAACCAACTTGGAATTAACTCTCTTAACAACAGTTTAGTTACTGTGAGACTGTCATTTCTTCCACCGATCTTGAAAAGATACAAACAATCACCAAAAAATGCTTCAACCTATAGTGAACAGGTAGCTCAATGAAGTCCATTTGCATTCAGTTGAAGGATACTCCTGATATTTCTACATGACTCATTGTAAAAGGTGTTTTCTTTCCAGCATGTTGTTGTTGATACAATACACACCTGTGGTAAAGATTTTCAGCTAGTATTCTTAATCCTGGATTAAACCATGTCTGCTTAAAAGGTTTGAGCATTTCATCACATCCTACATGTGCGGGAACATGATAATGTCTACCCGTTGGTGGAAGCAAGCTATCGGGCAGCACTGGTCTTCCATCAGTTGAAACCCAAACATCACCCATATCCCTTTTGGTACAACCAGCTCTAAACCAACCTTGTTGTTATGCCTCTGGCACCTCTTCCTGTAATCTTTTCACGTCATCTTACATATCAATGGCTAGTAACAATAAGTTGCAATTTGGGACAACTGAAGTTTCATTAATGAGGTCCCCATTTAATGTATGGGCACTTAATGCACAGTATTTGGCAATTTCATCTGCATAAATATTGCCAACTGTGACATAGTTAGTGCCTTGCCTATGGGCTAGGTACTTCACTACAGCAATTTGGGCAGACAATTGTAGGGACTTCAAAAGGCTTCTCACACTTTTTCTGTTTCGTATTGGTGAACCTAAGGAAGTCATGATTGCCCAAAGTCATGTAAGTTGCCAAATCGTACTGACAGTCTGTAAAAATTGTCACTTTCAATTGGTCTTCTACAAGCCCTCGTCAAAACAACCAACTCAGCTACTTGCACTGAAAACACAACTCCAGCAACTGTACAAACCACATGTGCAGCTCTCAGATTCCCTTCATGATCTCTCAAACATGAGTCATCCACAAACAACACATGATCTGACTGAGGCAATGGTACATCTTTCTATAACAGGTCAGGCTTGGTGCATAACTAAGTTCCATCCAAACAATCATGTTCAACTTCATGAGTCACAACTTAATTTCTAGGCAGTGGCAACAGAGTGGCAGGATTGAGCACAGTACACCTTTTAAGGGTGACAGGCTCTGCCCCAAAATAATCTGCTCATATATTGTCAAATAGTTATTGGTGAGGTACTGCGTCCAAGTATGTGTAAGCAATACTTCAACTGAATGGGGCTTGTTAGATTTGGGGATCTCTAGTTGGCACAGGTAGGTACTTGTGACAAATAGGGACCCTTGCCTCTAGTAAGGGTAAGGGGGTACACTCCTAAAATAACCCCTGCTCACCTCCTTGGTAGCTTGGCAGAAGCATACAAGCTTATCTCAGAGGTAGTGTGTAAAGCATTTGTGAACACTTACAGTAATCAAGTGACAACACTACAGATGGATACCACACAGGTGGGTTTTCTATAAAAAATAGGTATTCTTTATATAGACGTATCACAAGACCACGAACGACAAAAATCCACAATACTGTACTTAAAATGGTAGAATTAGCTTAGTTCTCTTTAGATCTCAAAATGTGACACTTTGAGTCAATGTACCTTAAGATGCGACACGCAGGGCAACGAAAGTGTTGCAGGAAAGGTGATGCGGTAGTCCCTTACCCGCAAGGATGGTGATGCATTGAAGATCTGGTGCAAAAAAATAAAGATGGCGCTTTCTCCTTGATGCGACACGCTTCCCGGTGATGCAGATGCGTTTGCTGCGACGTCGATCCTCTTCTCCGGCGATGCGAGTTGCTTCCACAATGATGCGAGCTGCGACAGGCCCTGCGACACACTTCCCAGTGATGCGGCTGCGTCTGCTGTGACGTCGATTCTCTCTCCTGGCGATGCGAGTTGCTTCCACAATGATGCGAGCCGCGACAGGCCCTGCGACACTCTTCCCGGTGATGCAGCAGCATCTGCTGCGACATCGATCCTCTGCAATGAGCCGCGACAGACCTTCGACACACTTCTCGGAGATGCGGCGGCGTCTGATGTGACGTCAATCTTCTTCTCCTACGGCACGCTTCACGGTGATGTAGCGGTGTCTGCTGCGACGTTGATCCTCTTCTCCGGCGATGCGAGGCACTTCGGGTTGTGAAGCGGCAGCGGCAGTTCGGTGACATGCTTCTTGTTCTTGAGTCGCACTTCCAGCTTCTTGCGACACGCAAGTCCTCATAAAGTCCAGCACAACTGCAAGCACTTCAGTAAGACTCTTGGGGAGCTGGTGGGTGAAGTCTGTTGTCCCTGAGACTTCAGCAGGAGGCAATCTCTGTTCCAAGCCCGTGGAGATCCTTACAAGTTGAAATAAAGTACACAAAGTTCCTTTCTCCTTCCTTTGGTAGTCAGGCAACCACTGCAGCCCAATCCCCAAGCAGCACTTCAGCTTAGGGATAGCCTCTCCTCAGTCTCTCTGGTTCCACTCCTCATCAAAGGTTTCTTCTTGTTGTCCAAAAGTGATCTAAATTCTTGGGATCAGGGTCCCAATACTTATAGCCCAAAATCCTTGGTCCAAAACTAGTTCTGGAGCACTCAGTTTACATGACTCCTTCTTTCCTTTCACAGTGCAGGGCAGAAACATTAGACGCCCCACAGGAGGTGGAGCCAGCATTGTGGAGGAAAGGCACAGCCCTGGAGCACTCTGTTGACATGATTCCCTCTTTCCTTTCACCGTGCAGGGCAGAAACATTAGACGCCCCACAGGAGGTGGAGCCAGCATTGTGGAGGAAAGGCACAGCCCTGGAGCACTCTGTTGACATGATTCCTTCTTTCCTTTCACCGTGCAGGGCAGGAACATCAGATGCACCACAAGGGGTGGAGCCAGCAATGTGGAAGGCAGGCACAGCCCTATTCAGGTCCCAGGTGCAACTCCTCCCACCGATCTACATGCAGATAGCTCTATTCACCAAAGGGTTGACTCATCCTGTCTCCTGGAATCCCCCAGCCCTGTCACTCAAACTCCAGACAAGGAATACACAACCTAGCAGAGGCAGGCTTGTAGAATAAGACAAGAAAATACCTACTTTCCAAAAGTGGTATTTTCAAACACAGAATGTTAAAACCAACTTCACTAAAAGATGTATTTTATCATTCTGAGTTCAGGCATACTAAACTCGAATTTCTACCATGTTCCCTGAATCAGTTAGGATTATAAGATGTAATACTCTAGCTACCCATTCTGGGCCATGGAGAACAGGTTGCCTTGCAATAGTGGAAAACGAAAAAGGCTGTAGTTTACTGTTAGGACATGCCACACACACCAGGGCATGTCCTACCTTATACTTACAATGCACCCTGCCCTTTGGCCTACCATAGGGGTGTCTGATATGAATGAAAGGGAAGGTTTAGGGACTGGCAAGTGGGTGCACTTGCCCAGTCAGCATGGCAGTATCAGACTGCACACAGGCTTTGCAATGGCAGGCCTTAGACACACTTTTACAGGCTTCTATGGGTGGCACAAGCAGTGCTGCAAGCCCACTAGCAGCATTTGGATTACCAGCCCTGGGCACTCCTGGCGCATGGTCCTAGGGTCTGACAGGTAAACCAAACCAGCCAATCATGGAATCACTAATCCATATATTAATTTACAATAGGGAGCGCATATGCACTTTAGCACTGGTCAGCAGTGGTAAAGTGCCCAGAGTCATAAAATAGCCACCAACAGGTCAGGAAAAATATAGGAGGATGGCAAAAAGTTCTGGGATGACCCTGCAAAAAGGACCAAGCCCAACAGGGCTCAAACACAGTCAATGGGTGTCTCATGACAAAACCCTCACACAAGTAGCAGCAACTGCTTTTAAACATCCAGACAATGCTACGACAACAGCGTCAAATGTGGCTGAAAAGTAAGCCACCGGTTTTCCAGGCACTGCCATGCATTTGAATTAATACTGCAGTGTGCAGCCTTCTCTTTAATTGCAAAATAATAAACAAAATATTTGCTGTAATCAGGCATTCCTGGAGCCGGAGCAAGGCAGGACTTTTTTGCAGGTCTGTGAAGGTGCTCATACAACTGTCATCCAATGGCACCAGATCAGAAACATCTTTGTGTGTCAACCTCTGAAGAGGTTTTGCTGTCATTGGGAAGTCAGGGATCCATTGCCCGCAATATCCTACCATTTGCAAAAACATTCAGACTTCTTTCTGAGTGATTGGTGAACTCATATTCAAAAGCAAAGAGATTCTCTCTTGCAACACTTTCCTTGCTCCTTTCTCAATGTGGGGTCTTAGCTACAGGAGTTCTTGTTTGCACGATTGCAACTTAGTCAGAGATAATTTATGTCAATTCTCAGGTGAGTGGTTCACTAGTGCAAAAGTGTCAGTTGCACAAGCCTCTTTTGCATGTGACGGCACCAACAATTCGTCCGTATACTGCACTAAAACTGAATGGTGAGGCATCACCAGAGGCTCTAGATTCTTTGAAAATTGAGGGACTTTCCATATAGCCTTGACTCAGAATCATGCTAAGATACAACTGCCAAAACGGAAAGCAAAAAGAAACTGACTATCCTCAGGCAAAGGTACTGAAAAGAAGGCTTGACACAAATCAATACCAGAGAACCATTCGGTCTCACATGGAATCTGAAATAAAATCATAGCTGGATTTGGTACCACAGGATAACCATTCTATTAATCTTTCTAAGGTCCTGCACTATCCGATATTTGCCATTGTGTTTCTGTAAACCTATGATGGGTGGCTTACATGGGCTTCCCATTATTTTTTTCAGTATGCCTTGTTCAATCATTGAGTCAATCACAGGAGTAATTCCAGTAATAGTTTCAGGTGTCAAATTATATTGTGGGGTTCCTGGAAACTCAGCATTTGACTTCACTGTGGTTTGGACTGGTGCTACACCCTTAATAAGTCTGATATATCTTCCTGTGAAGTCTCAAACATTTGATAACACAGTGTCTCATAATTCAATGGTAAGTCATTTTAGTCAGTTAAGCATTCTAATGTTGGATCTCTGTTGGGCAAACCTGAAGACGAAGTCTTCATCATTTGTGTGGAATTTAGTTCAATCTGGTGTACAAGAAATGGAACAATTTAACTTACACAGCAGAAGCTGTCCCAGCAAATTCACTGGACTTGAATGACTGACCACAACTCAGTGTAAATCTTTAAAGGACCCTATTTTAACTGGAACTGCTCCTGAAACAGCGGTGGACAAATGCTTGTTTGTAACTCCTACAACTTCGATCCTTTCTCCTGATAGGGGTAGGTTGGGAACCTCTGCTTTTCTTACAGTAAAGCGCGTAGCACCAGTATCCACAAGGAATGAGACAGGAGTCCCATTTAGCTCTCTGTCCACAGCGGGTCCATTCTGGTCTACCTCTAAGGCTGCACCAAGCAGGCAGTCCTCCCCTTCAGGCACCGTCATGCTGACTGGTCTGAGCTGAAGTCATCTGTCGGAGTTATTGAATACTATTGAGCCATTTCCTTGATTTCCAAAAGAAATTGTATTTATATTATGAACTGGATTCATATTCAATATCTGAAGTGAAGCATTTTGATGTGACATCAAGCTTGTGGACTATTTGGATTTTGAACTCTTTGTGTCTGTTGAGTCTGAATCAATCATGTTATTCACCTTGAGACAGTGCATATCCTCCATTCTGAACCTGATTTTCATTACCCATGTTATTATTTGCAGGATTAAATTGGCATTAGTGTTTCCAATGTCCAAATTTGCCACACATATGACAAAGGATAATCTTTTTCAATATGGACATGTCACTATTTGTTTGCGAATTGACTGGAATACCTTGACCCCTACCCAGCGACTGGAAATTCTGCTGCTGATATCCATTAACACCATGCATCATTGGAGTCAGTTTATATCCTCCCTCTGATGAAACCATGTTAACAAAACCCATTTGATTCTGACCTTTCTTTACAGCCTTCATTTGTGCAACTATTCATTGCTTTTTCAATCTCTTATGTTTCACTTCAATCGCATCACTACAATACTTTGAGTATGGTAGGATTTCATAAAGTGGTCTGTTCTGCCTACAAAGTAAATGCTCTTGAATCAACAAAGAAATCTCAGGTCTCAAGCTATGCACAAATAGGTAAAAAAGTGTCCCATATTTTTTCTGACACATTTTCCATTCCACTGTATTGTCTGAAAACCTGAATTAATATTTTATAATAGGCACAAACCGATTCTTTGAGTTCCTGTCCTGTGTCAATCTTTACCTAATCAATTTCTTTAGGAAAAATCTTGATTTTCAGGATATTAATAACTTATTTATATTTTCTCAATACCACTGGAGGTGGAGCACCCCTTTTAGAATCTTTAGGTGGTTCTGCTTCAGGCCAATCTACAGATACCTTAAATTAAGTCCATAAATCTCCAGGAACCACAAGGTCAAACAAAGCATTCAAGTCTATCCATAAAACCTTGGGAAGTTTCACAAACCCCTCAATTTGTATGTACCATTCTACTGAATTATCTCTCAGTTCGGGAAATCGTATGCGAAAGAAAAAATAACAGTTCTTGTCCTGGGTACATGTACATACCCTCCTCCAGGTACCTCTCTCATGGGCCGCATTTGCGCTTCCTCTTCTCCTCCATCACTCAACAATAAAGGTGACTTCATTTTGACCCTCTTCTCTCTTCCTTTTTCTCAGACCATCTACCTTTCCATTTGTCAAATTCACTCCACTTTCTAAGTAAAGTCATTAATTCTTTGATCTGTAATTTCATTCCAGACAATCTCATGTTTGCCAAATCCTTGTCAGTAAAATCTAACCTGTAGGATTTCTGCTATACTTTGGATTTCTATATATCAATATCATATTTCTGAGTTCATTCAACGTTTTGTGAGTCTGTTTCACACTTTATGTGATTTCTTTGCCAAAGAACAATAATTCATCATCCTGGTATGAACTATATCCAAAGCCTTTTCCTTTTCTGGTAATTATAGAACTCTTGGCAGTAATGGGGGTATCAACGGCAACACACGAATTGCAATACTAGCAATGTTGTGTATCTGATTACCTGTCCCTGTGGGTTGAGATACATAGGGATGACCAAGAGGATGGTTAAACTCCGGATTGGCGAGCACCGGAGCAATATAAGATGTGGTAAGAGTAACACCAAACTTACCACACACTTTAAGGAGCAAAAACATTCCCCATCGGACATTCACTGGACCGTGATAGAGCATCTTGAGTATGGAACAGAAACTACCCTGTTAGAAAAGGAACAGAGTTGGGTGCATCGTCTCTCAAGCCATCTGACTGGCCTGAATGATTATGTCCCCTGGGGGACGGTCATGAGACGTTAAAGCCGGACCAGAGATGCTAGATGAGGCTCCTAACACTGTATTGCACTTTTAGGATTTGTTTCCTTAATAGGGACTTGTATTTAGGAGAGATACGCATTCTATATGTTACATTTTCAGAATGAGACATCTATGGTTTCTTAACCAAATAAATCGATAGTTTTACGATCTCTGACTTTTTCCTCTCTCCCTTTAAAAAGCTATACAATATCCTACAAGCACTGTACCCAATAAGCCGCGCGGCCGCGCACTTCACTACCCCCGAGCGCGCAGTGCCATGTGTGGAATGCGCACAGAGGGCACATCCCATAAGAGTATTCGCGCCGCCGCCGCTTTTAAAAGGCGCGCGGCGCGAAAAACGGTCATTTCCAAATTGAGGAGGTAAGTGTTTTGATGTGGCCATTTGCGTGTGCTTTTTCTATTGCCCTGAAGCGCACGCACCGTTTGATGTAATGTTTTATTAGTACCGCGAGGCTGCGGGGGAGATTGTCTGCCTTTATTTAGGTATCCATGTGAATTGCAGCCCCTTCACGAGCGGCGATTAACATGGACATTTAAACAAAAGCACCCAATCTCCCCCGCAGCCTCGCTTTACTATCAGAACAATACAGCAAGTTTCAAAACACGGCGTGTGTTTTTTAGGCTAATCTGCCTTGTTCACAGACTTGCTGTATTGGTTTGATAGTAAAGCGAGGCTGTGTGCAGATTGAGTGCTTGTATTTAAATATCCATGTTAAGCGCAGCTCGTGAAAGGGCTGCGATTAACATGGATATTTAAAAACAAGCATATATCTCCCTGCAGCCTCACTTTTTTTTTTGTGAAATATTAAGTAAAGAGCACTTTTTTTCAGTCTGCTGCATCTGTGGGTGGGGCACCTAATTTTTGGTGGTGAGGGCAGCCTTATTATTTGTTGGCAAAAAAATATTGATTGCCTGTCCAACATTTCTGGTACAGCGATATTTCTACAGAAAGCCACAAGCAGCCCCAGTACACTTTTATTATAGTGGGCCCCAACCTGGCCATGCCATGTCTAGTTCTCGGGGTAACAGATCCACTTGCTCAAGAGAGACCATCTGTCCTGCAAGAGGTAATTTCTCCACCACTTTAAC
Source organism: Lissotriton helveticus (assembly GCF_964261635.1). Taxonomy (NCBI): domain Eukaryota; kingdom Metazoa; phylum Chordata; class Amphibia; order Caudata; family Salamandridae; genus Lissotriton; species Lissotriton helveticus. The sequence goes on from NC_136059.1 coordinate 1,673,010,217, forward strand.
ACTCATCTTAAGCACTTTGTTCTCTTCCAGAACATATTTAATCTTTAACAATGGCGGCGGCCCCTTTCTTTTCTTATGCACAGCTCGCCAAACGCTTTTTAAAAAAAAGCAAAATCATATGTCTTTTTAAGCAGCGTGGCGGTAACTGTAATAATGCCCTCTTCTCGTTGGTAGGAGGGCAGCTAAGGTTTGCATTTCCTAGAGATAAACCTATGATTTATGAGGCCTCTGTACTGGGCTGGAAGGCCATTTTATGGTGGTTTCTATCCCATGCTGGAAGCTTCCCCATGTGGAGGCCCCATGTGTGTGTGGAGATGATAAGGAGTTTTACAATCTTCACAACCCTTCCTGAGAGCCACTCCAATGTGGGGTACATATGGACTGCGTGGAATTTGCTTTGTGCCCACATGTTTAAGGGCCGTGCAACAACAAAAACTCGTGTTGCCTCCTGAGTGAATGTTTCTTATACCTACATGTTTGATGCCTAGGGAATAAAACACTTCCACATGGCTGAACATTGTTAAAGCAATCCCTAAAACTCTATTTTAACCAATAACATCAAGGCAATATTTTATTGCAATTGATAAATGTTAAGGCCATTGTGTTCCCTGGCCTAAGCCTTTTGTGATGTTTGAAAAGTGAGGAACATTTGGGAAACAAGTAAACATCGCAAACAAACGGGTTTCAAATGCAGCTATAAAAAGCCTTTAAGTTTGTTCACAAAGAAATGAAGCAGAATACGAACTGTGTAACAGCACATTGCAGTAAGCTTAGGCATGCTAGACATGCTGATATTTACAAAAGTTTAATACGCTGCTGATTTTTACCCCAAAACTAAAAGCTTAAATAAAAGACCATTCTCTTGCTAGTGTTAAGTGTTGTGAAGGCTAATGTGCGTCTGCAGCATAAACCTTTAGTAATGTTTGAGAAATAAAGCAAGCTTAGGAACGAAGTTAACTTCCCCAAGAAAATGCAGCAGTATTTCAAATGCAGCTACAGAAAACCTCTAAGTGCATTTCCAAAGCATTATAAAGGCTAATACGAAGTTACAGCACCTTGCAGTAAGCATAGACCTGCTAGACATGTTTTGTGCGCTCATGCAGGGAGCAGGTCACACGTGTTCCAGCTCCTATAATATAGACACATTTTGCAATAAAAAAAATGCTCAAAAACACAAGCACCCCAAACAGCAGCTGCTGGTGTTCTGATAATTTGTGGTGCTCCCATGTGCTCACACTAACTTTTTGCCACGTATGCTTAGTAATTACACAATGTGGCATGATAATGATTTGTATGGATCACCGACCATTAGTAACCTGTCATCTGTGATAGTGTAGTTTTGGTGTTGGACTTGGCCTTCTCTGCAGGGTCACTTCCAAACTTTTTGCCTTCACCCCTCCTGTTTTCTAAACCCATTTTTGTTGGCCTTTAGGACTCCGTGCACTTTAGCACTTCTTACCCGCGCTAAAGTGCTTGTTCTCTCACCCAAGACATGGTATAATTGGCTTACACTGATTAGCATATTTAATTTACTTATAAGTCCCTCGTAAATTGGAATACTATATACCCAGGGCTGGTAAATTAAATGCTACTAGTGGGCCTGCAGCACGTATTGTGCCACCCACTTAAAGAGCCCCTTAAAATATGTCCCATAACAGCTACTGTAGCCTATATGCAGTGTGTAAGTGCCGATTGGACTTGGCAATATAAATCCCTTACCATAAATAAAGCCCATGGGTCTGAATGATACCATGGAATTCACACACACAAATAGTACACTATGTGTAAATTATAACCATAAGTGCATACAGTCAGCTATTCTTGCCTAATATCGAGACCCAAGCCCAATAGTGTTTACAGTTTTAATAATGCTTGTGCATGAATGGAGACATAGCTATGATCTTTTTATGTTACCTGGGATTGTGTTGTGTCTTTGTTCTCCTAAGGATTTGAATTACAACCACTGCAGACCACCATAATGTAGACAATCATCTTCGTTCTGGTCAATGACAAAATGCTATGATTGCTAGACCTTCATCGTCATCTTTCCCAAGGGATACAATGCACAACTTTGCCAGATCATGATGTGATGTTCGGCTTGATTTCACATCCCCTAGTGGTAATGTGGCTGCACTCCTTATGAGTGAAAATAACTGTTAGTTCAGTCTCCATCAGGCCCCAGTGCAATGTATGTTTTGAACTTTTATAGTGTAAACTTACCCATGGCACAACAAGAGCTTATTTAGTGTACTCTATGTGTAGTCGCAAATGTTTTACTAGGGGCCAAAATGAATGGTCTGGTGTGACCGAGGGCAGCATTGAGGCCAGCAGGGTGGTGATAGGAGGGGTGAGTGTAAGGTGGGCATCCAGGAAACGAGGCATGTACATGGTATGGGCAGTGAGTTATGGAGTTATTTTGAGAGTTTCAATCTATGCTGCCCTCTAATCCAAGCTCCTAGTTTCTAGAGGAGTCACAAATTTGATAGTACTGTATTATGCTCTATCTGAATCGTGACCCCTCTCCTGCACCCTGGGGTAAGTCTTCTCTGCTTGATTTTGCTCCTTTTGGCGAGTCAAGTGTACAAAGGAAGTAACCTGATTATTGAACTGAACTGAAATAGAATCATAGACCTCACAATCTCCTTATGCCTTTAGCCACTTACCTGTAAGCCATAGGAGTGGTAGAAACAGGCTCAGTTAAGGTAGTGAGTGCAAAGACCCCCAAACAAGGTGTTCAATTCACTGAGGTTGGCTGACACAAACACCCAACCTCCTCCACAAAATTTGGGACAATGCCATTAGCCATGGTGCTAGGAGATTTGACGTTTAATTCTGGCTTTACCACTTTTCCAGAATATGCTGAGTGTGAACTCTATTAAAAGTCTGGGAAGGTTCCACAGCACAGTGGCATTTGCTTGGTGAGAGTAGTCCCGGATCTCACCATGGAACCACTCACACCCCCGTTGTCTAATGAGTAAAATGGGAACTATGAAAACAAATGGCATGTTATTGTTAATTAATCGCAGCCTACCCTTGTGACAAATTTTGCGCTCTTAGGTAATCACTTTCTCAACATATTTTTCTACCCATTTCTTTTACAGAGATATGAAAACTAAATTACACTAAACATTAGTAGTATTTATTTGATAAGAAAACAAGACCATAATCCAACAATAATTTGATTTTACCCATGGGTAGAGAACACTGAGTCACATAGACCACTCATTAAAACGTGGGGTTGTGAAAACATTATGAATCTAGAAACAAGAAGTCATGCACTGTGGTGGTATTACGCCTGGTTCACCGAATTGTTTAATGCTAGTCAAACCATATCCTTCCTGTTACATCTGGCACCTTTGGTGTGGTTTTCCCCAAATGTTTTATCTTCATTCCTCCTGTTTCGCTGAATTAGTTTTTGTTGGCTCTAGAACTCTGTAAACTTTCCACTGCTAAAGTGCTTGTAAGGATGGTAAAACGGTCTTACACAAATAATGGCATTTTTAATTTAATTGTAAATCCCTAGTAAAGTTACCATATACCCATGGCTGGTCAGTTATATGCAAAGAGTGGGCCTGCAGCACTTATTGAGCCACCCAGTTATGTTGCCCTTTAAAATATGGCTCAGCTCCGCCATAGCTGCCTGTATGTGCAGTTTCAAACTGCCAATATAAACATTGTGCCAGGCCAAAACCACCCTCCTTTTTAATGCATATGTCACTCTAAGGTAGACCCTAAACATTCCAGAAGGCAGGAAGTGTTGTATTTAAAAAAGTTGATATATACTTTTATGTTTTACATGCCCAGGTAGTGAAAAACTTCCAAATCCAATGTTCACTATTTCAAGGCCAACCTCTCCCTTAGGATAACATTGGATTACCTAATTATATTTAATAAGTGATTTATTTTGTTTTGGAGCAGGTAGGAATGCCTTGTTTGATGTCTGCATAATTGTAATTTGAAATCCTCTTCAATGGTAAATTCATATTTTAGGTCACAACTCTGAAAATGCCAGTTTTAGAAAGTTTTCATATCAAAGGGGGGATGGCCTTAAACGACAACTAGAAAGGGCCTACTATTAGAAAAACAAGGAGCATCTAGTCATCACATTCATGTTATGCAATTATCACATGGCAAACCAAGAAAGAATCATATGGTTTGGAGTATTTATCTGCTCAATTATTCATTATTTTTTAATTGAGCATAGTTATTCACGTATGTTCAGAACAGGGGAGACATCACAATTCAAACAATGAATGTGCATTAACACAATTGACAAAAAACAGTTGATGAGAAAACATTACAATGCACATGACCATACATAAACCTTAAAACAAGTCATGGTTTCAAAAAAGAAAGAAACAAAGCTTAAGACCCTTAACATGGCGCTGTATGTGTGAAAATGCACCATCTCAATTTTTTAAGTAAACGTTCGGAGTGACATTTGGCACTGCAAACGCGCGTGGTCTGGTTCCTGGCGCACGTAGCCATGGTTGCAGCGCACAGAGACCCTCCACTGCCGCACACGGAGGAAAAAAATTAGAGGGAACATTGCCTACAAGTGATATGGCCGATAGGCTGGGACTGTATTATCCTACTTTTTGTAAGACGTAGTGTGTTTACAGTGGTCTATTATAACCATTCGGCACATATTAAGCAAATATGTTGTCGGGGGGTGTTTTTGCAACCCGTGATTAATAAAGTTTTCAAGAAGTTTTATTGAGGCTACGAGTTGAACGTTTCACCCCTTTTCTATGTTGTTTGATGACTCCGAACACGTCATGGTAGTCACCTGACCTGGACGTGTGACGTGTTTTGCGTAACCGCACGTCCATTACCAATAACAACAACGCCCATTGGGGAACACCATGTCCAGATAGCAGCCGTTACCGGAGTAGGTGGACGGCGGCGAGTCGCCGCGTAGTGAGTAAGTTGTGGCGGGCGAGAGTTTCTGTTTGCGTGCATTTGAATTAACGAGGCCATGGGTAAAGAACGTTTTTTGTAAACCGGCCCCGTTTTTGCTGTTACTTCACAGATAACACGCAGTGTGAAGACTGAGCCTGGCTGCATATCTATGGTGTATACTTTATTACCGGTTTGATGTGAGTACAAGATATTGCCATATTACGCTATATACGATACTGCACTACATTTTAACAGATTAGGCAATCTTCCATTGATCTGAAATTGTAGGTTCAAATGTCCCGTTTGGGACTTCTTGCGAACTGGGGTAGTATGTAGAAGATCTTTTTCTTCGACATTATGAGCATAATGGCTGACAAAAAATATGCCATCTTTTGAATTCAAAGTGAGGTGTAATGTTAAGCGTGACTAATGTTTAGTCTACATATATAGACCCATTAACAGGGGTCTGTAATAACTAATGAGTTCCCAATAAGTTGAGGCATCGTTACCCTGACCTTCTAGAGGGTACTGCAGACATAATATAGATGACTGACTAACTAGACTATTTTACTGATGTTGGTAAGAATGAATTGTTGACATTGCTTAAACACATATATATTAACTGTATGTTTTTGTGTAATGTCATTTCATTACAGATTGGGCTCCGGTTGAACTACTAGGAGCTTTTTGCGAAACGGTATAAAACCGTACGTTTTTTAATAAGATAAAAACTTTTCTTTTTTCTTTTTCACATTCATATCCTCACGGTGTGGACGTGCCTTAGCGAGCACGGACCCCCGGGGGATTACACTTAAATGGTCATGATGAAAGCTGCGCCGAAGAGGACATATTGACAGCAGAAACATGTTGACCTCATTCTTTTGGAAACAGTGATTTTCTAATAAATATCACAGTCTCCCCACTTGTTTTTAACGTGACCAACAGACCAACGAATAAAGTTTTTTTGAGGTACTGCTGGACTCTTTTAACTCTGCACTTATTTCACAAAGCACGCACCACCAACATCACAATTAACCTGCTCCGCTGCAATCGCAGGCGTTGAAGCACACGGGGAGACATTCGGTCTCCCTCGTGGGAACCCCATGTTGAAGCATGTCACCACTAGGGTGAGTGAGGGTTCTTTTTACAAATAGTCATTCCTTTTACCAATAGAGTTGTCTGTCCTTTCTTTCTGTTTGTCGTTTTTCACTGTCACACAGTATTCTGACTGATAGTCACTCTTTTGTTGTTGATATATAGTAATGGGGGTATTCAATATTTTGAGGCAATCTTCTATTTCTTGAGTAGTAAGTCCTAATCTCTCTATTGGAGCCTTTGAAGATGACCTCTTTGAATCTTTTCTCACCTCATGTGATGAATAGGAATACATCAGAATCTGATGATCCTTCAGGCACTGTCCTTTCTGTAGCAGTGCAATTTATCCTTGGAGGTTCACTTGTTTCAGTCACAAAAAATGGCAATGATCTCTGAACCGATCTGTTTGAGTTGTCAGACAAGGTCTGATCTAATGTAGAATATGCACCAGTTGATTGTGTAACAACCCTTTGTGTTGGGGCCATAGGAGTCTCGGCTACTGAACTCACTGTTGTGTCCATAGGAGTGTTTATTCCCATAGGAACAGCTAGTCTATTGACAGCATTTCTCTGTGACCAAGAATTATACAGAGACAGAACAGGGCCAATTGTGACTGGAACGAACAAAGCATTTGGAGCATTTAAACTGTTCAGGTTTAATGCAGTTACCATTCCTGTTTCCTCCCTTATAGGAGTAGGAATTGTAGATTCATTCAAATGTACAGGTACATTATGCACAATCAGTGCTACAGGTACAGTAGGGACATCTGGAATCTCTTTCAGATTACCAATTTTCAACTTTTCTAATGGGGTCTCATTGTAAGACAAAGGACAATTCAACCATATATTATTTAAGAAATTGTCATACGTATCAATATCGTCACCATTATTTATAACATCTGTTTTAGCTGGTTCTAAATGTTTCATTTTCTCTTTTTGTTTATCCCTGACCTCATTTCCTACCTCTATGACAGGGTACATTCCCGCTCCTTCCATAATCTCATCTCTCCAAGCTTTCTGTTACACATCCCACCTAGTGCATAGGAACTGGTAGCTTTCCTATACCTTCCCTGATATTTTTCTTTCTCTTTCTGGTGATATACTCCCAGGTATTAAGTGCTTCAAATTTTGCAGGTCTAGGACGTGGTCTCATCTATATATATAAAAACAAATGTATGTCTGTCTGTCGGTCTGTTTGTCCTTTATGCATTACTACACAATTCATCCGATTGCCATGAAACTTTGGGAAGTTGTTGAGTACACTCCCGCAAAGCTTTCTGGTATAATTTTTTTCTAATATCGGCCCCCCATGGCCCTCATAATCTTTCGAATACTGATGTACGCACCAGACAGAAAAACAACAAATCGTGTATCCACAAGCACTCAAATAAATAAATAGAATTAAAACACCATTCATCCGATCGCCATGAAACTTTGGGAGGTTGTTGAGTACACTCCCGCAAAGGTTTCTGACATAATTTGTTTTAAATATCGGCCCCCAGGGCCCTCATAATCTTTCGAATACTGATGTACGCACAAGACGGAAAAATAAAAAATCCTGTCTCCACAAGCACTCGAATAAATAAATAGAATTAAAACAGCATTCATCCGATCGCCAGGAAACTTTGGGAAGTTGTTGAGTACACTCCCGCGAAGGTTTCTGGCATACATTCTTTTAAAATATCGGCCCCCCAGGGCCCTCATAATCTTTCGAATACTGATGTATGCACAAGATGGAAAAACAAAAAATTGTGTATCCACAAGCACTCGAATAAATAAATAGAATTAAAACCCCATTCATCCGATCGCCATGAAACTTTGGGAAGTTGTTGAGTACACTCTCGCGAAGGTTTCTGGCATAATTTTTTTTTAAATATCAGCCCCCCAGGGCCCTCATAATGTTTGGAATACTGATGTACGCACAAGACAGGAAACCAAAAAATTGTGTATCCACAAGCACTTGAATAAATAAATAGAATTAAAACAGCATTCATCCGATTGCCAGGAAACTTTGGGAAGTTGTTGAGTAGACTCCCATAAAGGTTTCTGGCATAAATCTTTTTTAAATATCGGCCCCCCAGGGCCCTCATAATCTTTCAAATACTGATGTACGCACCAGACGGAAAAACAAAAAAGTGTGTATCCACAAGCACTTGAATAAATAAATAGAATTAAAACGACACTTTGAAATGTTTTCCATATTAAAATGAATAAGTTTCAATAAAAATGACACAATGTAAATTGAATGTTATCATAACGAGTTTCCTTGAATTTCCTTTCTTCGGAGATCGCAGCAATGCGCGACAGGTAAGCTAGTTTCATATAATGTACTCCTCAAATTCTCAATGATTCTCACATTAAATGTCCAGTACCAAGGAAACCATAAGGCTTCATCTTGCTCTTTGATGTTATGCCATTGAGCAAGCCAAATACATGGGTACAATCATTTGTCCATCATTACCATCTATCCTGGTGTACCCTCGGGTGGTACCTCTTCTCCCCCTCAAACAAGGACCGTCACATCTCCCTGTACCAATTTTTGTATTACTTCACAAATAATTCTTGCATGAAACCTGGAAATGAAAATACCCGACAATCCTTTAGTTCAGCCATTATAACAAATCTCAGCGCAACTCTTGTGACGTATTCAACCAATCCTAGTGCAGCTTTAAACTAACCGACCAATACCAGCATGGTAAACTGTGATGTAGGTCTCACTTCTTGCAGCAGTTCACCCTTCTTTACAATTTTCTCTGCACGTTTTCCAAGCAATACACAAAATCTGACCTCTCATTCCAAAAGCAATACAAAATATCTTATTTCAATACATATCTATAACATTCACTTCAAGTGATACTTTTACCAGCGGAATCTTAATTTGATTGATTAAGCTAGTCTGTGCATACTGAGATCAATTGTACCAACCACTTTTCACTAACATACAAGACACATTTCCCTATCCTTTAGTCATTGTTGACAATGTTTCATGACAAACAACACAACACGGTACAAAAGGGGGTAGTGATGGACGGAGCATCTGAGCCAATCAAACACTCACACCCAGTCAAAAGATCTGGGTTTGATCCATCACCGTTCTTTAGCCCACTCTGCCATCCCAGTTCAGACATGGCTATATGCAAATCAGTCTGACCCTCTGCCTCATGGGAACAGTCCAGCCCGAACTGCCAAGCCATGTCTTCCCTGGACCGGAAACAAGCTTCCGAGGACCGGTTTCTGGCATTCCAGCCGTCTTCAGCCCGGCTTGCTTGAATCCAGTGGCGAAGTGAGCAAGGGACTCACGTCTGAGCATACCCTGCCGCATTTATGGCGGTCAAAGCGGTACAAAAGGGGGTGGTGATGGGCGGAGCATCTGAGCCAATCAAACACTCGCACCCAGTCAAACGATCTGGGTTTGATCCATCACCGTTCTTTAGCCCACTCTGCCATCCCAGTACAGACATGGCTATATGCAAATCAGTCTGACCCTCTGCCTCATGGGAACAGTCCAGCCCGAACTGCCAAGCCATGTCTTCCCTGGACCGGAAACAAGTTCCGAGGACCGATTTCTGGCATTCCAGCCGCCTTCAGCCCGGCTTGCTTGAATCCAGTGGCAAAGTGAGCAAGGGACTCACGTCTGAGCATACCCTGCCACACTTATGGCGGCCAAAGCGGTACAAAAGGGAGTGGTGATGGACGGAGCATCTGAGCCAATCAAACACTCACACCCAGTCAAAAGATCTGGGTTTGATCCATCACCGTTCTTTAGCCCACTCTGCCATCCCAGTTCAGACATGGCTATATGCAAATCAGTCTGACCCACTGCCTCATGGGAACAGTCCAGCCCGAACTGCCAAGCCATGTCTTTCCTGGAACGGAAACAAGCTTCCGAGGACCAGTTTCTGGCAAGGCAAAACTGCAGAAAACCCTCTAGCAGGCCTACCAGCCCTAAGGCTAGTAGGTCAGATAGTTGGTCAGAGTGATGTTAACATGGAACTCCATGATTTTGGCTAGATAGGGCAGCAGAGAGATTGGCCGAAAATTCTCGGACAGAGATGCATCTAGCGTAGGCTTTTTCAGCAGAGGGACTACTTTGTCTTGCTTCCAAGATTTAGTGATCACTACCGACAGAAGTGATTTATTAATGAATTCCTGCCCCTGAGCTAGAAGATAGCTGTGGAATTTCCTGAAAATATCAGGTTTAACAGGGTGGCTGTGTCGCCAGAGGACATGGGAGGCAAAGTTTGTAGAGAGTAGTGGAGTTCTCTAGGGGAGGTGAATACCATGGGTTTGTCAGTACTCTGCCTCAGCTTGAGTGTGTCATAGATGCAATCAACCTTATTGATGAAGTACCTTGCCAATGAATCACATTGAGTGAGGGTCCGGTGACAAAGCAAATCCTGGGCAGAGGTGCTAAGCCCCTCCCCCAGGATAGGCAGGTTCCATGAAGCGGAAGCGTCAGAGGCTTGCTGCCTTTGTAAGCTGACCCTGCCTTTTGCTGCTCCCAGCAAATGGCCGGCACCAGTTCTAACCCCTACCTTGGGAGGGAGAATTGTCAGGAAACCCAATATAGGAGGAGAGGTGTGCCCACCTTTGCCAACTCCACAACCTTAGGTGAAGGAGGCAAGGCAAAGCACAACTCTCAGTCCACGCCATCTTGAAGATGGGGGACCCAGCCAATCAGAGATAGGCTTATGCCCCCCTCCCACTGGAGGGTGTCATATAGGGAGTATACCCACCCCAAGGAAGGGACCTAATGGTTCCGACCTGTACCTACCTGAAACGCTCCTAAATTGAGTATTTAGTGTGCTCCTCAGACAAGCAAGAAGAATAAGGGCCGAAGAGCCATGCTGAAGGAAGAAGAGGAGGACACCAACTGCCTTGGCCCCAGCCCTACCTGCTTGTCCCCACCTCGACCTGCTCCAGCGGTACCCCGGCATGTCAAGCAGCCCCCCACAACCAACACCCCACCACCTTTGGTGGCCCAACCAATGGTGTCCAGGCACCCTCTTGCATCCCAACTTACCTCTCCAGCCAGTGGTCACCTCCAGAAAGCCTCCCTGCCCAAGCCTGCAGTCTTTGTTCCAACCGGAGATTTCCCATTGAAAACAAAAGGGCCCCCAACGCCAGTTCAGCACCCTACACCCAGCTGCCCCTGTGCCACTGTGAGTGCACTTTTTGTGCTAACTCAGATTCCCCTTTGCCCTGAACTTAAGCCTAGGAGCTTTGCTCCCACAACCCTGTGCCTTGCTCGAGAGCAGACACTAACCTACGGCCCTTTAGCCCCATAGGTTAACATTGAGCCTCAGCACTCTGCACCCAGCTGCCCTGGCGTAGCTGAGGGTGCTCTTTGAGTGCAAAACTGATTGCTTACCTTGAAAACCGATAACCACATTTTCTTCCATGTGATTGCATTGATAGTTTTTCCTCTGAAAAAGTTCTGTGTTGAGTTGTGTTTGTATGAAAACCCAAGCAACTGTGTTTCAAATCAAACAAGTTTTACTTACTTTGTCTATGAAATGTCCCAGTGTGATATCTAGGCATATTAGCCTGAATAGAAAAAGTAATCTCAAAAGTAATTACAGCATAAAGTAAACTGTCTTTAAATGTTTTACAAATCTGTAACAAAGTCAATTTCATCCAGCTTGCATATTCTTATCAATCTGTTTTGAAAAGTACAACTTTACTTATCTGTACAAAGTCCTGTTTGTTTCTAAAAATAAAATACAACTACAGAAATATTTTTTATACAAACGATTGGTCTGAGTTCAGTCTTTGAGTGTGTGACATCATGTTTGCCTGTGTGTACAATAAACACATAACAATCCCCTCTGTTATAGTCTTACTGTTCGCCCACACTATCACAAATAGAGAGTAAGGTGTTATCTACTTTTACCTCTGTAAGACTTTGGGGGCTCCACTGGACTCTGTGCACACTATACCTTACTTTGGTATAGTATATACAGAGCCAGCTTCCTACAGTAGGAAGTTAGGCACACTCTTTACTCTTTTCTAAATCAAAGTACGTTTTTATGGTGCTTGCACTACAAGTTTCTTCATGTCTTCATTAACTCTTTTCAAACTTTTGCAAGGTGCACATGATACACATATTTTTAAAGACAAAATCGTGTTTACACTACAGCAGAATAAATAGGTCATATAGTTCACATGCTGTTATGCAACTAGTCAGATCAGTTACAAATTGTGCAGGCTAAAAGAAGTAAGGAAAACTGGCATTGTGAAGGACCATACTGCAGATGAAGTTTTCCCCACCAGCAATTTATGAAAAGAGTGGGTCACTGCCTTTAGACACGGTGGGCTATGACATCTTCCCAACTATAAGAATGGTTGCATGTTTCATTCCCAACACAAAATGGTGTATCAGATCCAACAAGTTTAAATGTACTGGTTTGAAAGAGTAAAGGTAAGCCCTCTATTTTTCAAAACTTTTATTAGACATTTTTGATTAAATAGTAGCATATATAAAGCTGTTAAATTAATATTAACATTGGAGTTAACTAACAGTAATTGAATATGAACATTGCAATTTCTAACCATGAATCATTAAACAGGATTAAAAGACATATAGCAAATAATTAAATATATTGGTAAAGAACTATTATGATAAATAGTGGATGATGTTATGAAATAAAAAACAATAGTGAAACAGAAGTCAAGACAAAAGAAGTGAACAAAATCAGGTTATTGGTTGAGGGGAGTGGATGCCCCACTCAGGTAACAACCATAAGCCTTGTGAGGGGGAACCACAAAAGTCACTAACTTAACTTCTGCTTAACCCTCTTGTAGCTTGGCACAATGCAGTCAGGTTTAATTTAGAGGCTATATGTGGATTATTTATGCAGCACACAAACAGTAATAAAGTGAAACACAAGAAAAATCCCAAACTAATTTAGACAAATAGTGTCAATTTGAATAAATAAAAAGATACCAGGAGAACAAAAATTCAATGAGTAGAATTCAAGATATTGCAGCATTTTTTTAGGTAAATATAACAACTTAAAGCACAAAGCGTCACTCACGATCATCTGGTCGTGCTATGCTCTGGGAAATTTACAAGTTCAGACAAACCCTGATGGAGCTTGCATCAGATACAGGGACCAGTTTAGTCCTGCTGAAATGTACCTTCTTAAAATCCAGTGCGAAGACTTTTATTCGCGGTGGAGGAGGCCAGGAGTAGCAGGCAGAGCGTTGTGGATTGTCATCTTAGTAGCATGGCAGAACAAGCTTGGCAATGTGGGCTATCGTCGGTGTAGCACCAAGAGCTGGTTGGGCTTCGCGAACCATCATTGCTGGAGCTACAAGTTGGTGTGATTACGGACTGTCATTACTGTAGCGCAAGGTGCATATCTTGTGTTGCCAATTGTCACTGGCGCTCGCTATAGTGCGAAGAGCAGGACTTCACCGGAGTTTCGCGTTTTGTAGTTGTCACGGGTTGCAGAGTCTCAGATTGAATGGGCATGTCCGCAATCGCAAAGAGACAAATTCAGTGTTTCACCTTGGGAGGAGCTCAGACTGATGACAGCCAAGAGTCCAGTATCTGAGGCTCATCATTTGGGGGTCAGGACCCACTCCAGCAGAGGGCAGCATAGGCCAGCAGAGCTCAAGCAGATCCAGTTGCCAGTCCAGGCAGGTCTAGTTCAAGCAGGTCAGCTGAGCTATTTCTGGGAGGCCTCTTGAGCTTGTTATGTCCCTGTAGCTTAAACAGGAGGTCAGCTAACTGACCGTTACGTTCACTCAGAATGAAGGTAAGCATGTTAAATGTTTCTTCTCAGACAACCAGGCAGTCCTCAAGCAGCAAGGCAATCCTCTGGCAGCAGGGCAGTCCCTCTTCTATAATGTCCACATTTTTAGGAGCGTTCTGAAAGTGGCTCTGAAGGTCCAATAGTTATACATATTGCTAGCCTTTGAGTGAAGGCACCCTGTCTTACCCCCACCTCTGGTTCTGGAGAGTTCTCCTCTTCCCCTTTTAAGGTTCCAAATTGTCTAGTGATAACAAAAGGCAGGTAGGCTTGGTGTCAGATTCCTTAGTGTGTGCAGGAGACAGAGGCCTTTGAAATGTAAGTGAGGATGGTTACAGCCCCTCCCAGTCATCCTACTTGGATTGTCCAATCTGTCCATACCTTAGCCCCCTTTGTGTTAATGTATAGGAGGAAAACCCAACCCCAACAGCCCAGGACACTGAAGGCACAAATGGTTAGGACACAAAAATGGCAACTTTCAAAAAGTGGCATTGTCAGAACTGTGACTTGAGATCTGTCTTCCTCATAAAAGTGGTGTTAGACCTGTCAGCCTTCTTCCCCCAAATTGTTTGCCTCACCTTTTTGCTGCACTTATTTTTGTTGGACAGTACCACTGCTAACCAGTGCTAAAGTGTATGTGCTCACGCCCCTAAAACATTTCTGCATTGGCTTATAACCAAATGGCATTCTTAATTTACTTGTAAGTACCTTATAGAATAGTATACAATTTACCCAGGTCGTGTAAGTTAAATGCTCCCCAGATCTGTAGCACTTATTGTGCCACGTACTTTAGTAGTACCCTAAAGCATGCCTCAGGCCTGTCATTGCAGACTGAAAGCAGTGGTTAACTGCCCTGTCGACTTGACATTAAAAACCCCTTGCCTTAAACTCTCCTTTTTTTATATATATGATACCTTAATGTAGGCCATAGGTAGCCTATGGGGCAGGGTGCTGTGTAATTAACACTATGCGTGCAACGCATTTTCCCGCTGTGCGCTGAAGTTTTTAAAAACCCGCGGTTCATGATGCCACATTTAGAAAGTTGCCATTTTGCTGCCCACTGGGTGTAACTGACAGACTTTATGAATTACTCCCAGACAGTCACACGATAGAAGGATTAGGTGTGCCTGAATGGGCCATGTGCCAGTAGGATGGAGGGGTAGAGCTGAGCACAGCCCCACTTGCAACTGATTGACCTATCCTCTGCCTTCACACAAAGGACCTAAAGACCCCTCATTGTCACTGTATCCAGCTTGGATTCAGGGCAGGGGAGGCAGCACATTCCATGCACTTCAAAGCATCTGTCTTGAAGCTTCCCCACAAATATAGGACTCCAGATACCAACTCATCAGTATACTTTTAGACCAGTGGATACTTTGCCAGGAAAGGACTGCTGTGCTGCTGGTTTGCTGCCATCTGCCTGGGTACAAGGACTGGTTCTTCTAATGTCTCAGGGCAGCTAGAGTGAGTTACAAGGGCGAGTTTGCTAGCCTCCTGTTTAGACTACAGGGGAATAAAATACTTCCTTCCATCTATAATTGAAACAATTATGAGTATTGACCCTCCAATTGGTGCTCCCTAAAATTCTGGACCTTTGGAAGTCGTGCTAAAGGTACCCAGATAGCCAAAATCCAAAAGTGAGAACTTAGAACATTTTTAGCTAAAAACTGCTCTAAGATCCAGGATGAGACTGGGACCAATCTGTTCGCCTATTTACCTCCGATGCATCACTGGTCAGATTGACTTTGAAACTTCTACCCCTATGTTCTTTTTCAGCATCAGTAACTCCTTTTGAGCAGTCCTTCACCAAAGGGGTATCCAACCTCGTATAATTGTTTTTGGCTACAGCCCTCTGCATTGTCTCGCTGGAGATTTTCGACTTCCATTTCAGAGACTAAGGTCTGATTTAGATCTAGGCATATGGATTACTCCATCGCATCTGCGATGGATATCCTGTCCACCAAAATATAAATACCGTAGGATATAATGAGACTTATATTTCAGTACAGGGTCAGACTGATTTGCATATGGCCATGTCTGAGCTGGGGTGGCGGAGTGAGCGAAAGAATGATGATGCATTAAGCCCAGATCAATTGACTGGGGGTGAATGCTTGCAATGTTCAACACTCCGTCCATCTTCCCCTTTGGTTTTGCTTTGTTCGCCCTAAGTTGGCAGGGTATGGACAAACGTGGGTCCCTTGCTCACTTTGCCACTGGATTCAAGCTAGCCTGGCTGATGACGGCTGATTAGCCAGAAACCGGTCACAGGATGTTTATTTCTGGTACAGGGAAGACATGGCTTGGCAGTTCGGGCTGGACTGTTCCCATGAGGCACAGGGTCAGACTGATTGGCATAGGACCATGTCTGAAATGGGGTGGCGGAGTGAGCTAAAGAATGATGATGGATTAAACCCAGATCAGTTGAATGGGGGTGAATGCTTGCAATGTTCAACACTCCGTCCATCATCCCCTTTAGTTTTGCTTTGTTCGCCCTAAGTTGGCAGGGTATGGCCAAACGTGGGTCCCTTGCTCACTTTGCCACTGGATTCAAGCTAGCCTGGCTGATGACGGCTGATTAGCCAGAAACCGGTCACAGGATGTTTATTTCTGGTACAGGGAAGACATGGCTTGGCAGCTCGGGCTGGACTGTTCCCATGAGGCACAGGGTCAGACTGATTGGCATAGGACCATGTCTGAACTGGGGTGGCGGAGTGAGCTAAAGAATGATGATGGATTAAACCCAGATCAGTTGACTGGGGGTAAATGCTTGCAATGTTCAACACTCCGTCCATCATCCCCTTTGGTTTTGCTTTGTTCGCCCTAAGTTGGCAGGGTATGCCCAAACGTGGGTCCCTTGCTAACTTTGCCATTGGATTCAGGCGAGCCTGGCTGATGACAGCTGATTAGCCAGGAACCGGCCCAGGGTGCTTGTTTCAGGTCCAGGGAAGACATGGCTTCGCAGTTCGGGCTGGACTGTTCCCATGAGGCACAGGGTCAGAATGATTTGCATATGGACATGTCTGAACTGGGGTGGCGGAGTGAGCTAAAGAATGATGATGGATTAAACCAAGATCAGTTGATTGGGGGTGAGTGCTTGCAATGTTCAACACTCCGTCCATCATCCCCTTTGGTTTTGCTTTGCAGGAATGTTGTCAGGTCCTGTTGAATTCCCATTTCTGAAATGCTTGATGTCTTGCTGAATTGACTCCTTGGTTAGCCTGCTGCAGTTGATTGGGAAGTCTAGCTAGTTGTATGTCTGGTGGAGACTGAAGAATGGGCTGATTCAGCAGTTCTTCAAAGTGATCCACCCATCTCTGTGTTGACCTACGTTACTCATGATTGTCTTCCCAGCTTTGTCTATACAGGTGTTTCTGGCTTGCTGCATCTGCCGGAGTTTCCTCATTATATCGTAGAGTTATTTCAACTTTCCATAGGTTGCTGCTTCCTGGACTTCTGTGGCAAGACATTGATAAATCTTCACTTGTCCGCTCATAAGCTTCTCTTTGCTTCCTTGTTGGTTTTGGTGAACTTTTTTTGCTCTAGTTCGGCTGGTGTTGACTGCTGCTTTCTTCTCCTTTCTCTCTGGGATTCAGCAGAGAGTCTCAGTTAAAGATTCATTCTTTATGCTGGTGTTTCTTGGGACCCAGTTCCTCCTGGCAGGTTGATGTCACTGTTTCTTTGCCCTACTCCAACTGACTTTTTTCTGAGTTTCTGACGACCTCTAGTTCTAACAGGACTTAAAACTTGTTGCTGAGGGTGACTGAGAATTCACTCGTTTTTAGTGTATCTTTGAGGAGGGTGGTGTTATATTGCTGGCATCAGTTTCATTCAGTTTGAGCTTCAGTCTGGCCATAACAATGTGATGGTCTAATGCTACATCCGCTCCTCTCATCAATCTCACATCCTGTAGGGACCTCTGGAATTTTTAGGTAACGCAGACATGGTCAATGTGCTTCTATGTTGAATAGTCTGGTGCCATCCGCATTGCTTTATGCATTATTTTGTGTGGAAACACTCTGCTGCCTATCAACAGACTGTTCAGGGTGCAGAGATCTGCAAGCCTTTCACCATTCCCTTTCTTGTCACCAAGGCCATGTTTGAACTCTGCCATGGTCTGTCCCAAGCCCGGCTGGGAAAGGAGGTGGATTATGCCTGGGGCTAGAATGCCCACAATGTAAAAATCATAGCAACAGAATGGTAAACCAAAAAAAAAACAAATGAACTTTGGGGCTGCAAAACAACTATTGCCAGAGTCGAGCAAGGCATTGATTTTTTTTTGTCTGAAAGTTGAGTTCAAGAAGTGGCATAACCACAGAGTCTCAAAACGAAAGTGCTGAGTATCCAGAAACTGGGACAAGACGGGACTGAAGCAGTAGTTTCTGATGTATAGACATTCTCAAGCCCTATTCAGAGGTATCAAGGAAGGTCATTCAAATGATTTTGTAACTAAGAAAACCACTGAACCCATATTTTGCCAATGTTTGAGGTTGGAAGCTAAAGGGCACAGGACCACCACTTCTGTAACAGTCTTGTAAATATGAGCAATAGAGACTGAGCTGAGAGTGATCTTTGATGATATGTGGCTTTCTTGAGCTAAACAAAAAGACACATCAAGATCTTCCTAAAGGTCTCATTATGTTTGTCAACTCGATGTGGTATTATTAAAAAAATATTTTATTGTGTGAATGAGGCACCTTTAGCCAATGCCACAAGGCACGAAAAATACCTCAAAGGCTGTCCTGGTGCTGGTGGGAACGGAAAAGGAAAAGGTGATAGGAGACCCAGCTAGACCACAAGTGAAGAAAGACTGAGTACTGAAAACGCTTTTTCCTGAATGCTGCCAAATAAGGGATCTATATAAGAGATATTAGAGGAGCGTCCCAAAGCTTAAAAGCCAAAACGAGAAGGATCATCCATCCAAGAGATCCTTGTTAATGGTGGGAACCATAACAACTTTTTCAGAGAGTAAACAAAGAGTGTGTGAATTAGTTCCTACGATACTATGACCAGCATTTTTGACAGCTCTAAGGACAAGACAGAGAGCCTTGAAATTGGATCACTTTTTAATGGACAGCCAGTGAAAGTAGATGGAGGTCACAACAGGCAGATTGAAAATAAACCATGCTGCAGAGTTCTGTATGGGATGAAGATAGTCAGCTATACCCAAATAGTTGGAATTACCATAGTCTAAGTGTGAGGTGATCAAATAGTGCATTACTAGTTTTCCAAGTGGATAAAGAAAGTTAATGCACTATATTCCAGAAAATTCTTGAATCATTGAAACTAATCGTAGATACTGGCCAATCTCTTTCGTACATGAAAGCTCTTGATTGAAAATGACTTTGAGATTCCTAGCAGAAACCACAGGGAAGATTATAAAGTTAATTCTAATCAGTATTTTCTAACTATAGAGACACATTAAAATTAGGGCTGGGCGAAGTTCGCAAAGTAGCACTACACGGAGCTACGCGAAGTGCACTTCGCACTACGCGAGCTACATGTAGCACTACGCAAACTGCGTAGTACCCTGTTCGCACTGTGCAAGATGCCGTTTTCAATGATTGCACAGTGCGGACAAGCATCCGGCACTGTGCAATCATTGAAAACGGCATCTTGCACAGTGCGAGCTGTAGTTTTCTGCTGCTCGAGTAGATTTTTACTTGAGGGGAGGAGGGTGGGAGAAAGGAATGGGGAGGGAAGGAAAGCATAATCAATATGGGCGAAGGTAGGAAAGCATAATCAATAACAGCAAGAAACAATAAGTAAAGTAAACAAAATGTGCTCTTGTCACAGTCGTCGTGATCTTCAATCCTTCATTGCCGTGGGTCTAAAGTGGGGGTAGAGGGTATAATCTGTAGTATACACAGATATATTGGGCATGTGAGTTGTTGGAATTCTCCCGAAAGGTGTTTAATGCACGTACCCCACCTGTTCTCAAACTTGGGTAGGGAATGACTAATTACAGCTGTCAATTTCTCCATCCCCAATAGGTCCCAAAGCTTGTGTATCCAATCTCTATGCCTTGGAACTACATTGGTGCCCCATTTTGATAGCAGGACTTGCTTTGCTGCACAAATTGCTAATGTAATAGTCTTACCCTTTTCAGAGTGTAAGGGATACGTTAGGACATTGGGTAACTCTAACAGCACATATCTAGGAAAGCGTGGTATTTCAGTATTGAGCATCAGGTCAATGTCAGCCAAGACTTCCTTCCAATACCTATGGAGTTTGGAGCACTGCCATAGCAAGTGGGTGAGCGTGCCTGATTCGGCACAATGCCTCCAACATGTGTCTTCCCTTCTGCCATTGAGCCAGGCAGGCCGGAGTATAAGACCAGTAGTGCACTAACTTTAACAGTGTTTCTTTGCCAGCAGCGCTAGTGGCTGAGATACGTGCCTGGCGCAAAATATCTGACCATTCTTTATCTGTAGAAGCTATGTTCGCACTCACGCTCCCATCTCTTCCTACCTGGAGTCTGTGAGGGTGAGATCTGTGTGTTTAAAAAGGAATGTATATCCGATAAAATGCGGGAATTATCCTTTCTGGAGAGAAGCCAGCGTCCGAACAGTGTTAGTCGTCTGCTGGCATGTGGCTAGATTGTAGGAAGAGACACCCAGTGTCGGACCGCCAGGTAACGCCAGTACTCCGAGTCTGGAAGTCCAAAGTCCAACAGGCCACAAATATCAAATAGGTCTCCAATCCTTTTGCACTGGCCCTCCTGCCAGCATGCAAACGTTTTCTCTTGCATGGCCTGAGGGAAATCCGGGTTCCCTATGATTGGTGTGAGTGGAGAAATCTGAGTGGATAACTGTTAAGAATACACCTTGTCCTTAAACCCCACAGTGGCTCTGACCACTAGCGATATATAGACACCCTGCGGGCGATGCTTATGTTGGAACCACGGGATCTTCCAAATGTGGATCCCTGCCACCGCCTGATCCAAGAAGCACCAGTGTTTCTCGGTCAGTGGGCATTGCCATTCGACCATGTAGCATAGCTGAGATGCTTGGTAATATTTGGCCAGATTTGGTATATCCAGTCCAGCCTTGGCAAGCGACAAATAGGCTCGCTCTCTTGCAATCCGGGCCCATTACTCGCCCAAATGAAGGTTTCTATGGTAGCCTGTAATATTTTCAAGATGGATGCAGGGGGTAGCAACGGCATCACCTGCATCAGGTAGAGAATTTTCAGCAGCAGAGTCATTTTGACTGCTGCTATGTGAGCCACCCATGAAAGGGGATCACCATGCCAAGATTTTATGAGGGATCTCACTGTATGCAAAAGGTCTGTATAATTATGTGTGACCAAGCTTTCTATTGTGGTTAATATTTAAATACCCAAATACTGGATACCCTGCTGCGCCCATTGAAAGGGGAACTGCGATGCAAAGCAAGTTTGTTCTTCATGTGGGATAGTGATATTCAAGGCTTGGGTTTAAGCTGCGTTCACTTTGAAACCCGAGGCTTCACGGAACTTTGCCAATTCCTCAATAAGAGGAGGCAATTATTGACGCAGGTTGTTAATGGTTAATAGTATATCGTTGACATACAGCGCTATGTTGTGAGATTGGCCTCCCATCCATACTCCCTCTATTTGTGAATGTTGTCAGATGCGCTCCGCTAGCGCATCCATATAGAGCGCAAATAATAGTGGTGAAAGTGGGCAGCCTTGGCGGTCCCTCTCGAAACTGGAACGATCGAGGACTGTGTGTTGTTCACCCTGACCCATGCTTTTGGGCCCGCATAACCAGCCACAACCCAACACCGGAATCTAGGCCCAAAGCCCACAGTCTTCAGTATCGCGTGCAAGAATGGCCAATGCACGCGGTCAAAGGCCTTTTTGGCGTCTATTGAGAAGACCAAGGCCGGGTCTTGGGAACGTCATGTCTTGTCCAATAAGTAGAAAAGCTGTTAGTATAGTCGCCACAAGTGTGGCCCAGTATGAAGCCAGATTGATCAGGATCTATCAGCCCAGTCTGCTTGCTAGAATACCTGTAAAGATTTTTGCATCCACATTTTGAAGGGATGTGGGGCGGTATGACGAGCATTGTTGGGGATCTTTCCCTGGCTTTGGGAGTTCAGTGATTATCGCCATGCGCATTTATTCTGTAAGTTCCCCAGACTTACTGAAAAAATTATACAGTCAAGAAAGAATTGGGGACAAAAGCGTGGCATATTGTTTGTAAAAAGCCGCTATGAACCCATCTTGCCCTTGCTCTTTTTCTAGTTGAAGTCGCCCTATTGCGTCCAACACCTCCCTTTCATTTATGTATTCCTCCAGGGACCCAGCATGGACGGCCACCAGCTTAGTTATGGGGGCCTGCGCGATATATGATGTGCAGATGTCAGGGGGTGTCCCTTCTGCCTTATATAGTTGAGCATGAAAGCGTCCGAAATACACGGCTATGTCTTCATATCTCGCAAGGTGGTGTCCATCACCATCTATAATGCCCTGTACCTATCTGGAATGTACCGGTGCTCTTAGCCTATGTGCCAGCAGCTTCCCCGCCTTATTTCCCCCGCATAGTACTTCTGTCGCGTTCGCAATAAAGCATACACCGCTGCATCCATGCGTAACGCTCTAAGCTGTTTCTGCACTATATTTATTTGTCGTCTATTTTTACGTGAACCTACACACCGATGGACTTCCTCCAGTTCCTTCACACTAGCTTCTAACTCAGCGCGCTTCAATGCTCATTCTTCATTAAGCTTGGCCTCTATTGTTATGTACGTGCCTCTAACAACTGCCTTGAGAGCCTCCCAGAGCATTGATATCGACGTGGTTGGCGTGTCATTGATGGATAAGTAATATGCTATGGCCTTCTCCACTTCCTTTACTGTGGCGTCATATGATACAATTTTAGGGTTGAGCCGCCATGTTTTGTGATTTCGGTGTACTGTCGGGAGATATAAATCCAAGTGAACCAGGGCGTGGTCTGATAAGGATGCCACCTCAATTGTGGCCTGGGCTACTCTCGGGCACAGTGGGGCAGAGACCAAGAAGTAATCAATTCTAGCATGAGATTGATGAGCAGCTGAAAAGGAGGAGTAAGACTGTGAGGTTGGGTTTAATGTCTGCCAAACATCAGCCAGCCCCACTTTGGCAAGCCATTTCACCCCTTGTAGATAAAACATCCCTGTATGCCCTGAACGTGGAGGGGACCTATCCAGGTAGGCATCCAGAACCAGATTAAAACCACCCCCTATTACCAAGTTGGAGTCTGGGGACACAAGTTCAGTCCCCAATAACTGGTGAAAAAAATGCTTCTGCTAGTCATTGGGTTTGATTTGATTTGTTTTGATTTGAATTGTTATTTATAGAGTGCAGTGAATGCCGAGGCGTCTTGGCACTTACTGTGATACATAGATGACAGGAGCGACCTGACTCTCGGTGTTTAGGTTTTAGCAAACAGCCAGGTTTTTAATTTTTTCCGAAACCTCATCTGGTTTTGTTGAAGGCTTAGGGTGGGAGGCATCTGATTCCAGAGTTTTGCCGCATGAAAGACAGTGTGCGCCCCCCCCATCTGGCCTTGCGTGTTTTAGGAACACAGACCAAGCCCTCAGTAGCGGATCTAAGAGTTCTTGCTGGAGAATACCTAGTGAAAAGTTTCCATACTTCCCCAGACATTCCTCCATAGAGGGTGTTATGTACTAAACAGAGACTTAAAATTGGCTCTGTGATGAACAGGGAGCCAATGTAGTACTCTAATGACCTCTGAAATTGGGCGACCCTTCTGGATGTTCATGAGCAATCTAGCAGCGGCATTTTGTAATGATTGTAACTTCCTCTCCTGTGCCTTATCAATTCCCATAAAGAGTGTGATGCAGTAATCAAATTTGGATAAGAAGAGAGCAACTACAACTGTCTTTTGGAGTTCATATGTAATGAACAGGAAGACTTTCCTCAAGGTTTTTAAGAGGAAAAAGCAGGGAGAAGTTAGTTGATTAACATTGGCCGATAGATTGAGCTGTTCATCAAGGATCACTCCCAGGTTTTTGACCTTGGTAACCTGGGTAGGACAGACTCCCGCCTCTGTGGGCCACCAGTTGGCACTACACTCACCGCCGTGACGGGAACGGCTTGACCAGCAGCCAGCTCCCTTTTCCGCTCCAGAACGCTGTGTGGGAAACAGCCAGCGAAGACCACAACTCCCAGGTGCCCCAGTGGCAGAGGCGCACCTGGGACGTCAGACACAGCGCCCGGAGGTGCCAACAAAGAGCGGAGCGCCGAGCGCTCTGTGGGGGCAAAGCACTACACTCACCGCCGTGACGGGAACGGCTTGACCAGCAGCCAGCTCCCTTTTCCGCTCCAGAACGCCGTGAGGGAAACGGCCAGCGAAGACCACAACTCCCAGGTGCCCCAGTGGCAGAGGCGCACCTGGGACGTCAGACACAGCGCCCGGAGGCGCCAACCAAGAGCAGAGCGCCGAGCGCTCTGTGGAGGCAAAGCACCACACTCACCACCGTGACGGGAACGGCTTGACCAGCAGCCAGCTCCCTTTTCCGCTCCAGAACGCCGTGAGGGAAACGGCCAGCGAAGACCACAACTCCCAGGTGCCCCAGTGGCAGAGGCGCACCTGGGACGTCAGGCACAGCGCCCGGAGGCGCCAACAAAGAGCGGAACGCCTCCCGTCCCACGGGACGCGCGCGGGCGGCGCCAGGCTGAGCCCGGGCAGAGGGCGGGCCGTCTGTGGCCGTCAGGGGATGGAAGAGGATGGGACGGGCCACCCCCGCTTTCATTTCCCACTGAAGTTCACAAAGGTACTGTTTCCATTTGGACTAAAGCTTTTTGTTGTATATAGTGCCCTAGCAACGTAGCGGGAGACCCTGAGGTGGGACGTTTGATCATTATATATATTCTAGCATTTACCGACTTTGAAACGTCCCACTTCCAAAATGACCAAACGGGTAAATAAAACTATAGCCCCCGCGACACGATCACACACCAAGCTGTTGGCAGTTGAACCGCAACCTCTACCAACTTTAACGGCTATCGATAAAATGCTTCAACAGACCATTGGTGTTGTGGTTAATGCTATCGAGAACACAGAGAGGAGGCTATCGATAACCCCTACACTAGGCATGCAAAACCCGGGAAGAGACAGCTCAGCTACCACAATTGATGTCTTGGACACTAGCTCATTTTTGGAGCCATCATATGTAGGCTTGCCCTGCAGCCAGATGCCCGCTGAGACTTCTATAGACGTGCAGGAGCATCCAATTACCCTGTCGCCCCCTTCCCCGGAGAAAAGGACAGCAGTACATAAACCATGCATGAGGAAAAAGAAAGGAAATATCTTAAACAAACTGGGTAATAATAAATTGGCAAACCATGACCTGGTGACACCGACTACCAGTAAAATTGGCCCATCGCTAGGAATACCATGCTGGGTCACAAACATGGTTGCCGATTTACAATCATCCTTGGAGCGGACTATTGTTGCCCAACTTAAGCCTCTGGTCTCAAAACTTGATAAACTCATTGCTGCCACAAATACAAAGGGGGGAGGGATAATCGAGCCAGCCTAACAAGTGAGAAACTCTGTACCTCATGTCATTGATACCCCATCTCAAAGTGTTCCAAGAACTAGAGTAGTGGAAAATAAAAAACCCCTAGTACAGACCATCAATGGTGTGGCTCCACCAATTCCCCAAAAGTCCACGCATGATCCACCACAACACCTGCCAAGGACTAGCGCTCAGAAGCAGGTCTGCCAAACAGCAGGAAACTCGGCAAATGCCATAGCGAAAGAGACGCCAAAAACTAGAGAGGGCGATAAGGGGATCAGTAGCACTACTCCACCACCGAAACAAAGCCAAACATCAAGAACCTTTTCTCGGCAGCCACCAACAATTAACTTACCCCCCGAAGCCCAGTCCTATGTAGTGGCACTTGTAGGAGTTCCTCCATTAACTGAGGGGAAAAGAGAAAGGGAGACTGAGTTGAAAAACAAGTGCATCCAGTGGCTTAGTGTAAATAGACCCCTCCCGGGGAATGTCTCAGGGGACATCTTGTCAGCCAGAAGAGTGGGCTGGATTGGGAGGAGCCCAAAGACAGTAGCAGGTGACGTGATAATTCTGAATTTTAGGGATGTCTCTGCTGTCGGGTATATTTGCAATGCCCCGCACTATAGTTCAGATACGCAAATATGTCCTCTGCACCTCTCGTACTTTTACCCCACTCCTAGCCTGGAACCCTGTCGCCCAAGATTTACACACAATAACAGGGGGGGTTTTCCCTCATCACATAGAACTTTAAATGGGGGGGTTTTAGGGAGGGCATGTCTTCCTACAGTTCACTACTCCCGATACAGTCACACTGGAATAGGTTCAGTGCTTTGGAAGATGTAGACTGACTTAGTCAAGGAGGAATGTCACCCTTAGAAGCCACAAATATAATACACAGAGGTTCAGGGGCAACAGAGGAAAATATTCTTCCACAAATGCTGAGGGAGGCTCCAAAAGCTGTCAACACAGTAAGGGAAAGGATTAGCAATAGGGGGATTAGGGAAGTTGAAGGATCAGATAGCTCAGAAGAAGGATGTCTAAAGTTGGTCTCCTGGAATATAGCCAGGCTGAAAAACAAGCTGCTTACTCCCAAGTGGGCCACCTTTATGGCAGCATATGACATCTGCCTGATGCAAGAGACCTGGGCATTAGAAGAGAGCTCGAGTGCGACCTTTGCAACGTTTGACATCTTGGCAGTATCTACAGGCAGAGGTCGCCCGTCGGGCGGGCTATCAATTTGGATAGGAACTCACCTGGGAATCCAAGCAACTAAACTCCAAACAAGCTCCCCGGATATCCAATGTATCTTAATAGAACCCCCAAGCCAACCCCTAGTAGCAATAATAAACACCTACTCGAGGCCATCTAGGAACGGCCAGGAATCAGCTACATTTACAGCACTGAATTCTTTCATTCAAGGGCTAGACCCCTCTATCTCAATAATCCTCGGAGGGGATTTTAACTGCCAATTTGAACCTCTGGGTAGTCTTGAACTGGGTGACCAAGACGAAGTAGATGCATTATGGCATATCCCGGACCCGAATATTGCCCCTGTCAGGGCATGGACACCACTTGTGCTCCAAATAAAATGTTTCTCCCTTGCAACATCCCTGCGGGCGTGCAATGGGAGATTGGACCCTGACCGCCCAGCATTGGCAACTTTTAATCGGGCAAACAAAACAACCATCATTGACTATTTAATGGTGGATGCTAAAAATTGGGACAAGCTAAAAGAATTTAGGGTTATTCAAAGACAGGACAGCGAACACAATGCCCTGGTAGTAACTTAAACCAGGGTCATTTGGATTGACCACCTCTGATCGCATACCGGCCACGATGACACTTCCTCTCACGCTGACCAACAACAGAAGGAGGGTTAAGTGGCCCCATCTTGTAGATTCAATCTCGAAGCTTGCCAAAATCTACCAACTCGCTATTCCCTTAATAGAGCAGATGGGTGACTCGCCTGGTTGGCATCAGGCACTAGATACGCACAAACAGCTAGTTGAGGTACTAGGGGATGTGTTTTACCTCATTAGTAGAATTAAGAAGCATGTCCCAAAAACACACCCCTGGTTCAATGATGCATGCAGGAACTAAAAAAAGGAGCTCCTTGCGGCAATGAAGGCAAAGACAGAGCGAATATTAGGGCAGCCAGACTGTTCTACAAAAAGGAGCTGATCAGGGGCAAAAGAGAGTGGGAAGAAGAGAGGTGGGAAGAACTCAGAGGTGCCCTTGTGACTAAAGATGCCAAACTATTCTGGGCATTAGTAAATTCCGATGCTAATGGTGGGGGGATCCCTCTACCAAATATCCCCCCCTCAGTGTGGGAGGCGCATTTCTCTGCACTCTACACTAGCCCTGTGACTGGCTACAGTGACTATTTAGATAGGTCTGGGACATTAGAGTTAGATGGTCCCTCCTGGATTTCTGCTGCCCAAGACCCCCCCACGAGTGTCGACTGGGGGGGCCTCAGGAATGGGACACGGGATAGACCATAGGGACACCGAGGCGAGGATGGCCCCGAGAAATGGTGAGAGTATCTCAGCTAAGGAGGTGGAGACTGCAATTATTAGACAACTCCCTAACAAAGCGCCAGGCCTCGATAGGGTACCGGGTGACCTTTTCCGTTCTCAGCCAAAGATCTGGGCCCCGTACCTAACTGTATTGTTTAATGCAGTCCTACTGGGGGCAAAAATACCTGACACCTGGGCGGGGGCCGAGATCGTCCCCATTTTTAAGAAGGGGAGCCCTTTGGATCCGGCAAATTATAGACCAATCAGTCTCCTGGATACTACCCAGAAACTGATGGGCCGGATACTCCTGGATAGAATATTGGGATGGCCAGAGGAGTATGAAGTAATGACTACCCTCCAGGCCGGCTTTAGATCAGGGATCTCGACCACGGACCAACTCTTTAGGCTGCAGGTCCTTTTCTGGAAGACCGTAAGTGTCGAGGGTGGCAGCCTCTACCTGGTCTTCGTTGACCTGCGGGCCGCTTTCGACCTTGTGCCGAGGGAGAGTTTATGGAGGGTCTTAAAAGACCTTGGCCTCCCCCCCTACCTATTGGAGGTCTTGAAGTGGTTTCATGAAGGGAACTATGCCCGGGTGAGGTGCGGGAAGAACGGGGAACTATCTGCATGTTTCCCTGTAACCAGAGGTATACGCCAGGGCTGCGCCCTGGCCCCTACACTCTTTAGTCTTTATATAAATGGCCTGGTGGGGGAACTAGATAGAGTTAGGGATAGCGATGCCCCTTGGTTGGCGTCAGGTCGGGTGCCTGCTTTGATGTTCGCAGACGACACCCTACTGTTGTCGCGAACATCAACAGGCATCCAGCGGGTTCTGAACAGTTTTATTTCATTCTGCGCCTCGCGGGGACTCGAGATTAATTTAGAGAAAACGAAATGTATGATCTTTGGTCCCCCGAAGCGCACTCGCCCTAGCCCTACATTAAACGGCACCCCGCTCGAAAGGGTGAGAACCTTTGTATACCTGAGGGTCACTTTGACTGAGGACTTTGGTTGGGGCCCCCAGGTAGCCAAATCCACCCTAAAGCTCTCACAGATACTAGGGGGCATAGGTAAGTTTCAGCGGACAACGCAATTTAAGCCAGTCTCCCCAGCGCTCGAAATCTATAGTGTTCAAGCTAGACCTGCTGTAACCTACGGTGCAGAACTTTGGGGACATTCGAGCATAGCAAGTCTTCTCAGGGTTGAACGGGCCTTTTTGAGGAATTTGATTGGTCTACCTCAAAGCACCCCGCTCATACCCCTGAGATTTGATCTAGGTGTGGAGCCCATCTCTGAACTATTAGCGGCCCGACCCCTCTTGTACTGGAGAAGGCTCTGGACAGTACCTGAGCTGGCGGACTACAGAGTGGAGTTCGCTGCTGTCTGGGGGTCGTTGAAGAGTAAGAAAATACCCTGGTTGCTCCACATCAAAACTATTGCCTATTAAATAGGAATGCCCCAAATCTGGGAGACCCCGGCGGAGAGTTGTCCAGTGGTGCGGAGAACTGAGCTGCTGGCCTCTTTGAGGCACTACAACCTAAGTTTGCTGCACCATTTGCCAAGTATGGGCAGGTTGTCTTCGGAATTTTTGCAGGTAAAACTCGTGCCCAGAAGGGAGGAATTTTTGGATCTAATAGAACCTCCGCCTGCAAGAAAACTATATACACAATTAAGGCATGGTTGCCTGCCACTTGGGACACTAACCTGCAAATGGACAGGTCAAGAGGAGGGAATCTGCCCTGTCTGCAATAATAGTAAAGAAGACATTGCCCATGTTTTGTTTTTTTGCCCTGCTTATAGTGCAATCCGGAGAGCTTGGCTG
Organism: Lissotriton helveticus; assembly: GCF_964261635.1. NCBI lineage: Eukaryota > Metazoa > Chordata > Amphibia > Caudata > Salamandridae > Lissotriton > Lissotriton helveticus. Next base: position 1,673,039,812 of record NC_136059.1, read on the forward strand.
GTACCACTATGTAGAAATTTGGGACTAAAACATTGTGTTCAAGCCGTCAGAATTTTAAAATATGATACATCCCCCCTCATCGTGTTTTCGGTCTCCCGCTTTTTGTACGGTATGTGGCGTAGAAGGTCCACTCTAATTAATTGTGTCTAATTTTAATGTTGGCCATTCTTTGCTGATAACTGATTGTTTAATAACGTTTTAGCTGCTGGTTCTTAATTATTTATGTATTTTATTGTATGTACATATTTTATCTGTGCTTTTATGGTCGTTGACCGAAATAAAGTTATCAAGCATCAGTATTCCATACTGATGGTCCTTTACCAAATTCTAGAACCTCGGTTTTATCCGTATTTATTTTCTAAAAATGTATGCTCATCCAGCTCATGATATCTTTTAGACATGCATGGAAGCTGATGGCTACTGGCTCTGATGGTTCGGAAACTGAAATGGTGAGCTGAGAGTCGTCGGCATACATAATCAAGGAAAAGCCATGTTTTCTGATTAAGTTAGCCAGAGAGGACACATATATTAAAAAGGGTTGGTGACAGAGCAGATCCTTGTGGGAGACCACATGGGAGTTGAAAAGTCCCAGATTGCATGTTCTCCCTATGTATGTTTTGTTCTCTGTTTTCTAGAAAGGAGGAGAGGAGAGTTAGCGCAACATTCTCCACCCCCACATCTCTCAGCCGCTGCACCAACACCTTATGATTTACGGTGTTGAATGCTGCTATGATATCTAGTAGGACGAGGATTGCTCTGCCACCCCCATCCACTATGCTCCATATCCCCTCCGTGGCCAACACTAACGCTGTTTCTGTTGAATGGCAGGGCCTAAAGCCATGTTGTGTTGGATCCAGCAGAAGATTGTCCTCTAGAGAGTCGATTAGCTCCCTATTTATGTATCTTTCCATTATTTTAGCTGGTAAAGGTAATCGCAAAATAGGCCGGTAGATTTTTGGTTGTAACGGGTCTAAGGCTGGCTTTTTAAGAATTGGCCTTATACAGGCCTTTTTCCAGACATTGGGATGTTTACCCGTTTCAAGAACTTGGTTCAGGAGAGGAGTGAGATGTGTACTAACAGTCTTAGATACCAGGTGGATAACTGCTGGAGGGCATGGATCATTTGGCAAACCAGATTCTGTGGATATCAGGAGGTCCTGGACCTCCTCCACAGTAAGTGCCCTGAAGCGTGCAAGTCTGCCAGTTACAGTATTGTCTGGCATACTGGTGGCTGAGTTTAGAAGGTCATCATAGATCACTTGTACCTTGCTTTGACAAAATGTGGCCATCACATCTCAGAAAGCATGATCTGGTCTAAACGTTGCTGTATGTTGGGGTTTAGCTAGTGTAAACACCGCTTTAAAAAGTTCCTTTGAGGAGTAGGCTGCATCTCCTATTTTATTAGTAAAGTATGCTTTTTTAGCTTTAATAATAGCTTGCCTGTATTCCTCTAGGCATTGGTTATAAGCTAGCTTGTGCTCCATATTGTAGTCTGTCCTCCATGTCTGTTCTGAACTTCTTCATTTCATTTTTATTGTTTTTAGCTCTGGGCTGTACCAGGGTGGTGTTAAGGTTGCTCTTGTAGTAGTCTTGTTAATTTTAGGTTAATTTGGGTGCATAGATAGAAGCAGTAGTGAGTGTATGGTGGGCTATAGATACCATCAGGGACAACAACCGCCCTGCAATTTCAGAGTGGACACCATTAACCCCCCCAGAGTGGCAAACCCCACCTTCTTCCCTTGTCCGGAAGACCAAAATTGATGATCAAACCATCTCAACCGCATTCTGTGACAATCTTGTTTCAGAAGGTGTGTCTCTTGCAGGAAGCATATACTTGCTAAATGAATAGCAATCCTTAACCAGCTTAGGGCAGGAAGCATATACATCAGGCTGCCCTAAGCTGGTTAAGGATTGCTATTCTTTTGGCTAGCAATTTAAGACCCCTTACATTCAAGCTCATTATGCGCACCATCTTTCTGAGAGGGTAGTACTGCTGCTGGGGCCCCTGGCACCTCATTTGTTGCCCCCACATCCAACCTGTGTGTGGAGTGTGACCGGCCAAATAAGCTGTGAGTACTAACACATGTAGTAAACATGAGAACATAAAAAAAGGCACCAGCAGTTCTGCAATGAGGGTCCATGTCGTCGGGCGTCCATGGCAGCTGCAAAGGAATGTAGGGGTCCACGGTCCCTGCCACAACTGGTCAGTTATGACAAGGATGCATGTATGTTCCAGTAGGAGCCCGCCCGCTCCCTTCTACTGAGCACGACGTCTGCTCGATTTGCCATTAGTCGTCCTCCCGTTCCGGGGATTGGTGATGTTCTGAAAGTTGCTGAAGTAGGGCTGAACACTCCTTTATGCTTTCCACTTTCATGGGCCTGCTAAGTGGTTGTAGCGGGCAATTTCTTGTGTGTCGTTGTCTTTGGGACTCTTGAGATGATTGTTGTGTGCCTGGTCGTTGAGGCGAAGAGTTTTTGTCAAGTTCTAGGCCAAGGATGTCCGCTGCCTCCAAGGGCGTGCACGTCACTCGTGTCTTGCCCTGCCATGCGAATACCAGCCGAAAAGGGTGGCCCACCTGTACCACACTCCTTTGTCCCTCAAAAACTCTGTCACCGGTTTCATTGCCTGTCGTCTCTGGAGTGTGGTGGCTGACAAGTCCTGGTATAGGTGAACTTTGACGCCCTCAAAGAGGATGTGTGGGTGATCCCGCACTGCAGCCATTATGAGCTCCTTTTGCTCATAACTGTGCAGGCATGTAGGAATGTCTTACGGAGATCCTGGTGAGGCCGAGGGGCGACCCGCCCTGTGTGTTTGGTCCAAAAGGAGTTATTTCCCATCCAAGGCCGGTACTATGTGACGGAAGAGGCATACCACGTAATCCTCCAGAAGACCCGCATCTGTTTGCGATGGCACCCCCTTGATACGGATGTTAGATCTGCTGGATCTGTTTTCCAAATCCTCTAGTTGAGATTTGAGGTCTGCGTTGCAGTCCTGAAGCTCCAGAATCTCCCTGCGACATTCCTCTATTTCCTCTTTTCTAGAGTTCCCGGCCCGCTCTACTGAGTCCACTGTCTGCTCCAAATCCCCCATATTGTGGCACAGATCTTTGATTTTGGTGGTCACTTCTGCTCGGAGGGCTGCTATTGTTGTAATTTGTTAGCGATTAAGTTGAGCGTTAGCAAAAGACATCTGAGTTCTGACTGTTATCTTATCGTTTAGCGGCGTCCATTTTGGATTCATGGCGGCCATTTGTCTGCCACATATTGCTCGTGCCGACCATGTGCGTTGTCCTACCTCTCTGCTCATGGTCGTTGAATCTGCCCAGCAACAGGCTAATAATAGCATCTCTGTGTTTTGTCGCTGACCGTTAGGGTCCACATCTGCTAATGGTTAGCCCTAGATTGGAATGTGTTAGCCGAGACCCCAAGACTGTTAACTCCTCCCACTGATCGATTGTGCTTCTCGATATTACCTTGTATGGTCATAAAATGTGCTCTTATGTTTTGTACCGCCTTCTTATGAGCCCCTGTGTGGGTATAAATAAACCATGTGTCCGGTAGTCCTTGGTGCTACTTCTAGCAGTGCCGAAGGGTACTGGTTGAACTTTAGCACCACTTCATGAAGTTTAATAAATTCTATGTTTTGCATTTCCAGTTTCCATGCCAACTTTTTCCTTTGGGTCTGAGGACTTTGTGCACAGAAGGGCGAACCCCTTGCACTAGCGGGCCAGGCTGAGGCCTGTACTACAAATTGGCGCCCGGCATGTGGGGCTCATCGACGACTCGGATGCCCGAAGGATTGGTCGTGATGAAGGTTCGGAACTTCGCTGAAGACGCGATCGCTGCCAGAGTAGACCTGAGTCTTGGCACCCGAGGTGATTCTTCCCTACTTTCCGATCCGACCATCCAGGCGGCGCCGGTCCTCGACTGAGATCTCTACTGCTGGTCTGCCGTGCAGTGACCGTTTGGTCGAATTTAGAACTTGGCAGTTGGAATCTGGACAGCCTATAATTGGTAAGAGCCGTTTTGCGGCACCTGTTGTAGGTTTTGGCCTTTGGAGTGCCACGTATGATAAGGACGCTTATCGTGGCACGTTTGATTTGGGATAGACTAGTCTACTTTGTTTGTTTGATATGATTTGTTTGGGTATATATGCGTTGCAACCCATATAGGCAGACATAGCATGGAGACTTTTCTCCGCTTTGATTTATATAGCGAAACATACTAAGAAAGTACCTTAAACGCTCTTTACCTATAGTAGTGTATATCTTGCACTATTTTTGAAGCATGTCTGTTTGTCGCGCACTTCGAAAGATGTGCTGCTTGTTTGGTGGTACCAATTTACGACTTGAAGAATCGCAGCCGGCTCCCCCGAGGGGACTCCTAATAGAGATATGTATGTGAAGTATGGTCTTTCTGCCATAATGTACAGCACCTTGTGGCACAAATACACAAAGAAGGATCCTGAGTTGTGTTGGCCATTGTATGGGTCGTTTGATGCGCGAAAGATTGAATATGTGGAGCATTGTTTGTTTGAGCGGAGGTCTAGGCGTGATATGTTTGAGAGTTTGCGAATGTGGGAGAAAGAAGTGCGACAGCAAGAGAAGCGTGAGCAAGCGTTGATTGAAAAAGAACAGCGAAAGACTGTGTATGAGAAAGCGCTGGAATTAAGAAAGAAGGAAGCGAAAGAACTCCAGGAGCGAGAGGACAAAGAACGTAGGTTACAGATATCTGGCCAATATCCTGTCCGTCAGTCTCTCTATCCTGTCCTTAATAAACCACAAGATGATTTTTTGTTATTAGATCGACCTCCACCTCCGTATGCCGTTCCGTCTGCTCCGTCCGGGGATGATGAGGATTCTGATTGCCAGCTGAACGCTCAGCCCAAATCAGAAAATATTCCCCAACATTAGAATCCACTGATGTTTCAAATGATCATAAAGAGTTACGTGATGGTCTTTTTGCTTTTTCCCAGGTGGAAGATATGATTAGACAACTGGCTAAGATACGGATCGAGGCCCAATCTTTGAAGGAGCAGAAAAAGGCTGCGAATGCCGTTCCACAGACTAATCCGCCCGGAGAGACGCAGCGTCCTATCTTCGTGACAGATAAGATAACACCAGTTGTCATGAAACCTATGCGGGAAGCTGCGCCTTTGTATGTTCCTCCTAAAGGAACCGGTGATAATGATGATAAAAGCTCTGCCGATGCTAAGGGATATTTTATTTATAATTGGGTATACACTCCCTGGAATAGAGCAGATGTAATGGTGCTTAAAAATGCGTTACCTGATCCGCGTAAAAACCCAGCCGCCTTTTATGAAGAAGTTGAGGGTGCTTTAAATTCTTGTGTTATGACCTTATGTGATATAGATTTGTTTTTCGGTCTCATTTTGCCCCCAGATATGTGGAGGACCATTCGTAAAATTGACCCCCCCCGACGGCTCTGCTGACCGTCCGAGGTACCGACGGAAAGAGCGGTGCCTCCTTTGCCTTGAGCTGTTGCCAGGTGGGGTGAGGTTTTGTCCTCCATCTTATCCAGAATTTCACGAACACTGTGAGGATTCCAGGGTTGTGAGATGTTACACTCATATTATATCCTTTTCTAGTATTGTAAATAGCAGTAGCTTTTTTCTTAAAAAGGTCCTGACGAAAGCACATGGCTTTATCTTTGGCCTGGAAGTGCTGAAACATGTTGACCATTCCTGCTAAGGGCAGCTATTTGTTAGAACTGGCCCTAGAGTTTTGTTTTTAACTATTGATCGTGACTAACAATAATAAATTTCCAGTTTGTTCACGCATCAATTTTATATTCATTGTACTCTATATCCTTTTACACTTCACTTTCTGCACTGCACTATGATACTCGATCCCATAAACGCAATACTGCTCATCTTGGTTAAACATATCCTTTGACACTTGAGAGCTCTGATATACATGGAGCTTGACTGTCATATCATCTTAAAAGGATACCCAAATGATGAAGCTTATCACCAGGCTTGGTGATTGATGGGAATCCAATACATATTAAGTTATATATCACTAGGTTGCAACACATTTTGAAATCTTGCTTAGGAACTTCTTCTTTTGTTGTCTTTTTTCTATAGACGCTGGTTTATATTTTGTATTTATATCTTTTCTATTACCCCCTGTTTTTCTTGCACCTGCTTCTTATCACCGAGATTTTAAACTGTTTCAAAATATTTCCACGAATCGTTATAAGCGAACAATCCGAGTTGATGACGTGGATCAGACGGACACTAGTCTACAGCAATATGTTGACTTCAATTTAGGCCTGTTTTCGTTTGTAGGTGCTGCATTGAACAGCAGGAAAATATGACGGTTAACTAGAGTTGTGGAAGCTGTCACCAATGAAACAGCTGTAGCGCTCTGCAATATTACAGAGGAACTACAAGTTGCTAGAATTGTAACTCATCAGAATTGTATGGTTTTAGATGTTATGTTAGCAGATAGAGGAGGAGCCTGTAAAATTATCGGAAGTAGTTGTTGTGTTTTCATCCCTGATAATTCACCTTCTGTATATGAAGCAATTCTTAAATTACATAAGATAGCGTCTGATATTCATGAGAAAAACGGTACCTGGACATTTGCTGGATGGTTTTGGGCTCTGATTACTGCTTGGGGTTGGAAACTGCTGACTATCTTGTGTATTGCGGCCGCATTAATTTTCACCTGTTGTATGTGTATACACTGTGGCCCAATGCTATGTTCTATGTGCATAAATGCCTGTATACCATCCAAACGAAATGCCGTAAAAGCGCAACAATCGTTAGATAAGGAGGTGACAAATATAATGTGCATAGATATACGAGATGAATACACAGATTACCCGAGAAGAGCATATGTCTTTAGCTAACGCTAAAAGGGTCATCTGTTGTAATTTGATAGCGATTAAGTTGAGCATTAGCAAAAGACATTTGAGTTCTGACTGTTATCTTATCGTTTAGCGGCGTTCATGGCGGCCATTTGTCTGCCACATATTGCCTCGTGCCGACCATGTGCGTTGTCCCACCTCTCTGCTCATGGCCGTTGATTCTGCCCAGCAACAGGCTAATAATAGCATCTCTGTGTTTTGTCGCTGACCGTTAGGGTCCACATCTGCTAATGGTTAGCCCTAGATTGGAATGTGTTAGCCGAGACCCCAAGACTGTTAACTCCTCCCACTGATCGATTGTGCTTCTCGATATTACCTTGTATGGTCATAAAATGTGCTCTTATGTTTTCTACCGCCTTCTTATGAGCCCCTGTGTGGGTATAAATAAACCATGTGTCCGGTAGCCCTGGGTGCTACTTCTAGCAGTGCCGAAGGGTACTGGTTGAACTTTAGTACCACTTCATGAAGTTTAATAAATTCTATGTTTTGCATTTCCAGTTTCCGTGCCAACTTTTTCCTTTGGGTCTGAGGACTTTGTGCACAGAAGGGTGAACCCCTTGCACTAGCGGGCCAGGCTGAGGCCTGTACTACACTATGTCGTCCCGCAGTGTGCCGAAGAGTGCTTCCATGAAGCCCTGACCGAGCGAGTGGGGCTTCCTCATACACCTCCTGTCTCATCGGGAGGCTTGCATCCCCTTCATCTAGCGAGCAAGGGACATTCCCAGCTTTTTTGGCGGGGCCTTTGGTCAGGAGATCTTTAACGTTGGCAACGTCCTTCTTTGGTCTTGAGGTGGTCATATTGGTGCCGAAGAGAGTGCCTCGGGGGGCTTGCGTACAACAAACGCCCAGACCAGTGAGTGCAAGCAATTGTATCATTACCAGGCAGCATTCCTTTTGCCGGTGGTGGGTCGCCCAGTCTTACGAACAGGCCGTCCACTCCCCCGTTTCAGTGACCAGGTCCGGGTCTCCTCCCCCACTTGCTGTACGTCGGTGTACCTGATGGTGTCTCTGTCTTTGGGTCTCTACCGGTGATGGATTTCCAATGTTGGTAGGCCGGCCCCTTAGTGACGATACTACCCTCACCACCTCAAGTATCTGGAGGTCCACAAGTGACTCCAGCCGTGTAAAACTCGACAGATTCTGCGCTCTAAGCCCGAGTGTGGCGAATTGCCTGTGAAGGCTCTGAGCGTCTTGCACGTGTGTTTCCCACCGCCTCTCGTGTAATGGCTGGCCCGCCTTAGTTGTACAGTTACCCCAGCCCACTAGGTTGTGAGGCCGGTGGCTAAGGGCCACTCCATTTGGTGCGGCACATGGAACTCCCCAGTACTGTTGCGCTGGTCACCGTTAGCCCTGTGGCGCCACTCGCTTTCGTGACAGCCGGAGTCTTACTCTTTGCAGGGCTGCTGGAGTGCTGTGTCTGACGTGCTCTGGTAGGTGGGGGCACCCTCCACCAGCACCGTTCCTTTCCACGAACCCCTCCAGAGCCGCGCGGGCATCCATCTGTCTGCGGGCATCCCCCGGTCGGAGCTGCTCAGGGATTCAGTTGGCCTCCATCTTATAGCCTCTGCAGCCGGCAACACGTTATCCGTTGTAGCTCACAACAGCCCCAGCAGGAATCACCGACGCCCCCGAACACCCACAGCCAGACGCCCCCGAACACCCGCAGCCAGCCCCGCTAAACCTCTGCAGCCACTGCTGTTCATTTGGGGCAGGTATTCCACTCGGGAACCCCTAAATCAAGGACCGGTGCAGCGGAGCTCCATGCCTTCATCACCGCACGGGCTCCATCTTGGATACGCCCCCCGTAGCAAGGTTTGTAAAAATGTTATAACTATAACAGTCTGTTTGTGTGGCTACAAAGAATTGTGGTGGGTATTTAAGCTATTGTTCGAGGTTGAGTATAATAAATTAGTTTGGGAATGACAGATTAAGTGTAAATGAATGACTGAAAGACTGAATGAATGAATACATAAATGAATAAAATGGTTTGTAGAGCACACAGCCACTGCTTGGAACATCCTGGTGCAGAACTTAAAGCCAGAAGACAATCAACCCAAAGCAAATTGCCAAGTTTTCAGCAACTCCCAGAATTGCAGTTCAGAGTTAATAATAAGGAGCTTGACTGGAAGCTAATTCCAGGCTTTGGCAGCTTGGAAAGAACAGGAGCAGCAACCTTTCCTAGTGTGCATCAATTTAGAAACCACAAACATAAAATATTAGATAAGCAAAGTGCTCTAGAAGGAAGATAGTACAGAAGAGCAGAAGATGCTGAGGGCCAACGATTAAATGTACTGTGAGCTAAAAACAAGATATTGAAGAGAATCCTCTCTTGAATGACAGTCAATGTAGAGTGCTGAGATGAGGGGAAACAGAGGAGCACTGGGGAAGTTTCCGGAGCAGATGTGTTGCAACATTGTGAACAACTTTTAGATGCTTGATTAAGCAGCCAGGAAGACCTAAATACAATACAGGAAGACACAACACACTGGTATAATCCAATCTCCAATCTCGAACTTCATGCACCACTGTCTGCCGAGAATCCAATGGGAGAAGAAAAATAAACTTGTTTAGCTAATGAAGCAGAGCAAAACAAGAACTGAAAGCCAAAGAAAAGTGGGACTGAAAAGAAAACTTATTTTCAAATGTAACCCCCAGGTTCTTTCCCTTGTGACAGGCTGAGGAGTGGGCATTCAGTCTCAGGCCAACTGTGATCCCACCGTCTATTTTGGAAAGACCCAAACAAAAACATTTTGGTATTATCCAAATTGCATTGCAGGTTATGTTTGCATACCCAGTCTAGAACCACCCATAAACAGGCTGTAAAGGGTTCCTGAACTGCCACAGACACTTTCTCAAAAGAGAGGAGCAACTGAGTGTTATGGTTTAAGAAACCACATTAAATCTGAATGAATCAACCAAGGGTGTCAGTGGTGGCATATAACAATGTTAAATAAAGTGGGGCTCAAAGATAAGCTCTGTGGTACCTCGAAGTTAAGTGATTTAGTAGCTGAAGAAAAAAGAGCCTTTCAAACTGCCAGCCTTCACTTTTTCCGAAAAACCTTTATCCACCTTAAGGCCTGACTCTCTACCTCAATATCTTTGATGCATTACAGAAGAATTGTTTGGGAGATGTTGTGTTTATATCTTACTGTTAGATTTGGGGGTCTTTATTTGGTATCGGTAGGTACTTGTGACAAATAGGGACGGTATACAACCTTTACAACGAAACTTTTACAACGAACTACCATTACAACGCAACTTTTACAACGCAAACTATTACAACGCATTGCTCTGGGGGCGCTCTAGGATAGGGAATAGGTTAATTTACTATCCAATAACCTTCCCTACTATCCACAGGGACAGGAGTTGGAATGGTAAATTAAACTATTCACTATCCAGCGCCCAAAAGCATTATGCGTTGTAATGGTATGCGTTGTAAAACTTACGATGTAAAGGTAGGCGTTGTAAAAGTATGCGTTGTAACGTCATACATCCAATAGGGACCCTTGCCTCTAGTCAGGATAAGGGGAATACACTGCAAAATAACCCCTGCTCACCCCCTTGGTAGCTTGTCACGAGCAGACAGGCTTATCTCAGAGGCAGTGTGTAAAGAATGTGTGAACACATACAGTAACCTAGTGACAACACTACAAATGGACATCACACCAGATTTTTATATAAAAAATAAGTAGACTTTATATAGAGTTACCACAAGACCATAAACGACAAAAATAAACAATACTTTAAGATGGTAGATTTAAGCTTAGTTAAGTTCACTTCTTAAGATGCAACACTTTGCGTCAATGTACCTTAGGGTGCGATGCGCTTCCACGACAAGCAATGTCGCAGCGAAGGAAATGCGGCAAAGTTCAAGTATAAAGAAATAAAGAAGTGAAAATCTTCCAGATGCGGCACGCTTCTCCGGGGATGTATGAAGTTCTCGGTTCAATGCATGGACTGCAGCGGCGACACCCTGATTAAGTGATGTGACGGCAACAGCTCCAACTGCGACACTCTTCTCCCACGATGTGTGAAGCTTCCGCGCAATGCAACAACAACAGCGGCGACATCCACGATGCGACGGCAGCAGCTATGATGTCGGTGTGCTTCTCGGGGATGCGAGGTGCTTTTCTTCGATGCGGTGCGACAGTTCCAGCTGCGACACTCTCCTTCGGTGTTGCAACGGCAGGCACAGCGATGGCGACACGCTCCAACTTCTTCGCAAGACTCTCGCCTCCATGCGCTGCAATGCGACAGCTACAGCGGCGAGACCCTCCTTCGGAGTTGCGATGGCAGCAGCAGCGACGGCGACACGCTTCCTCTTCATTGCGGCACGCTTCTCTCCAATGCGGTGCAGTGTGACAGTTCCAGCGGCAACACCCTCCTTCGGAGTTGCAACGGCAGCCACAGCGACGGCGACGCGCTTCTTCTCGATGAGTTGTGCTTCCAGCTCCTTGCGTCCCGCAGTTCCTCAGATGGCCCAAAACAGCAGCAGGCACTTCCAAAAGAACTCTGGGGAGCTGGGGGTTGAAGTCTGTTGTTCCTGAGACTTCAGCAGGAGGCAAGCTCTTTTCCAAGCCCTTGGAGATCCTTCACAAGTTGATAGCAAAGTACACAAAGTTCCTTTCTCCTTCCTTTGGCAGTAAGGCAACCATTGCAGGCCAATCCCCCAAACAGCACTTCAGCTTGGGAATAGTCTCTCCTCAGTTTCTTCAGGTTCCTCTCTTCAGTAAAGGTTTCTTCTTGTAGTCCAAAGTGATATAATTTCTTGGGATCAGGGTCCCAATATTTATACCCCCAAATCCTTTGTCCTCTTAGGGGAGAGGGGCCTTTGTCCAGTTCAAACCAGTTCTGAAGCACTCTGTTTACCAGACTTTTCCTTTCCTTTCACAGTGCAGGGCAGGAACATCAGAGGACCCACAGGAGGTGGAGCCAGCATTGTGGAATGCAAGTACAGTCCTGGAGCACTTTGTTTACAGGACTCCTTTTCTTCTTTCAGTGTGCAGGGCAGAGACATCAGCCGCTCCCTAGGAGGTGGAGCCAACATTGTGGAAGGCAGGCACAGTCCTATTCAAGGTTCAGGTGCAACTCCTCCCTCCCTTCTAGATGCAGATCTCTCTATTCACCACTAGGCTGACTCATCCTGTCTCTGGGAATCCCCGAGCCCTGGCACTCATAAAACCAGACAAAGGAATACACAACCTAGCAGAGGCAGGCTTGAAAGGTTAGGCAAGCAAATACCTACTTTCTAAAAGTGGTATTTGCAAACACAGAATGTTAAAACCAACTTCACTAAAAGATGTGTTTTATCATTCTGAGTTCAGGCATACTAAACTCGAATTTCTACCATGTTCTCCGAGACAGTTAGGATTATAAACATGTAATAACCTAACAGCCCATTCTGTACTATGGAGAACAGGTAGCCTTGCAATAGTGAAAAACGAAAATGTCTATTATTCACTATTAGAACATGCCACACACATCAGGGCTTGTCCTACCTTATACTTACACTGCACCCTGCCCTTGGGCCTACCATAGGGGTGACTGATATGAAGAAAAGGGAAGGGTTAGGAACTGGCAAGTGGGTGCACTCTCCCAGTCAGCATGACAGGACCAGACTGCACACAGGCTCTGCAATGGCAGACCTTAGACACATTTTACAAGCCTGCTTCTGTGGGTGGTACAACCAGTGCTGCAAGCCCACCAGCAGCATTTGGATTTACAAGTCCTGGGCACACTCAGTGCACTAGACTAGAGTCTGACAAGTAAACCAAGGAGCCAAACATGGAAACACTGATCAATACATCAATTTACAATAGGGAGCACTTGCCAATGATGCCAGGTCTAACACTTACTTATGTCATTGCATATGTCACTGTATTCTCTGGTGCGTGCCCCTTCAGTGTTACATCACTGATGAAACTTGGAACTCCCAAGTGTCATCAGAGATCAGTTGGGCTGTTATTTTCTCCTGTGCGGCTGTGCAGAGCTGTGTTGGACTCATTACCTGGAAACTTAATAAAAGAGCTGCACACTCAACAAAACTACTGGATTCTTCGGGCTTAACAATTTTGACAACGACTAGAAGAACCCTACGTGCAAGCTGTTGTTATACCTACAAAGAACACTTTTGCTGTGTTGCCACAATTCTATATACAACTCCAAAGTCTATGTTCTCTCTGACTACCTTTGCAGACTTATGTGAGTACTGTTTCATTTTATACTAGTTTTCATTACTTTTACAACGAACACTTTCACTGTGTTCCCACGATCTACAAGCAATGCCAAAGTCTGCAATTTGTCCGACAACCTTCGCTGATTTATGTGAGGGCTGTTTCTTTTTGTTTGTGAGAAACCAACACACCCTTTGAACTAATCTGTTTTAGTGGGTTTGCCTTTCGATCAGGCCGCTATGGTTTTACTGTTGGATCTAGCCGCTGTTGTCCTTTAAACCGGCCCCACATTCTAAGTTACATATCTTGTCACACGTTCGGTTTGGAATTCTCCTACACTGCATGTCTTTATTTCGGAGCTCCATGGTCCACACGACCTGTGCATTCCATAAGAACCTACGCTCACGTATGACATCTGACGCTCCTGTGCATGACGTCCGATGCTCTGGTGAACCTGCACAGTAATTACGTATTCACATACAACGTAGCAGCCATCTTTAATTCTGCCTTCCGGGGACGACCGGAGAATCTCCTGTTTGCTTATCTCTGGTGATAGGCACACCACTTTAAAGTATTTTATACAAGTTTATTTTTTTTCTTCAACGAAATTCACTACGCGGATGTCACCATTTTGAAGGTACTGTTTTTATTTTCTTTAGTGTTCATCTGTGACAAAATATTTTATTCTGAATAGTGCTTCATCCTGTGCTTGTCCGCTACGGTGACAAGAACACCACTTTATTACTACATTCATGTACTTACTTATTACAGCTACTTTTCTCCGGTGACAGGCACACCACATTTGTACTGTTTTTACCTCAACATAGTTCATTATTATTTGGACTGCATCTTCATTTTTTCAGCCTGTAGTTCACGGTGACAGGCGCACCTTTTATTATCTGTTCTTACTATTCATAGCACAGCTTATCTAAGTTTAGCCTTGCTCATTCACCATGTGTGCTGCACAAACATTTTCATGAACTCCTCCACAGTCATTTCTTTCTACCAAAGGGGATTCTCCTAATAAATGGTTAGAATGGAGAGAGTATTTTTTAAACTACATTGATACACTGGAAGACGGTGAAGATGAATTATCACAAGTTAAAAAAAAGAAAATCTTACTTCATTCTCCTGGTCCTCAAGGGTTAAAAGTCTACAATTTTATGAGTAAAAAAACTCGTCCAGCAGATTATTGAAATGTTTTTCTTAATGCACTGGAGTATTTAGATATATATTATTCTACTTCTGTTTTTATAGCTATTGGCTGTCACAAATTCTTTGGAAGGAAACAAGGCCAGCAAGAACCAGTTTCAGATTTAAAGAAATTAGCTTTAACCTGCAGGTTTTGTTCATTAGAAGAAGAACTAATCCATGACCAAATCATAATGTATGTTAATACCGAACATGTCCAAGAATGTCTGTGGATACATGATGACGCATTGCTATCTGATGTAGAAGCTTTAGTTAAAAAAGCAGAAATTACTAACAAATGTGCAAAGCTATTTCTAAAGCACCTAAGGAAATTGACAAACCTATTGTGAGCAAAATTAATTTGAAAACTAAAACTAAGGTTTTCACTTTTCCTACTTCTAACAACAGAGATAATGCCAACAAAGATCTAAAATGTTAAAGATGTGGAAGTAAGAATCATTTAGCTAATTTTAAATAGTTTCCAGCTAGAAATAAAAAATGTCTCGAATGCGGTTTAATTGGGCATTATACTAAGGCTTGTCGGCGTAACAAAATTAAAACAAACGAAGGTAACTTTGATTAGGGAAGAAAATGATGATTCTTCTTCAGCATCATCCCATAATGAAGATCCAGTTAAGAGTGTTGATTGTGTGTTAGGTGTGTCTGACAGTGTTAACATGCTAAGAATACAGTGCAAGTCTAAACCTGTTTTGTTCTCTAAGTATAGGTGGTATTGAAATGCTCATTGTAGCTGATTCAGCGTCCCTGTTCACGATTATTGATAAAGACCAATGGGAAAAAGATTTTGCTCATGTTCTTGATTCCACATTACCACCTCCTGATATTTCTCCAGAGAGTTTTACTGGAGAAAAAATGTATTTAATAGGCTACAGAGAACTTACATTTTAATTTAAAGGAAGATCTTCTGTTGGGAAATTGTATGTTGCCGTCAATGGCCCTCCTGTATTAGGGTGGATAGATCAAAGACATTTAAACATAATTTTAATTCCAAATGGAGTTGAACAAGTCATGGTATTAGACCAAGGTGATGATTACCATAATAAAATAAAAAAAAGAGTTTCCTGAAGGTTTTTCTAATAAGGTTGGTCAATTGAATGGATATGTACATAAGATTATCCTTAAGGATGATGCCAAACCTACAGTCCATAAGTCTAGACACATTCCTTGGGTAGTCAGAGCAGAAGTTACAAAATAATTAAAACGTCTCTTGGATGATGGTATCATTGAAGAGGTTGAAGCTTCTAATTTGGTCGCACCTTTAGTTGTGGCTCGTAAGGCCAATGGCAAGGTTTGTCTTTTCATTGATTTGAGGTCTCTTATGACAACATTATAGTTGAGATATTTCCATTACCCAAAATAAATGAGTTGATTTCTCTTACCAAAGGTATGAAATGGTTTTTTGTGGTTGATTTGACTTCAGTTTATCATTAAATCATGCTACATGAAGACAGTAAAAGTCTTACTATATTCATGACTCCAAAGGATGTTATTATTTTTTGCGTATGCCATTTGGTCTAGCGTCTGCAGTTTTTCAAAAACTTGTGTTTAAACTATTCCAAGAGCTACCTGGCATCCAATTTTTCTAAAATGACATCCTCATTGTGGGTGAAACAAAATGTGTACATGAGGATAGAATTCACTCTGTTTTGAAGATATTAAAAGAGAGAGGATTAACTGCAGAACTTTCAAAGTGCAAATTTGTGGTTGATTCTTTAGACTATCTTGGACACGAAATTTCAGCTAATAGAATAGTACCTAAATGGTTTAATGAATGCTTTATTTATTTTATTTATTTATTTATTTATAAAGCGCATCATTTATCCCAAAGGATGTCACGGCGCTGAGGACTCTAGTAACAGATGAAAGCTGGATTAGCCCATTGTCGTGGGTCAGTCTTTAAGGAACGCTCCTTCACTGTTTAACAAAGACGAGGTGAAGTCTTTCCTAGGGCTCATTGAATTTTACAATAAGTTCATTAGGAATTTTTCTGAAAAAAACCTTCAATATTTAACTACTTCAATTCTTAAAAAATAGATCTACATGTATTTGGTCTGATGTCCTTCAACATGATTTCTCTAAATTGAAAAATGAACTATGTAATGGAATTGGTTGGTTTTTTGATGCCTGTTTACCTTGTATTCTTACTACAGATGAAAGTAATAAAGGCTTAGTAGCTGTATTATCAAATAAAGAAGGTAGTAGGCGAGAAAGAGCTGTAACTTATGCCTCCAGAACTCTTTGACCAGCAGAAGAAAGATACTCTGTAATCGAGAGAGAGACTCTAGCTGTGGTTTGGGGACTTAAACATTTTAGGAATTTTATTTGGGGTTTTCATGTTGAAATTAGATGTGATCCTAAACCTCTAGTTTAGAAAAGTTCTTTCTTCTGATGGTCTACTAAAAGCTACTCCCAGAATTGCTAGAATGTCTGTTTGTCTCCTTCATTATCGTTACTCTTTATGCTATATTCCAGGAGCAAAGAATCAAGTGGCTGATTGTTTGAGCAGCTTACCCCTACCAGTAGAATACTCCACTGAAACTTGGGTAGATTTTCAGGTAGCAGGGATAGATATAAGTAAAGATAAAATCACTTTAAGTTCACAAGAATTGAAAGATTTCATGATCAAAGATGAACTTCTTACCAAAGTCAAAGTGTGTATCGTTCAAGGTTGGCCTAGTGAAAGTTATTGTGTGAAGAAATGAAACAATTTTGGGAAGTGCATGATGAATTATCTGTAGTAGATTGCAATATTTTACCTGTTAAGACTGGGGTCTCTAGTTGGCAGAGGTAGGTACCACTGTCCAAATAGGGACCCTTGATTCTAGTCAGGGTAAGGAGGATACACTCTTTAGATAACCCCTGCTCACCCTCTTGGTAGCTTGGCACGAGCAGTCAGGCTTATCAAAGGCAATATGTAAAGTATTTGTACCAACACTCACAGTAACACAGTGAAAACACCACAAACTGACTCCACAATAGTTTAGAAAAATAAAGGTATTTAATCTAAACTACACAAGTCTAAAACAACAAAAATCCAACATACACAGTCCAAGAATATGGTTTCAAAAGAGTTCTTAAGGTTGCGTTAAAATAATCCACAGTTGTGTCACTTTTTAGCCAACAGTACCTTTAGATGCGACAAAAGTTCCAAGTGAAAGCAGTAGGCGTGTTGCGATGACTCCGGTCTGTATGGGGAGGGATGCGATACCTTGTGTGGATTCCAGTGCACAGGTTTCAGTGGAAGCGGCTCGCAAAAGGGACGATGTGACTATCTTCGGGGTGGCGACGATCTGCGGTGCGGTGATGATGCGCGGCTCAGGGTCGATCTTCTCCTTTTGCAGCTCCTTGATGTGATGGCTCTGCAATGACTCTCGCAGCGACGTGATGCGGTCCGCAAGCAAGCGGTGCGATGATCTCACCCTGTGACAACAGGCTCTGTGACGATACTCGCAGCAATGGTAATGTTCCCGCACTGGACTGGTGCATCCCACAAACGAAGGATGCGACGACTCTGGCAGCGGCAACAGGCGCTGCGAAGATCTCAGCCTTCGTATCGGAGGGAATTTCCTCTCACTAACGGGGATGTGCTCCACAAGCGAGCGATGCGATAAAACTTGCAGAAAGTCTTTAAAATCATGGTTTCCAGCTTCTCAACACAGGTACAACTTCCAGAGGCACCACAACTGGCCCAAGCACTCTAGGAAGGACAGAACTCTCTCAGCAGAGTTCAGGGAAGCTGGGGATGAAGTCCTTTTGTTCCTGGGACATCTTAGCAGGGAGCCATCTCTTCTTCAGGCCCTTGGAGATTCCTTCAAGCAGGGGGACACAGCACAAAGCAAAGTCCTTCCCCTCTCCTTGGCAGCAAAGCAACTGCAGGTCAGTCCAGCAAAGCAACAGCTTCCTTTCACAGTGAAGAGCAGAAACATCAGACGCCCCTCAGGAGGTGGAGCCAGCATTGTGAAGGGAAAGCACAGTCTTGGAGCACTTTGTTGACATGATTCTTTCTCTCCTTTCACAGTGCAGGACAGAGACATCAGACGCACTACAGGGGGTGGAGCCAGCACTGTGGGGGGCAGGCACAGTCCTATTCAGGTCCCAGGTGCAACTCCACCCTCCCATCTAGATAAGGAAGACTCATTCTGTCTCCTGGAATCCCCCAGCCCTGTCACTCACAAACCAGACAGTCAATTCACAAACAGCCAAAGGCACACAGAAAGGTCAGACAAGAAAGCAGCCACTTTCTAAAAGTGCCGCTTTCAAACACAGGATTTTAAAAACATCCTTCCTAAAAGATGTGTTATTAAATTCTGAGTTCAGGAATACCAAATTTTTATTTTGTATCTTGCTCCTATGGGAAGATATGCAGGTAAACATTATATACAGCATTCCCCATTATAGCCTATAGGCAAGATAGCCTTTCAATAGTGAAAAAATAAAAATGGCTGTAATTCACTACCGGAGCACGTCACCCACACTAGTACATGTTCTACCTTTCACATACACTGCACCCCACCCAGGGGGGTACCTTGAGCCTTCCATAGGGGTGTCTAATGTGTACAGAAAGGGAAGGGTTAGGCCTGGTCAATGGGGACACTGGCAAGGTTGACATGGCAGTTCACAGACTGCACACAGGCACTGCGGTGGACGGCCTGAGACACTATTTAAGGGCTACTCATGTGGGTTGCAAAATCAGTGCTGCAGGTCCACTAGTAGCATTTGTATCACCAGCCCTGGCACACTCAGTACACTTTACTAGGGACTTCTTGGTGATACAACTATGCCAATCATGGATAACCAATTACAATAACAATTTACACACAGAGCATATGCACTTTAGCACTGATCAGCAGTGGGAAAGGGCCCAGAGTCATATTGGCAACAACCACGAGTCAGGAAAAATATGGGGGGAGGAAGCAAAACGTTTGAGGATAACCCTGCAAAAAGGGCCATTTCCAACACCACCTAAGGATCTAAGAGTGAAAATTATTCTTTTATGTCATGAAAGACACTTAGAAATTGTAAAAACAAAAAAATGTATCAGAGAATTGTATTGGTGGCCTGGAGTTGACACTGAGGTGGAAAGAGTAGTAAGAGAGTGCTCTTCATGCCTTCATTCAGATGAATCTCAAAGGGTTGTCACTCCCCCAATGTGTCCAGTTCCGTGCCCAGAAATGCCTTGGGAACCATAGGTTTAGACATTACTGGACCTATTAATAAGAATGAGCACCATCCATACATTTTGGTACCCATAGATTGCATCTCAAAATGGCCTGACATTAAAGTTGTAGAACAAACTGATTCTACTAGTGAACTTGAATTTATGGATGAGTTGTTTCAAACAGAAGGACTCCCAAAAGTTATCATAACAGACAATGGGGCTCAGTTCAAATATCATCTTGTTGAGGAATTTTTCAAGCGTAATGGCATTGAACACAAAGTCACCTTAATCTATCATCCAAGTGGGAATGGTGAATTCGAAAGGTTAATCGAGTAATTAAAGACTCCATTCAATTTTCCAATCTCAGAGGTCAAGACTGGGTTGTGAGAGTTAAAAAGATGGTATGGATGTATCGAGTGACTCCTACTGTTAGAGGGTTCAGTCCCTTTACTATTAAGAAACAGCGTGTACTGTTTACCAAAGATAACCAATGTTGGTTGAAGCATTCCAGATTGTCAGAACATTTTGTTACATCAAGGAAAGTACAAGAAATATTCTGATTCAAAGTATAATGCTAAAAAGATCGCTTTAGAAGTAGGCGATTTAGTGCGAGTCAAGTTACCTTTAAAAGTAAGAAAGGGTCAAAGTAAGTTTTCTAAACCGTTTAGTGTGGTTGAAATCTTTAACAATTTGGTCAGATTGTCTGATGGTAAAGTTTGGCATCTTGTCAGAATTGTCAAATTCAATGAGAAATTGGACAGGTGGGTAGAACATACACAGTCCAAGAATATGGTTTCAAAAGAGTTCTTAAGGTTGCGTTAAAGTAATCCACAGTTGCGTCACTTTTTAGCCAATAGTACCTTTAGATGTGACAAAAGTTCCAAGTGAAAGCTGCAGCTTTGAAAAGCAAGCGATACGTCACTCCTGAGACCCTGGGAGGCGATGCGACAACATTGCTGGATGCAGCAGGCGTGTTGCGATGACTCCGGTCTGAATGGGGAGGGATGCGATACCTTGTGTGGATTCCAGTGCACATGTTTCAGTGGAAGAGGCTCGCAAAAGGGACGATGTGACGATCTTCGGGGCGGCGACGATCTGCGGTGCGGCGATGATGCGCGGCTCAGGGTCGATCTTCTCCTTTCGCAGCCCCTTGATGTGATGGCTCTGCAATGACACTCGCAGCGACGTGATGCGGTCCGCAAGCGAGCGGTGCAACGATCTCACCCTGTGACAACAGGCTCTGCGACGATACTCACAGCGATGGTAATCTTCCCGCACTGGACTGGTGCATCCCACAAACGAAGGATGCGACGACTCTGGCAGCGGCAACAGGCGCTGCGAAGATCTCAGCCTTCGTATCGGAGGGAATTTCCTCTCACTAACGGGGATGTGCTCCACAAGCGAGCGATGCGATAAAACTTGCAGAAAGTCTTTAAAATCATGGTTTCCAGCTTCTCAACACAGGTACAACTTCCAGAGGCACCACAACGGGCCCAAGCACTCTAGGAAGGACAGAACTCTCTCAGCAGAGTTCAGGGAAGCTGGGGATGAAGTCCTTTTGTTCCTGGGACATCTTAACAGGGAGCCAGCTCTTCTTCAGGCCCTTGGAGATTCCTTCAAGCAGGGGGGACACAGCACAAAGCAAAGTCCTTCCCCTCTCCTTGGCAGCAAAGCAACTGCAGGTCAGTCCAGCAAAGCAAAGGTTTCCTTTCACAGTGCAGAGCAGAAACATCAGACACCCCTCAGGAGGTGGAGATAGCATTGTGGAGGAAAAGCACAGCCCTGGAGCACTTTGTTGACATGATTCCTTCTCTCCTTTCACAGTGCAGGGCAGAGACATCAGACGCACCACAGGGGGTGGAGCCAGCACTGTAGGGGGCAGGCACAGTCCTATTCAGGTCCCAGGTGCAACTCCTCCCTCCCATCTAGATAGGGAAGACTCATTCTGTCTCCTGGTATCCCCAGCCCTGTCACTCACAAACCAGACAGTCAATTCACAAACAGCCAAAGGCACACAGAAAGGTCAGACAAGAAAGCAGCCACTTTCTAAAAGTGCCGCTTCCAAACACAGGATTTAAAAAACATCCTTCCTAAAAGATGTGTTATTAAATTCTGAGTTCAGGGATACCAAATTTTTATTTTCGATCTTGCTCCTATGGGAAGATATGCAGGTAAACATTATATACAGTATTCCTCATTAAAGCCTATATGCAAGATAGCCTTTCAATAGTGAAAAAACAAAAATGGCTGTAATTCACTACCAGAGCACATCACCCACACTAGTACATGTTCTACCTTTCACATACACTGCACCCCACCCAGGGGGGTACCTTGGGCCCTCCATAGGGGTGTCTAATGTGTACAGAAATGGAAGGTTTAGGCCTGGTCAGTAGGGACACTGGCAAGGTTGACATGGCAGTTCACAGACTGTACACAGGCACTGTGGTGGACCGCCTGAGACACTATTTTAGGGCTACTCATATGGGTGGCACAATCAGTGCTGCAGGTCCACTATTAGCATTTGTATCTCCAGCCCTGGCACACTCAGTGCACTTTACTAGGGACTTCTTGGTGATACAACTATGCCAATCATGGATAACCAATTACAATAACAATTTACACAGAGAGCATATGCACTTTAGCACTGATCAGCAGTGGTAAAGGGCCCAGAGTCATATTGCCAACAACCACGAGTCAGGAAAAATATGGGTGGAGGAAGCAACAAGTTTGGGGATAACCCTGCAAAAAGGGCCATTTCCAACACCACCTAAGGATCTAAGAGTGAACATTATTTGTTTATGTAATGAAGGACACTTAGAAATTGTAAAAACAAAAACATTTATCAGAGAATTGTATTGGTGGCCTGGAGTTGACACTGAGGTGGAAAGAGTAGTAAGAGAGTGCTCTTCATGCCTTCATTCAGACGAATCTCAAAGGGTTGTCACTCCCCCAATGTGTCCAGTTCCGTGCCCAGAAATGCCTTGAGAAACCATAGGTTTAGACATTACTGGACCTATTAATAAGAATGAGCACCATTTATACATTTTGGTACCCATAGATTGCATCTCAAAATGGCCTGAAATTAAAGTTGTAGAATGAGCTGATTCTACTAGTGAACTTGAATTTATGGATGAGTTGTTTCAAAGAGAAGGACTCCCAAAAGTTATCATAACAGACAATGGGGCTCAGTTCAAATATCATCTTGTTGAGGAATTTTTCAAACGTAATGGCATTGAACACAATGTCACCTTAATCTATCATCCAAGTGGGAATGGTGAATTGGAAAGGTTAATCGAGTAATTAAAGACTCCATTTAATTTTCCAATCTCAGACGTCAGAGGTCAAGACTGGGTTATGGGAGTTAAGAAGATGGTATGGATGTATTGAGTGACTCCTACTGTTAGAGGGTTCAGTCCCTTTACTATTATAAAACGGCGTGTACTGTTTACCAAAGATAACAAATGTTGTTTGAAGCATTCCAGATTGTCAGAACATTTTGTTACATTAAGGAAAGTACAAGAAATATTCTGATTCAAAGTATAATGCTAAGAAGATCGCTTTAGAAGTAGGCGATTTAGTGCGAGTCAAGTTCCCTTTCAAAGTAAGAAAGGGTCAAAGCAAGTTTTCTAAACCGTTTAGTGTGGTTGAAATCTTTAACAATTTGGTCAGATTGTCTGATGGTAAAGTTTGGCATCTTGTCAGAATTGTCAAAATCAATGAGAAATTGGACAGGTGGGTAGAAGTTCAAGAAGTAAGGAGTTTTCATTGGCTAGATTCTAAATGTGAACAAGTTGAGAATTCAACTGAATGTGAACAAGATGAGAATGTATCTGATTCTGTTCCTTCAGATCAGGTTGCACAAGAACCAAATTCTGTCACTGGTTCTGCATCTGCAGGTAAAGATTACTTAGTCAACAAATTTGGAAGATTGTTAAAACCACCAACTTATCTTAAAGATTATGTTACTGAACATTAACTTTCTTTTGTTTCTCTGTTTGGTTCTAATGTGTATAAATATAGAAGATGTGTTGTGTTTATATTTCACTTATGTCATTGCATATGTTTCTGTTTTCTCTGGTGCGTGCCAGTGTTACATCACTGATGAGACTTGGAACTCCCAAGTATCATCAGAGATCAGTCGGGCTGTTATTTTCTCCTGTACGGCTGTGCAGAGCTGTGTTGGCCTCATTACCTGGAAACTTAATAAAGGAGCTGCACACTCAACAAGACTACTGGATTCTTTCAACTTAACAGGAGACAGCTTCAAACAGCTTGAGTCAAATCACAAGTGATATTTGATGCTCTGCAGAAATTGACCTGTCTGTAACTAAGAGACAATAGTAAAGCACCTAAACGTTACTGTCAAAGAATCTTTGTAGACAACCAGTAACTCTTATGGAAGAACTAATAAGAGTTTCCGTTCATGAAGTACCAATTTTCAGAACATACTGGGCATAGCAAGGAGAACAAAATACAAGGCCCGGACTCAAGAAAGGAGCTAGTAGATTTTGAAGCAAAGGGAAAAAATATTCACAAAAACAGAAAATAGATCAAGAGTACAGAATATAGAAAGATCTCACTGACAAAACTTAATTAACCAACTGGGAATCTAAAACAGACATAAATAAAAAAGGTGCACAAGTGACTGGGAAAGAAGGCAGAAAGTTCAAGGAACTCTGAAATACAAGAAAAACAACCTGCATACAATCAGTAGAGGACTTAAAAAATAAAATACATCTTACGCATCACAGCATGGCTTTGTGACCACATCACCCTCACAATGATGGAACTCCACTGCCTCACATTGAGAGGACTGCTTATGACTGAAGACAAAATGTAGAAAAAGAAAAGAGAAACAAAACAAAGCAACAGGCCTTCCCTATCTATGCACTCAGGATCTAAAATGGTATTCCGCCTGCCCCCTTATCCAATTTAGAAAAGTGAAAAGACACACATCTTTGGAAAACACAGGATCACAAAGTGTTAACCATGTTCTTTTGCTCTTATAACCCAGCTAACCTTCAAATCTATATTGAGTGTTTCTTTACCTTTCACACTATACAGTGCCCTGTTGACTTAATGATAGTCATGCACTACAGATACCACATATCTACATACATAAATAAAACGAACTATAGCACCATAAGAGGGCTTAGGAACAAAAGTAGCTTTAGCAGTAAAATAGGATTTAGAAACAGAAACAGCTATGGCAGCAAAACAGTAACTAGGTATCATGGAACATAAATCTTCAAGGGACTCAGGATTATGGAATTGATCTTAAAGAAGTACAGAATGCTGAGCTTTCACCTTTATTGCATATACTCCCCACATTTACTGAAGCAGAAATAGAGGACCCTCCTTCTCCCAAATCACGGCAAAGACCTAGAACAGCCTCTCACACAACTCCAGACCATCACCTAACATCTGGAACTCTGAAAGGCTCTCAAGAATTGTCTGTTCGAATAAGTCTCCGGGACCTACAAGAGCCTGGATAACTATCAGGTGACTAGCTGCTCTTTATAAAACCTGATTGATTGATGGATTGAGCCAGGTCCGGGTAGAGACTCCAAATAAAGAGGGTTGTGAGAACAATGTGCTACTGAAGAAATCTTGCTCTAATCTCTCTTTGGAAAATTTAGTAAATGTGGCAGGATTACCTTTAATTACCATTACCCTTTTTCAATGCCAGTATCTTCTGGTGTTAACTACAAGGTCAAATGAAGCTTCTTCTAAGCAAGCTGCAAAACTATTTATCCTATTTAGCTGTCACTGCTCTTTTGCAATTTTTTGAAAATGTCAAGTTAATTAATTTAATACAAACTATTCATTACTACCTCACATATTTAATAATTATTGTAAGTTAAGAAAACACATTCTATAATTAAAACACAATCTAAACTAGTCACATTAGCTATGAATTATACTTGCACATGTTTTAACATTTGAAAAGAGCATGATTTATTATAGGAGAAAGCATCTAGTTAAAAGGCTTTTGAAGCCTGGTGTTTTCATTCTCTACACCAAATGTTTACCTGTCAATATTAAAAGTCCAAGGCGGATTGTCATTTTAATTTATTAGTCAAGTCGGATTTTTTTTTTTAAGTATTTCCTACAAAGCCCGAAGGAGCAACCAGGTTTGCAATAAAAAGAAACAAAAACCGAATCTTAAACAAGTAGCCTTAAAAGTACTGCAGTGAAAATATATTTAGAAAATTGTTGTTGCAATGAATAACTTGGGTAAAGATGCATATGCCCAACAACTAAAAGATGGCCAATACTCATGATATGTTGAATGAGGAATGTGGTCAATTTGTCGATCTGCCCACAAGAAGATAACAATACCAGGGGCCTCCAAAGAATAAAAGAAAATTGAGATAATTGAGTGAAGAAGAATAGTGAAGGAGACATAGATTTCATTGGAAATGTGAGAGGTGGGCATAGAAATTAAAACAAGAAGAGAATGTAAAGTTACAAAACACTGATGAAGAAAAAGGGTAGCACAAAAGATGAAGAAGGGCAGCAAAAGATGAGGCCCTTGAAGGTTTTTCAATCTGAACGGGCTAAAAGAGAGTACCGCTGGCATCACAGAGGATTGTAGTTTTTGCATAAGTAAATTTGCATGCATGTTGCTGAGTCAACATATTTATTACAGAATCCGTGACTTTTGATAGCAATATGTTTCACATTCAAAGCAATGTTTCACATGACTATTATACTTTCACTTTTTAATGAAATTTTTTACCACAATTATTTGTCTTTGTTGGGACAAAAGAAGCTCCTCGCATAGTGATGGGAGTGCACCCCTGTGTGCCACAACTGTAACAATGTCTGAATACCTGATGCTGATTTTTGTTGCCATGGGTGTGCAAGATCATGCATGGAAAGGGAGGGGCACCCAAAGACCTACCCTCATACAGCCTTTGCTAGAAGTTAAGCAGCACAGGTGAAGTGGTGGCAGCATACAGTGTCGTGATCATTCCGAGAGACCATGTCCTTTTTACCCTGATTCACTGGAGTGAGAACTAGAGGTTCACTCATTTTAAAGTTCTGCTGCTGTGTGCTTAATTCACCATTGGCCTACATTGGTCTGGTGTGTAGCACATGTGTGTTATACATGTGCTGGGTGTATGTGTGCCTTTGAATGATATAATACAGGGCCGGTGCAGTGCTGTGCATGTATGTTATATGCAAATGCTTGGTGTATGTGTGTATGGTGTATGTGTGGCTGTGAATGCTACAATACATGGATGATTCTGAGTTTCATTTTGGGAGACCCAGGACAAACTGGACAAACATGAGGAGGTAGAGGAATCCATAAGAGAGATTTGTGGATTGCTGCATTTCTGTGAGCCAGCTGAGATGCACTGGAGTAAGGGGGGGTCAGGCTCTTCAGTACACTTCAAAGGGATTTCTTTGATCCAGAATGATGTCACTGGGAAGGGGCCAGGGAACATGTCAGGAAGAAGATGGGTCTAATAAGAGAATCATAAAGAGTGGGGCTGAGGCTCTGGGGAAACCTTTTGCGTAGAAATATCACTGTGTCTGACATCCAGGTTTAAAACTTTAGTCACTCCCATGTCTTGTGTTGTGGGACTATGAGATTTGGAGTCACCCCTGCTGTTACAGACGGCTTTCTGGCAGGGTAGAGTAGAGAACAGATCAAAAGGAAGCAGACCCCAAATGTAAACTTCAGACACTAAATCACATTTTGGGGCAGATTTACTAACATTTTGCTCATTGCAACGCAGCAAGGCAAGGCGTTGCATTGTATGAAAGGTAGACGTCAGAAATGCTCCATATTTACAAATATATGGCACATTTCTGCTGCCTCCTTGCGCTAAAGCCAATGCAGGCCCCCATGAATCATGGTGCTAGGGTGCCTGGGCTACAAGCAGGATTATTATTTTATTTTTGTAGGAAAGAACACCCTCCTCCACAAAAGGCATATTCCAAAGTGTATGTATGGTGAAGAATCACGTTTATAACTCTTTGTCAATTTGTGAATGTGTCAAAATCCATGGGTGGATGCGTGACAATGTCTAAATTCCACCCATGAAACACTAGGTAGTACAAGGCAGTGAAATGTGCTGCCTTGCACTACTTTGAATTTAGTAAATCACAAAGATCTATCAGCCTGATTCATGAAGCTAAATTGCACTCGCAAAGGGCAAGATTCTCAGAATCTTGCCTTTTGCGAGTGCAATTTTGGCATTTGGGATTCACAATCCCAAATGCAAAAATCGCTAATGAAGAATTAGCTAATATGCGAGAATTAGCATTTAAGGAATCTCTATTAGAGATTCCTTAAATGCTATTCATGACACTTTCAAAAATTGCGATTTTGCAAATTTGGGCCGCTATTTACCGAGAGGTCAGACCTCTCGGTAAATAGCAAAAACTTAGAAAAATGCTTTTAAAAGCATTTTTCTAAGTTGCATGTTGCACACACACATGTCCTTTGGGCATGTGTGTGCGCAACACCTGTTCAAATGTGCATTTTAGGGGTGCTACAGGGTGTCCTTTGGACACCCCTGGCACCCTTAAAATCGCTATCTTATTTGCGAGTAGTAAATTGCTACTCGCAAATAAGGGATACTCCCCATTCATTCCTATGGGCCTTTTGGCCCATAGGAATGAATGGGGAGTTATTCCTTTTTTTGCGAGTAGCAATTTTCTACTCGCAAATAGAGAACATGTAGGAATCGCTATTTATTTAGCAATTCCTACATGAATACCGTTTTGCGTGTCCTCAATAGCGAGTCGCTATGATTCGCTATTAGGGCCACGCAAAACGGCCCGTACATGAATCAGGCTGTATGCCAGGTAGCTCAGTAAATCCTAGGAAAGGGCTTTCTCTGCCTTGTGTCACCTTGTGTGACGTAAGGGCAACACAAGCCCTTCATGAATCTGACCCTTGGTGTCTGGAAATGGACTATAAGAAGGGGAGCTCAAGACCCCTGATCCAGCGCCCATATCGAAAATATATCATAACACACTATCCAACTCCACAATTCTCACCATTAATCATAAAACACTCATAAGGCCCATAAACTAACAAGAAATATTTTTGAGCGACTGAATCATGTGACCTAATTAAAACCTATTCACCAAATATATACATTTATATACAACTGCAGTATAATGAATTTACCATGGTTACTATAAACTTTTTAATTTTAATTAAGTCACTTAGGCAAATGGATCTGCTGATGATAACATGACTCTGAAATAACAAGGCCAGCTTGAGTTTCCAAAATCTTATTTATTAACTATTTATTCAAGGAAAGTGCATTTCATTAGAATCTTTTTTATTCAAGCAGCATTATTTGAATAATAGCAATTAGATATACCAGTTTTCAAGCAAAATCAATTAGCATAATTGAAATGAAGAATAAACAGTTTTCCATCACCTAAACCCTAATTTCCCTGTCTAAAACTCACTTTACCTAAAGGAATTAAAGTAAAGTCATTTAACCCTATTGATCCTTACGTGATCCAAAGAGTCCGACAGACCGTCACGCCCTTCTAGTTTCGGAAAGTGAGAAGCGCCCTCTCTTCAAAGGGGTCAGGTTTTATACCCTTTCTGACTAACTAAAGTATCTATATCGCATATTTTTTCTGTCAATCCAAAACTGTGATTAGCTGAACCATGTCAGTCCACTGTCAAGTCACACTTTTTTGACCAAGTCCGGAGCCTCATCATAGCCCCCATTGTTCTTAGTTTCACCATCCCCTTTGCTTCCTCAAAACGATACTTTTGACGGAGGAAACATTTACTTCCTAATCTTGGCAGGCCTTACAGCATCCTGTCCTTGGAGATGTCACCATGAACACATTCAACTTGACCAGGATGTCTTCTGCATAAAACTTTGTTAGCTCAGCAAAATGTTCTGCGCATGTGTGAAAGTTTCACTTTGGTCAAGTCTCGAAAACTGCAGCACTGCCAGCCATCTTTTAGGCCCACTCGCAAAACTAATATATAAACAAACACAAAACACTGATTAATGTGAGAAATAAAGTTCATTCTGTTACCCACCTACCTTTGCTAATTATTAACCCATTAATCTAGGTTACCTAGCAGAATCAAATAAAGCAACAAACAGATTTCATGCAACATAAAGACGAAAAGACATAACGTGAGCACACAGAAATAAGCACATGCCATTAATAAAACAGCCGCATTTAATACTGACAAAACAATAGACAAGATTAATTTATTATTTTCTCAAACATGCTTTCGCAACATAAAACACATATATGAGCACATATATTAGTTCCCACGTGTAATGATTTGCAATTTTACTCTAAATTGATTAATCATTTTCACTCCATTCACGTTTAGTATGATTACTTATTATGGAAGTTTAACTTTGCGAGTTGAAATAAATATATTTCTAAATCTCGCTCCATCAACTCCCTCATCTGGTGATTTCAAAATCACCAAACTACACTCCAAAATTTTAGCAACATTTTATCCAAAAAATGAACATGTATTGATTTACTCTGTGTTAGTATTTCTAAAGACTTGTCTCAGCTGCTTGTTTGCAATTCTCATATTGAGTTCTACGAAACTCTTCAAGTTCTATTTCTCTCTCCTGTTCCTTTCTGATCTTGTATATTCTCTTCTTTTCTCTCAGATATTTCTTTCTCTTGTGTAACATACAACTAATCTTCAATAACAGTATCACAAAAACTATTATTAATAAAGGTGTCAGTATTTTGCCAAGAATTGAATCACCAATCTCTTGAAACCAGGTTTGATAAACGTTCTGAAAAATCATCTTCTTCTAAGGGTACAATTTCTGATTGTACCTCAGTAATATTTTTGATATACCTTTCAATATCCTGACTTTCGTCAGGAATATAGGTACAGCAGTGTTGGACATGTAAAATACCACAGACTCCACCCTCTTTTGCTAGCAGAATGTCCAAAGCAAGACGATTCTGCATTACCATAGACCGAATAGCAATGACCTCAGTATCCACTAATTGGAAACCACTAGCTGTATCTGTTGACAATCTATCAACAATTGTAGACAATTTTCTAATTCTTCCTGCATTCAGGGTTATACCTACTAAAGGTATTACTGCTTCAAAGATGTCCCCCAAGATTACTGTAAAACTTTCTCTTTTGTATCTGTTCAAATGTTTGCTGATTTCAAATGAACCTTCTGCATTTCTGTCAACATGAAATATTTTTGGAAAAACTAATCCTACAAAACACGTCCCATACCAGTGATCAGGGAGGTTGTAGTAAGCCTTATTCCCACAAACAAAATAATTCCCAGGAAATATCGGACCCTTGCCACCTTAAAATCCCCAACCCCCCATGATTTGATAAGTGTCCTCACAATGACTAGCACCTACAAAACAGTTGTCAAATAAAGTATTGTCTCTCCTAATGCAAAATTTTCCACTAATTGGTTTATCTATGTGTATAGAGCATTCTCAAAAGATTTGCCATTAAGTTTTTCGTCCTCTTTCAGCCAGAATTTGGATTTGGTCTGTTTAAGCATCTTATTCCTTTTATAAATTGCTCTTCTCGCCTCAACTAAATTTAGGAAAGTCTTTTCCTCAGATCTCAATTTACATGTCACATTATTTCTGAAAGCATACTCATAGGTGAGTTCATTTGTCACAATAAAGAATTCTCTCATCTGTTTGGCTTGCTTGTGCTTATTTAGACTTTTCTCAATTTTCAGGTTTGCAAGAACTTCATCATATTTAGAATAATAATATTCCAAACGAAGGTTTGATAAAATAAGCTAGCTATTCCACTACAGGTTATGCCATAAGTAAGAGGAAGCATATTATAAGTAACTCCCTCCGAAACAGAAGCAGGCAATTTCACACAGATATGGCAATCTTTAACTTCCATGACCTTTACATATTCAGCCAGGAGTCTTGATAAAGTATTGCTAGAAAAATCACTAACAGATCTATCTTGATGAATCTCCGGTCTATGATCAATAACTCTGTTAGTTTTGCTTGATACACTATGTTTATCTTGTCTAACAGAAGCTTTGCTTGTCATATTTGCCTTATACATTTCCTTGTCAATTCCAAAAGGGAAAATGACAGCTAAAACTAACCAAAGTAGAATTATTAGAACCACACAAATTAAAGACATCTTACAACATCTCTTAAGAATGGAACACCTTGAACTGTTATGAACAAAAACATAAGGCATTTTCAATCTTCTAACAAAAAGCCTTATATAACAAAAATCGAAAATTTAAAATTTCTAATTCTAAAACTCCCCTATTTTATTTTTTTTATTTTGTTTTTTTTTTAAAACCCCACTCTCTAACAGCTTTTCTTTGACCTTGCGTCTTACATCAATGTGTTTTTCCAACTAACACAATTTCTTCGACCTTGTGTCACCCAACACAATTTCTTCAGCCTTATGGCAAAAACAAGAATCCAAAATTTTATCAGAAAAATATTTCAATCATTGTCACTATTGTCTCCAATCTCTTCCTGACTACTGCTGTTGACCTCTACAACAGGTGGAATGATTATATAAGTCCACTCAGGTGACTTATACTTTTGGTTTGGCTTCAAAACTCTCTTTGCCCTACTACTAATAACTTCTATTTTCTTTCCTGCTTCGCTTTTCTTTTCAGGATCCTTTTGACTTGATATTTCATTTATTTGCTCCTTTGATTTCTTTATTAATTTATATTTCAAACCTTCATTTTCACTTGGCCAGTTATCACCTTTTCTTGATAATTTTCTCTTTGGCTCGGTTACATTACACTCTGTTCTCCAAGCCCTTTTTCTGAATTTTCTTATCTGAGAATCTTCATCACTATCTTCGGGTTTCACTGTCAGAAATTTGTATTCTGGACTCAGGATCTTCTTTACTCAGCAATTTCACTCCGTTAGGAACTTCATCTTTATAGCTGGTACTCGGCAATTCTTCTTCTTCCTCAATTACCTTCAACTTCCCAGTTTCAGAATTCCTGTCCCTGCTTTCAGAGCTTCTTTTCTGCTTTTCAACATTTTCCTGGTCTTGAATGTTAATTTGATCAGACTCTTTTTCTTTTTCTTTTTCTAGCACATCTTCATCATTTTCAGAGTCTAGTATCACAATTTCCAAATCTTTTTTATTCAATGCTTCATTCGCAGTTGAATTTTCCAGATGCTGACTTTCCTGTCGATCTTCAGAATCTGGATTTCTCCCAGGTTCTTCTTCAGAATCTGAATCAGCAGTGGTGTCACTTTCTTCATCAGAATTTTCAGGTGTAGGTACACGAATAGTATGACTTGCGTGGATCCACCTCTTCAGACCTTTACACTTCACTGCATTAGTTGTGACTAGAATGACTTGCCTTGCTTTCTGCCATCTAGGTACCAAACAATTTCTTCTTCGATGAACTTTTGTTCTTACCCAGTCACCTGGTAACAAATCGTGTGCTTGCTCTTTTTCTCTCGTTTGCACTTCAGTTCCCACCTGATTAGACACAGAAGTCACGATGTCAGACAAATTCCTGTAGTACTCCAAAATGACGCTATCATTAATAGTCATCAATTTTCCTACTGGAATAAATGCTTGTCTCATCACTCTTCCCATGATTATATCATGTGGACTTAAACCTGTCTATTTATCAGGTGTACTTCTCAGAGACATCAGAACAAGTGGAAGTGCATCAGTCCACTTCATACCTGTAGCTAGACACATTTTGCTAATTCTATTTTTGATAGTTCCATTTATTTGTTCTACAACACCTGATGCTTCTGGTCTGTATGCACAATGTAGTTTCTGCTCAATGTGTAAAGCCTCACAAATCATTTGTAATAATCTGTTTTCAAAATGTGTTCCTCGATCACTTTCCACAGTCACCGGGAAACCGTACCTAGGTATAATCTCCCTTAAAAGCAATTTTGGAACAGTAATTGAGTCGTTGTGACGTGTGGGAAACGCTTCAACACATCTTGAAAACAGACAGACTATCACAAGAATATATCTCAATTTGTTGTGGGTTGGCATATCAATGAAATCCATCCGTAATCTTGTGAAAGGACCACCCTCCCGTCCTATGGTTCCCATGCTCACAACTGTTTTTCTGTTAGGGTTCATTTGTTGGCAAATTAAGCACCTTTGGCAAAAAGATTCTGCTATCATTCTGAATTTTGGATTGAACCAAGTCTGTCTGAAAAGCCTGATCATGGAATCCCTTCCAACATGTCCCTGACTATGATATATTCTAGCCATGTCAGCAATCATGCTATTTGGTAAAACTGGTTTACCATCTTTGTAAGTCCAAATTCCATCTTGTAGCTGTCTACATTCTGCTTTTAACCATGTGTTTTTCTCCTCATAACTTGCTTCATCCTGCAAATCTTTCACTCCCTGCCATGTTTCAACTACTGATGTTAGCATAAGTGAACTCAAGACATGTTCATCATTCTTTTCCCGATTAATTGAACAATTGTTTTTCGCTCAATACCTAGCAACCTCATCTGCGTAACCATTTCCTTTTGTAATAAAATCCTCACCCTTTTTGTGGACTGCACATTTCACGACGACAATCTTTTCTGGTAATTGAATGCCATCGATCAATCTCTTAATCAATTTTGCATTTCTGATGGGTGAACCTGCTGAGATTAGATAACCTCTTTGAGACCAGAGCTGTCCATAATCATGCACAACTCCGTATCCGTATTGACAGTCAGTCACTACAGTAATTTTTAAATTATCACCTTTTTCACATGCACGAATCAAAGCAATTAATTCTGCTACTTGAGCAGAACGAACTCCTTCGAGACATGATGCTTCGATTATATCAGCAACTGTGCAGACAGAATATGCTGCTCTCAAAAATCCTTCCTCTGTTCTCAGACATGAACCATCAACAAAGTAGACAAAGTCTGACTCTGGCAAAGGAACATCTTTAATGTCCTGCCTTGGCTTGGTGCAATATTCCGACACATCCAAGGACTCATGGTCGATGTCATTCTCATTTCTAATTTCTGTTACAGTACCTTCCGGCAATAATGTGGAAGGATTTAGATTCACACACCTTGCTATCAAGACATTATCTGATCCCAGAATAATTTTCTCGTATTTAGTAAGCCTATTACTGGTTAGATGCTGTGTTTTACTTCTGGTAAAGAGAATTTCAACTGAATGAGGTACATAGACTTTTACAGGAAATCCCATGATAATTCCTTCACTTTGCTCAAGACTTACACTAGTTGCAGCTACTGCCTTTAAGCAGCCGGGTAATGCTTTTGCAACAGGATCAAGCACTGCTAAGAAATATGCTATTGGCTTTCTCAGTTTTCCGTGTCTCTGAATTAAAACAGACAATGCACATCCTTCCCTTTCACTGCAGTACAACTCAAATTCCTTTTCATAATCTGGCATGCCTAAAGCTGGAGCTTCACACAAACTTCTTTTTAGCTTCTCAAAAGCTTCCATCTCAATTTCTGTGAGTACAATTGGGTCTTTTATATCTGATTTTGTTAATCTCTGCACTGAAAATCCACTAATCCATTGGCGACAATAGCCAACCATCCCTAGAAACATTCTGACTTGTCTCTGTGTTTTTGGAGGTTGCATTCCCTGAATCATTTTGATTCTCTCAATTGTCACTTGTCTGATTCCTTTTGCAATTCTATGACCAAGGTATTTTACCTCTTGTTTGCAAAACTGTAATGTTGCAGGTGACACTTTATGTCCCTCATCTGCCAAGTGATTCAAAAGAGTAATTGTATCTGTGACACAGTTATCTCGAGTTTTTGCTGCCATGAGTAAATCATCAATGTATTGGACCAAAGTCGATTTTCCTGGCAAATCTAGATTTTCCAAAGATTTCTTTAACAACTGATTAAAGATAGAAGGACTCTCTGTATACTCTTGAGGGATACGACACCATGCTAATATGCGACCTTGGAACCTGAACGCAAAGATTTGCTGGCTGTCTGGATGCAATGGAACAGTAAAGAACGCATTGCAAAGATCAATGACTGTGTACCATTCTGCATCATGCGGAATTTGGTAAAGAATTACTGCTGGATTTGGAACAACTGGGCAAGATGGAACAACTATCTGGTTAACCTTTCTCAGATCTTGAACTATTCTGTACAATTTCTTTTAATACACCTTGTTTAATGAATTTGTCAATTACAGGAATAACACCTTCAATTGTTTCTGCTTTCATTTTGTACTGTGGAATGTTTGGAAAATCTATTCCCTGTTTCACTGAGATTTTAACTGGATCTACATTTTTCATTAAACCCATCTCATTTCCTGTCAAGTCCCATATTTCAGCTTTGACAGTCCTTTTTAATTCTTCAGGTGAATTATCTTTATCAAATGCAGGAAATAATTTATTTTCCTCTGCTTCAACCATTAGCATTGTCAGTTTATAAAGACCATCTTCTTCTAGAGTCTGAAGTTCAATACCCTCCGGTGAACAATATATTTTGCAGTTCATCTTGCAGAGAATATCTCTTCCCAGCAAGTTTACAGGACTGCTGTTACAAACTACAAATCTATATTTGTCTTTAAATTTGCCAATTTCTACCTTCACAGGCTCTGTCAAATCTGTTTTAATCTGTTGATTAGCTACACCTACTACTTGGATTGATTCACCAGAGAGAGGCAGGTTTTCTATTTCCACTGATCTAACAGTAGAACGGGTAGCACCAGTGTCCACAAGAAAAGTGATTTCTACATCATTCACTTTACCATTTACAAATGGACCTGACTGGTCAACCTCAAGAGTGGCTCCAAGCACACACTCTTCCCCCTCTCTCAGGCACCGTCATAAGTAATCCTCAGAATCGCTTCCACCATTTTCTGTCATCAAAAATTGTTGAGAAACATTTGGCACGTTCACTCTTTTTGCTCTGATTACCTGATCACCTCCGCTGAATCCTGTTTCCGAATTATACCTCTGACCATTCACACAGTTAGGGAAAGGAGGTTGTGGAATCTGACTCTGCTGATTTGCTAACTGTCGCTGTAGCTGTTGCTGCAGATTCAACTCATTTAGTTGTCGCTGTAGCTGTTGCTGCAGATTTACATCATTCTGCATCTGCGGATTTAATGATGCATTTTTAAAATTTCTGGGCGGATTTTTACATTCACGCTTCCAGTGTCCAATTTCGCCACAATTAAAACAAGGTAGTTTTTGTTTAAGCTCTTCAATATTAACATTACATTTTGGCTTATTAAAATTACCCTTAAATTTTCCTTGATCCTGATTCTGATTAAAGTTTACGTTTTTGTTCTCCAAATTTACAATTTGCTGTTCAGCTACCTTCACCTGTGCCCACATAGCTTTTTCCTTTAACTTTTTCTGCCTGGCGTCTATCTCATCACTGCAGTATTTTGCCTTTCTCAGTATGTCATCAACTGATAGTGATTGCCATCCGACAATACCATTTCTGATCATTTCACCAATTTCAGGTCTGAGACCATAGACAAATCTGTAAATAAAGTGGCTCATGTCCTTTTCACTTAATTGTTCATAGCCACTATTCTGTTTAAAAACCAACAGTAATCTTTCATAGAATGAAAGAACTGATTCTTTTGGCTCCTGATTTGTTCTGTCTATTTTGACCCAATCAACTTCTGTTGGAGGTATTTTCTCTTTTAACCAATAAATCACTTCGTCATAAAGTCCCATAACCTCTGATGATGGAGCACCTGTTACTGAATCTCGAGCTGGTTCTACTTTTGGCCAACTTACAGCAATTTTACATTCTGTCCAAAGATCCGATGGGACAACAATGTCAAAAAATCCATCAAGATCAATCCACAGAACTTTTGACACTTTAATAAACCTGTCCACCTGTCGATACCATTCTACAGGCTTTTCTCTCAGCCGAGGAAAATCATTTGTGAACAACAAAATATCTTGTCTGGACCAGGGAACATGAACATAACCACCACCTGCAATTTCTCTCATTGGGTATTGATTAACTAGCCTTTCTCTTTTTTCTTCCTCTTTTTTCTTGGTCCACTTTACTCTCCATTTACTTAAATCACCCAATTTCTTAATGTACACAATAAAATCTTTTATATGCACAATTCTTCCCATTGTATTAAAATTCTCAATTTCTTTTTCAGTGAAATCTAATCTATAATGTTTTCCCAAATTCTTCTGCCTGCTCAAATCAATCTCTAATTCTGCAGCCAATTCTTCTAATTGATCATATTTGTTTTTCGTTTTCCACTGTACACTTTTACAAATGAATAACAATTCATCAACTTGATAATGCTTCAAACTGTCAGGACCAATTGTGCCAATAATTAATTCCTCTAAATCTGCTTTTAATCTTGCAACATCAAGCTTTGAGGATGAATCTGATTTTTCAACACTCTTTTCTGGGGATTCAGTATCTGACTCTGCACCCATTGGTGTTCTGCATAATGAACCTGGATTAAAAGTGAAATCAGGAATTATTGCTTTTTCTCGATGAATTTCAGTTAATTCTGAATACAATTTTTCAGCCACTTTCTGAATTTCTGCAGTTAATGGGATTGTTAAACCTGGCTGTTTAATTTCTCCTTGATCAAAAACAGGCTGAACAGGACCAATCGTTACTCTAACTGTTACTGCTTCCATGCCTTTAGTTATTTGTCGAATTAATTCTTCTTTTGATCGTAAATATTCTGAAGTATTTGAAGTTTCCTCATCTCTTCCAGCACCCATTAGACTTCTAGTAGGAATCTCATTTCTTGAAACTGGAGTTTCAGGAAAATTTCTACTTTCACCTTATACACTAGAATTAGCTCTCGTTTCTAATCTTTCAGGGGGTTCTGAATTATTCGGATAAAATCTGGGTATTTCTTCGTTTAATGGAGGTGCACTTGGTGTGGTTCCTGTAGAAACCATCGGGGTAGACCATGAACAAGCTGGTTTTAAATGAGTCTGTTTTTTATTTGTCATATAAATCTCTTCTAAAACTGGATCTTCCAATTCACTTTCTTTAATGTTATTTTTCTTTTGAGTATTCTTTTGACCTGGTATTTCAGTAATCATTACTCTCACTGGGTAAAGACCATCACACATGTCTGCCTGTCTCCAACGACCATTCTATCTTCATGAGTTTCTAGTTTAAAATTTGATTTTGGAGGTCTTTTTATACCACAACTTTCCCGCTGTAATTCAAATATCTCATCCTCCCATTGAACTAAAGCCTCAAATTGTGTAGGTCTAGGCTTTGGCACAAGAGCCATCACTTTTTTCTCTCAAGTTTTTCAAAATTCTCATATTAAATGAGCCATCTTCCGGCCAAGCTAAAACACCATCATTCTTGGTATAATCCATCCAATTATCAAACCAAAGACAAGTATGATAACCATATTCACCTTCCATATAGGCTGCAGGTGTTTTATACTTATGGAGTAATTTTCCACCTCGCGTCTCGATTTTCTTATCAGGTGAAAGAATATTTTTTAATTTCTGAAGCCAAGTACGCTTCTTTTCCTCTTTCTTATAATAATAACTCATGTTTTTAATCAAATCTGTTTAATTTAAAATGTTCGTAAATGTTTCCTGGTTGTTCCGCAAATTCAACCAATCCGTGCGCGAAACACACCAACAAGCCAATCGGGTTAAGCTACGTCACCACCTTACTCAACCAATAGAATTGCTGCTTTCAGGAAGAACCAATCAGCTAACAGCTCAACTTAGTCACGTGAACCAATCAGTACTCTAGCTGTGACGTATATTAGCCAATCACAGCGCGGACTCTGTGACGTACACAGCCGCTGCAGCTTCTCGTCTCTCGCTCCTAGAGCTCACCCCTCCTTCACAAAATCTTTTCACAGCGCCATTTTAAGAAAACTTTTCAATAAATTTCAATTAATACCAACAGAAAAACAAACCATTTGTCTGTTTCGCTAAAATAAGATGATAGT
This sequence comes from Lissotriton helveticus, assembly GCF_964261635.1. Lineage (NCBI taxonomy): Eukaryota > Metazoa > Chordata > Amphibia > Caudata > Salamandridae > Lissotriton > Lissotriton helveticus. The sequence goes on from NC_136059.1 coordinate 1,673,079,131, forward strand.
TGATACAGTCATTCAAGTATTCTTTTGCGTGAAGTAGACGACGCTACTCTCACAGAATATTCAATCGTTGATAAAGTATGACTACTCTACCTGTTAGACCTGTCTGCCCCTGTGAGTTCCCTCACAATTATTATTTATTTTGTCCCCTTTGGCACTCCAGTGAATCCAGTTATGTATTTTCTTTTTTTTAATGTTCACCAGAATTTTTCCAGTGTTCTCGTGGGGGCTAGGTGTTTCTTGGGCCTATTGTTTTACCAAGGCCTAGTTTTCCTCACAGAAAGCAACTGTTAGAACATGATTCCTAAAATGGTGGCTACTAACTGCCATAACGGTGACCTAAGGGTGGCAGACCCATAGGCTAGCATGAGGAAGGTTCCAGAACCAACTAGTAGCTTCCAGGGGTCTGAGGCCAGCCTATAAAAGGCCAGTGACCAGGGAGCCATTTTGAGACAGTATTGGAAGTGACCAGTGGGGAGAGAGGCGACTTGAGGAGGAGGATATCACACTAGTAGTGACAAGATCGACCTTTGGGGCCGGCTGTTGCTCTACTGGAAAGTGACCCCTCATAGGCTGACCAAACCCCACTGCCACAGAAACCATATTAAGAAACAGAAGACTCCGTGGCAAGTTTTATAACCATCAGTGACTCTCGCAGCGTGGCTCTCAAGTGACCTGTGAAGTCCTGCCCTGAAGGCACGTGTGCAGTGGAAGCGAACCTGGACACAGTGACACTCTGAATGGTAAAGGAATCAGGGGTCAAGGAGTTAAAACTGCCGTGACTGCAGCACATGAGCCCGGAGTCCACATTGTGAAGAGAAGCGGCGGAACCAGCTGTTGACCTTACCCGAAGGAAGCGCCACTGCCGTGTGGGATCCCTGTCGTGGGATCGGAAGAGGAGGAAGAGCCCAGCTGAACCGTGTTGCCATCCGGAGGAACCTGAGGTAGCGTCGGAAGAGGCGGGGAGACTGCAGGAGGAGGCCGGACGGGGGCGGAGCCTTCGTGCCTGAGGAGAGCGTCTGTGAGGAACCGGAAGCGGCTCGAAGCGGCGGACTGAGGCAGCGGTAACGGAGCAGCGGTTCAAGGGAGAGACAGTGGCCGCCGATACTCGTATAACGCAGCACAAGTGGGCAGAGAAGCCAAGACACCACAAGTAAGCGTGGGAGAGTGGTCGGGCGGGGAGGAGCAAACGAGTCCCTGCCGGAACTTACCCCAAGTAGCTGAACAACCGGGGACACTTAAGGAGACAGCAAATTACCTGTGTGACACTCATTTAGGAGATATAGCAAACCCGAGACAATCCTCTCAGTGAGGGGGTGATCCCTGTGAGAAACTACCTGCCCATAACGGAACTTGTGAGGGAGAGTAAGCTGGAAGCCGAGGGGCTTCAGGGAAATGGGAGGTAGCGAACCAAGTGGGGATCACCAGAGAGTTCTGGGGGAACAAAAGGTGATTGGTGGTGAACATCCTGGAGGGTGGAGGACACGATATCCGAAAGGCTGGCAGCACCCGTGTTTACTCTGATGGGCTCAGTGGTTTAATAAGTTTGTAGGGTGTTGAGAGCTGTTCTTCAGGGATGTAATATCTTGCTTGTCTTCTCCAGTAATTCAACTACTCGCACCAGAGCCTAATCGTGATTGTATGAAGCTGTGCGGGGGAGCTGCACCTGGCGAAATGTAATGTACCAGATATGTTTTATTGTAAAGAAGCCTGTTTAATTATCAACCCGAATAGATGGGGAATGTAAGAGATTGCAACTCTAAGTTGTAGGGAATTCTCAACGTGACCTTAATACTTGGGGGTAGAGAAATACTGAAATTGCCAAATGAATTTTGCGATGAACCAATAATTGAATGTGATAAGGTTAAATGATCTGAAACTGAAACCCGGCTCTAAAGAGAAGAAAGATACATCAAAGAATTTTATAAAAGGAACCAGTATTTTTCTAAATTGGTGTGGTGTCATTATTTTGGTTGGTCATTCACTGGGTTACTGCGGGTGAGATTGTAAGCACTACACAAAGCCTCGAGGGGGTTTAGCTGATGCTGCTCTGTGCCAGGCTACCCTATGTAGTCTAGAAAAACCTAGGTCTAACATAATTGGTGCTTCAGCGGTGGGATAACGGGTTTGTGCTTACAACCACTTATTAGTAACACAGTGCTTACCACGGGCCTACACCTGGAGTTTTCTCCAAGCGGTCTCCCAAATTTAAATTTTGATTTTCCAAATGTACTCCTGGTGGTGGGTGGAGGTTGTCCTCAGATTACACTTCTTAGTTCTCTCCTGAGTGCCCATTTGATACCATATTTGAAAAATGGAATTGAACCTTGAAGAGATAGAAACCTACACTGTGGCCCAACTTAGAGAGTGGTGTCAACGACAGGGGGTGTTCTTCAAGAAAGGTGCCAAGAAAAGCGAGTTGCAGACAAGCTTGAGGGCATGGGTGGAAGCTCATACAGAGGAGGATCAGGAAACAGAAGAGAGTGATAAAGACACTGTCCTTGGGGCAGGCCTGCTGTACCAAACTGAAGGGGGGAATCTGCTGACAGGTCCCAGGACATTTTCAAGGGAGGGCAGCAGTGTCTCAGTGAGGAGCCTTACCGAAGCCGAGCTGGAGGACAGGAGGGAAGAGAGGAAAATGAAATTGGAGTTAGCCAGATTAGAAATAGAGAAGGAGAGCAGGAGGTTGGCCCACGAACTCACACTAAAGGAGCTAGACTTTAAAGCCTTAACATTAGGGTCCCCCAATCCTAACAATGGTGGCAGCGAAAACAAAGAGATCACCAGAGAACCCAGACCCTACTTGCCCAAGGATGTCATTGCTAGTTACACCCCAGGTGATGATATTGCCAAGTGGCTAGCCGCCTATGAGGTCTCCTTAAGGGCCCATGGGATCTTGGAAACCCACTGGGGGGGTGGGCTGTATAAGTACATGCCACCTGCTGGCAGGGATACCTTGTTGGCCCTGGAGCGGGATGAGCAAACCCACTACCCTACAATGAAAGTGGCGCTGTTGAAAAAGTTTGGGCTAACCCCGGAAAAATACCGTCAGAAGTTTAGGGGGAGTCACAAATTAAGCACACAAAATTGGGTGGATTTCTTGGATTATGCAAAAAAAGCCTTGGAGGGTTGGGTGAAAGGCAGCGAGGTAGGGGACTATGAAGGTTTATATGACCTCATACTCAAGGAACACCTACTCGAGAAATGCTTTCCCGAGCTGCGACAACACCTGGTGGACAGCAAGCTGACCAGCCCCAGGAAGCTTGCTGAGGAGGCGGACATCTGGGCTAGTACCCGGGTGTCCTCGAAGGGGACTGGAGGGGATTCCCAGAAGTCCGGACAGGGCACCCCCCAGAAGAAAGAGGGGGGAGATAATAAGAGGCAGTTCTCAAAAGGTCCACAAAGTACTTCTCAAGGAAGGGGCAGAGGATTCATCCCTAAGGCTAACCCGCCCAGAAACCCTCATCCTGGCCAAAGCCAGCAGCCAAGGGTTGTCCACTGCTTCGAGTGTGGTGGTGTTGGACATTATAAGGGAGATGTCAGATGCCCAAAGAGACCACCCCCTCCCACCGGAGGCAAAGCCCCGGGAGTAGCCAGTGTAGCGCTCGGGGAGGAGTTGCCCTTAGATAAGGGGGGTGAGTGGGCGGGTGTCACCTTAGTGTCCCTGGGAGAATGGGAGATGGTTCCTAAGATTCACGTGCCCCCAAATACTACCAAGTATGGGCAGTGGATCACCATCAATGGCCAGAGAGAGGAAGCTCTGAGAGATACAGGAGCCAGTATGACTATGGTGAGAAGTCAACTGGTGTCTCCAGAGCAGGTGATTCCCAATGTACTCCACCCCGCCGCGATGGCTGACGGCAGAATGGGCCACTACCCCGTGGCCGAGGTTCCCTTTGAGTGGGAAGGGGTTGCAGGTTCACTTCGAGTTGCCGTAAGCCCTGCCGTGCCAGTTGATTGTCTGCTGGGGAATGACATGGAGCACAATGCTTGGAGGGAGGTGGAATACCGGACTCATTCTGAGATGCTGGGTACACCTGACTGGGCCTGTGTCAGCACAAGGTCCGCGACTACCCGGAGGGGGAGTTCGCTTACGCTGGAGCCTGGAACAATGGCCCAGCCAGCTGCCAGAGAAGAGAAGGACAGTAGGCAGGAGGAACCTGCCTCAACATCTCTACCTCATGAGATAGATAGGCCACCTGCGAAGGTGGATCTGGAGTCCACGGAGGAGAATGTTACTTCCTTGAAGAACCTACCCATCCCTGCTGAGTGGCATGTGGAGGGAGGTCCTTCCAGGGAGGAATTCTGCAAAGCTCAGAAGGAGTGTCCTACTCTTGAGGGGCTGCGGCAACAGGCCAAAGCCCAGGCAGCAGGGAACGTTGTAGGGAACTACCAGATTTACTGGGAGGATGGACTCCTCTACAGTGAGCCCAAGGCACCGGACATGGTTCATCCAGGGCCTTGGTGGTCTCTCAATGTTTTAGAGCCTTTCTTCTAGAACTGGCTCACGAGATACCCTTGGCAGGTCACTTGGGTCAGGACAAGACCTTTGCCCGACTTGTCCCCCACTTTTACTGGCCTCGGATGAGAGTGGCGTCTGATACCTACTGTCGGACGTGTGTGTCTTGCCAAGCTAGTGGGAAAACAGGGGTGAAGCTGAAAGCTCCCCTGGAACCACTTCCAGTCGTTAGCACCCCATTTGAAAGGGTGGGCATCGACATTGTAGGGCCATTAGATCCACCAACTTCAGCTGGTCACAGGTTCATCCTGGTTCTAGTGGATCATGCCACAAGGTACCCAGAGGCAATTCCTCTGAGGACCATTACTGCACCTGTGGTGGCAAGGGCCCTGATGGGGAGCTTCACCCGAGTGGGTTTCCCCAAGGAGGTTGTGTCCGACAGGGGGACCAACTTCCTATCAGCTTACATGTGGGCTATGTGGAAGGAGTGTGGTGTTATCTACTGGTTTACCACTCCTTATCACCCACAGACCAATGGTCTTGTGGAAAGGTTTAATAAGACCTTGAAAGGCATGATAAGAAGTCTGCCTGAGAGCCTGCGGAGGAAATGGGACGTGCTCCTACCCTGTCTCTTGTTTTCCTACAGGGAAGTGCCACAGAAGGGAGTGGGCTTCAGCCCCTTTGAACTTCTGTATGGGCACCCTGTACGGGGTCCTCTCAGCCTGGTGAAGGACGGATGGGAAAAGACTCCCAGGAAGCTTCCCCAGGACGTGGTGAGCTACATGCTGGCCTTCCGGAGCCAAATGGCCAAGTTGTGGAAGCAAGCTTCTGACAACTTGGAAGCCAGCCAAGCAGTAATGAAGGAGTGGTATGACCACAATGCTCACCCAGTGGAACTGGAGTCTGGACAAAAAGTGTGGGTGATGGAACCTGGAGAGCTAAATGCCCTCCAGGATCGTTGGACAGGCCCCTTTGAGGTATTGGAGAAAAAGGGTAAGGCCACTTACTTGGTGGACCTTAAGACCCCGAGACAGCCCCACCGGGTGCTTCATGCCAATCGCCTCAAGCCACACCATGAGAGGCCCGAGGTCGTCTTGATGATGGTGACCGATGGAGCAGAGGAAGAGGAAAGCGAGCATCTCCCTGATCTTTTCTCGTCTCAGGAAAATCATGGGTCGGTGGAGGGAGTGATTCTCTCACCATCCCTGACTCCTGAACAGCAGAGAGATTGCCGCCAGATCCTGGAGCAATTTTCCTCACTGTTCTCCCTTGTCCCGGGAAGGACCCACCTGTGTACCCATGATGTGGACACAGGAGACAGCCCACCTGTGAAGTCTAAGATCTACCGGCTGTCAGACAAGGTGAAGGCCAGCATCCATGGTGAAGTAGCCAAGATGTTGAAGCTAGGAGTGATTGAATCTTCCAATAGCCCTTGGTCCAGTCCGGTGGTTTTGGTACCAAAAGCTGCCCCACCGGGCACCACACCTGAATTAAGATTCTGTGTGGATTACCGAGGACTAAATTCAGTAACAAAGACTGATGCTCATCCGATCCCCAGGGCGGATGAACTTATTGACCGGCTGGGAGCTGCCCAATACTTAAGTACCTTTGACCTTACTTCCGGGTACTGGCAGATTTCCCTTACTGATGGAGCAAAGGAAAGGTCAGCCTTCTCCACGCCTCAGGGTCACTACCAGTTCTGCGTGATGCCCTTTGGGCTCAAGAACGACCCTGCCACTTTTCAGCGGCTGGTGAACAAGGTCCTTTCTGGTATGGAAGCTTTCTCTGCTGCTTATCTGGATGACATTGCTGTCTTCAGTAGTAGCTGGGAGGATCATTTGCAACACTTGCAAGCTGTTCTCCAGGCCCTGCAACAGGCTGGCTTGACAATCAAGGCCAGCAAGTGTCAGATCGGTCAGGGGTCGGTGGTGTACCTAGGCCACTTGGTGGGCAGAGGGACGGTGCAGCCCCTCCAGGCGAAGATCGAGGCTATCATGGCCTGGGAGCCCCCCAAGACCCAAACTGAGGTCCGAGCCTTCCTGGGCCTCACTGGTTACTACCGTCGTTTCGTGAAGGGGTATGGCACCATTGTGGCACCCCTCACTGAACTTACCTCCAAGAAACAACCTCGACGGGTAGTCTGGACGGAGGCTTGTCAGCGAGCCTACGTGACTTTAAAACAAGCATTGTGTACTGCTCCAATACTTAGGGCTCCTGATTTTTCCAGAGAGTTCATTGTCCAAACAGATGCATCAGAACATGGCATTGGGGCAGTGTTATCGCAACTAAATGATGAGGGCTTGGATCAACCCGTGGTCTTCCTATCCAGGAGACTACTCCCCAGGGAACAGAGGTGGAGTACTATAGAGCGGGAAGCCTTTGCGGTGGTTTGGGCTCTGAAGAAGTTGCGTCAATACCTGTTTGGCTCGCACTTCCTGGTTCAGACCGACCACCGACCCCTTCGTTGGCTGATGCAGATGAAGGGGGAGAATCCCAAGTTGTTGAGATGGTCCATCTCCCTTACAGGGAATGGACTTCCGGGTGGAACATCGGCCTGGAGTTGACCACGCCAATGCAGACGGTCTCTCTAGGTATTTCCGCCTTAGTGATGAGAACTCCCAAGGGGTTGGGTAGCTCTCCCCACTTTCAGCTGGGGGGTACGCGTGTTAGACCTGTCTGCCCCTGTGAGTTCCCTCACAATTATTATTTATTTTGTCCCCTTTGGCACTCCAGTGAATCCAGTTATGTATTTTCTTTTTTTTAATGTCCACCAGAATTTTTCCAGTGTTCTCGTGGGGGCTAGGTGTTTCTTGGGCCTATTGTTTTACCAAGGCCTAGTTTTCCTCACAGAAAGCAACTGTTAGAACATGAGTCCTAAAATGGTTGCTACTAACTGCCATAACGGTCACCTAAGGGTGGCAGACCCATAGGCTAGCATGAGGAAGGTTCCAGAACCAACTAGTAGCTTCCAGGGGTCTGAGGCCAGCCTATAAAAGGCCAGTGACCAGGGAGCCATTTTGAGACAGTATTGGAAGTGACCAGTGTGGAGAGAGGCGACTTGAGGAGGAGGATATCACACTAGTAGTGACAAGATCGACCTTTGGGGCCGGCTGTTGCTCTACTGGGAAGTGACCCCTCATAGGCTGACCAAACCCCACTGCCACAGCAACCATATTAAGAAACAGAAGACTCCGTGGCAAGTTTTATAACCATCAGTGACTCTTGCAGCGTGGCTCTCAAGTGATCTGTGAAGTCCTGCCCTGAAGGCACGTGTGCAGTGGAAGCAAACCTGGACACAGTGACACTCTGAATGGTAAAGGAATCAGGGGTCAAGGAGTTAAAACTGCTGCAACTGCAGCACATGAGCCCGGAGTCCACATTGTGAAGAGAAGCGGCGGAACCAGCTGTTGACCTTACCCGAAGGAAGCGCCACTGCCGTGTGGGATCCCTGTCGTGGGATCGGAAGAGGAGGAAGAGCCCAGCTGAACCGTGTTGCCATCCGGAGGAACCTGAGGTAGCGTCGGAAGAGGCGGGGAGACTGCAGGAGGAGGCCGGACGGGGGCGGAGCCTTCGTGCCTGAGGAGAGCGTCTGCGAGGAACCGGAAGCGGCTCGAAGCGGCGGACTGAGGCAGCGGTAACAGAGCAGCGGTTCAAGGGAGAGACAGTGGCCGCCGATACTCGTATAACGCAGCACAAGTGGGCAGAGAAGCCAAGACACCACAAGTAAGCGTGGGAGAGTGGTCGGGCGGGGAGGAGCAAACGAGTCCCTGCCGGAACTTACCTCAAGTAGCTGAACAACCGGGGACACTTAAGGAGACAGCAAATTACCTGTGTGACACTCATTTAGGAGATATAGCAAACCCGAGACAATCCTCTCAGTGAGGGGGTGATCCATGTGAGAAACTACCTGCCCATAACGGAACTTGTGAGGGAGAGTAAGCTGGAAGCCGAGGGGCTTCAGGGAAACGGGAGGTAGCGAACCAAGTGGGGATCACCAGAGAGTTCTGGGGGAACAAAAGGTGATTGGTGGTGAACATCCTGGAGGGTGGAGGACACGATATCCGAAAGGCTGGCAGCACCCGTGTTTACTCTGATGGGCTCAGTGGCTTAATAAGTTTGTAGGGTTTTCAGAGCTGTTCTTCAGGGATGTAATATCTTGCTTGTCTTCTCCAGTAATTCAACTACTCGCACCAGAGCCTAATCGTGATTGTATGAAGCTGTGCGGGGGAGCTGCACCTGGCGAAATGTAATGTACCAGATATGTTTTATTGTAAAGAAGCCTGTTTAATTATCAACCCGAATAGATGGGGAATGTAAGAGATTGCAACTCTAAGTTGTAGGGAATTCTCAACGTGACCTTCATACTTGGGGGTAGAGAAATACTGAAATTGCCAAATGAATTTTGCGATGAACCAATAATTGAATGTGATAAGGTTAAATGATCTGAAACTGAAACCCGGCTCTAAAGAGAAGAAAGATACATCAAAGAATTTTATAAAAGGAACCGGTATTTTTCTAAATTGGTGTGGTGTCATTATTTTGGTTGGTCATTCACTGGGTTACTGCGGGTGAGATTGTAAGCACTACACAAAGCCTCGAGGGGGTTTAGCTGATGCTGCTCTGTGCCAGGCTACACTATGTAGTCTAGAAAAACCTAGGTCTAACACTACCCTTCTAACAAGTAATAACGAACTCGTTTCCTCTGAATGTACAAAAAGTAACAATTCAAAGTTTGACTCGGACGGAAATACAAAATCATTTACGCACTTTCAAACGGAAAGTTTCCCTAACCATACATACATGAAATCTTAACAGGACTTTAACCAACCATAGAAATCCACATTTGCCAGTAAAAATAGACGACACTACCTTACCATTCACACAAGTTTAGATAAAATTCTATTACTCTTTTCACAGTGAGTTTTAAAACAGGCTCCTGGTCCCAATACTCGAAAGCTACGATTTCATAGACAATCCTCACTATACATTCAACCTAGCACACCTAAAATCCCTAAACTTGTGTTGTACATCCACAACACTAGTGATATATGACAATACCACTATTTTGAAACAGATCAAATGCACTGTGTAACTTCACTTCTTGTTACACCACTCAAATGCCGCGGCAAGCTAGGAATTTTCACACTCCTGAAAAAAACCTTTTTCGACTACATGTAACATGTGAACAAACTCAACATATGTTAAACATCGATCCTATGTAATTACCATGTAGCATGTCAGTTACCATAGCAACCGAACTCTGCTACCAGAGAATTGATCCAGCGCCCACATAGAAAATATATCATAACAACACTATCCAACTCCACAATTCTCACCATTAATCATAAAACACTCATAAGGCCCATAAACTAACAAGACATATTTTTGAGCGACTGAATCATGTGACCTAATTAAAACCTATTCACCAAATATATACATTTATATACAACTGCAGTATAATGAATTTACCATGGTTACTATAAACTTTTTAATTTTAATTAAGTCACTTAGGCAAATGGATCTGCTGATGATAACATGACTCTGAAATAACAAGGCCAGCTTGTCTTTCCAAAATCTTATTTATTAACTATTTATTCAAGGAAAGTGCATTTTATTAGAATCATTTTTATTCAAGCAGCATTATTTGAAGAATAGCAATTAGATATGACAGTTTTCAAGCAAAATCAATTAGCATAATTGAAATGAAGAATAAACAGTTTTCCATCACCTAAACCCTAATTTCCCTGTCTAAAACTCACTTTACCTAAAGTAATTAAAGTAAAGTCATTTAACCCTATTGATCCTCATGTGCTCCAAAGAGTCCGACAGCATGTCACGCCCTTCTGGTTTCGGAAAGTGAGAAGTGCCCTCTCTTCAAAGGGGTCAGTTTTAATACCCTTTCTGACTAACTAAAGTATCTATATCGCATATTTTTTCTGTCAATCCAAAACTGTGATTGGCTGAACCATGTCAGTCCACTGTCAAGTCACACTTTTTTTACCAAGTCCGGAGCCTCATCATAGCCCCCATTGTTCTTAGTTTCACCATCCCCTTTGCTTCCTCAAAACAATACTTTTGTCGGAGGAAACATTTACTTCCTAATCTTGGCAGGCCTTACAGCATCCTGTCCTTGGAAATGTCACCAAGAACACATTCAACTTGACCAGGATTTCTTCTGCATAAAACTTTGTTAGCTCAGCAAAATGTTCTGCGCATGTGTGAAAGTTTCACTCTGGTCAACTCTCGAAAACTGCAGCACTGCCAGCCATCTTTTAGGCCCACTCGTAAAACTAATATATAAACAAACATAAAACACTGATTAATGTGAGAAATAAAGTTCATTTTGTTACCCACCCACCTTTGCTAATTATTAACCCATTAATCTAGGTTACCTAGCAGAAGCAAATAAAGCAACAAACAGATTTCATGCAACATAAAGACGAAAAGACATAACGTGAGCACACAGAAATAAGCACATGCCATTAATAAAACAGCCGCATTTAATACTGACAAACAATAGACAAGATTAATTTATTATTTTCACAAACATGCTTTCGCAACATAAAGCACATATATGAGCACATATATTAGTTCCCACGTGTAATGATTTGCAATTTTACTCTAAATTGATTAATAATTTTCACTCCATTCACGTTTAGTATGATTACTTATTATGGAAGTTTAACTTTGCGAGTTGAAATAAATATATTTCTAAATCTCTCTCCATCACCCCCAACATTGTCAGCTGTCAAGCAGGCAGTTGGTCTGTGTGAGGAGGAAAAGCTCTGCCAGACTTCCGCCTACGATCGGGACTTGAAATCAAGGACTTCCATTCCCCCAGCTGGGTGAGGAGACATCACTAGAGAACCCAAGACCCTCTGCCCCTTGATCCTGGAGCACCATTGTCTGCCTGCTTGCAAATACCATTGTGCCATGTGAGGATAAGAGTATTGGAAGGAGTGGGTTCTGGCAGGGGATATTGGCAAATTGATACCTGTAGCAAGGTGTGAAGAGAAAGCTACTGCACTGATTGGATCATTGCCTGTGGGCAGGGAAAAGTCAGTGACCCTTGGATGCCAGAGGAGGGCCACCGTGAAGTGTGCCGGCAACTTTGCAGCACTGATTGAGTTGCTGCTCATGTGCAGGTTTGAAGTTGATGACGCTATTTGGTCTGATCCACAGCATTGCCATGAAGAGGAGATGTTGTGGCCCCAGTGGGTCCAACCCGACTTAGCACTAGCATCACTTACCAGTATTGGAGGGCCATTGAGGACTCCCTGGCTGCTGCCTCCGCAGGAGCCAGTGTGAGGAACTAGATGAAACCCAACTGCAGGTCCACCCAGGTCACTTGTGAAGAACTTACTGGAAACAGTTACTACAGCTTCAGTGTCCACAAAGGGGTGCACTCAGAAACTCTGGTTGTTCAGATCCTGATGGTGTGGCTGAGACTTATTTACAGGGCAGACAGCCTTGGGGGAACTTGCCTGCCTTATAGTGCTTTGGCGCTGGAACATGTTTAACTTTAATGAAGAGTTTGATTGGGACTCCTGAGACTCAGACTACTAGTGGGCTCCCCTGAATGTCACCTATAGTCAATGCGGAATAACCACTACCGCTAGCGAAAGGGGAGTGGGACTTAGGAATCAATCTATAAAACACTAGAACCCCTACCTCAGAGAACTGTGCGTATTGTTTGTGAATGCCATATTTTAATTTGTGTTCATATATCAATACTCCTTTTTTCATAAAACCAAGTATTTGACTGAACAATCATACATTGCTGCTGCTGGATGTAGTTTGAGTTATGAGCCTGCATTCAATCCTGTCCCCAAGAAGCCTTGGAATACTTGACCCACGCTACACTGAGAGTCAGGTGTGGAAGGGGTACTTGTCCCTGTTGATCAGGGTTCATAGTAGGTTGGGCCCTGGTATATCAGGGGTAAAATGCCTCACCCCCCAATGTTGGGTCCATTAAGTTCTACTCACCTTGTGGCCCTCTCAACAGGGTTCTGACAGTCTTGATGCACAACATGTGGGCGGAAGTCAACTTGCCACCTTTTTCATCTACTTTGATGTTCAAGCCTTTGCTGTTAAAATGTTAACATTTTCGTGATGAGTTTGAATTACAATGAGAAGTAGGTGCTTACTTTTAACATGGTGGCATTTTAGATTTTGAGATGCATGCATCTCGTATAAACCCACATTAGTCTACTTCAGTTCTCATTGTCCTAAATTGTTAATTTGGGAAAAATGGGTGGGTTTATCATTGCAAGCCTTAGATAAAAGAAAGCTCAGAACTTTCTCATTCCTGAGTAATATATTTTGATATGGAAACTGTCAAATGCATGAAAAGCTTTGCATGATTGCCTGTTTGTCTAGCAATCAAAGTTTGACAAGTTTAATTGCCTTTCTAAAATGCATAAACTCCTCACCTCTTCTGAAACAGATGTGCCCCAGAAAGTAATCCACAAGGAAAATAGGATACAAAGCAATATCTCACTGCAAACTTCATAAGATGTCAACCTGGGCTTGTTTGTGTTCTTTGACATTTGAATTGTCAGCAACCGTGAATTATAAAATTATAAAAATGTTGTTGCACCTGAAATTCTGAAGAGACACTAACTGGACCAGATATTGTATATATAACTTGGTCCTGAAAACAATTATATATTGATGATTGTCCCCGTTGAAAACTTCCTCCACAGACAATGATCCCGGCAGCCATGTAAGCCTCTGAACACATCTCTCCCCCATTGTGGTTGCCTTATCAAGCTAGAATACAACTAGTGCACCATGCAAGGCCAGATAAGACATATCCATCTGCTCAGAGGTTTCATCTTTATGAGTCATCCCCATGGCCGGACTGAGGACAGCAACCAGCCCTGCCTATCTGCTCGACTGGTCCCAGGAGCAGGGGGGTGGGTGGCAGGGGCCTGGGGGGGTGCTAGTGAGAAGCGCTGCTCCCGCTTTTGTTACAGGGGCTAATATTGCAGCACTGCTGCAAAACCGGCCCTGAGTAACAAACCTGGCTCCACTGGACTAAAACCGGCCCCCAATGTACCGGCCACAGGGAAAACACCTAGTGCCCACTACAGCCAGTCCAGCCGTGGTCATTCCTCTGTTTACTATTCCTTCAGCTAAAAACTATGCAAATTGAAGTGAGAGTTCAGTACATGTGAGGATTTTCTTTAATCCAGATAGCCCTAGATGTTTTCTTACGCAGCACATTTTAGGTCTAGTCTACTAAACAGTGCATGCACTATCTGTTGGGGGATATATTGCCAGCTTACAGTGAGCTTAGAATCCACACATTGCTTACCATTGATTGGCATTATTGTCACTCTTATTTCCTTTCTTCTTATTTGTTAGCTTGAGTGGGATTTCCTTCCTCTTCTTCTGTTTGTCTATCACAAGGAGAATGGGATATTTACTTGTGCCCTCCTGCTGATTGCTTTTAAGTAACTACTTTTTTCTTTTTGTTTAATCACTCAATGAGAGTGCATGTGTTTTGCAGTTGTCTCCTTGTCACCCTCATGTTCCTCTCTTTCATCCTTGTACCACTCCTCCACTACCACTGTGTTTTTCTTTTGTCCCTGTGCTTCTCCCCAGCAGCTCTAGGCTGCTCTCTTTAGTCCACTTGCTCTCCATCTCAAAGAACCTCTTTGTTTTCTCTCTGCTGTTTGCTTCTCCCCACCCGTCCTCCGGGTAGCTTCTGTTTCCACTTGCGCTCCCACATGGCTCCTGTGTCTGTGTTGCTTCTTCTCCCCATCCATGTGTTGCTTCGATCCCCCATGTTGCTTCTGCCTCCCTGTTGCTTCTTCCGCCTGCTTTAAAAAAATGCTTTCAAGCATTTTTCTTTCTTTTTAGTTACCAGTCCAACTTACACCACACAATCCCTCACCTAAAAAATGACGTGGTTGCTAATGTCACCCTCTTTGATACGTTAAAAGCTTGTTTTTTACTAATTCTAGAGACTGAAAACCATTGATAAAGAAAACAGGTCCCAAAGGCACACCATATTGGCTTTTCCAATACTTGTTATTTCAGGAAATGGTTCTTCAGTGTGCCATATTCAGACTACAGCTCAGTGAATCTAGTGGTTATCTAGCATCAAATAACCATAGGAGTCGGCCAGTGATTAACATGTAAACCTTAAAAGTCCACCTCGAGGTGAGGCTGGAAATCATCACCCACAACAACATCAATTAACCTTCTAAGATGTTATGATTAGTTAACTGACAAAGTACTGCAATTTAGTGCTGCATCATACTACTTCATGTTCTGTCTGGTTGGAGAAGAAGTTCCTTCCATGCCAACCAACTGAGAACATTTTGGGCCCAGGGATTTGGCTAATTTGTACCTGTCTGTGAGCCACATATCTTCATTATGCTGTTCCCCTGCATTGCCTTAAGCACACTGATCCTTTTCAACATTTTTATTCGTTTGCAGAAGGCCATTTATAATTAGTATCTGGGAAAGTTTTTCTAATGCACAATTTTGGATGTCAATTCTTTTCTGAATGTTAATGATTTTTGTGATGAAGCTAGTCGCAACCAACACACGCTTAGAACTATTTTGATCAGACATGTAGAAGTGTGTTTATTAATGTAGTTTAGTTGTGTCACATTTTTATAGTGACACCATTTTTATTAATGTGGATGCTGTTCTGTTCATCCTGCTCCCACTCATTCCCCCTCCCAATCAAGCCCCCCTTCATGTCCTCTCTCCCCACAGTCCCCGCAGAGCACAGGAGACTGTGATGTAACTGGTTATTTTCCTTAAAGTGCATATTTTGTAAAGGAAACTTTTTTGTATACTAAATGTTGCAATCCCAAGGACATTTCTGCAGTAGTTCCGCTGTGGGCCCGGAAGAATACACTGGTGAATGAGGAATTGTGGGACTGAGCCAGATGACTTTCCTTTTCTACTAGCTCTCTGTCCTGTTTATTTCAAAGGGAGACTTACTCTTTTCCACTAGAGATGCTGTCTGTTTCCCCTTGTGAATCTGGCAGTTATATTTTGAGAGACTTTTCCTGTTCTACTACGGACACTGTCCATTTATTGGAAAGATGTTTGATTTTTCTCTAAGGATGCATTCCTTTTATGGTTTTGCTGTTCATTGGTACTCAGAATAATTCTGATTTCTGACTATGCACCCTGTACTTGAGCCTTCAAGCCATATTCTGCACTTATCCGTCTTTTTTAATGAGATGTTGCAATGTATCCTTCGAACTCTTCCATGTTCTAGCACCCAGTTAATTGAGTGTTCGCATTTGCAATTTTATTACTCTGATAATCTAATATTGGGTCTAATGCTGAAGTGTGTGTTCTTTAATGCTCTATCAAGTGTCTGAGCAGAAACTCTGAAATTAAGATTTTGCACTTTGTATGGTTTTGGGGTTCGGGATTCTGCTCTCATGCATGTATTCTAAGAACTGTTTTGACAATTGCAGAAAACAGTATGGAGCTGGGCTCTTTCGTGATGATTTTATGAAAGGACAGAAACATGCCGGAGCTTAACTTTAGTAATTCCACCTCCAGATAATAATGTTTTTCAGTGTATGTGAAAAATGGCTATTAAATGTAACATCGGGCCTCTTTTCAGTAAATACTAAACGTGTTAGCTTGGCCAACACAAATTTTAAAGAAAACACTGCTGAGTCCCACCAATTAAAAGTGCATTGAAGATTAATATTGCTGCATCAACATAAACAGCAAATATAATTGAAAGAGAGAACCTTTAGTTGTCATACTGAGGCTGTAATTAAGCATGGGCGCAGTTCGTGGAGTACCGCTATTCAGAACTCTGCGAAGAATAAAAAATCCTCCACTGCACTATGCTGTGGTCCACAAGCAGCGGAGTGCGTTAGAAAAATGCTGCTCGTGGTAATTTGTCTATGCTGTAAAATTATTGCAAAAGGTTCCATGCACAGTGCAAGCAGAAGCAAGCGGACATTGTTTCCTTTCCGCGACTTGAGTAAATTTTCTACTTGAGCTGCAGCTTTCTCAACTCGAACAGACGGTTTCTCAACACAAGCGGTCACGAGCATACGCAACCCATCGCATTGAGAAATCCGACGGCCACGTTCAGAAATCTCGCTGGGAGGTTGATTTCCCTTGCACGCCAACTTGACGCTGACGAGCGCGTATGAGGAAAAATCTCGCAGGGAGGTGTATTTTCCTCGTTCGCGCTCGCCAACTTGATGTTGACAAGCGCCGAGTTTTTCAGAACTCCGTATGCTCCTTGTAACGTGAAATGCGTAAAAACTCTGCAGACTCCGCAAGCCGAGCTGAGTTCACCATTCAGGTTTAGCTGTAATCTGCTTTGCTGCATGGATTTCCCCCTTATAGAATACCCACTTAACCATATCTGCTGTGGGCGGCTAGGGTCACTGCCACCCAGCTCATACATTATCAGGTGTATTGCCTCTAAGAGTGATGCTATAAAATCGAAGAAAAATATGTTTGAAGTACTAAATGTTATAATAAAAAAATACCTAATATCCTGGCTACTGCCTTCCCCTCCTCTCCTTCACCATCATTGTACGAGTGATGGCAAATATGGGTCAGACCAGGAAAGATAAGGGCCGAGTTTGAGGATTCAATAGGCCAAAACAAGAGACTAATTGGCTTTGTCATCATGGGCTTTGTTTTAGTTTTATAATTCATGGATCAAAGGATTTAATAAGCTGTTGTTATTCAGTCAAAAATGCTGACTACTTACTAGTGATATTCGTTAATCAAATTGGGGATAATACTCAATCCTTCCCACATTTGGTGAGCCCTCGCCACGATACATATGTCACTGTGATTTTACATATTCTTGTATAGCAATAAAGATATTTCTTTTGAATTATCGCTGAACATTAGTTGTTTTATATTAACTTCCTGTGATCCACCCTGGGCCTTTATCATTACATCAAACCCTTCGCTCATTCTTTTTTTCCTGTCTACATATAGAGACAGGCTTTCTTTTATACAAGACTGATGTAATCTTGAAAAAAAACTAAGAGGGAGGTATGTAGATTTGTTTTTACGTTGAAAGCACTGGAACGAGAAGAACCAGACTCGGCGATAATGTTCTTTTTATGATCATATTTGCATGCTTGCTTGAAAGGAGACAATGGGGCATATTCACAAACGGCATTTGTAGCACATTAGTAGTACTATTATCATATTACAACATGCCAATCACATACCTATGGAGGGAGGTCTCTACCTTCGGGTCTCCTATCTTATGTGCAGAGATACTTGCTTAGACTGTGACATTTCCGCACACATAAGTACATATTTTAATAATAAATGTGGGAAGGAGACAAGAAATTGGCCTGAAAATGGGGAATACCCACTACGAAAGGGATGGATATAAGTGGTGAGTAAGAATGAGTTAGGGAGGGTCAGAGAGAGGTTTAGGGAGGTACAAAACTCACTCCCAAAAGAGTAAGCCTATTGCTCTTCACAAACTGCCCGATTATAATTACTACAGCCAAAAAGGACCCAAAATTGATAAATGTACTGCACATAAGAGCTGGAGGAAGTCTAGCACCAGACATGGCCAACCCTTGGTATTGCAACACCCTCCCATAGAAAATAATGCAGGTAGGGCTCTGGAATACATTTTATTGAATGTTAAAACTGTCTATGAATAAAACATAATTATTATTTTGGTTTTGATGCTTTATTAACTTTTGTACATTTTAAAATGAATTTAATATTAAAGTTTATTAAAGTAATGAAATTACTTTGAATTTATTTTGTAGGTATTAAATCTATACTATTTTTATATTCCTCTAAATTTACAATAAATATATGAAATTAATCAACATAACTTTAACATTAATATATTGTTTTCCTAATGTTTTTAAAACTGTAATAATCTATCATATTTTTTTCTATAACTTACCAGAAGATCTCCACCCCTGCTTGGGGAGTGAGTTGAACGGCAATTTTTTTTTTACAGAGTTTTATATAGCGCGAACTTGACCCGAAGGTATTGGGTACCAGAGCGCTTTACATAGCACCAGTTGCGTTACATGATGACACATACATTTTTTGTTAGGCACTGGGAGATTATGTGATTTGCCCAGAATCACAAGAGGTTCAGCGTCGTTGCCGAGACTCAAACCCAGTTCCCCAGATTTGAGGACAACCGCCCTAGCCATTAGGCCAACTCCTCTTACAAATACGATCGTAAAGTCACTACTAGTTGTAACTTTATGGTTGTATTTGAGGACTTTACTGACTCCATCCCATTATACACTTTTGATGAACTTTGCACTTGGCAAAGGTAAATAGCCAAAAGTTGTAAAGTTACTTAAAAGTATAAGAGTATATGTACTAATAGTAAATCTGCACATATAAATGTTCCTTGTGAATAGGCCTCAATGGCTACAAATCGCTATTAGTTGCCCCAATTGTTGCCAAAAAAAACTTGGGGGTGAAGAGGATTGGGGTCGGACTTATGTCCAACTGCCACTCTATCATATACGGAACCACCCAACAGGCTGTCGGTGGTCCCGCAATAGGCATTAGGATGTTACCACCACCACAGCGGTTGAAATGTCTATCTTTTGCACTGCGGCGGCTGCTGCTGGCTGCAACAAACGCTGCAATGCAAAAACGGGACACTTTACAAATCCCTGCGCTACATGGCAGGCACCATGCGGTGCCTGCCACATGGTGCAGGTAAATATAGGGTCAAAACCCACAGCTTAGGGTTCCCAAAGTCCCTTTCTGCCTTCTGCCTGCCTGGTCACAGCTGCTTAACTGCCGCTAACAGACAAGCGGAAAGGGATATCATTATCCCTACCGGTGCCTGGCATGCACTGCCGCCATTCTGTGGGATACGGGAGGTCTGATGGACAGTCAGAATCATTTCGATTGTCAGACACATGACGGTCGGTTTTTCTGACTGCAACATATCTGCCTGCCATCCATATGTGACGGGTGGAAAACATGATTGTGATGGTTTTGGGACCGGCATCGGAATCGGGCCCTATGTTACTACATTGTTAACAACAACATTGCAGTGATGTGCATTTCAGGAAGAATTATACCCTGAATAGAATTTGGGTACTCATTCACAGAAAACTCAGCACAGGCAAAGGCTCGCCTGCATCTTATAGAGATTTAAACGTTTTTGCTTATTCACAAATCCTCAGGCCCATGCCAACCATTTTTACAATCAACCTGCATATGAAGTTTGTGCACATTTTCAGAAATTCACATGCATAGGTTAAGGTAATTGTGACATTTCAGTATGTTTCCTTTTTTATCCAATTGTAAAATTATTTTGAATGTGATGTCTTCCCTCCCCAACAACAGCAGCAAGACAGGGTGGATGACTGCACTTTTGTACACTTGTTGTAACACATTCACCTTGTTAATTTAGGAAGATGTTTAGACGTGCAGATAAGAACTGGAATGTGAGTAAATATATTTGTAAATCCGCATAAAATTGTAACTTTGAAGGAGTTGACACAATTTGCTTTGACCTTTCCCGAGATTTTCGGCTACTGTGTGTGTTGTGTATGATTTTTTGCACAGTCAAATTACTTCTGCACATGTTAAAATCTATAAAACTCCATGCACTTTAGTTGCACAATTAACATGCTTTTTATATGTAAGCTGGACTTACGTGTACGGTGAGTTCATTTTTTTGAAAGAGAGGAGGAGTATAAAAACACTGTAAGGAAATGCCATTTTTTAATACTTTCTACATTTACATAGGACACTTGCTCTGTTTGTTGTGAGATTCTCATCTGCAGATTACATTTTCCTATATACGGGGCTGTCATTAGGTTTTATAGCATAGTGTTCAAGCAGTCGTGCAGATTGTTTGCTTGGAGTGTATAACATTCATACCACTCCTGGCTGCACCCAGCTGACTTTTCTATCACATGCAGAGCCCCTCCCTTAGCTCAGCTAATTTCTTACTGTTGGTAAAGAATGAAATGTTGAAACATTCTGACAGATCACCAAGTTTTAAGAAAAAAGATTGCTACCGGTAGCTTGGCCCACCATAAAATCTGTGGAGTAAGTGAAACGGTGTAGACCAGCAAAGGGCTTTGGCTGGAGTGGAAATGTATAAACTGGAGAGGAAAATCATTCTCAAATGGACAACTACTAGCAAAATATGGTCAGTATCCTCGCATGTTATTTCATTGCAGTGGAAGGATGGAATGATTCTGACCCATCATCCTTAGGATGACTATTAGTGTCAATAAAATTGTCACTTTGACTTGAAAATGAAAGAGAATTGATATTTCTGGTTAATAGTGCACATTCAAGGGGAAAGATCTCCTCTGCATGTTTCACTATATTACATCAGATATTCAAAAGAGCTGACTATTTATTCATAGCAGACAAGAGTGAGAAATTAGTGAGCTCCCCATGAGCCTCTTTTTGGAAGAATTATTGCTCTTTCTACTAACATTCTGTGACCACCTAATTCCAGTCTTGTTTTTAGGTTGACTGGTATAAGTATCAACAAACTGTATTAGGATCAGCATTTGTGAAGCAACTGTTAATTTCTTGGATATCTCCTTGAAATGGTACATTGAAGGGCTCCATATTCCATTTTGCAATGGGCATAATATTTGATATAAGTTGCAGGGGTAGATAAGTAGATCTGACTTGATGAATCCCAGGTTGTGAATATGGAGATTTGCATTTTGCTGACCTTGGAGAACAATTTACAAATAATTAATTGATTATTGCGACCCCTGGCTAGATCAAACTGAATGGTTTGCTTACAACATAATATAATAAGGGCCTCTACGCTATCATTACTAATTTTGTTTTCCATTCTCACTGAAATCTTTGCATGTTTTTTAAGGCAACAACAAGTTGTATTTTGGATATCACGAATGATTATACAATTGTTGATATCATTAAATATTTGTGGGTCAGTAAAGCTGCTCAGTTTTCATGACAAAAATAACTTTTTTTCCTTTCACCATATCTTCTTTGTTAATTAACCAAGATACAAATTATAGTTTAACTGACATGGCTAATATACTGGATATGGGCACAGATCATAACACCTGAATCACAGTCCTTCAATTTAAAGGTTCAAAATGTTCTACCCAAATGAAAATGTGGACATCCTCAAGGGCACTAAGAAAATACTTGTCAGCTTTATCATTTATTGGCCTCTGATTGTTGATAGGGTGGTTGCTCAAAATCCTTATATATTTCTGATGTGTAAGAAAAAAGACAATTTATCATGTTATTGGGATTTTTTATTTTCTGCATCATCCTTCTTCAAAATCTCTGCTGACTGAGAGGACTGCTTGTCTGCACGTCCAGTGAGTTGGCAATGTGTGTAGGACAATTAGACACACTAATTTAGATAACCCCATACTTATGAGCAATAAGTTATATACATGTTATGTTATGTACATCGAAGTTCCTTAGCAGTATTGAAGAACATAACAGCTGATGTTAGAAATGATAATGCTAAAAATGATCAGTTTTGACCCTGTTCCTCATGGGTACAAACCAGACCGAACGGCCTGCCAGGTCCTCCCCGAACAGGGTCAAGACTGAGTCGCATATGGCTCGGTCCAAACTGAGGTGGCATGGTGAGCAAAAGAACAATGAGTTGGAGTGGTACTCAAGCTATTGCCTGTGGTTAAACCTATTGCAAACAGACTCCCATCACCTTTTGTGTGTTTCAGAAAGCTATTTACAAGCCATTGATTTAGATCAGTTTTGCCTGTTGAAGAAAAGAGTGACAATTTCCCATAACAAGTCTTTCACATTTCCATGTCACTTTAATAATCAAATATCGGAAAGCAAAAGCCTGATAAGTTCCTAGTCCTCATTTCCATGACATATGTTTTGATTTTGTATCATTAATTTTTATTAGATAGCCATCTTTTGAAAGTCCAGGAAATCCCGATTCCATGCCCAGCTTTCTTTTAATAGGTTTTGACTACATAAAAGAATGTTGCTGGTATACAGCCCAATACAGATGTTCACATACCCATATCTGGATTAGTTCATTTTCAGATAATTACGAAACACCTTACCAAGTGGATCACTATATATACGAACTACTTTCAGTACAAATTGCTACCACGTATAATTGTTGGGGTGATCAAAAAGCTATTACGAATCTGACTGTTTATAACAATTGTAGCATTATGCCCACGAAAAATAACTTGAAATATTTTCAAAAATGTAATGTGGAATGCAAACTTCTGTGAATTCTGCCGCTAGAGAAAAAACATCGTACTCTAGCAAATGGTTTCACATTTTCTTTACTAAACACCATCCAAGGCACTGCTTCATTCTTTGTAATGTCCATTACCCCAATAAATGTATTGGTCTAGTCAACAGTTTGCTGCTGGGCATAGTTCCCTTCCTATGAGGTTGAAAGTGACTGTGACTGGCCTCCTTGCTAAATTGCTGCACAGCACAATATTTTTAATAGATATTTATGTATCAAGGAGATTAGACAGTAGAACTACTCCTTCTTTGATATTTTCTTTATTTTCTAAATGTAATTATGTGAAATAATTAAAGAAACAAGACATCTGGAAGAGGCATATGTTATGTTATGTTATGTTATGTTATGTTATGTTATGTTATTGGTTTTTATTGTGCGCACAGCTACTCCAGCTAAGGAGCGTCCTGGCGCATTTGACAAGGGAGTGCATAAAAAACATAACACAACTAAAAAAAAGAGAACCAGAGGGGACCACTCTAAAATACATTACACAGGCTGGGGGTTAGAGACTAAAACAGGAATGTTTTTAAGGCTTTCCTAAAAGCCATAAAATGTAAACAAGGATGTTGTCGCTGACGTATATGACCCATAAGGGTTTTTACAGTCATCGTTAACAAATGATCAGTGTTTTTGCCCTACAATGTTAAGGACATGAATATAGGGGCTGGTAGGTACCTGTTTCAACATCAGTTTTTAATTACTGTCAGGTCTGAGCAGGACCCAGCCCACTTAAAACTCTAGGTAACAGTAACACATATTTTCCATCACTTTGAAATGGCCAAACGGGGAGTGTGGCTATGGGAGGTCATATGTAGACAGGTCCTTGCCAAACATCAACCATCAGGAGGACCCTCTTGGATCTAATGCCAGAATAAATAGGTGCGAATTCAGAGTGAGGCGATGAAGGAGCACCAATGTAGCATCAACAGGTGAAAGATAGCTCCAGTCTGAGCCCAAGAAATAAGAGTTAGGTGTTGGACTCAGAACCTGCTGGGACCCATACTAACGGAAACCAAGATGGTGGCTGCTAGAATGCTGGAATGGGAGGAGGGTGCTGCGTCTCTGCGATAGAGCATCCAGAGAGACACCAGCAGAGTGGGGTCATACACTTGCCCCTCAGTCAAAGAGTGAGGAGCCCAAACAGACTAAAAAATCAATGTGGACCTGAGAAAGTGGTAATGCTGGAGAAAGGCAGAGAATAAATGGCCAACAGCGACCTCAGATTGATTTGTTAGAGTACCGCGCCAGGAGAAAGGGGCCCTATGCTTCTCCAAGAAGACAAGTCGGATCAGCAGTCTAACAATAAAAGCAAAGGGCCTTATTCATGAAGGCCATGCAACACTTTTGCGCCACCATTGCATCACTTTTCGTGATGCAGCGGTGGCGTAAACAATGCACTATGTTGTACCATATTTACAAAGTGATGCATCTAGGCAGTTACGTCACCTTGTAGAGCCCAGTGCCACATTATACCTGCATCAGGTATAATGTATTTAGGGTGGGCGCTTTCAAGTAAAAAAGGGTAGTCGAAGTGTTGCAGTGAAATCTATGAGATTTCATTGCGACACTTCTAGAACGTCACTCCGTCAAACCCTTATGCCTACCTCATGGCAGGCATAAGGTTAACGCAGTTTCATAGGCACAGACCTACCCATGCATTGCTGGAGTTGTGTCATGCTTGCGACACAACTCCAGCAATGCGTGACTTTTGCACTGACATATAAGTCAGAATGCATCAAGTATCTGTCATTCCTTGTGACATGGAGTGACGCACATTAAATACGGCGTGTTAGACCTGCTATCATTGGCATTGGTTTCCCCTGCATTTGCCTTTGCCTCCTGGTTTAGTGTTGGACTTCGTTTTGCTGGTCTAGATGCTTTGGGCACTTTGCCAATGCCGTTCAGTGCCAAAGAGCAAGTGCTGCCTTTGTCAATTGTTATTATGGATTGGTGTTCCATGTTTGGTCTATTTTGTTTACTCTTTAAGTCCCTTGTACAGTGCTCTGTGTGTGCCCAGTACCTGTAAACCAAATGCTGCTAGTTTGCTAGCAGCTCTGAATGTGCCAACTACACAAGCAGCCTTGCAACAAGGTCTCAGGCCTGCCGTTGCGGTCCTGTGTGCAGTCTAGCACTGCCATGTTGACCTGGCCCTAACCTTCCACTTTCTTACAAGTGATTCACCCCTAAGATAGGCCCAAGGTACCCCGGTAGGCAGGGTTCAGTGTATGTGAAAGGTAGGCATAACTGCCCATGGGAACAAGATAGGAAATTAAAGTTTGATATGTCTGAACTCAGAATGTTAAGATGCATTTTTAGTGAGGGTGATTTTTACATTCTGGGATTGAAAATACCCCTTTTAGACTAGGTATTTTCTTGCCCAATCATCCAGTGTGCCTCTGCTAGGTTGTGTATTGATTGTCTGGCTTTGGACTGACAGAGGCTGGGGATGTGCATTCTGTTCAGACAGCCACCTGAGTGGTTGAGGTGTGTTCTGCCTTTCAAGGGTGAGTCAGGGCTGGGCTAAATACATTTTTTTCACATCTGAATGGACCTGGTCTGCAAAGGACAATGCTGTCTCCACCTCCTGCCAGGAAGCTGCACTTGTGAGGACAGAACTGGTTTTGGCTCGGCACAGACACTCTCTTCCTCCAGGGGACAAATCATTTTGTATTAGAAAAAGAGGGGTCCAGACCCCTGAACTTTAGATCACTTCTGGGAATCAAGTGGAACCTTTCCCAAGGAGAAGAGCTGTAGAAACTGAGGAGGACTACTGTCCCTGTGTGTTTGCTGTCTGTGGTTGGCCTGCAGTGGCCACTTTCTGTCAAGGAAAGGGAGAAGGACTTTGCTGTTTGCTGTGTCCCATGCTTGAGGAAGATCTCCAAGGGCTTGAAGAAGAGCATGCCTCCGGTTCTGAAGTCTCAGGGGCACAAAGACTTCACCCCCAGCTCCCCTGAACTTCCTTGCTGGGAGTTCTGACCTGCCAAGAGGTGCCTGTAGCTGTCTGGGCCTCTGGCGGTTGTTGGGAACTGGAAAAGCAACTCAACAACGAGAAGCATGATGCATCCGTACTTGTTTCTGATGCATTGTTGAAGAAATAGACGCAGCGGCTCAAGAAATCGCTGCACGCCGCATCGAGAGCACTGGTCTTCGAAGTCCGAGGTCACTGCACTGATTCTGTCGCCAGCCCTGCTGTGCAGGTGCAAGAATCCACCCATCGTCCTGGATAGTCGCATTGCATTGAGGTGCCAGGTCTGTTACATCGTTGGGAGGACGCAGTAATAAACTGACACATCAAATCCACATGCAGTCAGAAACCGATTCATCAACTCCTCTCCGGTAAGGTACCGACGCATCACCTCCCCTGCGGAGCAGTAAGGAACCGATGCATCACCTACTCCAGAGCAAGGAACCGACGCATCACCTTCCCTGAGTATAAGGAACTGGCACATCACCTTCCCTGATGCCCTTTTTGTTTGTGTGTGTGATGCATCAAAGGTACTTTGTGTGAAAAGTGTTGCACCTGAATTTGTTTGAACTGAAATATTTCCACCATTTGAAAGTCAGATTTTTGTTACTGTATTGTGGATTTTTGGTCTTGTTTTGGTTTAGATAAAGATTACTTATGCTCCAAACTGGTGTGGTGTCAATTTGTAGTGTCTTCACTGTATTACTTTATGTGTTCACAAGTGCTTTACACACTGCCTCTGAGATGAGCCTATCTGCTTGTGCCAAGCAACCAAGGGGGTGAGCAGCGGTTATTTTAGGAGTGTATCTCCCTTACCCTGACTAGGAAGTAGGCTCCCTCCTTGGACAAAGGTAGCTACCTCTGCCAACTTAAAACCCCCATTTCTAATACAGCTCATCCATCGTGTCACAAGGAGGGTGCAGTGAAAACTGTTACATCACTGTTTTATTGCAGCCATGCACCAGTTTTCATAAATGAGGCCCAAAAAGTCTTAAGAACTAGAGGCAGTGCCAGAGGTAGGCAACTGGTTCAGAGATCTCGGTGATAATCGCTGCGAGTGGAGAGAGGGTGAAATAATTCTCTTCTTAGGGCCCGATTGCGATGTTGGACGAACCAGAGTCTGTCCGACATCGCTCTGGAAATGAAACCGAATGACCTCCTGTCATCGGTTTTAGCCCATCTGTTAGGATTCGGTTGTAATCCTATACTTTGCTATGAGAGCATGCATTCCGAATGGATTGCATGCTCTCATAGCAAAGAACAGGGGTGCAGTTCATCCCTGCATCTCGTGGCAGGCACCTCGAGGGGCCTGCCACCGGGTGCATGGCTCAACAGGGGAGCACCATAGTGCTCCCTAGGCTGCCATTCGATGGCCTTTTAAAAATGACAGTTTTCCAATGCCTTTCTGTGTCGGAAAGGCCGGTACAGAAAGGCAGTGGAAAACTACCATTGTAATCCCTCGGCTGGAATGAGCCGGCCGAGGTATTGCTGAAGGCCTTCCGAATGGCAGAGAGGCTCTCCGAGCCACTCGTCAGCCATTCGGAACTCCATCAAAATGGGTATGTTGGAAATGATTACAAACAGGAGATTACAATGCAATATGGATGGCTCTGACGAAGGGTCGGAGCCATTCCTTATCTCGTTATAATCAGGCCCTTAGTGATGAAATAACTGCCACCTTCAGGGTGCCCACACATCGAGGGGACAACGCACAACATTTCTTCCTTTTAAGTCAGTTTGGTCCACTGCAAACTGTGTAATTAAGCAGTGTAGAAAAGCCCTATCATTCTGGAAAAGTAATATAGGCTGATCTTAAAGAAAACAAGATATAGGGCTTCGGGTTTGCTGCCAGGTGTTTGGTTGGTTGCTTTTTCTTACCTTCATTCTTTGTCTTCCCTTTCATTTTGCTGCTTTCTGAGTTTAGACATTGTTGTAAGGTCTCTTGTCACCTCAGGGACAAAGGAGACTGTCATGTGTGCTGTGCCTACATCTGTAAACACTCTGGGGCAGATTTACAAGCCCCTTGCGACATCTTTACGACACCGTTGCGTCACTTCTGTGACGCAGTGGCGTTGTAAACAATGCGCCACCATGCAACATATTTACAACGTGAAGCAAGGAAGCCTTGTAAAAGTGACGCAGTGAAATCTTCAAGATTTCACTGAGTCACTTTTACGACCCACTGGGTCAAAACCTTATGCCTGCTTGTAGCAGGCGTAAGGAGTGACGCAGCACAGCAAGTATATGCCTCTCCTGAGCATTACTGGAGTTGTGTCGCACTTGCGACACGACTCCGTCACTGCATCACCTTTACGCCGACAGATGCGTCGTGCATCTGTTTATCCTTGCGCCACGGTGCGCCGCATTGTAATGAAAGGGTTTTTTGAACGTCACGCAAAAGAACATGCACATCCCTGCTAATATGCAGGTATGCGCCAGTTATTGCAAATCTGCCCCACACTGATAACCCTTTTCAGTCTTTTTATATCAATCAGTAGCCATCATTTCCAACATTAATATCCTGCAGGTGACGACTATTTGTTCTGGAATAAAAACACATCTAATTTCGTAAGCGGGATACACAAAGTGTATTTATAAAGGAATGTGCATAATTCTCGCCATCTGTCTTTGTCAATCAGGCTGAGCGCGCGCTGAATTAATGGCAGAACAGTGCCCAGTCATCTCCTCGAGTGATTTAGTAAAACCTTCTCTAGAATAGCTTTTCAGTTCTTTTTCGACACTACACATGCATAAATAAATATTCATGATTTCCTGACATCGCAAAACGTAGGCTCTCAAATCAAAGCAGAATCACAGAATTGGCTCGATCCTGTCTTTCCCTCTCATCTTTTCATGTACTATAACGTGCAATTTATTTTAAGCGTCAGTGGCATTCGCTTCTGTAGCTTATGGAGAGGGACTGGCGCTGGTGGTCTGCCGCGGGATCCAGCGGAAAATCCATGTTCTTCATAATAATTTACATTGATCCGGATGTGTTCTTTCAATGCCTTGATAATGAAATGATTTTGGTTTTTTTAATTGAATTTTTGCTAACTTTTTAGCATAATTTCTGAAAGTGTCCAGCCTTTTTCAAGTCTCGCATAAGACATTTTTATCTATCTTAAAGACCGTGCACTAATGTGTAATACAGATTGATTGAGAAGAAATTATCAAATTACTTACTTCTAATCTTCATTTGTTTTATGTTCCTTAGTCCAGCCAGTACTTAAGAGGTGAATCTCACATCTTGAGACGGGGAAACAAAAAGGAGTACAGAAATGTAGGTCCTGCTTACCCTCACCTGGAAGCCATAATAGAGCTGGCATTCCCAGTCCCTTCCTGAATTTCCAAGCACTAGCAAAGTCCAGGAAGGGGTGGGCGGGGAGGTGGGGGGGGAGTCATATTGACTAGGAAAAGGACGAATAGGACTGAAAGTCATGCAAATTGCCAGTAAGTATTCAGATCATTACTTTTACACCACTTACCATTGTACCAAACATTCACTATGAGGTATACAAATGCCTCTTGGCCCTTGTCGAAACATATGTACAAATCAACTGAAAGAAACCTGAAAATTTTAATGGAAAATGGGGAATTTACATTTCCAGGTTACAAAACTTCGGAATAGCTGTGTCACAAAAAATAAATACATCTAAATTTGACTATCCTCTAGAGAATTAAGTAAACCAAGAACCAGGGTTTTCGTCTAAGTTTTAAATTCTTTGTAAACAGTCATATTTTATAAAGGTAGGTTCCGCTTCCCAAGACTCAACTCTGCATATCTCTTGAAGCCCTTGAGCCACAGCCCAAGATCTTTACACTTTTATTATGGATCTTCCTTGAATATTACCAGGAAAAGAAAAGCTCTGAACCCCACATAAGCTAAATAAGTGGTTTCTTTAATCTACCTGCTCATTGTCAATTATTGTAAATTTGGATGCCTGACATACTAAAGGTCGCAAATATGTGATTTCACGTCTTAATTTGATGAAAACAAGAGAAATTGACTATGGTTTTTTTAACACCCAAGAAATGTAGTAACTGTTCCTTCTGTTCAAGGTGGAAAGAAAGAAGAAAGAATGATTTTAACAGTTGAAAGGGAGGAATAACTAACTTTTGGAATACAGCGAGCATCAGGCCTCAAAACCACTCTATCCTCTAAGTACCTCGAAAAAGGATAACGAGACAACAGTGCTGAAAGGTCTTCCTCTCTATGGACAAATGCAATAGGTGCCGGGAAAGTGAGGGTGTAGCATAGTAATTTCAAATCTGTACAAAACATAGGCTTAAAAGAATGGAACTGTAAGAGCCTTAAGAACTAAAGAACGATCTCATGCAGGGGCAATACAATGAGAAGGACATTTATAAAGAAAAAGAAAAGAACTCTTAAACAATCTAGAAAGCAACATTTCTGCATCCTGAAAATGTTGATCAAACGTTTGCAATGCTTTAAACGAAAAGCACCAGGTTATTCGAAGTACGCAGACTAATATGGAACTATTAAAAAACAAAACTGCAGAATAGAAGGAAAAGACCATGAAACGGGATGCAATGAATGTGCAGAACCCCACCTTTTGAAAGAAACCCGGTGTCTAGAGTATGATTTTGATAGCCTTTGCTAAATGAAGCAGTAGGATTTCTACTGTAAATTTAGCCTTTTAAATTCCAGGTCAACCAGACAGCCTGAGAAGAAGAGGAAGATATAAGGGTCTGAGACTTGATGGGGAAAGAGGAAGACTCAAAGGAGGAAGGATATCCAGACCCCAGAGCAGGAAAACCCAAAATGTGCACGGCTACAATGGAAACTAGCAGTATAACCTCTGTTCCCTCCTCCTGAATCTTCCGACAGAGATTCGGAATTAGTGCAAATGGATTTAAAATCATAGGTTAGTTTCTTGGGCCACCTCACCACTAGTGCATCCACTCCCGACGCTCCCTCCTCTGGATAGGAAAAGCAGAATCTGGACAGAAGGGTATTGCTCTTAGAGCCAAACAAATCCAAAAAAAGATGTCCAATGTTCTTGCGCACATTCTGAAATATTGCCTCGGATGATAGCAGGTTCTGATAAATTAGAGATAATCTGTTCTGTTGATCCACCATTGCTGTCCAACTAAATGGCATATCTGTGTGGTTTTCCATCTATGTGTGGGGTTCTGCTACTTTGTCCTGTATGTAGCTATGCAAACGGACCAACAACAACTTTATTTTGATAGACCAGGGTGCTGAATATTCAATTATAAGAGGAGTTCTAGTTGGGCTGGTTGAGAGTTTAGCTGACCTTTCATAGATTAAGAGGGCAGATGGGAGGGGTCAAAAGTGCTGGTGTCTGCTTATAATCCTATACATCAGCTTGAATGGGGTTAACATTTCGATCATTAGCAAGATGTGGTGATGCAGTGGTCCTCAGAACGGTTTAGTTAGAGGTCACCATGCAGTATGGATCCATGGGTAGCCTTTTGGATCACTGCCTTGTTAGCAGCCATATTTTGGCCTGCACCATTATCAGTAATTTCCAGGAGTTAAGCTTTCATATTGAATTAATATTCCCCAAGGGGACCACTGTCTTTTTCACCTGTATTTCTCCCCGATCTACTTCATGGTAAGCAGGTCAGTAACAGCTATCACTGTGCTCACACTTACTTTAATAATATTGACTGTCAGGATACCTAACCTGCTTTGGACAGTATCAGCCATTTCACTAGAGACACATGCCTCAGGTTTTTCTGTATCTCACCTGTCGCCCAGGTCTACCCATGGCAGTACCCACATAAACTAAGTTTTAATTGTTGTAGGTGCCCAGTGTTCTCCCCAATAACAGAGTTGTGTGCCAAAGGATGCTTTGGACGACATGATAGATTGACCCTGGCCCCAGACACCCTTAGGGATCGCTTGTCGTCGTGTGGACTGTAGAAAACAGGTGTCTAACTGGTATCTCTTCTTTATAGATACATGTAAAGACTGAAGCACTCATAACAAAGACCCAGTCAGGATGTGTACATGGAACCTTGTAACAGATTCTAAGACGTCACTATAAATATCACAGATATATGTACCGTACGTATACCTTTATGACGCACTTTTCCGGTATACTTATATACATGAATATAGATTGTAGAAATGATGTAGACAGATACCCCAGACAAATTCAAGACAATTGAATTAAAATACTTTCCAAATATGTTGGGAAATTAGTGTCACAAAATCCATCTTATATTACGAAATGAAAAATATATCCAATAGAGAACTTATAGCATTTTTTCTACACAGTCTGGTCAGGTCTCTGCCTTAGCATTCAAAGCAAACCCAAGGTCCTTTGGCATTAGCTTTCTTGTCCTTCACAAGTAGCCCCACCTAAACGTTCTCGTTCTGAGAGTATGGTTGGCTAAAATATGGTTTCTTGTTTTTAAAGATGTATTCAGGAATTATTTTTAGGAAATACACATTCAGTTGTCCTTCACAAGCAGCCCCGCCAGAACGTTCTCGTTCTGAGAGTATGGTTGGCTAAAATATGGTTGATTGTTTTCAGGTCAAGTCAATATAAACTTTATTTCGGCAATTACTGCCATAAAAGCACAATTTCATTGACGACATCACATCATAAAATAGTCTACTAAAATTAGAAGGGGTGGGGATTGGGAACGAAATGCTAATGCATTTTTCATATAGATCATAAGGTACATTAAGCAAAGACACAAGTGTTGATTAAGGGCAACATATCGCAACTTATGGGAGGAAAACATCATGTGGGCCATTTCATTTAAAAATATAAATAAATAAGGTAAAAAGCATGATTAAAAAATAAGCATTGGTTAAAAACATTTAAAATCTAGAACAATATTAGATAGTCAGCATCATTTCGTTTCACAACCTTAACTTTTCACTAAACATCTACGCTTACACCACATTGCAAAAAGGAACTTTGTTATGGCAGCAACAAAAACTGGGTGTGTATCATACTTAAATAGTCTAAGAACCTCACTAAAGTTTCAAATTCCTATATTCCTGCAAAGTTGGAGAACCCATTTTGATCTTGCTGCCTCATAGGCAGAGCAAAAAAAGATCACATGGGTCTCTTTTTCTTCCGTCCCGTTACACCCAGGACATAGTAGTTTGTTGACTCCAGGCCAATTATTAGAAAATGCATATAAAGGGAGCGTCCCATTTCGGAGTTGGAGAAACAATTTCTTTGCTAGAAATGGTTGAATGAGGTCTAAGGCCGGCTCCAATTTGTAGAGTGACTTAACATCCAGAAACCTGGTGGTTAAACTTGATGTCTGTGTCGCCCTGTAAATAGACATAAGTTGGTGTTCTTTAATAGCAGAATTTAGTGACTGTTTAGAGGTAGCAGGGCATGATTCCTCAGGTGAAGACCACAAATCACTCCTTCCAATTTGGCGGAAGGTGTTCCGAATATAGGATAACCAAGGAATTTTCCCCGTCCCCAGAGTGAGCATGACTGATTTTAATTCCTCTCTATAATTGACCAGCTCAGGAGTACTCCATAGCCATCGCCAATAAAGTAATGGACGGGAGGCAATCACTTCGGCAATGGGGAGGATGCCTAGGTCCATCCATAAGGGGATTAAAGGGGCACTATTTGGAAGACCCAAGAGTTGCCTTAAAAAGTTATTCTCAGTCGGGGTCAGGGTTTTAATCTGGGAATGGCCCCATAATTCCGCTCCATACAAGGAGGCGCCCCTTGCTTGAACTTTATACATTTCTACAGGGGGGCCAATAACCTTTACTGCACAGCTCCTATGAATTTTTAAAATCCCCCCACTGACCTGGATAAGTTTTAAGTTTGCCTTACAAATCTGCCGCCCCAGTCCATAGTGTCATTTAGGGTAAGCTCCAGATAGTCAAAGACAGGCACTCTCTCGAGAGCAATTAAGTCCATTTTGGGGTGTGGGCAATTTGTAGTATCTGCATGGAAGACCATGTACTTAGTTTTCTTTAAATTCACCTCAAGGTTCCTTTTCTTGCAAAACAAGCTAAATGTCTCTTAGACACACTGCATCCCCATAGGGGTTTTAGATAGGAGCAGCGTGTCATCCGCAAACATTAGTGCTGGAATTTTGCGGTTTGCTAGTTAAGGAGAATCTATATCCTTAACTGCTAAGAGATCCGCTATTAGCCCATTCAGAAAGAGGGAAAAGAGTGTTGGGGCAAGGACGCAACATTGTCTTACGCCCTTCTCTACAGGAATCGGAGCTGAAAGTTACCCTCTATTCCAAAACCTAATTTTAGCAAAAGTGCCTTCATAAAGATTTTTAAGGTGTTGGCAAAGGTAGACAGGAGCCCCCATTTCTAACAGGAGGCCCCATAGCTGGTCTTGGTCTACCAAGTCAAATGCTGACTTGAGGTCAACAAATGTTAAGTAGAGTGAGCCTCCCTCCAAGATGATGGTTTTCCAATAGATCAGTTGAAGTCTAAACAACTGATCTATAGTTGAGGTTTTAGATCTAAATCCCGCTTGGAAAGGGGTCAGTATGTTATGGTCATCCATCCAATTCCGCAGTCTTCCCAAAAGAACACGTGCAAAGATCTTTTGCGATATGTCAATAAGGCTAATAGGCCTATAATTAGCCGGTTCTAAGGGACAGCCTTTTTTGAAAATAGGAATAATCTCGGCACCTGCCCACATTTGGGGGGGTGTCAAGCCATGAAAGATTGCGTTAAAAAGGGACCGCAGATAAGGAGCCCAAACTACCTGCTCGGATTTGTATAGATCTCCTGGGACCCTATCCAATCCAGGTGCCTTATTTGGCAAAACTTTGGCCAGGGCCGCTGATACCTCAATCAAGGAGCAAGGGGGGATGTCGGCAAATGGAACATGAATAGAGTCAATCGCTGATGACCCCATTTCAACAGGTCCCACTTGAGACTTTGAATATAACTTTTCAAAGTGGGATCGCCAGACTTCCTCCCCAAGGTTTGGCTCAATTGCATTCTTACCCTCGGGTTTGCCTGTCTTCACCAGTTTCCAAAACCCTCTAGTGTCCCTATCATCTAGGGCTTTCCTAATAGATTAGCACCTATCGATCTCCCATTCAGATTTTGCATTTAAAATGATTTTCTTAAAAGAAGCCCTAGCCTCCCTAATGGGTGCAACATCCCCCTCTAGTAGTTTGATCAACAGATCGATCCTTCCTTCTTTACAAGCCGTATTGTACCAAGGACTGTTACCTCTTTCTTCCTTTCTTTTCTTGGTTGAAGAAGTATAGAAAAACTCTGCTAGTGTTCCAACCAAGTCCTGATGGTTTACCCCCAACTCCTCTAAATAATCAATATCACTACATCTATCTGGAATAGAACTAGCCTTTTCCAGAAAGGGTATAAAAGATTTATACAAAGAAGCCTTTGCCTCAGGTGTTTGTAAAAATGTTCCCCAATGGATTCTTCTCCCTCCCTCGATAGCAATTAAATTAGGGGTGGGCTGGGCAATCTCAGCGTGTCCTGCTGCCAAATGACACCAATCCAAGGCAATAACTAATAGGTTATGATCGCTTTCAGGACGAGACTGAACCACGAAATTCACTATCCTATGCCAGAAGTCCACCTTCACCAAAATATTATCTATTGTGGATGCCTGGCCATTTCTTTCAAAGGTGTGTTTCCCTGAGTTGTCCGCAAACAGTCGACCATTATACGCTCTCAGGGAATAGTTAAGGGTCAGTGAGGTCAGCTGCAGAGCTAGAGGGGTCCAACCCCTCAACGAGTAATGATTGCACGCTGGGATTCCCCACGAAGCATCCTCATCACTCGTTATAGAGTGGGATAGACCATTTAGGGGTTCAAAGTGGGAATTGAAGTCCCCACCAATAATGGGGAAGACTTGCTCAGGTAACATAGAGAGAAGGGCGGACAGGCAGTCTAACGTCTGCACGGTCTGCCCATACTTAACAGGGCGTGTATATACATTGACAATAGCCACCTTAGGGAAATTGTTAAGAGAGAGTATAATGCGTAAAATATCAGGGGAGTGGGTGTCTATCGGCTTAACTAAACAACCGAGATGTGTAGCGACCCAGATGCCCAACCCCCCGGAGGGCCTGCCCCTTGGCCCCTGGATGACCGCTTTACTATATGTGGCAAACCCTGCTCTGTGCAACAACTCCAATGCCCAGGTCTCCTGGAATAGGGAAATCTCGTGGGAATCGATAAATTCGCCCCACTCAGGGATATCCATTTTTGCTTTT
This sequence comes from Lissotriton helveticus, assembly GCF_964261635.1. Lineage (NCBI taxonomy): Eukaryota > Metazoa > Chordata > Amphibia > Caudata > Salamandridae > Lissotriton > Lissotriton helveticus. The sequence goes on from NC_136059.1 coordinate 1,673,114,987, forward strand.
AACCCAGCTATATTCCAGGACAATATCCTTAACCCTGGTAATATGGCTGCGTTAGTTCTCTGCGGGCCCATGGTTTCAGCATTGGAATTGTGGTGGCTCGCTAATTCCCTTTTATCATTCTCTATTTGGACCCAATCATTAGTTATCAGCAGGGAGTTATCAGACACCACCACTTCCTGAGTCTTTTTGATTCCTATGGCATGGGGGAAGAAGATAAGTTCTCCCTGGGTAGCAGTAGTAACTTGCAAGCTCCCCGCTCTACCAGATGGGCTGCTGTTTATAACCCCCTCAGTGTCATCATCGGCTCCCCTAACGGTACCTTCAATTATTAGATCCCTATTCAGCATCGATGTCTGATCATTAATCATATCGCCCTCATCAAGTCGTAAAACTTGGCTGCAACAAGTCAGTCAATCAACTTGGTCAAAGGTACTAAATCTATTGTTTAGGGGGACAACAAAGGGGGGAAATACATCATGATTGGCATAACTAATGTTTTTTCTTCCCACCTGTGGCATAAATTCCCTGCCTACCCGTCGTTGGCCTCAGCTATCTGAAGAAAAATAGGAGGGATGAGGGGGGTAGAAGTAGGTTAAGGAAAGGGACCTTATCCCTGAGGGCGCCCTTGTTTGATGCCAGTTGCATAGATAATCAACCACCTGGCGATCTCTGAAATTAATCAGGATACAATCACCCTCGATGTGTTTCTTACTCTGGCCCACCCAATCAACTCTTTGGGCAAACAGGATCTCACTATGTAGCTGTGTGGGAGTGGTCTATTAAGATTTAACCAATTGGAACACTTATTTTTAAGGTCAGGATACAGTTCCTCCTTGCCATGGTCCATCCCAGGGACACCGGCCAAGACAACAACAAACGGAATTGATTCAGGTGGCAGATCTATACATGGAAGACTGGAAATCTTTGAATCACAGCTTGGCACGGGTCTCTGGTCATTTTCAGCTTTATCTTTTCTCGTTGGTGCCAACATTAAACCACCCTCCTAAGTGGAGATCACTGGGTTTGTGATCTCATTGGGTACTCCCTATCCATGAAGTGAATTGCCCGGATTCTCGAGGGGACCCGACTCAACTAACCCCCTAGAAGTAGCTAATATCGTATTAAATGGGAGTACAAGTGGTAAACCATTGGAAACTGGTGGATTAAGCATTGGAACAGAAGTTGCATCAACTAACCCAAACTGACCCCCCCTGGCAAGTTACTGTTCGAGTTATTTTGTGCCAGACAAGATTCAAGGTTCAAGAGTTTGCCCTCTATTAGAGAGAGTCTGTCGAGGAGTGGTCGAAAAGATGAAGTAAAGAGGGCTCCCATTTTTACCAATAGTTCCTCTCCAGCTCATAGAGGGCAAACCTCTGTTGAATCTAGGTCTGACAACCCCGTCGAGCAAGTTGGTGATCAAATCTCCGCCCCTGATGAGGTTGCTGTGCACTCCCTCACACCAGTTCTAGTGAGATTTTGGATTTTAGGATTTTTTGGTTTTTATTCCTTTGCGGGACCCCACCCCGCTTTCTCTTTAGCTGGGCCCAGAGGTTGGGCCGCGGTTTGCTGAGAGGGATTGCAAACAGACCTTGTCAAAGGACGGGAAGGTGAGCTACTGACGAGGTTTCTAGAGAGCAAAACAGCAGGCTCAACAGTAGGTACATGTAAGGAGCAAGGAGCTAAGTAGGCGGCAGGGCGGGGCTAGTGCGCCTCTGATGCTCTCGGTGCTGTGGTTCTGGGGCCTGTAATCTGTCCCAACACTCCAACTCTTCCCGCAATGCCTCGGCTCTCTCACAAACAAAGGCTCCCAACGCAAGGAGCTAAGTAGGGGGCGGGGAGGGGCTGGTGCGCCTCTGATGCTCTCGGTGCTGTGGTTCTGGGGCCTGTAGTCCGCCCCAACAGTCCAACTCTTCCCGCAGTGCTCCGGCTCTCTCACAAAGAAAGGCTCCCACTGCAATGCGACACCCGCGCAGCGGGTGCCTCGAGGAGCTAAGTAGGCGGCGGGGAGGGGCTAGTGCACCACTGATGCTCTCTGCGCTGTGGTTCTGGGACCTGTAGTCCGCCCCAACACTCCAACTCTTCCCACAATGCTCTCTCACAAACAAAGGCTCCCACTGCGATGCAGAATTATTTTTAAGAAATACACATTCAGTTGTCCTTCACAAGCAGCCCCGTCAGAACGTTCTTGTTCTGAGAGTATGGTTGGCTAAAATATGGTTGATTGTTTTTAAAGATGCATTCAGAAATTATTTTTAGGAAATAGATATTCAGTTGGAGTCTAGAATCTCTAAAAGCTGATGGAACTCACACCCTAATTAGTTATAACATCTCCGATAGTGGATAGACTTAACATACTACAGTCAGTACATAGAGAGTGATACAAAAACGGATCACAACAAATGCACCTACAGAGTCATATGCGTCTTTCTACAGCTACACAGTACTTGCAGCTGATAGTCGTCACACAGCAGCAGTCCTTACCTATAACTTGATACATCTCAATGGACTCAACCACCACAGTTAGGGGCCTGGGGCAATTATATTGATGCCTCCCTCATAGATTGCAGTCAGTGCATAGACATTCATACTACTGAGGGTTGTCTCATGAATCTGTTTTTCATCTAACACATTTCAGTCAGTATCTAGATCCCATGCAGCAAATGTGTCTTAAAAAGTGGAGTTACTTATTTACTCCTATATTGGTAATGGATCCCGCACTATGGGCCAGATTACAATCTTGTTAAGAAGGCCTCCTGACAGATACCAGAATGTGTGAATCCAATTTGATTCGTATGTTTCCGACTGAGTTGACCCAATCCTGTCCTACCGAGACATTCGCAGACAAATCATGCCGAGCAATGTAGCCAGAGTCTGACCGAGCGAGTATGATGCACGATTTGATCAGCTGTATCACCTCGGTCTCAGCAAGATGAAACAGCTGTAAGAATTGGACATCGTGGGCAGTAGCAGGCCCCCCTTCACCCAGAGCCCTTCGAATCAATCACAGGGGTGCCCATGCGTTCCTCACGATCCTTGCATGCATAGTGTGGTGGGCAACATGGGGTGCCCGCCACAGGGTGTATGCTTTTACCCTCACACCCCTTTTTGCTATGGGAGCCTGTGTACGTGTCGGTACACGGGCTCCCCTAGAGTTTAATGGGAGTCGAGCAAACCGAGTCTGTCAGTATACAGCTGCATCGTACTCGTTGGGTCGGACTCGCACAGCGCAAATCACCTGGAAAGCCCTCTGGATCAGAGTCGTATGGAGGGCTTTCCTAGCGAGATCAAAATCTGGCCCTATGAAGCTTGGGTTGAGAATCTCATAATATGGTTGAGGTTCATGGTCACTGCAAAAATGTAGACAAGATGGAAGTAATAATACTTAATCTCGACAATACTTTGGAAGCCAAACATGGGTGCAATATACCTGTGTGTCAATATTTTGAACTGAATGTTGAGACAGACGCACCAAAGCTAGCCATGTCAAGAGTGACCAGGGACATCTTAAGGATTTTGGGAGCCCTGGGCCAAACATATTTTGGGGGCCCCTTTTTGGAACATCTTTGAATTTATGATCCGATTTCACCTCTTTCATGCCCTCTTTGGCCAGGTCACTGACAGTGCACAGGTCTACTCCTTTAAATTCTAAGGGGCAGATTTATGAAGGCCTTGCGCCACCGGTGCGTCACTTTTTCCCATGTTAAAAGTGACGCACCGGCGGCGCAAGGCCTTCATAAATCTGCCCCTAAATGTTTTTACTTCTAATATTCAGGGATAGTGAGGTGTGTTTTCAATATTGTAACACAGCAACAGCTCAGTAATATTGCTCAAATAATCTCTGAGATGCCCTCTCATTTCTTATAATTGTTGATGTAGAAGATATTTTTTATGGATGTTGCAAGAAACATAGACACATTTCTCTGCAATATGTCTGTAATAGACTTTCCCATATCGCCCACATAAAAAATAAATTAAAGGAAAACTATTTGAAAAATCTGTTTAAGAATTATTCAAGTTCATCAGGGCAAGACACTCTGCAGAGCAGAGCCAGCTCTATCAAGGCCACCACCTGAATAGCTGGGGCCCTGGGCCTGAGCCCACTTTGCCTGTGCGTTCAAAGGTCTACGAGAGTGACTCTTCATGTCTTGTGAGTCTTCTGTTGTTTCTCTGTTCATCCATAATTTTTAGTGGCGGCTCCTGAGCTAAGGCGGAGGAGAGTTGCCCCACTACCTTGAAGCAGTAAGAAAAGGAAAAAATAAAATGATAATAACGTAATGTTATCATCATTTTATTTTATCTTCCTGCTGCAGCAGCTTTGCGTGACGGGAAAGCAGAGGAGGGGAGGAGTGGTAGAACCCTCCTAAGTGCACAATGGCTGTTTGGATGTCCCTCTCGGGCCGCCCAAAACAGTCATGTGCTCTTTCCATGTTCTCCATGCAGGCTGCATTACAGCCTGCATGGAGTGCTCAGTGCTGAACCACGGTGCTCATAACAATCACAACACTGTGATTTGTATGGGGAGCCTGGTTGTGCTTCCTGGAGTAGAGCAGGAGAGGTGGGACCTGGCGGCAAGGTAAGCGTATTTTTTTTTTTACATTGTGCCCTGTGCCCCCCCATTACTCTTCTGCCCACCCACGAGCCGTGCTGGCCACCGCTGACAAATTTAACTGTACTCATATATAATGAAAACCTGAACAGTGTGTTACTGTATGCCACATGCTGTAGATATATTGCCTCAATGACCACTGTCACCATAGCTATTTGTAATCTTACACCATCAATGACCTAATGTACCATCATATTGATTTTTACCCCTTTTCTCGTAGGAAACTTTCATGCTTGAATTACTACATTTAGGAATGGATTAAAATTGCATTAAACAATGCATTATTCTCACCTATCTTTCTCATGCGCCATATAACACACACCTGGCTTTGAACCACCTCCTTTCCAAGTTCTTTATTCCCACAATGCAGCGCCTTTTTCATAACTCCCAAAAACTCATTCCTATTTATATGTACAAAGTTATCCTACTTTGATCAAAAACATTACTTAAAAATTCGATTTTCCTAAAGTATGATATTTTACATTTCTTGCAATCACTTTATTTTTGCAATTATTTTATTTATTTTTAACATTAGTCAGTGACTCTTTTTTTCTTTTCTTCATTCTCGTAGCATTGCTTTCCCGCTGATGCGCTCATTTAGTGATCTACACTACAGCCAATAATGTTTGGTAATGGTTTTAAAACATAATTCCACTGCCCATTAAAGTTTTAGCGGAAGCTTCAATTGCACTTGAGATGTATACATTCCGTGACTGGTTAACACCAGCCCAGCAAGAGGTCGGTGGTAACCAAATGCAAAAATATTAGCGAGACTGCAGCACGCTTTTAATGCATGTACAATAAAGTCCTTACCAAAGGACGTGGCTGCCGTGCAATTGACATTGTTGCTATATTTAGAGTTTGCCAGTGCAAAAGTTGGAAATAACTAGGAATATCCTTGTCACTACTGGTAATGTCTGCAGTATTGCAGAAACAAAAACAAGAAACATTAGTGGTAGTTATTGGGAGGAGTACAATGCTACTGCCACACCTTAAGGTAATTACCACAATGGCGTATATAAGGCGGAGGGGGAGAAATATCTAGTAACAGGGCATTTATTCAACTCCACCCCATTGCCGGCATGTTCCTAAAGGGCAGCATGCTATAACACAGAATATTAAAGTTTTGTTATCACATGTAGGTATTGCCACGAGATTTGACTCTGCATTGTAATTGAGACTAAAATGGAACATATTAGTCTTTGCTAATAGTTACTCACTAAACAAAGTAAAGGCTGCTGTGGGGTTTCTCAATGAGTTTCCAATCTCACTCTTGCAGCTGACCATTTGAATCGGACATCTGAACTCTGGTGTCTCCACAAAGAAAACAATTATGGGTAGACACATGCAGTATAGATTTTGCAGGAGTGAGAAAATGCTTGAATTGATGTGGTCACCCCCATTTTTTGTTCAAATGTATTGCTGGTTTTTAGACTCAGCACATTGGTTCACTGCTCTCCAGTGCCTGGTGTATGTGCTCTGCCCCTAATACATATATATTGGCTAATCCCCCATTGGCATATTTAACACACCTGTAAGACCAAAGTACATTTTGTAGAAACTTCACCACTATATATTACATTTAATAATAACTATTAAAGAAATGTAACTTTTAAAATGTTACCTTTTCCCTGCCTGAAATTCATGGAGATCAATTTGCATTTACGCTCCAACTTCTCGCAGCCTGTTCTTGGCCTTAATAAGGCATACATGATGTGTTAAGTTTCTCCCCGGAGCTACACAATAGGTCACTGTGATTGACAGGTCACCCTGAATGGGCATGGATGACTCGCTCAGCAGAAGGGTAGAGACTGTGACTCTCCTGTTGACACCACAGAGTAAGTACTACATGACAGGTCTGTCTGAGGCACAGGTTAAACATCTGCACTCTTCAAAGGAAGACAACAGGATACCAGGACAATTCTTGTGTATCCCGTCTAGTTTCTGAAGTGCCCTGCTTTTGCCCCTCCAGATGTCACCTGGTTTATTGTGGGTACAGAGCCCTTCACTACTGTTCGACCTATCAGCCATGGAGTGCTCTTCCCCCAAACTGTTTACATTACTCTTTCATTTTTGCCAATTTCATTTTTGTTGGCCTGAGGATGCTGTGCACTTTACTATTGCTAACAAGTGCTAAAGTGTGTTTTCTCACTCCTTTAAACCTGCTACAATTGTCCCACACTTAATTGGTACATTACATTTACTTGTAAGACCCTATTAAATTGGTACTACATGTACCCAGGGCCTGTAAATAAAATGCTACTAGTGGATCTGCAGCACTTATTGTGCCACCTACTTAATTAGCCTAATAAGCATGTCTTAGGGCTGCCATTCCAACCTGTGTGTGCAGTTTCAAACCACCATTTAGATCTGGCAAAATAAATGTCTTCTCAGGCCTAAACTTGTCTTTTTAATTCATTTGGGTCAGCCCTAGGGAACGTCCTAAACAGCCCGTAGGGCAGTGTGCAGTGTAATTAAAAAATTGGATACGTACATTTAACCTTTTCTTGTCCTGGTAGGGAAAACTATTACATTCATTTTTCACTATTGCAAGGCCTGCCTCTCCCATATGATAACATTGGGTTACCTCATTACATTTAGTAAGTGAAAACTTCCAATTGGGAGCAGGTAGGAATATCGAGTTTGGTGCTTAAAGAACTGTCATTTAAACCCCTCTTTAATGTTAAAGTCTGATTTTAAGTCACAATTCTGAAATCGCCACTTTTAGAAAGTTGGCATTTTCTTATCCCAACCCTTTGTTGCCTGCAGCCTGTATCGTGGGTCACATGACTATGTGTAGCTGGGTGTTGGTCTTTAAGTATTGCTCTCATAGTAAAACAATCAGTGTTGGCGGGATGGGTCATCTTTGACCTAAATGGTCTCTCTCCTACCACACTTGCACAACACTAAGGCTCTGCCTCAGAACACTCGCAAAGGGTTTCACCCCAGTCTATTGTACCCCCAGACAAGGGCATGGGGCTATTGCAAGGAGGCAGGAAGTTCCAAACACCACTAAAGGTGGAAATCTCCAGAACCTTCTCTTCCTTCAATGTTGTCACCAAGTATATGGACCCTCAGACTCAGTTCTTCAGGTCACATCAGGAAGCCTAAGACAGCTGTGCTGCTCTGCTGCAAGAATGACGGCTACCCTGCTGCCCTGCTGCCAGAGTGAAAAGGACTGGACCTGAATACTCAACCCAGGACCACTAGAGTGATTCCAAGGGCTTGTTGACTGCTCTCCTGATCAGAGCGTCAGGGACAGAAAAGGATCAAACCACCTTGAACCCAGCACCTGGACTCTGTCTGTTGTGAATCCTGCCCCCAAAGTTCCACCCCAGTTCTGGACCCTTGGAAGTGGGCCTAAAGGTGCTCTGCCAGTGTCAATGGGGCTTTTGGGCAGAACCGACTCAGCACAATGCATTTCCTTGCATTGAAAACACTGCTGCGTGATGCATCGTTGGGGCAGGACATCACATCATAGCCTGCAGCCCATCGGAACCACTGCTGTGCGCTGCATTCCCAACGCAGAATTTTGTATCACATGCTTATGTCGACAGCATCCTTGGTGAAACAGGAGCTTGCATCACAAGCCTCATCAGGTGCTTCATTGGAACCGCCGCTACCCGATGCATCCTCACACCGGACCTCACATTGCAGCTTGCAGCTTCTCCTAAACCCTGCTGACCAGCCCATCCTCATCACAGGATCTCACAAAGCTCTGCAACCAGTCTTTAAGGTACCCTGTTCAGCAGGCCTAGCTTGGTCCTTGTATCTTGCCTGCACTCCATCACAGAAGGCATGAAGTTGTGACTTTGTCCAAGTTGGGCATGACCAATTAACCACAGCTTGTGCTTGTAGGCACTATTTTTAATTAAGTCTTAGAAAATTCATATTTCCAGTTCTACTGATTGAATTTTCATTGTTTTGGTCCCAAAATATTTATTACACTTTAATATATTTCTCTAAATTGGTATTGGATTTTCCTTGTGTTGTCTTTCCATTTTTTTACTGTTGGAAGTGCTACAGTTTTTGTGCCAAGCTACCAAAGGGTTAAACTCAGGTTTTTTGGGGTTAGTTTGTAACTTCACCAGTGGCAGCTTGCATAGGGCATGCTGAAGGGCGGTGGGCGGGGGAGGGGCAGGGTGGGGGATAGTAAACTTGGACATACGACAGAACGGAGGAAAGTATTACTTTCCTTCGTTCCGTTGTCACTGAACTTCACCCTAACAAGAATTGTGGCTGCTGCTTGAGTAGGATTTTACCCCCTCACCCAGCGTCCCAGGTTCCCACCACTACACAACCAAATACTCAGAGCCCAGGTTTAGTATGGTCAAAGGCTTTCACCATCTTGAAAACAAACCCTGGCACAAGGGAGCTACTGAAAAAGTGGGTAGGGTGGCCCCTGGGTATCCAATTGTTTTAGGAGTGCCAAGGAGTCCCCCCACTCACAGCTAATACCAGGCACAAATGTGGCACCCAAAGGCCCTTCTGGACTTGCAAAAGAATACTAGACTGACTGAACCTGCTGCACTTGTCATCTGTGAGCTGTGAGGAGGCTTGAGGAGGTTAAATGCCCTTCCACTTGAAATCCGAGGAAAGAAAGCTCTTTAAAGAACATAAGGCTTATCGGCTTGGTACATCCAGGAATATAAAATGCTAAAGAGGACATTCCTGTGAAGAAGCCCAGCTGCCCAGCTGCACTGGACCTTAACTGGACTTTGCTGTTGCCCTCCACCTGAATCACTGAAAGTCTCTAGTGATGTTCCCCATAAAGTCCTGTGGGCTTGGAATTAAACCCCTGTGGTTGTTTGGGCACCAAAAAAACTTTTGTAAACGTTTCTGCTAGTCAAAAGGACTTGGAAACTTTTTGGAACTTTTTGACTTCCAGACATTTACTGGAACCAATCAACTTGGTGTATTCAATCCAGGTTCCATCATGGTAGGCTTAACGTTGCTCCTTCGTGGTCGGCTTGAAATTGCACCTTTGTTCCCCGTCTGCCTGACTATCATATCTCTGGATCCCCTTATTGGACTTTTTAAGTATTGGTGTCATATTTGTTATAAAAGTTCTCTTTGTGTTTATAAATTGGAGAGGAACGTACGCTGGAGTCCCACGCCTCCGCGTAGCCGGAGTTCCCGTCCCTGACTCCTCCCACACCTCGTGGTCAATGGCGAAGCAGCGAGAACGCTGGTCTGCCGTCTCTCCGTGAAGCTGTGGTCAGCGGAATTGCCGTTTTTCCGCCGGCACTTGCACGAGGAAATCGCTGGAAATCGCTGACTGATAACGATGTCCTAAGCTGGGGATTCAGCTGACAGAGCAGCCAAAGTACTCGGTGTTCGAGGTCCGGTGTGCGGTGAGACGCTGTCTGCGGTCGGCGCTATAAACTTGCAAGGAGCTACAAAGTTGCAATGCGCTATCTCTGCGCTATCTCTGCTACTGAGGCTACAGGCTGAGGCTATAGGTGAACACGCAAGCGGCTGGAGCTTTGGGCTAGATTTCTACGATGGACTCGGTATTTGGAGCCTGCTGAGATTTCATTTTGTGTCGCAGATGTGAAGTAACGTCTGTGCTACTGCCACAGCTATAACTTTAAAGGTACAAGCTGCAATGTGCTAATGCAGGCAAGATACTACGGACTTGGTATTGGGTATTTGGTATTTGGAGCCTGCTGAGACTGCTGAGACTTTATTTTGCGTGGCAGATGTGAAGTAACGACTGAGCTACAACTACAGCTACAACTTTAAAGGTACAAGCGGCTACTGTGGTGTCTAGATCGTAATGGGCATCTATCATTTAAGAGTTACGGATTGGGCTCTCTGGGACTTGTGACCTTGCACTGGCATAATCCTCTGTTACTTGGCGCTTACTGCCCGTCTAGCCCTGATTTATTGGCATAGACTCTATCCGCCGCCTGCCCCCCTCCCGCGAGGGAAAAGACTTCCTCAATCTCCCTTGTTTTAGGTTAATACACAGCGGTTGAAGGACACTGATTGTTTTTTTTTTCTGATTGCCATTCAGAATTTTTTAGCGGCATGGGCAAACAGTTGAATGCACGCGCAAAAGCGCGAGCTAGACGCCAGCAGATGAAGGATGAGGCCGCTGCCACTAAGAATGCTAAAACAAGTGTTGAGAAAGAGGACTTATTAGTCGATATTTCTGGAACCTCGGGGGACGAGGAGGAAGAGTCCACGGAGTCTGTTTTGCCCATCCCTGCCCAATCTATCTTGCCAGAGAACTTACCCCTAGGGCAAGAGGACTTTGTACATAAGGTGAATGGGGGCGAGACGACTAAATTAGGAACCTCCAAGGATGGGGGGCTAGGTCAGGCTCAGAAAATCTCCAAAAATGTCCCCCTATTCGGGAGAAAAATGACAATTTGATGCCTGCGCTTCTCCCCTCTCCAGCCGCGGGAAGTCCAACCCTAATCCCCTCTACAATGGGAGTTAAAGACATCCCCTCACCGGCTGTATTGGTCCCGCAAGAAAGCAATTCTTCGGTAGATGGAGTGTCACCCCATGCGGAGCCAATAGTATCTTCTCTTCTTGAAGTGCAAAGTCCGATTCTAGAAGTGGAGACTGTGACTACTGGAGAATTCCAGATCTCAGTTAAAGATATGCTCAACATGATATTGAGCGAGGTGAGGGAAATAAAAAACTCGCAAAGGTCTGATTTGGCCCTTATTATTCAAAGGCTGGATAAAATCGAAGAAGTGATCTCTTCTTTTCCCGTTCGACTCCAGGAAGCCGAGGCAAGGATTTCGGACCTGGAGGATCATGTGTCTGAAGTTAAAAAAGAGGTGTCATCCCTCTCTAAGACCTCTAAGTCTTTAGAAATAAAGTTAGATGAAATGGAAAATTATAATAGAAGATCGAACCTCAGAATTGTGGGAGTCCCCGAGAAAATTGAAGGTTCTGATATGACGCAGTGGCTTACCTCCTTCTTCCTCCATGAGGTTTTTCCAGAATTTAAAGGGGACATGACGATCACAAGAGCACACCGTGTCCCTGCTCAACCTTTTCCAAACTCCTCTCTACCCCGAACTATTCTTGTGAATTTTGCAGATATCCGAGTGAAAGAATCGATTCTGTCTAAGGCCTTTAAACAGAGGCAATTCTCGGCTAACCCCTCTACTAAATGTCGGATCTTCTCGGATATGTCTGCTGCGGCTGCTAGAAGGAGGAAGGAATTCGTAAAAATGTTACAATTGTTCAAGGACAGGGGAGCGCAAGCTATGATTGCTCAGCAATCAAAACTGAAAGTTCTGGTTAAGGGCAAATTTCATTTATTTACGGACATTGACGAAGCACAGGGGCTGTTAAGTATGATCTCTAAGGACCAATGAATTTAGGCCGTAAGGCCGTAAGACTGCCCTTTGTACTCTGGTATAGAAGTTTTTTTTTTTGAATTTTGATTCTTGGTGGTCTTTCGAATTATGGAAATCTGCCGGTTGGCAGAGGAAACTACCTATCTCGCTGAAAATTCTTAACTTTCTTTTTTGCGAGGGGGGAGGGAGGAGAACAGGACTGGACTCCGAGGAAGGTCAAAGGGTGCTAATTCAAGGCACCTTATGGGTGGGGATGGGACTGAATGGCTGGCGTGGGGGGAGGGCCATAAAGGACGGGGGGTCGAGAGGGGGAGGGGGAGGGCGGCAGGGGGTAAGAAATCAAAAAAAGAAGTCTTGGATGATTCCATATATTTACTGGCACACAGCCGGAAGTTTAAGAATGTCGTTAATTCTGAAGTGTGGTATTCCTGGCAACGTGGGGTCAAAAAATGGTCTATTTTCAGATTTGGAAATGAGATATGTGGCGATTTTCTCTTTTTTTTGATTCTCTAGTATGGGGGTGAAAATTATTTCCTTTAACATAAATGGGTTAAATAATAGGAAAAAAATAAGAGCAATTGAACTATGGGTTAAAATGCAACAGCCGGATGTGATTCTGTTACTGGAAACCCACATACCCAAGTCGAAAAATGAGGAATTTTTCTATGTTTAAAAGTTGGGCATCCTGTAGAGTACTATCTGCATGTTCAGAATCACAGAAGGGAGTTGCGTTATTTGTGAGTAAAAAACTAGAAGCTCAGGTGGGTCAGGTGGAGCATGATGGGATGGGCCGATGGTGTTGGGCCACCTGTGTTATTCCTAATAGAAATAACCCAGTGACATTTGTACGTTTTTACGCTCCAACGGAGGATAGACCAGCGATATATGAGGAGCTTTTTCATTCTTTGTTATTGGTCAAGGGGGAAATCATTATAGGCCGGGATTTCAATATTATGATGAATAAAGTGCTGGATTCATCCAGTAAGTCGATGGTTCAATATAAACCCAAATCCCTTAGATTGATTAGGAATAATATGGCGATTTTTAATTTACGAGACCCTTGGCGCAATCAAAACCCAGATAAAAGGGAATATACCTGTTGGTCTGGCAGGCACAAACCCTCCTCCCGGATTGATTTCTTTTTAATCTCACATCAAATTATTTTTTCCAATCAGATGTTGCTCCATAACGGATTCTCAGATCATGCAATGATTATTTTGGAAGTAGGATCGGGAGACAGGGTAAGAATCCCGAAGCGCTGGGTCTTTAATAGAAAATATTTGACTGATGAGGCTTGGGTGGAGGCCATTAAAACAGAAATATCAGATTTTCTCGCACGGAATCTGGGATCAGCCCCCCTTAACTATGTTTGGGATTCTCTGAAGGCATATATTCGAGGGCTGGTGATTGGGAGAGACGCGGTCGATTCATCGGCCGCTAGGAACAGGATTAAAGCGCTTCAACAGAAAATACAGGATCTGACTTTACGCATGCAACATAGCTCAGATAGATCGGTCTATAGCCAACTAATTGCGGCCAAAAGAGAGTTCTCTCAGGAGATCTATACTCAGAGTGAGGAGATTTTTCGTACGAGCTCTCAAAAAATCTATGAGGAGAGTAATTTTACTGGCAAATTCCTGGCGTGGCAGGCCAGAGAGCAAGCCTCGTCGAACTTAATACATTCTTTGATCCCTCCTGAGACTCACAGAGACACTTCCGTGCCAACTGAAATTGGAGATATTATGGTTGCACATTATAAGAAAATCTATGGTACTCAAGCGATGATAGACCATCAAAAGTTATTGAAGTATCTGGAAAAACAATCTCTTCCTACTCTTTCTCCTATAGATCAAGCGAGTATGGTTATCTCCTTCTCGCGATAGGAAGTAGAGAAAGTAGTTCAACAGCTGCCACTTGGGAAAGCTGCTGGCCCTGATGGGTTTCCCGCAGAATTTTTCAAAGTTTTCTTTAGTGCCTTTTCAGATTTTTTTATACAATTATTAAACTTTATGTTGATGGGCGGACATGTTCCAGATTCATTTCGCGAAGGGACAGTAGTAAGTTTTCTTAAAAAGGGTAAACCCCCTACAGACCCAAATTCGTATAGACCCATCACGCTACTGAACACAGACTATAAAATCATCACTAAACTTTTATCCACTCGCTTTAATTCTTTTTCCGCAGATTTGATTCATGAAGATCAAAATGGTTTCGTTGCCGGCAGGCAATTGCTGACCAATACTCATTTTCTAACAGAGGCTCTTGATTTCTTTGATGCACGAAAGATCCCAGCTTTAATTTTATTATTTGATGCTGAAAAAGCTTTTGATTTGGTGGTGTGGGAGACACTTTTTGTTATTTTACAGCACTTCGGCATTCCAGAGGCAATAATAGATCTGATACGGAATCTCTATTCTGGGGCCCATGCCAATATCATTATTAACACAGAATCAGTGGGAATTGTCTCGGTGAAACGTGGAACTAGACAAGGTTGCCCACTCTCCCCGTTATTATTTGCTTTTTTTATAGAACCATTAGCCACTGCAATTAGGAAAGCTCCCATGTTACTCCCCCCTATTAACTCGATGCCTAAAATTAAACTGTATGCAGACGATATAATTCTGTTAATTAGGCCAGAAATGCAATGTCAAGCTCGGGCTCTACAAATATTTGAAGAGTTTGAGGAGCAGGGGGGATATCGGATAAATAAAAAAAAAACGATATTCTAGTTTGCGGTGGTATCAACCCCTTAATACATCCTGACTTAAAGTCATGCATTTATAACAAACCGAAAAGATATTTGGGGGTTTGGTTTTCATCCTCAGTTGCTGATCTTTATAGTTTAAATTTTGTACCAATGCTGCAGAAAATCCGAGTATTGTTTGAAAGATGGAATTCCCTACCTTTGACTATTTTGGGACGTATTGCTCTAATTAAGATGTCGGTTCTTCCGTTATTTAATTTTCTATTTTCAACTATCTCTTGTGCTCTGGCTGGCTCATTTTTCACTAAGGCTGAATCTTTGTTTTCTTCGTTTATATGGGCTAAAAAGACGCCACGCATTGCCTTGCACACTTTATTTGAGGATAAGGAACAAGGAGGACTTGCTCTTCCTAATCTGAAAGACTATTATGATGCCTATTTGGCTCAATTTATGACTAGATTTAAGGACAATACCCAACAACTTTTTATTAATTTTTTCCCTGATTTGATTTGTATAGAAGCTCAGATTCCCTCACCGCTCCAAATTTTCAAATCACCAAAAACAGTTAGGTATAAGGTTTTGCACTGGTTCCTTAAAAGACGCACAGCACTGTTAAAAAGGCACTCTCTTCCATTTCTTAATTTATTCTCTCCCATTAGCTCCGTTTTCTCTTTTTTTGGGGTAGATATCAATTTGGAGCTTTTAGAAAAATGGCAGAAAATAGGGTTCAGGAAACTGAATGATTTTTTGAAAAATGATACCTGGATTACGATGCCTGATTTGATAGCCCGGACTCAGGGTAATTTTATATTACTGGGTTCTTATAAGCTGATTCATGGTGTTTTGCTTCAATTAGATCTGACACATCTTTCCCCCCCTGATCCACTATTTAATGAACTTTTTCTGTTAATACAAGAAAGGAAGCCTGGGGAGTGGAAACGTCGGCTAACCATGAACAGGGATCCGAATCTATATGGCAAAGCAAGTAATAAATGGCTAGACCAGGAAAATATGGTATTAACGCCCGCCATATGGAAGAAAATTAGTGGGCTGAATTTTTCTGCACTAAGAGGAGCCAATTGGCGCAGAATGCTGTTTTTTAGTAAATGGCTTCTGTATTTTACCCCGGTTAAAACTAACAAGATGTATCCTGAGTGCTCTTCGAATTGTTATAGGTGTTTGCAGCATGACTCAGCTAATTGGTCCCATGTGGTTGCTAAATGCTCTAAAATTGTTCCTTTCAGGGAAGATATATTTATGGTCTTGCAAAACCAGTGCGAAATCTCAATTTCTGTTAATTATAAAATGATTTTGTATGGATTCGACCCGGAATTGATGCTAGAAGGGTAATTAGTTAAATTCACATATATCACTATGGCCGTGGCGAGGTCATTAATTCTTCAAAATTGGCGATCGCAATATTGCCCCAACGTACATGAATGGCGTTATAAAATGCAAAAAGTTAGAAACAGTGAACGAGTGTATGCTCAAAGAGTGGGGGCGATTCGGAAGTTTGAGAAAATATGGGGCTCTTTTTCTTTCAATGGCAACTGAGCCTAAGTGTATATATGGTTCTGTTTTTTATCTTTTACTTTTTTTTATTTATTTTTTATTTTTATGTTTTCTTCTTTCCGTATTTACCTTTATTGTTCCAATCTATTGTTATGGTGATAGGTATGCTTACTGATTTTTACTGATATATGTACATTTGGTTAAAATTATGTTATGTTTTTGTGTGTCCAAGACTTCAATAAAAAAAAAAAAGTGTTTATAAATTGGAGTGATATTTTTATTGTGTTGTATTTTAGACTTTTTTACTTTGTTGGTACTTGTAAATGCTTTACACTTTTTTATTAAGTTAAGGCTGCCTGCTCTGTGCTATAACTACCAGATGTGGAGCTCAGATTTAAATAATAGACATATTTGACTGAACCTATCAAGATAGTGACTTTATTCCTTGAGTTGAACACCAATCCACCCCAACTAATAAATATAGTATGTCCTAGCATTTTCTGATGACATTAGCATATGGGGTCAGAATAATAATTCATGTAGTGGAATGTGTAGGTGCTAAGGCAATATGACACTTATGTAGACTGTGCTCTGATTTGCTGGTGAAATGATACATTTGCTCACACCACAGCGAATGTGCAGTTCTGCTAATTTCATATTTATTTATTTATTTTTATTTATTTTATATGCTTATATAGCGCCTGAATAGACCCCCGAAGGGGTATCTCTGCGCTTAGCCATACAAAGAAACCGACAGCTCAACCCAAACAGTGCTAGAGGGTGGGGGGAGTGAAATGGGTTAAATGCTGGAAAAAAGGTAAGTTTTCAGGGCTTTTCGAAAAGACAGGTGGTCAGTGCTAAGCTTTAATGCGAGGGGGAGGGTGTTCCAAAGAACAGGGCCTGTGTATGCCAAAGACTTGCCTCCTTGACGAGCTTTTTTAATTTTTGGAACCTTAAGGAGTTGGAGATTGCTCGATCGTAGTGAGCGACCCGGAACATAAGGAAGGAAGGCTGTGGAGAGGAATTTCGGGCCTTTCCCAATCAGGCACTTGTGGATTGTGCATAAGATTTTGAATTTGGTCCGCAGTCGCACTGGCAGCCAGTGGAGTTCCAACAGAAGTGGCCTGGAGGGAGTCCTGGGAGGAGCCTTCAAAATTAACCTCGCGGCCGTATTCTGGACCACCTGTAGTTTGTTAAAATGGCCTTCATTAGCTGACAAAAGAAGGCCATTACAGTAGTCCAGTCTACTAACGACCAAAGCCTGGACCAAGGTCTTTCTGTGGTGATCTGGGAGGAAAGGAAAGACCCTTCTCAGCAGAGAAATAACCCCGAAACAGGTACCCGCAACCTGATTGACGTGATCTTTGAAGGTCAATGACTGGTCAAATAGCACTCCCAGATTTCTGATGGTCTGTTTAGGAATAGGGGCAGGTCCTAGTTCAAGAGGCCACCACTCATTAGACCACAATGTTTCTGCTTCCCCATAGAGTACAACTTCTGTTTTGGCCACGTTGCACTGTAGGCAGTTATTGGCCATCCAGTTGGAAACTGCCCTCATACCTTCTGCAAAAGTTCTTTGTAAAGCAGGAGAGAAGGTCTTAAAAGGGAACAGAAGTTGGGTGTCATCAGCATAGGACACCGGTATAAACCCAAAAGATCTCACTAAGTCAGCCAGGGGGGCCACGTACACATTAAACAGTGTGGGGCTTAGGCAAGAGCCCTGTTGCACACCCCTGGTGAGCTCCCTGGCGATGGATTTATGGGGGCCCAATCTGACTTCTTGAGAGCGGCCGGAAAGGAAACTCTCCATCCAGGACAGAGCCATACCTCCCAATCCTATCTCTCTCAAACGGCAGAGAAGCAAATCGTGAGACACCGTATCGAAGGCAGCGGATAGGTCCAATAGCACCAGAATCATGGACCCTCCACTATCGAGCGTCATCCTGATGTTATTGGTGACAGCCAATAGGGCAGATTCGGTGCTATGGTTAGGCCTAAAACCAGATTGTGAGGGATCTAGGCCATCCGCTGTCTCGATATATTTGGAGAGGTGGGTGTTCACGTGCTTCTCTGTTAATTTGCCGATGTAAGGTAAGAGAGAGATAGGTCGGAGGTTAGATAGATCCGTCCAGGGTAGGGTAGCCTTCTTCCGGATAGGGTTTACAACCGCAGTCTTCCATTCCATGGGGACTTGGCCTTTGGCCAGGGAGGTGTTAATAACTGCCTGGATCGAGGGGCCTAAGATGGAGATCAAAGGGGGCATCATTTTAGCAGGAAGAGGGTCACTGGGAGAGCCTGTTTTCATATGGCCGATTAGGGTTGCCAAATTTTGATCTGTGACGGGAGGAATGACACACAGGGAGTTTGAAGCCTGTGTGCCGGATTTAGCTTCGGGAATAGATGAAATGGCCCCAACTTTAGAGGTTAAAATTTTGTCATAGATCAAATTTATTTTATCCTCGAAGAACTCAGAAATTTCGTCACAGAGAAGTTGAGAAGCATCATCGGTGCTTTCAGTGGCTGTGGGTTTAATAAAATTGCGTAAAATTTTGAACAATTCACGCGGACAGTTCCCTGCCTCCTCCAGTTGAGTAGAGAAGTGGACTTTCCTGGCTAATTTTATATTTTTATAATATACTGACTGAGCCTCGTGAAATGCTTTCCTTGCTTCTTCATTTTTGGATGTTCTCCACTTTTTTTCTAAGCGTCTGCATTTTTGCTTTTCTTTCCTAAGATCAGCTGTATACCATTTCTCCTGTTTGGACTGGGGGAATTGCTTGTGTAGTTTAAGGGGGGCAATGATGTCAATAGCAGATTTCAGGGACTGATTAAATTTCTCTAATACCGACTCAGCATTGTCTATATCTGTAACAATCGGTTGCACCCAGTAATTGTGCAAATTGGTAGCTGAAATTTTATGCCATTCTCGACGAAGAATAGGCGGGGGCAGAGCTTTCTGAGGTTGTTTGATTGGTCCAGCCAGATAAAACTCAACCAAAAAGTGATCTGACCAAAGGATCTTTTTGGCAGGTAAACAGCGTATTTTGGTACAATTGGAGAATATAAGATCCAGGGTGTGACCACCTGTGTGTGTGGCACCGTTGTTAATTATTTTAAGCCCCAGGTGAGATAGGTCAGTTGTTAAATGAACGGATTCCGGCAATTCAGGAGTGTCCATATGTATATTAAAGTCTCCAAGGAGGATAAAATCCTCCTTGGCTCTCATATGGGGGGCAAGTGTTTCCAGAAGGAGCAGGGCAAAGTCGGGGTTGGGAATGGGTGGACGATACAGGAGGGCTCCTTTCCAGAGAGTACTACCCAATGTGATTTTGAAAATCATGATTTCCATCATTGGACTACATATTTGGTCTAAAATGGTTAACTTAAACGTGTCCTTACATATGATCGCCAAGCCACCACCAGTTTTTTTGGGCCTGTCAACATGCATAATTCTATATCAATATAATATATAATATAATTCTATATTAACAAATAATGTATAAAATTCCTCGGTACTGGGGGGGAGCCAGAAACTTTTCTGTTTTACTAGGGATGCTGTTCGTTTTACTCCTGGTTTTGCTGCCTACTTGGGTCTAAGACTAATTTCTCATTATGCATTCCTCTGTATTACCCCCATTTACTGAGAGCCTTAATGTCACTGACTCTGTGTCACCTACCTTACTTTTGAAACCCTTTATTTCACTGATCTAGAACTCAAATATTGAGTGGGCATTTTACTTTATTGACTGTAAGTTTGATATTTTGATGTGTTAGGAGATACCATAACTCTGTGACACGTTTCCTCATGATATTGAGGTTTAACACTGTCTCTGATTCATCAGATTGTGGACATTCTCATTGAGATAAATTCCGGAGTACTTAGATTTTGGGTTCTCCAATACCCACAATGGGAGGAAGCAACACATGAATCATGGTTTACCGGACTAATGGATGGAGCTAGCTAACCAAAATCCCCTACATATGGTGTATTATGTATGAGAAAAAAAAACTATAGTAGGTGTTACAGCTAAAGCTGTCTGGAAGGCCAAACCTAAAAAGGAAGATATTTAAACATGTTTAAGTGTCATCCAAACTTCAGGCATTGCAGGCCTGGACATTTCTCTTAAATGCCTCAAGGTTCAAGTCTAGTTGTTTCAATCCACAAATATTGTGAAACATTTTCATATCTACGCTTCTCTAGGTCACATTATCTGAAAATTGTATACTCGTCATTAAACAATCAGGAAATATGTATACCAACTGACCATTGAAAATATTGTACCTTTTTGAGATGTAATGTTTTCCCCTGTTGCCATCTCTATCATAAATTGCATATTTAAATGATCACATAGCACAAAATATGGAGTTCTTAGTCAATCATTTTTTATCAAGCTGTAAGACTCCCTTTTCCTTATAGCAGAAAGGTATACTCTTGTGCAACTTAACTATATAAGGATTCTACAAACATCAAACTTTATCAACATGTTGCACCCTGTTATTGTCCACATTTGTTAGTAGTTCTACATGTTGTATATTAGCACACAAACAAAATAAAGAAGTTTATGCATTTTAGTTGAAGATGAAAATGGCACCTAAAACTAGGTGTTAGGTAGCACACTAGTTATGTAATACATTGTTTAAAACCAGTGTCCCCTGAAGGATTTGGTGCCCGAGCAAGAAATTTTTGGGGGTTCATTTGGAACAACTTTGAATGTTATTACCCTTGTTTTGCTAATTCGAGCCCTATGCTGGCTATATTGAATTATATGTTAAAAGTTAAGATACAAAAGTACACAAGAGTGAGTTAGAGAGAAAGTTCACTTTCCCAGGAGGCTGCTTAGAAGGTGGGTGCCCTGGGCAATTTCCCACTTTACCCATGCCTTAACACATCTCTGTATGAAACTACAAGATGGACTCTGAAAAAGACTAACATTAGAATGTCATGGATCATGAACAACTAGAAAATCATGTTAATTTACTACATTGAAATGACAGAAAAGAAACATGCACCTAAACTCTATCCTGACTAACATCAAACAAGAAAAATAATATTTAGGTTAGAGATGTAGTTTTGCATAAATATCGAAACCCTATGCTTATAAATAATCTAAATACAACTAAACACTAAAACCGTTGTGTGATTTGGACACTTCCTTTGTCCAAGGGTGGTGGGAAGAGGTAGCTAAACATGCGTTAAATGTGTTAGAACAGCTTAACGTCTAGTAATTGGGTAAAGAAAAAAATCTTTGTAAAATACATCTACAAAGTTTTCCAAAATGAAACTCGTATTTGTAAGTTTATGAAGTTTACTCCGACTTGTGCATGCTCCCATTGTAGAACATACACTTTTCCTATCCAACACCAGAAGATGGCGGAACATGTCAGAAATTCAGTAGTTGGTCTGTGCAACTTCCACTCTCAAGTCCTCAGACTTAAAAGGAGCAATGAATGTCCTCTTTGGTGAGGGAGAACTGACTCTCTTTTAGAGTCAGGTCCAAGGTGATACATGGGCAGTCTGTGTCTGTCTACATTGTGTACATGCATACCTTGCACCTATTCCTTATGAGGTGATGTCTGAAGACCTCCACATAGTGAGTGCAGTTGCAGATGACATGCAGAAGAGCACGGCCACTGAGCAGGTAGCACTTTCACTCTCTGACCATTGTTGTTTATCTGTAAACAGTTGACTATCCTCTGCGTGAGCATTTTACTGTTTTCCTTGGCAGAGTAGCTTCATGCCTTTATTCAAATGCTGTTGTCTTTTGTTACCTTTGTTTGAGCTGTTCAAGAATAGCTGTGTACAGGTGGCATGACAGATCAATTACAGTGATTTCAAAGAAATTAGTATACATTATGTTTCAAACAAAGTGCAGCAATCAAAACCCAGAAAGGCAGTCAAAGGGGAATCATTACACAATGAGCACCACATATGGTACAACGAACACAAAGACATGGCTGCCATAGAACAAGTCTGCGCATCACATATTATCCTGAGGCGCAACCAGGGGGCCCAGACCAGCGGGCCCAGACGCGGTTGACGGGCATCGACTGCGTATGTCTTTAGGGGATGCGTGGTTAATGAATCGAGAATGCTCCACAGGAGGTATGTTGCTGGTATGAATTCTGATGGCAACCACCTGTCACCATAGGCTCAGCTTGAAGTACCAGTGAGGGGAAGACTGGCCTGAGCCCTGAGATGAAATTGCTGCAAGGTATTGGCAATGAAACATTTTGGCCTTTCCTAATTGAAATGGTTTGAAACATACCGTTCTTTTTTAACCTGATTGGGCTCACGGCATCCAATAAAGTATGCTTATTTGAGAGTGAGTCACAACTTATTTTAGCTTGGAGAAGCAAGTTTATCCTTTCTCTCACTACAGGGTTCAGTTGCTATAGATTGACACAAGCACTCTTTGTGCATCTTTTCACATATCACTTTTTTATCTTTTCTTTTTCTTCACCTCTCAAGCATTAGTCTCACACTAATTTCATTTCTTCACGATCATGAAAGTAACCAATAATGAAAAACATGAGCAAACTGGTGAGTACCTACCGGCAGCTCCCTTGGTGATGCTTACGTGAGGTACTTTCTGACCTCTCGCATATTTTCTCTTCTTGTATATACTAACAAGAAAGTTTACAAGGGTGGTACACTGACAAACATTGAAAATTTAACACCCGGGTCTTGCTGCTATTGGCATTTTTCAGAAGCCAGTGTTTGGGCAGAGATATTATTATACTGTCCCTTTGGTCCCTAAAAAGTTTTTGTGTCCTAGTACAACCGGGTCTTTTATACGGATCACTGAAAAAATATAGAATGCAAAAATATAGAAGAAAAAAATTTCGAAGTTAAAATATAAAAAGACAAAATATCAAATTCCTATCTACAAACAGGTAAGTACAAAAATATCGAAAATATATATATATACTTAGTAAAAATATCGAATTTATTAAAATATATTAAAAATAATTAACTAAAATATACTTACAAATACTTAAATAACCTTAGAATTATTAAATAATTAATTTAAGTTACAAAAAAAAAATTTTTTTTTAAAAACATATATATATTAACATAATATTAAGAAAAAACGCTAAAATATCTTTACCGTAGGATAGCGTAGGGGTAAAAATGACTATTCCCACTCCAATGAGTGCAACAGTAGTGAAAGCGTAGGATAGCGTAGGGGCAAAAATTACTATTCCCACTCCAGAGAGTGCAACAGTAGGGAAAGCGTTGGATAGCGTAGGGGTAAAAATTCCTATTCCCACTCCAGAGGGTGTAACAGTACGGAAAGCGTTGGATAGCGTAGGGGTAAAAATTACTATTCCCACTCCACAGGGGGCAACAGTAGGGAAAGCGTTGGATAGCGTAGGGGTAAAAATTACTATTCCCACTCCAGAGAGTGCAACAGTGGGGAAAGCGTTGGATAGCGTAGGGGTAAAAATTACTATTCCCACTCCAGTGAGTGCAACAGTAGGGAAAGCGTTGGATAGCGTAGGGGTAAAAATTACTATTCCCACTCCAGTGAGTGAAACAGTAGGAAAAGCGTTGGATAGCGTAGGGGTAAAAATTACTATTCCCACTCCAGAGAGTGCAACAGTAGGGAAAGCGTTGGATAGCGTAGGGGTAAAAATTACTATTACCACTCCAGAGAGTGCAACAGTAGGGAAAGCGTTGGATAGCGTAGGGGTAAAAATTACTATTCCCACTCCAGTGAGTGCAACAGTAGGGAAAGCGTTGGATAGCGTAGGGGTAAAAATCACTATTTCCACTCCAGTGAGTGCAACAGTAGGGAAAGCGTTGGATAGCGTAGGGGTAAACATTACTATTCCCACTCCAGTGAGTGCAACAGTAGGGAAAGTAAATACTTCATATATTATTTAAAAATATATATATATTAATATATATAAAAAATGTATTAAAAGTAATTACCAATGTAATATAATATAATAATTCATCAATTAAAAATACAAATTAAAATTAATCATTACAATTAGTTACCTATTAATACAAATTAATTACAGATTAACAATTAATTAATTAGCAATTAAAAATTAATTAACAATTAATTCAAAATAAATACAAATAAATAAATTTACATATTTAATTAATTATAATTAAATTACTTCCCACCCTATTCCCCTATAAACCCATAACCCGCTACAAAAAATAAATTAGTTAAATTAACATAATTATCAATTAATCAATTAAATAAAATGAATTTCCAAATAAACTTTAGTTAATTACCAAATAAAAATTAATTAACAAATAATTCAAAATAAATACCAATAAATTAATTTACATACCTAATTAATTATAATTAAATTACTTCCCACCCTATTCCCCTATAAACCCACAACCCGCTACAGAATTAAATCACGCAAAAATTAAATCACATAAAATTCATTAATTAAAATAAATACACAATTTTCACACATATACTAACAGAGAAAACACTATAAAAAATTCGATATTATTAAAAATTCGATAATTTTAATAACATATATTATATACTTAGATATTTTAACTTTCTATATTTTTAAAATTCGATATTACATTACTTACCTTAAAAACGATATTTTTGATGACTATATTCTGTCCATTCGATATTTTGTCCATTCTATATTTTGAAGTCGATATTTTGTCAATTCGATATTTTCTACTCGATATTTTGTCTGTTTACCCTTTTATACATATTGACGTTTTCAAGATGTGCCTTAACCAGGTGCATGCCCATAGCGGAGTCTGGCCAGTGAGCTTGTGCAGCTAGTTGATATTGTTCAGGGCCTTCCACCAACATAGTAAGGGATCCTAGTGACTTGAGGGAGTGTCTGGGGGAAAACGCCCCATACAGAAGAGCCACAACCCCCAGACTCAACAGTGACTCAATTTACAGCCTAAACACATGAAGGTCTCACACTAACCAATCCCTATCGTGATGAGCTGGGCAGTACAGAAATATGATTTAAGATCGGGCACCCCCAGACAACCATCATAGACAAACTAGGTACATTTCTTAAAGGACAGAAGAGAGGGCTTCCCAACCCACAAATATTGTGTGAGCATAGATTGTATCTCAGTGAAGATGGTGGGGGGAGAGGTAAAGGATAGATCTGTAGAACATATAAATATCTAAGAAGAGTGACCATCTTTTAGAGGGTAGACGATTCCAGATCCATATGGGTGCACAGAGTTAAAGGAGCTATACTTAAGTCTCATGCCTCTTGCTGATCACTCGCAATATAGATTACCAGGTATCTTAAGTAGCCACCCTTAAATGCCAGAGAGAAATCTGATACAGAAGAGCACCATCTACAGGTAGTAACGTGGACTTAGGCCAGTTGAGTTGAAGACCAACCAATAGGCTTCCACATAGATCTGTAGCATCTCAACTCAATTATGATGTTTTTATATTCTCTACCAACATTTACAGACCAGTTACTCTCCCCCTCCATTACCAGGCCAGTGAGTTCCTCACATTGGTGGGTTGGTGTTTGAATATTTTCCAGCTAAAGTTCCAGTTAATCATTTCAACAAAACAAAAAAAATTATCACACATATAATAAAGTTCATTTTATTGTTTCGACAAGGAGTTGGCTTTATGCATTCTATCAAGGCTAATAGACCGTACACTAAAAGATGTGTGCAAAAGAGAGAAGTATATTTGATAGCTTCAAGCAATATATAAATATGCTGGTGAGAAGGCCTCAGATTTTGAATAGTCTATTATAGCTATAAAGGAGGAGGTGCAAGGTTTTCCAGACAGGAACACCCAGGTCAAATCCCGATCAGAGAATGATCCTTTTTCCTAGTATTTGTAACCCTAATTTGCTAGAAAAATAGCGTTCTTTCTCTGACAACCTTTTCATTGTTTAATGTGCCTGAACTCCTATGTTTCTCTTAATTCTTAATTTTTGGGAAGTAACATATTGTCTTTACCAAATGTATAAAGGCCAATCTACTTCATATAGCTTGAAACTGGGGCACCATTGAGTCGGAAGCATAATGGAAGCTTTCAAGGAAGGTGCTAATCACCTCAGAGCCTCAATATTGAATCCTACTAGACCTTCATTTTTGCATTATCCTCTCAAGGTGTACAGATGCTGATGCGGTGATGATGTTCGAGCTATATTTTTTGGTGACAAAAGTGCAGGAAGTGGAAGTTGTTCTGAGTATGCACCTGCAGGCACCAGACCCCAGGACCAACTACAATTTCAGAACCCTCTTGAATTCTCTTCCTTCAGTGCATTTGCCAAGCTGGGAGAAATCACTCAAGGTGTTCTTTTTGTTTTATGGACCAAAGTCATAGTAGGAATTAGTTTCTGAAAAATAAAACACAGCCAGAGCTCTCACACACAGGGAGTTCTCTCCTTGCACATTAGAGCCATTGTTTATTTTCACCGCCTGGAGCAGCCAAGCCTCGCAGAAAAGACCAAGGCAAGGAAAATAAATGACAGTGGCCCTGACCTAAATAGAGCAGTGACACTGATTTTTTGAGACAATGGCTGAGAGGTTGATACACTACCTCTTGAAGGGTTTATGATGGCACATCCATCATAACATATTTTCAAATGTTGAAAGTGATAGAAGTTCCCCAATCCACACTTCAGCTGTAGCACTCAAACTGACATCTAGAAACGTAACATAAACTTCTTAAATAAATTATAGATTGTTTGGCAACCGCATCCAAGAAGCAATGTGAAATAAAAAAAGGCATCTTTGATGCTCAGAAGAAAAGATAGAGAAGATCTTTCTAATTTCAGCTCCAACGCTAAGGGCCTGATTACGATCTTGGAGGTGACGGTCTGGCCATTGTGTTGGCATTGGATTCCCTGTATGCCTAGCAGGATTATGACTGCCCAAATCAGATGTGTGTGGCTTGTCAGGTAAAAGACCGCCCGGCTCCCGCTAGCTCCTTCGGTCTTGCTCATTTGCTCCGACGGCGGTCTCAGGGAAAAGTGGCTGCTGGTGGGAGCCCAGAGAATATCTCTGCCTGGCCAATCATGATGTGCTTTCCCACTGATGCAACTGTGATGGTCAAACCTCCACACGTGAGTAGGCAGAAAGCAACACATATAAGGCCAAAACTCACCTTCACTCACCTTTACACTTCCTGTACCACCATGGACCAGATCCTACAAGTCATGCTGCAGCTGGTACTGCTTCAACATAATCAAAATCAACACCGTTGTTGCCGAAACTGAAGGTAAGCACCACCATTACCCGTTACTATCTGACTTGGCTGGTCACATTTACAAAGAATTCATGCATTTTTATAGTACACACACAAGCAGTAACATGCCAATGTGTTGTGCCTATTTAAGTAATGTTGCTGTTTACGATATGTTATGTTATGGGGCATTTATATAGCGCATTATCACCGAAGAGGTCTCTAAGCGCTGTCCAAGAGGGGGCCAAAGAGAGAGGCAGAGAGTCAGGAGTGCTTTAGATAGAGCTCCAGGCTTCCAGGAAGAGAACAGTTTTTAATCTCTTCCTGACGGTGAGCAAGTTGGTCTCTTTACGCAAGCTTTCCGGGAGTCTATTCCATAATGGTGGCATCGTATTTGAAAAGGCTCCCCCCCCAACGTAGAACGCTTAAAACGTAGACATGCCAGAAGACAAGCTTCTGAAGACCGCAGTCTCCTGCTGGGGACGTAAAGGGTCAATTTGTCCTGGCGTTGTGAATGATTCAAAGACTTTTGAACTTCACTCGATGAGGTATTGGTAGCCAGTGTAAGTCCTGCAACAGCAGAGTGACATGTGTCCTCCTGGGTTTTTTGAAGATCAATCAACTGATAGGAGGTGCACTACTGTGGTTATCCGTGTTTAAATACAAAGTTAATGTGCTGGTAGGGTGCTCTCGCAGGTGGCGTCACCGTCCAATGACGCTAGGAGTACAATGAGGTTATGTGCATGCCTTAAAGTGCGTGCATCCCTGAATGGAGGCACACCATAGGGTTCCAAAAATGAATTTAGACTCCAATCAAGTTCGTCAAGTAGTTTCTTCTATTTATTTCATAAGCGTAATTATTTGATATTCACATCATATCAAAGTTATATGGTATCCATAAACATCATGTGTGCAGGTTTAATGAGTTCCACTCCCTAGGCATTTCGGGCAGGAGCCCTTTGTCGAGGGGTATCTACAAAGAATGAAGAAGAATAAGTAACCAATTTTCTTAAATAAGGAATGGATAATCATAGGGTGATGAGTGATCAGGAGTGCTAATAGATGTTAACCCATGCTAAGTGATATTGGAAAAATATCCAACGAGTATCGTGTGTATCAAAGGGTGAAGAAGGGTGAAAAGGAATAGGGTGCTTATAATGGTTAATAGAATTGGTAGTGTACACCGGGATATCAATAAGGGGTGAACACGATGTGAATGAGATTTACATAGAGGATGTGTTTACCGTGCGTGATATTAATGTTAGAAAAGGAGATCATTACTGAGGTGAACGGGTGAATAAACCAAGTTTGAAAAAACACTCACGGCGCGAACTCGAGTAAAGCAGCGTAAACGTGATGCTGAAAGAACAAATAACAGACCGAGTCTTATAAACTATGGAGTTGGAGCTGTGCGCTCCCGTTAATATACGCCTGTTAGGCGTGGCGTTTACTTACATATGTTAAGGTCGCCGTGGATTCTGTGCGAGTATGGTGAAGTTTCAAAAGTGTCTTCCCGGTGACCACGGCGACCTTAACATATGTAAGTAAACGCCACGCCTAACGGGCGTATATTAACGGGAGCGCACCGCTCCAACTCCATAGTTTATAAGACTCGGTCTGTTATTTGTTCTTTCAGCATCACGTTTACGCTGCTTTACTCGAGTTCGCGCCGTGAGTGTTTTTTCAAACTTGGTTTATTCACCCGTTCACCTCAGTAATGATCTCCTTTTCTAACATTAATATCACGCACGGTAAACACATCCTCTATGTAAATCTCATTCACATCGTGTTCACCCCTTATTGATATCCCTGTGTACACTACCAATTCTATTAACCATTATAAGCACCCTATTCCTTTTCACCCTTCTTCACCCTTTGATACACACGATACTCGTTGGATATTTTTCCAATATCACTTAGCATGGGTTAACATCTATTAGCACTCCTGATCACTCATGACCCTATGATTATCCATTCCTTATTTAAGAAAATTGGTTACTTATTCTTCTTCATTCTTTGTAGATACCCCTCGACAAAGGGCTCCTGCCCGAAATGCATAGGTAGTGGAACTCATTAGACCTGCACACATGATGTTTATGGATACCATATAACTTTGATATGATGTGAATATCAAATAACTACGCTTATGAAATAAATAGAAGAAACTACTTCACGAACTTGATTGGAGTCTAAATTCATTTTTGGAACCCTATGGTGTGCCTCCATTCAGGGATGCACGCACTTTAAGGCGTGCACATAACCTCATTTTTTGAAGATCAGCCTGGCTGCATCATTCATATGTAAACTAACACACCTGCATTACAATGTATGAATGAATTTTGGGCAAACTGCCTTACCAAAAATGGGCTCTTGCACAAACAAAAACATCAGATCATAAAGCCAAAGTCACCAATATAGGTATGTTCACATAAATTATGAAAACTGGCACATTAAACCGAAATGGCAAACACATCGCTCCTGAGGTGTGAGCCAGGAGCTAGGTAGAACCTTTTACTGCCGATTTGCTCTGTTATTGCACGATACCATTCCCATAGCGTTGTTGCTTTTTAATCTCGCACTGCTGCTATTGAATTTTTTATTTTTTGTTTTAAAGAAAACTAATTAGTGCTGGGTGAGGGGCAGGCTGATTCAGAGACTCTGCGCCCTTTTCAAACGCCCAGGGGCACGGCACTTCGTTGGCAGGGACGAGTGAACTGCGACTAGACGCTCGCCTGGACGGCCGCCATTTTAAAGCGGGCCAAGGTGAGCGGTCTAGTCTTTCTCCTTCCCTGCTCCACAAAAGTCGGGCTGGCGCGACAGGGCAGCGAATGCGCTCAGCGGGTGCGCCGGCGGCACGCCCGTTTGTGCCGGTCCGAGCCCTTCCCGCGCCTAGCGCCAGGACCCCTGTTCGGGGCCCTCTCGGGACAACAGGCCGCCTTAGGTATGATCGGGAGGCATTGTGGGCCCTAGGGGGAGAAGGCAGAACGCCTGGATGCGTATGTTATGAACCTATTAAAGACATGAGGGCAGCAGCTCACCTATGCCCCAGCTGTAACAGGGCCCTTCCAACGGTCTACTGGCAGGCCATTAGCACCATTCCCAACATAGATAGAGGAAAGGCCGAGGGTGTCCCCGCTGATGTTAGATGTCTGTTGCTGAACGCTAGATCCCTAGTTAAACATAGTATCGAACTAGCGGACCTGATAAAGGATAAGTATGTAAACATTGCTTTTATAACTGAATCGTGGACAGATGCTGCCTCTGGCCCAGATATTGTCAAGGCAACCCCTCCCAACTATGAGTGCTATGTCCAGAATAGATGTGGGAAGAGAGGTGGCGGGCTGGCGATTATCTACCATAACTCCGTGAGAGGGAATTTTCAGCCAGTAGTGGCAGATCTGGGCGAAGCACTGGCATTTAACCTCATTTTGTCTAACCATCAAGCCCTGAGGGGCTGTTTACTTTATAGGCCCCCTGGGAGTTAGGCAATCTGCTAGAGGAGGTCGTTTGTGCTAAGACGTTCACAGTCCTAGGGGATTTTAATTTTCATCTGGACTGCCGCTCTGACCCTGAGACTTGTGAGCTCTTGGAATTGATGGAGGGGGTGGAGCTGAGACAGTTGGTGATGGCCGCGACACATAAGGCTGGCCACACCCTTGATGGTGTTTTCTCCAACCATCCGAATGTAGGAGTTACTACAATTTGCCCGGTCCCCTGGTCAGACCATGCCGCAGTCTGTTTTAAAATCTCCATGGCGATACCCCCTAGATTAAGACTGGTGAGGAAACCTGCTAGGACCTCCAGGAAGTGGAACAATATTGAAGGAACGTCTCTCGAAGACCTATTGATGTCCTCGTTGGTGCCCCTTCCAGTTGATGTGAACGAGGCTGCTGCTACCTACACCAACTGGGTGGGCAAGGCTTGTATACGATTAGCACCGCCCAAACTCTGCCACGCCACTCGTATGTTTCCATCGGCTCCGTGGTTCTCAGAGGAAATCAGGGAACACAAAATCACCTGCAAGAAACTAGAGCGGGTGTGGCAGAAAAACTATCTTGAGGCTGACAAAAGGAGACTTAAATCAGAATTGGCAGTGTACAAAGATTTGATAGGGAAAGCAAAACGCACCTTTTTCACCAACCGCATTAAGGAGGCGAAGAACTCACCCAAGGAGATCTTCCAGACAGTCTCAACATTGGCAGCCCCAAAACCTGCTGCAGTGCCACCCAGTCAGGAATTATCTGAAGATCTAGCAACATTTTTCCAAAATAAAGTGGAGACGATTTTTAATTCTCTGGATGGGCAAACAAGGACTGACCTGCCAGAGTTTAGCCCAATGGCAGGGGAGGCTAATATACAGGAAAGCTTGCTCCGGAGCTTCTCCCCGGTTAGCGAGGAGGAGGTAAGGAAACGGCTCCTGAAGACAAAATCAGGCTCCCCTCGTGACCCCTGCCTGGCTGCCATAGCAAAACTAGCAAGACAACTGAAACGGTCTTGACTCAAAACTCAGCAAGGCTGAGCCAAACTTAACTAATAGAACAACACATTTGCCAGTACTGAGAACCTGACTTATGACTTCTTAATCCAAGAAATAGTAGTCATGAATGTAGCATGAACACTTGCGTAAAGAATTGCAACATATAATTTTAATTGCTTTTTTTCAAGTGTTATTCAATTTTTACACATACTTGTTTTGTGCATGGAAATACAAACAGACTATATACATTTATATACAAAACAGTGTAAAGTTAATATCAAAAAAGAAATTTTTACACACACTATCAAATTCAGACACTCTTGGCCATACATTCATACTACTGCTCAGACATACACATACTAGTCCCGGTGTCAACGATATTGTACAAAAACAAAAGATGAAAAATGAACCCTAATTTTTGGATCAATGTACAGTTCTTTGTGGGTTTACAAGAAAAAGGAACAAAATCTTCTTGCTATTTACAACTGAAATTGTGGCTCAAAAAATGTTTTAAAGTGACCCAGGACTAGGTCGGTCGACACGTTTCAAACCCCGTAAATGCCAGGGTTCTCCTCAGGACCAAAATTACTCAATTCTTGGGTCAAGGCTCCAAACTCAGAGAGGATAGAAAGTTGTATTCCAAACCAAAGTTCAGGGAGGAGCGGTTTTGTGTGCGGGTTCCTATTGAATATGATCAGCTTCTGCAGACCCGCTGTTGAAATCCATTTCGTCGGGTTCCCAACGTTTAAAAATCAGTTTGCGCTGGTAGTCGCGGTGGGACTCCTCATCGATGACTCGCTCCACCTCCTTCAGTCCAGACTGCAAAACTAGCAGCAGCCCGATAGCCTTCATGCTTACATCATTATTTAACAACATGCTGGAAAGCGGGGAATTGCCGTCCTGCTGGAAACAGGCATCAATTTTGCCCCTCCTAATAAAGCCCAATCTGGACATTTCCGATCTAAATAACTACCGTCCCATCGCCAGACTCCCACTTCCGGCCAAGCTCATAGAGGGTATTATGAATACTCAGCTGAGCCTATTTCTGGGGGCTGGGCAAGCTCTGGATCCATCGCAACATGGATTTAGGGTGGGACACAGCACGGAATCTGCCCTTATTAATTCAGTAGAAAACATTAGGAAAGTGATGGACGCTGGAGGCAAGGCCGCCCTGATCCTGTTGGACTTGTCTGCGGCCTTTGATACGGTCCACCATACGATACTGGTGGACCGTTTGAGGGCCGGCGGGATTCTGGGCAAAGCACTTAAAATCTTGAAAGCCTTCCTCTCCAACAGGAGTCAGGTGGTGGCCCTGAGTGATCTAGAGTCTAAACCGTTTGTGCTCCCATGTGGGGTTCCCCAGGGTTCATCCCTGAGCCCTACCCTGTTTAATGTGTATGTCTCCACCTTGGCGCCAGTCATTCGATCTTATGGTTTCAATTTAACATTGTATGCAGACGACACACAGATTGTGGTATCGCTCCTACCTGGGGGAGTGGAAGGTATGGCCAGCAGGTTTAGGGATTGCATGCTGGCAGTCAGTAAATGGATGGCAGGGAACTGTCTAAAACTGAATTCGGCTAAGACCGAAGTGCTCCTCTTCGGGGCCAGAGAAAATTTCTGGTCCCCAAGATGGTGGCCGGAGGAGTTAGGCGTCCCTCCCTCCCCAGTCGGTAAAGTTAAGAACCTGGGGATTCTGATGGACGATAAACTGACCTTTAGGCCTCAAGTCAATGCACTGTCCTCAGCCACCCATTTTGTACTGAAGATGATACACAAGATCCTGCCCTTTTTACCGGATGAGCACAGGAAAACAGTGGTGACGGCACTGATCCTGTCCCGTCTGGATTATTGTAATGGCTTACTGCTCAATGCCCAACAGGGGCTGCTCAATAAATTACAAATCGTGCAAAATGCAGCGACCCGCCTGATTACGGGCACACCCAAATTCACTTCCGTCACCCAAGAGTTGGTGAAATTGCACTGGTTACCTGTGCGCAAACGAATTGCTTTCAAAGCACTATGTACAGTATTTAAGGCACATAAAGGATTGGGTCCTCAGTGTATGACCCAGCACTTTCAATGGTACAAACCAGGCAGACCACTCAGGTCAGCCAATCAGGGGCTGATTGTCATCCCAAGAACTAAGAAAGTTCGATGGGGGGGCAGAAGCTTTTCTCTGGGAGCAGCGAAGGCTTGGAATGCTCTACCAATGGATCTCAGACAGGCTCCGGATCTGATTTCCTTTCGGAAAGTCTTGAAGACATGGCTTTTCAGGCAATAAGCTCGGGCTAGTCTTGGGAGCGGTCATTTCAGCACCAGGACACCGGCTGGTGACAGTGCGCTTTATAAATGTCACAAATAAATAAATAAATAAACATCATTGTGATAAGTGCAATGTTACTACATGTAGAAATTGCACTAGTCAAGGTGGTACCCTACCTCCACACTTATCAGGAAAATCAATGCCGGACCCAAATCTTAAACATTCTACATATTCATTACCTCAACATTTCTCCTCGTCTAGTGGAAGTCCTGTATTGCAAACAATTAAATGTGTCACATTAGTTCACATGAGGGAATGCATATGTGCACATACTTTTCAGTAATAATTGGGGAACAAACACTCCTGGATGCAAATATCATAAAATTAGGTTGAAACATATATTTTCTGGTGCATATGACCCTTACTATGATGAATGCCTGCACCTCAATGCAAATGATCATCATTTACCATGGTAAACAGAGTATGCACTTAAGAAACTTCATATAAAAAATATAGGCTGGATTACCTGAAATTATGGTAAAGACAAATATGTACTACATATGTCGGTCGCAAACATTGCTAGGAACCAAACAATTGATAAGTGAAAAAAATGCCAGGACTAACTTGTTGAAATCAAAACCATAGATGGATTTCAACAAATGGGATAACTCTCAACATCAATTATACCAAGTATGTAAAGTCCTGTGAACTTTTGTGCTGTGCCACAAAGCTTGCCTCCTTTATCACTGCCATGGGGAATATCCTTAGGAAGGGGCATCCAGCGGGCAGAGCAGGCACCTCACATAAACTACATGGGGGAGTTGCGGTTTGAAGGAGTGAACTTGGATTTGGAAGGAGTGTCCTTGACTTGGTGTAAAGAGCGGATTTGCATTTGGGAGGGGGGCTTTGAGAAGTGGAAGGGGCAGATGTGTTTGGGAATGTGAGCATTGCAAGTGGAAGGGGTGGAAGGGCCATTTTGCCGGGGTGGATTTGGATACAGGATTGGTAGGTATGGATTTGGGTGTTGGAGGGGTGTCCACCCCCTGAAAAGAGTGGGTGGACGCTGTGTACCTGCGTGTATCCCCAACTTGTGTCCTGATCGCGCTATCCTGCCATTTGTATAGCCTTGCAGCGCTGTCTGAGTTCGGGTACCTTTACGCTCTGGTCCGAGGATGCCGTCACAAACCAGATTATGGTTATCATATTTATTAGCTTTTTCCTCACTTTTCTGGCAGTTCTGAATGAAGATGAAGGCACGGATCAGTGTCTGAAATCTATATGACCCAACAGACATTGAGATGTTGCCAAGCAGCGTCCCTGCAATGGAGGAACCGGGTTTGCAGGAGAACTATTTAACCCGTTTACTGCGCCCGCGATTTTGACGGCAGCATGGAAGGGGTTAAGGATTGTAAAATTGTAAATTGATACTTGTATAGCGCACTACTCACCCGCAAGGGTCTCAAGGCGCTTGTACGAATACGGCTGTGGAACCCATCCTGGCTTTCCCTGTGAGGTGTCCACTCCTGGGCACCCCCAAGGTGGAGGCCAGGCATCCTTAGCGTTGTGGGGGCCGTTGTGGAGATTAATCAAGCTATTGCCCAGAGTTGCAGAGTGGGACTCCATGATTGGAATAGGCACTGAGGCAAGAATTATCAGGTCTGTGGAATTTTTGAGCCCAAGGCCCACCGAGGCGGGGAATTGAACCCGGGTCCCAGGCCACACTTCTGCATCAGGGTCTGCCGCTCTAACCATTGAGCCACACTTCTCCACTTAATATCGGACTGCGCAGCTGTTGTCTGAGTGCTTTGATTAAGCACTGTGGGCTCAGCCCATCCCCTCCCAGACCCACCAGGTATCCAGTGCTAGCCTCTTAAACATGCTGTTTGATTTCCAAATGACTAAATTGTCACATAGTTCCAATGAAAAGTGGCAGTGGAGTACGCCAGCAGGAGGCCTGTAGGCGGGAACACACACTGAGTAACCAGTCTGTGTTAGTTTTGTCACAGCACTCGCTGAGTATCTTAGCTGTTATACCTGGTGTGGTGTTTAAAAATTCCAGCCGGGTTACTGCATTATTAAACATGGCAGTGTGTTATTGATAAAGCAATGATTCTTAATGGTAATACATTTCATCAGTCTAAGGGTTTTCTTTCATTTGGGTACTGCAGACATTTGTCATACAATAAATGATTGCCTTTCACCTAATCCATTATTCTACTCACAAATTACAAAATTGACTATGAATCAGTGCTTAATTTGAGCAGGTGCTTTCGGGTGCTGAGCACCAGCACTTAATTGGTTTCCATTGCTCTGCACCAGCACCTAGTTGTCAACACCCTACATAGGGCAGTCTGCCACATGGTGGCGCTGCTCATGTAATTTAGAGATGAGCAGTATAACAGTTGTTTAGGAAAACAATAGACATTAACAAATTGCTACTAACTGCCTCCCCAGCCATTCCTTTAGCTTTGGGGACCTGGAATAATCTGAACTGTTGCATTTACGTGCGAGAGAGATGGTTAGTAGTTTTGTCAGCAATGACAAGGGCAATGGGTGGTGCAAGCTGCAGTTGCCTCCTGGTCAGAGCCCTGGCACTTAATATTTTACAAATTAAGCACTGCTATGAATTCCCACAGAGTGGATCATGAACATGATTAGAGCTAGAGGGCAAACATCGGAGGTTGACCTGTATTAGCTATGCCTAATATAGTCTGTATATGGAAAGCAGCAAAAACGTAAGGGTGCTATTAGTTTCTCTTTTTACATTATATAATATTTCAGACAGTATGCGCGTGCGTTTAAATGTGAACAAACTGTGCTCGTGCAAAGCAAAGCCGCCTTGCAATCATGAATGAACTCACCAAACATTCTTATTGCTTTACTGTTATTTTTCAGTGACTATATGTAAGCGTCTCGCTCGTATACATATCTATAGTGGAATATTTAAGTTGCATACATGTGTGTCTATTTGCTAGGTTGGTAGATTTGTTTCTAAAGGTCTTTTGTCGTCAGCGAAAAAAGTAAAACAAAAGAAAGGAACATGCTTTTGTGTGCCTCGTGGATGTATATATACTGTATGATGGCGCTCCCCTGCACTTACTGCACGCTCATTAACTGGAAGGGTACGGACCAGGACATCCATATGTCGCTTGCCTCCTGAAGCCCGTAACTTAATAGTTTTGAATATTTTACAGGATGTTTGATATCTCCTGGAGGTTTCAGTTATTCTCATATCATCACTTGATAACATTTCCTTTCTTTAAATAACATCTGCAGGCTTTGCAGCAAAACTCACATTTAAAATTTGACACGTTATATACTCTATCAAAACATACAGTTAGAAAAGGGTCCAAGGGATATTTAAAGACCATGCCTAGGTTGTACCCCCCAAAAGATAATGTATAAACAACACAGGAACCTAGGGGTCTCAAAAGAGGAAAAAGGAGCCTCAATATGTCATCGACAGTGTCTAGACTAGTACAGCGATGATAAACACATAGTTAATAGAGTAGCATAAACAGAGCTTAAAACAAAAGGTCTGTTGTGGTTGTGAATAGAGCCCACGAGGTTGTTCATAGGATACCCATCAAAGTATTGTATGATCAATTTTATCATCTGGTCATCCAAACAGAGGTAATAAGACTCTTGATCATTGTGACCATATTCTTACCCTGTAACAGAGCGGGGTCCCTGCCCACAAGCACTTAACGACCAAGTGATAATGAACTAATGGGTAGAAGTGCAGTGCAAAAAATAATACAAGTGGTGAGTTAAGATAGGATAGAGGGCAAGAGAGAAAGGCAATTTTATTAAGAATATGACCTCTTCCTAGTTAAAAACAAGAACAGTGCAAGAGAGCAGCGTTTAGCAAATAACTGCGTAAAGGCCAACATGTTTCAGCCTAGATGGGGAAGACCCAAGGCTTTCTTCAGGGCCTCTGTTTGTGACATTGCTACTGCAGAGTGAAAAATGAATGGTCAAAAGCAAACCAGTAAAATAAGTAAAAACAGTGAAAAATCCAAAGGATACAATAGATCAGTTACATATCCTCCGTGTCAGTGGATCCTTTACTGGATCTGGAACAACAGCAAACATAGCTAGTGTTAAGATAGGAAATATGCTACTCACTTTCCTCTCGGTAGATGAAAAATGTGATACAAAATTAACACTCACCCAGCATAACCGGGGAATTGACCTCACCTCACCTGGACTCCAACTCAGGAATAATGAGACCACGCTCTAGGGAAATAGGGATACAGATACTTAGTGCAAACGGGCTAAACAACTCTTTGCACTCTCTTATACACTCTTAAAAGTACCATGAATGTTATCCTTATTCCTAGTCACTTAACCATGTAGGTAACCAAAAAGTCACTAAGGGCTCAGAAACTTCCTTGAATACTCTCAACAAGTTTACACATGTATTGCTGTCTGATCTATAACAGAGCTCCTACTGAGGGACCTAATGTCCCTTAACTTGATTAAACAGATTCTAACAGTATGGGGCATCATGTGCATGTCAGGCTTGTTACTCTTACCTCTCTGTCGTTGCCTCTGACAAGACCCAAGTCAGGGGGAGGCAACGTACGGGTAGGAAAGAGAAGCTCTATAGCGTCCCGGTCATTGTTAGTAGACCAATCGCACACTCGCACAGCAGTGAGGACGGGTATGCGGGCCACGCCTTAAGTTTAATGAACCAAATAGGTGGCATTGTTGTGTTCGCTTATTTGCTCTTACTTAGGCTGCTTGAAAGGTTTGCCAAACTAAAATGAGCAACCTACCTTGTCTTTCGCCATCTCCTCTCGAATACATACCGGAAGAGAAGAGACGAGTGCGTAGTCTCGCGATAGCGCGAGAACTACCAAATTACATCATCCTTAACAGAGTTGTAGTTCCTGTGAGTCTCAAAAACTTCTCCTGCTCGATTCGGATCTGTGAATGGAGATAATGACCATCTCAGTTTAATGGGCGACTTCAACCTGGGTTTTAACATTTTAAAACAAGATCGAAAAAGGTGTTAACCTTTATGATGTATGATTAAGTGAAATCTGTGCTCCAAAGGTTAGATAATGGGCAGATTTGTCAGCAGTGACACAAAGTCAAAAGTTATGAAATTTATTAACTTACGTCACGTTTGTAACAAACTGTACCTGGTGGATGTGACCTGACTAGTCATTACCATTCCCAAACAGATATATCAGGGTTTTTTATTACCACCTACACGCTGTATCTATACATCAAGGCAAGGGTGCTAAGGATTGTCTACTGGCTACATCATAACTTTTGACTTTGTGTCACTGCTGACAAATCTGCCCATTATCTAACCTTTGGAGCACAGATTTCACGCCACTAGTATGTGTTTCTGTTTAAACCTGGAAACCAGAGTTGCTTTCGAAGAGACATACTTTGTACAACTTTAGTGAGTAGCATATTTTCACTCTCTCTCTGCGACTGGATGAGAAATGCGGACACACAGACAATAGCGATATTGCGGTTGGTGGCTCAGCTTTTCAACATTCCGTTTTATGTGGTTGAAAGGAGTGGTGGAAGGAGTAAACGCTGCAGATGTGATATCAGAAAGAATAAAGTATCTACTGGGCTGATCTGGTTGCACTATGTGTAATAAAAATACACAACATGATCCCACTTGTGTTTACTCAGCTAATAATTGATATTATGGGCCCGATGTAGGTCGGTCGGTAACGGCCGAAAATCGGTATTTTCGGCCGTTACCGATCGGTAAATAGGTGATTGGCATGTAGGGGGCTTTATTTTACCGAATCGGTAAAATTACCGATTCGGTAATTTTACCGATTCGGTAAAATAAAAAATTGGTAAATTTACCGAATCTGAGCCACCCATATGTAGGTGGGACTCTTCAGAGTCCCAGGAGCCTTACCGAATCGGTATTTTACCATCAAATCCAATTTGATGGTAAAATACCGATTCCGGTGTGCATGCACATGTGTGCATGCACACCTATGCCATGTGATAGGCAGACCTGCCCTTAGGGCATGTATGCCTGCCACATGGCACCCGAGCCTGTTTTGGGGGTGCCAGAGGGTGTCAAAGTGACACCCCCTGCACCCTTGTGAAAATCGGTATTTACCGATTCGGTAAATACCGAATCGGTAATGCCCATTCATTCCTATGGGCTTCAAAGCCCATAGGAATGCATGGGCATTACCGATTCGGTATTTACCGAATCGGTAAATACCGAAATCATCCGATTCGGTATTCCAGCACATCTGGAATACCTACATGTCGACCCCATAGATTTACCGATTTTTAATTACCGAATCGGTAAAATTCGGTAATTTAAAATCGGTAAATCTATTTCACCTACATCTGGCCCTATATGCCTTATATACTTACTATAATAAATGTCAAATATTGGCACAGAATATTGAGGTGATGCATGCCTATTAAGGGGAAACAGAGACTGACAAGTCCGACGACCCTGAACTGCAATGAACTGCACTGGGTGAATCGCCCATCCCTTGCGATGGCGCAAGACCAATGCCTCCTGGGGGAATCAACCTGAGTTTAATATGTATGGATGTCGACGACTGATTGTTTGAATCGAATTGTAAGTTCAGGCTTATATCTGTAATGCTACTGATTGCTCCATTACCAATTAATAAAAATCCGTTTACAAAAAAAACGCATTCTTGCATTTGCAATTGTCGATAAAATAAATATTAAAAATAACTTTAGTGTTTTCATCCGCTGCTCGCGCTATGATTCAGGTGCTATTTCTTTTCTTTTTTTAATGATATGACCCCGTGAATGTTGGCCACATCACAGTGTTTTAACCTTCCCCCGCCCTCCTCCATCTTGTTTCTTCTCCTTTCCACCTCTCCCTATCCTGTTTCTTCTATTCCCTCCCACTGCCATTCCTACCATGCTTCTACTGGCTGCTGCATGAAGCTTCTTTTTAACGGTCCCATTACTAGTCCTATTGGCTTTGGCAATGCTTGTCTTAGGCCTTTCTCCCAATTCAGTTTATTTGTTTGTTTGCCAACTCAATAACCCCTTCATCTTCACTGGTAAACCACTGCACACTCCAACTTCCTTCAAGGTGGTAGGCAGATTTAACCACACCTGCTCATGTACTGTTAGAAGGTTTCAGATTTAAATTGCCTCCACTGTAACTTAGAATGACTTTCGGTAAACCTTCCTTTCAGGATACAGCATCCACAAAGTTCACCTCAGCAGATATTTCCCATTTGCTTTGATTTTGTAATCTGAACATAAAAGTAGTACTTTTTAAACTGAACCACTTGCGCTTGCAAACGGTTTGAAATAAACTTCATAATGTGAAGCTTTCCAAAGAAATGAGGACAGTTTATGTATCAAACCTCAAGGTCTGAATACTAATGAGGCCATTCCATGACGGATGTCTCAATGATCCAACAAACGCATTCATTTTATCGACCGACTAAGGATGACATGCTGCTTCAGCCTGCCTTAAATCGAACTGGTGGCCTACGGCCCACTGAGCTATCTATCTGTCCAGTACAGGAGTCTCTCCTGGAACATTTGCAAGCTGACAGGCATGGCATAAGGGCCAGAGCTGATGCCTGTATGGGGGAAGCCCAGGTGCCAACCTCCACATTTTTCATTGGACTAACAGTCTGTCCAAGGTCGATAAAATAGGGATCAGTGAGTTTGGTAACAAGATCACTTCTTATTTAAACATGCAAGAAGGCAATTTAGATGCGTGGCGCCGGTAAAGGTTTTCCTTTACCTTCTTTTGTTATGTCCTGAACAGTGCCTCCCACCCCCACCCATTAGATTTTACAGCCCCCTCTCAGCCCCACTGTGAAAGATCAATGGATATGCGAATTACTCTGCAGACACACCCTTGCTCTGATGACTTACAAAGCAGCTCACGCTGGGTCCTGGTGACGAGCTCCTGTGTTTGATTCCTTGCAGTGCTCGATAAAGGTGCTGCTGTAGTATCACTTGAGGGATAAAGGGAGCGCTGACTCAGGTAAAGTCAGGTCCCCATGAGTACCGGTACTCTCTTAGTTCTAGAAAAAGTGCCGGTACTCAAGGGGAGAAAATTTAAAAGTGCTGGTACTCAGTACCAGTGAGTACCGGCCCATTTAAAGCACTGGTCATTGGCCAAGGCACTATCTCAGGATAGTTTTTTGTTGTTGTTAATAGAAGCATTTATGGGCTTGGACCCGAGGAACCACGGAAGACCTGAGACTGGCTGTCTCTGTGGTCAACATCTGATCAGGTTTCTGGAACATCACAGGACAAGTGTGGCTAGCTTCTCACAGGTGGTGTGTCTTCTGCACACTTCCCAGCATACATTGTTACTTCGAGGCGCTGCCGCGCAGATTTCAGATCGGATGTAATGTGGAGTATCCCCAAAACTCAAAGAAACAATGTTTGCAAGCATGGATCAGGTACAATGGGGATTCAGATCCAGATCTGTGACCTTGAGGAGCAGACATGTTACCTTGAAAAAAGAAAACACGGTAGCAATTTGTGGAGGATGTGCAGTTTTATATAGCAATGCCAGCCTTTTGACAATGCGATTTCTTCTTCAATTAAAAAGAGGCGACTGGGAGTATTACTGCTTTGCCTGAGGGCCCTAAGTTACTAAAGTTCTTGCTGCTCTTTGTGTAAATCTGACACACTTTGCTGGGCGAAGGGTAAATATATCCATAAATAGTCACAAGGTGATTATATCAACAGCATTGTTCATGCAAAAAAAGTCGTTTTTGCACAATGCTTTGCGTCAGCGTTATATTTGTACTTGAGGGCCACCGTCCATAGGTAAATTACATCATTATGGGCAGATGTACAAGCCCCCTGCGCCACCAGTGCGTCTATTTTTGTGACGTACTGGTGGCGCATGTTACTGCTCCATATTTACAAGGACAGGAAAGCCACCCTGCATGACTTTTCCTGTCCTTGTAAATATGGCCCCTTTACATGCAGCACTTTGCGTGAAAGGGGCGTTCCATGGGTGTTTTTGTGGGTGTTCTCATGCAACACCCATGGAACAAGACAAGTTTCCAGATTTACGAGGAATGGTAAATATGGAAATGCGTCTGAATGCGAGGCGCAACGAGGAGAAATGTTTTCATTTTTCCTTGTTTTTTCCTCATTCAATGGGTGCTGCATTCTACAGCACGCATTGAAAGAGGAAAATGCCTGTAGTGATTGTTTCTGTGCAGGAAGTTGGCCCTTCCTGCACAAAAATAATCTCCCCATGATGCAGGCATCCTTGCTCCATGGTGCAAGGGTGCCTGCGTCGGCGTATGGCAGCAGTTTGTGCGCCAGTGCAGGGGAGAGCACAGGAATGCTACATATTATTGTAAATAGTGCCGCAACGTGGCGTAGCCAAAGGGCTTGCGTTTCCTTATAAATATGCCCCTATATGTGTAATTTATAGCGTAGGAAAATCAAGCGTGTTCTACCTTCAATTTGGAGTTAGGATTTAACGTACAGGCAAGATGCACTTACTGTTTTTGGTGGAATTATTCATAGGGTTGTGCACGTTTTAACCTGTTACCACTTCATTGCATACACTATCGGGAGTTTGGCACTACGCGACGCAAAGCACGGCGTGGGAAAGTGAAGTTGAGAACTTTGTGTCATGTAGCGCTGCTGAAGCATCGCCTGAATAGATGCACAAAAAAGTTAACGGCCCAGATTGTTTCTTCTACTTGGTCCATCCCCTTTCTTCTATCTCCCCATCTACGGCCTCATACAGAGACAGGATGTAGCTGAGAGGTTTGTATTTAATGATCTTGGCAGGGGGGGGTTATGGGCCAGTGGTTTAATGGCATTAAGACAAAATGGTGTTGATCAGACCATCGTACGATTCGTCTTGCCAGCTTATTAGTTTTAACAAGGCTTGCATGAGTCTGTGTGTGGCAGCCAGACACGTAATTCGCAGAGGCAGCCAGGCTCAGAGACCACAGTGACTGTCAGTGGCCGAGGCAGAACCCCAAAAAAGCGCTCCATAGCAAGGCAGAGAGTCCCACTATTTAATTAGCACCATTATTTCACAGATGAGGCGTGTAAATACATTCGATATGCTGAGAACAATTACAAAACAAGATAAGGGCACAAGCAGCCTGTGCATCACTGCTTGTTCCTGTGTTAATACTCTATGGTGCAGGGGTAGGCACTGTGTGTCTGAAAGTGCATTCAGGCAGAAGCAAACAAGAAGATACAGGCACACAAGCAGCGTGTGTGGCACTGCTCATGCCCGAGACAATACTGCATGTGAGTTAACTTACAAGAAAAGGTGGGGCATGCACCAACCATTAGCCAATTGCAGGCTATGATTTTTGATTGAC
This sequence comes from Lissotriton helveticus, assembly GCF_964261635.1. Taxonomy (NCBI): domain Eukaryota; kingdom Metazoa; phylum Chordata; class Amphibia; order Caudata; family Salamandridae; genus Lissotriton; species Lissotriton helveticus. The sequence goes on from NC_136059.1 coordinate 1,673,159,379, forward strand.
ACAGATATGTAAATCCGAACTGGTGGCATGGGTCTGACCCCACAAAGCACATACAACTGTTCACCTGACAGCTGCGCTGTCTAGGCGCCACCTAAAGAGATTGGGTACACAATACATGTGAAATGTGTTATTTACACAATTTTTTCATTTATGAATATTCAAGGTTACAATTTTTCGTTTGTGAAGAATGAAGGACAAAGCCAAAGAGGTCTTTAAAATTTGTTGTCAAACTATACATTATATGAGGACAACATGACATATGTGTTCTTTATCATATGTGAAAATGTTGAAAACGTTTAATAGGTTCAGATTATTCCCCAATGCAGACATTTGAATTATGGGAGGTGAGGGAATGACATGCTCCAGTGTACAGCCTTTCCCCAACCTTGCCAACGTGGAAGAAAAGGATATCATCAACAAGTGCAGATTGAATAGGCAAACTATACTGGTCAGGCAGTACTCCTTTGTGTGGCCACAGGTTTCTTCCAATACACTGTGGCAGTATGTGGTGGTTTGTCACAACCATTTGTCAGTGGTGTGCTACAACAAGTACTTTCAGCAATGATGAGACACATCAACAGCTACATGCTGTTCACAGGACGTTCAGATGTGCCTAATGTGAAGGGCGATTTCTACGTTTTTGCATGCCTGCCTACCACATGTGGTTGTAGCAATTGATGGCACCCATATTGCCATATCGCAATTTGGAATTCACAAAACGGGATGCATGAATTTTTTCTAATAATATTAGCGATTCGGTAAAATTCGCATTTTTTACCGATTCGCTAATATTATGCGTATTCTAACTTGCTAATTCGCATTTCCCATTGATTCCTATGGGCCAAAAGGCCCATAGGAATTAATGGGAATTGCGAATTTGCAAGTTAGGATTCGCATAATGTTCATGCATACCATGGGTGCACGGGGGGGTCCAAAGGACCCCCCCTGCACCCCTGAAATGTATTTTTAATTGGATGTTTCACACACACGTCCTAAGGACATGTGTGTCTGTAACATGCAAGTTTAAAAAATGCATTTTTTTGCTTTTTTACAAATTTTCACAAATTAACACGAGGGTCAACCTCGTGTTAATTTGCACTTCCAATTTCGAAATTCGCAATTTTAAAAAAAATGATGCATTGCATTTAAGGAATCGCACAAATGCGATTCCTTAAATGCATTCGCATTTTTTAGAAATGCTAAAAAATGCGAATTGTGCACAAAAGTTTGATGCATCCCAAAAAGGGTTTTTGCATTCGCAAACGGCCGATTTTTCAGATTCGCACCGTTTGCGAATGCAAAAACCAATGATGCATGTGCCCGTTGGTAACAAGTCTACCGGAATAAGAAGAACAACCATTCAATCAATGTACACATTGTCTGCTTACATGATTTATACATCTCAAGCATCTGTGCCCGGTTCCCTGGTTCAGCCCATGTATCTTTGTACTACAGAACAGCACTGTACCCCTGTCACAACTTGAAACTGGGAGGGCCTGGTTTGTTGGTAAGTACAATCTGTCATAATATTGTTTGGACAATTTAATGTTGTATAATCCAACATATGTTACATCTTTTTGCTCTTTTTTTGTCTTCCTTCTAGGGGACTTAGCCTATCCCAACCGACCATGTTGGGAGTCTGCTTCAATGTGGCCCATGGAAGAACACGGAGGCCAGTGGAGTGGGCTTTCTGGCTCCTGAAGGGCAGAATTTGATGTCTAGGCAAAACTGGTAGAGCCCTCTCCTACTCACCCACTTAGCTGTGCCAAATCATCCTGGTCTGCTTCAAGTTCCACAACATAGCCCTTTGACGGAACATCCCTTATATCCAAGGGGATGCAGACCATGAATAGCCACCGGGTGTGAATAATGAAATGCCAAGTGAAGATGATACTGGTGATGAGGAAGGAGTTGACTTATGTCAAGATGTCATTGATAACTTCTTCTCATGACTGTAAGTATATCTGTACATTTGCTCACTTTCACCATTACCATTGATGTGATGATGAGTGAAGTATGTGGTGTTAATTTGTCAGGAAGGGCAAGCACAAAGTTTTGACGTATTGACTACTGTGTACAGTTTCTTTGTTTATCTCTGAATGTTTTGAGAAACTGTGTCCTCCAAAAGTTGACTTTGTAATGTATCTAGTCAGTTTGATTGGCAACATTTTTGTTTCAATCTGTTTCGGGTTTTGTCATTATTGTCATCTTCATTTGGGCATTTCAGAATTGTGACATTTGCTAGTATATGGTGCTGTTTTGAAATACAAAGGGAACACAGGTTGATTCTGGGACAGACTGGAACAGCCTTTGGGTGTGCAAACTGTGTATCAAGACAACGTTCACATTTGCTGAATGGAAGATTTGAGGACTCTATGGGACTTGTTCTCTGTTGTGTGTTGGCACTAATGCAAGATGTGTGAACTTATTAGCATCAACCGCATATGGTGGTGGAGGCAAATCATGCTAATCTCCTTTCACATTGGCTAAATCCTCATTATGTGTAAAGTGTATGTAGCTGTTGGTGTGTCTCATCATTGTGGGAGATACTTCATGTGGCACATCACTGCAACTTGGTTGTGACACTCCACTAGACACTGGAACACTGTATTTGAATTATCCTATGGCCAATAACTGAACTACTTCGATGTTTTTATCTATTGGTGTATTAGATGTGGGATTCGTATTGAGAGACTGTAAATCTGGCTCCAGTTGTTGATTTCAATCAATGGCAGTTTGCCTTCTGAATCTGACTGTTTGAGAATCTATCGCTTTCTTCCATGGTGCCACGGACTGGAACTGTAGATGTGCTTATGGCACATGTGTTGTAATGTTTTTGGAACACTATGACAACCAAATATTTGTTACAGTTCAATAAAATACTAGTGAGTGATTTGTGGTTTGTTTATGTCATTTCTGACATATGTGTGGCACATTACCAACATGTAAATCATGTTGGAATAGACAAACATTCCATCGGTTCACATGTGGCTGGTCATCTCCGTGATTTTCACTGGCTGAAAGTGGACAGCCGAGTGAAATTCAAGGCGCTCAGTTATATGCATAAGATCAGGATGAAAACTGCTCCCAGCTACTTGCAAACCCTTGCCGACGTTTATGTTCCTTCCCGTTCCCTTCGTTCTTCTTCCCATATTCTTTTCACGGTTCCCAAATTCAGACTGTTCAGAATGGGCGGTAGGTCCTTTGCGTATTTAGGGCCCAATCTATGGAACTCACTTCCTTTGGACATCCGGTCTGAGGACTGCTATGTCCGTTTTTGCAAAGCCGTTAAGACCTGGCTGTTTAATCAATAACTGTGCGTTTGCTTTCAGCCATTGCTAGTTGATATTTCTCAGCGCCGGGAAACCCTTTCGGGTAGCTGTCGCGCTCAATAAGCTCAATAAATAAATAAATAAATAAATAAATAAATTACAAAATGTGTGATAGAAGGTAAACTGACAACAAATTGAGAAAAGGAACACAACAGCAGTCTTTGATGTTGGGATTTTGGTACTGTATTAAACAAAACCAAAACAACTGAAAGAGGGTGAAAAAAATAACCAAACAAAATATGGAATTGTTAGTCATGGTAGATGAAACTATCATTGTGGAGCCAGATGTTTTAAGTCCATGAACATCTATCATCAGAAAAGGTAAATGTGTCCATAAATAGTCCAAAGAGTGAATGGTAGGCACATACTCGAACAATTTAGATGCAGTTTATTATTGATGTTGGTGGTCTTGCCTACCTCTCCTGCAGATAATTTGGGTGAACATCCCCTCTGGCAGGGGGCAGAGGGAGGGGAATCCACAGCTGCTGTGACTGGGATGGTTGCAGGTAAATCCATCTCTGGCAGGGCCTTCCTTTTTGTGGCTGCTGCAGATGTACATGGGCTGGGGGAAGATGGCGTTGGGTCACAAAAAGGGATAGATGGTGCAGGGAAAGTCCTGCACACATGGGTGAGGATGTCCTGCAGCACCCCAGTCAGGGAGAATAAATTGATGTTCTGTTTCTCCATCTGGAGATTGTGCTCCCTTTGCAGCTGCTTCATGTCCAGGAGTTCGGTGAAGAGCTGGCTCTGTTGGCTTGGGACTATTGGCTGGCTCCCAAGAGGCTGTCAATGGTGGCCTATGTGATAGTAATCTCAGTGGCCTCACTGTCCACATACACAACCCCCTACCCTGTGCCCTTGAGCCTGTGTGCCCACTAAGTCTGGATGGATGGTAGTTGGTGGTGAACATCAGGCAGGACTGGGGGTGAAGGTGGTGGTGCTTGTATTTGGGACACAGGATGTGGAGGCAACAATTGGTTGTAGTATTGTTTCAGCTGGAGTGGGAGGTGTACCTGTGGTTTGAGTGAGGCTCACTGGAGCCGTCCACCCAGGCTGACCAGATGAGGCAACCTCCTCCTGCTCATCAAGACTTTCAGCAGAGTCTTCCCTGGAGGCTTGGTCCTGGGGTAGAGTGGAATCTGCGGCAGCGGTGGGCCAATTTGTGGCCTTGCAGTTGGACGTATTGTATAAAAAAACACAAAATTGCAAAAGTCTGGATTTTACATGTAAAAAGTGTGTAGCCAATACCTAAAGCTACCTAAAAGGAAAAGAATGTAATGATTATTGGATCAGTGGAATGGTATTCATTTTTACACAAGACGTTTGAATTCCACATAACAACTTTACATCAACAGGTGAGAAGGTGTCCTGAAATTGAGAAATGGTAGTTAGAAAGTATACATAAGATATACTAAACATTGGAGACTACACAGTTGAGGTGAGGAATGTAAAAAACATTCCAAGGCAGAGCAGGCAATCTATCTGGCAAAGACACAACTTAGAAGGATGTTTGTCATTGGTCATCAAATGAACACTGCAAAGTATAAAATTGGGGGCCACCACTTGCATTCAGCATACCAAAGGACATACCTTACAGTTTGTAGCTCAACACAGTTTCATTAGTGAGACCTTAAGAAACCACTACAACACCTCCATGACAATCATTCTTGACATGGTTGCACCATCACAGCTAAATAGACTGTCCACTAAAGACTCCAAACCATGGTACAATGGGAGTCTAAACAAAGAAAGACGCAATCTGAGACTAGTCAAATGAGCATGGAGATCCTCGCCATCCGTAGAACCCTTTAAGCACTTGAGATCACCGAAGAGCACCTACAACAAGCGCATTAGAAACTCAAAAGCGAATTTCTTCAGAGCTCAACTAAACAAAGCCAGAAATCACCCAAGAAAACTGTTGGAAATTATCAAACATCAATCCACTCAACAAATTAATCCCTCCACATTAGGATCCGATCCGCAGCCAATCTGCAATATATTTGCCTCCTTCTTCCTTGAAAAGTAAAAAAAGATTGAAAGTGATCTCCAAACAGCAATTGAGCATCTCCCAATGATACCTCCAAGTAGCCCTAGCCCGCTTCTGATCGAGCAGTCCACTGTACTACAAGGACTCACTCTTAAAAACAATGTGTCATGGAACTCATTCAAAACCTTTGATGGAAAAGCCATTCTTAATATCTTAACAACAGTTACACCATCAAACCACTTCTGTGACCCCTCAGCTAGTGTTTTCAATGAGATTAAAAGTTCTTTACTCACTATTTGGACTAAGATAGTGAATGCTTTGATAATTCAAGGGGCTTTACCAGATTGCCAAAAATCAGGACAGGTAACGCCCATTCCTAAAAAGAAAACCCGCAGCAGATCATAAGAAATCAGATAACTTCCGTCCAATCTTCACCATTCCCTCCCTGGCAAAGATCCTTGAGAAATGCGTCCAAACCCAACTGTGCAATCACATAGCTTACTTCCACCTTATTGACCAATCCAATCCGGCTTCTGTCGGCGACACATCATGAAACAGTCCCTACACATATAGCCGATGACTCGCTTAAATTGCAAGACCAAAATTAATCTTATCTCCTAATCCTCCTAGACCTATCCACAGCCTTTGATACAGTCAAGCATGCCGGCCTCCTTGACTTACTTGAACATAGAATGGGATTATCAGGTGTTATCCTAAATTAGTTTGCCTTGTTTCTACACAACAGAACTCCAAGAATTGAGGTTAACCAATCCCTGTCAACTACCACTCTGGTCACGTTAGGGGTCCCTCAGGGGTCCACCTTATCACCTGCTCTCTTTAATCTGTGCATAGAGCCTTTAACTGAAATTCTGAAATGTACCATTGTACACTACAACATGTATGCAGATGACTCCCAACTATACCTACCAATCTCCTCTCCTGCAGATATCCGCTTACTCAACACAACTTTGCTTAAATCCCAAAACTGGCTGACCAGAAACCACCCCTCATGCAACTCTCTCAAATCCTGATTCCTCTTAATTGCTCCACCAAAACAATGCCTTGGCATCGAAGCTTGGATGAAAAATTTAACAGCCTTCAACTGCCTTCCACACCTTATAGATTCAACAAGATCACCAGGAATAATACGGTCACAAGGATCTCAGCATGCAGGGACATATCAGCTCAGTCACCAGAAGAGTAAACTTTCAAATGAACATTCCAGGAAAAATAAAACCCTTTTTCATCTTCCATGACCTTAAATCAGCTGTGCAAACACCAGTGATCCCCAGATTAGACTACTGAATACAACCCGATGTGGTCTGCCGAGGTCCAAGTCGACTCCACTAAGGGCATCCCTCAACTCTGCTGCAACACTCACTGGATCCAAAAGGATTAACCGCATCACTGCAGATGTGAAGGCACTAAAATGGCTTCCTATTGAGGCAAGGTTACAGTCGAAAATTGCTTGCATGATCAATAAAGCCGTACACTTCAATACACCGAAGTACCAAGCTGATGGGCTGGAACTGTCTGGCTGTGGCAGATTGCCAAGAAGCACAAGCACCTCAAATATTTGGATAAAGAAAACCTACAGCCAAACTTTCTCTGGATTGGCCCCTAGAATCTGGAACTCTCTTCCCCCTAAAGTCAGCCTGAACCCTTCAAGCACATCCTTCAAAAAGAAGTCAAACTGCTTTTAATGATCAAATCTCTACCCTAATTCCACTGACTCATTTATCTGGATATTGATTTGATGCAGTTCTCAAACCAGGGTTTGCCTTCTCCATCTACGTCCTGGTCTCTAACTCACTGTCTTTCTGATTTGCAACAGGTATTGTCAGCATTTATGTTTCTTGGCTGTCATGTTTTTTTACTTACCGAAACATTTGTAAAGGCTCTAATATCCCTCTAGTGTCACGTTCGCGCTATATAAAACTTTATAAATAAATAAAAAACAAATAAAATAATTATTTTACTGTAACAAGTACTGGTCGACATAATCAATTGTCCCCCGACACATTTCATGAGAGGGCATCACATAGGACTTGACTAATACTTGTCAGTTTAATGGGTGTGGATAAATGAAAGTAAAGAGAGAACCTACAAATATGACATTGCAATCTTATTTTCACAAAACAGAAACAAGGCATCATGGGAGTTCTAGTCATTTCAATGTAACATTGCCATGACTTGCACAATTGTAAGCTTACCATACCTAGTGATTATTTGCAGTAAAATGAGTAGGACCATTTGCAGAAGGTAACGCATGTGTGGAGCTTGTTATTTGGTAGACACACAAGCACCATTGCATAATGTGGAATGTGATGGAAATTGAGAACTGTAATCTTAAACACAACAAAATGCATTCATACCAACTACTGAGCATATACTGCAAAAATATCTAAGTTTCTATATTTGAAAAAGCTGGGAACACATTGGCAAGAGCTACATTAAAACCAAAAAGGAGATGTAGGTTCAGTGGCAACATTGAGTAGTGAAAGTTACCACTCTCCACTCCACCAGGGATTCCTGTAAAGCCTTCAGGGTGCAGGATCTGGAGGACCTTCTCCTCTCAGGCGTACAGATTTAACGAGGGCCTGGGAGAACCAGCACCAGCCTGCCTGGCCTGCAGATCATGCTTGGACATCAGGGCACCGACCCTCTCCTGCATGTCATTCCACCACTTCCTAACACCTCCTGTGTGCTCACATTGGTAGCTACAGTATTTACTCTGTCAACTATTCCGGTCCACATTTGTCTTTTCTGTGCAATGTTTGTATATTGGGCTTGGGCTCCAAACAATTGTGGCACTACTCTGATGATTTTGACCACCATGACTGACAATATCACCTCTGAAAAACGTGGGGTTTTCTGCCAATGCATTTCTTACTGATATTGATGTAATCAAATAACTGGCTCAAAACTGGAAAAAATGGTAAAAGGAACAAGTAACAGGGAGAAGATAAGAATTCAGGTTCCTGTGTCCTCTGGCACGGTGCAAGGTAGTGCTGCTGTGCAGCAGCAAACAATCATGTCTGATATCAGATGAGTTTTATTGGGTGGTATGCAGGTGAAGGGAGTTAGCCAAAAGACATCAGGGGCCCCATTAGGATGGCGGGCAGATCACCCCGCCGGGCCGTCAGTAGTCACCGCCGACCCGGCGGGGCCATTCGCCCGCCATCTATGCAGAAATGGCCCCCCGCCATATTACAATGGCTAGGGAGTCCGCGGCGCATGGACAGACCAACCGCCGCTTTTCCGCCCGGTCAACATGTCAACCAGGCGGAAAAGGGTTCTATATGGTGGCGATGTCTGAAATACACTGCCAGCCATATTAGAATGTGGGGTTTGAAATGCCTTTCCGTGGTGGCATTACTGCAACGGAAAGGCATGCGGAGTCTGCTTGGGGTGCCCGTTGTGGGCCCCCAGGGACTCCGGGGGGTGGGGGTGCACATGGGGGATACCTATGGTACCCCCTGCAGTTCCATGCACAACATGGCAGGCACTGTGCGGTGCCTGCCATGTTGTGCATAGAAGTGCACAACATACCCTCCTGGGATTGTGGCGGGCGGTGCTGAGTGCACCGCCCGCCACAATGTTAGGAATACAGGATGCGCCCGCCTCTGTGGCGAGCGCATCCTAATGGCACCCACAAGACCCCCGCCCTTATGGTGGGTGGTCCCTTTGTACAACGGGATGGCGGGCGGACAAAGTCCACCTGCCATCCTAATGTGCCCCAGGTGTGTGTACCATCCAATGGCCACAGGAATCGTACATTTGGACTGCGTTCTGCGACTGCATCCCTCCATCGAGAAAGAAACACCAAGACACCATCAGTTCAACTGTGAGATCTAAATATGCTTAGCACAATCATTCCACTCTGACGAAGATGGCGTACCAATTGCAAGCTGAGGAGTTCACTGCATCGCCAGCGCCTGAGATGCGACTGCGGCAGTTAACACTCCATTGACGTGGACAGCAACCCAGCCTGCATGGATCTAAATATGGTGGGCAGGCACACTGCCTACTCAACACTGTTTTTGGGACCGCAGCTGTGGTAGTACGGTGGTAAGACTGCCAAGATCGTAATGAGGTCCTAAATCTTTTCTAGCAAACCTTTTTACTCAAAACCTGATCACTTTATCATAGCTATTATAGCTCAATAGAATATGTGCCAATGTTCCTGCACCCTGGTGGTACACTTAAAACAAAGCCAAAAGCCATATGGAACGTTGTCCAATAAAACCTGTAGATTTTGTCTTTTTCACAGAACATACATTGAGATCCGATTTCCATACTATAACTTTCTAATTTTGAAAATATGCACCATTCTCCATGACTTCAATAATAAATTGCAATTTTCAAATTTAACAGTGGGGTTTCTACATTGAAAGCTTCCGAATGATACCCACTTCCTAAGAAGATGATCCATTTTTAGAGCCTTCTAGACAATAAGATTTGCTATTCTGGCCCTGGAACTAAGGATTCCGTCAAAGTGCCAACCCAAACATGAATATCAGTTGGACGGCAGCTAATACAAAAACCACTGAGCAATGTTTTCTTAATACGTGTTTCTGGTAATAATCTGTCCCATGAGATACTACTGAGACACTTAATAGAGACCCACATCCTTTTTCATAAATGAACCACACACTCAACTAGCACTATAAAACACAATGTACATTTTAAAAACATTTATTTTAAAAGCCGAATCTATTGCATTTGATATGAATTGCAGCCACACACAATAAAAGTACTAAAGATATGAGAAAAATAACCAATACTGTGAACAGCAAGTAATATTCCAACATTATTTTTATATTTCTAGCATTAACACTCTTGTACATTACTTGTAAGCACTATCATAGCTCTAGCATATTAGGAAATAATTAGCCTGTCCTGAGTTTCAAAAATAGTGCTCACTCCATACCTGATTCAGACCAACAAGACATATTGCTCTGCCTGAATAGCAATCCTGCTATTTCTGATGGAACAAAATACAACCACTTGAGCAGCTAGTGAAGGCGATCTACCACCATACAACAACCTTAGATTAAAGGTGTGCTTCAGGATGCTTGTTCTGTCTTGATAGTGTTGGCACTGCAGAGATCTCTTTAAAATCTAGCCGTTTATTGTCACTTTTATAATACTGTAGCAGAGGGCTGTTGAAGGGTGTTAAAATGAAAAAATCAATAATAAGTATGACAATGCCCTGAAGCAAGATGGCGGCTGCTACTGCAGCTGAGTGAGGAGCTGTGTGGCGTCCTACCTGAGGTCCGACCGGCTCGCTGTTTGATGTCGTTGTTTTATGTCAGCCCTTTCTGAGTGGGAGTCTTCTCGCTTTGCCGCCACCTCAATCCTGTACAGAAAAGGGGGTGGTGATGAACAGAGTGTCTGAATTAAGCAGACCACTCTTACCCAGTCCAAAGATCAGGGCTTCATCCATCACCGTTATTTATCTCACTGCCCCATCCCAGCTCAGAACCTGGCTATATGCAAATTAGTCTGTCCCTGGCCCAGTGCATCATGGGAACTGGGCAGACCAAACTACCAAGCCAATTCTTCACCAGAAAGGAGACAAGCTACCGGGGACCGGTTTCTGGCCTTTCAGCCTCTTCGGCCCGGCTTGCTTGAATCCTGATGGAGCAGTGAGAAAGGGACTCATGTCTGAGTATACCCTGCCACACCTATAGTGGCCAAAAACGATACAGAAAAGGGGGTGGTGATGAACAGAGTGTCTGAATTAAGCAGACCACTCTTACCCAGTCCAAAGATCAGGGCTTGATCCATCACCGTTATTTATCTCACTGCCCCATCCCAGCTCAGAACCTGGCTATATGCAAATTAGTCTGTCCCTGGCCCAGTGCATCATGGGAACAGGGCAGACCAAACTACCAAGCCAATTCTTCACCAGAAAGGAGACAAGCTACCGGGGACCGGTTTCTGGCATTTCAGCCTCTTCGGCCCGGCTTGCTTGAATCCTGATGGAGCAGTGAGAAAGGGACTCATGTCTGAGTATACCCTGCCACACCTATAGTGGCCAAAAACGATACAGAAAAGGGGGTGGTGATGAACAGAGTGTCTGAATTAAGCAGACCACTCTTACCCAGTCCAAAGATCAGGGCTTGATCCATCACCGTTATTTAGCCACCACAAGTGTGGCAGGGAATACTCAGATGTGAGTCCCTTGCTCACTGCACCATCAGGATTCAAGCAAGCCGGGCCGAAGACGGCTGTAATGCCAGAAACCGTTCCCCGGAAGCTTGTTTCCTTTCCAGTAAAGAATTGGCTTGGTAGTTTGGTCTGCCCTGTTCCCATGATGCACTGGGCCAGGGACAGACTAATTTGCATATAGCCAGGTTCTGAGCTGGGATGGTGCAGTGAGCTAAAAAATGGTGATGGATCAAGCCCTGATCTTTTGACTGGGTACGAGTGTTCTGTTTAATTCAAATACTCTGTCCATCACCACCCCCACTTTTTGAACCTCAATCCTGTGACATCTTGTTTGGGGCTGTTTGGTGCCAGTTGGTGCCGTGCTTCAGGGACGGCGAGTGTTCCCTGGTCAACTCAGCTGAATCCAGAGCTGCGGAGAGTTGTCGAGAGTTGTGGAGAGTTTCAGTCCGTAGCGGAAGGCGGAAGGCGGGGAGAACGGAGGCGTGCAAAGGGTGGAAGACGCTGGATTGCTGGCGTTTTGTTCGGAGAGCTGCAAGGCTGTAGCGGAGACGTGGAAAGCCCTCATCCTGGCAGAGGTCGGAGCGGATACGGAGCAGCTGTGAGAGGTGTATGACGGAGATGTGAGACGAAGGGCTGGGAGTGGATACATTGTTGCAAACATCCAGGCGTCCGCGTTAGTCGAGCTGGCTTGCTCTCATTTCTTTCATTGAAGGCACGATTGTCCAGGACATTTTCAATAGCAGTAAGTAGGTTGCAAGAAGCCTCAAAGAAATATGCTGCTACTGTGAATCTGACTGTAACTGGGATTGACGGTTACCTGCCACCGTTATAATCTAATAGCTAACATACTCTGGCCAGTGGCATCTGTATAAGGGCATTTAATATAGCTACTTCCCTGCTATCTATCAATCTATTTAGCTGTGTAACTGTTTACTGCTTAAGTGACAATTATGGCGCCTAAAGGCAGAGGGATAAAAACAAAAGCCACTACTAATTCAGCTAACGCTGCTAATACGACGCCCAACACTGTGGAAAATACTGCAGCAACGCCAGCGACACAGCTTAATTCGCTCAATAGAGCTATCCCTGAGACTCGAGCTCGTCAGCAGAATGAGGTCATTAAGGAGCCAGTAATACCTGATTTATTTAAAAAGAAGAACTTAACTACTTCATCCAAAAGCAGTACTCAGATACCTGGAGGTCTTATTCAAGGAAGTGTGCAAGAAGCTGCTGAACCATCTGGCGCTGTACCTAAAAACCAGGGTGCAAATCTCTTATCACAGTCCCCAACAAATTTAATCTTGCCCACAGCTGGAGGCGTAGGGCCCCCCCCCCTCGAAAAAGGCATTGATGATGACTTAGTTGAACTCTGTCAAGCGGTGGGGAGGTTAGAGTCTCGCCATGGGTCAACAAAGGGGGTATTAAAGAGAAAGATGGATTAGTCTTAACTACAAATGATGCAGAATCTATTGAATCGGGGGGCCAATTTTACTCCATGTCTGACGTATCGGTAGGATCTGATGGGGAGATTGGCGAGGAGTTGATTAATGAAGGCCATTTGCTATCAAAAGATTGAGCTGATGACTGTAATCAAACTTTTGAGGAAGATCTTCTTGGTCCCGATTTTCTGGTGAGCGAAGGAGCTCCTAACACAGTTCGTAGGGTTGCGGAGGTGCAGAACCCCCTTGCAGGTGATAATTTAGGTGTGATAGACCAACCGCAGTGGGAAGGGGGTGGAGCGGCATCCGAAACCCAGGCTGAATTCCCAGAATTTTTGGAGGGAGATGAGGAAATCACACTAAAATCTATCTATAACCTGCAAACTTCGATGTACAGATTAATCATGGCTCATAGAGAGGAGACCAAGGCAGAAGGGCTCCGCACCCAAGGAGCTGTTCGTAAACTGCAGAACGTCGTTCGCCGCTTAGCTAAATCCAGCAATGAAACTAATTTGAGAGTACAGGAGACCGAAGTTCGGATTTCTGCCGTGAAAGATGAACTCTCCACACAGAAAACGTCAATTAAGGATTTGGAGAATACTAGACAAGATATTGACCGGAAATTGCCCGACCTGAAGAATCGTGCACGGCGCAATAATTTGCGCATATTGGGGATAGCTGAACAATCAGAGGGAAGAGACACTCGTCGTTTTGTTGTGGAGTTGTTCTCGGACCCCTTTCCAGATCTCAAAGGATGGGTCTGGGATAAAGAAATTATAAGTGCTCATCGCTTTCCTTTTAATCAAAAATGCGATCGGGGGGAATAAGAATTCAAGAGCTATTCTCATATGTCTACAAAACTATTTGCTTCAGGAGATCTTGTATGATCTGGCTAGACCTTTAAAGACTAGAAAGGGTTTGGGCATGAGTTCATTGTACGGCCCGATTTCTGCCCGGCAACAGTGCAGCAACGCTGGAGGCTTAAACAGCTAATAGCACCAATTCAGTCTAAGGGGGGGCAAGTATTTTTACTAAACCCTGCAAAACTCAAGGTGGTGCACAAGAGGAAAACTATTTTCTTTGTGTCTGAGGTTAAAGCGCAGCAATTCTTAGATGCAATGTAGTAGAGATGGGATAAGGGTCATACACTTTCCTCATGTTTTTTGTGGTTCTCTTTTTTTTTGCCTCCCTAGGAATAGGACTACTGGGGGTAAGGCACACTATGGGTCTGGTTGGCTCGGGTAGAATCACATAGTCTATACTCACTCTCCATCAATGAGGGCATTTGCCTTAAGCTTCCGGTGGTGGGGTTCTGGGAGGAGGGTGGGCTGGGCGGGGTGGACTGCGGGGGGCGTGTGGGTGGGAGAGGGTGCTATGTTGGGTGCAAGGAAGTACAGCTGAAGGATGTTTAGTTTTGATGTTTAGGATCTTTGTGTGGCTGGTGCCAAATTTTGGAATTTTTTGTTATTGCAAGCTTAATTGCAGAATTGTACTAATACAAGAAATTGGTTAAATTTTCGATTTGCTCCATTAATGTTTGTGGCTTAAATGACAAAAGAAAAAGGGGTATAACGGCTCAGATGTTCAAAGCTATGCGGGCAGATTTAATCTGTATACAGGAGACCCATGTTTCTTGGACAAACAGAGGATGGCTCAAGGATCTCGGATTGGAGGTTGTGGGGTGTTCTCGTCAAAGCTCTACGATAAGGGGGGTGGCCATTTTAAAGAGGTTTGGGCTGGATGAAGTTAAAAGAATTAAAGAAGACCCATTGGGACGATGGGTTATTGCTGAACTCAAACTTGGGGGATCGACTATTACCATTTGCTCGGTTTATGCTTCTACTGTCGATGACCCCACAGTCTTGCATCAATTAAGTGTGGAGCTAGCTTTATGGCCACCTCGGTTAATATTATGGGGGGACTTCAACTTGCATTTGGATGAAACATTCGACATCTGTGGAAATATTGCATATGCAGGGAGAAAAAAGAATGCATTTAAGGCAGTTAAGGGGATTGTTCAAGAATATCGATTGATAGATGTGGGGTATGAAAGAAGGGGGGAACTTTTGGATGCACTTTTTTCTCTGCCCCTCATCAAAGACATTTTAGGCTGGATTACTTTTTTGTTGCTAGGACTTTATTTAATGAATTTGCTCAAACGGAATATAGGGTGTTACCAAAAATTATATCGGATCAAAATCCCATTACTCTTAGTTTTGACTTAAATATTCTATTCAGCCCCCAGTCGTGGTCTTTTGATCGTAAGCTCCTGTTTGATTTATCCTACGTTGGGCATATGAATACTTGGATTCCTGAGTTTTTTGCCAATAACAGGGGATCCGCTTCGGCAGAGGTAGTTTGGGATACATTTAAGTGTGGGGTTCGAGGAGAAACCTTGAGCTACTCAATAAGATAACAGAGGGAGACTCGAAAGAAAGAGGAAGCAGAGATGAATAATTTGAGACTGTTAGAGATTCAGCCTATGCAGGCTTGTAACAAGGGTTTAGCTACAGATACCATTATTAAGGAGCTATTGGCTCATAAAGTCAAGATCCATCAAGGATTTGCTTCAAAGTTTGCCCAGCAACTTGCAGCTTTTCGAACGGAGGTCTATGAAGTAGGAGAAAACTCAGGAAAACATCTGGCTAAGAGGGCGAGGCAGAAAGCTGTGTTAGCTAGTATTGACAAAATTAATATTACTGCAGGGATGACTGTTAACAATACTGCTGATACACTTAAAGTGTTCTGTGATTTTTACTCTAAACTATGTGCTGAGGACGTGGTAGGAGACTGCTCAGATCGGATAACTCAATTTACCGAATTGGCTTTGAATGGCATTCTATCTAAGAGGAGAGGGAGAAGATGGATCTGCCTATTACTTGGGAGGAGATTGAGCTGTCATTGCTATCTTTAGTCTCTGGAAAAGCTGCAGGTCCTGATGCTATTCCTCTGGAGTTTGTTAAGCATTTTCGTGGTATTCTAAGATTAGAACTGGTGGATCTATTTCTAAGAGCCCAACAAGGCATTGCCCCTCAGACAGACTTTCTTAAAAAGGGCAAACCCCCTCTGCTACCGTCATCTTTTCGTCCCATTTCACTTATAAATGCAGATAGTAAAAAAATTTCTAAGATCGTTGCCTCACGATTATCCAATGTTATTTCTCCGTTAGTCTCCAAATCTCAACATGGTTTTATTCCTGCCCGTGACACCACAGACCATATTCGACGGGTGATTGCGTTTCTTGATTGGTCCCAGGCAACCCGGTCTAATGTCGGACTCATATTTTTAGACGCTGAAAAAGCCTTTGACTGGGTTGCCTGGGGTTATCTGTGGGACGTGCTAGCTAGGAAGGGATTTGGCCCAGGTTTTCTAACGGCACTAAAAACTATGTATATCGCTCCAAAAGCTTGTATTCGAATTAATGGTCAACTTTCCCCTTTTTTTCAATCACTAGGGGCACCCGTCAAGGATGCCCCTGCTCACCTTTACTTTTTGCACTTTATATTGACCCTCTAATTAACCGTTTTATTTTGGAACAAAAGATTAGACCTATTTATTTAGCCAACACTAACTACCGAGCATTTGCTTATGCCGATGACATTGTAATAACCACCACTGATCTCCAGACTGCTCTTCCGGCAATCAATGAGCTCGCTAAACAATTTGGATCATTCTCCGGTTATAAACTTAATCTGGAGAAAACGCAGATCTTATGTTCTGGAGATAATCCACCCTCGAATATTCCTACCATCTCAGAGGTCACATACTTGGGAATTAAGATATCATTGCCCATAGAGAAAATACCGGAACTTAACATAAACCCTGTGATAGCCCAAATTAACATTACGTTACAGCGCTTAGACCATTTACATCTATCATTGCATGGTAGACTTAACATTTTAAAAATGCTGATCCTACCAAAAGTGCTCTATATGTACCGCACTATACTGCTGGAATTCCATCCTCTCTGTTTTAAAAATTTAGAAAGGACTACTTCCAGGTTTTTGTGGGGCAACAAACGCCATCGGAAAGCCCTTAAAAAAATGATTCTGAGTAAGGAGTGTGGGGGATGGAATGTCCCTTATTTTCTATTTTATTACTTAGCGGCAACACTCCAATTTATTAGTCCTCTTATAATTGGAGATAGAGCAAATATACCTGCTTGTCAAACTCCATCTATATTCGAAATGACTATGGGTGAGAAAGTGAAAGGTAGTTTCCTTAAGGTTGTTGAGCCCAGCTATCATAAAAAAACAAAGTATAAGACGTTGAAGGCTGCTTTTGGAGCTTGGCAAAAAGTACGGAAGCATTTGGGCTTATCTAAACTAAATGCCTATACCCCCTTAGTTTCGCCTGGTCTTCTGCCAGCTATTTTCTGTGATTTAACGATTTATAGGTGGGAGCAGAAAGGACTACGATATTTGGGCGATTTATTTATTAATGGTCAAATTGCTTCATTCCATGAATAAGAGAATACATTTTCTTTGGTAAGAAATGATCTTTTGCAGAAAAAGGCCCTATAGGCTCTCTTTATTTAAGCTTGATTCAAGAATGTGGGGACGATATGGAACAGTGCCAGTTGAAATGGGCTAATAAATTAGCTATCCCTGGTATTGATGTTTTGTCGTCCGTTAAGTGTGCTTCAGAATGTTTAATTACAGGGATGATGAAATCTCAGCATTTTATGTGCATACATGACCTTTATTACACTCCAAGTAAGGTTGTTAAGTGGAGTACGACCATTGGAACAAATTGTAGCCGTTGTGGGTTACATGTAGCTAATGATTTGCATATGTTTTTTCTTTGCCTTAAACTTAGGGTTTTTTTTTCAACAAATTGAACATTTTCTTGCTGCTGTTCTTAATTGCGATATTACGGTAACCACTGAGATGGTGTTACTGGGTATGGAGCTTACTATCTCCAGACCAAAGCCAGTAACTTACTTCTTATTTATTTGTATGGCGGTAGCTAGAGCGTGTATTACCAGGGAGTGGATTAACTCAGACCCCCCTTCCTTTTTTACTTGGCGTGAAAAATTATTGTTTATGTATAATATTGAGTCTGCCATCTATAAGTTAAAAGGGATCAAAAGAAGAGCTTTGGGGGAGAAAATTTGGGCACCTATTGCTGATTGGATCTAATCACTTTGTTTGAATTTTCAAGTGTCGTATTTTGTATGTATTCAAGCTGGATTTCTGTTTTTATGTATTGCTGTATTTCCTTGCAAGAAAATAATAAAACTATAAATATAAAAAAAAAAAAAAATTATCACAATGCCCTGTCAGCTATTTGAATTTTTAAAATAGTGGTCTTTTAGGGAAACAATATGTAGCACTCTCTCACTAACCTCCAAGAACCTCTGTTTGTTTATAATTGATAACAATGCTAGGCTTCAGCAGAAATGATTGAATGACATAAAGACATTTAAACAAGCCTGATTATTACATTTGCATGTAACAATTGTGGACTAAACAACATGTTAAGAATTTTCATTTGATGAAATCACAGCTGTACATTTCTCCATTATTTAACTAACACATATGTCATATCAAAATAAAAGATTCCCAGAGGAAACGAACAGAGGAGACTATTCACAAAGGCAACTTGCAATTGTGAGTAATTTATTTGTGTAATTTACTCTTTGCTTTTTGAGAAACATTACTACTTTTGGCTATTCACAAAATCTGAGTGTAATTGTACTTAGAAGTGTAGGCTTACACCTCTCCACACCGGATTCAGAGGGTGGAGCTAAAATTACAACTGTAAGTTACCACACAAGGCCTCCTCTAGTACCGCATCGCCCTATAATAGAAAAGAATAAAGATAGGCACTTAAAATAAAACCCCAAAGGAAATAATGCTAACTCATTTTTTTAAAAGGCTTACAAATATAAATAAATATAATTTAATATTGAAAATGTATCTACAAATAACACATATTTATTATATATTTATAAACTATTTCAACAATCTTTTTGAATTAGAATTTATAAATTAATGTAACATTAACATTGATTAAAATATAATTACAGAACATTTAATTCATTTTATGCACCACTGTTAATAATTGTTAAAACATAATAACATTCTCGTTATTTTACTTTAGGAATTTATTTTTTAATTTAAACTTCTGAAAAATATTTTATCATATTTAGAAGGATTAAAGATTTTATCAAAAAATAAGTTAATAGTGCTGTAGCATTTTTTAATATTGTGTTCTACGTTTTGAAAAAAGTAGAACATTAATTTACATTAATATTTCACATAAAAATAATTCAATATTTCATGGCTTTGATTTAATGAATGCTATCAAATCATCATCTAAAATGCTAAAATTCTTTTTTATGTATATTTTTTATTGTATGTTTAATTAAAACCATTATTTTTGCAGTAACATTTGTCCATGTAATCTGAACTAGATTAGAGAATTAATTAAATGTAAATGTAAATGTGCTGGACTTGTAAAGCGCACAGCTGCCCGTAAGCGTCCCGGCGCTTGCTTAGGGAACCCGTCCTGGTATTCCCCTGTGAGAAACCCCGGCAGTGTGTCCACAAGGTGAAAGCCAGGCATCCCGCCACGAGGGGCCGTAATTATTAAGAAAGATTTTTTAAAAATAGTGTGTGTGTTTTTTTATGCGTGTTCAATCATAGGGGAAAGAGGCTCTGGAACTTATTGATAATAAAATAATCCTGTAGTCTCACTGGAATGATCATTATGCACCATCCTCAAGTATGAAGTGAAGGTAACTGGTTACAGTCTACCTGAGTTGTTTTTAGTTGGTTTCAGCCTGGACCAATCAGAGGGTTTTGAATATCTAAAACTAGGTTGTTTTTGCCGATGAAAGTGAAAAACATGTTAATAATACATATCAGCTAAAATAAATCTGTGGGCGGCAATTCAATGAAGATACATCATTTAACCCATTCCATGCTGCCACGACGGCAGCACTATCTCCCAAGTGCTGCCGTCGGCCAATGGCCGACGTAGCCCCACCCGTTTTGCGGAAGTGCCGCACTTCCGCAAAATCGCAGGCACAGTTAAGGCGTTAATATAGAGGCGGCACTCCAATATTGGAACATCATTTATTATACCAGTTTAGTACTTGTTGTTTACTGTTCAAAAAGTAGCAATTCAAAATTATTTAGTCATAGATGTTACTATTCACTGGTTAGACAAAGTTGTAAACAAACATCAAGTATTTCTGGAGCATCACTATGAAACACTGCAGTTTCTTATCGCTGTGTAGAAAATCAACACATTTCATCTCTTCAGAGGACTGTTTAGTAGCTCAGCAATGAGCATATTGTGAAGTGGACAATATCAAGGCAGATGATGAATGGCTATGGAAGAAAGTAAACCTCTTGCAGGTCAGTTAGGCAATGCCCAGAAGTTAAAGGTCAGTATTAAGAAGCGAGCTATTGTAGCAGCTTTCACATTTTGGAATAATTTAAATGCTACTTTATAGATGGGGTTGGAGGTTCTCCACCAAGAAAGCCTTAAGAAATATTGTGCAAATGTAACCATAGGAAGCCAGCAACAATGGGTAAAACCTGATCGAATTTACCACTTTAAAGTGGCTGCAGAGTTGTGGATTTTCTTCAAGAATGTTTTGGCCAATTTAGTTGCAAATCATGCATTTCAATAAAATAAAATAAATAACAATACCCTCAGCTTGGTAGTATTTAAATACTATGTAATACGTGACCTCAGAAGGGCTCCCACAAGAAAACTGGGGGCTTTTAATTGCCATTGTTGGAATTTGAATCACATGTACCCAGTACCAATATGATACCCTGAAAAGTGCATTTATAAGCAAACAAAGCAAATTTGCCCACCGCTTTTAATGATTTAAATGCTAGAAATATTTTGGGGTTTCTACCAAAAAAAAATGTAATCCTTAGTTGTAAATTTTAGATCCTGAGATCAATACCATTTGTAAAAAATTGGTGTGATTGAAGAACCAGTTTACAGGGGCATCTTGTGGGTTTCCCCCAAGAATTATTTGCATGCTAAATTATATTTATCACAGCCTGCTATGATATAGCTATCATTTTAAAAGGCATAGATAAGTGTTCTCGATGGTGCTTGGACAAAATAACAGAAAATAATATTGTGATACAAAAATATTGCGTCAAAAATGTAGGGATGTCAAAAGTACCATCAACAGGAATATCAAAGTTACAAATATCATATTTGATTCTGTATGTTTATTAATTTTTTTATTGTACCTCAAGTAAGATACTTTATTTGCTATGACATTTTTGAAATGTTTATTTTTAATTGTGTGAATGTCTAATGGTTTTACATTTTTTTTTGGTATCATAATATTGGGTTTTTAGGGGATATGGGTTAGGAAATTGTTAAAAAAGTGTATATTTTAAAGTCATTTTATGGTAATTATTCTAAGTCTATTCAAATGTATGTTTTAAAATGGTTTACTTTATTTTATTTCTTTAAAACTTTTAATACATTTCAATTTATGAATAATTAATATATATACTGTTATTACATTTAAATTTTGTTTATGCAATATTTAGAAATGTAACTATTATACTTTTTGGACAAATATATTTAAATAAAAGAAATATTTTATTTTTTGTTTTGAAATTATAATTTTCTAATAAAAATATGTGTTTTATTTAAAAATTAGTTAAACATATTTTTAAGTTACGATTTTTAATTTTGGAATCTAGGTTTTATTTTTTACTTAATGGCTTAAAGTTTAGGAATTATAGTAAATATTTACACACACATATATAAACTATTAAATGTAGTAACTCTTTTTTGTTTTATGTTAAGGTTTAAATATGAACATAAAGGTTTATAGTTTTGGTTATTGTGTTTTTAGATTACATTTTTGTTTATTTTATAATTGTGTGTGAGTATGTAGTGTTGATTGTGTACATAAAATGTTTAATTTGTATTACCTTGTATAAAATGTTTAATATTACAGTGGAAAGAGTAAATTTCGCCTATTTAGCGTCCAACATCATCTAAAAATAGGCTTAGATTGGACAGCAATTAGTAAATGTCACCCATTTAGTGCCCAACACCTTCCCCAAATATAGTCAGACTGGAGTGGGAATAGTAATTGTCATCTCTTTAGTGTCCAAGACCTTCCCCCAATATGGTTAAATTGGAGTGAGAATAGTTAATATGACGCCTGTAGTGTCCAACGCCTTCCCCAAATGTAGCAAATTGGAGTGGAAATAGTACATGTCACCCTTTTAATGTACAACAAATTCCCTAAGTTAGTTTAACTTAAAGTGGGAATAATAAATGTCACCTATTTAGTGTCCAACACTGTCCTCAAGTTGGTTTAGATTGAAGTGAGAATAGTTTTTTTCACTCCTTTAGTGTCCAACATCTTCAAAGTGGTATAGATTGGAGTGGGAATATTAAATGCTACCCTTTTAGTGTCCAATATTTCACAACTCCTCCTGCTCTCTTCCTGTCGCAACCCCCTCTTGCGTCCTTTGCGTAGTCTAGAACGCAGGGGTCATGTAGCTTTACCCTATGACTCCCTAACTGATGTTTCTCTAACACGTTCATGACTGATGGCTCTCCAGCATCCCTCATGGCTAGTTTTTTCCCAGTAGCCTCATGACTGACACGCTCACAGCATCCCTCATGCCTAGTGTTCCCCAGCACCCTGATAACTGATGCTTCCCCAGCTCCCTCGTGATGATGCTCCCCTAGCACCCGTAATTTCCAGTATGCTTAAACCCCTACAAGCGTTCCCCTCATACCATGAACCCATGTATTAAATACTCCTATTATTCCTAGGACCTTACCACCGACCGACATCCCTGCGGTTTCTGAACCGACCGACCTCGGGTCAGTGATCCAAAATCACAATTACTATGCGACTGCACATGGTGCGGTCGCACAATCCCATTTGCCTATGGGAGCTTGTGTGGCAGTTGGAAACGGGCAGCAGCACAAGCTCCCATAGAGAAATGGGAGTCACGGTAAATCCCTGCGCAGTGTGGAAGGCACCACATGATGCCTGTCACACGGTGCAGGAATTTACAAGGGAGCACCATAGGTGCCCCTTGGGCCCCCTACCAGAGATTGCGGAAGAAGGGGGCCCTGCTAGGGGCACCCGAAGTCGCTTTCTGACAGGCTGTCCATGTTGGAAAGCCCAACACGGAAAGCCTGTCAAAAACTGACATCATAATCCCGACAGCAGAAATGCCATCCGTAAGGGATTATGTCATGGTTCCGACTGGCCGATTGGCTCCTTGAGCCAGCCGGATTGACCGGACAGGTTTGAATTCCAACCATCATAATTGTTATATGGCGGTCAGAATTCAAACCAAGGATATCAGCCGGTGGACTGTAAAGTCCCTGCCCTGCAGGAACTGGGTTGCATGCACACAGAGGGGCACAACATGTATGCGCATGCAAATGGGCAACAAGGGGCCTGCTAGCCTTTTCATGGAAGAAAGACCTCCATGACACAGCTGGTGGTCCTGAAACTCATAATATGCATGATAGTGCCGCAGCGTCACCACCAGCATATTACTGAGGCCCTGACCACCAGTAATATGCTGGTGGTGCCGCTGCGTGAGCATGAGCAGACTGGCTTCCACTAAACCCGGCATGGATTGGTAATGGATATTAATTCCCAAATAGTGTCCAAATTGTTGCAAGTCAGGACATGCATGCAGGGGAGTGTCTGGAAGCCTATTAGAACAGTGGAAAGTCCCACTATTCGGCCCCCTGGTAGGGGGCAGGAGAGCTCAGGGTGCGAGATTTGTGACAGCTACTCTGTGCTGATGATGTAGTCCTTCTCTCCTGTACACCTAACGGCATGTGAGCTCTGGTTGCCAATTTTGTATCATTCACGGACAACCTGTATTTAGCCACCAACATCACTACGACTCGCTACATGGTGTGCGGCTCGCAGAGCAGCTAATTTAGATCCATCGCCATCTAGGGCAACCATATTACCCAGGTCAAAGATTTCTCTTACTTAAGAGTAATATTCGATGCCCATAATAGTTTTCTGCAGTGCCTCTCCAACCATTGTCTTCAATTTAACCACGCTATTGTGGGTCTGCAAACATTAGGAGCAAAACAATACTCCTCCTGCAGGAAATTTACAAACTGAAGTGTCTACCAGTACATATATATGGGGCTGGAATATGGGGTTTTTGAGACAGTATCAGCTTACAGAAGGAAGAGAACTGTTTTTGTAGATGCTTGCTATGTTTGGACACGGGCAGGTCCCAGCATCTTTTGCATGATGAATTTGGCCTTGCCTACATGACCAACATGGTGGGACTTGCCCTATCGTCTTCTCTGGGCCTTAATTTGGAGCCATCATGAAGCAACAAAGAGGTTATTGAAGATTGTTCTGGCATGTGACTTTAGACTCATGATCCCATGGCTCTATTACATCAAGCAAACAGCTGAACTTTTGGGTAGTTCTGAATTGTTTAGCATGCCCGAACCATCCTAAAAAAGGATTTGGGGAAGATCAAGGAACTCTCTCCAAGTGGAGCCATGGCTAACAGAGGGGGCAGGGAGTTAACAAACAGGAGAGAGCTAGTTTGTCTCCAAACTGCAGTATGTGCTGCACCATATCTTGAATGCATAAATACCATTTGGGAAAGGACACTTCTGACAAAATTCTACTGGGGAACCATCAGATGTTATCTATGCTTACCTACTTTTCTGCAAATTCTATAAAACCGCCAAAATGTAATATTTTAGCTCCAATTCGTAAAAACCAGGGCTTCCGTCAGTACAAGCCGACCTTTTGCTTTTTTGGTCTGTTACCGGCTTATGATATATGTCACTTAGTGGGCACCTTAATAAAAAGTGCTCTGTGCTGGCGAAAGTCTAAAGACTTTTAGAGCTTTACAAAGGCAGATTGCACTACTCCATCGGATACATAATATTGTCTTGAGCTGTTTTTCTGTTGTTGTTTGCATTTCTAGCACTGTCCATCTAGCATGGAAGTGAGTCCGGTTTATTTGGGGGAAGTTATATGGAAAGGCTATGCTTTTTACCTTTTGCCTTCTTCTGTCTTCTCATTTTGAAAGTTTTCATTTAATCGTAACATTTTATTGGATTTTCATCCATTATCATGTCTTTTTTTAATGATTATATATTTATAATTGAATTAAGAAATCAATCAATCAATTAATGAATTAATGTACTATTCTCATATATGTCTTAACAATAATTTATATTCATTTATATGTTTAACTACTTTAAATAATTGAATTCAGTTTAACATTGTTACCTATGGGCCTTTAGTTCAAGTCTCTACAGCCATTGTTTTCTATGGGAGGGTGCAGCAGTACCAGTAATTGGCCATGTGTAGCGCTTGACTTACCACAAAAGTCTAAGTTACTACAAACGTGTATGTTATCACAAAAGTGCAGCTTGTGGGCCTGATTCACAAAGGAAAACTTATACTTTTGTGTAATTTTATGACTGTTTACTATTCACAAATGAATTTTACTAGTAGTATCTATACCACTAGGGAGTCTCTGCAGATAAAACGATAGGACTGTCATAAATATACCACCAGAAAAATATAGGGGTGAGCGATAAATTCCACGGACAGCTGGCAGAGTTCGCAGTGTTTTGCCCAAGAGTTCCGGAAAAACTCTGCCAAGCACCATGTGGCGCAGTTTTTTTCTCACCCGTAACTTGCCAATGTTTAGTTGGCGAGTGTGAGAGAGAAATGTCATACCCTAGTGCGATTTTTTGTCACTAGAACAGCACTTGGGGAGATTTTCTCAATGCAGGAGGTCACGGACAGTTGCAACCGTTCGCAGTGAGAAAGCTGCTGCTCGAGTAGAAAATCTACTCCAGTTGTTGGTGTTGATTTTGTATTTTGGAACAAGCTCCCAGCGGTAAAAGTATGTGCAACGTGTTGATTCCGCCCGGTCGCAGAACTCCATGGAATCTCGCTGAGCTTTTATGGAATTCCGTGAGTGAAACTGCACGAGTTCCGCCCAACCAAGGAAAATACCTTTCTGAAGGCAAACAATTGTAAACTTACACAAAAGCGTAAGTTTATCTGTGTGAATCGGGCCTTGTGACTACTGAAAAGTAGTTAACATACTCAACAGTGTAAACTTACTCAATAGTGCAGATCATGAATCAGGCTTCTTTAGATGTTGTACTATATAACTGCAAATACCTTTCTGAATTTTTGTTGAGGATATATTATGCAGTGTTTTTTCCCTAGCTGTTTTTTACGGAAATATTTTCTGAGTCTTTTACTTTCTTAGATCATCTAACATTTTTCTTCATTTAACTAGGGTACTTTGTTCTTTCGTTCATGGAAATGAATTTAATTAACAAACACATTACTTATCCTTCGAAGTCTGCATTCCATTGAAACAAATTAGCAAATGTTTGCATCCTAATCCTTTAATGCTTAAAGTAAAAATATATGCACACATTAAATCGGGCATAAGACAGCACTCTAAAGTAAATAGTGTTGAAACACAGAATGTCAATTCTACTTTAAATGTTATGTTGGTATGGATTTGTTAATTAATAAGGAGCTTTTCCTTAAATGAATTGCGAGCGTGTACTTCAATAAACAGAAATCAAATGAGAAAGCCTTGCTAGAACACTAACATGAAAAGCAATAGCTTTGTCAGAGGTGTTTTATGTCTGATTGCATGTGGTGAGAGACCATGGAATGTCTAGGTAATTTGATGCTGCCTATTTGTATGCATGATAGCGACATTCTGTTAATGCTTTCCGCCGTATAACATGTATTGTCATAATTGTATAACGTGTATTGTCATAATTCCAAAAAGAGCCTAACTAATGTTGAGAAATAACGTTTCAGCAGCTGCCATGTAAAGTATGCACTAATTGGGAACCATCCAATAACTCAAGGGCACTGTTGTAACAATGATGTTAACCAATTTCGCTTTATCACATTCCATGTGATTATTGTGTTCTTGCATTTATCCCTAGTCTTAAATTAATATAATTTGTAACAATCTCATCGATGTCATCTGATTTATGCTCCAGGTTAGTTTGGTATGACATTACCTTTTTGATTAGTTGCAGTACTACTACGAACCTAGGGGCAGATTTACGAGGAAGTGCTGCAGCGCTGCAACGCAAGTCCTTTGGCTGAGCCACGCTATGGCACTTCCATAGCACAGGAAAGCGACATATTTACAATGATATGTTGCATTTCTGTGCTCTGCACTGCGCTAGTGCACAAACAGCTACCATGCGCCTGCTCAGGCACACTTGCACCATGGTGCAAGGATGTCTGCGTCATGGAGAGATTGTTTTTATGCAGGAAGGAGCACTTTCCTGAACAAAAACAATCACTACAGGCATTTTCCTCTTTCAAAGAGGAAACAAATAGGAGAAATGAAAACATTTCTCCTCGTTGCGCCTCCCCTGGGGAGGCGTAGCATTCACACGCATTTCCAGATTTATGATTTCTCATAAATCTGGAAATGTGTCTTGTTCCATGGGTGTTGTGTGGGAACACCAATCAATCAATCAATCAATCAGGGGAATTGTAAGCATGCTACTAACCCGTGAGGGTCTCAAGGCGCTGAGGGGTCCGCAGATCTTTTAGCGGAAGAGCCAGGTCTTGAGGGCCTTACTGAAGGTGTTCAGGGAGGGGGCGGGTCTTATGTCTGCCTGCAGTTCGTTCCAGGTCTTGGCTGCAATGTGAGAGAAGGATCTTCCTCCGGCTCTGGTACTGTGGATGCGCGGGGTTTTGGCCAGTGTGAGGTTGGAAGAACAGAGGTTCCTTTAGGATACATGGAAGTTGATTCTGTCATTGAGGTATTTGGGTCCGTTGTTGTGTAGGCATGTGTAGGCCTGAGTGAGGTTTTTGAAGGTGACTCTTTCCTCCATGGGGAGCCAATGAAGACTTCATAGGTGGTGGCTGATATGTTCATGCCGGGGGATGCAGAGGACGAGTTTGGCGGCGGTGTTCTGTTTACGGAGTAGGGACTTGTTGATGCCATCGTCGAGTGTGTTCTCATAGTCCAGTCTGCTGGTGATGTGTGTGTGGGTGACTGTCTTCCTTGACTCAGGGGGATCTATTTGAAGGCCTTGTGGAGGATGCAGAGGATGTTGAAGCAGCTCTATGTGACGGCGTTGACCTGTCAGTTCATGGTGAGTGAAGAGTGGAGTATGATGCCGACACCCACAGCAACACCCATGCAACGCCCCTTCACACAAAGTGTTGCGTGTAAAGGTGGCTTTTCCTGTTCTTGTAAATATGGAACAGTAAAATACGCCACCAGTATGTCAGAAAAAGTGATGTACTGGTGGTGCATGGGGCCTGTAAATCTGTCCCTTAGGCTATAGTTATGATTGTGGGTTGTTGTACTTTACTTTATATTTAGAAATCTTTGGAAGGAGCATTGCTTTGTTTCATGTCTTGTACAGTAGCTTTTTAAACTGCATCTATTTGAATGCAGCTCCCCCTATTTTATTACAAAGCTATCTGCTTTAGTGTAAGAGCCAAAAATCGTGTGTTGATTGTCAAAAGCCACATTTAGCTAGATGCTGCCCTAGAACCTAAAGGGTGGCTGACAAAGTACAATTAATGGCAGCCTGTCTGACAGAAAACCTGCGGCAAGAAGTGACAAGACAAACGGCTGCCTATCATTACTCTCAATTAAGAATGTGATAGCATCTATAATGGAAAACATATGGCCCAATTCATTGATTTCGAAAACACTGCAACACTTAGTCCCTGATTATGAATTAGGCAGCGCAAAGTCCTCTGTGGAATGAGATTTTGCACAATTGTGAATGGATCAGTACAACACTTAGGCCCACATGCATCAAGCATTTTTGGAGTCGCAAACGGTGCGATTCCTTAAAATCGGCCGTTTGCAATTCCAAAAGTGCTTTTTGGGATGCATGAAGCAATTTTAGAATTCGTAACTTTTTTGCGAGTTCAAACATTGCGATTGCTTTTAAGAAGTCGCAAATGTGCGATTTCTTTAAAGCAATGCATCATTACTTTTAAAAGTGCGAAATCGCAATTAGGGTGTCAAATTTACCGAGTAGTTGAACCACTCGGTAAATGTGGAAAAAGTGTTTAAAATGCTGAAAATGCTTTTTTTTCAACATTCATGTTACGGACACACATGTCCTTAGGACATGTGTGTGTGAAACATGATGCGAAAAATACATTTCAGGGGTGCATAGGGGGGTCCTTTGGACCCCCCCCGCACCCATGAAATTTTCAAAGTGCCACTCGCAATTTGCTAATGCCTTCCCATTGACTCCTATGGGCCTTTTGGCCCATAGGAATCAATGGGAATTGCGAAAATTAACTTAAGAATTCGGTATTTATTTGGGATTCGGTAAAAATTGCGATTTTTACCGAATCACAAATGAATACCGAAAAAAATGATGCATAGCATTTTGCAATTCTTAATTTGCGATTCGTTATTTTTCGCAAATTAAGAAGTGCAAAATGTCTCAATGATGCATGTGCCCCTTAGTTTTTATGTGTGTGATCTGTCTAACCTGAATAAAAGAAACACAAATATCATCCGAATTGTCAGAATAAGTCACAACACACTCTAAATTATACTGTGCTCTCCCTCTTGTAGCTTGGTACAGAGCAGTCAGATTTAACTTAATAGGCAATGTGTAAAGTATCTGAGCAATACTTCATAGAGTAACACAGCAAAAATCCAACAAAAGATGCTACACCAGGTTAGACAAATAAAGAATAATTTTATACATAAAACAAGACCAAAAATCCAACAAGTGAAGTTGAGAATTTTTAGAGAATAAATGTAAATAGCTCTTAGAAGCAATACACATTAAATGGGTTTTCTGGTTGTGCTGGACCAGGGCAAAGTCAAAAGTTCACTTGGGCCCACTGAACCAAAGTTCCTTGATCTGGGATGCATCATAGTTGACGAAGATGGAAGGTGCAGCTGAAGTGATGCATTGGTGTTGAGCCACAAACTGGATGAGATCCATCGATATTCTCCTCGTAACAACAGTGATGCGTTGTTTCCGAGTGTGAGGTGCTGATTGCAAATGCGATGCGCGGCGGTGGCTCCCGCTATAGGAGATTCATGAACTCCAAAAGCGATGGGTTTATTTTGAAGGCACCGGCTTATTCCGAAGGCACCGGGTTCAAGCCAGATAACCACAAGGATGTGCTGGTTCTGACTTAATCAAAGGCGAAGATGCACCAGTTAAGATGAGGATGCATGGGTTCTGGATGTAGAAGCAACTTAGGCCTCACTTCCAAGGGTCCAGAACTTGGTTTGCACCACTTGGCAGGGCAGACTCAGAGCTTGTAGAGTCCAAATGCAGGTAGTTGACGTCCTTGATATCCCGGAGACTTAGAAAAGGAAGCAAGCCACCAAACCCTTGAAGTTACTCTGGGTTCAAGTGATGTAGGTCCAGTCCTTCTACCCCAGGCAAGACAACAATAGGCAGCAGGGCAGCTCTGCAAGGCAAGAGCACAGCAAGGCAGAAGTCACGCAAACCAGCAGTCCAGCAGAGTGGCAGTCCTTTCAGCAACACAGCAGTTCTTCTTCCTGGCAGGGTGGTTACAGGCCCAGAGTGTACTGAAGCTATGATGTCAGAGGTCCAGTACTTATACCCAGTTGTGCCTTTTAAGTGGGAGGGAGACTTCAAGAAAAGCTTTGAAGTACACAGAGGTTCTCCGTGCCTGCCCTGGCTCCAGACTCACTATAAGGAAGTATGTAGCCATTTGTGTGGACAAGACACAGCCTATACAGGTGTGTGCATGAGGCTTAGCCCAGCTCCTCACTCCAATCTCACAGGAAGGCGCATCAAGACATACCTCAGCTCCCTGTGTGTATGGCTGTCTAGAGGGAATACACAAATGTTAGACCTGGCATCTTTGGCGTGGTTTCCCCTGTCTTTTTGCCTCTACCTCCTGTATTTATGACGCTGTGCTGGATTTTGTTTTTGCTGGTCTAGATGCTTTGGGCACTTTGCCACTGCTGATCAGTGTCAAAGTGCAAGTGCTCCCTGAGTAAATTGTAATTGTGATTGGTCATCCATGATTGGCATTTTTGTATTACTAAGAAGTTCCTAGTAAAGTGCACTGAGTGTGCCAGGGCTGGTGTTTCAAATGCTACTAGTGGGCCTGCAGCACTGATTGTGCCACCCACAAGAGAGGCCCTAAAATGGTGTCGCAGTCCTGCCACCACGGTGCCTGGGTGCAGTTGCTAACTGCCATGCTACCCTGGCCAGTGTCCACACTGGCCAGGCCAAGCCCTTCCCTTTCTGTACACATTGGACACACCTATAGAAGGCCCTAGGTACCCCCCTGGGCAGGGTGCAATGTATATGAAAGGTAGAGCATGTACTGGTGTGTGACATGCCCCGATAGTGAATTACAGCCATTTTCGTTTTTCACTATTGAGAGGGCTATCTTGCCCATAGGCTATAATGGGGAATGCTGTGTATAATGTTTACTTACCTGCATATCTTTCCTTAGGGGCAAGATAGACAATTAAAGTGTGTATCCCTGAACTCAGAATTTAATAACCTATCTTTTAGGAAGGATGTTTTTTAAATCCTGTGATTGAGAACAGCACTTTTAGAAAGTGGCTGCTCTCTTGTCTGACCTTTCTGTGTGCCTTGGCCTATTTGTGAATTGAGTGTCTGGTTTGTGAGTGACAGGGGCTGGGTAGCGCCCAGGAGGCTGGAGGAGTCAGCCCTAGGCTGAATAGCTGCATCTGCATCATGAGTGGTGGTAGGGGATAGCACCTGGGTCTGAATAGGGCTGTGCCTGCCTTCCACAATGCTGGCTCCACCTCCTTCTGTGTGAGTTGTAAAGGGGTGGGCCCTTAGAACTCCTAGACCTGGGTCAATAGATCAGTACAAAAAAGAAGTGGTCCGAGTTCGGAATTGATTAATTTACAAGTTATTCTGTATTGCTCCATACAGACAATTGCCACACATTTATTTTGCTGAATATAACTGAACAGTTTAAAAAATGAAATGTGCAATGTTCAAATTCAAATTGCATTTATTTCTGCAATCGATTGTTTCTGTGGTTTGTTCAAGATATAGAATCTCATATATTCAACAATATTCAAAGTAATTGTAAATTCATTACATTTTAAGTGCTCTCAGTGAAAAGGGAAAGGAAGTGCAAGAAGGTGTGAGGGACTGGGTAAAGGTGGTGTGAGATTAGCAACATCGCGTTAAAATGAGAAACGCCTCTACAAAACAAGGTATTGTCAAAGTTCCCAATTTGTATCACACATAGGTTAGGTACACTCTTTTCTTTAAATCCTATGGTGTGTTTCAGTTGGCGTAGTCTACGTTTCGACCCCCATGTGTTCTTAAGGGTTATTCATGCCTCATGTTGGGGTCTTCGTCAGGACAATGGATAGAGAGCCTATAAAATAACGCGAATGCTAAGATTAGGTCATTGTGTGGTACGCTGTCTGACACTGGAGAAGGAAATGCAGGAGATACCTACATCAGATGATGGTCAATGTCTGTACCGTCGTGTCTTGGGCCTGGGCGCGCTCCTCGAAATTCTACAATGTAAAAGGGAAAGAGTCTCAGCGGACTGTCTTTGGCTGGGGAGCCGAAGAACATGAGTTTGGGAGGTACCGGGGAGGACTTACTTTGGGAATATTCCTCATCGATGGAGTGGGAACAGCATGTCACGTGTAGTATCTGTGGCCATTCATCGAGTTCAGTGCACAATACGCACCGTTCTAGGAAGTTAACATGAAAGGCCAGTAGGTCAAAAAGCTTAAAAACCTCAAATGAAAAAACTATAAGAATATTGCGATGAAAGCTGGATTTCGACATTAAGTTCAGGAGAGGATCGGGTATGCCGATATAGTCGGTGGCATTGGGAAAGCCTGACTCGGTTTACAAAACTACGATCGATTTCAGTACCTGTGCTGTTTTAGTCAGCAGCCTTCCGTGCACGACGCTGCCTCGATGCATCTGCTCGCGGTGCCGCCGCTGGATGCTGGGTGTATGAGAAGGGCTCGACTACTCTGGGCCAATCAACTGTGGGTTTCACGGAACGCCCATGCATCGTGAGATGCGTCAGTCGGGGATCATCTGAAAAGATCCCTGGCTATGCAAAAAGGGTCTGGGGCCTCAAGGGAGCATTTTCCAGGGATAAATTAGTAACAGAGGTGATAGCATCCTTGTACTGATTCGTCTTCGAGTTATGCATATGTGCTGCAACTCCATGACCTCATACATACCGAATAGTGGTAATGCAGGTGTGTGGGGCCTTATGGGGGTTCCCTTCAGATATGGGCGCTCACAGGGCATGACCTACTTTAAACCGGGTTAATAATGGCACAAAGTCTTGTCATAATTTGTGATAAATGTAGTTGGGAATAAACATGACACTGTATTTGAATGGCATTATGACATACAATTGACATATTTAAGAAATCCATCATATAATCACAAGGTACTGGAATGACATTATGACATATAATCGACATGTATGCGCTCACAGGGCATGACCTACTTTAAACCGGGTTAATAATGGCACAAGGTCTCGGCATAATTTGTGATAAATGTAGTTGATAATAAACATTACACTGTATTTGAATGGCATTATGACATACAATTGACATATTAAGCAATCTATCATATAATCACAAGGTACTGGAATGGTATTATGACATATAATTGACATGTAAGGCAAGCAATCATGCAAATTAGGAGTTCTGCATTAAGATAGCCACGATAATGTTAAACCACCCTGAAAGACCCTGGGCTGTGCTGTAACCCCCTAGTGCTATGTGAATTCCAGTCAGCGAGACAAAAGGATTACTCTGGGTCTAAACCTGCCATTTGGGCAAAGTTGGCATCTAGTTCATTCAACCCTCTATTTACAGTCTTGAATTTGTTCATCCATTTGCACTCTCTAATGTTCAAAATGGAAGTCAGGTTGCCTCCTCGTGGTCCCAAGGTGATTTTTTCGAGTACCACCCATCTTATGGATTCTGGGGTATGGTTCTTGTCCCTAAAATGGTCCACAAGTGGTGCACCCACTGTTGAGCAGCGGATCCTGCTGCAATGTTGAAAAATTTGTTTTTTCAATTTTTGTTTGGTTTGCCCTATGTACATCAGGTCACATGGGCATAGAAATGCGTAAATCACTCCACTGGTGTTACAGTTTGTGAAGGATTTGAGGTCTACAGTGAGATTGTTGTGGATCACTTGCTTCGTTTCCCAACATGTTGGACATGCTTTGCACGTGGTACATCTAAAGTGGCCTACCACTCCTGGTAGATTCCATAGACCTTGGATGGTTGGTGCCTGTGGCGTGTCCAGCAATGATCGGACAACATAGTCCCCTATACTTCGCCTTTTTGAAGGCATGCATAGGTGGTTCCGGACTGTCTAAAATATCCGCAACCAAGTTCCAGTGTTTATTCACAATTTTCTTTATTTCATTGCTTTTGGTGCAGTAGGTTGTTACACAAATCATTCGGTCGTGAGATGTTGGGCGTGTCTTGGGCGTCAATAATGTTGACCTGTCTTGGGACCATGCTCTTTTCCTGGATCTTTTCACAAGCCGCTGGGGATAACCCCTGTCTATTAGGCGATTAATGAGGTCTTCAGATTCTTTGAAATAATCCTCTTTCAAAGAGCAATTTCTCCGGATGCGGAGAAATTGGCCGAAGGGCAAGTTGTCACGTAAACTTCTGGTGTGATGGCTCGTGTACCTTAAGAGGGAGTTTCTTTCTGATGGTTTTCTGAAAAGGGT
Organism: Lissotriton helveticus; assembly: GCF_964261635.1. NCBI lineage: Eukaryota > Metazoa > Chordata > Amphibia > Caudata > Salamandridae > Lissotriton > Lissotriton helveticus. The sequence goes on from NC_136059.1 coordinate 1,673,194,050, forward strand.
GGTGTAGAGATTCCCTTCCATCTCTTTTATGCTGATATCCAGAAAGTCAATAGATTCCCTACTCATATGCATCGTGAACTTGATGTCGTCTGACTGGGTGTTCAGCCATTCCATGAAATCATGTAGATCCTTTTCTTCACCTGTCCATACCCTGAGGACGTCATCTATATACCGGTGCCAGGTGGAAATCATGTTTCGGTATGGGTTGTTTTGTGATAAAATACAGTGCTGTTCATATTCAGACATGAATAGGATCGCCAGATCTGGGGCAAAGGCAGCGCCCATTGCCACCCCTTTGCTTTGAATGTAGAACTTATTTTGAAAGACAAAGAAATTTCTAGTCATTGCGATTTCCAATAAATCAATGATGAATTCTGTGGGAACTCCTGCTGGTTGGTCCCTCCTTTGTAACACTTGTTTCATACAGTCCAGGGCAGGTCTCTGTGGTATACTGGTGTATAGGGAGACAATATCCATTGTCACCAGGATTTGGCTGTTTTTATCGAAAGGGATCTGGTCAACTAGGTTGATAACTTGCATGGTATCCCTGAGATAGGTAGGTGTTGCTTCAGCTAAAGGTTTCAAGAATACATCCACATATTTACAGAGAGGTTCTAGGAGGGAGCCGCAGCCAGATATAATCGGTCGTCCTGGTGGTTTGACTGGGTTCTTGTGTACTTTGGGTAGTACATATATGGTTGGTACCCTGGGTTGTTCCACATTCAGGTAATCGAATTCCTTCTTAGTAAAAAAACCCATCTCAAGTGCTTTGTTGGTAATTGATGAGATCTCCGTCCTAATCTCCTTTGTAGGGTTAAGTGCTACCGGTCTGTAGCTAACCCCATCCATTAGTTGAGAATGGATTTCAGTCTTGTAATCCTCCACATCCAGCATAACTATAGATCCCCCTTTATCAGCTGGTTTAATCACCACTGATTTGTTGTTCTGGAGTGCATCCAACGCTGTACGTTCACCAGCGCTGATGTTGTGCTTCACATAAGATCTTCTCTCACATGTTTTGAGGACGTCCCTAAGTACCACGCTCTCATACGTCAGTACTTTGTGAGAGACTGATGCCATAGTAGGCATAAATGTCGAAGGTGGTCGTAAGTTTGTGAAAGCCGACATTGCAGTAGATGGTCGGTTGGTGAAAAAGTTTTTTAATCTTATCTTGCGAAGGAACCTGGTGAGTTCCGCTTGGATGTTGAATTTGTTGGGTTGAGATGTGGGTACAAAAGATAGCCCCTTACAAAGTACACTGATTTCCTCAGATGTTAGTGTATAGCTTGATAGATTGATTATCGGGCTAGATCTGGACGTTGCTCTAGGGGTCCCCCCATCTACCATCTGTACGTCTTCCTCCTGGTGCTCCTCTCCCCGTGGTCTTCTGCTTGGAATCTGACCTGTTTGATATTTTGGCCCTGTTGTCTCCCTCCGTCCCAGTTCTGCTGGTTCGGCCCCGATTGGGGCGATTGTTCCATGAGCCTCCTCTGCCTCTCCCTCTCGGTGGTCTCCACTGGGTGTCTCCTAAAAAAGGTGATTGTGGTCCGCTAGTGTGTTGTTGGGGTGGTTGGTACCATTGGTCTGATTGTTGGTAGTTTCCACTGGGTCCGGCCTGTTCATTTTCACTTTCTCCGCTATATGATGAATCTGAGAAGTTGGTGAATCTACGTGTACCTCTATAACCTCCTCTGCCTCTATTGAAGAAGCGGCCTTGGGTATCTTGTCTGTAGTAGTCAGGCTGTAGATAAGGGTAGGTCTTTTTCTTATCATAATACTGAATGTCTTTTGCTAATTTATCCAATTTCTTTGCTTGTGTCTCCACGTCAAAGTCTTTTAGGGTTTTATTTAATCTTTCTAAAGTTTCTTTGGCATCTGCAAAGGCCGAGTGACTGGCTATTTCCACTTTGAGGTCGTCAATCTCTTTCGTTAATTGCTCCACTTGTTCTTTGGCCGTCTCCACTCCCAGCACCATCCAGTGCCGGGAGCAGTTGTTTGCCACGAAGCTGAAGCCTTCTTTGAACTTGGGATTGTCCACGAATATGGCAGGTTCGTTGCGGACTTGGAGCCCAGTCGGAATGATGTTGGATCGTAGGTAACCGGTTAGAAGATGTCCATGGAGTTTGGTTCGTACCAGCTTTTTTTCAAGACGTTCAAGTTTGTTTATTTTTTCCTTTAGGGAATGGTCTACACTGGTGCTGTTGGCAGTGAGGAAAGCAGTCCCCGTATCTCCCTCAATTCGATTTTTTATGTAATCCTCCGTATACGAGAGGGTCTCAAGTTCCATACTGATGTAGCCCTCGCTATACCACAAGGAATTAATCAGATAATTTATACAAGTTTGAAAGAAAGAACCCTCACAAGAGATCGCTTGCTCTGAGAGTGTGAGTTGTAAAGGGGTGGGCCCTTAGAACTCCTAGACCTGGGTCAATAGATCAGTACAAAAAAGAAGTGGTCCGAGTTCGGAATTGATTAATTTACAAGTTATTCTGTATTGCTCCATACAGACAATTGCCACACATTTATTTTGCTGAATATAACTGAACAGTTTAAAAAATGAAATGTGCAATGTTCAAATTCAAATTGCATTTATTTCTGCAATCGATTGTTTCTGTGGTTTGTTCAAGATATAGAATCTCATATATTCAACAATATTCAAAGTAATTGTAAATTCATTACATTTTAAGTGCTCTCAGTGAAAAGGGAAAGGAAGTGCAAGAAGGTGTGAGGGACTGGGTAAAGGTGTTGTGAGATTAGCAACATCGCGTTAAAATGAGAAACGCCTCTACAAAACAAGGTATTGTCAAAGTTCAAAATTTGTATCACACATAGGTTAGGTACACTCTTTTCTTTAAATCCTATGGTGTGTTTCAGTTGGCGTAGTCTATGTTTCGACCCCCATGTGTTCTTAAGGGTTATTCATGCCTCATGTTGGGGTCTTCGTCAGGACAATGGATAGAGAGCCTATAAAATAATGCGAATGCTAAGATTAGGTTATTGTGTGGTACGCTGTCTGACACTGGAGAAGGAAATGCAGGAGATACCTACATCAGATGACGGTCAACGTCTGTACTGTCGTGTCTTGGGCCTGGGCGCGCTCTTCGAAATTCTACAATGTAAAAGGGAAAGAGTCTCAGAGGACTGTCTGTGGCTGGGGAGCCGAAGAACATGAGTTTGGGAGGTACCGGGGAGGACTTACTTTGGGAATATTCCTCATCGATGGAGTGGGAACAGCATGTCACGTGTAGTATCTGTGGCCATTCATCGAGTTCAGTGCACAATACGCACCGTTCTAGGAAGTTAACATGAAAGGCCAGTAGGTCAAAAAGCTTAAAAACCGCAAATGAAAAAACTATAAGAATATTGCGATGAAAGCTGGATTTCGACATTAAGTTCAGGAGAGGATCGGGTATGCCGATATAGTCGGTGGCATTGGGGAAGCCTGACTCGGTTTACAAAACTACGATCGATTTCATACCTGTGCTGTTTTAGTCAGCAGCCGTCTGTGCACGACGCTGCCTTGATGCATCTGCTCGCGGTGCCGCCGCTGGATGCTGGGTGTATGAGAAGGGCTCGACTACTCTGGGCCAATCAACTGTGGGTTTCACGGAACGCCCATGCATCGTGAGATGCGTCAGTCGGGGATCATCTGAAAAGATCCCTGGCTATGCAAAAAGGGTCTGGGGCCTCAAGGGAGCATTTTCCAGGGATAAATTAGTAACAGAGGTGATAGCATCCTCGTACTGATTCGTCTTCGAGTTATGCATATGTGCTGCAACTCCATGACCTCATATGAAGTTGAACATTGCACATTTCATTTTTTAAACTGTTCAGTTGTATTCAGCAAAATAAATGTGTGGCAATTGTCTGTATGGAGCAATACAGAATAACTTGTAAATTAATCAATTCCGAACTCGGACCACTTCTTTTTTGTACTGATCCACCTCCTTCTGAGCGGCTGACAGCCCTGCCCTTCTCTCTGAAAGAAAAACAAAGTGCTCCAGGACTGACCAGAACTGGTTCTGACTAAGCCTCTCTGCCTCCAGAGAACAAAGGAAAGATTGGTATAAAAAGGGCTACCCAGACTACAGAAAATTAGATCATCCTGGAATCAAGAAGGAACCTCTGCCAAGGAGAAAGCTGGAAGACTGAAGAGGAAGGACTGTCCTGCTGTGTGCTTGTGTTCTGACCTGCAGTTGCTTTGCTGCCAAGGAGAGGGGAAGGACTTTTCTGTGTGCTGTGTCCCCTTGCTTGAAGAGATCTCCAAGGGCCTAAGGAGAGCTGGCCTCCTGTTAAGAAGTCCCAGGAACAAAAGGACTACACCCCCAGCTTCCCCCTGTACTCTGCTGAGTGAGTTCTGCCCTTCCTAGAGTGATTGATCCAATTGTGGGGCCTCTGGAAGTTGTGCCTGCTGTTTGGGGAGCTGGACAAGGAGAAAAGAAGACAATCTGCAATTTTCAACGCATCGTTCGCTTGCGGAGCGCCTTCCCGAGACTGCGAGGAAATTCCTGCCGCCGTGAAGTTTGAGATCGTCGCAGCGCCTGTTGCCGCTGCAAGAACCGACGTGCCATTCGCTTGCGGAACGCATCGCCCCGGTGCGGGAAGTTCCCTGTCGCTGCGAGTATTGTCACAGAGCCTGTCGTCCCTGGGTGAGTTCATCGCACTGCTTGCGGACTGCATCACATCGCTGTGAGCATCGTTGCAGAGCCGTCGCATCGAGGGACCGCAAGAGGAGAAGATCGATGCTGCGCTCTGCATCGCCGCCGCACCTGAGATCATCGCCGTCCCGAAGATTGTCGCATTGTGCCTGTGCGAGACGCTTCCTACTGAACCTGAACACCAGAATCCATACAAGGTATCGCATCCCTCCCCATACAGACCAGACTTGTCGCAACACGCCCGCTGCATCCAGCGGGGCTGTCGCACCGCCTCCCCAGGGTCTTAGGAGTCACGCATTGCTTGTTTTTCAACGCTGCAGCTTCCATTTGGAACTTTTGTTGCATCTACAGGTACTTTGGGCTAAATGTGACGCAACTGTGGATTATTTTGACGCAAACCCTAGAACTCTTTTAAAATCATATTCTTGAACTGTGTTTGTTAGATTTTTGTCGTTTTGGTCTTGTGTAGTTTAGATAAAGATACCTTATTTTTCTAAACTGGTGTGGAGTCCATTTGTGGTGTTTTCACTGTGTTACTGTGAGTGTTGGTACAAATACTTTACATATTGCCTTTGATAAGCCTGTCTGCTCATGCCAAGCTACCAAGGGGGTGAGCAGGGGTTATCTAAAGAGTGTATCCCCCTTACCCTGACTTGAAGCAAGGGTCCCTATTTGGACATTGGTACCTACCTCTGACAACTAGAGACCCCCAGATCTAACAATAAAGCTCAGATGTCACCCAACCCAGGCTGAACAGAGATATGCCCCAGGCACCAAATGTCTAAAGTAAGTAAATCCCAACTCTCTAAAAGTAACATTTGCTAAACGGTAATTTAAAATCCAACTTCAACATGACTTGTGATTTTAAAGTGAGTCGAGTGATACCAATCATGAAAAGTCCATCTCTTCACAATTGAGAATTACACTTAAAATGTGTAATAAGGTAATCTCAATGTTATCCTATGGGAGAGATAGGCCTTGCTGTTGTGAAAATTGGGTGTTTTCCACTACCAAGATATGTAAAACCTAAAAGGTACATGTCTTAAAATATATTGCACAATACCCTGTGGTTCATACAGGGCCTACCTTAGGGATGACGTGTATGCATAAAAAGGGAAGGATTAGGTCTGGTAAGACCTTCATCTTGCCAGTTTGATGTGACAGTGAAAAACTGCACATACAGGTCATGCACTGGCAGGCCTGAGCCATGGTTGAAGGGCTACTTAGGTGGGTGGCACAATGAGTGCTGCTGGCCCACTAGTGGCATTTAATTTACAGGCCCTGGGCACATGTAGTGCACTTTACTAGGGATTTATAAGTAAATTAAATATGCCAATTGGGGTTAAGCCAATGTTACCATGTTTAGGGGCGGGAGCACAAGCACTTTAGTATTGATTAGCAGTGGTAAAGTACACAGAGTCCTAAAGCCAGCAAAAAACGAGGTCAGAAAAATGAAGGGAGGCAGACAAACATTTGGGGAAAGATCACCCTGAAACTGTCAGGTCTAACACCCACCCTTCATAAGAACATACACGCGTACATCTCCACCACAGTATGCACACACTAATCCACATACATTCATACATAAACACATGCATGTGCCAAACATTAAAAAAAGAAAAACTTACTGGCTGCAGCAGTGATCTCAGGCAGTGGATCAGCCAATGAGATAAGGCGGCAGTACCTTCTTTGTCCTAGACATAGAAGTTGGACTGGCAGAAATACTCATGGCTTTAAGTGGGATGAAAAAACAGGGGGGTGTCTCTCAAGGGGTGTGGCCGATGTAATTAAGGACGTGGCTTAAAAACACATAAGCTAAAAAAATCTGTGCCCAATAAATGTGATGCTTTCTTTTGTTGTATCCAGATAAATAATATAACGAGTAACATCACACCTAGACCAAGCCTGGACTATTGGCTTTGTCAACAATATAATGCGTAATATCACACCTACAACAAGCCTGGACTATAAGCTTTGTCAACGGTTGTTAGCTGCATAAGAGAAATAGGCAACAACTTTGGCTTCGCTGTACATAACATTGAAAATGCCTCAGTTCTGAAATGAAGAGACAGATTGTGAAAGAACTATAACGGGTCTGTTTAAAAGCTGTAAAGGGTGGTACTGCTGCAGCTGTAAGCTTTTTTTTTCTCCGTGAGGTGAAAAATGGAGAGCCCAATAGAGACCCAGCTCAGCACCTGTGAGAAGTAAAGCAGGCACACAGAGCGAGACACTATTTAAAAAACGGGACATTTATCATTTTAACCAAAGCGCCGCTCAAAAAATGGGACATTTCTTTCATTTGTCGCAAAGTGTCGGGACACTGCTCCAAAAACCGGGACTGTCAAGGGAAAACCAGGAGATCTGGTCCCACTACTTATTTGTCAAAGACATGAATGGGTTCAATGAGAGTTGCTAACCCTAACCCCACTTTGTGATGACGCATTACTTATGGACACTCAGCCTTGGACCCTTCAGGGCTTAAAGCTGAAGCACCAGGTCCGAATCTATTAGTGACATTCCCCCTCGTCATGAGGGGGAGAACCTCCAAGTGCTTTGCCAGCCTGAGGAGGTCACACCCACAGGGTTGCGAAATCCTCTATACGGCAAAGTTCTGCTCAGGCGGTTGGGGGGAAGATGGCGGCCGGGTAGGACGCTCGGTCGGTTAGCTCCAGGACTCCGGACTCCTCTGACATGAGGATGTAAAAAAAAAAACGTCAGGAATGCACCAAAGCATGGAGCAGTGAGCATCGAGCAGTAAAACCTCAAAAGAAAAGGGATTTCTTGACTCTCGGAGTAAATAAGGAATGGTAACCTACCTGGTGACGGAGAGTGGCTTCTCACAAGGAGAGTCAGTTTTGCTTCTCCGCGCTCTTGACCAAGCAAAGCGTGACGGGTCCGACAAGGCAGGATACGATACGGGAGTCTGGGTGGCTGCTGTGAAGGCGAAGGCGATCTGCGGAAGAGCTTCCGGAAGACTGTGGTTTCAGTTCCGGGGAGCAAGCGGCAGAGCCCTGTCAGACAACGCGGAGTTGGTGCCCAATTCACGTTGGGACGGCAGGGGCGAGGGACGCGTTTGTGGATCGAGCAACGGCGAGAAGGACAGGTGGGCTGATTTCTCTAAACGTACGCTCATACATGACCCCCGAAGAGTGTTAGAAACAAACTTTACAAAAGATAGGTCACCGCAGCACATGAGCGAGGCATTGAAAGAAACAGAGGAGGGTGGCGAAGGTGGGTGTAACGAGCTTAAGAAAGTTCCAAATCAAATTAAATCAGCAGAAGGAAAAATCTTGGTAAATAACCCGGGAGGGAGATCAGAGGATATACAGGGCAAGCAGGGCGAGCAAGTCATATCAAGCTACAGCCTGCGAAATAGGAACTTTCTTAAGAAGGAACAATATCCTAAGGGTATCTCTCCTAGAGAGATCAAAAAAAGAGCCAAGAAACCACCCAAAGAAAACACAAAGATTAACTCAGAAAGTGGCATAACTTCCTCCAGAGGGAAAGCTGACTCATCCCTGAAAGGGAAAATCAAGGTAACTCCGTCACTGAGAACCTACTTTAAAGTCCAGCTACAGCAGTGTCCACACACGGAGGAGCAGACACAGACACAGGTACAACCGTCACCAAAGGACCCCCCTTTTTTGGGAGGAGAGGAAAACACGCTCTCTCTTGTCACAGCTGACCTATATTCAAAGACTCAAACAAACGTAGACCCTGAAAAAATAGAACCAAGTAAGAATAAGAGCAAGGTAGCATTCAAGAATTTGGAGGTTAGTTGGAAAATCAAAGCAGCAGGCAAGGAAGAAGCTGCAGCTGCCCCCCAAAAAGCAAACATGGCAAACGGGGCTGATAAAGACACCGTGGCTGCAGAAACAAGGGGGGAGATAACAGATGACAAAGTTGGAATGCCTGAGTTGCAAAAAACGGGAGATTTTTTTCCTAAAAACCACACAGATGAATTTCTTGAAAGGATATGGTTGGAGATGCGAGAAAAATTTACCATATCAGAGGCCAAGCAAGACAAAATTCAGGAAGTGTGTGAGAAGCTGGACAACAAGCTTAATGCACTGGGGGACAGAGTGACGGCTGTGGAGAGCGAAGTAGGCGCGCTGAACAAAAAGGTGGAAAAGAATCAGAAGGAGATAAATTCCTTGAGACAGGAGAGCAAAATAATGAATGAGAAGATGGAGTCGCTTGAAAATCAAGCCAGGAAAAATAATATAGGCTATTCAATGTACCAGAAAACCAGGAAGGTTCAGACATTAAGAAATATGTGGTGGAACTTCTATCAGAACACTTTCCATGGGCTGACAAAGCACTGCTCGAGGAAGATATACAAAGAGCACATAGAGATCCATTTGGTAAAAACAAAGAAAGAAAAACACCTAGGAAAATACTTATCAACTTCAAAACCTACGTACTAAAGGAAAAAAATTCTGGGAGAGGCATTGAAAAAGGGAAACTTCAACACAGATAACTGGACCTTCAGAATCAGATCTGATATGTCGAAGGCCTCCCAAAACAGGCAATGGGAGCTAGGAAATCTAATACCAGAACTGCAACAACTCGGCGCAACGGTACAGATGAAGTTTCCTCCGTCACTAAGGATAATGTGGCGAAACAAAATGAGAAACATAAGAGACCCAGAGGAAGTTAAATCTCTTATAGAACTAATGCGAGAAAAAACCCTGTCGGAAGAACCAATAAGCTAACGAAGAAATCTTCTTAGAGTCTCAGAAGCGGTAGAATAATGGTAGAATAATGGTGTAAGGCGTTGCAATAATAATTTTTAACACACACAGGTCAAGAGTCAAGAGTCAAGGAGTAACTAAGGGTTAAGAAGTTAACCCTAAGAAAAGAAGATGGAGGCTTCCCCAGGGAGGGTAACGACAAAGCACAAAAAAGAAAACACAAAAAATGCACGAAGCAGAAAAAGGGTGGGGAGCAAAATAGGGAAAAAACAGTAAAGAAATCCTCAAAAGTCGGAGAAGATGGAAAAACGAAAAGGAGTTTCTTACCATAAATAACAAAATAAACAGTATACCGGAGTGGGATGCGTCAGGGGGAAACAGGGCAGATGGGGAGTACGAATAAAGACTTTAAAATACTCTCCTGGTATGTAAACGGTATGAGGACAAAAAGCAGAAGGAACAAAATCCTTGAGTATCTCAGAACATCAGAAAGCGAAATAATCATACTACAAGAGACACACCTATTAAAAGAAGAATGGGCCCAAATAATAAAGAACCTAAAATGGGTAGACACATACATATGTACTACACAAGAATGTAACATTAAAGGGATAGCGATAATTATCAAAAGTCACTTAAAGCTACCCTGGAATCAGAAGAAGTAGACTGTAAGGGAAGATGGGCAATAGCTAGAGTAAAGATAGAAAATAACCCATTCACAATAGCAGGATATTATGGACCTAATCTAGATGACGCAGACCCTTTACTGAAACTTTACTCTCACCTAATACTAGCTACCACCCCAATAATTTTGGGGGGTGATTTTAACCTTATAATGGATCCCAACATTGATAGGTCCCCCCCCGGGGAGACAGGCGAACTTACCGAAAATGAGGGAGTAGATTGGCATATATAAAAGAGACTTAGAGCTGATAGATATTTGGAGAGATAAAGGAGAAAAAAATCAGCCCTTCACGCTATATAACAAAAAACTGGGGCACAGGTCGAGAATTGATTATTTCCTTATTGACCGAGTTCTATCAGGAAGCGTAAAAACTTAGCTCACCTCCCGGCCCATCTATCAGACCACTCCGCTGTCCAACTAACACTCCAGGTAAAGACAACTAAAATGCAAGGAAGATTCACGGTAGAGAGGGCCATACTATTAGATCAGCAAATTGTGAAGGAACTTGAACTAGAAACAGAAAACTTTTTCGAAAATAATAAAACCGCACGACAAAACAGATCACCTGGGACACATATAAAGCTGTGATAAGGGGAAAATTATTAAGTCTGGGAGCATATAAAAATAAAAAAACGAGGCAAGAGATAACAGACCTGGAAAAAAGCATTCATTCCTTCGACGTCCAAATAATAGTGGAACAAGATATAAGTAGGAAAAAAGAACTAGGAAGAGATAGACAAAGCCAGAAAGAAAAACTTGAAGGCATCCTAGAAGACAGAGTGCGTACAAAGTGGGAATCAAGCAAATTAGCAAACCATGAATATGGGGAAGGCTGCGGAAAGTGGCTTGCATGGAAACTAAAAACAGATCAAGCCAGGAATAAAGTAAGGAGTATACATCAAGACGGTCAGGTGAACCTAAGCACAGACGAAAATACAATCAGACAAGAGTTCATGACATTTTTTGCTGAGTTATATACGGAAGATACCAATCCTCAAGAAGGCCAGATTGACACATACCTAGAAGGTATCCCATCTTTAGCTCTAACGGAGGAGGATAAGGAAGAACTAAATAAAGAGATCCTAATAAGCGAGGTAAAGGAGGTAATCAGAAGCTTAAAAAAAGGTAAGGCAGCAGGCCCTGACACCCTACCAAATGAGCTATACATGGCATTAAGAGACATTCTGTCACCACACATCACGGAGATGGCAAACTTGATCCTTAAACAACAAAGCAAAATACCCGTTTCCTGGAATGACGCAATAATTACCATCATTTTAAAACCTGGTAAGGATCCTTCTAGATGTGAGTCATACCGACCTATATCGCTGCTCAATGCAGACTACAAAATATTCACAAAAATCATGGCAGCCCGTTTAGGAAGAGTAATGGCCCAACTTATAAACCCGGACCAAAAAGGATTTGTTAAGGGGAGACAATTGCATGAAATCACACACGAACTTCTGAGCACCATAGACATAGCCACGCAAAAGAAAACTCCCCTTACTATACTCACCGTCGATGCCGCTAAGGCATTCAACAGAGTCAATTGGTCCTTCCTTGAAAAAATCATGACCAAAAATAACATAGGTCAACCTTTCATGCATGTCGTGAAAGAAATTTACAAGACACCGAGGTCTAAAATTCTAGTTAATGGCAATCTTACAGAGGATGTGAACATAGAAAGAGGAACTAGGCAGGGATGTCCTCTCTCGCCTCTGCTTTTTAACCTATATATTGAGCCGCTGGCAAATAAATTAAGAAATACTAAAGAAATAACCCCGTTCAGGTATCAAGCATGGGAAAAAAAGATCGCACTGTACGCAGACGACTTGATGATTTTTACGGACAATTATGTCAGCTCTAAGTCAGCCATAGAAGAGATCATAAGTACGTATGGGAAAGTCTCAGGTTACCTGGTAAATCACACCAAAACCGAAATTATGACCTGGAATACACAGTTCAAAAGTTCGAACATCAAGAAGGAAATAAAATACCTAGGTATTCTAGTAAACCATGAACTAGAGAAGATTCCACAGCGTAACCTCAATAAAGTGGCAGGAGAGGTGAGAAAGCTACATAAAGTGTGGTCCAGTTTACCCCTAAGTTTTATAGGAAGATCAAATATTGTCAAAATGTCAATTTTGCCCAAGTACACATATCTTTTTAATACCATTCCTTTGGAATTTGGAAAAGCCCTTTTAAAAAAACTACACCAGCTTTATATGGACCTCGAAGGGAACGAGGATATCTTGGAAGAAACTCAGGAGGGGAAAACAAGGTGGAGGGCTATCAAGCCCAGATTTGGTGGAGTATCACAAGGCGTTCCAGTTCAAAAACATGCAGACACTGCTAAAAAGTCATCAATACTATCCAAAATATTTACAAGCAATGACAGAATCAGTGGATCACTTTTTATTCAAATTCGGTCATCCAAAATACTTAAAAAAAATAAAATTGAAGACCCTAAGGGATGCAGCTAAGTTGTGGGCGCAAATTAGAGCAATTTTGAACATTCAATACTACAGCGCAATGGCCCCTATATGGGAGTCACCAGGAACCCCAGAATGCCTAAAAGACTCAATGACAAACCCCTTGAAACTAGCCAATATCAACTATTGGGGTCAATTACTAAAAGGATCAACTCCGGTCACATGGGAAGAACTTCAAAGAATCACCAACGAATCAGTCTCCAAATTTAAATATTACCAAATTTCAAGCTGGGCCAGAACTATTCCTGCAAATAACCAAGAGAATGAAAAACTGGAAAAGGAAATGGTAAAAAACTCACCCATTAATAAAGAGGTTGCAAAGTGGTACTGGGCTTTTATAGCTGCAGGAGGTGGAGACACACAGATCGAGGATCTAATCTGGGGGAGAGATTTACAAATAGCCGATCTGGACAGAATATGGGAAAAATCTGTAGGAAAATGCTGGTCAACACTAAAGTCAGCGGCTTTGAAAAGAAATCATCTATATACAATACACCGTGCATACTGGACACCGAAAAAACTGTCCAAATTTAAAAACGCAGGCGTAAAAAAAAATCCGAAATGTGGGGAAGAAAAGGCAGATGATGTCCACATGTTCAGAAACTGCCCCCTATTAAAAGATTACTGGAAAGAAGTTGGTAAGACCATGAGCACGATCATGCATAAACAGCTAACTGTAAGTACAACCCTTACTCTTTTTGGGATTGAAGACACAAGAGATGGAGGGGGTTTAACTGAATGTCAAGAAAATGTACTCTTTGTGTTAATTGTACTAGCAAGGAGGGAAATCTGCATCAACTGGGTGGGGACATCCCCTCCAACACATGGAGATTGGATGAACTCTGTCTTAAGGATTAATAAACTAGACAGGAGGGGAAATACCTGTAAGAGATTTAAATATTGGGAAATCTTGGAAAATCACCTAAATCCCAATATAGGGTTGGCACACACAGTCCCATGATTAATGCGAACCAACATCTGGTGGACGAGTATGATACCCGTCGAGTAACCAAGGCGGCTAGCTCCCCCCGCATTTCCAAATCAGATTTGTTACTATGTAATGGCTTAAGGGTACTCCTCTGAAAACATCGAGAAGATGGTAAACTCCCCAAATACGAGAGACCAAGGGGCAGTTCCGGTAAAGAGAATCAGAGGTAGAAACCTGACACTCCAAACACATAGAACTTCGCAATATGAGGATTAGAAAATAAAAAATAAAAAAGTTCTGCTCAGGCAGTCAGGCTCTTAAGCCTTTAGCACATGTGCAGCACCCTACTGTCTGACGTGAACATAAAGAGTCTGTCAGGGTGACCGTTGCCCAGTCTGACAGACACTCTTCATGTTTACAAAAAGGTCGGGAGCTTACCCCTGCTCTTAAGAACAGGACACGCCTGTTCACTGCATTGTTGATAAAGAATGCTGTGACATCATGCCTGGTTCCTTGTGGTATCTTGTTGTAGGGCCTATATAGAATCTCTATGTGTGGAGGTTCTTAAGTTGTCAGTTATGTTTGAGCTGTTGATGGCTGAGGTGAATAAACCGGACCTGTGATCTACAGTCTGTGTAGATTCTACGTATTTATGAGAAAGACACCACATTTATTTGGCGACAGAGGTGGTTCTCACCTTAACATCCAGCGAAGCTCTCCTCTCATTTTCTTCATCATCGGATGATTCTCTGGTGAATATACCTCCTCCAGCGGCAGTTTGAATTGCGGATGAGAAGGTAATGAAATACTTCTCCAGCGGCGGATTGTGGCTTCCCCGTAACACTGTTTACAAATAAAAACTGGTGTGGAGTTTCGAGGAAGGGGTCTGTGGTGACACGCATCTACGTTTCACATGAAGATTATTCACAGGCCTTGGGAGGTGTTGGAATGCATTTGGGTTCCAGATGAAGAGTGTTGCTTGAGTGTCAATGTCCATTGTCACGCAAATGGGGCCATTTTGTACGTGAGCTGGCTCAAGATTTTAGATTACGCGGCTACGTGCTTCGTAAAGCACAGTGGACATTTTGCAGAGTTGGTAGCAGACTGGAGCTTATTTAAGCTCTACGTCGGCACGCATGGAGGACATTTTGTCTTATTGGGAAGGATTACATTGAACAGCATTGTATCCATTGTTAACGTATGCTCTGAATTACATCTTTTCTTCCGCTTTGTGTAGCAGAGCAGTTTCTCAATAATTGGTTATTTACTTCATGGGTAACGGCCTCATCTTTGTGTTATTTTTTTGTGGAAAGTTTGGAGAAGACTTTCAGCTCATCGAAGGTTGGCAATGCTTCAGTCACATTGTTTTTGGAGTCACATTCATGTGCAGCAGTAATTGGGATATTATCTCCAGCATTTGGGAGTAGTAAGTTATAATATTTTTGTTCCTTCAGAAGTCCTTGTACAAAGGAGGAGGAGTTTACAAGTGCACAATTTGAGATGAATTAAAAAAAAATACTCTTGTTTAGTTGCATAAATTCAGGTATCATTCATTGGCACTGTCATATCACTGTTCGGTATTATTCTTCTTCAGGTGTGTTTTAAGTTCATTTTATTATCAGCGTTTTATCTTATTCAGTATGCAGAATGTAACTCAACCACCTTTCTTTTTAACAAGTCCAGGAGAACCCACCATTAAGTGGCAAAAGTGGAAGAAGATTTTTAATAACTTTGTACGTGTTTGTGGGACTAACTTAAGTGCGGAGCTTATCATGTTTTGGCCAATTTACTCGGTCCAATGTGATTTTAAAGTACGCTCCTGCAATTTATTTTCTAGAAGGGATCTTAGTGTAAGATCCCAAAAAAATCACCTTTCCTGTTGGTTTTTAAAACCCTAATACATCTAACCATTGTTATTTAATACATCTCTTGTTTGCCTGTTGTGACCATTGCTGCTGTTGTTGCCCCAGGAGGAGAAGGATCGGGCACCGAGCACCGAGTACCGCCATTGCCTGGACCGACGCCGGGGGGACCAGAAACTACCATTCCCGGCATCCCTCGTGGCCCCTGTCGCCGCGCTTCGTGCGAGGAGGCGCCTAAAGCCTGTTCAGGGCTCCCACAGCGCAGGAGTCCACTCATGCCTGCCTGTTGTGACAATTGCTGCTGTTGTTGCCCCAGGAGGAGAAGGATCGCACACCGAGCGCCGAGGGCTGCCATTGCTTTGACCGACGCCGGGGGGACCACAAACTACCATTCCTGCCATCCCTTGCTGTCGCCGACGCCGCGCTTTGCACCAGGAGGCGCCTAAAGCCCGTTCAGGGCTCACGCAACGTGGGAGTCCACTCTTGCTTGCCTGTTGTGACCATTGCTGCTGTTGTTGCCCCAGGAGAGGAAGGATCGCGCACCGAGCGCCGAGAGTCGCCATTTCTTGGACCAACTACCATTCCCGGCATCACTCGCGGCCGCTGACACCGCGCTTTGCACCAGGAGGAGCTTAAAGCCCGTTCAGGGCTCCCGCGCTCGGGCATGGCCGGGCGCTGCCCGGGCGAAGCACGGGCCAAGGGCGGGCCTGTCCGCGCCCGTCGGAGCCAGGAGGAGACAGGGCAGGGCCACCCCCCTTTTTTGTTGTACATTCACTGAAAGATGCGGACTTGGTCAGTGACTTTGGTTTATAAGCATTGTCGTCAATATTGTATTATTGTATATTTAATTGTGACTTCTATTATTTTAATATAGATACTTACCATGAGCAAGTGTAATCGAAAGGTGGTAGGGGAGCAAGGGGTTGCAGATACCTTGGATGCTTTTTTGCAGAGGGCCGAATCAGTTCTTCTACATGAAATCGAGCTCACGCAAAAGAGACTCTCCTGAGAGCCCCTTCGGAACTCTTCTGAAGTTCTTCCTGCTGGCCCCTTGCTAACCATTGACCCACTCTCTAATCCTGCCCTTTTGCAGGGCACTTTATCGCCAACACCATCATCTGCTGATCCCTCTAATTCAGCTAGTGTGCTTTCCCTTTCTCCTTCACCCCCAATTAAGATCCTCACTCGCAATCAGCGAATATCTCATGAAAAGGGTAGAGAAGGTGCCACAATTGTTGCTGCAAAAAAAAGGAAAGCGGGTGGTTTACCACTCACTACCACTCAGGTTAATAAAGTGGCAAAAACCCGAGGTGCGACACGAGGTAACAAAGGTAGCACCCAAGAAATTCAAAATAATAGAACACCAATCACAAATGTGACCAATGTACAGGGTTTATCTAGTGATATTTTGGGTGAATTGGAAGTTCGCCTTTTGGACAAAATTTACAACAGAAAAATTAACAGCTTTGCTCAATCCCCATTTTACCAAACTGTCTGATATCAATCTTAGACTTGATAAAATTGAGCAACTACATCATTTGTCAAAATCTGCCCCTCCTGAGGTAGCTACCAATTTTCAGACTGATTCCATCAGAACACTACCCCTGCCAATTAATCAACCGGACAGGGTAGTTGGTCCTGTTCACAAATCTGTAGTTCTGCCCTCACTTTTAAATCCTAGCAGTACACATCCTAGTATTCTGAAGACTGCCCCTGGTAGGGAAACAACTGGGGATTCTATGAAGGGGGGTTTGGCCAAACCAAATAATGCTCTTAAATTACTCCCTGCTGCAACACCCTACACCGTTATTCTATCCAATGTACCCCCTTTAAAACCAGGAAGTGGGGAACATTGGGTGTCGCTGAGGAACAAAGCCCTGCATTTTTTAAATACCAAAACTGGGTTGGGAAGTCACCTATTCCGCAAATTTAAGATGATTCGTAGAACTACATGGATTGGGAGATCACCAAAATTAAGTTTAGGGTATTGTGTGGTATTGAATTTTGGGTCCCCCCTATTAGTGAAAAACATTTTAGACAGGGCCGGGACAAGGCACCTGACAGAGCAAGATATTAGCATCTTACCATTGGGATTTTTCTATCAAAACCCTCAATGCTGTCTAACAGGGAGTATGATTATCGACCCGCTCACAATCCCCATGGTCTCTATGAATATAATGTTCCTATTCATAATAGTTTTAATCTGCTCTCCAACCTGGAAGAAATTGATTGACTGGGTCGTTTGCCAGATCGTGAAGTGATACCATCTTCAGAGGTCGTTCTGACTGCGGTTGAGCTAGCTTTGTCTTCTCCATTGATGGACAGATCTTGTTTTCACGCTTCTAGTGACCCATTACAGTGTAATAACCTCGACTTATCAGTATGTAGTGGGGGACTAGTTTGTGGGGCATCACCTCATATTAAACCTATTCTAAACATTGCTGCTTCTGCTGTGCTAAAAATCATGTCATGGAACATAGCAGGGCTAACAACTAAAATTGCCTCACCTGACTGGTCACACTTTACTAAGGAACAAGATATTCTGGCCTTCCAAGAGACCTGGGAGGTGGATCAGGTATTCCGCCCAGGTTATATGAATTTTCACAAAAATGCAGAGAAGGGTGAAAGGAGAAGGCCCAAAGGGGGATTGACAATTTGGGCTAGGCAGTGTTTGCAGTTTAGGATTGAGGAAATGTATATTGATTCCAGGAATATTCTTATTATCAGGTTCTATCAGGGTAATTTTCCAGACTTTATGTTTATTAATGTCTATTCTAGGGGTCTACAGGGCGGGAATCCCTCAGATACGATTGCACTGCTTGATGCTTTTTTAACTCTTAAAAGAGGCCAAAACAACATATTAATAGCCGGGAACTTTAATTGTACATTCTAGCCCCTTGATTCTTATGATATGGATTTTAGTGTTGAGGAGGAGGTTATATGGTTGATTCCTCCTATTACTTTAACACCAATAAAGAAGTGGACAAGTACGGCTTTACAGCTAAAGGTTTTTTCATTGGAACTAGGGGTGAGAGCTGTTAATGGGCGCACCTCATAAGATAAAAACGGGTTGCCTACTTATGTTAGTGGCGCACGTTCTAGTCGAATAGACTACTTTTTTATTATTAAAGAGCTCTGGACCCATCTGTTAGATATGAAGGTATATTCTCGCCTAAAGAGTGATCATAATCCCTCACTCCTTTCTATGCGTGTACGTTACCCAAAACAGGTTGGAGGTGGGACACCATTTGTTGAATGTGTGGAAACCTTTGTAACAACTGACTTACGGCGCCTTAAATGGCCAAATGTGGCAATTAAGGTTGAACACTTGAATCAAATGAGTATCTTAGTAACTAACGCCATAGCCTTTCTTCAGCAAGTTGCTGAACACAACAACCCATCCTTGTCGCTTGGGAGCAAAAACTGTTGCCGGGTTCCTACAATCCACGGATCCTTTTCTCCATTGCCTACTGGGGAGTACTGCTGAACTGAAGAGTGGGTCCCAGTGTCGCCATTCCTGAACTGCTGCTGATTGCGGGGAAGCGGGATTGCGAGGACCAGGGTTCTCTGCGCTCCTGACATCGCGTGCACCTGGTGCCTCCTCCCGCCCCCCCCCCCGCCTACCTGGTGTTTGAAATACGACTCGTAGTGTAGCTCCTATTTTCCCAATAGGCTCTGCGCATTGGAATAGTACCTACAGCAGTAAAGGCCTAGGCCAGACGTTAACTAGGTCTACTACTGTCGATACTAGACTTAATTTTTGGGTTTGCCAGCTAAGCTCAGAGTTCGCTAGAAACTTTCTCGAATGTTCAAGGAAGGAATTAACTGCCCTGATTAGACAAGAAGGGATTTAGTTTCTGACAACCATAGAACATGACAACTTTGCTCTCCCCTAATCAAGAGTCAATCTCAAGAGTCGTGTGAGCACAAGGCAATTATTTTACTCAGTCAGTACGTGCATTCTTAGTCTCATCAGAATGTAGAGAAAAGGAAGAGACGGGCGTGTTCAATAAAAGATGTTATTTATTGATCAGTCTCTTTTCTCGTACAAGAGAAATGGATCGATATTATTGCAATACTTATAGTTAAGTAAAGTGCATACATTAAAAGCAATAGTATAAAATAATACTGTAAAAACATTGATATGGTTTCTGAGCCATATGATGTTTAAAATGATTAAAATATATTTACATACACATATACATTTGACTAAACGTACTCAACTGGTGTTTCTAAATACGCCTACCCCGTGTACCTGACCTAAGTCTAATGCGTGGGCGGGAATAGAAAGTTACAGTTTAAGTTAAGTTTGTTTTTGCCAAGTGAATAACTAAAGAATTCTCTGTGAGGGGTTATTCAGTTCTGTACCTGGAAGTTTAGGATGGATGAGGAATGGTATCTCTTTCTCTGCTCTCGATATTCCAGGCTGCCTGCGAGGGCTGCCCAGAAGCGCCGGTGCTGGGTCTCTCGGCTTGAGATAGCAGCGCGTCTCTCAGCGCGTCAGGAAGGCGGGGCTGCTGCCAGCGGGGTCTGCTTCTGCTCTCGGCTTCGGCAAGTATGGCTGCTCCGTCTTGTCACCACGCGTGTGTTTGCATAGGGCAAGGTCGGCAATATTTATACCTTAAAGGTGCCGAGATTGACGTAAGGATGGACATAGGTACGTCAATAAAGATGTCATACGACTTGCTCGTTAGCACATTCTTTACTAAAGTTCTCTGTGAAATCAAAACAATGGCCGCACGGATTGTCCAGGTTGTCATAGGTTTGATTTGTTATGAGAACGTCGTATGCCTTATCAGGGGCTGGAGGACTGTCGCTTGTCTAATTAGATCTCAAGCGTTATGACCTAATCAGATAACACGTTCCTGTGCCGTAGTGTGACTGCGTCAGATAACGGTATCTGCATCATGGGGGTTTTCTTGCCTCATGGGCTGACTGTTAGTTAACTTGATAGTTAGTTTAACCAGAATAGGGTCAGGAATAGGGGGACTGATTCAGAACCTATAGAAATACACGACACCCACTCCACGCTAACTATGGTCATATCTACTAATCTATGCATAGTATAACATAGTACAACATACTATAGAGTATAGTGTATACCTTACCACCCCAAAATACATAAATGCATTTTGAAATTTTCAAATATACTGAAAAATTGCAGTCATATATATTGTATGCACTTAAGCTATGAATTAAATGCAAAAGTAAACACGCATTTTTATGCATTATTGCTTATTGGCATATGAGAAATACACATGAAATGGCTCTTAATATGGCTATACAGAAAGGAAGTTCGAGACCATTTCATCACATAATAAAATATTTGTGAACATCCCAGCGGGCAGCTAAAGTCTATAAAGTATCTAAAAATAGAAATTTTAGTTCTCTAGGAATAGTTTCTTACTTTAAGCAGAAGATCAGTGTCCCGGGAAAAATATGTAGAAAAATATTTTAAGGGGCTTGCTGAAAAAAATTGCTGTCCGTGAACTGGAGTGAAATTGTTCATGTGACTTTATTTTTAAAGTTGAAGGCCGAATTCAGGGAACGCCGTGTGCGAGTTTACTCAAAAGTCTCTATTTCTGTTCCGGAGAGAACATCATATCATTCAGGCTTTCGAAAAAACTGTCAACAGCTTCATGGGAAAGTTCCACTAAGTCGGAAATAGGGGTAACCATGCATTTGTGCGCATGATTGTCTCCATTGACATTCTGATTTGTATTGCTGACAGAAGGTCGTACCTGTTCGATGCTGCTTTCATCTTGAACTTCACTACTCTTCAATCGTAGTGGTGAAGATTCCAGGAATGCCGTCATCAGGATTGGCAGCCTTTGAGGGCAGCACAAAGCGTGAACCTTGGTAGGAACCAACAGTGTATCTGCATCCACTGGCGCATCCGATTGTAGCGTCAGACAGGTGTCTAACACGCATTCTTCTCCGCATAGCAGACACCTTAGTACAGGTAAAACACACCTTTGCCACATTGGTCGAAATGATAGAAACCAAGTCATGTTTAGGTCTCTAAGCCGGGAGAGTCCCAGGATTTTTGATATCCGGTCCCGGTATCCAATGGCTAGGATCGTGTCTTCCATTGTCGCGAGAGTTTGATCTGTGACATGGGTTGCCATAACGAAAAATAAGGACTAGGAATAGGATTCCTGCAATTAGTCCCAGGATCAGGGGAAGTCCGCCAAAAATCGAATGGACGAAATCTGGAAAAATACCCAGTATGGCTTTGAATGGTGTTAATGCCATCGAAAATACTGTCTTAAATACTTTTGAGACCCCAGTGGTATCAGAAATATTTAAGATTTCGCTTAGGATTTCCGCGAAATGTACGGGGGAATTAGTTGATAATAATGTATGTATCTCTGCAGTCGTCCTTGCGACTTGTAGATCATACGTTTCTTTTGATGACGTGAGCCTTGTAGGCGTCTGAAGAAGCACTGTTTTCATTCTGCTTAAAGTGTCTATTCGAATAGAAGTAATTTTCAAACTGGGCCATGCCCTTGCCTCCCTGTCTGGAAAGGAGCTGGGGAATAAAGAACGTCCACAGCACTTGACCTTCGCCGTTGTAGTGACTAGATAAGGAGTCCCGGGCATAAGACTACAACATCTGCGGTCTACAATAAGAATGTAACTCCCATTATAGAGTCTTTGAAAGAATGGTTCTATTTCAGTTGCAGGTGCGCCTTGCTGGTGACATGAAAGGTTGTATGAATTCCCTTCACAGGCTCCATGCAAACTAATTCCGTTACACAGAAGCGTGCCGCTTAGTGACATAGCACAATTGTTGCCACTAAGAAACACTTTCTGTCCTTTATTACTGACACATGCATGTGAATAGGGCAGGTTCCAAGTTGTTTTAAGGTACCCCTTTCCCAATTTCTCGTACATGCCAGCCTGTATATATTTTTGGCAGTATTGAAACCTGAAGGTTGAGATTGGAATATTTATGATTCCGTGGATTATCCATTCACTGACAGGTCGTTCTGACATTGTCATTGGTAATCTTTCTAGTTTTTCAATGCTCAAGATTGTATAATCAGCACCCTTTTGCGCCATACCGATTTGTCTATCAGTAAGGTTAAAGATTTGGAATAGTGACGTTGTGTTGATTAAACGCCAAGGCACGTAGCCTGAACGCAGATTTTGTAACGTCCAGCCAAGCTGTACAATGGAACGCAATTGTGACTGACCATGTTGTAATAACAGTAAGTCTTGCGATAATATATCGATTGCTGAAGACACAATGCTGTCCAATGAAAAAATTCTGGAGGACAGAGTCATTAACCCATTGTCCACTACAGAAAGTGATTTTTACAAATTAATACGGTCAATTTCCCGTATTCTTTCTGCTGTTTCTATTTGAGTAACCTTCCAGGCCTCATTGTATGCTGCATATACAGAGGCTGCTATGAAACGCTTTTGACGCTGTAGGTGTTGCTTAATTTCAAGCAGTGTGGAAGTCTGTAGCCATTGAAGGCATAATTTGCCCACACTGTAGGTTGTTATTATCCCTGGGTGATGTCTTTGGGGATATCTAGGGTCTGGCCTGGTCATTTTGAAACCCTGTGTTTTATTCAGGAATCTATCTTGACAGTAATTTGTATCTGTGGGCCAGATCAACCATTGTTTCCAATCAGGATGTGTTCTGTTTTGGTTTAGTATATGGTTTACGTCTATCTCTTCATCTGTATCAGAGCTATTGCTGAACATTGTTGGCTTTGGAATAGACGGTTTAATTAAATCTTTGATTTTGGCTAAGCCAAGACAGGTGGTTTGTTGAACAGTGTCATTTAAAAATATCATTTGTTCTGGGATCATGCAGGCTCTAAACAAAGCTTCTATACCCTGTACTTGCCATTCTTTTGTACCCCAAACACTTTTCAAATCAACATTTTTGTCCCAATAATCAAATCCAAATGTATTCATTTTTTCGAAGAAAGAATCTGAATATATCAATTTTGTGTTGGTTATCATGGTTTTCATCCCTGTCTTGTTTGACAATTTAAAATAAAATGTTTCAGCATTACTTATGTTAAAACCTGAAAAATATGAATATTTGTCATACACGGTTCTAGAGCTCCCTTTTGGAGGTGTAGCACAATGTTCCCATTGATTATAATTTAAAACATTTCTAGGTTGTGCAGATTTATGCAAAAAATGGTTACCATAATGGTTATAGCAATACATACTATCATAATTTGTAGAACCTTGCAAATAATCATGTTTTGTAAATTTAGCAGACATTACTAAGTCCGACATCATATTGTTGATGCTTTCGAAGTCCCAATCATCAGCAAATGAGTTTGGTTTTGCAAAATCACTCAAGGAGATCTTGATTTGGTGTGGATATTTCAGGATCTCGACCGGACCATAAATTTCATAGTCAGTGTTGTCCCAGGCCACCCCACCAGGTATAGGATTGGCTGTGAAGTTGGCTGAAGAAAGTTCTGAAGAGAGTTCTCTTTTCTCGACGTGTGAAGATGTGTGTGGTTTGAGGATCAAGTTGATGTTCTGACTTGCTGTGTCCATTTTAGCATATTTTCCCTCAATGAAGCGTCCCAAAGTAAATACCATGATGAGCCAAAGTATGAGGATAAATGCACCAAAACCCACCCAAAATTCAATCCATGGAGAAACCAGATATGTTTCTTTCAGTTGTTTCAAAAGTTCCTTCGCTTTGTCTTTAAAGGATTTTGATGATGGCTGTGTCTTTGATTCACTGAGGCTTTCAGAGGAATCATCGAAGTTGATGAAGTACCCGGATGCAGTTCTGTCAATTGTTCCAATTGCTTCAGGATTTTTGTTTCTTGCATTGTCACTTGGTACTTCATTGTAGATTGGTGTGTCTCTGCTAAATGTTTTTATTTGGGTTTTCAGAGGTCTTAGTTCTATTGCATTGTTGCATAGTCCTTGTTGTTCTTCTGTAGGCGTTTCGAATGTGATGAGCCTCTTTGTTAGGACCTCTGTACTGGTAGCAAACCTTGGTGTTCTGCTACTTATTGGGAGTCCACTTGGCCTACTGTTTGTTATCGGCCACATGTTGTGGTTTTACCAGGTCGATGGATACAACTCTGTTCTCCTTTTTTCCAGCAAGTGGCGGTAGTACAACTGATCTTGTCCCGTTGACAGACAAGACAGGAACTGCTTTTCTGTAAGAAGGCCCAAATTCCTTCTTTACCGCGATCTTCTCCCTGACTAGATCCCCGACTTTTGGAATCCAGACAGGTCTTGCTGGGACAGGTGGTGATTCTTCAGTGGTTGTTGGCTGTTGTTTCAACTGTATGTTGCTCAGGTCTTTTCTTGTTTTGTTTAAGTCCTGTAAAATAGCCAAACGGTCTTTGACATCAAAGGTTTTTTCTATTACCACTGAAGTCTGACTATCAAGGTCAGAGATCAACATCCTAGTTCCGAATAATAATTCGTACGGACTGAATCCCTTCAGAGAATTTCTTGGCAAGTTATTTAGACTACGTTGGACACTTATTAGATGTTTGACCCACCCAGCTCCCGAACCTAATATCCTTTTCATTATAGATTGCTTTCTGCCTTGGTTTTTTCTTTACACCATCCAGTACCCTCAGGAAGGAAGTGAGAAGATTCCCGCTGGGCTGTGCTCATTCGGCCATGTTTCCCCCCCAGGCTGGATTGCCTGAGTGAAAACAATGGTCGAACGTAGCATGCTCTTAGCGTATATGCCATTTAGACTCGCAAATCTTTTTTTTTTTTTTTTTTTTTTTTTTTTTTTTTTTTTATTTTTTTTTTATTTTTATTTTTTTTTTAGTCCTCATATCCACCATGGTTTTTGAAAGCCATTTAGAATAAGCATCAGACAAGTTTACACAGTATAGTAACTGGAAGGAATCATTTCATTCGAGAGGAGAGCCACAGATCCCGCAACTGTCTCAGCTTGAAATTCTTTTAGGCTACCAGTGGGGAGGCCTACTGCTGGGCCAGGGCCGGGATATGACCGGATACGATTGAGTTGGCACCATAGTAGTATAATCATTGGACCCGGGGAAAAAAAAAAAAAAAAAAAAAACCCCGGTCTTTATTGAGACCATGCAATCGAATGCCAAAAGGTCCTTTTGCATTGGTTTCCTGATCTGGCTAGATCTATGCGTGCAGTCTGTAGCGTTGATGTCAGCCAGTCCCCGTGGGAAGGGGGGATGGAATCCTTCCATCTCCTGCAGATCTCTCTTCTTGCTAAAAGGATCGTGTAGAAGACCAGGTTTCTAGCTATGTTTTTAGTTGTCCTCAGAACTCCAAAGATCGCTAATGGTAAATCTATACTAATTGGGGTACCTAATGATGCCGTGAGAGTCTTACCTATGGCCTCCCAATAAGGTGTTATACGGGGACACTCAAAAAACATATGGATATCTGAGGCTGCCATCAAACCACATCTTGCACATGCCGCTGAGGTTCCTGAGGTAAATTTAGATAATCTTTGGGGGGAATAATACGCCCTGTGAAGGGTAAAGAGATGGTTTCTACGTAACCATGAGGGTTTCACCAAATTTATTAAAAGTTCAAATGAGGTAGACCAGAGTTCTTGTACGTCTTGAGTCAAAATTACATCGGCCCAAAGTTGAGTTGGTAACTCAAATTCCCCATCAGATTCATCTAGAAGGAGTCTATACCATTGTGAAATCTCATGTTTTGGTGGGGGGGTACCAACCAGGTTAGTTATTAGTTGGCTGTGCCCTCCAAGTGGAAACTTGTTGCGTTTGGATTGTGGATCGTTATATGTCTGTGTCCAACTTCTGATTTGTATGTATTTAAACCTTGAAAAGGTTGGACCTATTTTGTTCTGTAAATACTCCCACGAAAGCAGATCCCCCTCATAAAAGAGATCCCCCCATTCTTTGAGGCCTGCTTCTCTCAAGGGATTAGCTAAGGAATCTTCCAACCAGGCTGGACTATCCGGCAGCCCCCAAAGTGGTGTTTTATCGCAGTAGTATCCCTGTTTAATAGGTTTAATTAGCTCAGACTAGACTCGCAAATCTTGTATAATAGTCCGGACGTCAGCCGAGTGCTGTGGATCTACATTATAAGTGGAAACTAGCCTGTATATGTTAATCGCAAGCCATTCTTTTTACTGGTGATATTATCTGCCTTGATACGACGAGGTATTAAACTGCTTCTCTCCCCACTGCGATCTCTGTTGCAGTTTGGGCAGTTTTTTACAAACATGGTGTAGTGCAGGCTCATGCCTGGCCACCAGTACCGTGATTGTAATTCTTCCAGAGAATCTTTTAATTTAAGGTGTCTGAGACCCTCGCCCATGTGTGCGTCTGCGATTAACAAGCTTCTCCTGTCCATGTTTGGAATCACTCTATCCCCCACTCCAGGGATTCGAGCAAAAGGGACGGAGTTTGCATCGATTATGTATGTATAATTGAGTGGATAGTTGATCGGTAACGCTGAGCAGTCGCCTTTTGATGACGTTTTCACCGCCAGCAATGTTTCACCGTCAATGTATTTTAATGTACCCTTTTTTCGATCTACGGGAGCCGATTTAGTGGCTGCCGCTGCGGCTGTTTCAGCCAATGAATTCCCTACAACGTGAACGCCATCACGTTGATGACTCAGTGAGTGAGTCACGTGAGTCTTTGGTAGTTCTTTTTGTAAAAGAGCTATTTGTTCCCAGAGCAGTCTCTGCTTTATTGGTGCATCTGTGTCATCCTTGTAACCGTTCTGAATCCATGTCTGCAAATCCTTGTTATATGCTTTGACGCAGTAATATGAATCTGACACTATAAGTGTCGGGAATTATCTAGCGCCATTTTCAATGCGATTATTTCAGTTTGTTGTTCTGAATTAGTTTCTACTGAGTGTGATTTTGTTAATAGAGGTCTTAGTTTACCTCCGCACCACACTTCTTTTGTAATCTCACATGTGGGATTGTATGCATGTTCTCCCCAAACGGAGGGTTGAGCATGTCCGTCTGTATAGATTACACAGGCGTAATGTCGTAGAGGCAGAATGTCGATTGGCAGAGGATACGTCTTTTCATATTTTAGATTTTTAGAAAATTGTCAACCATGCTATGCTTGATAATTCATATCCTACGTACAAGACTGTCAGATGGGCAATTCTGGACTTTTTAAAGTTGAATTTGTAACCCTCTGCAGCGAACCCAAGTATTATGGTGTTCACCCTTTTCAAGTGAGTCTCCAAGTCATCATCTGTTAAGTAAATGTCATCGACATAAGATAATGCTTCATCATCATATAGTTGTAGTAATTCTGTTACTCTCGCTGAGAATACCCCCGGGCTGTTCTTGTACCCCTGGGCTAACCGACAGAATTGTTTTTGAGTGCCATTTACTGAGAATGCAGTTAAATATCTGCTCTCTGGTGCTCTCTGGTGCTATGTTTTGACAAAAGAATCCATTGGAGATGTCCAAGGTTGTTTTGTATTTTTTGCGCACTATGTTATTCATTAGTGCAGCACTGTGTGAGTTTTGCACTGCAAAGGTTTTGCAACATGTGTTAAGGTGTCGGTAATCCAAAACTAGACGATATGAATTATCTGGTTTGGAGACCGGAAACAAAGGATTGTTCATTTGTGAGGTGCAAGTTTCAATCACCCCCTGGTATTCTAGCTGATCTAGTATTTCATTTACTTGTTTTTTAGCTTCTTGCTTAATTGGGTACTGCCTTTGTGCAGTAGGTTGTGATTTTAACTGGATTTTGTGAGGAGGAGAATCCTCATCCCATCCTACATGATTTTTATATAAAGCAGGTGCTAAGGCCACTGCCCACTTTCTAGCAAGTGTGTATTTTTTATGAATCGGGATTTGATTCGAGAAGGCAGGCATAATTACTTCTTCGCCATGAGGGCACTCCCTGACAAACTCTGGTGGCCAGTCTTTTTCAGCTAGAAGGATGTCATAACCCTTTGAGAGGTTATCCCAAAATAGTCCCCTAATTTTCCTAGTCTTATCTCCCTCTATACGTAATGTTATTTCGTATATCTTGTGGGGCTTGCTAACTCTGGTGTCTGCAGTTTCCACTTGAAGGTATTCATTCGTGTCCACTGTCTCCAGATGATTCATAAGGACTTTGCGAGCTATGCTCACCTCTGCTGCGCTGTCTAGCATTGTCTGAGCCCATTCTCCGTTTTTCAGTTGTGTCCTCAGTATTCTCGGCATTTTTAACTACCTTGATACTGGCTACCTTCTTTTTTGGAAATTGTAATTTCTTTTTTAGCTGAGCAGGTTCCTTGTCTTTGGACTTGGCGTGCTCTTCTGATCGTCCTCTTCTTTCCGATTTCTGCGAGGAATTCTGAAAAGATTGAGAGGGACGTGTATCAATGTCTTGATATCTATCAGGTTTTTTAATATTATCCCTATTTCTAAGGTTATATCTATTCCCAGAGGGGTCACTCTGCGGTGACCTCTGTCTTTGGTTTGGAGATTTCTCTCTTCGCCTAGGAGACCTTCCTCTGGACTGGAATTTCTTTTCTTTATTTCCATCCCAGTTCTTTTTTGGTGAATTATTATTATTAAAAAATATTTTTTCTGGACTTGTAGTCAGTTGCGGTTTTACTGGTATTCCACCTAGACTATCTCTGCCTAGTTCTTCATAGGATTTTTCTATGATTCTGGCAATTTCAGCTGGTTGGTCTGCTATATCTGTCTCTTTTAACCTCTGGCGGATCGCCACGTTTGCTGCTTCACCTTTTATGTTGGCTAATAATATAGCCGAGACCTGCTTGAAGTCTTTTAGTAATTTCATACCAAGAGTTAAAGCAGGTTCTGGACCGTATTCATCTTGAATTTGTTTTAGCACATCTGGTATTACCGAAATGGATGGAACACCGTGCGTTTTTGTGTAGATGGAAGCAAAGACTGTACCCCAAGTGTCACAGTCCTCAATAGGCGGTGCGATTCCCATTGGGAGACATATAGTCAGAATCCTGTGTTTTTCTAATGGGGTGGTGTCAGAAAACACCGCCTCTATTTGGGTGATTTTCTGTGCCAACCAGAACGGTATTTGTTCCCGTTTAGCTGGAACTTTACCTAGGCAGGATTGGATGTTCTGTGGTGTAATTTTATTTGTGTTCCCCTGGTGAGGGGTCAGCTGTGGAAGTTTAATCGCTGGCTGAATTGTTGAAGTCCGCATTACATACTGAACTAATTGTCTATGAATTTTTAGTAGTTGTTTTAGCTGTATTAACAGCTCTGCTGTAGACATTCCTTCGATGTCTGGGTGTGGTGTGTATCCGGCCAAGACCGGCCACGTTGCTCCTGGTCTACCTAAAGGACCGAGCCTTGTAATGTGATTATTATGTTTTAGGGCGCCATCAAATAAGAGCAAATGCTCTTGGAATTTGAGTGGTACTTCCACCTCCTCGAAAGGAGTGTACGTTTCAGGAGGTTCCTCTACTTTGTAATAGTGGAAGTACTTTGTTACAGCATTTGCTGCTGGAAAATGTATCCATGAATAGTATACCTCTGTCTGCCGATATTCGTGTGCCTCGATTACGAATATGACTGTGCCACCTCTAGGTGTCAGTCCATTTTCTATAAGTTTTAGAGTTATAGATCTCCTTTTGATGACCGGAATGAGTATTATTTCCGCGTCTGCTGCTTGCATGGTAGCATCAGCATCTGCGAGTTCAGTTGCTAATCTAACTGCCTCTCTTTCATCATCACTCTCTGCCATTTTACAGACAGGATGGTAATATGTTTGTTTGCAGATCAGGTTTCTTTATGGAAACAGAGATTAGATGCACAATATTTTGGAACTGTTTATCCTTCAACGTTGACTTGACCAAGAACCATACATAGGAGTTCCCTCCTGCGAGGTTTTGGAGGATATAAGCTTTCACCCACTCCAGACGTCTTTGGAGTATTTGGGAAAAGGGGTCTGAGTGAGAAAGCACGACTGAGTTACTCTAAATGTCTTACGTTAGTTTTATCGCCCTTTCCAAACACGTTGGGCGCCATGTAGTGTAGCTCCTATTTTCCCAATAGGCTCTGCGCATTGGAATAGTACCTACAGCAGTAAAGGCCTAGGCCAGACGTTAACTAGGTCTACTACTGTCGATACTAGACTTAATTTTTGGGTTTGCCAGCTAAGCTCAGAGTTCGCTAGAAACTTTCTCGAATGTTCAAGGAAGGAATTAACTCCCCTGATTAGACAAGAAGGGATTTAGTTTCTGACAACCATAGAACATGACAACTTTGCTCTCCCCTAATCAAGAGTCAATCTCAAGAGTCGTGTGAGCACAAGGCAATTATTTTACTCAGTCAGTACGTGCATTCTTAGTCTCATCAGAATGTAGAGAAAAGGAAGAGACGGGCGTGTTCAATAAAAGATGTTATTTATTGATCAGTCTCTTTTCTCGTACAAGAGAAATGGATCGATATTATTGCAATACTTATAGTTAAGTAAAGTGCATACATTAAAAGCAATAGTATAAAATAATACTGTAAAACATTGATATGGTTTCTGAGCCATATGATGTTTAAAATGATTAAAATATATTTACATACACATATACATTTGACTAAACGTAC
This sequence comes from Lissotriton helveticus, assembly GCF_964261635.1. Classification (NCBI taxonomy): domain Eukaryota; kingdom Metazoa; phylum Chordata; class Amphibia; order Caudata; family Salamandridae; genus Lissotriton; species Lissotriton helveticus. Next base: position 1,673,224,907 of record NC_136059.1, read on the forward strand.
TCAACTGGTGTTTCTAAATACGCCTACCCCGTGTACCTGACCTAAGTCTAATGCGTGGGCGGGAATAGAAAGTTACAGTTTAAGTTAAGTTTGTTTTTGCCAAGTGAATAACTAAAGAATTCTCTGTGAGGGGTTATTCAGTTCTGTACCTGGAAGTTTAGGGTGGATGAGGAATGGTATCTCTTTCTCTGCTCTCGATATTCCAGGCTGCCTGCGAGGGCTGCCCAGAAGCGCCGGTGCTGGGTCTCTCGGCTTGAGATAGCAGCGCGTCTCTCAGCGCGTCAGGAAGGCGGGGCTGCTGCCAGCGGGGTCTGCTTCTGCTCTTGGCTTCGGCAAGTATGGCTGCTCCGTCTTGTCACCACGCGTGTGTTTGCATAGGGCAAGGTCGGCAATATTTATACCTTAAAGGTGCCGAGATTGACGTAAGGATGGACATAGGTACGTCAATAAAGATGTCATACGACTTGCTCGTTAGCACATTCTTTACTAAAGTTCTCTGTGAAATCAAAACAACGGCCGCACGGATTGTCCAGGTTGTCATAGGTTTGATTTGTTATGAGAACGTCGTATGCCTTATCAGGGGCTGGAGGAATGTCGCTTGTCTAATTAGATCTCAAGCGTTATGACCTAATCAGATAACACGTTCCTGTGCCGTAGTGTGACTGCGTCAGATAACGGTATCTGCATCATGGGGGTTTTCTCGCCTCATGGGCTGACTGTTAGTTAACTTGATAGTTAGTTTAACCAGAATAGGGTCAGGAATAGGGGGACTGATTCAGAACCTATAGAAATACACGACAGCGGCCCCCACTCCGCGGGTTCCGCTCGAAGTCGCTTGGGAGCAAAAACTGTTGCCGGGTTCCTACAATCCACGGATCCTTTTCTCCATTGCCTACTGGGGAGTACTGCTGAACTGAAGAGTGGGTCCCAGTGTCGCCATTCCTGAACTGCTGCTGATTGCGGGTAAGCGGGACTGCGAGGACCAGGGTTCTCTGTGCTCCTGACATCGCGCGCACCTGGTGCCTCTTCCCGCCCCTCCCCCCCACCATACTTTAGGAGCGTCAATCGGGCAACCGCGGGACGCGCGCGGGCTGCGCCGGGCGATGCCCGGGCCAAGGGCGGGCCCATTTAAGCCCGTTAAAGACTGGGTAAGACTGAACTGGGCCACCCTATTTATCTTTTTATATCCAGACTTGGCCTTTATTTATCTGGCTACGTGTTTAATATTTTCTCAGCATTTTCGTCGGCAAGTGTGGTGCCCTTGTTAGGAGAAGGACTCCTCCACTGATATACGCCGCTGTCACCCTGTTTTAAACATAGCATTACTCCAAACCATCTACTGATCCCCGTCATTCACCATGTCTATGAGAGAGACAAGGAGTAAAACGGCGCAGGGTGTAGGCCAGATCACCGGCCCAATAGATCAGTACATTACGAGGGCCAATGAAGCTATAAATCAGGGCATTACCCTGCTGGAACGAAGGGTATCACAAGATCTAGCCATAGCAAGAAGGTCCTCATTGGGCCTCTTGGCATTAGCCAGAACCCCAATCCAGACTGGAGCAATTGGTCCACTGTTATTGGAAACTCGAGCAGATATTCATAGTATGCCTAACACAGTAGATCTATCTGCGACTCAACTGTCGATGGACTCACAGATAAGGGATGACTTAGAGAAAACCCCAGACTTAATTATGAATCCAACTCTAGTAGAACCCTCTAAAAATCAGGAAGTGGGGAGGAGGGAGGGAGCCATACCCAAGCAAAGGAGTAACAAGAAAAAGAAAAAGAAAGAGTCCAAACAACAAACTAACAAAGCTCTCTCAGAGAACATAACCCATCAACTCATTCCATCAACACAAAGAGACCCAAATTCCATAAATACATCTGCATTCAATCTCTCCATAACACCTGGAAACTTAGATGCTACTGGGGGGGTGCATGCAAAGTATGTGAATCAAATAAACAGTTGCTAGCTAGTTTTGGGGAGCTCCTTAAGATCCATTTGCTACCAATGGATCGAAGCATAATGAATATTGAAAAGCAACTAGCCAAGCTGAACACACTGCTAAATAATCTGAAAGGTCTAGGAGGCACAGATTTGGGGGGGTACTAAAACCAACCTCACACAGAAACATTCAGGGCCGCTAATAAAACCTAAAACATCAGTAAAGGCATCCAACACGCAAGAAAAGTCTAATGTTGTTCAAGATAATAATCAGATAGCACCTAATACTTTGAAAGGCCCTATTCAGGCAGTAAAACAGAAGCCCATGTTACCCAAGTCGCCAGTACTGCAACCCGACGCAGATAAAAAAAAGGGTGGGAGGTTTAGGCGTACCATTGATCGTCCACCGGAAGCAACTTCATACACAGTGATTCTCACCGGGGTCCCAGAGCTTCCTGAAAATGTGAAAGAATCCACTTGGTCCCTAAAAAATAAAGTACAGCAGTGGCTAAGTACAAATAGACCGTCTCCGCCCCACCGCACCTGTAGAATCTCTATAGTGCGAAGGGTACCCTGGATTGGTGAAGAAAATAGAAGAATACAGGGGGATTGTGTTATCATAAACTTTGATGACCCAGCTATAGTTGATTACATCTGCTCGTGGCCAACTTTGGCAAAAAAAGAGGGAATTGACGCAAATCGCCTATCCTTCTTTTATCCCCCGAAATATGTTCATGACCAGGGACACAGTTATAATTGGAACCATGGCCCTGATCGGAATTGGAGCCAAGTGGACTACTGGAATAGGAGAAGGGATTGGAAGGCCCGGCCATGGAACTCACGAAATGACCAACACGACATGGAGGGATGGAGGGGCATACCAACCAGCAATCGATTTAACTGCCTACAAATGGTGGACTGACCATTACCAAACTTAGAACCAGGTGATGCAGGTGCCACAAACATCAGGACTCTTGTAGCCAAAGGGGGAACCTATAGGTATACTAATGAGAGTATCCCCCAGTTATCTGATTATACACTAGGAAATAACACTATTGATCTGCACATTGATTTGGTACCCCCATCTTACCCCCATTAGTATTAAGCGTCACACCTGGGAGCCCCGAAGTTCCAACTTTGGACAGGGGAAACGACCAAGCCTCACTGGATGATAACTCTTCGAACTCTGCAGTCTTGGGGGTGGGGGCAGGAACTGACGGGAGTGCAATCATGCCAAGAATTAAGTTAAATCAAACAGATCCAAGGGCTAGTCTGACCATTGTAACCTGGAACATCGCGGGACTCTCAAAAAAAGCTGCAGATCCAACCTTCCTGACTTTTGTCAATAACTTTGACCTGATATGTCTTCAAGAGTGTTGGGATCAGGAGGCCACCCATTTAGACAGTTTCAGTACCAGTTTTACCCCGGCCCTACAGACCAGTAGAGGTAGGGGCTCAGGTGGCCTCTGCTTGTATGCTTCAAATATGATAAATTTGACAATAGAGAGATTAGATCCTGAGGGTGATATGATTAAAAATAATAAAATCAGACATTCAATTCAGGCATTTACTGTGAAAGGGAAAGGGACACAGAGCTTTCTGCTGATTAATTTATATAACAATATTGTGTGGGAGGATCAAATAGAATATATGGATGAGCTAACACATGCCTTGAGCTGGGGAGTAGGAAATGACAAAGTGGAAAGATGTGCTATATTGGTGGGTGATTTTAACTGCCATCTATGCCCCCATAGCGGATCGGACGTGTGTAGTATAACCAGCCTAACAGGCGAACCAAGCACACATTTTGAACACACTCACTTTGGAAATCTATGGTTAATTTCCAACCCTCCTATCATGGACGGGGGACTAGCTCCCTAATCGACTTTATGTTGATGTCCAATAGCCACTACCGAAGTGTTCTGGCTTTTAAAACTGAGGACATCGCTATGAGCGATCATTACCTGATCAGCGCAAGCTTTGATGCAGGCCCTAGGGACAGCCAGATTACGGATCTGACGGAAACTTTATACTGTCATTCGATTTCCCTGGCATGTACCAATGGATACTCTATAAAGTGGTCCAATGTAAATCCAGACATTTTTTTGAAAGATTTGATTAAGGAGGATCTTGATCAATTTATGATATGCCTTGAAGAACCTCTTAATCCATATCTAGTAAAAACGGCCTTTGGAAAAATAGCATCCTCAATTAACAAAAATCTGACAAGGAAACAAAGAGATGACGATAGGGATAAGACGCGGGGTTGGTTTAACTCCAAATGCTCCAAAGCCCATAACTTCCTTATAGATACACTAAAAAAGTACCCAAAGACCTAATAGAAATTAGATCCGCCCGAGCGGCATATAAACATTCAATTAAGCAGCGAAAAAGGGAATTGAAAGATGCTGCCTGGGAGGCGTTATTAAAAGCCAGCACCTTGCGGGATAATACGGCCTTCTGGAGGGAAGTGAATGCACCTTTTTTTATAGAGAGGAAGACAGACCTTTTAGAGGTTGCCATAACAGAGGATGTCTGGGTTAGTCACTTTGCAGATCTATATAAAAAAGATGATTTGGATGATCCAAATGATCTTGATCTTGGGCTGCAAAGTGAGACTGACGTGCAGAGAACCCCGGTAGACATATTTCCACTACAGACAGTCTTTTCACTCTTAGAAGTAGAACAGGCCATACAAGAAAGTGAAAATTGTAAAGCCCCTGGGCCGGATGGCATCCCGATTGATATATTTAAAGATAATATCTCTTTGTGGGCCCCACTCCTCACAAATGTTCTCAACTGTTACAGTCTAGAAGGTTTTCCAACAACATGGCAGGAAGCCATTGTAATTCCTATATTTAAAAAAGGAAACAGAACATACCCAAAATGTTACAGGCCAATCTCCTTACTTGATTCAATGATGAAGGTAGCTGGAAGAGTTTTGTTGAACAAACTACAAACCTGGGTAAAAGAAAAGGGGATCCTTTAAAAATTCCAATATGGATTTATAGCAGGACTAGGAACAGTAGAACAATGTCTTAACCTGGCTTTGATTACAAGTAAATACACGGTGGCAAAAAAGGCAATTTATACATGACTTTTGTTGACTTAAGCTCAGCATTCGATTGCCTAAGCCACAACGTGTTATGGAGTACCCTGACAGAACTGGGAACTGACCCAAACATACTTGACTTTATAAAAGAATTATATAGAGGGGCGGTGGCAATGGTCCGTTATGGGAAAAATGGAAAATGTACTAAGAAATTTCTAATAAAAAAAGGCGTCCATCAAGGATGCATCCTTGCACCATTTCTTTTTCATCTATACATAAACGTTCCCAAAATTAGTGGTATGCCAGTACCCCTCCTACTTTATGCAGACGATGCTGTCATAATGTCAAGAACCCAGTTAGGTCTGCAGAAAGCTTTAACTGGGTTTTCCACGTTCATGGGTTCAAGAGGACTTCGGATAAACGTGGGAAAAACCTTTACTATGTGCTGCACGCCGAAAAACAAAGTAGACTGTAATACTTTTTTAAACCAAACAAAGATAAGCTTGACAAAGACTTTTACCTATTTGGGCATTGTTTTTAACAGTAGGGGAACATGGAGCACAGCCATCAATACACGCAACTTGGCTTTCTCTCGAGAAATAGGCGCGGTAAATAAATTTGCGAAGAAACTGGGCGGGAAGCCGGTTTAAATTTTGCTTAACATCTATGCAGCTAAATGTGTTTCTACTGCGACCTATGGTGCAGGAATTGGGGAATGGCAGATTGCCGAGAGATTCAAATTAACGAGAATGCTTTCCTTAGATATCTATTAGCAGTGCCCAGATCCATTTCCACCACCATATGCCACAGGGAACTTGCTCGGGCCCATATCACTGATGTGATTAAGATAAGTCCAATAATGCTTTGGCACAAGATATGGACCTCCAACGAAACAATGTTCAATAGGGACGTTATTAGAGACTGCATGAACCAGGCAGCCGCTAGAAATATCACGTGGCTCTCCTACGTTGGTAAATTTTTAACTTCTATAGGCCACCCAGAATTGTTTGACAATCCCACATCCTGCTCTTTAATTTCAAAAAAAGCTTTGAAGACATGTTGGTTAGGTTTGCTCGAAGATAGGCGATCTTACCTAGAGGGAAATAAATTAAGCATTTCCCATCATCGCCTACTGTTGCATGGACTAGGTTTACATCCATACCTTTCCCCACTACATACTAGTTACACGAGATTACTACTAACTAGGATGAGAACTGACTACTTTTTCAGGTTGATAACTTTTCCTACCGTCAATGATTGGTCTGCTAAATTAATTAATTGTCCCTGTGACGATATCTCAAATCAGTCAAATATTCATTCGATTCTATTCTGTAAATATTTCGAATGGGGAAGAAAGAGACATCTGGCTCCACTGTTAAAAATGTGGGGACTGAGACAATGTAGACCAGCACTGATTAAATTGTATATGCTACAAGATGAAGTCACTGTGGTAGCAGTATCCAAATTCCTGAAGTACGTAGTAAAGTGTGGAGCCTCGATGGTCTGAATATTTTAACTTAACATATATCATCTATATTATTGTGTGGATTATTGAATTATATAAATTTTTTATTTTAAATGTATGTATAATGCACAAATGTAAGGATATACTTTTTAAATTGTATTTAAAATGTGCTTTTATGGTTTTTTATATCAAAAATCGAATAAAGCTATCTTTGACTTGACTAACCCATCCTTTAGTGCTGTACAGGTCCATGAAAATCTTTTTAATGGTCTTAAAAGATTTTTTACAGCCAAACCCAAAACATTAGTTATACAACCTTGTCAAAAATCTGCTCCGTGGTATAATTCTTCTTGCCGCATAGCATATCGATCACTAGTGGCTGCCAAGAAGGGGGCCTGATTAAAGTAAAAAGGACAGCCTACAAGGTAGCATAGACCCTAGCCAAAAGGCATTGGGACGAAGCACACTGGTCTGACCTACTTAACGCTTGTAGCAGGAAAGACATGACTGCTTTTTGGCAATTAGTGAAGTGGGGGAGCGGGGACCGAAGTAACACTCCGGTGCTAGACTGCATCCCTGCGGACCCGTTCTTACATGACCTTGATTCTTGGGCACTGTATATCCAACTGCTGTTGAATGCCATCGCAAAAGGGACATCGTTGACCAGTTCTTGGTTAGGAGCCATATCATTCTGATACATAAAAAAGGTGACCACTCGCTACCAAGTAACTATAGGCCCATCAGCCTGCTCAGGTACTGCTATGCAGAATCCAGGCCTGGATGGAGGACTGCCACATCCTTTCTGATTTACAAGCAGGGTTTCGGCAGTCTATCAGTACAGTAGATCAGGTTTTAAAGTTTATTCTTATATATTGGCTGACGGTAACTCTGGGGAGAGGGACCATCTATGCTGCCTTTGTAGATTTGAAGTCAGTTTTTGACTTGGTTCCACGCTACAAGTTGTGGCATACCCTGCTTAAATTGGGTATGCCAACAGAACTTGTAGCTCTCTTAGTAAAGGTACACACTGACAATTTTGCCCAGGTTAGATGGGATATGGCAGGTGGCACCACGGAAAAATTCAGAGTAGAAAAGGGTGTCGGACAGGGATGTGTCTTGGCACCTACCCTTTTTTCCATATACATCAATGGGGTGGTGAATTACTTTAAAGACTTTCCTACTGATGCTCCGACCTTAGCTGAGGTGAAGACGCCACTGCTTATGTTCGCCGATGACACTCTAATTTTGTCAAACATGAGACAGGGATTTCAAAGTGCCCTTCTAAGATTCGAAGTATTTTGTGCAGACCACGACCTTATTGTAAATGTCGATAAAACAAAGTATATGGTTCTGCACAACCATAATGATTGGTGATGTTAAAATGAACGAAGTGTCACTGAGGCAAACCGAGACCTTTGGGTATCTGGGAGTACTAATTGATAGAAAGCTAACTTGGAAGCCGCAACTAGACTGTCCATCTGTCCAACATGCGCAACTTTCTGGTGCCCTGCTCAAGGAACACAGATGTTCTCACACCAAGCCCATAGCTCCTGTGCTCCAGATTTATAACGCAAAAATTGGTGCATCAATTTTGTTTGGGGTAGAGCTCTAAGGATATGCCAATCTGGAAACTTTGGTGGTGGGACAGAATACATTTTTAAGGTCTTTAGTTGGCCTCCCTCAATCCACCCCCCTAGTATCCCTTTTTCTGGACCTGGGATGTAACTCAGTGAGAGATGTGGCACACTATAGGCTTTTAGCCTATTGGAGGAGGATATGGGTCACTACTGAGCTCACACATTATGCCCAGGCCCTGTTAGAAGTGAGGGATTTGGACTTAATTGTAAAAATGGGTGGTTTAGGTGTGTCAAAAAATATTTACGTGAGCTGAGTATGGACCAATTATGGACCGCCCCCGCCGGAAGTGTTTTTCCAAGCAAACTGAATCTAAAGGCAGCCTACTGGAACTTACTTACTAACAAATGTTTTGCATCTTGTTCCAGTGGCGCATTGACCACCGCCTTTGTTGAATTAAAGCACAAGCCCAAATATGAGGGGTATTGGGATTTGATCACGTCATCATGTGACAGGAAATTTTTCCATCAATTTAGGGCGGGATCTTTGCCTATAAACTCTTTTACCACCAAATGGAATAACACAACCAGTAGACTTTGTCCTTTCTGTCAAGACATGATTGAAACTCTACAACAAAGGGAGGAACCAAGAGGGCTATTTTTAACAGGGTCCGATGTATAGGCCCTGGAGCTATATCATCAAAGAAGGATACACTGTTCCCCAGGGGAAGAAGAATAAATGAACCGATACTACGCGAGGTGAAGAGGGGGTCAAGGGGAATCCCCTTTCGGAACTAAAACCCTCACACACCCAGCAAGCTAGGTGTCATGCCTCATCATCTGGGTTTTGCTCCTCGTCAGGCTGGCGCTGCAATGTCTGACGGGCTCCCATAAAGGGGCTCTTTACCGGAGATCTTTTGTTCCTGCCAGTTGGTGCTAATGGTAGGTAGAACCTACACTGCTGGATCATTGCACCAGAGAGTACTTTCACCTCACTGTTTTTATCAAGGTAGTTAACCATCTCATTAAAAATTTTAGTGGATTAATTAACCTTTTTAAACTCACCCACTTATCACGTCTACACTCCCACTAGAGCCCTCACACTCACATGCACCAACTAATAAATCCAAGATATGACCAGAATCATGTGTAGAGTATGGATTAATTTCATGAGATTTAAATATGACAGTAGCTTCAGAAATTCACTATCCTTGTCTCCTGCCTTAGAATGTTTGATCCAGCAATTAAAATCTCCATTTAAAAGATCAGGTCTGAGTGGCTGATGAAAAGGGAGCAGGCAAGTTCATAGACATCAGTAGCAACATCTGTCATGTAACTGGAAGGATGATATTTTTAAAGAAAAGTTCTAAAGCCCTTACCTTGTGTAGTGTGGTTTATGGGCCTCTTTCTGTGTGCATGTTAAGTTAGCATGACTTATTAGGAGTTTAAACGCCATTTTTCCTTTTGCTGCTTTTTTGCATACAACACTGCTTAGCTGTTTTTGCAAAGTTAGCTTTCACGAGGGTCTCTACATGGGAATAGGTTTTGTTTTTCGACATCTCTAGACATACATCGTGTCCCCAGTCTGGACAGATTCCAGGCATGCAGAGAGACTAACCGATCCTGATGTAATTTACACTTACTGAGTGGACAGGTAAATGGGGTCCTCCTAAGAAAGCTCAAGAGACCTTCTATACTTTTGTAATACACAAGCAGCCCGTCCCAACGTTGTCCGGGTATGAAATAGAATGTGTGTAATGTGTGTATTCAGATACGGTCATTCGCGTGTTCCCCCTCTTGAGGTCCAGCTGCAGCCCTGGTTGATGTTAGCAGGCTCGAGTCCCTCCGCTTGAGGCCCAGCTGCAGCCCTGGTTCATGTTAGCAGGCGCTTGTAATTAGTGTAGTGATCCGCCGCCTGAGCCCGGCTACAGCCCTGGCTGATTTTAGCAGGCGCGTGTAATTTGGTTTAATGTGATAGTTCAGTAACAGCGCGCATGAGAGGCTGCAGTAATTGGAGTTAATTATGGATTAGCCCATTGAAGGGGATGTGATTATTCCACATAAAGAACTCTAATGCCCACAATGCAGCTTCCTGACTATTAATGCCCCAGAAGAAGTGAATACGAAACGCGTCGGTACCAGTCAGGTGCGCATGCCCTTACCTATGAAAAGCCTTGGGGAACGGGTTACTTGCTGTCGAGTGCTGCTGACTTCTTGGACACATCCCCTGGATCGTAGTATGTTAGCGGTTGTCCTGCGGCTCAGCTTGCACCACCCACGGAGAGTGGGGACACGGGCTCGATGCATTTCAAGCCCGTAAGTGGTACGCAAGTTTGGATCAGGGCAGACGCCTATGGAGGGGCTCATGCGGAGCCTTTAAGAAGCATGGATTTAAAGCTGCATCCATCCAGGATTAATATGGGACATTGTGTTTTCCGAAGGCGATGAGTACAATTATGGATTAGCCCATTGAAGGGAATGTGAATATGCCAAATAAAGAACTCTAATGCCCACAATGCAGCTTCCTGACTATTAATGCCCCGGAAGAAGTGAATACGAAATGCATCAGTACCAGTCAGGGGCTTACAATTAACTCCATGTGCGCATGCCCTTACCTATGAAAAGCCTTGGGGAACGGCTTACTTGCTGTCGAGTGCTGCTGACTTCTTGGACACATCCCCTGGAGCGTAATATACATATATATATATAGTACAGGAATTTGTAAATGTATTTGTACAGCTTAATGTTTGCCATCAAGAAGGATAATGATTGTAATTGATGCCTGATATCAGCAAACTCAAATCCTTTTATATGCTTCTTCTTAAACACACACGACGCAGAAATTCATAGTGTCAAAAAATCAAGTAATGAATGCCAGACATAATGTTGATTCGTTTAGAGAAACAACGCATATGTATGATTTAGGCATTTGTGCCTTACTAATATGAATGTTGATAATTCAAACTTTTTGTTTTGAATCATAGTTTATAACGCTAAATGAAGTATTTATGTCGGCAGGATGTTAATGCGACAATATATGGTTTTTCTATGTATTTTCACCATTACAAAATGGCGCCCACATTTGAGTGTGTAAAGGGATACACGAATCTTGTTAGTCCTTCCTTTATGTTTATACAGTATGAGCATTGGCGCGAAACTGCTTAATTTAAATGATTGCTTTTTTGCTTTGTAAATTATCAGTGAGCAAGGGCACGGACGTGCCCGAAACGCGTCTGATGACATTTGTTACCCACCTTATGGATTAAAAACAGCAACTTTACATCTCTTGCCTCGAGTGCTGATTATTGGCTGTCCGCGAACTTTTCTGTGCAGGAGGCACAGTGTGAAAGGTTGGATTCTTATATTGAACAGGACGTGGTCGGTTCCTGTATCATCGCGGACCCCTCCACGGGCAGCAGGCTGACCATTGAATCGGACCGTTAAGGAGTTCCTGTTCCACATAGGAGCGAAGTTGGTCGGCCCCTTGGTTTCCGGTCAGAGGAAGCAATCGATCACCGAAGCAGAAGTACCGAGTCGAGTGTCGGAGGACGTTCCCCGGGAAGTTTTGGCAACGGTGAGAGACATTGTATGATTCGTGAAGGAGTTTATACCAAGTAGTGGAGGTACACAGAGGCTATTTGCAAGGATTTGATGAACGAAACCCTTGTCATTTTGCAATTAATAATAGAACTAAAATAGTGTGGGTAACATGTCAGAGGAGCGGGAACGCGAGGAAGCGTTCGAAGAGCTTTTCAAGAATTTGACGGTAGTGGGTGTAGAAGGCAAATCTCAACAACAGAAAACAAAAGACAGCAATGGAAACCCAGATGTCAAAACGCTGCTCAAACTATTGGAAAAGAACAGCAGGGGAGAGCTTACCAAATGGTGGGAAATTCGATCGTTAGAAAAGTACAGAGAAGTGGGGAGGGTCCCGCGAGGACTACGAATTATGCTGGTGCCCTGTTTCGAAAATCCCAACCCGCTATTACTAAAATACTGGGCTGAATACAACCTGGAAGCCTCGATGCGATTGGTAATTTTATTGGTGGAATATGCAAAAATTGACCGTCAAGTCAATTTGGATGAAGTGGCGCGAATCACTACTGAGTTATCTAAAGAAATGTATAGCAAGGACAGAGCACATATAGATAAAACAATCAGCGAAATGAAAGAACGCCTAAAAAACAGGAGGGCGTAATAAAAACGCGAAAAGCATTCAAGTTTGCTCGTGATCAACAAGACTATCTACAGGGGCGAATATACACATTTGCTCGAAAGTATGATCACCTTATGAGTCAACGCACAGCAACCACAGCAACACCAATATCCAAAGTCCAACAACACACTGATGCGGGAATTACAGACCCAGAAACATCTATCTCGGATGCAAGTTTAGTTCCCAGTGAAGAGGATTCAGACGAAGGCACCTCAGGTGCAAAACGAGGGGATATGGGCCAATTAACCCTGGGGGAAGAAATGGAGTTTATAAGAATGCAACGCAAATCAACCCTCCGCCCGAGAATTCCAAATACCAAACAAGGAACAGGAGGAACCAGCGACGGAAACAACGGCGCCAACGTGCAATCTGCAAAAGGCAAACAACAGAAGAAGTTTTGGCGCAAAAAGAAATAACAGACATAGATGAGAACACAATCATTAATCTCACCGATGTGGAACTTAGTAAAGCAGAAAAACAACTACTTGCACTGGGATTATCATACTGTCCAGAAAGTAACTTTAACTACGTAAATACCCGGATTGACATTTTCAAATTCATCCGTAAAATTAAACTGCAAAAATACTACACGGTGAAGACAGGTTTGGAGACTAAGAAAAAAATGAGTGACACATCAATGCCAAAACGATCTGGATTACAATCAAAAGATGTTAATCTTTTGCGCAATCTACAAAACCTAAGTAATGATGATAGTAGTGAATACAGCACCCAAGAAGTAGTAGGTGATGAGGAGATTAACATCAACCAACCTGCGGGAAGTCCATTTAAACCCACATCCACTTTCAATCCTAGCATGCCCAGGGATGCAATTGATGTATTTTCAGATCGTGTGATAGAGGAAATCAAGACTCTTCAGAACAAAACTATGAAATCACGCCTCAAACCCAATACAAAAGCACGCCCCTATACTTTACTAATGAAAAAACTTAAAAACAACAAAAGTATCATAATAAACAAATCAGACAAAGGAGGCAATGTCGTTTTGTGGGGAAAGAAAGAATATATGGAAGAAGCGTTAAGACAATTGGGGGACACAACCTGTTACTCCAAAATAGATGTAAAAACTGCCAGAAAAATCAACGAGTCCTATCACTCAGATCTTTATAAATGGAAACGTGAAGGATTATTGAGCAAGGATGAACTCAAATTTTTACAAAAAGACTCCCCGGTGATGCCCAATTTGTACCTAATACCAAAGGTGCATAAACAACAGACACCAGTACCTGGCAGACCGATTGTGTCTGCTATCAATAGCATGTTTGAAAATACATCGAGATATATCGATTTCTTTTTGCAGGACTTTGTGGTTGCATTGCCGGCGTATGTGAAAGACACCACTGACTTTTTACACCAATTGAGCCAATGCACATGGACAGACGATTTGTTGCTCATCACCATGGACATAGCAACACTATATACAAGCATATCTCATGAGGATGGTCTCAGAGCAATGAAATTGTATCTTGACAAACGTCCAATTGAACTACATGCTCATAGCAAAATGCTACTAGAGATGACGGAGAGATGCTTGCGAAACAACACTTTCCTGTTTAACAACGAAGTATACAAACAAGAAAGAGGTGTCGCCATGGGGTCGTGTTTCTCCCCCAGCTACGCGGGGCTCCACGTGGGTTGGTGGGAGGAACACGTCCTCATGGTTGAACACAAGGAATTTTGGACTAAAAATGTACTGAAGTATTGGCGGTATATAGATGATGTATGCATTATCTGGAAGGGGACAAAAGAGACTGCCATCAATTTTGTTCAGGCGATCAATGTGAATAATCTGAATCTTCAGTTTACAGCTGATATCAGTCAATCCGAAGTCAGCTTTTTGGATGTCAAGATAGAGATTAATAATAACAGTATATCCACGAGCCTATATAGAAAAGAGACATCAGGCAACTCTATTTTGCATGCGTCAAGCTTCCACCCTCAGCACACTATTAGAAGCATCCCATATGGGGAGTTTTTAAGAATTCATAGAACATGTAGTAACACTGAGAGTAGAGACAAATGTCAAGCGGAAGCCTAGAACAGACTAATGAGACGAGGATTTAAACCCATACTGTTAGACTCAGCAAGAAGGAAAGCAAACTCATTGAATAGGGAAGATCTACTTGACCCAGACAGATATGCGAATAAACAACCAGATCAGGATAATACCATCAGGCTCATTACCAGCTATAGCCGCCAAGCAAAGCAAATAACAAAAATTGTGAAGCAACAGTGGCCCATTATACTAACAGATCAGGTCCTGAGAGACATTATGCCGAAGGTACCCACTGTAACTTTTAGGAGAGCTTACACTATGAGAAATGACCTAGTGAGGAATAACCCTGAGATTAGCAATCCTAAAGAGTGGCTCTGCCCCCGCAAGGGGTTCTTCCGCTGCAGCTCATGTCGAGCGTGCAAATTCGGTGTTAACACCAGAAGTTACACAACCCCATTTGAGGTCAACCCAATACCCATAAGAGATCATTACACATGCCGCACGGAATTGGCTGTATATGTACTAACATGCAGCTGTAAGTTACAATATGTGGGAAGCACAAAGTTGCCAGTACATCAGCGCATCCTGCAGCACCTGCGTGCTATAGTTCATGCCGATCAGAGCTACCCGGTAGCGCGGCATTTTCAGGTTGCACACAACAAAAACTTGGCAGATTTGACATATTTTGTCATAGACGCAATAGTCCCAAACAAAAGAGGAGGAGACTTTGAGAAAAAACTGCGTCAGCTTGAATCACGCTACATAGTGTTGTTAAATAGCAAGAGCCCGGGGGGTCTTAATATGGGGGAAGACCTGAACAATTTTTTATGAGAATTATCCAGAGAGGGGTAGTAATTTAACTTCTGTAGTAAAACCTCATTGCTTGTTGTAGGGTCGTATGAGCGGGCGATTAGGAACACACTAATGTATATGGGATTTAGAAAAGTCTAATTTATCCATAATGATTGATGAGTTGGCCTATGACAGAAAACCCACTAACGTTTTTAGAAATAAGTAGAGAGTGTATTAGCACTTCAGCACAACTGCACTTATTCATAGTCTTTTTTTTTTAAATATTAGCACTTATTTGTCACTTCCTAAGCACCCGAGCAAACTGAGCGCATCATTTATGACTAGGCAAGGTGTAAAGTATAGGACTAACTAGAGATAAAATGGAATAGCATAGCGATTCTGAGTATGTCATAAGGAGAGCTACGGCATTTAATACATAGGGGGTTGCATTCATTCGGTTAAATGAATTTAGAATTGAATGATAGGAATGTTGTATACTAACCTGGAGAGAAACCACTATGTAATTCATAAGTTTGATCCAACTTGCGAACATAAAGACAGATTCCGATATAGTATAGGAATTTGTAAATGTATTTGTACAGCTTAATGTTTGCCATCAAGAAGGATAATGATTGTAATTGATGCCTGATATCAGCAAACTCAAATCCTTTTATATGCTTCTTCTTAAACACACACGACGCAGAAATTCATAGTGTCAAAAAATCAAGTAATGAATGCCAGACATAATGTTGATTCGTTTAGAGAAACAACGCATATGTATGATTTAGGCATTTGTGCCTTACTAATATGAATGTTGATAATTCAAACTTTTTGTTTTGAATCATAGTTTATAACGCTAAATGAAGTATTTATGTCGGCAGGATGTTAATGCGACAATATATGGTTTTTCTATGTATTTTCACCATTACAAAATGGCGCCCACATTTGAGTGTGTAAAGGGATACACAAATCTTGTTAGTCCTTCCTTTATGTTTACACAGTATGAGCATTGGCGTGAAACTGCTTAATTTAAATGATTGCTTTTTTGCTTTGTAAATTATCAGTGAGCAAGGGCACGGACGTGCCCGAAACGCGTCTGATGACATTTGTTACCCACCTTATGGATTAAAAACAGCAACTTTACATCTCTTGCCTCGAGTGCTGATTATTGGCTGTCTGCGAACTTTTCTGTGCAGGAGGCACAGTGTGAAAGGTTGGATTCTTATATATATATATATATATATATATATATTTATATATATATATATATATATATATATATTTATATATATATATATATATATATATATATATATATATATATATATATATATATATGTAATATATATATATTGATACCCCTCGGTTCCTTTTCGCCAGAATTTGCAGCACTCTCTCGCCACTTCGTAAATCCCCGCGGCAGAACCACGCCGCATTTAAATCCACAACCAATTCCCTCAGCTGGGAGAAAAACGGGACGAACTCGCGTTTGTCTTCACTTATGTGCTTTTTTATTTAATCCTCACAGCATGGAGTTTCTCAAGCAGGCAGGCACAAATCTATGCGTTTCGGGATAGCATATCCCTTGTTCAAGATCAATTTGGCTCCAGGCTCTCAGTCTCAATATAGTGAGTCACATTATTACATAATTTCCTGTTTGATGTTATTTTGGCCCTCTGGATGATGTAGTTTTTTGCAAAATTTTTTATACATTTTTTTATCCGTCTGCATAGCCTATGTCCTTCTGCTGCAACTGCCCTTTCCAAGGCTGTATTGGGTATTGTGATTGGTGCTGTGTTTACTGAGATTACCCGCCTCAAAGGTTTGGGCTCTCTCTTTATAATATTAGTATGGATAGATCCTAGATAGGGAGGGTGCTTGAAATAGGCGCTTTTATCACCTGTTTGCACTATCATTATAATATGATTCCTCCTTTTGTATTTTATAGAATTGTAACTATGCTGACCGTATTATTCTTAATCATATGTATGCTTATGTTGATTAAAATACTGCGCTTGAGATCACATCTTTAAAATAAACATTTTAACCTTACAGTGTCTCTATTTTACTCCTGTTGTAGACTGGTATGAACGTATAACAAAAAAGTGTTCTCACTTCCCACCGAGATGGTCCTAAGTTGCATGTTCTAGGTTGTCCAATCATTGGTTTCTTTGCTATAGGACGAAGAGCTAATGTGACACTGACTGATAGTCTGGTAGGGGATTTTGGGTACTAAGGTGAGTTTTGGTACACCCTAATTCACCGAGGTCCTAAGTCTCTATGCACAGTTCTGTGTCTGAGCAGAATCCCTGTAATACTTGATCAAGTGTAAAAAGCAGCAGAGCCATAAGTTTTAGATGCACCAGTTGATGCACTAAGGCTTGCAGATTTTTACTTGATTGCCACAGCACTGACTCCTTTTAAGATGGCCTATTTGTACTCTCATATAATATCTGTAAGGAACAGCCACGAACCAGGTTTCAGCAAGTAAGAGAACCTCCAAATCACAATTTGCTAGTAAAGTAAATATTTCAAATGTATGCTTTGATAGAGAGTATTTGCGTAAGTGCAGGGTATGGAATTATTCATTAACTATAATTTTTTACAGCACGTGAAGACACCTGTGACGTAGCTGATGGAGTTGAAACTATATTACTATTATGTGGCGAGGAGCAGGTTAATGAGTGAAATGGTAGACCCTTATGGGTGGAAAATATAAAATATTGCAGCAGTATGTTACTTCTCCGTTCAGGAATTGGGAGACTTACTTTATGGAAATCTTTCAGTTGTTGTACATTGCAAATAATGGGTGCGATTCACAAAGGTAAACTTAGACGTTTGGTCTAAACTTAGACCAAATGTCTACGTTTACAACTTTGGGAATTCACAAAGGGCATTTACGAGTAGTATATATACGTCCGCACTCGGGGCAGGTTTATGCCCAGAGTGCGGACATAAAGATAGTACTTGTAAATGCCGTTTGTAAATTCCCAAAGTCATAAACGTACACGTTTGGTCCAAGTTGAGACCAAATATCTAAGTTTTCCTTTGTGAATTGCGCCCAAAGTGTCCTGCATGGAAGCTAGCCCCAGGTCCTGGCCAGAAGCAGATGAGCTTGCGTTTGACACACCTTTTTGGCGCACCTGCTTTGCAGACACTCCAATGTTTGTAGAAATGATTTAACACAGGCATATACAATTGATCTATTATAATGTTAAGTATGTTTCCATAAAAGTTTTCATTATTTCTACACTTCCTATGAAAATACGAAATATTTGAAAACCTGGAGCATTGAGGTGCAAAGTTACATGGACAGATAATTCTAGCAAATGCATTGAAAACATTTCTGAAATGTCCACAATGCGGTAAATGTGTGTATAGTCAGTGCATTTACAAGACTTTTCGCTTATCATTTCCTTGACTTACCCGTGGGGGCACATACATGTACTCACTAATTAGGAGCTGTGGAATATTATGTAAGTTGACACTCAAAATTGACACATGTGCCCCAATTATTTAGATGCTTTTGACTTTAACATATCAAATTCATGTGTATAGCTTGTATCTTTATAATGCTTAAGTCACACTTAGGCACGTAAAAAGTGTTATAAATGTGGTCATACAGCAAAAACATATATAGAAAAACAGCAAAATAATGTAACATACAAACCCAGCATAGAGGATGCTGTGATTCGCTCAAAAGAACTGCTTAAAGTGTTTACCGTGCTATGAAAACAGTATCACGCTTACTAAAAAAGTCCATGTAATTCACTTACACCATGTGCTTTTTTCCAGAGAGTTACTATACATCAATTTTATGCCTAGTCATCACTGTTTCATTTTGATCACACAGGCAAAGCATGAAGACGTCTTTAGACTTTAAAGGTCACTCAAACTACATCAATTTAAACACTACCTGCACAATCAGTGGCCAGATGTACGTAGAACTGGTCACCAATTGCGACTATTATTTTTGTGACCAGTATTCTATTTTGCAGGCTGATCTATGTACTGATAGGCCAGTTCGCAAAATGTTGATTCCTAGTGGCATGCAATTTGACCAACTTCAGGAATGTGCTAAATCACAACTTCTGACCCTTTAGGAATTGGTGCCATTGAGGGATCTGCTGAGGTCAGCAGATCACCACGTCTGTGATTGCTTAAAAAAAGCAAGGTGTAGATGTTCATTTGTTCATGTTTTAATTTTACTTTTTTTCCCTGCAGAGAAAATATGTTTTCCCATAATCTACCCTTGTGAAATGGCACTTACCTCTGCTTTCTCAGGAGTAGTATTACAGGAAATTATCTGAAAAACGTTAAGTGAACTGAATTTTGCAAGTTTGCGGATGCTCTAAAAACTAAACCCCAACCAGACAGGTGTGGTTCCTGTAGGAGAGAAGTGGAGTCAAAGAAGATGGTTCCCAACTCCTGCCAGAGGATTCCACAACCTGAATACAGTTCTGCACTCCAAACTAGATTAATCCCAAGGGGAAAGAGGAATAGGATCAAAACAGGGAAAGATAAGTCTTCAGGTAAGCCAGCCTACCCTCCAAATAGGTGTCTCTCCTATTCCTAGTATCTGGTTGTTCTCAGCAGGTGTTTAGGGATTGCTTCTGTGTGTTCCTATAAGAGGCAAAACGTATCTTACAACTACTTGGAACTAAACTGCAATACAAAACCCCAACTTCCTGAATATCATGTCATCCTAATCTTTTCTACTATTTTCCCCTTTCCCAGTTTGGGATTTTAAGTCTTTACCTTCAGGATTGTTTCTTTTTTCCTTCAGGATTGTTTCTTTTTTCCAGTGGTCATTTTTTCTGAAAAGGAAAATAAAGGCAATGGGGTTATCTTTAGATATCCGAAGTCAAACTTTTTTTATTCTAACCCCTTCCATGAAACTTCCATCCTAGTCCCTTTTTGGTTATCAGACTACGAATACACAGTAAGTGCGCTAGCTTTTATATTCAGGAATTATATTAATTACCTAAAACAACCTTTGCAGACTGTTTATCTTCATTAGGGTGTTAAACAAATGAAAATATGCCTTTTGGAAAACATTTCGGGTGGCCACACATTAAGTAACAAAAAAATCTTGAATACAGTTTTTTAACAACGTAAGATATCTATTTTTTCAGTGGCTTGTGAAGTTGCTTCTTCACTGAATAGCTTTTTTTTCTTTTTCAAGGATTTCTAACTCCGGGTGCAGATAAGCGTCAAGGGATCCAAGGACAGCAAGTAAGAAAGACACGTATATTAGAGTAAATAAGTGCGTTACTGTTTTTCTATGCAGACGTATGTTGGCAAGTTTTGCTTTTCTCACAGGTTTTTGTTGGAAGAAAGGTTTTGATCCAGCAAGTGCAGTTGCAAAGAGAGCACAACTCACAGAAGGGCATGACTGATGTGACATAGCGAAGAGGTGGTCGGAAAACAAGCAGTGGCGGCTGGCAACTACCGGGCAAGGGAGGCGGGCGGACGGACGGACAGACGTGCTCGGAAAAATAAATAAAAAAGACTTACCTTAAGATGTCCTCGGCTCCGGAGCTCTTCTTTCTCTGATGCTCAAAGGAAGTGGATGCGGGAACTCCCTTAACGAATCCTGGTGCTGCTTTCATGGTGTGAGTAGAAGTAACAACAAGGGTTTGGCTAAAGGCCACGCCACTATAGAAATAAACAAAACAAGATGCCAGTGCTGCACTAGTATTTCTTAAATTCACAATATGTACAATTAAAATTTCTGTTCTACTAAAACACACAGTTTGGCCTTTTTGTTTTTTACGCCAATCTGTGTGTTTTATTGAGTAGAAAAGAAATTTAAATTGTACATATTGTCAGATGGCCTGTGTGTTGACCTATGCAGAACAGAACCTTAGTGATAGCCTCATTTAATAAAGAGTAATAGTGCCACACCAGAAATAGGATAAACCAAAAATTCTGGGTGGGGCACTCTCTTCAGTTTCTCTTTGTATGTATGAGAAGATTATGGATGGATGACTGAAATAGGTTTTGAGGTGCATGAATGTAACACGGTATATGAATGTTGTGTATATATAGTATTTTCAGAGAGTGAGTGTGTTTTTTTTACAACTTTCCTAAATAATTTTCACATAATTCTTTAATTAGGGGGCTCCCTTATCTATAAGAAATACCAAAAATTAGGCGTTTAAGATGTATGTGTAGATAATTCGAAAAATTGCGATAATGAAAAAGCAATAAATGAAATAAAAGAAATAATTGTTGATTATTCATTCTGAACTGAAATAGTGGTTTCTAAAGGACAAATGTTTTATTCATTGTCTGGGTGAATTTAAGAAATACTAGTGCAGCACTGGTATCTTGTTTTGTTTATTTCAAGATGTGAGAGCAGCACCAGGATTGGTGGAAGCAGCTTCACTCGGAGCTCCACAGAGCCCTGAAGGCCTGCACTCACTCTAACCTAGCTGCCTTAAGACTGCTGTGTTATAGATTTCAAATTGCGCATGCCTGGCTGGCTGTTGCAAGACGGCCAGCCAAAGGACATGTGCACTTTGAAAAGTGAATAACCAACCTACCCTCCTTCCTGCTGCTGTCATTTAGCAGCTGACCCACTCTCATCCTGACGCTCTGTTTGGGACAGGGATGAAAAATAAAATGGTAAGAAATTACCATTTTATTTTTCATCTCAGTGGCTTTGGGGGGGAATTTAAGTGGTGCAACTCTCCTCTGCTCCAACAGAGGAGCCGCCCCTGGAACGGCAACATGTCAGCTAAGGGTGGGGTCGACCAGATACAGCAATGCAGCAGTTGTGGATCAGACAAATCCTCCTAAAGACTGGTACCGACAGAAGACTTCTCTAATTTGGGGCACAGGTAAGTAGAAAATAATAGACATTTAAATTTAGGATGGACTTAGCTTTGGAAACCAGCCACATCCAACATGGTCGCCATCCTCAAGAGAGCTGGCACTCTTTCGAGAGCACAATTCTGAGATTGTCATCAGCCTGCACTGGACAAGGCTTGGCGCATCAGTTCCGGACCTCTTGCTCCTGGACCACTTGTCTCCCAGAGTAAGTCTGATCGGCAACACTGACAGGTTCTTACTGAATTTTGTAGAGATGCTTCTCATTTATATTCAATAGTTCCATTCAAAATTTTAATAATGCAGATAAATTGCCATAATGGTAGATAGATGTCTCATGTTAAGTTCCAGCTGCATACCTACATTTACTTACATCCTGGTTCTGTGGAAAGGAGTAGCCAGAAAATGAAAATAACCCTCACTTGCAAAAATACCTCTACTCAAGCATGTTAGCTCCCCTCCATGCGAGCATGTGAAACGAGGAAGTCCAACCTTCCTTAAAACAGTAGCCCTCGGGGGGGCGTGGCTTAGCGCCCATCGAGGATGGCTGCGTCGGCGTGAGCTCTCCGCCGCAGCTGAGGGGAACCGGCGGATTCCGCGCCTTTCAGTCCTTGCACATGGAGGCACCTTGCGTGTGACAGCCTCTGGAATGCACTGAAGCCTTCCCCAAGCTCTCTCTGGCGGCACTCTCCATTTCCGGCGCCGAGGCTCTGGCGACCGCGGCCGCCATTTTGAGACGCCGAGCTCCTCTCATGCTCCGCATCGACGATGTGCGCACCTCCTCTACAGCGTCCTGTGGTCTCAACTCTCCCCAGAATATACATGGTGGGCTACTTTTCTCATTTTTAAGAGACTGTGTGCGCTTGGTGCAACTATTTTTTTTTCCTGTAACTATTTGCCTCCTCCTCGTTTTACGGCAGCCATTTTGTGATTTTTTGTTTACCTCTCCTCACCTACGCACGATGAATGACTGCCTCCATGCCACCATGTGATACCTGGGCTCCGTTCCTCTTCTAATGACCTTCTTTGATGTTAATGCGTCACTTGCTGACCTCCGCTTGCATTGAAGGTTGAGGAAGGCGACAAATTTTATTGCTGAGTACTTCTTATGTTTTTGAGTATGGTTTTATGGTTGCACCTCCTCAACCCATGATCTGTGATTAATTCTTCGTGAATTTGCACCTAGGACTTCTACTGGTTGGCTTTTCTTTATAGCAACTTTGTTGGTGCACTATTGCTCTCATATCACGGATTATATCTTTTGGGAGCCACGAAAGTCTTTTCATTGCTGTCTCGCAGGTGTTTTCCCGACACAGGCTATTCTCTCATGGGCAAGCTTACATCGAGTGGCACTACCAAGGTTGGAAAGCGCATCTTCATCAAGAACTCTAAACTTTTCTCTGAGCTAGCCCAACTGGACGCTTCTCAAGCACCTCCTGATTCTATATCACAGTCAACCATGGAGCCTTCTTCACAGCCCTCTGGGAAAGCTACTGTCAAACGCCTAAAAAAGGACCCGCCTTCACCATCGGCCTCGGCTTCCAATGTCTCCATGGAATTACTGCTAACAGAGATACGAGCACTTCGCCCCTTCATGTAGGAAACCAATGCTAAGCTACAAGTTTTGACAGACAACTGGATGCAAATGGAAGCGAGAGTTACATCCGTGGAATGCAGTGTCTCCTCTCTCCAGGAATCAGCTACCAAGGTCTCTCACATGCAATCTCAAATCTCCTCTCTTCAACGACAGGTTGAGGACCTTGAGAACCGAAATCGACGCAATAACCTGCGCATTTACGGCCTTGAGGAGGGTTGCGAGGGGAGTGATCCCATCGCTTTCTTCCAATCCTTCCTTCCAAGGTTCTACACCTTCCAGACGGCACTATGCTTAACATACAGCGAGCTCATAGGCTCGGTCGAAACTCTTCATCTCCTTCAGGTTCAGCGAGACCCAGAGGTGTTATTATGTATTTTTTGGAATACACCGATCTTTTGAAGGTCCTTTCCGCAGCCAGAGCAATTCCACGGCTTACATGGTCTGGGTCCCTCTTGTTTTTTGCGCAGGACTATGCCAAAGCCACGGCCAGCCGTCGTAAAGCCTTCTTGGATATGAGACCTGCCCTTAGAACCATCGGTGCCAGATATGGGCTTTTTCACCCATGTCTCTTTAGAGTCACTTATAATAATAAAACAACTACCTACGAGGATCCTGTGCGACTCCAAAGGTTTTTGAACTCTTGTTGCTCTGCTGACGTGGACGCTTCGGGCTCCTCTTCTTTTCCTCCGTGACTCCTTTCTAGCAGCCTGCTGCAGTTTCTCCATTCTTAGGCTCTTACTCTTTATCCATGGGTTTACCAAATACTGATTGTTTTCCTGTGCGTACTGCACCATGTTTTCACGTTGGCTATGTTGATTCACTCCTGTTATAAACCGCATTTGTTACCTTCCTCTATACCTGTTATCTCTTGCTGCTTTGTCTCCTTAATGTTTTCTTGCAGATCACGTTGTGCGTTCCGTGTTGTTCCCCCGGCTGGGCGGCTCGTTGGCCCCGGACGTTTTGTCTCCTCCAGTTGGCGCTACCCCCCCTCCTTTCACGTCTGATCTTTCCCTTGATTGCGCTCCCCTCCTCTCCTTCCTTGTAAGTACACTTTTTCCTCTTGTCATGTTTGCATATGCCTTTGTTCCCATTTTCCTTTTCATGTTACTCTCCCTCTTCACTTTTTGCTTAACGGTGTCATTTCTTTTTTGCTACTTCAGATCTCTCTTTCCCCTTTCTTTCTATCTTTCATCATTCCGTTTCTGGATGTTTCTATTACATTGTCCTATCTGTATTAACTCTCCTATGTTACTCCTTTTCTTCGTGGCTCTACCCCTCTCTTCATCTCTGATTTCTCCTCCTGTTCCTGATTCTCTTCCATGTGTTTCACACTTGCAAAACTTTTTTCTTTTCTCATATCAGGGTACTTATTCTATTTCTTCAGGTACCATTCTTGCTTCCTTTTTCTTCTTACTTCCATGGCTTTCACCTTCTGCCGCGACTCTAGCTTCCTTACCTTCTTTGATTCTGTTTACTCCTCCTTGCTTTCACTTCAGCCTCAATGCGTTTTCCCTCTTTTTCCTTTTTCTAAGTTTTGTATACATTTATCTTTCTTCTACTCACTTATTTTCATGGGTTTTTCCTTGCTTTTGTTTAAAATGTTTTTTAACAATTTGTATTGCTTAATATGTCACTGACAGTTATCTCATGGAATGTTAAGGGTATTAATTCTCCGATCAAACGACAAAGAATTCTGTCTCACCTAGCTAAACTAAATGTCGATTTAGCATTCCTACAGGAAACTCACCTTTCTGATTTAGAATCTGCAAAACTGAGAGGTTGGGTGGGTGAGGTTTACTATTCACCAGGTGATGGCAAACGTAATGGGGTGGCGATTCTATGTCGTAAATCCATCTCCCATTCTCTCATTTCCCAAGAGTCAGACGATGATGGTAGATGGACGCACGTTAGAATTTCTCTTAGAGGTGTTCCAATCTCTCTCCTTAATGTCTACGCTCCCACTGGTGGAAATCCCTTTTTTTGGACGGACTTATCTCGTCACATTACCCGGTTTGTGGATGATAATTTTATCCTAGCCGGGGACTGTAACCAACCTCTTGATCCTTTCATTGATAGACACTCTGATGCCCCTGATATCCCCAATAAGTCTCATAGATTATTCACTCAGGCTATATCTCAACACAAGCTCATTGACGCATGGCGGATCTGTAACCCGACGACCAAGGAATTTACTTTTTATTCTCCCTCTCATCGCTCCCAATCTCAAATTGACTATATTTTTGTTACACATAACATTGCCCAAACCCTTACCCATGCTGAAATTGGTCCAATTCTGTTATCAGATCATGCCCCTGTTTCAGTGAACATTGACATACTCCCCAAAGTCGCCGGACCTAAGAGATGGCGCTTTAACAATACCCTTCTCCTAGACCCCAAGTTCACTGCCTCCTTTACCACCTTTTTTGATGAGTTTTTTTCTCCTCAATGATACTCCTTCTATTCCAAAGCATACCATTTGGGAAGCTTTTAAAGCTGCAGCAAGAGACTTTATTCTTGGTTATGTAGCGAAAAAACGCAGGGCTGCCCGCAAATCCACTGGGGCTCTCCTTCATGACATTAAGAGATTGGAACACGCCTATTTCACATCGCACTCGCAAGAAAACCTGACTGCTCTTGTTGCTGCCAAAATGAAATTTAATGAGAAATCTACAGAAGATGCTTCACTGTATTTGTTGAAATCTAGTGCTAGGTTTTATGGCGGCAGGAACAAGGCTGGGAACATTTTGGCCAATTATTTAAAAGTCAAGCATAACAAGCTGAATATTGAAGCCATATATGATGCACATTCTGTTCTTAAGCACAAAGATGCTGAAATTCTCACCGAATTCTCCCTTTTTTATAAAACTCTTTATTCGTCCGAAACCCAACCCTCCCTTCATTCTCTCACACATTTTTTCTCTACCATTCAGAAACCCGGCCATTTCCCTCTTGACCTTTCTCACTTAGAATCCGACATTTCCCAGAGAGAACTGCTCGCTGCACTCCAGCGTCTCAAGACGAACAAAGCCCCTGGCCCTGATGGCTTTACCGTTGACTTTTACCTCCACTTCTCCAAACTACTCCTTCCCAAACTCCACTCTCTTTACGCACGTTTGTCACCCTTGGCAGTTCCTCAGGTTCCTTTTCCGATGCCCACATTTGTCTGATACCCAAAGAAGGGAAAGATATCCAATATTGTAAGAATTATAGGCCCATCTCCCTAGTAAATATTGATTACAAAATATTTGCTAAGTCGCTGGCAATGCGTCTGGACCTCTTACTTCCTGATCTCCTGGGCGAAGAGCAGTCTGGTTTTGTAAAAGGTCGATTTATTACCGACAATACTCGACTTCTATTCAACATTCTGTCGAAATCCTCCCGCCTACAACATCCTCTCGCGGCAATTGCTTTAGATGCTGAGAAGGCTTTCAATAGGATTGAATGGTCCTATCTTTTCCATGCTCTCCAATGGTTTGGTTTTGGTCCCAGATTTATTGCCTTAATCTCCCTATTATACTCCAACCCGCGTGCAGCTGTGTGCTAATGGCCTGGTCTCCTCCTTTTTTGCCCTTGGTAGAGGTGTTCGCCAGGGCTGCCCCTTGTCCCCTTTTCTTTTCAATTTAGTATCCAAACTTCGTCAAAACCCCAACATTCACGGCTTCCACACTACGGATTCACATATTAAACTTGCTGCATATGCAGATGATATTTTACTTTTCATTTCCAATCCCACAGATTCGATTCCCGCCTTCCTAGAGGAAGTTCGAAATTACTCCCTGATATCTGGATATAAACTCAACAATGATAAGTGTGAGATTTTACCTTTGACTAAGTTCACTTTCAAACCTGATTTTAGTGCCTCTAACTTCACTTGGAGCTCTTCGCACATCAAGTACTTAGGCTTGCATATTACCCCCTCTGTTTCAGATACTGTTTCCCTTTGCCTAAATAAATGTATTAAAAAACTATCAGATTTAACAACCAGATGGCACCCTCTCTACCTTTCCTGGTGGGGTCGTCTTGACACTATCAAGATGATGCTATCTCCTATCATTCTCTACACAATTTCCAACATCCCTGTACCTATCCCTTGTAAATATTTCAAGAAAATATTTCAGTTCTGTCTTCCTTTCTATGGACTAACAAAAAACCCAGGATGTCCATTGCTCGGTTAGTCCGCCCTGCATCTGAAGGCGGAGCTAACTTCCCAGATTTTCCGGCCTACCAAAAAGCCTTTCTACTGAGACAAGCTTCCTTTTGGTTGCAAAATCCATCTTCTCCCAGCCCTTTATGGGCCAAAGTTGAGCGCTCTTTCCTCTCTCCCTTCTCTTTTGCTGAACACCTCTCATTCTCACGCAAGCCTTATTCCATTCCCACTCCCATTCATACATTTAAACTTCTTCTTTCCTCCAATCCTCACCCTCCTGTCACTGTTGCTGAATTCCTCACTTCCACAATTTGGCATAACGCACATCTCTTAATTCACAATAAACCCTTTTACTGGAAATCTTGGAGGCAAAAAGGACTCATCTGGATCTCCCAATTGTTCTCACACTCCACATTCTTACCCTTTTCCACTCTTCGCTCCTCCTTTGATTTACCTGCCTCCTTTGCTCACAAATATCTTTTACTTCAGGAAACGGTGATGGAGACTTATACTAGACTATCACAAATGCAGGCTCCTCCACCTTCCACAACCCCCACTTCACGGCTCCATTCCTTTTTACATACCACCCCCAGGGCTTCTGCTATTTATAAGTTCCTTCATTCTAGGGAGTCTGTTAGGCCTAAGTCTAAGGTTGAAGAACAATGGGAATCCGATCTTGTTGCTTCATGGTCTGTATCCTTGTGGGACAGGATATGGACTAAGATCCGCAAATCATCCAGAGCGGCGTCCTTGACGCAGTCCCTGTTCTTCATATATAATAGACTTCTTTTACACCCTCTGATCTTCACAAGCGATTCCCTACCACTCCCGACATTTGCTGGTCCGGCTCATCTCCGCATGCCACCCTGTTTCATATGTTATTTCTTTGCAAATCTGTTCATGATTTTTGGTTGCAGGTATGGGCTCAAATTAATGTAATCTTTCACACCTGTATTCCCTTCTCACACACTCACATCTTTCTAGGAAGCCTTTCTCCCTGCTGGGAAGATTCTGAACTCAATATACATGTTGTTGATCTATTGTTAGCTGTTGCGTTCTTACAGATTACTATACATTGGAAAAATGCATCCAATATATCCCTTAAAGTTTGGTGGTATAATGTATGTCATAACCATAGACTTGATACTACTTTTGTTTTCCCTATCTCCATGGCGGCGAAGCGTGAGAATTTATGGCTTCCCATTACACTATATCTTGATTCCTGTGCTACCCATTCATTTCGCCCACAGCCTGCCCAACAAGAAGTCCCTAAACCCCCTTGAATACCCTTTGCATTTCTTTTCTCCTTCATTATAACCTTGTTTGCATATACCTTTGCTTGCCCCTGTTCTGTACCTACTGCATACCTTGTATTCCATTTTTTAACCCATGATTGCTTTCTGTAACTGTTTTATCGTACTGCACTATTTTGATACCCCTGATTTATTTGCATACTATGGATTGACACCTTGTTTTCTCTGACTAATAAAATCCTTTTCAAACTAAAAAAAACAGTAGCCCTCAGCCTTTCACCTTCCTTCCATCTATATGTACATTTCATCTTTTTATTTTTATTCATATGTCCACCTCTCCATGACTTCAACTTTCCATACATGCATTTTTCTATCCACAAATCTACTTTTTCTATCCATACGTCCATTCACTCTTCTTCCTCCATCTTTTCCCCCATCTGTCTATTTTTCTATGCTTCCTTCTATGAATCCTTAAATCTATTGATCCTTTCACTCTTTGGTTCATTCTTTCATGTTTGTATCTATTCTTCAATTTACCATTGCATCTATACATGAACTTTCTTTCAGCATTCCATCCTTTCACTCTTCCATCCTACCTAACACCTTTTCTGTCTTCTTTCCTATCACCCTTCCCAACTCCTCCTGTTCTATACTCTTTTAACCTCTCCGTCTTTATTTCTCATGCTTATTTGTTCTTTCTCGCTTTCTCTTGCATGCTCACTTTTTCTATTTGTGATCAGTTATTTTTCCATAGTTCATAATTTTACTTTTTCGACTTCCTAATATTTACATATCAGCCATGCCCCACAGCCCTCTCTCACAGTGTCATTTGTGAACATTTTCTCTTCAGACTGAAGAGACACATAAATAACTCATTAATGTTTTAGTGGGACCCAATTAATCAAACTGTGTTCCTCCACGACCTCTGCATTTACTTTTTCAGTAATGTCCTGCTTCATGACTTGCTCGTTAGCTGGAGGAATACCATGTTCAATAAAAATGCCAGTTACAAATGTGGCTCCCTTTTCTGCATCATTCTCTTCATCTATGGTGGGATGGTATGCATCCTTTGTGATGTAAAGGCAGTCTAGTATGTCTAATGAAAGACATGCAAAGCACGAGGAAGAGGGCAGTGCCTTGGTGTGGAGGCAGTCTGTCGACTAAAAGACATGTAAAACTAGGGAAAGAGGGCAAGGTCATATGTGTTGATTAAATTATATTATTTAGATTGTTATTGCTCTACTGAAATGCATGTACAACAAATGAAAAGAGGACAGGACTCTAGGGGGTTGTATTTATTTGTGTTCTTTTGACCCTCATTGTTTTAGTAAAATACATTTAAATAGAGAAAGAGGGCTGAGTATTGGGTGTTCTTTAGATTGTCATTGCTGGTGTGTGTGTATATGTGTGTGGCGAGTGCAAGGGTGGGTCCAGGAATAGCTACAAGGAGGAGGGACAGGTGCTGAGTGTGGTGGGGGTAAAGCAAAAATGACAAGCTAAATGTGGCTGTGATCGAGAGGAGGGCCGTGGGAGGAGGCTAGGAGCATGGGTGGGTGGTGTCACAGTGGCAAAGGGAGACCAGCAACGTAGAGGGTAAGGGGACATAGGAGGAGTTGGTGGGTGGGGTCACAGTGGAAAGTCAGTACCAAGGAAGCAGAAGGGTTCATATATGTAGGTGGATCTGGGGCACTTAGTAAGCATGGGTGGAGAAGAGGGGTCAGAGGAGGAGCATAGGGAGTGGTGCCAGTTGCAGCTAAGCAAGCCGGCCCCCACCCCCTTCATCAGATAAATGGGGTGATCAAATAAGGTGGCCCTTATGGTAGGGAACTCCAACATTGTGTTTTTGCTGCCCCACCCATGTATGCGTTGGGGGGCAGTCACATTTGGGGGTGCAGCATTAAAAGAAGTGTTGGGGTGCACACAGAATGATGTGGCTTATGGAGTTTTTAGGGGGCTATACAAAGTTTTTATATTGCTCTCCTTCCTCTATGGGTGTACCCCAAAAGTGTAGGGGGGACTTTGGGAACAGGCGTGTGACAGTTTCTATGACCAACCTCAAGGGGGCACCACAGAGACGTACTGCATTTATGGTTTTGAAAGGGGCTTCTAGCGGTGTAGAAATACTGGTCACATGGGGCCAATTTATTGTGTTGTACCCTCTTCTTTATTCACACACCACAAGGGGGGCACCCAAAAAGTGACAATTGGTGTGCTGGTACTGAAAGGGGCTATATAAGTTAGAGAAACAGAAGGAAGGCAAGCGTGGAGTGACGCTTAAAGGAATGGCCATCTGAGCACCTTTGGGCTCCTCTCAAAGAGAGGGATAAGTGGGTGAACAGCAATCAGAGATGCCTGCTATAACATCAGAGAGCATTACAATTTGCTAAATAAGGGGAGTGACAAATGAGGCAAGGAGAGGGCCGTTGTGGCAATTGGTTGGATGGGGCATAGAGAATAATCATGGCAGGCAAAATTGGCAGCAGTGCATGGATTGCCAGTGTCTACAGATAGTTTGGTGTGCTCGCCGAGTGATTTGTCCTCTTTAGATCGGGTATATGATCCACAGAGGGATCGTCAAGCGTTTATGGAGGCAGATCATGTATATCTGATTTAAAGAAGTGTAATCAGAGTGTGCTGAGATGGGCAGTATGAAGTAGTAAGGGGATATGGCGGGCTGAGTAATGTGCATTCAACTGGTCAATGGAGGCTGAACAGTGGCAAAAGCTCCTGGCTACCGGCAGAATACAAATGAAGAGTCAAAAGGAAGGGTGTTTATAGTCACTCAAAGACCTGAAAATGGGTAGGTACACTTCCAAAAGTGGACTACTAAGGGGAACATATGAGGGGCAATGAGATGGGGGTTTCAGGGGGGTCGCAAAAACTGTCACAGATACAGAGGTGTGGGGGATCAGGAATCCCTGCTAGGGTTTAATGTACCACCATGACCATTTTATAAGCAGCCTGGTTCCCTCTGTGTTTATCTCTCCAGTGTTTTTTATCCTGCAAATGCTTAGCACAGGCTTCCCTAAGCTTTACTTGGCCTTACATTCCATTTTATGTGTTTGCAATTTTGGCCTAAGAATACTTCCTAAAGGAGTAATACTTAAATTCTGGGAAATGCCTCACTAACTGTGCATATTTAGGCACCAGACATGGCAAATCCCTCAACCTGCAAAGCATCATTTTGCACTTGGTAGCTTTGTCCATCTTGCTGTTTTTTTTCCAAATGTCCCCCCTTCACCTCAAATACAGACTAATCATTCCTTATTACTCATTCACTAACTTATTGTAGTACTCCACTCCATAGGCCTAGCAACACCACCATGAACAAGGTATGTCAGCAAGCAGGTTTAAAGCCTCTCTCTGCCTTTATGATCATACTGCTGCCCTCCAGTAATGCCACATGACAACTGCAGCATGATAGTGGAATTAAGAAGATGGCTGCACTATGAAATAATGTCCTCCCATGCTTACTTTGGTCTGAGATGTTGGTGGTTCCACCCATGATCTGGCCTCCAACATATGGTCTTCAGCAGAATTCTAAGACTGACAACCTGTCTTAGGGCAAGGCTTTTACCACTCGAAGGCCTAATGAAGCAAAGGCCTGACTTTACCCTTTTCTGCCTCTTTAAAAATTTAACTTGTCTATCTTCTGATTGCACCTAACAAAGAGAGCTTCGCCAGCGCCCAACTTTACCCATCATTTCATAAGTGAGAGCTAACTCTAGGCCTAAATGCCTAGACAACCACACAGGCTCCATTCACCCGATTTCCGAGCTCAGTGTGTGTGTGGGTGTGTTTCTTGTTCTGCCACTTTGGATGGTATAAAGCCTATGTATACTCTGTGTACCTTTCCGCCTACATGATGTATGCTGCTGAGAAATTAACTACAAATGTGGTGTTACGTGTTGTAATATTAGTTTCATAAATTCAGATATATGTCCACACTTCTTTAATTTGCAAAATTCTAGGTGAGAATGCCAATTTTTGACTGAAAATCTGCCCGTATTTTTTGTGAATACAGCATGCCAGGAAAGAGACACACAGTAGTAGACATGCTTCTGTATTTATGTAAATTTTTTAAAAGAAATTTCTCTTCCTGAACTGGTCAAAAGACGCTTGAGAGAAAGGTCATAGTTTTAAAATATACATTTTTCTCAACGGCATGCATTAAGGCATGAGTTATGTGGGTCTTAGCCAAAGACCCCAGCCTCTCATGGAGACCCCGGTAGAGACAACTCTCTTCTGTAGAGAGTCTTGCCCTGATATCCTTGAATAATTTTTAACTGATTATTTTAAATACTGGTTTCCTTTAAATTACTTTTAATTTGGGTGATGTATGGGAGTCTTCTAGAGACATTTTGCAGAGAAATGTTTATTTTTCAATGCCGTGCAACATCCACAAAAACAGTTTCTTTTAGATCAAAACGGGACTTCACATATGAGAAATGGAAGGGAAATCACAAAGATTATTTGCAATAATATTAGTGAGCTACTTCTATTTTATAATATTGAATACACCTGTCACTATCCCTGACAATTAGATGTAAATACATTTAGAATTTAGACCAGTGTAACTGCACTGTCAGTGAATTGGCAAAAGACAGCATGAAAGAGCAGAAATTGGATCATAATTTGAAAGCTGTCACAAACAGGGTCACACAAAGCACCTTTACACATCGCAGCCTATCACGGGAAAATAGCCCTGTTTTAACTTGGAATTCACAACTAGGCGGTACCATGCGGTAGTCTGCCGAAACCGCGGCCAATGTCCGTGATACAACCACCTTGACTGAGATAAAAACACAAACCTCAACGCAAAAAAACATGTGAAGAGCCCATTCGCAATGAGGAAAGCAGGGATAAGCACTGCCAGGCCTGCGAAACACAAGGCAGGTGGGAATAAGCACAACAATAGCTTGTGAAAAAAAGACAAACCAAAAAGAAAACAACAGCCAAGCACAATGGAGGCAACCCAAGCCAGTATACAACCCCACAAGCCCTATTGGCAACAAAACATTGTACATGGTAGGCCATCTTGGACAAGGTCAATGCAGCCTGAGAATGGAGGAGGATAATGGAAGAAAAGTAGAACATCCGGAATGATGTAAAACGCACAAACAATCAGAAACACGCTGACAACAAGAAGGCAGCAATGCACACCGGAGATGGGAGGTCAGCGCCACACCAGGAGCTGGAAGACATGGAGGAAATGGTGTCCACCACATCAGTCTGGAGACTGTGGCAGGACTCAGGGACCTGTAAATGCCCAAACAACAGACACAACAGCAACAGGGAGAGGAACCAGCAGGGACTGGGGGGACGGGGGAGATGGGCACAATGGCACACATGCACAATTAACCACAGCACAACTGCAGACAAACCATGCCCAAGAGTAACAACACCAACCAAGAGCACAAGTCACACAACCCAGCAACAGCACACCACTGAACAAGCACAGAAGTGAAAACCACACTGCCTGAAAGGAAGAAGGGTGAGGCAAATCGGAGCCAAAGGGACATCTCACACACAATGCAGCACACATACATAGGAAGCAGAGCACCCCAACATCGAACACAATGTGGTACAAACACCAACATTTGCACAACCGAACACAGGGCACAAGTGCACCCACCTGTTGCCCGTAAAGGGCCATACGCGTCTGGCTATTTCAAAGAACAAAGGTCCTAAGCGAGTAATGGATGTACACACAATGATTGGAGTATAGCCCACGTTGGGTTACTATAACAGTCCAATGTCCAGCCGGACATGGAGTTTTATTCATACAATAGAGGAAATAAAGTCAAAAATACTTAGAACAACAATAATAGTGGGGCACAAGCCTGTACCCTAAAAGGACCGGGAAGTGTGGGGAAATGGGGTAACAATACATACAATAGAACCAAAAAAACAAATACAGGTAAGGACTTTGAGCTGTGGCCACCTGCATTCAGATTTAGATAGCAGCAAGTTTGACCAAAAATAGACACCACAATAGTTAGACACAGTGCACATTGGTGGCCCTATTTAAAAATGTCGACGTTTCCATCCCTTGCTCATTAGTAGGCAGTCCGGAATTTGGTTAAAACCGACTCTGCCCGAAAATACACTACCGGATAACAATCAACTGACCTGGTTTAAACAGAGTGTCACTGATTTTCAGAGTTGTTGCGCCACTTGGATACTTGATAGAGCCAAAGCATTAGAAACCTTTGGTCTGCCTTTGGTGGCCTGGCGTGGAAGTGCCAGGGGAGCGAGGTGTGAATGGCCCCGGGCCAGAGCAACACCAGGCCCCCTGCCTGGCTTACATGGAGGGGGAGGAGCTGTTGTTTTGTTGTCTGCCATCTGTTTTACTGGGGCGGCCAGAGTAGTTCACAGGTCTTTAAAAAGACCATTTACTTAACGAGGCTCCCTTTGAAATCGCTTGGAAGCACAGGCTAAATGTTGTAGGCGCTGTGTAGTGATTAGATGGCCAGTCGTAGGTTTAGGGTAGGCTGAATTCTAATCCTGGCTCCTCGACAACGTGTGATCCTGGCCTTTGCCTCATCCTTCATGCACTGAAACAATAGTCGCCAGGGAAAGCACGCCTGCACTCGACATCATAAGACAGAGAAGTGCTATACAAGTGATGTCAAGAAACTTTATTAATAGGGCGTACCTGTCTGCAGGAGATGTGGGCTCTCCTTGCTGTCCCAGCAGAGAGGCCTCCTCCTGCCACATACCGTCCGCCATGGCCCTGCCCATCAGTACAATCCTCAGTGAGGGGCGGCTCCGGGGAGCTTTGGACCCTCAGTGCACATTGGCAGCTTTGGGCATCTCTCACTGCTCCCAGACCTGCCTTCTCTGCGTGCATCTCTGCTCCCCCCTCCCACCAGGGACTGCCCCGAAAACACGGCGAGCAGCTGCGCTGGTCTAGGGGTGTCCCATTGTTGATGGAGTCACACCAGGAGCGCACGCAGGCGGAAGATGTCAGA
The DNA here is from genome assembly GCF_964261635.1 of Lissotriton helveticus. Classification (NCBI taxonomy): domain Eukaryota; kingdom Metazoa; phylum Chordata; class Amphibia; order Caudata; family Salamandridae; genus Lissotriton; species Lissotriton helveticus. The sequence goes on from NC_136059.1 coordinate 1,673,260,773, forward strand.
AAACGCACAAAGGACGGGTCTGGGAGTCAAAGATGCATTCACCACCGCGAAGGTAATGGTGAAAAGTGCAATAATGTGCTCTCCTTCCCCCACCCCGATCACGGGGGCCACGCACAAGCACGTGGCTATGAGTTAGTGAATGGATGAATGAAGAATGAATGATGGGGAGCAGGCGGTCCTAAACAAGGGGCTTATGTCCACTGAGTGTCCCGAGAGCTGTAGCGAGACCGGAGGGCCACAAATCTGCGCTTTTGGCCCTTCAATTTATGGCCTTTCTAGTATTACTCAGAAACCTGAAACCTGAAACCTTAGGGGTAGGTTCAATACACGAAAACAAATAAACAATCCGAATTTTTGGCTAGGTGAATCTGAGGCGGTAGCAAGGGGGCAAGGCTGAGTGCGCCCCAACCACGCCACTCTGTCTGACCCACCTCCCTAGTCTCAGTGAGCGTAACAGGAAAATGGAATTCAGTTAAGAGTTGCGGGCACGTAATTAAATCAGAGAACAAAATTACCTTGTGTGTGGAATATGTCTCCAGATTTCGATTTGTGACAGAGTGATCAGAACGGCCCCTTGCCCGGCCCGAAAGTAGCACGTGGGTGTTCATTATGAATATATTTATGTTTAACGGGGATTACGAACCTCTCCCCACTTGTGCTAATAAACGGCAGTGTGTCTGCCTTTTGTGCCACCCACCCACTATGCAAGCACACATGCCATGTGTATGTTCATACTTGTACCACCTGCTTTCAGCGTTCAGGCGGTAAATGTAGACAGGACACATCTCCTAGGCGTCGCATTCAATACTTTTATGTTAAAAACACATTTGAAGTTCGTTATCTTTGTCTTCTTCATTTTTGCAACATATACATATATATATTCACTGAAAAAACCATAGGTTATAGACCATATATAGTTAGGAATTAGCATTTACAAAACCTTATTTTACTCACACAAAACCATTGAAATTCCATATATAGTTAGTTGCACTAACTATATATCGCGCACCCGCAATCCACTGCTGATGATGTCACATATTACATCATTCATGACATGGTCAGTGACATCAATGATGACATCACTGATGACATCTCAAATGACATCACTGATGACATCACTGATGACATCTCATTTGACATCTCAAATGACATCACTGATAACATCATCCAGTGACTGTGTGTTTCTGTAAAGTTTAAATATGTTTGATATATTGAAGAATGAGTGGATGTATAAGTGTCTGGATGAAGGATTTAGTAGGTGCGTGACTGACTGTATGAGTGAGTGAATAAATGTGTCGTACTAAATGCATGGGTTAGTGACTAAACTGGCTGAATGTGTGCATCAGTATGTCTGTTGTGATGTAAACTGCTGCATGTGTTGATCATTAGCTATACGAGAGGCTATATGTGTTATTGATTGGTTGCCCAAGTATTTGTATGGGAGATTGAGTTTGTGTGGGGGTGGCTGGGAGGTGTGTGACTCTGTGCATAGATGTGTGAGCAGTTGATTCACTAGGTGTATGAGTTCAAGAGTGCATGTGGAAACACCTGTATGGGCGGTTGACTGTGTGCATGAGTGTATTGGTGAGTGAATGGATATCTCAGTGCTACATGTCAAAGTAAGTACATATGTAAAACAAAGTACATGTGAGAGTTGGCATATATAAATAACTGTGCATGAGAGCTAGTGAATGTGTGAGTGGCTGTATGGATCATTGTGAACTTGTATCAGGGATTGTATAAGAGAGTAAATATGTGTTAGTATATGTTTGAATAAGTAAGGTGTGTATAACTGTATAGTTGAGGAAATGGAGGTGAGATTGTTTCTTTGCATGACTGACTGGGTGTGTGAGTAACTCCATGGATGAGTGACAGTGTGTGAGTGTCTGTATACACTGAGTGTATCTAAGGTTATATTAGAGTCTGAAGAGGTTTATCGTATTAGCACAAGAATGATGTCAAATGAGATGTCATCAGTGATGTCATCAGTGATGTCATTTGAGATGTCATCAGTGATGTCATCAGTGATGTCACTGACCATGTCATGAATGATGTAATATGTGACATCATCAGCAGTGGATTGCGGGTGCGCGATATATAGTTAGTGCAACTAACTATATATGGAATTTCAATGGTTTTGTGTGAGTAAAATAAGGTTTTGTAAATGCTAATTCCTAACTATATATGGTCTATAACCTATGGTTTTTTCAGTGAATTTTCAAGGTTTTGTAAATGCTAATTCCTAACTATATATGGTGTATAACCTATGGTTTTTTCAGTGAATTTCAATGGTTTTTTAATAGCAAATAACAAAAGCTTTAAAATGTATTCTTCTTTAAATCAAAATATATATTTTATATGTTTTTAATACAATTTTTTAATGTATTTTTTTTTATATATTTTTTTGTTTCGCTTCCGGTCCGCGAACCGGGTAGCTTCCCGTTAGCTCAATTTCTTGCCGCGACCTGGTCCGCGAACCGGTAAACGTTCCGTTTGTGCAACTGCCACGTTTGAAAACAACATCGTGACGCATCGCGTAATCGCGAAGTATCGCGTTGTTGCGTAATGCGTCATATGACGCGCCGCTTCAGCGCACCCGGAAGCGCTCCGGTCCGCGAAGCGCGAAGCGCAGCTTCCCGGAAGCGATCCGGGGCGCGGCGCGGAGCGCGTACCGGAAGCATAACAGGTCATGTGATTTGTCATGTGACTTGTTAATAACACTTTTCATTGGTTCATTTCACTTTTGGTTTCCTAATGTTGTTAGGCTAGGTCATGTGACCTAAAAATAACACTTTTCATTGGTTTAGAACTATTTTTTTTCCCAAATGATGAAAACCCCTCCTTGTTTTTACCTCATTCTTACTTTCTACTTCCAGAGAGCAAGACCTATTTTTCACAATGGCTTCTGTAATAGCTGCAGCTGGTGCTTCTCAGCAACCACCACCACCACCACCACCACCAAAAGGACCACCTCCAACACTGGACTTTGGTAGAGAGGAAGATAATGAGGACGAAGAGGAGGAGGAGGAGGAAGAGCAAGTAAGGCAGTTCCTGCCAGAAACACCAAGGCAGAGCCATCTTGCTGCCAATCCCCCAAATGTCATCCCCAGCACCTCCAGTGGACAAAGCTCATTCGCCGGACCAGACAATATTCAAGCTCCTTTTGAACACTACAAAATAGTTTGTATATATTGTGGAGGAACTATTTGTTATAGAGAGAAGAGTATTACTTTGATTAACCGAGCTGGAGAAAATCATAAATGCATCAAGATGAGAAAACAATGAATCCTTTTTATTTTTTTTTGCTCCTGTTGAGACATGTTCAAACCCTGCTTTTTTGTTATTTCCTCTAAATTAACACAAAAAAAACACAAAATAGTTTTCAAAATCAAAAAAAATCAAAAAATTGTTCAGAAAATTAATAAAAAAAATAAAAAAAATAAAAAGAATAAAAAAACAGTTCTTTTCAGAACTACCTTCCATTTATAACAAAATTGCCCAAATTTTTATACCCTGTCTTTCTTTTTTCCTCATAGTACGCTCCTCGGACCGCTTCCCGGTGCGCGTACCGGGCGCTCCCCACGCAAAAACAAAGAAAAAAAATATTATTTTTTTTGCCCCGTGGGGCCCTTTTAAAGCCTCCACATCAAACCTAGGGGGTCAGGGAGGATCTACTATGCCCCCTTATGGTCATTTCCCCCTTTGTTTTGGCCTCCTCTTGTCTCTCGATCCTACCGAGAGACAAGATGGCGGCCGCTCCGGACTGTTTAGAATGTTGACAGACACCGGAGAGCCAATCAGCTTTGCTTCGCGAAGTTCCGTTACGCGTCAAGTACGCAAACCGGGGCGCTACCCGGAGCGCGCTTACAGATATATATCTTTTTGTGAACGTTAATTTCTCAAAATCCACTGGAGCACATATCTTGAGACCTAGCAAAGGCACATCAGGCTAACAGTCCCTACAATTTTGCCAAGTTTCGTGCAAATCCATTCAGCCGTTCGGGCTAAAAGTGAGGCCAACCGCCCTATGGAAATTAACATGGGAAAAACGCGTTTTGGGACCCCCCTTTTTTTCTCGGCCCCCCCTTGACGAAACCCCCCCAAATTTTCAGTGGCTGCTCAGAAATAAAATGTTCAATTTTCCTGAAAATTTCAGCCAATTCCGTCCACAAACGCCAAACTTATTAGACATAGAGGGGCATATTACCAAGCAATAGCGATAATTATCGCTATTGCTTGGTTAGAGACAAAATTTTACCGCTGAGCTGCGGCGATTTTTACCGCATATAAAACTTGGTATTACCAAGGTTTATCGCAAATGCGATAAAAAACGGCCGCAATGCATGAATATCGCTGAAAAGTCAGCGATATTCATGCATTACCGAGCTAATGCTCTTAGCCATGTTAATCACCTTCCAGTGGATAATATGGCTAAGAATTGCTCAGGGGCAGGTGTTAGCTTTTGGAGATATTCGCGCTTAGCGCGAATATCTCCAAAAGTTGGTAATAGGAGATAGCGATGTTAGCGACTGTTTCCAGTCTCTAACATCCTGGCACGCCCACTTTGCATGTCATTAGTGATAAATATCACTGACATGCAAAGCAGGGCCCAAGATGGTCGCTATCTCCAACTAGCTGTCGCTAACTGGTGTTAGCGACAGCTAGGTAATAGGGAGATAATTTTATCTCCGCTTTCTTGGCTTTTAAAGCCAAAAAAGCAGAGATAAACCCCCTTGATAATATGCCCCAGAATTTTCAAAAATCCCATAGAGAAAAAATCCTAACTATATATACCTACTGGCGACCGCCAGTAGGTAATATATATATACACACACACACACATATATATAAAACACATGCTCAGGGCTTGCACTGCAACCAAAATGATTCTCCACAGAGACGCTGCACACAACCTTTTCGCTAACTCATCCATTATACAGCTGAAAATCTGCCTTCCTCAAAACTTGGGACCTTTAAGGCCCCAGACTTCATATTTATGCTCTGGCTTTGCACTCTGAACATTAGAACCATCCATCTGGATCCGTGCTGTAGACTAATTGTACTGTGGCCACCAGCAAACATCACCTCGGTTGTCTAGAGAACAACATTTGCTCTTTTTTTATTGGAGTGTCAACTATTAACTTTTATATTACTGAATTTTGTGATCTTCCACTTACGTTTTTTTATATTTTTTAAATACAACACAATTCATTAAAAAATGTTTTCCTTATACAGGGTGCAAATCCAGTATAACAACTTTGTACAAAAATCAAATTGCAACTTTCAGTCCAAACTTATGAAAAGTCAAGACATTTCTGTTATTTATTTTATTGCAATGGTTTTAAGTAATCATGCAAATACATTTTTGTTACCTTATCTTACATACTCAGGGGGACAATGCAATGACAAACGTATGTACAGAAAATGTGTGTGTGTGTGTGTGTCTATATATAGGGAAAAGAGTTGGCCTAACGGCTAGAGACTTTTGACCTCGAATCTGGGAAACTGGGTTTGAGTCTCAGCAATGACGCTGAACATCCTGTGATTCTGGACAAATCACTTAATCTCCCTGTGCCTAAAAAAAAGTGAATGTGTCCTCATGTAATGCAACTGGTGCTATGTACAGAGCTCTGATACACAATTCTGGGTCAAGTTCGCACTATATAAAACTCTGTAAAAAAAACAAAAAACACCCGCACCCTGTCCCATCACAAGACAAAGGCCGGCCTCAAAGTGCCTCCATTACAAACGACGCCACTTTGATATTTTATTTGCAGGTGACGCCAGGGTCTGGGGTGGTGAAGCAAAGCGGAAACGCCAACACAAGCCGCTCACACCTTGACCCGTCTGCTCGATCCTTATCTCAGGCCTCAACTGCTTCTGAGCTAAGGAAACGGAGGCTGAGGGAGGGGACAGCAGGCTGAGGATGTCTCTTTAAAAATAATAATACAAAAATGGACAAAGAATCTGCACGAAATTAACCAGCGCATCCTCAGATTGCAGACCGATGGCTTGTTGGCCCAGGTATGCAAGGAAACTGTTGACCGTAGAAATGACAGCGGCATTCATACCAACCAGCACTTGCACCAAACAACCACACCACCACCCCACCTACTCTCATACACGCAGCATTCCCGCACTCCAACACAGACCACCACATCCACCTCTTCACAAGCACCTTTGTGGCAGTCATTTATTTATACGTGTCTGGGGGAGGAACGTGCTGCAGCACAGTAGGCATCAGACCAATGCTTTTACCCTTAGAATTGGTAGTTAAGCACTTTATGTAGGGCCTCTGTTGAGGAATTCCTTGACTAGGTGTAGCATAGATGGTTGCACTAAATGTCTTCCAGAAACAAGCATAATAAAAGCAAAGCCTTCCATAAACACCGGTAAAACACTGTTTCAGTTGTTTTTTAAGGTGCGAAAAAGAGTAACCACTGAAAAGCACTGTTTTTTTGAGGTATTGAAATCACTGGAAAACACTGAAAAAACACCACCAGAATTTACCAAAAATAGAAACTGAAAACAGGATAACCTACTCATTAGTTAAAACTGGATCATCATCAGGACTACAACATAACATTTGCCAGGTTTAGAACATTTAGTGCCTGTCAGGATAAAAAGGGAGACAAAAGAAATTGGCCTATGAGAGACAGTGACAGACATTTTGAAAAATTACAGTAAGGCAGCGAGTTGATGGCATAATTATAGCTAGTGCCCATTCAGACATTCGTGGGGAAACTAGGAAGAGGGGTGTATTCGGTTCAGAAATTGAACATGCGGTGCTAATGGTAGCGTAGAATCCGATGTGCGGCGGCTTCTCCAGCGGCTTCTATCTGTTTTACACCGCAGTGCCCTCCCACTTGATTCCTTGAAACTCCTGTTGAATGGTAAGCGCGCCCTGTTGCTGTTACTCCGCCTAGCTCGTTGGTGTCGTTGGTGGCTCGTTGGTGTCTGAACTGGGGTGGCAGAGTGGGCTGAAGAACGGTTATGGATTAAACCCAGATCTTTTGACTGGGTGTGAGTGTTTGATTGGCTCAGATGCTCCATCCATCACCACCCCCCTTTTGTACCGCTTTGGCCGCCATAAGTGTGGCAGAGTATGCTCAGACGTGAGTCCCTTGCTCACTTTGCCACTGGATTCAAGCAAGCCGGGCTGAAGATGGCTGTAATGCCAGAAACCGGTCCTCAGAAGCTTGTTTCCGGTCCAGGGAAGGCATCGCTTGGCAGTTCGGGCTGGACTGTTCCCATGAGGCACAGGGTCAGACTGATTTGCATATAGCCATGTCTGAACTGGGGTGGCAGAGTGGGATAAAGAACGATGATGGATCAAACCCCAGATATTTTGACTGGGTGTGAGTGTTTGATTGGCTCAGATGCTCCGTCCATCACCATCCCCCTTTTGTACCGCTTTGGCCGCCATAAGTGTGGCAGGGTATGCTCAGACGTGAGTCCCTTGCTCACTTTGCCACTGGATTCAAGCAAGCCGGGCTGAAGACGGCTGTAATGCCAGAAACCTGTCCTCGGAAGCTTGTTTCCGGTCCAGGGAAGGCATGGCTTGGCAGTTCGGGCTGGACTGTTCCCATGAGGCACAGGGGCAGACTGATTTGCATATAGCCATGTCTGAACTGGGGTGGCAGAGTGGGCTAAAGAACGGTGATGGATCAAACCCAGATCTTTTGACTGTGTGTGAGTGTTTGATTGGCTCAGATGCTCCGTCCATCACCACCCCCCTTTTGTACCTCGTTGGTGCGCTGGGGCAGGCATGACAGGTCTAGGGAACAGCAGCCCGGGGTGCAGCAGGCATACAGGGACGCAGGCCCTGTCGTGCTCGGTGCAGGACTTGTGGCGGGCTGAGAGGCGCCGCCCTGGCAGATTCGTTGTCCATTCCAAATGATGTCCAAGACCAGTGTGAGGGCTTTTTGTTCACACCCCTATGCAGGCCCGGCATATACAGGTCTAACCCACTACACACGCACATGCAGGGGGATGAACCGTGTGACAGCTCTGCGTTCTGCCCCACAGCCTGTGGGGACATGGTAGTGTCCACTGGCCACTACACTCCATGCACCAGCAATTGATCTTCACATCTGTGGTCTGTCGGGCACCTCCACACCACATCTGGCATTGGGTAGGTTCACATTCATTAGTCACTTGCCGCTCTCGCACATGCCTGCTCCATGCCCCTCCTCTCATCCTGCTATTGTGTGTCTGTGGTGCCATGCCGTGGCTGGGTTGTGGGCATGGCAAGTCCGGATTTCGAATGGAGTCGTGTTGTCGTGTCTGGTCCATTGGCATGTGCTGCGTGCCCGTTGGCAGTGTCATGAGTTACATGACAGTGGGCTGGAGGTGTGTGGTGTGTTTATTTTGAACTTACCAACGGGCTCTGCCTTTCCATGTGTGCCATCCTGGGAGTGCTGGGTGATGATGGACTGTCGGGAGATGCGAGTATCATGCACTCTGCCTGGGGAGTTGGCCACAACATTGTTGAGGATTCCCGGGCAGTGATGTGATGTGATGTGAGAAGGCACTTATATAGCGCGCTACCACTCCAGGGAGTATCTTGGCGCTTAGATTCCTGAGTGACAGTAGGCAGTAAAGCAGTGTGGTAAAACTACCTATCTACATGGAGGATCATAGGAACCCCATGCATTCGGAGTTTGGCAGGGAATAAATCCATGTTTTTAATGATTTTCTAAATTTTTGCTCAGTTGCAGATTGACGCAGGAGTGGAGGTAACTTATTCCATGCCTTCGCTCCAATGACTGCAATGGATTTTCCTCCTCTAGTCATCATTTTGAACCTGGGGACACAGAGCAAGTTAGCTGTGGAGGACCTGAGTGCTCGTGACGGATGATATTGTCTAAAGTACTTGCGCAGATACAGTGGGCCATGATGGTGGAAGGCTCTGTATGTGATGGTAAGAACCTTGAACAGGATGCGCTTATGTACTGGGAGCCAATGTAAGGCATCCAAAGCTGTAGAGGCCGAAGATTTTCTAGGCAGTCTAAGGACCAGCCTGGCGGCTGCATGCTGGACCATTTGAAGTCGGTGCAGGGCTGATTTATTTAGCCCTGCATACAGACTGTTACAATAGTCCAGCCTGGATGTTATTAGAGCTACAGCTACCGTACGTCTGGCACTCAGAGGGAGAAGATCGAAAAATGTCCTGAGGCTCCTGATGACGCCGAAGCATACCCCTGCAACTTCTTTGGCTTGTTGGTTGAATGACAAGGTATTGTCAAACTTAATGCCTAAATTTCGAGCAGCATTGATGGTCCTTGGGGGGGTTTCTGCCTTTTCAGGCCACCAATCTTGTGGCGAGAGACAGTTATTAGGACCAAAATGGATAATCTCAGTTTTTGCCGAGTTACATTTTAGATGGTTGTGTGACATCCACTTAAAGGTTGCTGACAGGCATTCTTTCAGTGTTAGTTCTGCATTGGATTGATTTTTATCAAGGGTCAGAACAAGCTGGGTGTCATCAGCGTAGGCGTAGGCGATAGTACTGATGTTGTAGGAAGAGATTAGTTTTAGTAGGGGATCCATATATAGGTTGAACAGAGTGGGGCTCACACTAGAGCCCTGCGGAACCCCTGTTTTAGTAGTTTTTTTCCTCTGAAAAGAAATCGCCCAATATAACAATCTGGCGCCTATGTGCCAGATAGTTTTTAAACCATTCGAACATGGTTCCTGCTATGCCTGCATTGGCAAGGCGATGTAAAAGGCTAGCATGGGATACCGTGTCGAAAGCTGCAGAAAGATCTAACAGGATCAGGACAGCCAGTTTGCCCTGATCCAATGCAGCACGGATGGTTTCGGTGGATGACAGGAGTGCAGATTCGGTGGAGTGGTGGGTCCTGAAACCTGCTTGACAGGGATGCAGAATGTCGTTTTCTTTGTTTTGTTGTCCATCATCCCCTTTTGTATTGCTTTGTTCGCCCTAAGTGTGGCAGGGTATACTCAGACGTGAGTCCCTTGTTAACTTGGCCACTGGATTCAAGATAGCCTGGCTGATGAGGATTATGAATCCGAAACCGGTCCCAGGATGCTTGTTTCCGGTCCAGGGAAGACATGGCTTGGCAGTTCGGGCTGGACTGTTCCCATAAGGCACAGGGTCAGACTGATTTGCATATAGCCATGTCTGAACTGGGGTGGCTGAGTGAACTAAAGAATGGTGACGGATTAAACCCAGATCAGTTGACTGGGGTTGAGTGTTTGATTTGTTCAAACGCTCCGTCCATCATCCCCTTTTGTATCGCTTTGTTCGCCCTAAGTGTGGCAGGGTATACTCAGACGTGAGTCCCTTGTTCACTTGGCCACTGGATTCAAGATAACCTGGCTGATGAGGATTATGAATCCGAAACCGGTCCCAGGATGCTTGTTTCCGGTCCAGGGAAGACATGGCTTGGCAGTTCGGGCTGGACTGTTCCTATAAGGCACAGGGTCAGACTGATTTGCATATAGCCATGTCTGAACTGGGGTGGCTGAGTGAACTAAAGAATGGTGACGGATTAAACCCAGATCAGTTGACTGGGGGTGAGTGTTTGATTTGTTCAAACGCTCCGTCCATCATCCCCTTTTGTATCGCTTTGTTCGCCCTAAGTGTGGCAGGGTATACTCAGACGTGAGTCCCTTGTTCACTTGGCCACTGGATTCAAGATAGCCTGGCTGATGAGGATTATGAATCCGAAACCGTTCCCAGGATGCTTGTTTCCGGTCCAGGGAAGACATGGCTTGGCAGTTCGGGCTGGACTGTTCCCATAAGGCACAGGGTCAGACTGATTTGCATATAGCCATGTCTGAACTGGGGTGGCTGAGTGAACTAAAGAATGGTGATGGATTAAACCCAGATCAGTTGACTGGGGGTGAGTGTTTGATTTGTTCAAACGCTCCGTCCATCATCCCCTTTTGTATCGCATCAGTTGTTTGTTAGGATAGGATTCTGTAATCTTGCAAATGGCAGGGAGAAGAGAGATGGGACGTAGGTTGGACAGAGTTGTGGGGTCTGGTAGCGTCTTTTTCTGTAACGGTTTCACCATCGCTACCTTCCACTGTGGGGGAATCTCCCCTGATTGGAGTCATGAATTAATGATGGAATTATTACAAGGGTTAACCTCTTGTATTATGGATTGAAGGAACGTGGGGGGCAAGGGTCCGAAGGGGATCCAGATTGCAGGGCAGAGATTCCCTAAAGAGATGCATCTAGACTAATATAGTCAAATTTTTCCCATCTGGGGTGATGGGGGTTCAAATCAATTTTGCTCGCAGACTCTGCTTTCACGAATTGGGAAAAGTCTTTTGTGAGCGTATCTAGCAGTAGTTGGCTATGTCGTTACACAAAGTCTGAGACGGGGGAATCTCTTGGGTTACGGTTTTAGGCTTCGTGAAGCTATTAACAATTTTAAAAATTTCTTTTTGTTTATTGTTAGCTGCTTCAATGCGAGAAGTAAAGTACTTAATTTTTGCAACTTTAATAGAAGCATGATATGATCTCCTAGCCTTCTTATATCTCTCCTTTGCGTCCTTCTCATAGTTCCGTCGCCATTTACGTTCTAAAATTTTAACTTCTACCAATTGTTCTTTTAGTGTGTCTAGGAACCAGGGAGCGGAAAATCTCCTTTTTCCTATGGAATCTCTGGTTTTTTCAGCCTTTCTAATTTTATTTCCGATCTCTGTCATCCATTTCTCAAATCTTTGGTAGTCTATGGTAGTGTTCCCTGAAAGGGTAGGTTTACTTTCCTTGGCCCAGCTACTAAGATCAGGATGTTTCATAATTTTTCCCCAACTAGGTGAAGTTTTCCCTTTATTTGCTACCTCCTTTGACATAAATTGACTCCTTGTTAATTCAATATTAAATTCAATGAAGTAATGGTCCGTCCATATCTGTGGTATGGGGTTATTTACTGTCATTTTATCTAGATTGGAACTAATACAGTCAAGGGAGTGTCCCGCCTTGAGGGTAGCTTCAAAGGTCCTGAGCGTTAATCCCAGCACTTGCAAGGTTTCTTTGAAACTAGAGGCGTAATTGTCATTGGGGTCGTCTAAATGGAGGTTCAGATCACCAACAATAGTAAAGTTGGCATATCTGAGGATCAGGTCACTCAACACTTCTCCCACGCTAGCAAGAAACTGAGTGGGTTGGCGGGGAGGACGATAGAGCAATGCTCCCGAGAAGGTAAAGGTGTCATGCACTTGTATACAAAAATGTAGGCTCTCAGCTTTTTCAATGTCTGGAAGCTCCCTAATTGAACATTTAAAGGTGTCTCTATAAATGATGGCCGAACCACCTCCACGCTGTTCTACGCGATCTTGTCTGCAGATAGAATAACCAGGGGGTACAGCATGAACTATGTCTGGGTTAGGCCACTCACGAAGCCAAGTTTCTGTGATGAATAGGCAATCTAACTCATTTTCGTTGACAAAATCAAAAATGTGAAGACAGTTTTTGCACATTGAGCGTGCATTTATCAGACCGCCTTTCAGGTAGTTGAGTTTCTCTTGCTTACCAGTGGGATCGTAGGGTTTAAATGTGTGTTTACAGGCAGGACAGCTAATGGGGCCTGCCCACTTATCTAAGTTGAGAACATGATTGCAGTTGGTATAAGATTTGTTCAAGGCTTAGATAGTATCTCTAGATAGATGAGTCACCTGTGCATAGTGGTTGGCCCCTGGCCCGTCCTCGGCGCGGACGAGCGCAGACGGGCTGGACTCTGGCTCGACTCCGGCGCGACTATGGCGCGCCCGCTGCTCGCGATCGTCCACTATTGTCTGCATATTCATGGTATGCATGTGCTTTCTGTTGTGGTAGTTGTGTGCAGTGTGTGCAGGGTGCACAGGGGTACATGTGTGCAGTTGTTTGTCCCTGACACGTGAGGGAATCCAGCTATAGCGTAGGGGTATCGGCATTGCATGATCATTGTTTCCAAGGCATCTGTGGGTCTTCAGGTGTGGCTCTTGGCTGGTCTCCCTTTCATAATGTGGGTAGTCGTCCTTAGTACCAGTAAAAAGGCAAGTGTTAATTCCATGCTGCTACTGCAGCTTACCGCCTGCTTTTGGTTTGCATCTCAGATCGGGCGGTTTGTTGTGAAAGTGGTGTTGTGGTTTTTTTGTGTGTGTTTGCACAGGAATGCCTACTCTGCATGTCATTAGGGTTAGTTGGTGGTGTCCACCGTGGAGATACAATTTGGGGCAGTTATCACGGGAATACAGGCGATGTCTTCAGTTTGCACCAGCTTGTGATTGGGGTGTTAAATCTATCTCCACTTTTGATGTGTTAAGATGGGGATAAATTGGAGATAAGTCCTTGTGAACATCCCCCTTAGTCACCTTCATTGAATACTGCAGATTGTGGGGTGAAGTTATCCAAATGTAAGATTTACACGTTTTATGTGGTTTTGTGTGACATGTAGAAGGAAAAACAATTATTTGAAAAAAAAGGGTAGAGTTCACAACTGGTGAAAATCACATTATTTTCCATATGCAACACTTTTATAATCTAAATAAAGTGTCTAATATGCACACTTAAACTTATGGAGTTGAGTGTGACATCTTGCTCATGCCTTGTCCTGGTCCCTGCATGCTTGTTTCTGTCTGATTTGCCAGTTTAAAGTGGGCAATGTTTTTAACACCCCATTGCCCGTTTCTTTTCCGTCCTTCCCTCGTCTCACCCCTTCTGACACACCAACAAAACCTTCATAAACATGAGGCAGCTAAGCCATCAGTGATTTAGGGGTGCTGGGGAGGTCCGGAGACGTTTATGTTCAAGGGCACGCTGCTGCCTAATTTGATTCACTAGCATCAGCAAGGGCAGCAAATTTCTCTCTTCCCAGGTTTACATTTTAGCAAAGTCTGGCTTTGCACAAATGTACATGGAAATGTATGGGAATTTGCATTTTGTAATGTACTTACTTTTGTACCAAACGTTTGCCTGATATATACATTTTTGCTCTCTGTATTGCTTGTGTGCATCGCTGCTCTCTGCTTCATAATGTGTAAACAGTGAATATAATGAATACTCTGAGGTAGCCGGAAGCACACTAAGCAGGACTTAAGCCCAGATGTATGACCAAGGAATTTGCGACTCACAATTTGCGAGTCGGAAATTGGTATGTATAACAGAGTCAGTGACGCTGAATGCTATTCCCAATGGGGCTCGCAAATTGCGTGCCTTATGCATATTCATGAGGCATTCGCAATTTGAGACCCCATTGGGAATGGCTGGCCCTCCCAGGTATGGTGGCCTGCTGGGCTCAGCAGACCTCCATGTCTGGGACTGCTTTTGAATAAAGCATTTGTTTTAATGCAGCCCATTTTCCTTAAAGGAAAACAGGATGCATTTAAAAAAAGAAAAATGAAACAGTTTTGTTTAATTTTTAAGGGCAGGCAGTAGTCTCTGGAACCACTGCCTCCCCCTAAAAAATGTTTTTAGAGCCAGTCACAAAGGTGAAGGGGTTCCCTGGGGACCCCTACCCGTTTGAGAGTGGCTTACTACCCTTATGTGAAGGGTGAAAAACTGTGACTGTTTTGCGACTGCAATTGTGGCCGCAAAACAGTCATACATGGCATTTGAGGTTGCTATTAGAAAGGGACTGCCTCTTCCTAATAGCGAGTCGCAAAACACTATTTTGCGAATTGCAAAAATTTGCAACTCGCAAAAGAGGGTTTGTGCATGGCCAAAATGATTTTTGCATGCGCAAACGGGTCCAAGACTTGTTTGCGCATGCAAATATCCATCGTACATCTGGGCCTTAATATACTATTGCAGGCAACCAGAAGTGATGTCATTGTCTTATTACAACCCTATCTGACATTAGAATCCATTTGTAATTTGAAAACAACGTTGTTGGGACTGAAAGTCCTCTGCATGGTAAGAGACGTATATCCCTGCCCTGAGTGCCCAACTGTACTGATGTCTGGATCCCTAATGCTGATTTTTTTGTCATAGGCCAACATGGCTCATGCCCGGGTGCCATGACATAGGCCTGTCTCATGGATTGTGGTCTTGTTGGACCACTAGGGGCACCCAAAGCGCTACCCTCATAGTGGCGGAAAGCTACCACCTTCATCAAGAGTTAAGCCGACAGGATTGTAGTGATCAGTAAAAGTGAATGGGCTCTTTTGACCCAGTGTCACTGGAGTGTGCTTAGCTCTCCCTTGGCCTACATCAGGTGTAGTGACTCTACCCTTGATGTATGTGTGCCTGGGAGTGTACAGTAAAAAGGGAGAGCAGTACTCTGCAGTATGTGTGGTTAGTGCATGTACAAGCCTTCGAGGAATACAACACATGAGAGATATAAAGCTATGCAGAGTACAAAATAAAAACATATGCTGGGTATATGTGTGCTTCGAGAAAGTACAATGCATGAAGGTTGAATCGTTGTGCTGTTCCCACATAGTGAGTGTGGGTGTGTGCTGGCAGCGTGTGAGTTTGTAAACAGCACACCCTGGCACAAGACAAGAAAGCTAGAGCATTTAGTAGTGCCCTCAGACTAAATGAATGTGCTGAATGTACGTGTGTCTGTAGTGGCACAAAGCATGGAGGTGCCAGTACCTTAGGGTACGTGTGCTATGAAAGTTCACTAAGAGGAAGTGTGTCCTCAATGCTACATTACATGGAAGACCCTGGGTTCTATTTGGGAAGCCCAGGTCTGCATGATGAATACATAAGGAGTTGAAGAATCCCCTCACACAGATATGTGCATTGCTGCATTGCTGTGAGCTGGGTGGGATTCAAAGACTCAGACAGTAAACCAGAAGGGGGAGGTTGAGACTCCAAACTTTGTCATCTGCAAAGCACCCAGTGAAACCAAGACCACCTGCCCTCTAGCCTGGAGTTTCTGGCACTTGCCAAGATCATTGTGCCCTGTGAGGATGAAGAGAGCTTTGGAGGGAGCGAGGTCTATTGTGGAAACCTTCAGTGGAGACTCTTTGTGTGAGGTGTGAGGATTCGGCTGTGCATCAATTGTGTTGTTGCCTATGTGCAGGATTGTGTTCGATAAAACACAAATCCCAGGAGAGGGCCGCCGTGGACTGAGCCATGCATTGAGTGCTGTGCGAGGAGCACCACGCCCATATTGCCTTGTTACCTGGACCCAGTATGACAAAGGGAGCCACCTTTGAAGTATTTGTATGGCCAGTGGGCAGTACTTGTGTACGCCTTAGTGGCAACTCGGTTTCCCAGGAAGGGCCTCCATGGTGTGGGCAATTAAACTGAAGGCTGCTGGACTAAATTACCAAGGTTTTCGGGACTAGAGTTAGGTTGAGACCAATGGGTTGGGCCTGCACAACGAAATCTGCACTGGGATCCAATCAGGAGTTGGATAACTGAATCCCCCCTCCCACTACCCCCCACGTGTTAGATATTGACTTATCACATCTTCCCGAGCAGGTAGCTGCTCTGGTCACTGGGGAGAGCTGGTAGCACAGCTCGAGAGAGTGAGCCTGCGCCTCCCGGGTGCTGCTGCGTGTATCACGAACAGCTGGACTTCTCTAGGCGGGATCAGAACTCACGGGTGCTTGTGCTCCAGGCACCCACTGCAACACACACTGCTTCTGTGCTGCAGAAGGAGCTAAAGCTTGAATTGGGTCTCTGGAACCAGGGAAGCTCGCTGCTGATGATGCTGTAGCACCATAGGCACTTTTGATTAAGAGTCATTCTTGAGGACGGCCTACTAGTTTGCATTCTCTGGATACTGCCATCGATAAATGGAGACTAAGCCAGACCACATTGCAGGAAAGATGGTGGGACAGGGATTTGCCTGGCAAACACTAGAGCCCAGACCTCAACCGGATTGTGTTATTGCATACAAATGTCATTATACCTCTGAATTTGTAGAGATAGAAATAAAATACTTAACAGTACTGTGTGCAATGTGAGTTATGCGTCATGTTCACACACCTGTACCTACATCCCCCCCACCCCTGCCCACAAGGGAGACATTGACTACTAGTCCACAGCTACCACTAAGAGTCAAGGGAAGAAAGGGCACTTGGCCCAGTAGCTCAGGATCCATAGAAGGTCAGGTTGGAGGACATCAGGAGTAAAAGGGCCCAACCACCACAGTTGGGACAGTAGCCCCTGCGCTCCCCTGTGGTCTTCTGAAAGGGGTTCTGACAAACAGCATGTACCATTTAAGGGAGTTCTATTTCATTTATATAACCATAACAAATGTAAAATGCCTTGCTTCTTTAAAGTGATAATTCAATATATAAAATTAAACACACTGAAACTGAAAATTATGTATGAAATAAAATGTTTTAACCGACTGAATGTAGCTAAGACAAAAAAGATTAGGTGCAGGTGAGAATTAACGCTTCTTTTTGAGCACACATTATTCTTAACATTGTAATATAAGATCATGACGTTGTGTGATGGGAACTGGAATTAGATTTGATGCCTGATCTCTCGCTCTTACCTTTGGGAAAAGGCAGACATGGTAAACTGATGAAATCTGGCATTCAATCACAGTGATTTTTTTGGGGGAGAAATGAGAAAAAAAATGGAGCATGTTTTTGAAGCTAGCTTGTACAAGAGAAGAAAGCCGAGAAAAGTAATGTGAAAATGGCGCAAGCACTAATAATTAATGTCTGGAGCTTGCCAGGATCAACGAAGACACATGCTTTGCTCGGCGTAGAAGTCTTTCTTTATTTTTTTGTTCAACAGACCTTGCTGCTGCTGATGAATAGAGCTTTCAGTATTCATTCGAGGGTTGATGCTGTCCCTGTCACAGAAACGGTCCTCCCCAGATGAACAACTGAATCATCTATTGAATATGTTCATGTTGGCAAGTCTCCATTTCGTCTTAGATTGAAAATAGCAATGTATTTAGTCAAAATTAATATATTTAATTATCATGGCTACAAAGGAATCAAAGACCACTCCAAATAAAGAAAAATTGTATTATGTTTGTTTAAATGTTGTAAATTTATACTATATTTATTAATTAATAATAATGTTTTCCCTTGAGTAATTGATTCAGTAGCTGAAAAGAAAAGTTCATAGGTTTCTCCATGGACGTCGAAAGAGCAATATACCAGGGGGAGCAGAAATGACATTACAGACCGTTTAACTTTAATAACAACACAGATCGTGATATTATTGGACTTTTGACCTCGAATCTGCATAGGAAGGGATGTCACATAATCTTAAACTGTCAGAACATTACAATAATTGACATAGTTGAAGTTCCATGATAACGGCATGATTAATATAACAACAGAAAACGGACATATGTATATTTGGAAATCTGATGAAACTACTCATTTCACTTTGCATTACATAATTATGGCACCTATTACAATGTCGGTCACAATGTCGGTCAGAGTTACCTCTGAACGACACTGTTTCTATGTGTGAACCGTCCCACCATAGGTCGGCGGTTCCACAAACCCTATTACGATGCGACCGCACCAACTCCTATTTCTCAATCGGAGCTTGTGCGCTGGGTGAAACCCCCCGCAGCACAAGCTCCCATTGAGAAATGGGAGTTTATGGAAATCTCTGCACCGTGATGCAGTCCCCAAGGAACCCCTTCCCCTTTGAGAATCAGCCGCGGCCCGTGGAGGGAGTTACGGTGGGGTAGGAAGGCGGGGAGGGGGGAGGGGGGAGGGGCAAGGCGGAGGGTGCGAAAAACCGGCATATGGATAATTGCATGTAAGTGCACAATTTAATTAATAAAACGAATTTCATAGCACGCACTGCATGGCAAAATGCGATGCTGTGCGCGCTACGAATTTCGTTTTATTAATTAAATTGTGTACTTACCTGCAATTATCCATATGCCAGTTTTTCGCACCCTCCACCCTGTCCCTTCCCCCCTTCCCCGCCTCCCTGCCCCACCGTAACTCCCTCCACGGGCCGCGGCTGTTGAGAATGAAATAAAAATATTTTTGAACAGCAGGCAGACGTACCACGAACCACTGCCCAGCCTTGAAAAATAAATGTTAAATGTTGCATTTTTTTTTTTCAATGCATCCTTTTTTCCTTTAAGGAAAATTGGCTGTATTTCAAAAAATAAGACTGCTTCATTTAGAAGCAATCACAGACAAAGTGGTGTGAAAAATAGGGTTGCTCATAGAGGTTGGGTGAAACCCTGTTCAAGCAAAAGCACAGTTCTTGTCAGGGTGAACCACAAAAAGCCACTAAATCAACCTGTGCTTTACACTTTGATAGCTTGGCTAAAAAAGCAGTCAGGCTTAACTGAGAGACAATGGATAAAGTATATATGTAGCACACAAACAGCAATAAAGTGAAAACACAACAGAAGAAAAATCCCACACTAACTTAGAAAAATAGAGTATATTTTAATGAATGATTTCACACCAAAATAACAAAACTCTAAGCAGTAAAACCGGAGATTTGCAGTTTCAAAGGCCTATGGTAAGTATAGTAACTAAAAGCACCAAATGCCACTCGCGGTTATCCGGCCGTGAGAGACCGGGTGAAAGTCATAAGTTCAGGCTGTGTGCGGGCCAGATACTGGGACCAGGTTAGTCCTACTGAAAAAAGCTATTTCTAAAATCCAGCACAAAGAGTTCCGTTCTCGATGGACGGGGTTGCTGGGAGCAGGGAGAGTTTCACAGATTGTCGGCACTATATATCGAAGAGCAGGCACTACAGATGGTCATTGCTGTAGCTCAAAGAGTTAGGTTTACCAGAGCTCACATTGGCGGTCAGCGCAGGTGGCAAGATTTTGCCACAAAATGGCCTGTTTGTGGTCATGAGGTGCCCAAAACCTCAGGATCTCTCCTTCTTTCCAAGTATGGGTTCAACAGATGCCACACCAAGAGCCTAGGGCCTGGGAAGCACCTCTTGGGGCTCCGGAATTCACTCTATCAGAAGCCAGTGGAGCTCAGGCAGGTCCAATCACAGGTCTAGGCAGGACCAGTTGCAGTAGATCATCTGGGCAGTTGCAGGGAGGCCGCTGGAGCTTGTTATTTATTTTATTTATTTATTTTAGGAGCTTATATAGCTCGCAACTACCCCCAACAGTGGTGTCCCAGTTCTTGGACAGGCAAAGGAAGGAGTGGACTCAGTGGATTTAGTCGCTGGAGAAGAGCCAAGTCTTAAGGTCTCGGCGGAAGATGGATTCTGAGTTAGTCAGTCGTAAAGCCAGGGGTAGGCTATTCCAGATTTTGGCAGCAACCACTGCAAAGGCTCTGCTGCCCATAGTACCGCACTGAAAGTGGGGGGGATGAGGAGTCGTAGGTGGTGGAATCTAAGAGCGCGATTAGATTGGGCCAGCCTGAGTCGAGCTCTCAGATAGGCAGGGCCCGTATTCCGTAGTGCTCTAAAGACTAAGATAATTGATTTAAATTGGATGCGTTTAGCCACTGGGAGCCAGTGAAGCTTCTTCAGGTAGGGGGAGCTCGAGTGTTGGTAAGGGATATTGTATATCAACCTAGCTGCCGCGTTCTGGACCGTCTGTAAGAGTCTGACCAGGTAGGCAGGAGCCCCTACGTACATGCTATTTACGTAGTCTAAATGGGAAGTGATAAGTGCGTGAATAATGGTCCGGCGTGAGTCCTGAGGGAGGATGGGGAATATTTTTCGGATCATGTGGAGTTTTCCAAAACAGGCTGCAGATACTTGGTCAATTTGATTTTTACATGAAAGTTCACTGTTGAATCTGACCCATAGGTTCCTAGCCGACGTCACAGGTTCAGGAGGTGGGGACAGTTCTAGAGGCCACGAAAGGGAGGGAGGGGGAAGGCTAGGTTGGTTAAAGAATAGCACCTCCGTTTTATCTGAATTAAGTTTAAGGGTGTTGATGGCCATCCAGGAAGAGATGTTGTGCAGGCAGCGATGAAATTTAGAGAAGGTAGTTTCAGAGTGGTCCCTAAATGAGAACACTAACTGGGTGTCGTCAGCGTAGGAGATAACACGGACTCTGCTGGCTTCAACTACTTGAGTTAGTGGGATAGATAAACGTTAAAAAGTCGGGGCTAAGTGAGGAGCCCTGTGGGACACCGCAGTTCAGCGGCTTCCCACTGGAGACAAAAGGCTGCAGGGAGACTAATTGAGAACGGTTAGTTAAGAATGATCTGAACCAGGATAGGGGGGGACCCTGGATCCTGAGACTTAATAGTCTCTCTACCAAGATGTCATGGGAGACCGTATTGCATGCCGCAGACAAGTCGAGGTGCAGTAGCATGGCAGCCTCGCCTATGTCTACGGATTCTTTGATACTTTCCAACACCTCCAACAGTGCCGTCTTGGTACTAAAACCGGGTTTGAAGTCGGACTGAGAGTCGTGAAGGAGGAGGTTGGCTTCAAGATGGATGGCGAGTTGTTCCTGGACTATTTTTTCAAGAACCTTCGCCGGTTTTGGTAGAAGGGATTTGGTGCGATAGTTTTTAAAAACTGAGTGAGGTGTTCCATATGGTGATCAGTGGAGAGATAATAAAGTGGGCAACTAAGCTAAAAAGAAAAGCTGGGCAGAAGTCCATGGGCGAGCCAGATTTACAGGAGAGCCATTTTTGAAAAGCATCTTCGTGGGAGATCGGGGCAAAGGAGGTGAAAGAAGGAGGGATCCGTGCTAGGTTCCGGTAGTTGCAAGGATTAGTCAAAGGTATAGTAGATGTCAACAATTTTATCGTGGAAAAAGTTAGAGAGGCTGTCACAGAGTTCCTGAGTAGGGGGCGGCCCTACTGAATAAGGCATCTGGCTTAACAAAACATTTAACAATTTTAAAAAGGGATTTGGATGAGTTGCTGGCCGAGTGTATCTTCTTAGCATAGCATTCTTTCATTTCAGTGCGCTTTAGTCTGTGAAAGTACTTGATAGCCGCTCTATAGGTGGCTTTTGCCTCCATACTGTGAGTCTCCAGCTACGCTCCAATTTTTTGCACTGGCACTTTGCAGCATGTAGCGCTGGGTGAACCAGGGGCAGAAGGTTTAAGGCTGGAAGAAACAAGTGGTTGGATAGGGGCAACCTTGTCAAGTGCAGAGGAGAGCCAGTCATTGAAGCCAGCAACATTATGATCTAAGTCCCCACTAGCCCGTGGCAGGAAGTTGCCAAGGGCAGAGGCCAGGGTAGAACAGGTGACCTTGCACCATTTTCTGCAATGCTCCTGGGAAGGGGGGGGGCTGGCTAGGTGGTGGAATGAAATTAAAACTAAAGTGGATCAGAGAATGGTCTGACCAGGAGTGCGACAAGGGGATAGTAGTGAGAAGGTTGGAGTTGTTCGTGAACAGTAAGTCTAGAGTGTGACCTGCCCGGTGAGTGGGACCCTTCACCCTTTGCGTAAGATTAAGGCCATTCATAGTTTCTAGAACTTGGCTAGCTTTAGAACAGCCTATGCCATCGACATGAAGGTTAAAATCGCCAAGTGAAGTGCACATGTTTTAGTGCTAGGTCAACCACAATGTCATAGAAATCTATGAGCTGTTATGGTGGGTAATTAGGAGGTCGATAGATGAGAATTCCAGCCAACACCAGATTGGAGGTGGAGGAGATGCAGAAGTACATTGCTTCCAAAGGACTAATATTGGGGATTTTTTTTAGAGGATATTTCCCAGCCTTGTCTGTGTATCACAGCAATCCCGCCCCCTAGTTTGTTATTAGTTCTGTTAATATCTGTGAAGCAGGAATCTGGTGGTAGAGCTAGTTTAAGATTGGGGTTGGGAGAGTCCCTGACCCATGTTTCGGTTAGAAACATAATGTTCCAGGCATGGATTGTTAGGGAGAACCATATGTCATCAGAGTGGCGGAAAAGCGATCTACAGTTAAGGAGACAGGCTTTTGCGGGTGGGAGTGTAACTGTGGGTTTAGTTGAGGAAATGGGCTATGTGAGGGTGGGGCTGAGAGGAAGCGGGAGGTAGGGGTCCAAGCTAAGTACAGTAGAACAGTTATCACACTGAAAAACAGGCGAGGGATCAGCGAGGTTGTAGAGGGATGGGGCAGAGCAGTTGCACCATTTCTCCCTAATAGCCAACAATTGTGAGGTCGCAGGGGCCGCCAGGTGGCGCTGGTTGCAGAACAGGCTTGGACGGGCGCAGACGGGCTTGACTTTGGCGCGCCTTCGGTGCGCCAGCGGCACGTCTGCTGTGCATCTGTCCAGGCATGTCGAGATATAGTGAGGTAAGCTGGAATGTTGACCTCTCGATTGGTGATGGCGGAAGTGGAATACCTGACTTCTGGTGGGTGGCACCTCCCTCCAGACATTCGGAAGAATCCGTGCTGGACCGGGGAGGGATGTCGAACCCAACCGGCACGTAAGCCATTAGCGAATGGAGTCTAATACATTTTAAAAGCACACACAGTTAAAATGCAAATGCGGCGAAAGAAATGAATTCAACGTTTTAAAATAGCAGAAGAGCCCTTCCCCAGGCGTTCTACATGTGAAGAAAGTCTTGAGGGTTAGAAGAGTGATCATGTTTGAAAAGGATTGTCACCAGAGGCTGATAAGGAGCCCTTTCCCAGGCGCTCCACGAGTAGAGTGACTCAGGAAGTATCTCAGTTAGCCGTAAGCGTGTCCCTATAGCTCAGAACAGGAGGTCAGTCGGCTGACCATTGGAGACACTTCAGTCTGGGATGAAGGGTGCAGGTCCAGTCTTCCTTCTCAGAAAGCAGGGCAGGCCTCAAATCAGCAGGGCAGCAGGGGATCCTTCTTCTGTAGAATCCACACATCCAGGAGTGTACTGAAGATGGGTCTGAGGGTTGCATTTGCATACCTTGTGTCCCCTCTGAAGTGGGAAATGCTCCTGTTTTTTTCTCCCTACTGAGGTGTCTCGAATTTCCTACCTCTCTGCCCTAGTCCCAGTCTGTCTGGTAGTACACAAGGTTAGTGGGAAGTCCTTTGTGAGTGTTGTTGGCCAGTGCCTTTGAAGTGCAAGTGCATTAGGTGACAACTTCCCCCATTACACCAGGATGGCCCATGGTTCCAACCCCCAGTCCCTCTATTGTGTGGCTGTCTGGGAGGAATTCACAAAGGTCAACTGCCAACTACACGTAGTCTTGCGACCCAGGAAACACACTGTGGGCACCAAAATGTTATGACACAAAAATGCCAACTTTCTAAAAGTGGCATTTTCAGAATTGTGATTTAAAATCTGATTTTGTCCTTAAAGAGGGGTTTAAATTGCGATTCCTCGGACACCAATCATGACTTCCCTACCTGCTCCCGATCAAGTGTTATCACGTAGTTAATGTACCAAGGAAGCACAATTGTTATCCTATGGACGAGGTAGGCCTTACAATTGTAAAAAATGAATTTGAGACTTTCTCACTACCAGGACATGTAAAAGTACATGCCCAACTCTTAAAATACAGCTCACCCTGCCCTATGAGCTGTTTATGGTCTAACCTAGGGGTGACTTATAAATATTGAAAAGGAACATTTAGGCCTAGTAAAAGGTTTATTTTGCCAGGTTGAAATGGCAGTTTACAACAGCACACAAAGGCTGCAATGACAGACCTGAGACATGTTTAAAAAGGCTACCTAAGTGGGTGGCACAATAAGTGCTGCTGCAAGCCCACTAGTAGCATTTAATTTATATGTCTTGGGTACATGTAGTTCAGTTAACTAGGGACTAACAAGTACAATAAATGTGTCAATTGGGTGTCATTTTATCGTGTTTAAAGGAGAGTGCAACTGCCACCCTTGCAACTACAAATGAGATCCAGTTGTTCCTCACTGTTTCTGGTAGAATCAATATGGAAAGGTCAGCTTTTTCCCTGCAATCACCAATTTTTCCAAGGTTTGAAAGGAAGATTGTGATGGTGTGAAAATATGCACATTTTTGCATTATCACCCCACTTTTTTTTCAATTTTATTGCTGGTTTTTAGACTCTGCACACTGGGGCAATGCAGTTTAGGGTATGTGCTCAGGCCCCCTAAACATGTACAAATTGGCTAATCCTCGATTGGCATAAATAACTATTCTATAAGGCCATAATGTGTGGGATTGCATCACTGATTATGCCATCCAGTAGAGTGACACATGAAATATGGCTCCAAGTTCACCAGTGTAGCCTGACTGTCGCAGTTTGGACCTGCAGTCCAACCCGTTAATATATTCATTTTTGACAGAAGTGAAACTCCCTTTTAAACATTAATAAGTTATGCATAGGTAAGCCTTATAGTCCACAAAGTAAGGTACACGTGGGACATGTAAAAATGTAGGGTTCTCGTGTCCCTACAGAGATAAGACCCCAACACCTATTTTTACTGTGGAATGCTCTGTCTGTCCAATAAGGAAAGCTAAATTACTGATATAAATATTAATACTTCTATTTCAGGTTTGGAGTCAGCTAAAAAAAATAGATCAACCACTATTTTTAATATTTATTTGAAGCCCAATTCAATGTTCTAATGTTATTTAGGAGTAGCTTTTAGAAAGTAAAATGTTCCCTGCCTGCAGCTGCTGGTGGCTAAATTGTATTTGCTCTCCAGCAGCTGCCCAGCGAGTGCATGATCTTAATGAGGTGTGAGAACTGCTCCCGCAGCAGGAACAATGGGCTGGGTGTGGGGAGGTGCTTTTCTTCCCATTGCAGGAAGACCATTTACAATTGAACACAGAAACATCTTTAACTAGTCAAGGGACCTGCCTTTTCACAAATAAATCTAAGGTCAGATCTGGAGAAGACAACCCTTTGTTCCCTCAGCCAACCTGGCACCAAACCCAGAGGGAGGGGGGCTAAGCCCAGAACCTTGTTTGAGTGACTACAAAGGAGGGGACTACTCATACCGGGCCACATCTTCGCTAGGACAATGGAGTAAATTACTCTGTCTCCCTGGTGGAGGAGCTGAAGCCAGGTTTTAAATAACCACCATGCTGGCGATCATTTATAAAGCATTGCTAGAACTCCCATCACAACTGTTCCTGTCAATGCATTACACTGTTTGGTGAACAACTCCAAACACATGGCGACTTACCCCAAACAGTTTTCATTTCCCAAAGTGGGATTTTCTTTTTGAAAATAGAAAAGACAACGCCCTTTCTCATGGTGAGGGGGACAATATTTCTTTTTTGCTCTCCATCACTGCCAGGGTTTGCCTGGCGGTGATGTGTACAGTGAAAAAAATGGCTATAGGTCCTACCTAGTTGGGCAGTCTGGCATATTGCCATTCTTGGACTGTCCTTACTGCATCAGGCTGTCAGAGAAATGTGGCCAAGGCAGTGAAGGAGTAACCACTGCTGTGGCTAAACTTAAGGCCCTCTCGCATCAAAATTGGGCAGGCCAACCACTGTGTAGGAGGGGAGGGAACTTAATCGCCCTCTGCAATGGAGTTCCCTCTACGCCAACATATAAATGAGGTACTATTTCTGAACATAGACATTTTGACCAGGCGAATGCCTTTACCCTCAAAGTTCTTCCAGTGTGAAATCTTCCAATGGCTTACCAACTTCGAGAGGACTTCCTCGGCTGCAACCTGCAACTTTGCCCACCAGATGATTTAAACTTTAATTTCAAAGACTATGGGGCATAGTTATCAGAGGCTTGCATCACGTTTGCACCACTCAAAGCGGTACGTGAACCAGGGAACAGTCAGAACACTGCGGTCTAAACCACGAGTGTTCCTACTTCACAAGCCCGACCACACATGCCTTAACCACACATATGCCTTAACCACGCATGTGCATGGTTGTGGCAATGAGCGGTAGGGCTTGCGGATGGACAGAAGCAGGAAGCAGGGAGAGATCCGCAGTGAGGTAAGTGAAGCTGGGGGGAGAGTCGGGGTACTTTTGTTGGATGGGGTCGGAGGTTGTTTTGTGGGCTGGGGTGGAATGGGGTTGTTTTAAGTGGGGCTGGGGGTGGGCTGGGGTAGGTCAGGAATGTTTTGTGGGCTGGGAGAAGTTTTGTGGGCTGGGGATGAGAGGGGGCCATCTACCTTTGGAGGGATGGAAGTAGGAAGAGATCCGCGGTGAGGTAAGTGGGGCTGGGGGGGTGGGTCAGGGTTGTTTTGTGGGCTGATGCTGGTCGCGGGTAGTTTTGTGGGTGGGGGGTTGGGTTCGTTTTCTGGGCTTGGGGGGTCAGGTAGTTTTCTGGGCTGGGGGCACTCGGTCTAGTCTTCAGGGCTGGGGCTAGTTTTCCAGACTGGGAGTTAGGGCAAGTTTTCAGGGCTAGGGGGTTCGGAGTCGTTTTTAAGGCTGGAGGAGTGTTGGGGTAGTTTTTTTAATTAGGGGTTAGGGTATTAGGCCTCAGGCAGGGGAAGGGGAATAGGTATTTGGGGTAGTTTTTAGGGATTGGGGGTGGCAGAGCAATTGTTGGGGCTGAGTTAGGCCTGGGTTTTAGGCATTAGGGCAGGAGGAGGGCGCAGCATGGGGCAGGGCGGGTCTAAGGGTATTTGCACCTCAGGGAGGTTGGGGGAAGGGGCGTTTGTGCCTTAGGTCAGTGGGGAAGGGGGTTGCGACCTTACCCACACATACACCTTTACCATGCATGCCTTTACCACAAAAAGTTATGGTAAAGGCATGCATGGTAACGTAATGCGTGGTTGAGACGCGCTGTTTAGGAATGGGGTTAGGGATTACGTTGTTCCATCATACAGCTGTGAGTTAGATTTATTAGGGCACACAAAGCCACTATGCACGGCTTCAAAAATCTGGAGTAAGGCAATGCAGCACAAATGGCTGCTTTGCCTTATTGTGCGCAAGGGAGGTGTTCCATGGGCGTTACGGTGGGTGTTCCCACGCAACTCCCATGGTTTTTGATGCATTCACAGATTCACAAGGACTTGTAAATCTGGAAGTATGCCAAAATCTTTCGCATCCCCATATAATGTGTGACAAGGAGAAACATCTTTATTTCTCCTTGTTTTTTGTCTTTCTACATGTGCTGAATTCTGCAGCACATGTAGGAAGAAGAAACAGCCTCTCATGGTTGTTTTTGTGCAGGAAGGTGCCCTTTCCTGCACAAAAAAGAATCCTCCATGCAATGGAGGGACCTTGCACCATTATGCCAGGTGCCTGCATTGTCGCTAAGCAGCCAAAACGGTACTAGCACAAGGGAAAAGGCAGTAATGCACCGTATTGGATAAATATACCACATTCCTATCATTTCCCAGTGACGCAGGGCAGTGCAGCAAGGTGACTTGCTGATATGCCCTGCGTCACTGTTTTCATAAATATACCCCTTAGTCTCAAGATAACATCTCTGACCATCATGAACTGGTTGGTGTATCTGACCCATGATCCATCGTGGTCAGCCTGAAATTGCACCTAGGTCCCAGTCTACCGGTCAGGTTAGTGTAACCTTTAATTGGACCTAAGACATTAACAGCTTTATTACCTGTGATGGAATTCCATCCACCCCAAATAATAATTCACTTTTTTTACAGTAGTAATTTACAACCAAGACAGCTGCACAATGTGGTAACATGTAGATGCAGCAGAGTGACTGGTTTTACTTGACACAAGGTATTAAAATCGTATAACCATTTTAGTGAAAAAGGCAGAGACAGGCAGCACTGTCCATTATATGTTACTATACCATTGCTCTCCCAAGGTTACCTCTCCCGAGTTACATATAAGCCATGTGATGAATTGACATACAGTAGCATTTTGGATTTATTGTCATATGATATATCAAACACGGTATGATGACACCATTCAAAAACATTATTCTATCATTCCTGTACATTGATAACGTTGGGAGGAATTGGGCTCTGGCCTGGCAATTGTCGTGGCCTCATAAGGTCATTATCACAGGTTAGGATATTGGATGGGCTACAATCATCAATTAAATGGGAATTAGATAGGGAATAGATATTGTATATTTGTGGATGTACAGCATATGTGGCACCATGGAGATGTAATGGGCACATGTATTCCTTGATTCATGCACCTAAGAACGATCGTGACGAGGAGTTAATTTGGCTGAGTGAATCTCATTAATGCAATAAGTATAGAAAAATGCATTGTAGATGTCTTCATATGTATAAAACCCCAGTGGGTCTGTGGGAAACGCAGACATCATGTCCTCTATCTGTAAAAGGGAATGTGCAAAATAAAATATTTGTGTTCAGATCATAGCTGTTTGGAATATTATCAATATAAGAACCCATTGTAATGAAATCCTGCAGGAGACAATAGCAGGGACAAGGAAGAATTGTTATTCTTCTGTCATTATGTGCTTTTTAGGAGTTTTTGTGGGTGGTGGGGCATATTGATCAGACGAGGGAAAAATATCTTGCAACTGCCATTTCAGAATGAGGAGCAAGGTCCCAATGCTGGATGGAAAAAGAGAAAGAAAGAAAAAAGGTCACAAAAGATGGTAGGGTGGGTACACACATAACAAATGTGAAAAAATAAATTTAAAAAACAGCCATTCCAGTTTCATGAACCACGGTTTCCAAACACTTGGAATGGAGGCTGAGAACTACAGGAACTTCAAAGTTATAGCGGCACTAGGTACCATTTTGGCTTCACACTGTGCCTGGCCAAAGGAAACACCCTGTGGGCAATGTCCGCTTTGTTGTACAGTGGGGGTAGGCCGCATGCACCAGGGGTAGGCTACCTGTATAAGGGTGAGTAGAGGATCTGCATGTAACCCCTTAGCACTCTTCCTGACTTTTCGCACACTCTGTCATTCACTGTTTCACTCAAATATCTTTTCATGTACGTCCGGTAGCGACTCCTGGAAGGAGTGCTGCAGGGCGGTGGGGCGAGCGGGGGAGGGGCAGGGTGGAAGGTAGTAAACTCCGGATTAAAGCCGAATGGAGTTCAGTATCGAAATAAATAAATAAATTAAATAAATTAAATTACACGCGATTCAACGCCAAACCGGCGATGCAGCGCGCAATGTAATTCGTTTTATTTATTTATTTAGTAACTGAACTCCACTCTGCCTTAATCCGGAGTTTACTACCCCCACCCTGCCCCTCCCCCACCCCGCCCCACCACCCCACAGCACTCCCTCCTGGAGCCGCTACTGTGTACATCACTTGCACAGAGACTTATTTGGGTTCACTTACATACAAAATAATCAACATAAATGATTACTTTTTTATGTATTAAAGTTGGTTCTATAACGAAACCTTTTGTTTTTATGAAAACCTTTTCAGTTTTTTTATTTATTGGGAGAAGACAAAACAAAAATGCATCTTCAACAGTGTAATAGGAACTGTAAAAAAATAAAGTCTTGCAGGTCTTGCGGTGGTGAAGCACTCACATTTGACCTACCTTCACCAAGCCGAGTATCCCACAGTGGCAAAGCCGGGCTCAATCTTATCGCATAACGAGAATTCCATTCACTGAAAAATCGCACTTTTGCGAGAAGCATGGAAACAAAACGATCAGCACCAATTTGAGTAGCATTGTCTGAGTTCAAGCAGCAGTTTTTTAACTAGGCCTCTATACATACATTTCAGGTTGATATTTTACTCGTTCTTTTAACATGAGCATCCAAAATATACTCGAAAATACATTTTCAAGTTACATTTTTACCCAACCAGATAGTTTAGGTAATTTATTTAGCACAAAATGCATTTTTCTTTGGCTTTTTTCAGGTGGAAAGTGTAATAGAGACAAGGAGTCTACAGTACTTACAGTAGCAACATCTTCTCCCTCTCCTGAAGACTACTCACTATGCTTTCTTCTGCCATTGGTCATTTTAGAGATTAAAAGACTTACGTCCAGAGGTATCAAGATACACTTTTGCGATTCTCAAATAGCGATTTTTAAGGAATCGCTATTTGAGAAGTGCAAAATGGTATGTATGTAGAAATTTGCTATTTTTTAGCGATTTTTTAAAATTCCTTAATTGCGATTAGCAAATTGTTAATCGCAATTAAGGAATAATTTCCCATTCATTTCTATGGGAATGAATGTGAAATTATTCTCAATTTGCAATTTGCAATTTGCTAATCGCAAATTGAGAATAATTTCAAGGGTGCAGGGGTGTCCAAAGGACACCCTGTTGTACCCCTGAAATAGGCATGGGTGCACATGTGGTGCACATACATGCCCTAAGGGCAAGTATGTGCGTCACATGGCACTTTGAAAAATGCAAAAATGGGCATTTTTCAAGAAATTCGCAAATTACCACCAACTTGAAGTTGGTGGTAATTTGCGATTTCTTAGGGACAATTAGCACATTTTATTTGCTTCATACATTGCATTTAAGGAATCGCAAAATTTGCGATTAAATGCATTCGCAAAATAAGGAATCACAAATTTACGATTCCTTATTTTGCACTGAAATTTGCTACATACATACCATTTTGCTCAAATGAGTTCGCAAACGCGTGCGAACCCATTTGAGCTTCATACATCTGGCCCCTTATTTAAGTAGCAAAGATAAACGGAGTTAACAATATAAATACGATATATATCATGTACATCACATGAGGGAATACAAAAAACAGCTAAAGTCTTTATGAGTAGGAGGGGAAAGGAGAGAAATAAGGGAACGAATTTTCATTTCTTTCAATAAAGGAGAAATATTTCCTCACACACTGTAAAACCAATCCATACTAATATTATAAAGAGAGAGCCCAAACCTTTGAGGCGGGTAATCTCAGTAACTACAGCACCAATCACAACACCCAATACAGCGTTGGAAAGGGCAGTTGCAGCAGAAGGACATAGGCTATGCAGACGGATAAAAAAATGTATTAAAAAATTGCAAAAAACGGCATCATCCAGATGGCCGAGGGCCAAAATAACATCAAACAGGAAATGATGTAATAATGTGACTCACTATATTGAGACTGAGAGCCTGGAGCCAAATTGATCGTGAACAAGGGATATGCTATCCCGAAACGCGTAGATTTGTGCCTGCCTGCTTGAGAAACTCCATGCTGTGAGGATTAAATAAAAAAGCACATAAGTGAAGACAAACGCGAGTTCAGCCCGTTTTTCTCCCAGCTGGAGGAATTGGTTGTGGATTTAAATGCGGCATGGTTCTGCCGTGGGTATTTATGAATCAGCGAGAGAGCGCTGCAAATTCTGGCGAAAAGGAACCGAGGGGTATCAATATATATATATATATATATATATATATATTACGAACGCCCAGTTCCTCATTCCTTGGAAATGGATATAAAAGAGCACTCAGAGCCGCTCCAGCGTGGTTCTAGCCAAGTTATTTCTTTCAGACTTCGCATTGCAGGTTACAAACGCGTTTCGGCGTTACCGCCTTCGGCAGTGTACCCGAATATACTGGTCTTTCTCGACCTGACGATAACAAAAGCCAACGGCAAACTTTCTACAGTAACTCACTACAAGCCTACTGCGAAGAACAATCTATTACGGTTTGAAAGTTTTCACCCGAGGCCATTGCGTGAGAACCTACCCTACGGGCAGTTCCTGCGAATTCGCAGAAATTGCAGCGAACTAGAGGATTATAAACAACAAGCCAGTGACCTCACAGAGAAACTACGGACTCGTGGATACCCATAGAAAATACTCTATAAAAGCCAAAAACGAGCACGCAATCAACCGAGGGCTGCTCTTCTGGAGAACCATACCAGACCACTAAAAGAAACCCCTTTGGCGTGCGTCACCACGTATAACACTATCTCGAATGAAGTTTCCAGAATAATAGGGAAGCACTGGGCTATTCAAAACACAGGCAACTTGAGATGGGAGAAACCCCTGTTTTCCTATAGAAAAGCTCGTAGCATCAGAGATGCAGTGGTCAATACAAGACCAAGGCGAGAGGTGCCTGAACAAGAAACAGTTCTCAATGCGTGGGGACTACCCAAAGTGACAGGTCACTACAAGTGTGGAAACTGCAGTGTGTGCCCCTTTACAGACAACACTAAAACCCTCCAGCTGGAAACAGGGAAAACCTGGATGATTAGGGGGCATACCAACTGCAATAGTGAGAATGTTGTTTACTTCATAACATGCCCCTACAACCTACACTATGTAGGGATGACCAATAGGAAGGTCAAAATACGCATTGGAGAGCACAGAAGCACAATCAGGTGCAAAAAAGCGAACACAAAACTCACCGAGCATTACCTGTCAATGGGCCACACGCCTGAAGATATACAATGGATGGTCATTGAGCAGGTCAACCTAGGCAACAATCTGAACCAACGCCTTTTCGAAAAAGAACTGATGTGGGTGTATAGACTTTCTACACACAGAAAAGGTCTTAACGACAATATCCCGTGGAACACTGTGATGGGATAAGATCGCCTTCCCCTGTCCACAACCATCGGTCCAGATGTGTTGTAATACCTAGGTCCCTCGTCACTAGACTTGGTATTTATTTATATATACACGCCTTCATTGAGGCTCTGTTTCTCAACCAACACACAAGCCTCCTAATAAGCTTTACAGAACTGCTTTATTTTACAAGAATTCAGTCTCCGTGACCGGTCCAGTCCTGCACTGTTTTCTTGAAAGTCTGTCAGAGACTCCCATTCTGTTTATTCAATACCGCCGCTTGATTGGCATATGAACGTGCCGGTAGGAGCGGCCTTTGATGTTACTGCTGTCCCCGCTCTAGCCTTGAACGCGGTAGTCATAGTAACAAGCAAGCTGCACTCATGAAGAGAGAGTTCACGTGATCGGGATGAAGTGCGACCCCTCCATGGGACAACCACTGATTGGCTTTCCCGTCCCACGTGACACACGCCCCCTGGAAACCAGGAAGTAACGATTACTTTACTTTACCGGTCCGGGCACACCACCAATCATTCCACGGGGCATCCAGACCTGTAACCAAATAGGTTTCAAGGCCAGACGAACAGAACAAGCAAGTAAGTGATTCTGTTGCGAGGATGTGTACGAGTCTCCGAACTCAGTAAGCACTCGTATTTGGTATGCAAGAAGTTCTCACACCGATCAAAACCCGCCAAACTTTAGCTTGTGTGTTTTTTTCATTAACCATTGTAGGTGACATACATTTGCCGTCTTGGAATCCTGGTTGCCCATGAAGCCGGTAGTACCCGCTTCGAGTGTACGCTATGTATTTTCGCCGCTTTTGTGGCCATTAGGGCGCCGGTGGCTAGCTTCTACTTATCCGCCCACGCGGGTACAGCCTGGAATCAGTATAGGTTATATCCTCCCAGCATTTCGCAGCATGTGTGCGATCACTCTCCAAACACCTATCTGCATCGTTCAGATACCCAGCCCCCTTGCCAGACCGACACCTCATCACGGCGCTGGGCGTTAATATACCTAGTCTCGTTCCGGTAATGCACTGGAGCACATTTTGATCGTATTAATGTGACACTTCGATTAACGCGACACTTGAGCATGGGTATCCCATGTAGTTTCCTATCCAAGGCCACCATGATAGGCACAATGGATGTTAAGTGTTCAACCCTGTTGGTTCACCGTTGTACGTTATCCCAACCCTGTTCCCCACTTTCTATTACAGGTTTTTTCCTGAATGAGGAAGAGACACACCTTTTTACACCTGATCGCATTTTTGCGATCTTGAATATTGAGCGAGGGCTAGGGCGCACCTTAGCGTGTGCGGACCACCCAGTTCAATCAGCACGGTCCTGATGAAAACCTTGCACTTATATTTTGGTTGAAACATGTAGACCCTATTCTTTTTCTTTTTCACATAGCACACTACGCTATTTTTAAACCAGTACACTTCTTGAGACACCGAAGCCTACCTAATTAGGCACAGGTGCCACACTGTTTTTATCCAGGGGTCCAAGCACTCAAGAATAAAGTCTTGTAGTGAGTAGTTTTGGCACCCTTTTTAATACATTTTCACTGTAAATCTTATGCACATATAAAAGAAAAAAAACCCGCTCCACTGTAGTCAGGTGTCGCAGCACACCCTGCGGGCATTCGGCCTACGGGGTGGGACCCCGATGATGAAGCATGTCTCCAACTAGGTTGGAGAGTGAGGGGTCTTCAAAAGGACATTCACTGTCCAGTAACAGGTTGGGGCACATTGTGCTAACCCGAGCACTAAGCTCTAAACAACAGAGGCTTTTCTCTGTACTGTTGCACAGGGGGTACTCCTCCATTGTTGGTATTATTTAGTACAGGGGACCAGGAGTTCCCGCTACACATTTGACATGTGTTTTCCCTAACTCTCTCCTTTGATTTTGCATTCACTTGGGGGACTGCCCATTGTCTCACACATACTGGGTGCGCCGAATGCAGTGTGTGCCTTGGCCTGGGTGCGTCTGAAAGGGCCGAACGCAGTGTGTGGCTTGGCCTGGGTGCGTCGAAAAAGCACTCGGCTGAAGAGCGTCGGTGTGGGTCATAAAAAAATAAGAACAGCGGGAAACAATCATTCAAGACTCACACAATTCTAATTGTTAGACGGTCGCCGCTGGCCCTCAAATGGGGGCACACGCGTCTGAGTGTGTCTGCGGGGACAATTACTGCAGCCTCTCATGCGCGCTGTTACAGAACTATCACATTAAACCAAATTACACGCGCCTGCTAACATCAGCCAGGGCTGTAGCCGGGCTCAGGCGGCGGATCACTACACTAATTACATGCGCCTGCTACCATGAACCAGGGCGGCAGCTGGGCCTCAAGCGGGGGAACACGCACCTGATAACATCAACCAGGGCTGCAGCTGGGCCTCAAGCGGGGGCACACGCGAATGACCGTATCTGAATACACACATTACACACATTCTATTTCATACCCGGACAACGTTGGGACGGGCTGCTAGTAAGAATGAATAAAAAGATTCTCATAGTTGGGTAACATCAACTAAATAAGCAAACATTTGTAAAATAGCAGAAGTGACAGAGAGTTAATACATTCATGGTGGCTGAACATTTTCAGATAAAGTAGAACAGGTAGATGATTCATAATTCACAGCATTGGTGAGACAAATAGATAACAGTAATCATAACAAGTGAGCATTATGATACTTAGAGCATTGGGATAAATACAAAATATCTCATGTACGATGTGAACAAATACAATTCCACCAAGTATTATATGATAGTTTTGAAGAACATTTCCAGTTAAAAGTAATTTGTTGCAAAGAGATTGCTAAGCGAATATCAGGAAGCTTACAGTTCGGTTAGATGGGAGAAAACTCAGTAGTTAATGTTCCTAAAAAAAGATGGAGAATGTCAAAATTATGCTTATATGAAATATTTGTTTGATTTGCACCCACACTATATGCCAGAAGCACAGTGTATTGGGACATCTAAATAAAATATTCATAATATCCCAATTGGGAAACTTATAAGACCAGCATTGGGACGAGGCATTTTGGGATAATTTTGAACAGTGAATGGGAGTAAAGTAAAGTCTGTGATAAAGAAAGAAAAAAGATTTTGTAATACTAGCTGTTCTAGAAATTTTAAAAATACGCAACCAGATACTGTTCAAAATGGAAGTTTGCTAGGCTCCCCAAAGTCTTTTTCCCAAAGGAGTTCAATTTTGGACGTGGTTTGAGAAGTAGATGATAGATGTGATATGGACAGGGGGTACTCTTACAAAGAGAAAAGAGCATCTAGAAAATAATTTATCAGTAGTGAAAAACAGTTGTGGAGATTGGGGACATTGTAATGTGCTTTTAAATTTAGTAAAGTAAATGGGTACATCATTCTGAAATAATTGTGTAACTCACATAATACCTCTAGACCTCCAAGTATACCAGTTCCATCGGTCTATTATTAATTTTATTAAGCTTGTTATGCCATCTGGATATATTGAAAAACATAGAAGGATTTAACATAACCAGCGTATATTTGGATTTTATCAGGGACACGTTATGTTTAAAAAGTAGGAGATCTAATAAGAGAAGTTTTAGAGGAGAAAGAAAGAACTTCTTTTGGAGTAAAGGGATGGAGAAGGGCACTCTCCACATCGACCTAGTAGGGGAAAAATGGTGCGATTGAGCCACTAATACAAAAGGCGGTCTGGCACAGACTAAAAGCATTATGATAATGACTAAAATTGGGAAAATTTACTCCTCCTTCAAGTTTTGATTTCTGTAGAATAGATAAGGAGACTCTTGTTTTTTTATTATTCCACAGAATTTTTTTAAGTTTAGAGTTTAAGGTCTTAAAATTAATTTTAGGGGTAGAAATCAGGATCATAGAAATTAGATAGAACACTAAAGAGGAAATCATCATTTTAATAGAATCTATCTGGCCCCACCAAGACAAAAATAAGAGATTCCAAGGCTGAAAGCATGCCATCAATTTTCACAAACGATTCTTTAAAATCAATTGAGATTGATTCCTGTGCTGGCTTTGCAAACCAAATACCTAGATATTTAATTTCAGAAGATGACGCTCATTGGAAACCAGTTTGTATGTATGCATGTTTAATATTATTATTATTATTGTCCTATCTCTCTCCTGCCCAGTGTAGCGAAGGTTTGCAAGAAGGTGGTGACCAGACAACTTATGGAGATTGTTGAAGGGTCTGATGCTCTGCATCTAGCGCAGTAGGGGTTTCACTCCTCCTACAGCACAGAGTCAGCGCTGGTCGAGATTTCCGAAGCCATTCGCGAGTGCTTAGACACCGGAGGAAGAGCAGTCCTGGTAATGCCCGACCTGTCGATGGCATTTGACACGGTACCACACTCCCTCCTGCCTGCCCGACTCAAGGAGATTTGTGTCTCAGGTACTGCCTGGGGCTGGCTGAGGTCCTTCCTCGAAGGGTGGGCTCAACAGGTTTGGCTGCCACCGGCCGCTTCAACTCCGCAGTCGGTCACCACTGCTGTCCCACAGAGGTATTCCCTTAGCCCCCTTCTTTTTAATATTTACATCCCTCCTCTGGTCTATTTAGCCGTGTAATTTGGGGGCTAAGGTGATAGCCTACGCAGACGACACCCAGCTTCTCTTTACCTGCGAAAAGGATGAGGACTCTGTATCCTTTGTTCAGCACTACTTGTCTTTGGTCTTTGAGTGGCTTGCGGCAGCCCAACTCAAATGTAACGAAGACAAGTCAGAGATCCTACTCTATGGGAAATTCCCTTTAGGCTTCAGAGACACGATCTTGGGTTCCCCCTACCAACCTCTAATGGCAAAGCTATCAAAAACCTAGAAATGTGGTTTAAGGATAACCTCTCCTTTTCTGCCCAGGTGAAAAAGCTCTCAGGTAGCTGCTTTGGCCTTCTCAAAACTCTAAGGAGTTTTTTACCTCTCCTCCCTAGGCCGGCCAAAGAGATGGTCATCCGGCCCCTGATCCTCTCCCGATTGGACTATGCTAATGTGTTATATATAGGCATCCCTGGATAATCTCTGAATAGACTCCAGATCAGTCAGAATGCGGCTGCAAGGCTCCTCCTGGGTATCGCTAAGAGGAGTAGCGTGCACAATATCTCCGCATACTCCACTGGCTGCCCGTGGCGGATCGGGTTAAATTTCAATCCCTGGTCATTGCCCATCGAGCCCTCTACGGTCGTGGGCCTGCCTATCTACAGAAGCTGTTCTCCTTTTATGTCCCGCTGAGACAACTGCGTTCTTCAGCTCTTCTTCTAGCTAGGGTGCCCTGCTTTTTCCGTCAAAAATTGGGCGGTTGCTCCTTGGCTGTCAAGGCTGCCCAGGCTTGGAATGCTCTTCCTCTCTCATTGTGCAATATCCAAGACTCGTTAGCCTTCAAGAAACTTTTAAAAACTCACCTGTTTCCGTAAATGAGTGTGTGTGGTTCAGTGACTCCTCTTGGTTCCGCGCCGGGACATTCCTCGGAGTAGCTGTTGCGCTTTATAAGAGTACTTAACAATAACAATAGTATATTTATTGTGAGGGAGAATTTCAGGGTTATTCTTAATAATCTGAAACAGCTGAGAAGAGGTTAATTTCAGTAAGTAATGCCGATAAGGATGCTTCTGAGGATGAAAGAAAGAGAAGAATATCACCTGCATAAGCTGCCAGTTTTAGATGATAATCACCATAATGAAAGCCAGATGTAAAAAGATTAGAACAAATATGGGAAAAACCAGTTTCCAGAGCTAGGACATATAATAATGGAGAAATAGGACATCCCTGTCTAACACCACATTTTAAGGGAAAATAGGGCAAAGTTACACAATTGACAAGAACAGATGCACGTGGGGACTGATATAGGAGAGAAATAAAAGTAATTACTTTAGGGCCATGCCAAGCTAAAGATGTTATCATATAATTCCAATTGATCCTATCAAAAGCCTTCTCCACGTATATCGTAATTGCTGCAAGAGGATCTTTTAGGAGACGAGATCTACTGAGTACATTAAAAAATAATCCAGTATTGTCTGATGCAGGTCTGCCGTTTATGAAACCAGATTTCTCCTTATCTATAAGATGTGGAAGAAAAGATTCTAAATGAAAGTTAACAATTTGGCAAAAATCTTGTAATCCACATTTACCAAGAAAATGGGCCTATAATTTTTACATTAAGTTGTATCCTTATTGTCCTTATGTATCAAGCAAATTATGGCTTCTTGAAAGATGCCAGAAGTGGACTCAAAGTTAATGAAGTGAGTAAACAAACTAGATAACAAAGGAAGTATAATGTTGCAAAAATGTAAGTAAAATTCTAAAGCAAATCCATCCAGACTAGGGCCTAGATGTATCAAGCCTTTTGCGATTCGTTAAGGCCGAAATTCGCAGAATTTCGGCCTTTACGAATCGCAAACGGACATTTTGCATCTTTTGGGATGTATGAGAAATTAGCAAAATAAGGAATCGCAAAAATTTGCGATTCCTTATTTTGCTATAGCATTTAAGGAATCGCTATTTTTGCGATTCCCTAAATGCAATGTATGTAGCATTTTTACATTGCGAATTTTGTTTAAGAATTCGCAAATTAACACCAAATTGTAGTTGATGTTAATTTGCGAATTCATTTAAAAATGCACAAATTGACATTTTTTAGGGTGGCATGTGACGCACACACATGCCCTTAGGGCATGTATGTGCGCCATATGCACACACATGTACATTTCAGGGGTGCAGCAGGGTTTCTTTGAGACACATGAAATAATTCTCAAATTGCGATTAGCAAATTGCGAATTTGCAATTTGAGAATTCCTTCACAATCATTCCTATGGGCCTCCAGGCCCATAGGAATGCATTGGAAATTATTCCTTAATTGCGAATTCGCAAAATGCGAATTCGCAAATAAGGAATAAAAAGGAATCGCTAAATAAAAGCGATTTTTTACATACATTCCATTTTGCGAATTCTAAATAGCGATTCGCTAAAAATCGCTATTTAAGATTCGCAAAATGGAATCTTGATACATCTAGGCCTAGGTGTTTTCCTTTTTTTTTTGGAGGTTCAGGCTTTGTAAATCTACTGAATGGTTAAAACCGATTCTAAAGAAGCAAAATCTGACTTAGAAGGAACAGATTTTGGCATCTGTGCTGAATACATTTCAATCTGGGAATTTTAAACAATAGTTTCGGAGTATATATTGCTTATTCACTTTCAAATAATTAGCTAACAGTTTGCCAACTTTATTTGTTCTACCTTAGTAATGAGCATTACTTCATAGCAAAATGGAAGATACATCGTTTGTGGATAAAGTATTATATTTTAACTTGGCATTAAGGAGATCTTGACGATCGTTATTCAACTTTGATGTGAAATGCTTTTGTTATAAGGCTTTAAGAGAGGATAATAAAGATGTATAATCTTTGTTAGGACTTTCTTCCTTTTAGATAGATAGTCAATAAAAAAGCTGTGTGCTGCTGCTTTCAAAGTGTCCCAAAATAGAGAATGAGAGGAGGAGGGAGAGTCATTAATGTTGAAGAATTCAGCAGCAAATGAGGCAAAGGAAGTGGAGAACTGCACGTCTGCTAACAGTGCATTATTAAATCTCCATCAATTAGAGATTGGATCACGGGGAACAAAGTCCAAATCTGTAATAAACATGGCATGAGCTGAGAGCACTAGGGACTAATTGAGGACTGAACTAGATGTGTGAGAGGGCTTAGAGGCAACAATGTGATCAAATCTTCTAAGTGTACCATGTGTAGCAGAATGAAAAGTGTAGTCTCTAGCAGAGGGGTTTGAAAGCCTCCAAGAATCAACAAAGGCTCCATGAGAGATAGTGTTGTGGAATTGTTTGTGCATTCCCAGAGACTAATTGAACCTGGGATTGTCTGTCCAAAAAGGGATTCTAGTTACAGTCACCTCTAGGGATAAAGTATGTGTCACTATAATGAATACATTTCTGAGCTATAGTGGCCCAAAAAGTGGGATGAGGTTGTGTTGGGGCATAGATATTGAAAAACAGTTACAGTAATTTTGTTGATCAAAAGTTACAAGGGTCAGAGCATTAGGAACAATCTGTTGATAGCCTTAGGACAGAACCCGTGGAGTACATGGCTCTTATTAGGATTTGTTAGCAGTGAAGAACAGACAGGAAAATGAGAACCAGGTTATACCTGGCTGAACAGCCCTGACGAAACCAGTCCTGGTTATTTGGCTTCAGAGGGGACCTGGCATGGCAGTTTGGGCTGCACTGTTATCATTAGAACAGAGTCAGGACTGATTTGCATTTGGCTGGGTCCAAACTGAGGGGGTATGGTTTGCAAAATAACGATGGATTGGAATGCAGCCCAAGTAATTACCAGGGGCTGAAATAATTTTGAGCATTTAATCCATCACTTTTTTGTATACTTTAGTGTGATCCTCAGTTTTATAGACCCCACCACTAACTAGCAACACAAATATTTGACAAGCATTTGTACAGGTGGATGGTTGGGAATCATTGTCAGAAATGTAGAATCATATAAAAATACTTCTACTCTGAGCTTTTCTGAAAGAATATTTGAGGGCCAATGTAGCGCCAGTCAGCCTAATCGTGAGTAATGAGCTTCACATTTAGAAAAGACTGCTCCCTAATAGCACGGGGTGATCACATGACTGGCTTGTTTTAAAATTTAACATAGTTAAGCATCTCTCAGATGTAATGCTAATTGAAACGGAGGCCAGTGAAGACATCCTTAATACACAGGTTCATATCAGTCTGCTCAAGAAATAACTTGATAAAGTGAATAGCATAATCATGGATTTCAAAGAATTCCTAATTCAAAGTAATGTAACCAAACTACAAAAAGACATTAAAAAAATGTGGACATGAGAGAGTCTAGGATACATTTTCTGAACAATGGAAAATGGACCCAGAAAACAAGGGTTACATTGGGACTTACAACATTTAAGTGGTAGAAATCGGGAGGATAGCCATACCTTATCACCTATCTGATACTCAGGTTGGGGACACATATACTTATCTGCATGTGCCTTCATCCATTCTTGAGCCAACTGTAGATTTTCAGCTACCTGTCTTCTGGTTTCAGCATAAAAGCAAACTATTTCAGAAACAGCAGGCAAGGCTAACTGAGAGGGATTATCGGTAGGACAAATGATAGAAAAAACACCTTAAAACAAGCATTTGCAATGCATAAGGTCTCGCATTAGGAAAGTTTGAGCTATTGGTATTGTAAATGACACATTTTTTATATATGTGTTGGTTTTGAAAATAGCAAAAATAATAGCTTTGTCATTTACAATGCCAATAGTTATAACTTGTGACACCTATAGCATTTGTAATGCAATATGTGTTGTATTCACGTGACTTAGATGTATTGATATTACAAATAACAATGGCTTTGAATTTTTTTAATAATTAATACTTAAATAAAAGTTATTGTAATTTATAATGGCAATAGCTTAAACTTTTGTAAATAACTTTTGTGAAGAATATGTTCAGTGTATTTTATTGTGACGAAAATCCAAGAACAGAAGTGAAATACTAACCTCTTTTTGAGACATTTGTAATAAAGCTTGAAACATTGAGAGAACATATTTGTACCAGTTGTTGTTGAATGGTTGCACAGATTGATGCTGTGGTGGCGCTGAGTGATGTTGTGGTGGCGACTAGTGATGCTGTGGCATTCAATGATCCTGTGGTAGTGCATAGTGATGTTGTTGTGCCCCTTAGTGATGCTGTGGTAGTGCTGAGTGATGCTGTGGTGATGCGATAGATAGAGTGAGTGGGATAGATAGATAGAGTGAGGGCGATAGATAGATAGAGGGAGGGCGATAGATAGATAGAGGGAGGGCGATAGATAGATAGAGTGAGGGCGATAGATAGATAGAGTGAGGGCGATAGATAGATAGAGTGAGGGCGATAGATAGATAGAGTGAGGGCGATAGATAGATAGAGTGAGGGCGATAGATAGATAGAGTGAGGGCGATAGATAGATAGAGTGAGGGCGATAGATAGATAGAGTGAGGGCGATAGATAGATAGAGTGAGGGCGATAGATAGATAGAGTGAGGGCGATAGATAGATAGAGTGAGGGCGATAGATAGATAGAGTGAGGCCGATAGATAGAGTGAGGCCGATAGATAGAGTGAGGCCGATAGATAGAGTGAGTCCGATAGATTGATAGATTGATAGATTGATAGGTAGAGTGTGGGCGATTAGATAGATAGAGTGAGGGCGATAGACAGATAGAGTTAGGGCGATAGATAGAGTGAGGGCGATAGATAGATAGAGTGAGGGCGATAGATAGAGTGAGGGCGATAGATAGAGTGAGGGCGATAGATTGATAGAATGAGGGCGATAAGATAGATAGAGTGAGGGCGATAGATAGATAGAGTGAGGGCGATAGATAGATAGAGTGAGGGCGATAGATAGATAGAGTGAGGGCGATAGATAGATAGAGTGAGGGCGATAGATAGAGTGAGGGCGATAGAGTGAGGGCGATAGATAGAGTGAGGGCGATAGATAGAGTGAGGGCGATAGATAGAGTGAGGGCGATAGATAGAGTGAGGGCGATAGATAGAGTGAGGGCGATAGATAGAGTGAGGGCGATAGATAGATAGAGGGCGATAGATAGATAGAGTGAGGGCGATAGATAGAGTGAGGGCGATAGATAGAGTGAGGGCGATAGATAGAGTGAGGGCGATAGATAGAGTGAGGGCGATAGATAGAGTGAGGGCGATAGATAGAGTGAGGGCGATAGATAGAGTGAGGGCGATAGATAGAGTGAGGGCGATAGATTGATAGATTGAGGGCGATAGATAGATAGAGTTAGGGCGATAGATAGATAGAGTGAGGGCGATAGATAGATAGAGTGAGGGCGATAGATAGAGTGAGGGCAATAGATAGAGTGAGGGCGATAGATAGAGTGAGGGCGATAGATAGAGTGAGGGCGATAGATAGAGTGAGGGCGATAGATAGAGTGAGGGCGATAGATAGAGTGAGGGCGATAGATAGAGTGAGGGCGATAGATAGAGTGAGGGCGATAGATTGATAGATTGAGGGCGATAGATAGATAGAGTTAGGGCGATAGATAGATAGAGTGAGGGCGATAGATAGATAGAGTGAGGGCGATAGATAGATAGAGTGAGGGCGATAGATAGAGTGAGGGCGATAGATAGAGTGAGGGCGATAGATAGAGTGAGGGCGATAGATAGAGTGAGGGCGATAGATAGAGTGAGGGCGATAGATTGATAGATTGAGGGCGATAGATAGATAGAGTTAGGGCGATAGATAGATAGAGTGAGGGCGATAGATAGATAGAGTGAGGGCGATAGATAGATAGAGTGAGGGCGATGGATAGAGTGAGGGCGATAGATAGAGTGAGGGCGATAGATAGAGTGAGGGCGATAGATTGATAGATTGAGGGCGATAGATAGATAGAGTTAGGGCGATAGATAGATAGAGTGAGGGCGATAGATAGATAGAGTGTGGGCGATAGATAGATAGAGTGAGGGCGATAGATAGAGTGAGGGCGATAGATAGAGTGAGGGCGATAGATAGAGTGAGGGCGATAGATAGAGTGAGGGCGATAGATTGATAGATTGAGGGCGATAGATAGATAGAGTTAGGGCAATAGATAGATAGAGTTAGGGCGATAGATAGATAGAGTTAGGGCGATAGATAGATAGAGTGAGGGCGATAGATAGATAGAGTGAGGGCGATAGATAGATAGAGTGAGGGCGATAGATAGATAGAGTGAGGGCGATAGATAGATAGAGTGAGGGCGATAGATAGATAGAGTGAGGGCGATAGATAGAGTGAGGGCGATAGATAGAGTGAGGGCGATAGATTGATAGAATGAGGGCGATAAGATAGATAGAGTGAGGGCGATAGATAGATAGAGTGAGGGCGATAGATAGATAGAGTGAGG
Source organism: Lissotriton helveticus (assembly GCF_964261635.1). NCBI lineage: Eukaryota > Metazoa > Chordata > Amphibia > Caudata > Salamandridae > Lissotriton > Lissotriton helveticus. The sequence goes on from NC_136059.1 coordinate 1,673,305,761, forward strand.
GCGATAGATAGATAGAGTGAGGGCGATAGATAGATAGAGTGAGGGCGATAGATAGAGTGAGGGCGATAGAGTGAGGGCGATAGATAGAGTGAGGGCGATAGATAGAGTGAGGGCGATAGATAGAGTGAGGGCGATAGATAGAGTGAGGGCGATAGATTGATAGATTGAGGGCGATAGATAGATAGAGTGAGGGCGATAGATAGAGTGAGGGCGATAGATAGAGTGAGGGCGATAGATAGAGTGAGGCCGATAGATAGAGTGAGGGCGATAGATAGAGTGAGGCCGATAGATAGAGTGAGGCCGATAGATTGATAGATTGATAGATTGATAGGTAGAGTGTGGGCGATTAGATAGATAGAGTGAGGGCGATAGACAGATAGAGTTAGGGCGATAGATAGAGTGAGGGCGATAGATAGATAGAGTGAGGGCGATAGATAGAGTGAGGGCGATAGATAGAGTGAGGGCGATAGATAGAGTGAGGGCGATAGATAGAGTGAGGGCGATAGATAGAGTGAGGGCGATAGATTGATAGATTGAGGGCGATAAGATAGATAGAGTGAGGGCGATAGATAGATAGAGTGAGGGCGATAGATAGATAGAGTTAGGGCGATAGATAGATAGAGTTAGGGCGATAGATAGATAGAGTTAGGGCGATAGATAGATAGAGTTAGGGCGATAGATAGATAGAGTTAGGGCGATAGATAGATAGAGTTAGGGCGATAGATGGATAGAGTTAGGGCGATAGATAGATAGAGTGAGGGCGATAGATAGATAGAGTGAGGGCGATAGATAGAGTGAGGGCGATAGATAGAGTGAGGGCGATAGATAGAGTGAGGGCGATAGATAGAGTGAGGGCGATAGATAGAGTGAGGGCGATAGATAGAGTGAGGGCGATAGATAGAGTGAGGCCGATAGATAGAGTGAGGCCGATAGATTGATAGATTGATAAATTGATAGATAGAGTGTGGGCGATTAGATAGATAGAGTGAGGGCGATAGATAGATAGAGTTAGGGCGATAGATAGATAGAGTTAGGGCGATAGATAGATAGAGTTAGGGCGATAGATAGATAGAGTTAGGGCGATAGATAGATAGAGTTAGGGCGATAGATAGATAGAGTTAGGGCGATAGATAGATAGAGTGAGGGCGATAGATAGATAGAGTTAGGGCGATAGATAGATAGAGTTAGGGCGATAGATAGATAGAGTTAGGGCGATAGATAGAGTTAGGGCGATAGATAGAGTGAGGGCGATAGATAGAGTGAGGGCGATAGATAGAGTGAGGGCGATAGATAGAGTGAGGGCGATAGATAGATAGATAGTTGTGTGTGGTTGTGTGTGGTTGTGTGTGCGTGGTTGTGTGTGTGTGGTGTGTGTTATGCTTTGTTTTGCTATGTTTTGTTATGCTATGCTATGTTTTGTTGTGTTTGGTATGCTATGCTATGTATTGCTAGGCTATGATATGTTTTGTTTTGTTATGCTATGTTTTGTTTTGTTTTGTTATGCTATGTTTTGTTGTGTTTTGTTAGGCTATGCTATGCTTGGTTAGGCTATGCTATGCTTGGTTAGGCTATGCTCTATGCTTGGTTAGGCTATGCTCTATGCTTGGTTAGGCTATGCTCTATGCTTGGTTAGGCTATGCTCTATGCTTGGTTAGGCTATGCTCTATGCTTGGTTAGGCTATGCTCTATGCTTGGTTAGGCTATGCTCTATGCTTGGTTAGGCTATGCTCTATGCTTGGTTAGGCTATGCTCTATGCTTGGTTAGGCTATGCTCTATGCTTGGTTAGGTTAGGTTATGCGCTATGCTTGGTTAGGTTAGGTTATGCGCTATGCTTGGTTAGGTTAGGTTATGCGCTATGCTTGGTTAGGTTAGGTTATGCGCTATGCTTGGTTAGGTTAGGTTATGCGCTATGCTTGGTTAGGTTAGGTTATGCGCTATGCTTGGTTAGGTTAGGTTATGCGCTATGCTTGGTTAGGTTATGCGCTATGCTTGGTTAGGTTATGCACTATGCTTGGTTAGGTTAGGTTGTGCGCTATGCTTGGTTAGGTTAGGTTGTGCGCTATGCTTGGTTAGGTTAGGTTGTGCGCTATGCTTGGTTAGGTTAGGTTATGCGCTATGCGCTATGTTATGCGCTATGTTATGCGCTACGCGCTATGTTATGCGCTATGTTATGCGCTATGCGCTATGTTATGTGCTATGTTATGTGTTATGCGCTATGTTGCGCTATGTTATGCGCTATGTTATGCGCTATGCGCTATGTTGCGCTATGTTATGCGCTATGTTATGCGCTATGTTATGCGCTATGTTATGCGCTATGCGCTATGTTATGCGCTATGCGCTATGTTATGCGCTATGTTATGCGTTGTTATGCGCTATGTTATGCGCTATGTTATGCGCTATGTTATGCGCTATGTTATGCGCTATGTTATGCGCTATGTTATGCGTTATGCGCTATGTTATGCGTTATGCGCTATGTTATGCGTTATGTTATGTGTTATGCTATGCGCTATGTTATGCGCTATGTTATGCGCTATGCTCTATGCACTATGTTATGCGCTATGTTATGCGCTATGCTATGCGCTATGTTATGCGCTATGCTATGCGCTATGTTATGTGCTATGCGCTATGTTATGTGCTATGCGCTATGTTATGCGCTATGTTATGCGCTATGTTATGCGCTATGCGCTATGTTATGCGCTATGCGCTATGTTATGCGCTATGCGCTATGTTATGCGCTATACGCGATGTTATGCGCTATGTTATGCGCTATGTTGCGCTATGCTATGCGCTATGCTATGCGCTATGCTATGCGCTATGTTATGCGCTATGTTATGCGCTATGTTATGCGCTATGCGCTATGCGCTATGTTATGCGCTATGTTATGCGCTATGCGCTATGTTATGCGCTATGCATTATGTTATGCGCTGTTATGCGCTATGTTATGCGCTATACGCTATGTTATGCGATATGCGATATGCGATATGTTATGCGCTATGCTATGCGCTATGCTATGTGCTATGTTATGCGCTATGCACTATGCTATGCGCTATGTTATGCGCTATGCGCTATGTTATGCGCTATGTTATGCGCTATGTTATGCGCTGTTATGCGCTATGTTATGCGCTATGCTATGCGCTGCGCTATGCTATGCTATGCGCTATGCTATGCGCTATGCGCTATGTTATGTGCTATGCTATGCGCTATGTTATGCGCTATGTTATGCGCTATGTTATGCGCTATACGCTATGTTATGCGATATGCGCTATGTTATGCGCTATGCTATGCGCTATGTTATGCGCTATGTTATGCGCTATTCTATGCGCTATGTTATGCGCTATGCGCTATGTTATGCGCTATGCTATGCGCTATGCTATGCGCTATGTTATGCGCTATGTTATGCGCTATGCTATGCGCTATGCGCTATGTTATGCGCTATGGTTAGGTTATGCTCTATGCTTGGTTAGGTTCTGCGCTATGCTTGGTTAGGTTAGGTTATGCGCTATGCTTGGTTAGGTTATGCGCTATGCTTGGTTAGGTTATGCGCTATGCTTGGTTAGGTTAGGTTATGCGCTATGCTTGGTTAGGTTGTGCGCTATGCTTGGTTAGGTTGTGCGCTATGCTTGGTTAGGTTAGGCGCTATGCTTGGTTAGGTTAGGTTATGCGCTATGCGCTATGTTATGCGCTATGTTATGCGCTATGTTATGCGCTATGCTATGCGCTATGTTATGCGCTATGTTATGCGCTATGTTATGCGCTATGTTATGCGCTATGTTATGCGCTATGGTATGCGCTATGGTATGCGCTATGTTATGCGCTATGCTATGCGCTATGCTATGCGCTATGCTATGCGCTATGTTATGCGCTATGCTATGCGCTATGTTATGCGCTATGCTATGCGCTATGTTATGCGCTATGCTATGCGCTATGTTATGCGCTATGCTATGCGCTATGTCATGCGCTATGTTATGCGCTATGCTATGCGCTATGGGCTATGTTATGCGCTATGCTATGTGCTATGCGCTATGCTATGTGCTATGCGCTATGTTATGCGCTATGTTATGCGCTATGTTATGCGCTATGGTTAGGTTATGCTCTATGCTTGGTTAGGTTCTGCGCTATGCTTGGTTAGGTTAGGTTATGCGCTATGCTTGGTTAGGCTAGGTTATGCGCTATGCTTGGTTAGGTTAGGTTGTGCGCTATGCTTGGTTAGGTTATGCGCTATGCTTGGTTAGGTTAGGTTATGTGCTATGCGCTATGTTATGCGCTATGTTATGCGCTATGTTATGCGCTATGTTATGCGCTATGTTATGCGCTATGCTATGCGCTATGTTATGCGCTATGTTATGCGCTATGTTATGCGCTATGTTATGCGCTATGCGCTATGTTATGCGCTATGTTATGTGCTATGGTATGCGCTATGCTATGCGCTATGCTATGCGCTATGCTATGCGCTATGTTATGCGCTATGTTATGCGCTATGTTATGCGCTATGCTATGTGCTATGTTATGCGCTATGCTATGCGCTATGCTATGCTATGCGCTATGTTATGCGCTATGTTATGCGCTATGTTATGCGCTATGTTATGCGCTATACGCTATGTTATGCGATATGCGCTATGTTATGCGCTATGCTATGCGCTATGCTATGCGCTATGCTATGCGCTATGCTATGCGCTATGTTATGCGCTATGCGCTATGTTATGCGCTATGCTATGCGCTATGCTATGCGCTATGTTATGCGCTATGCTATGTGCTATGCGCTATGCTATGTGCTATGCGCTATGTTATGCGCTATGCGCTATGTTATGCGCTATGTTATGCGCTATGCGCTATGTTATGCGCTATGCGCTATGGTATGCGCTATGTTATGCGCTATGTGCTATGTGTTGCGCTATGTTATGCGCTATGCTATGCGCTATGCTATGCTCTGCGCTATGTTATGCGCTATGTTATGCGCTATGTTATGCGCTATGTTATGCGCTATGTTATGCGCTATGTTATGCGCTATGTTATGCGCTATGCTATGCGCTATGTTATGCGCTATGCTATGCGCTATGCGCTATGTTATGCGCTATGCTATGTGCTATGTTATGCGCTATGTTATGCGCTATGTTATGCGCTATGCGCTGCGCTATGTTATGCACTATGCGCTATGTTATGCGCTATGCGCTATGTTATGCGCTATGTTGCGCTATGTTATGCGCTATGCACTATGTTATGCGCTATGTTGCGCGCTATGTTATGCGCTATGTTGCGCGCTATGTTATGCTATGTTGCGCTATGTTGCGCTATGTTATGCGCTAATTATATGCGCTATGTTATGCGCTATTTTGCGCTATGTTATGCGCTATGTTATGCGCTATGTTGCGCTATGTTATGCTGTGTTTTGCTATCCTATGCTTTGCTGTGTTTTGCTATCCTACGCTTTGCTGTGTTTTGCTATCCTATGCTTTGCTGTGTTTTGCTATCCTATGCTTTGCTGTGTTTTGCTATCCTATGCTTTGCTGTGTTTTGCTATCCTATGCTTTGCTGTGTTTTGCTATGCTATGCTTTGTTTTGCTATGTTTTGTTATGTTCTGCTGTTTTGTTCTGCTGTTTTGTTGTGTTATGTTATGCTATTCTATGTTTTGCTATGCTATGCTATTCTATGTTTTGCTATGCTATGTTTTGTTTTAAGTTATGTTATGCTATGTTTTGCTATGCTATCCTATGCTTTGTTTTGCTATGTTTTGTTATGTTCTGCTGTTTTGTTCTGCTGTTTTGTTGTGTTATGTTATGCTATGGTTTGTTTTGTTTTACTATGCTATGTTTTGTTTTGCTATTCTTTGTTATGTTATGGTTTGTTTTGTTATGCTATTCTATGTTATGCTATGGTTTGTTTTGTTATGCTATTCTATGTTTTGCTGTGTTATGCTATGTTTTGTTATGTTCTGCTGTTTTGTTATGCTATGTTTTGTTATGCTATGTTTTGTTATGCTATGTTTTGTTATGCTATGATTTGTTATGCTATCTTTTGTAATGCTATGATTTGTTATGCTATGTTTTGTTATGCTATGTTTTGTTATGCTATGTTTTGTTATGCTATGTTTTGTTCTGCTATGTTTTGTTCTGCTATGTTTTGTTCTGCTATGTTTTGTTGTGTTATGCTATGTTTTGTTGTTTTACTATGCTATGCTATGTTTTGCTATGCTATGTTTTGTTTTGCTATCCTATGCTTTGTTTTGCTATGTTTTGTTATGTTCTGCTGTTTTGTTCTGCTGTTTTGTCGTGTTATGTTATGCTATGCTATGTTTTGTTTTGTTTCACTATGCTATGTTTTGTTTTGCTATTCTTTGTTATGTTATGCTATGGTTTGTTTTGTTTTACTATGCTATGTTTTGTTTTGCTATTCTTTGTTATGCTATGGTTTGTTTTGTTATGCTATTCTATGTTTTGCTGTGTTATGCTATGTTTTGTTATGCTATGTTTTGTTATGCTATGTTTTGTTATGCTATGATTTGTTATGCTATGTTTTGTTCTGCTATGTTTTGTTCTGCTATGTTTTGTTCTGCTATGTTATGCTATGTTTTGTTGTTTTACTATGATATGCTTTGTTTTTCTATGCTTTGTTTTGTTATGCTATGGTGTTTTGTTGTGTTTTGTTATGCTATGCTTTGTTGTGTTTTGCTATGCTATGTTTTGTTGTGTTTTGCTATCCTATGCTTTGTTTTGTTATGCTGTGCTTTTGCTATCCTATGCTTTTGTTTGTTATGCTATGCTATGCTGTGTTTCGTTATGCTATGCTATGTTTTGTTATGCTATGCTGGTAAGGGTATGTGAGGGTGTGTATGTGAGTGTGTGTGAGGGTGAGTGAGGGGGGTGAGGGTGAGGGTGTGTGAAGGTGAGGGGGTGTGAGGTTGAGAGGGTGAGGGTGTGTGAGGGTGAGGGTGTGTGAGGGTGAGGGTGTGTGAGGGTGAGGGGGTGTGAGGGTGAGGGGGTGTGAGGGTGAGGGGGTGTGAGGGTGAGGGGGTGTGAGGGTGAGGGTGTGAGGGTGTGTGAGGGTGAGTGAGGGTGAGTGAGGGTGTGTGAGGGTGAGTGAGGGTGTGTGAGGGTGAGTGAGGGTGTGTGAGGGTGAGTGAGGGTATGTGAGGGGTATGAGGGTGAGAGTGTGTGAGGGTGAGCGTGTGAGGGGGTGTGAGGGTGAGGGGGTGTGAGGGTGAGGGGGTGTGAGGGTGAGGGGGTGTGAGGGTGAGGGTGTGAGGGTGTGTGAGGGTGTGTGAGGGTGAGTGAGGGTGTGTGAGGGTGAGTGAGGGTGTGTGAGGGTGAGTGAGGGTATGTGAGGGGTATGAGGGTGAGAGTGTGTGAGGGTGAGAGTGTGTGAGGGTGAGAGTGTGTGAGGGTGAGGGGGTGTGAGGGTGAGGGGTGTGAGGGTGAGGGGGTGAGTGAGGGTGAGGGGGTGTGAAGGTGAGGGGGTGTGAGGGGGTGTGAGGGTGAGGCAGTGAGGGTGAGGGGGTGTGAGGGTGAGGGGGTGAGTGAGGGTGAGGGGGTGTGAAGGTGAGGGGGTGTGAGGGGGTGTGAGGGTGAGAGGGTGTGAGAGGGTGTGTGAGGGTGTGTGAGGGTGTGTGAGGGTGTGTGAGGGTGAGTGAGGGTGAGTGAGGGTGAGTGAGGGTGTGTGAGGGTGTGTGAGGGTGTGTGAGGGTGTGTGAGGGTATGTGAGGGTGTGTGAGGGTATGTGAGGGTGTGTGAGAGTGAGGGGGTGTGAGGGTGAGGGGGTGTGAGGGTGAGGAGGTGTGTGAGGGGTCAGGGGGTGAGGGCGAGTGATGGCGTGAGGGTTAGTGAGGGTGAGTGTCTCCAATGCCTTCTTTGAAAATGTTCAGTGCTGCAAATAGAGCATGCCGCCCTAATTATCACAGCATGAGGCCCCAAAGTGATAATTATCACAGCATGCAGAGAGCCGCCCCACGCTGCTGGAGCACTCAACTGCACATTAATTATAGTTGAGTGCTCCAGCAGCCTGGGCCGGCTGTTGACATGCTGTGAAAAGTGGGTCTCATGCTGTGATAATTGTTGCGGCACCTGAGGAAGTGGAGACTCCTGCTGGGATAATTGGTCTTGTGGCTCAGGAAGTAGAGTTTCATGCTGGGATAATTGGTCTGGCAGCGCTTGCGGCGCCTGACGTCCAACAAACGTGCACAAGCTGCTCAACCTTGAAGCGCGTTCACAGACCTGGGTCGGCTCGTGCCCAGGTCTGTATCGGGCTCGTTCACAGCTGTTACTCCCTTGACAGGGAGGAAGGTGACTATAGTCTCGCTGGCGGGAGCGCTTCGCGCTCCAACGCCAGCTCGACCTAAAAAAGAAACAATTGTAGCACTATGGACATTATTGCTGAGGGCAAACTCAGCAAAAGGGAGCAAAGTCACCCCGTTATTACTGCTGACACTGCAAAAGCACCTGAGATATTGTTCAAGGGTTTGATTGGTCCTTTCCATGAGTACATAGGTTTGGGAATGAAAACCTGAGGCTAAGGTTCTGGTTATCCCTAAGGCAGAGCAAAAAGCCTTAAAAAATGGGAAACATACTCAGGGCCTGTGTCTGAGACAATCTTTCTGAGGATTCCATGAAAACGATAAATGTTTTGAATGAAATGCTTAGTAGTTTCCTTGGTGCTGGGTAATATATTTAGGGCAGAAAAACTGGCCATGTGGGAAATTTAATCCACTGTGCCCATAATAGTGTTCTTTCCTTCAGAAGGAGGCAAATCCGCAATGTTATCAATACTGATTGTATGCCAATATCTGGAAGCAATCTCTAAAGCCTTTGGCCTGAGCACAAATGGGACAACTTATAACATATGATTTCACATCATAATTCATAGTAGGCCACCAAAAAGATTGAGATGCTAATTCCAAAGTATTTTGGTTTCCCCATGTCCCTCTGATTTTAAGTCATGGCAAAGCTGGAAAACCCCGCTTTGCAAGTTCTAGTCAGGTACATAGAGCATTATCCCATGGAAATATAATCCTTCCTTCTTACAAAAAGCAGTCAAGTTCTTCCCAAGTGAGTGATTGTTGGGTGGTAAAAACTTTGTCTAGAAAAGAGGTTCAAACAGATATACATGCTTCAAGGGAAGAATGTTCTGTGGATTTGTCCTTCTGTCAACAGGGTATCGACAAGAAAGAGCATCTGCAACCTTGTTCAGAGCACTAGGGATGTAGATAATGCTAAAATTAAACAGGGAAAAGAAATATGTCTATCAGGCCTGGTGGCTATTTCTGCACTGAATGGTCTTAAGAGCTTATAGGTTCCAGTGATCAGTTCTAATCCAGAAAGGGTATTTAGTCCCAAACAATAGATGCCTCCATTCAGAGAAAGCCTCCTTCATGGCTACAAGTTCACGTTCTAGAACTGAGTAGTTCTCCTCTGCAGCTGATACAGTACAAGAATAATAGGAGACTGGGCGCTCTAAAAAGTAGTCTTTTTTTGTTGCAAAAGAATTGCCCACAGGGTATTATCAGATGTGTCAGTGTCTACCATAAATGGCTTGCTAGGGTCTAGATGTCGCAGAATTGGGGTACTAGTAAAAAGCGTATTTCAAGGATTCTAACACTTTCTCAGCAACACCCATTGACCAATTGTTCCTTCTGCAGGATTCAAAATATTTTGCAGAAATATGTGGATAAGTCCAAAATGAATTGCCAGTAAAAGCTTGTGAACTCTCCAAACACATTGGGTGTCCTTTGTAGTGGTAGGAGATGGTCAATCCAGTACAGCTGTCAACTTTTTAGGGTCCTCAGCAATTCCCTCAGAATTTAGGGTAAATCCTAACACTCCACTTCCTGAGCTTCAAAGGCACAATTTTCTCGTTTACATGTTAGACCCTCAAGTACATGATGGCTGTAATCAGACATAATCTTTGAATAGATTACAATATCTTCTAGGTAGATGATAACAAACAGTTTCAGTATATTAGGAAAGATGCTATACATAAACCTTTGAAAGATTGACAGGAATTGCAGAGCCTAAAGGGCATGACCTTATATTCATTGTGACTGAATGGGTAGCGAAGACCATTTTTCATTCACCCCCTTTCTCTATATGTAACAGATGATACGCCCTCTTTAGATCAAGTTTAGTAATTACTAAGAATCATCATACTGAATCTAGAATGTCCTTAATCAAAGGAAGGGGATAGCGATCCTTGATGGTAACTTCATTCTGTCTTCGGAATTCGATACAAGGTCTTAATTAATTTCATTTTTTGGGAACAAATAATAGAGGAACTCGGGCAAGAAAGGAAGAGGGTGACATCAGACTGTTCACTAAGTTTTCACCCAGATATTGTCCAAAGTCCTTCCTTTCTGCTTCATGAGAAGAATACATCCGGCTGTAAGAAATTTTGCCTCCTGGTTTGAGATTAATAGCAAAGCCTCTCAGATCCAAGATGTAAGGTTGACAGGCAGTAAGAACAGATGATTCCCTACTTTGGGGTAAATCTTAACATAGATATTTGAGGAAGCCTACTTGTAATTAGGGCTCCCGGTTTTCCGTTTTTACGGCTTTTTACATATAAATACAGACGGAAATCTATATTTCCTTTGTCTGTATTTATATTTAGATACGGCAAAATACTAGAAAATGTTTCCAGGCTGCCGTGCTTGAATCCAGCCACACCCCCTTCCTGCTGCTGGAAATTCCTTCCCAGCCGCCCACACAGCCACACCAGAGTACTTCACAGGTCTTTTGAAAGACCATTTAATTGTTAATGAGGCTTTATTCTTCTTTCACTCCATGCCATAGCCTCCCCCAATGCCCCTGACTCATCCGGTCACAGGCCCCATGCAGCTTTTTTATAAGTATTTTAAAGTGCCCATTGTTTGCACATTTTACGAGTCTTAGGATGCAATCTAATTTTACGCACAATTTTAAATGTATCCTTGTGCTCTGCTCATCCCCGTCATTTACAGAAGTGTAGAATCTGCATATTCTTCTGACTCCCCTAAGGAGCCCCCTCAATTCTTCGTGGGGTCAGCTGCACCTGTTCTCTGTGTACATCTGGTACTGTGACACCTTCTGCAAAACCCTGCACACGCACATGATTCTATACACCCCTTGCATCAGCCAACAACGCCAGGCAGCCCTGGTATTTGGACATACCCCTATGGCTGTGGGTGACGTGGAGGCACCCTCTGCCTCTGGACCAGTATAGGGCGGGTGCCGCTTCGACAGACAGGTGTCACGTGTGTCATTCCAAAGACAGTGAACAGTTGTCAAACAGAGGCTTTACGTGGACAGGTGCTGTTTTTGTTGGGGCCCAAAGGGTGGGGGCGCTTTGTTTGTAGATATCTGCACACAGTCGTAGGCACCTGTGGGGGTGCAAACAGTTATCCCTAAGAACGACAGTGGCGGATGCCAGTGCTAAGCATAGTCCTGTCCTCCCAGCTGGTGTCTGCGCATCCTCCACGCACCCGTGTGTCGGGGGTTTTGGGGGTGGTGGGCACTAGTAGCTGCAGATTGTTGTAGAAAAGTTCACTGCTTCTTATTCTGGTCACATCCCAACCTTACTGATCTGTGTAAACACCCATGAGGGATGCACATGTTTACAGACTTAGCTGACGGGTGTAGGCCCCAGTGGTGAATGCTAGTATACTCTGCATGAATGTAACTGAGCGGAGGGGGCAGTTTCTTTCCTGGGTTTCCTCGTTAGTGCAACTGCGCCTGATGTTCAGCGGCTCGCAAACAAATCTCGGGTGTCTCAGGTCACTACGTGGAATTAATTAATGCAAACTTGCCCTTTGCATTATCGTTTGCCTGTAAGCTGGCGAACTGTGTTGGTGTTTTTAAATACATTTCCTTAAGTTGCTTCCTGCAGAGCTGTCCTGATGTATGTAGGCCAGTGAAGGCGTGCAGTGCCAGCGTCATCATGGCCAATGACTGCACCTGGCGCGAGCACTGGGGCTGCGGGTGCGCTCTCGGGAAGTCATTGGCTACTAGCTGGTATCTGTGCTGGATACCGCCCTTTACTTTTGTGTCACTACACGGGTGCTGATGTACTTCAGTTGGTTTCACCAGACACTACTTTTGTACTTCTTACTCTCCATGTGTGTACTAGGCGAGAAGGCCTGCTCTGGAGGTTATTGTATGTTGTGGACTCACCCACAGGAGCTTCACATAACACATAGTGACAATACATTTATATGTGATGTCATTTAAAATAATAGTCCGGTATGGCAATAGTAGCAGACAAGGCAGCTAAAATACAACACTGCAAAGGAAACCAGGAGTTATGAGGCCAATTATTATAGCACTTATTCGGTAAGGCCATACATTTGCTTCATATGATTACACACCACAGATCGTGAACACCCTGCAGTGTCTGAGTTCTGGCAGGTCTCATGGAGGGTATGATGTGTTTTGGTGTTTCTGCCACAGTCCGTGATGTTTGGGTGTCAAGAAAGGAGGTAAACTGTGTCTCAAGTGCTTCCATATGTCGGACCAGTCCTGGGTTTTCATGGTCAAGGGTGCCATGTGTGCATTGTCAATTTAAATAAATGTGGAAAAATACTAGCTGTAGCGTCGTCTGTTACTTGTGGCAAAAATAAATGTGGATAAATACAGAAAAAATGCCCCAAAAATAAATATGGATAAATACAGACGGAAATGGCAAAAAAATAAATACCATAAAACCAGGAGCCCTACTTGTAATCCAATCTCTCCTGCCTCTCAAGTGTTGGACTTAGGTGTTTCCCGTTGGCTTGGAGGGACAGACTGGACAATGCTTAATCAAATTACCCTTTTCTCCACAAACCATACATAGGCCCTTACTACGGCGCCTCTGTTTCTCATTCTCTGACAGAGGCCCTCCAATCATGCATATCTCCAAAGGCCCCACAGAGGGCCCCACCATCTTGGTCTTCCCAGATCTTGAAACAGGCAGGGGCCTGTAGGTGGTACTTGGAAAACTGCTCAGTCTGACTTGTCTCTCCTTCTTTTGTTCCTTTAAGTGAAGCTCAATATGTAGGGCAGCTTCTCTTTCTTCATTTAGGGGCAGATGTATCAAGATCTCAATTTGCGAGTCTTTAATTGCGATTATTTGCGAATCGCAATTTCAGAATCGCAAATTGGGATGTATGATAAGATTTGCGATAATTGTGCGATCCCCAAAAATTCGCAGAATTTATTGCGATTAATTTGCGATTTCTTATTTAGCGATTTTCGCAAATTAAGAAATCGCAAAAATGGGATCATGCAATGCAGGAACGGCCTGATGACATCACAACCAGGAAGTATCACTGATTGCTTGCACCTGCTTCCCAGAGCCACACCCAGTGGCAGTTGGAAGAGTGTTCTGAGGCAGAGCAGACCTGTTTGGTGAGCAATGGAGTCTCAGAAGGCACAGGAGGAAATGGCATTGGAAAAGAGGAAAAGGAAGCAAAAGTTTTCTGAGAAGGAGCACGAAATCCTCATAGAGGAAATGGTGTGTAATCATGAGAACCTTTTTGGAAAAAAAGCACTGAAAATTCCTGACTCCAGGAAAAGGAAAATCTGGATGGAGATTCAGGAAAAGGTTAACTCTGTTGGAGTCACCACTCGCTCCATTGATGAAATCAAAAAAAGGTGGTATGACATGAGACTCAGATCAAAGGAGAGACTTACTGACAGAATCAAAGAGGCAAACAAAACAGGTGGTAGAACTTCTAGTGTGGACAAACCAACACCCATGAGGAACTGATAGAATCCACCCTGCTACCAGAGAGTGTGAGTGGAGTGGCCACAATTGATAGCTCCGAACCTTCTGCAACTTCACAAGGTAAGATGAATGAAACTGCAATCAATGTATGTGTGTAAAGAATGTGTGTGTGTCCTGTGCAGAAACTCATTCACACATAAATAGGAGTTCACTTACACTGTAAAACCATAAGTGAGTAATGCATCATGGGAGTTGTAGTCCAAATATGATTGTCACATTCATCATCACAGTAACACATGTTATTTGACTAAGTAGTAATTTGGCATGCTGAAGCAGTGTAGTACAAGTTGTTTTTAGCAATGAATTCATTTTATTTCATAGAAACACATATTCATATTTCATACTCTACATCCACAGAACATACAAGGGACTCCAGGCCAGAAAATGAAACTGAAAGTTCGCCTCCTCATGCACCTCAGAGCCAGATGAAGTTGTCTCAGATGCCCCTGTACAAAATAGGAACATACACAGGAAGCACAGACGTGTTGCACCTCTGGAACCAATGGGAGTGGAAGTAAATTCTGATGTAGATGCAGTTCACAATGAGACAGTCACAGTGTCCCCTCAGGACTCACACCAGCAACCTCAAACTCCAAGGAGGGCACGCTCATTCCGTCTGGAGGCAAGTGGGAGCAACAGAGGACCAAGTGAAGGAGGCACTGTGTTTGCTGGCCTTGAGCAGGACATGCTTCACGTTCAGCGCCTGCAACACAAGGCACTGAGATCAATTAATAGGCAGCTACTGAAATCTAATAAAAATCAGGAAAGCATGGCTGCATCAATAGACAAACTCTGCCTGACCCTATTACAAACTGAAAATGCACGTAACAGGGCTGCACAGGCTGCACAAGTCAGGATGCATACCTACACCAAAGCAGTCAACAGGCTTTGTGCAGTCACAAGCAATTTCACGCGGCGCAGCATCAACATGCAGCGAGAATTAAGTCAATGCACACGTGAAATGGCGAAGAGTGTAGACAAAATGACCTTGGTTTTGGAAAGTGTGCAAACCACCAACTCAGGTGCAAGCGCACTCCTATGCTCTGGAGAGAGTGAGGACAACTCCAGTAGGAGTAGTAGAAACCCTACCCCTACTAACAAAATGGGCCAACGCAGAAGTGGCAGGCGTGCTACTCCCGGACCTGAGCAAGAGGCCATGCCTTCACAGGAGCAACATGCTGCCAGCCGCCAGCGCAAAAAATAACTTTGTGTTTAGTAACTCATGCAGCAGAAATGCATTGTGAAAGGTTTATTTTTGTTCCACTTATGGTAATTTACATTTACATCTTTTGAAAGAAGTGTTGAAAACATAAAACAGATTAGTTTGTATGTTGTGAATAAAAACAACATTTACAAACTTGAAATGGAAGCCCTTGATCACGGTCAGTGGGCGGCCAACAGCAACAAGTTTCAAAGCACTAGGGAGAGGAGTGTGCAAAACAGGGGATACCTTACATTCATGTACGTTCAGTCAAAGGCTATAGGCACACATGTTAGAGCTTGAATAAGTATAATAAATATAGGCACATGATACTGCATGGGCAATGATGGGCCAATAAAGATAGAGTTAAGGGACAGAGCTCACAGTAACTGCCCAGCTCTCCTTTACAAACTTAAGATGGTATTTTGTTTTTTCTTACCTAAAAATAATTTCGTGTAATCTCTGTCCTTCTTTGACGGCCCGCCATGGCTCCTACTCCTGCCATTGCCATTCTTGGTGGAGGGATATCATCATCATCAGATGAGTCTGAGTCACTCACCTCAATGTCTGTGCCTTTGCGAATTGCCATGTTATGCAGCATTGCACATGTTGTAACAATTTTGCAACATGTTTCTGGATTGTATTGCAATGCACCTCCACTTTTGTGTATGCATCTGAAACAGCTTTTTAATATTCCAAAAGTACGTTCAATGACCCCACGTGTGGACCGGTGTGCCCTGTTGTACTGTCTTTCACTTGCATTAGCAGGATTTAAGTATGATGTAAGGATGAAATCACGCACTGCATAGGCACTATCACCTGCAAGTAAGAGAAAAAATAGTAAGTGAATGTTCCCTTTCATTATGATGGATGGATGTATGGATGTTTGCATGAGTGTTACTCACCTAGCAGGTATCCATCTCCAAACTGACCAGCACTGAGACGTCTATGAATTGCGCTATGTCTGAAGATGAAAGAGTCATGTGTACTCCCTGGAAACCTTGCTACAATGTCATTAATTATGTTTTTGGCATTGCATATGATCTGGATGTTGAGCGAGTGGTAGCTTTTTCTATTCCGGAAAACATATTCAATGGCTGCTGGTGGAGTGATAGCAATATGGGTTCCGTCAATGCATCCAATCACATGTGGAAAACGTGCTATTTGATAAAAATCCAACTTTGTATTCTGTATGGCTTGTTGTGTATTAGAAAAGTATATATGATGGTGGAGTCTTCTTAGCATTGCATCCAGGAACACATGGAAAAACTGGGATAGGGCACTTTGTGACACTCCACCAACCTCTGCAATTACACTTTGAAAAGAGCCAGAAGCCAAAAGGTGCAGTGAGCACAATACCTGCACATGTGTTGGTATTGATTGTGTTCTGCCTGTTGGATGTGCCAAAAAAGGTTCCAATTCATTGATCAGGTCCAAAATGGTGTGAGGATGTAGTCTGTATTTTTCATAGATCTCCTCCTGAGTTTGCTGGAACAGCGTAATGCGTATCCTGAAGATTCTCTCCTGTCTTTGTCTCCTACGGGCAAGAGCTTGGATGCACAGCCTCCTGGCAATCAGGTATAATCCCACCATTTTGAAATGTTGGAAAATGCATTATGGGAGCCTTTTTATATATATATTTTTTTTACCACCTGCTCCTATTTGGTGTTAAATGCGATTTCTTAATTTGCGATTTCGGTGAATTCGCAATTTGCGATTTTTTCTTACATAGTGTTTGCGAATTCTTAACCTGCGATTTGTTATTTGCGATTTTCGCTAAAATTGGAACATGCAAATTTGGAAATCACATTCGTTTATGCGAAAAACACATCTCGCAAATTAAGAATTCGCTAAAATTGCGATTTCTTATTATACGATGCGATTTCTTTCATACACGCCAAATGCACTTTTTGATGTCGCAAACACTTTGAAATTGCGATTCGCAGCATTCGCGACATGCAAAACGCTTGATACATCTGCCCCTTAATGTGCTATGTTAAGGAGCATGCATAAATTCATATTTAATCTCTTCCTTTAATCTACGTCGAATCAGAGTCAGAAGAGTTAATTCTGCCCATTGAGTTTCTATGGCCAATCGTCTGAATTGGGGCATGTAGGCCATTACTTCTTGAAGCCCTTGCTAGACATCACACTGAGCTTTTTCAGCTGAATACACTTGATTATATCTACAAAACATCTTTCCCCAAGAGAGAGCATCTCCAGAAAGGCAACGCATCAGGTAACTCACCTTGGTTTTTTCTAGCATAAACTGTGTGGGACAGAAAGTGAAGTAAAATGTCATTGCATTCAGAAATTCTTGAACTTTCTGTCGACATCTAATAAAGGGTATTAAACTGACAGACACCACAGGTGAATCGGAGGAGGAATGAGTGGTCAACGACTGTCTCAAAGCTGAATTCTCGTTACATAGTACTTCTAATTGGGCATTTTGCGGTTGTATTGTCCCTTAAAGACCTGGAATTGGATCCATAATTGCAGATTGAGCTGAATCTTGCTTGCATCGCAATCTGTCAATGAAGGGTTGTGTTGAGAGTGGCTTGATCCTTGACCTTGAAGAATGGGCAATCCCTTCCTGTAGCTGCCCTCTGATGGAGAAGGCACTCCATTCAGTGGATGTGCTCAGAAAAAGACCACTTCTGATGGAGGAAAAATGAATAGGCATTTGTCCATATTTGGAAATTGGGCACTATTGTCTTCAGCATCAAAATCATCCTACATTGTTGTTGGGTGCTGTTTTGTGAGAATAGCATTGTTTGCAGTCTCATTGTCTTAAACAGCTTGTATGTTGTTAGTAACAACAATTGGACCCCTGAAACAAATTTACTTAATTGCATTTTTATCAGTCCTCCTCCAAATTTTCTTTTCCTGTTAAACTACAGCCTCTAATGTTGCTGCAGGTTAAATCAACCATTTCATTGATGTGGGGTCTAATTAGTTTGTCATTCAGCACCTAGCATCTTGGAACATGTAGTGGAACTCAACAATAAAAACTAAATAAGCTCAGAGGGTCACTCACCGAGTGTACATTTGTTCATTAATGTCACAGCTGAGCTAGCTTCTTCAGGTGCTTTTCATTGTGACAAATAAATAGTTTAATCTTGAAAGCCAGCTCTTTATGTGCAATTTCTCCTGTGACTATGCCTCAGAGCAGAATCATCATATGTGTACATTCAGATGAAAAAACAGCACAAAGAAAATGTCAGATTGAAGCAGCTGAATTGTCTTGAAACATAACATTTACAGAAGGAACAGTGTGTATTAATTCCCTCACCATGTGCAACAGAATAGTAAGGCACCATTTTTTGGGCCTTGTGATGCAACACGCTGTCAACAAACCTGTACCAAATTGGACAGCTTCTTTAGCTTCATCTAAATTTAAGTCTAAGGTGACGCTAACAGGATTCTTGAGATGGACTGTCTAGACACCTTGGCAAAAATGCAATTATTCCTAAATACCAAGCACTGCTTACCTTGAGTAGGGATTTGTGCTGCATGTGGGTAGGTACAACCACTCTAGCTTCATGTGGGCTTTGTTTAATTTCACAGTGGAGTAGGATTAAAGGGCTACTGTTATGTGACAAATACAGATTCCATGTGCCCTACACGTGTCTCAGGTCGTTTGTGGGAGTGGTGTTTCATCAGAATTCTTTGAAATGCATTCGCCAGCTCACACACAACAAGGGTCAGTGTAAATTTGTGAAATGTGCCGGAATACATCAAACCTCACACCACCTCATCCATGTATTTGAGTGTGCCCATATCTTCCAGGTGCTCGGGTACATAGTGAAGGTGTTGCTGGACTTGCAGTCTTACTGTTTAACTTGACAGATTTGGAAGTGCTCTTAGTCAGACCTTACCACTGGCTCACAGTGAACATGTAGTACCATCAGCAGTGTGTTATAAAATGTTGAAAAGGGGATAGGTTTCAGACATTTCTCAAAAAGCGTATGCACACCATCTCCTGACAGGTGCGGCAGTGTAGGTATTTTTGATGCAATATTAGTTTTCTGTACAGCATCAAAATATTTCTGAAACCTCGGTATCAACCTGAGGGGCTACCTACTATCTCAAAGTGTGAAAGTGTTCACTGTGATGATTAAAGGCCATGACTAATATTTCACTGGGTATCACAAAAGGAAGAGGTCAAATTTGAAATTCACAGCACAGTGAAATGAACCTAGTGCATGTCAGAAGAAGGCATAACTGAGCGGATACATTTCAATGTTGAAATCAGAATTCTCACACCGAGTGCCAGGACCAAAGACGTTGTGTAGGTAGAATGTTCGGATAATGTCTACATGGAGGCAGATAGGTATCAGTAGGAGTGATATAGGTACTTGTCAGTCATAATGCCCTTATTCTCCTCACCCCCCTGTAAAGAATGCTCACAGCAGAAGGACATATACTCACAGTGTCAATATTTCTTGGTATTTCTTTTTGTCTAGCACCTACCAGTGAGAGTTCAGCAGCCACAGCAGGCTTTCTTCTCACCAAAACCCGAGTGATCAGCAAGGAGTATGCACAGAAATCCTGCATATACTATCAAGGAATACACCGTCGGTTGGCATGGGCAGCTGGCGGGGCACGATAAAAACCCCACTATCCCTCCCACGTCCCAGTCATCACAGGTGACAGGGCCATTGGTTGAGGCAGATGGGCAGGTAGGACAGGCAGTGAGCACTACCCTCATTGACTGCAGACAACAGTAGCAGGACAGCACAGCTGGACTTGTGAAGATGGGCTGAGTGTCATGGTGTGGATGCCATTTTTGGACTTCGTCCATCTATCAATTGTCACCAGTTAGGTATCTTGAGCGTCACGCAGAAGGGTGGATACAGCCGGTAACCAACAAGACAAAATGCACAGTACTCAGTAGTATCCATGGCATCAACCTGCTCCTGAAAAAGCATGCTGACATCCTTTGCACACTCCTTTACACACTACTTTACATTACTGGTTAAACTATGACACATCCCCGCTTGGCCCATTGCCAGAAGTATATGATTAGGGTTCATGGTCCCCAGAGATAGCCAACATTAATGAAGGGAGCGGAGGGAGGTTGCATGCTCTATTTGATATGTGTAGGGAAAAATATGCAAAACTTGAAAGTACACAATCTTTTGAGCTTTTTTCATGACTGGTGTTACTTTCTTTAAAGGAGTAGTTGAACATTTGTTATAAAGAATACGTCTATTCTATACC
The DNA here is from genome assembly GCF_964261635.1 of Lissotriton helveticus. Taxonomy (NCBI): domain Eukaryota; kingdom Metazoa; phylum Chordata; class Amphibia; order Caudata; family Salamandridae; genus Lissotriton; species Lissotriton helveticus. The sequence goes on from NC_136059.1 coordinate 1,673,325,912, forward strand.
CCTACTTTAAATACCATTTACTTCATATATCAGATTAGATTGAAAGTAGCAACATAGATTTCAGTCAGTTTTTGCTTTTTCTAAACTTTTCAACTTCCAGAAATGAAAAGATTTGGAAGTTATAGAACCTTGCAGTTCCTTGGAGTCATCCTGCACAAACGACTTACTCAAGGCGATGGATGCCCACCCTGTACAATCAGCAATTTTCTGCTGAAGGATATCCTATCCAGAACATGCTGTGTCAGGAAATCATTACACCTGGAGGGCCTGAAACGGGAAACCTTACCTCAGGCAAAGTCTGGAAACCTCACCAGTTCTTGCAAAGGGTAAAGTTTCCCATCCCACCCAACTTTGTGGACTGAGATTTACCTTCACTGCTTCCAATTTCAAAACACATGTACAATTAGCTCAGAGTGAATCCATCAATTACATTTTGGAGAAACTAGGTAGAAACGAAATAGAATGTTTATGCAATTTTAAAGCAGTGGTGGTGGGAGTTCCACCAATCAATTTCACCGTGAAGGTGCATCATCTGGTTGATAGTTCATTTACATTTGATTGAAAGCATCAGTAAAAAATGCAGGGTCCTGTGCAAAAGGAGATCTTCATCAGACAATCAACCAACAGCAAGACAGGCAGGCATGGGAGGGGGTAGGTCACTTAGGGAGCCTGAAATGGGTCTGCTTGAAGCCTGTAGTGCCAGCTCCATTTTGAGTCACAGGACGAGTACCTGGCCAGTCAGCAGCCCTGCCCCTAAGGCTTTGCCAGTGGGAGTTATTTCACTGTTGTATCATAGGATCCTGCTCGGTGATTACCATTTTCTTTGGTGCTGCTTGCAGGGTTCTCCTAGTTGCCCGTAAGAGGTGGCTCAACTATCCTGAATTGTAAACATTCTCCTCTTTTTTCCATGCAGTAGATTCCTCATGAGGTCACCCTCTCGGTGGCTAACATTGATCAGACAAGCATGCCCTTTTCTGAGCAGTGAATGTAGAAAGCATGAGAACTGTCCTTGTGCACTAGAAATGGAAAATATTTATGTTCAGGGGATTGTTTGCCATTCCAAGAGATACAACTAGAATTCAGAGGTTATGGTATGAAGCAGTTAAGAGGCTGCCAGATTTAAATGCACACTAGAAATTCAAGTCAATTCCACATTACCCAGTACATTTCTAAAAAATTAAACCAGCAAATCTAGACAAGGCATGTTTGTACATCAGAATATCATCTAGCAGAAGTATTGTGTCCTGAATATTGTTATCAAAATTATAATTGGGTGTAGATTTTCTAATATTCCCGCCAATGGGGCATTATTTTGTGGGTGATACTTAGGACATTATATTAATGTTATATGATATCTTCAGTGCAAAATTTTGATTGTGATGCTGTATCTAGTAATGTAGAGCAAGTAACATAGGTAAGACCTTAATAAGACTTTAAAGAGCACTATCAAGGGTGATCTTTGAGTACTAGGTTAAGGATAGTTTTTAACAATAACCTCAAAATTGGGTATTTGAAAGCACATTGCACCATGTGCATTGCTCAAATATGATAAGATATTTATTCCACATGAATCTCTCATCAACTTTTCTCCAAGTGTTCTAGCTCTTATTTTGCTCCTTTTTGCTCTGTATTTATATTTTATCTCACCTTCCTCTCATAATCTCTATCCTGTCTGCCTCGCTCATGCTTTGTCCATTACCCTTCTGTTTTGCATTGCAGTTTGTCTCTCTTCATTTTCTCTCTTTTGTCACTCATGTGCAAGAGTTACTATCTCTTCTTTCTCTCTAATTCTTTTGAATCCCTCATTATCATCTCGCTCGCTAGCACTTCCTTTATGTAAATATTCTCTTCTTTATTTCTATTTCCCCAGTGTTACCCACTTCCTTATCTTCTCCCCCCTTCAGCCCTCTTCTTTTCTAGAATATATTCTTTCAACCTTCTCCATACTTCAGACTTTTTCTCTTCCCTTTCATCTCCTTTTTCCCATGTCTCCATCACCACCAAAGTGTCTCCACAAGTAGTTGAGGCACTCTTTTTCCTTCATGTATCTAAAGCGAGTTGTAGCTCTAGAGTTCAGAGTGGTTGATGTAAGCAATCATAAGAGGTGGGCAAAGATTTCTTGAATGGTTAATTATAATACCCTTACGTTTAGGCTCTGATGCCCTGAAAAGGACTTCAATGATGAACTGTCAGCATGGTAACTCTAAAAGACTTATCTAGATAGACAGACAGACTGTATAGCAGTAGTTCACCAATCTGAAGGTTATATCAGGTCACTTCAGAATAAATCCACTGATATGTATGGTATTTGTAGACCTCTGCAGCAGGCACATGAAATTTACATACTATATTAGCATGATTGGAACCTGCTTATGCAAACAAAATAAAGATCTCTGGAGCAGGTACAATAACTCAACAGAATATATTTCAAAACAGGCCAGAGCCCTTGAAAAGCCTGTAGGCTAGAGCAGTGTCAGTCAGATGTATGTGGTACCAGTGTACCCCTGGAATATCAAGATAGGAATCCTAATGGAATGAAAAATTGAGGCCAAAATATTCAAAGATGGGTAACTAGAGATGTGAAGTTAAGAACAGCAAATCAATACTTCCTCTATATGAACTTACCTTTCAAAATATTGTCCCTCAATCTTCTGTCCACGATATTTTGGTACCACAATATTCCATAGTACAACTGTGGTGGAAAACAGCAGTGACAACACAGGTGTTACCACGCAGGTAGGTAACAACGCGGTTATTACAACTACCGCCTTGTTACCACTCGTGGCTTTACATCGCAAGTCGTTTTCTACAACTTGCGCTAGGTGGCGTGCAACACCAGGGAATGTGTTGGATTTTAAATCCAACACATTCCCTGCTGTTGCGCTAACTGGAGTGGGAATAGTAATTTATACTATTCCTAAATCCAGCGCGCCATCTGGCGCAAGTCTTAGAAACGACTTGCGATGTAAAGCCATGCCTGGTAACAACGCAGTTGTTGTAACGTCGGCGTTGTTACCTACCGCGTGGTAACAGCACACGTTGTAACGTGACATATTCAACTGTGGTACCGACTTGTGACAGAATATACCCAAGCGAAATATGCTAATGAAAGGACTGTGATGTATGGAACCTGGAGATTCACTGACTGAACATTGCTTCTGGAAGGCTCAAAGGATGCGAGTTGTGACACCTAGCCATGTGTCAGGAATGCAACAGGTCATGAAAGCTGCTAGCTTAAGAACAACACAACTCGATGTAACACACAGTTATACAATCTTTTCTCATTGCAAACTTTTGCTTGTCATACATATTTAAAAGGAGAACTGGGAAATCAGAAAGTGCCCTTTAATTCTTTGCTTCTCAGCTGTGATTTATTACTAGTACTGGTACTGTATCATTAAATCTACAGCAGCCTTTCATAATTTCTATTCAAGGCATTGCATCGCCGAAAGAGGATTGCTGAGAAATGGTGGTACTATCCTTGCAGACACACCAAAACAGTGGTGTCAGACTTAAAGAGTACTCCTGCTGCAATCACAGTTATAAAAATCGAATTTGGAAGAACTGGTAATTCCACTATAAAACGTACTGCAACCCTAACGACAAATGCTGTCAGCTTCCTCCTCTGGCCCTCAGTGTAATAATCACTCATATTCAGGAGTGTGAAGCAAGGGTGAGATGCCTTAACCATATAATCCTTGGACTCTTTGACACTACTTACACATAATATAAATGTTCAATTACCATGTAGCGCTTCATCCAAGCCTGGCTAGGTGGAACCCACTCCCAAAGCTGGTCGTGCAAGTAAATTAACTTGCATGTGCAATGCGTCCTCAATTTGTGAAAGTTAGTGACCTAAGTCTATTTACCCATGTCATATCACCGTACAATGTCATAATACTGCTCGTGATTAAATCCTATGACGGGGCAGGGAATGAGCATGTGAGGGTGGTATGCCCGGGAATGTTTTAAACTGAAAAAATGTTCACAGTATACGTTATTATCAAATGTATTCCCACTCTGCAAACAGTGAGAGATTAATTCATGGGAAGAAACTGGAGAAATGTTACTTCAAAGGTAAGAATAAGTCGTGGAACATGCCAATAATCGGGGGTGGGGCTTATGGAAGGGTTCTCCACCAAGGCTGATACTTGCCGCATGGAGATTTTAAAAAAAAGGCAATTGCAACAAGTTGACCATTACAAAAAAGACTGACCAATTTTTGTGTCAGTGCGTGTTATTTTAGCCACTGCTCATATTTCCCTTCATTCTGTTCTTTCCCTGGTTGTGGGTGATATCTTAACCAGACATTAGTGGAGCGCTTAAAATGATCTCTGCTGCTTGAGAAAAAGATAACGGAAGCAATATCTGAGAGCAGGCATTTTGTGGTTCTTCTGTAATGTATATGCATTCAAAGGCGAATTCAGTATGTTTAGACATACATTCTTTTCGAACGAAATTCTCTCAGTGTTGGGGTCATTTGGAGGGAGTGGGGGCCAACATTATTGTGTGCCAATGGCCCCGATAACTACGTCCCACTCCCTGAGCCACAGCAGTGCATGAGGTGGCAGATTCAGCGGCACATAGTCCTGAACATAACACCAATAGGTTTTCTTTGAACTTGTTAACCTAAACACGTTTTTAAATCTATCCACCAAAGTGGGAACAAAGCTGTTGAAAAGCCGGCAGCGTTCCTGAATTATTTGCTATAAAGAAACAAAGAGCACTGATTCCTAAGCACTTGAAAAATGTCTGGAACCTGTCCTGGTTGCAATGAAGTATCATTAAAAAAAGTGATTTTTATTATATTTTAGAGCCTTTCTTTTTGTATAGAGCTGATTCTAAGTTCAGCACTTGTGGAGACGATAATGTCACCTACGTGCTATGCCTTTTGTTCTTTTCAATGGCTGTTTAGCACCTCTTCAAAAATCTGATTAAATGTTAATTGGCGTTTCATAGTTGGAGAGGTAGTTAAGTGTCTCTATAATTATGCAGTGTACAGAGGTCACAGATGATCATGCTTCCTGATTCTTAGCACCGCACCCTGCAGTTGATGGGTTTTCATGGTTATTTTTACTCATCATAACTTTGCAAAATGAAATGAAAAAAATCAATCAATTTAATTTGTGAACATTTTCAACCAATCGATCTTGGAGTATTTGTTGACGAGTTCAGTAGACTGAAAATGATTCGGAAATAAGTGGGTATTTTTACTCCATTTTCAAAAGCAATGCAAACACAAATAATGGAGCAGATCCAAGACTGATGCATATTCATTTATAGAGTTATTGACTATTGTTATAAATGCTCACTGTTAATATTCATATCACTGAGCCCTACTCTTCCCTCTCTAACTCCTTATGAGTCAGAGTCCTTCCTTAGAGGAAAATAAACATTATCTGAGAGGGTAGAATATCAGGGGCGACTTCTCTATAGAGGCCAAAAGGGTGGTGACTCCCCTCCCCCACAATCACCTTGCAATTGATTCTTATTTCTTAAAATATTACAGTTTTTATATGTAACAAAACGTTTTATTTATTTATATGTTTACTTACCTGTAAAGCTCTGTAATCCATAGATTACTACCCCCCACCCTGCCCCTCCCACTCCCCACGTCACCGCCCTGCAGGTACACCCACTACCGACCGCGGCTGATCCTATCTGACTTTCTGATTGGGCATATGTTTGTGAGCCTCTCTCTGGCACCTTGTTTGTTCAGTCTGAATGTTGGAGAATCGAAGTGCAGAGGAAACTGTGCACTGAGGACTGCACCACGTAATTTTCCACGATGTGTGTATGAGTGAGAATATGCTTATGTTGTGTATGTGCCTATCTGCAAGTGTGCACCAATGTGTGTTTATGTGAGCGTGTTTCTTTGTTTGTATGTGTCCTAACTACAGTTTTATGACCTTTCGTTTGATAGCCTCCCTACTTTATTACTTGACCAGCCATCATTGGAGAATATATACATTTCCTGTGTCTTCACCCAAAGTTTCTTGAGTTTTCTAGCAAAGGAGGGTCCCAAGGATGGTAACGAGGAAGAGTAAGACTGTTTTCTAAAGTTTGCTGCCAAATAAAAAGAAGCAGAAAACAGTGAGATTGAGTGGAACAACTGAACATAGAATAATCTAAGACCCACCCATTGGACAGTCGATTTAACCGCATGCGCGCTAGCGGTTTTCCCGCTGCGCGCTGCGATTTTAAAAACCCCGCGTTACATGACGAGCCCAGCTCGTCATGAGCGTAGGGCACGTTACGCTCATGACGAGCTGGGCTCGTCATGAGCGCCGAAGAGGTTAAAAAAATAACAAGTAAGTAACAGGTTGATATATGCACAGAGGGTCTTAAGGTTATTACCATAGAAGATATGGCATAATTATGCATACAAAAGGCATAGAATAGACACATTTCAAATATCATGTTGGTATTTGCAGAGTATATTGAGTTAAGAACAAGGATCAAAAACCAGAAATGCAAGGACTATGTGCCCGATTTATAGTTTGGCGAACAGCGTACTCTGGACAGGGTATGTGCCATATATGTGGATTTGTACCCTGCCCAGCAAACTGACACTCTGTCTACTCAATGTAAAATCAGTAGATCATCATGTTTGCAGTGGTGGTGCCCTTGCTGGAACCACTAGTAGAAACCATATGCCAATGGCCCAAGAGACTTGTGGCTATCATGGTTAGTACTCAGACCACCACCCTATTTAAAGAAAACGTTCTGATGTTCTTTTTTCTCTTCAGGACCACCAGAAAACAGCTGGTGGTGCCCAAGAAAAAACAATAAAGATGACCCCTAGAAGTTGGGAGAAAACTTCCAGGGTGTCATGGTCTTTTTTGTTCTACAGAAACAATATCCCACTCTGGGAGTCTGTTTTTTTTAAAACACAAAAGTTTGCTGAGCAGCTACATGAAACATGGCGGCCACTCAGCATACTTTGAATGCCTTCAGAGGAGTTGCCATGGAAGCTGCTCCAATGAAGGCATAGAGCTCTACAGTAAGTAGGAAGAAATCTCTAAATATGGCAGGTGATTGTCTTCTTGGGCAGCAGAAGTCATTACCTCTCCTGCCCTTGCGGACAGCGGATCACCCACCAAAGCCTAAATCAGACTGTATGTCAGCATGACAGACTCAATTAAGAGCATATCTTAGCTATGCTATTTCTTTGTCATGAAATGTTTGAGTTGAGATTTGAAAGAGTGGAGAGAGGTAGCTTGCCTGTGGGAGGAGAGGAAGTTTCAGTTTGGTGGGCATCATTTTGGGGCTGCTTTAAAAAGACCTGTATTCAATACTTTGTGGTTCAGGATTTTTAGGATTCTCAAGACATAAAGCACTTTTCTCAAACAGAATGAACAGAATTTCTTGTGCAAAGGTCCAGATCTTAATAAAATTACCCAACAGCATTTTCTCCAGCATCAGAAGCAAGTGGTATATCACTGAGGGGAAATGTGCCGCCAAAGGTGTCAATTAATACTACAATTTGTAAACTTCAGTTGAAAGAACAATTTAGCCCACAGAATGTTCATGTAGAGTCCTATTTCATGAGTTGGAGGATCCTTTGAAGGATGATCCATGTGAATAAAGGTTATTGACCTATGGACAGGAATGAGAACAAGCATTTGCATTGCATTTGATCTCACCTTTTTGACTTTATGATTATTTAGCCATGAAGCACATTATCCTTGGTGCTGAAATATCTACTGCTCTTTAACATGGAGGCTTTGACACTAATAGGCACGTTATCATACTATACATTATAGCACATTACTGCAGCATAGCCCAGCTCACATGTATCTTCAGCACAATGACATCCCCAGCTCACTGTAATCACTACAACACAGGGAAGACCCAACAACTTCCAGTGGTTAACATATATATATATATATTTTTTTTTAAAAAAACATTTTCACAGGAGCATGATAAAAGCAGGCACTGAGGATCTCTTCTTGTCTTTCAATGTGGTGATGCAGGAACATACACTGGAATGCGTTTTTTAACCCGTTATGCTGTGGCAATTCGCCTGCAGAATAGGGCATGATTGTTCCCACTCTATTAGAAATACTGACACAGATGTTCATATCGACGCAGGTATTTTTAGTAAGCATAGAAGTAAAGAGTCCAACTCAATCATTTTGGGATGGCTCCAGGACATGACACCTTCTGGCCTGTTGAGTTTTCTGTTTCTGAACAACATTGGTAAAAAGGCACAAAACAGCAAAGCCTGTTGACACTGCCAATGCTTGTTTTTATGTAGTGATTGCTACTGTCGATTTACTATTTATTAGTCCTGTAAGCATGATCTGTAGCACAATAACCCAACACAACAGTACTTTCTTTAGCAAATTTGGAAGGCTAAAGCATTCAAACCTGAGACTCGGCAGAGTGCAAGGCTGAGTCAGCTTTGATGGGAGGTGAACGCATGATTTCTAGAACACCACATGTGTCAGCAGCGAGCGTTCACATGTAATAGTCAGTATTTCTTGCGATTCTAATCAGTCTGGAGCTTGTAGGAACACCCTGTCACATGATTCATAGTTGTACTGAGGCACAACTGGTGTCAGGGTAAGTGAAATTCGCACGTAAGGTGGTTTAAGGTTACATTTTTTCAGGAGGTGATTTGATGATTTATAATTGGAGGAAATTGCCAAGGTCTCTCACCATAAAGAGGCATAAAAAGTCAATCAGAGGGTGGGATGAGAGATGATATCAGACGGCGTGGCCATTGGGCAGCCCATGCAAAGCTGTGAGGGTGTTGAATGCAATAGCAGGTGGCAGAGACTTACTGTGCACAAGAGTGAGATGCTAAGCTCTAAACCAGGGGCATCACACAGGTCCCTGCACCATCTGCGGCGCAGGGCTTCCCCTAGCTCTTCAGGGGAACCCCAGCCCTTTAGAGGGTTCCCAACCATCCAAGGACAACATATAACTGTAATATGAGAGACTCACCTCATCACATTTAGTGAAGGGGGCATAATTTTGCATTACGCCACAGCTCTAAACATGACAGATATGGCAGTAGGTGGCACACAGAGGCTGAGTATGAGCATTAGATACAGGGCAGAGAGAAAGTAAGCACCAAACCACACAACACATCGGTTATAGGAACACATGGAGGGAAATGCTGCCTATTCAGGGGGGAAATGGTTTAGTCCAAAGCTCTGTTTTTATTTAAAAAATTAGGGCCTTTAGTGGTCGTATCATTAAAAATACAACATTAAAAAATATATATTATTATCTATGGGTGCTTGCGGAAAACAAGTTTCCACTGCCTGAAATCTAGGGAATTCTAAAGCGATTCTGGTATTTTACCTCACCTCTGCTGGTTATTTCTATCAAGAAAATTAAATAGAGGCAGTTGCAAATTTTGTTTAGAAAGAAGTCCCTTGACCGAAAACGATTCTGGTATTTTACTGACCTTTGCTGGTCGTTTCTATCAAGATAGTTCAATAGAGGCAGCTGCCAGAAAAAAAGTCCGTAATCAAAAGCGGAAGCGGACAAGATCGAGGGAAATACTCCAGAGGCCACAAAGTACATAAAACAGATCTTCCAGACAGCGCAAGCACTGTCTAGACTCGACCTAACAATTATGATTTATGATGGTCTAGAGGAAAAAGCAGCAGCCAATTACCCTCATTTGCTTTCTTCACTATCTCCATCAGACAAGCTTTAAAAACCTTATATTCAAGAATGTGTGATCTCAACAGCATGGCCTTTAGGGATTTTCCTACTTTCTATTGATAATTATTCCTGAATATTGGCCAGACTGCTACTGCGGATGTTGAATCAATTGGAGATATTCTAAAGTATTAAACATTATGTTGGTCACCTGCTGCCATAATTTGCTCATTAAGGCCAACAACTTGGTACTTTCTGATCCATACTCTACAGGTGTAAACTATGATGAAATACAGAGCTACAAAGTCGCCATTATGAAAGGTATGTAAGCATTTTTAGTAGACTTCAACCCTCCTGTCAACTGCATCTGCTGGGGTGTATTCTCTAATGCTCCTCCATTGTGACCTGGCACATTAAGTAATAAATAGTCCATCATTTGAACACTACCCCTCCCAGTTGCTACAATTTCCATTCAAACCAAATACTCAACAGCTTTTGGTATTTGCATGTCAATCAGTACCTCAGACATGCAGACAAATAATTCCAAAACTGCTCTGTGGATGTTTTATGTTCCCATTGAGTATCATACAAAAGTGGACATAAACAGGATCCCATTTCATAGAAATAATTGGGCCCCCTGCCGATACCCATCCCTATATTTCAGTTGCATATTTTGAGCACTAGCCCGCCCAGCTGCTACTTTTTCCATTCAAACCAAAGAATCACCAGCTTTTGGGATTTGCAATTCAATCAGTACCATACCATGCTGTGCCCTAGTGATGCAAGCTAAAACCTCAGACATGTGGCCCAATGATTCAAAAACTGCTCTGTGGTTGTTTCTGTTCCCATTGAGCATCATACAAAGGTGGGGCCGGCTGAACATATAAAGGATCTCATTTCATAGGAATATTTCGGCCCCCTGCCGATACCCATCACTGCACTTCAGTTGCAGATTTTCACTATTCCAATGTCTAAGCCATAGTATAACAAAACAATAAAACAAATGAAAACAATGAAAAACAGATTTTTTTCTTTAAAAAAACATAATTACAATTACAGTGTGATCAGCTGCAGTTGGGGTCAGAGCATATTCATAATCCTGCCTGCTCCCTCTTGCTGTGCCTTCTGCCGATAAAGCTCCCTCCAATCGAGTAATCTTTCACCCAAGAGGCTGAAGGGGATGGAATGTCATAATGCCAACTCCACACAGAAGGTCCACAATGCGTCTTTCAAATCTCAAGTCACTGCAGTTGTGAAGAGCCCTATTTACCATCTGTGGTAGTCTCTCTTTACTTCTACCACATAAATGGCCGACCTTACTTGATACAGCGGTAAAGCCCTGCTTCAAGTACAAGAATAGCTTCCATGCTAAACTTCTCAAAAACCTCTAGGGGGTCTACATCTTTGTGGTGCAATTGACCTTTGGTTTGAAGTTCTCTTGCCACATCTCAAAGGAAGCCGTGGCTCACTATTAAGGACTAAGTGGATGTCAAAGCCGTATATCAACAAAGCTCAACGCCCTTGATTCAGTATATTAATCCAAATCTGTTATACCTTAACTCTAAGTTCAGTCTCACACAACCTACTGTAAAATGACATGCACACAGTTGGAGGGATGTCTGCTTCCCTCTCTTGTAGAGAGTATGTTGAAAACAGGCACAAAAGAAGGTCCCAACTGGATCTATCTGCACTCCAGAATCTGTTTTCTCTCCTTCCCAGGTGCACAATGGACCCTTTAACCTTCCACTAGTTGAATAAACGTATGAAACAGTATTGTCTAATAACTATAATTCTGAATAAGTTTGTATTCTAATTTCGGTGTTTAAATCCGAATTTTTGTTCATACTGAACATTATATGAATTGCTGCCACCACTTCAAGTACATAAGTTTGGCTTCTTTGCCATACGAAGTCACACAAAACATGATTGACAATGAAGTAAACACGTTTACACTCTCCTTAGAATAAAATAAATAGTTCACCAGAATCAAACGGTGTCCTTTATTGAGTTTAGAGCATATTTGTTATCAATACTTCACAGGTTTCAATAATCTAGCCACCTACTATGGTTTCAGGCTAGTCCCATTTTAACAGGGAACGTTCTGGAAGTGAAGAGAGTGCATTTTTGGAGAGTATGTTGGGGATAAGGCTTGGGCAGCAGGACACTGTCATCCTCAGAGGTTAAAGATCAGAGGGGCAGATTTACGTTAACTGGCGCATCCCCAGGGATGCGCCAGTTAATGTGCGCCACAGTGCGCCACAGCTCCGCCACCCATGGTGCGCCGCATTTACAATGCGGCGCACCATGGTGCAAGGCAGGGAAGATGCGTGACGCATCTTTCGGCGTACGGGCGGCGCATTGCTGGAGTCATGTCGCAAGTGCGACATGACTCCTGCAATGCACAGGGCCCACCCCTACATTGCATGGTGCATCACCCTTACGCCTGCTTCAAGCAGGCGTAAGGAATTGACGTAGAAAGTGACTCAGTGAAATCTTGTAGATTTCACTGAGTCACTTTCCAGGGGCGTTCCTGCGACGGAACGCCCCCCCCTGCACCGGAACGCCTACATGAAACCTGACGCAGGTTTCATGTGGCGCAGGGCCTTACACTGTGACGCATCTCCATAGATGCGTCACGTTGTAAATGCCTCGTAGGGATGCGCCACGTTTACGCCGCCTTGCGTGACGCAACAGCGGCGTAAACGTGGCGCAAGGGCCTCATAAATCTGCCCCATAGTGTCCAATTAGCAAACTCTTCTCATTCTTTTAATAGCCGCTGTAGTCAGTTTATTTGTCTGCTCACAGTGAATTATTATGCTTTCTACTTAAAGGACATGTGTGTTATTCGGCAGGATCGGTTTTACAAAGATTTACAACATTCTGTTGACTTTCTATGCTCCTGTTAGGAATTGTGCTAACTCTGATACATTCATAAAGTACACATTTATTTCGCATATGATTTATTTAATCATGATAATTTCGCATGTTTTGTATGTGCCTCTGAGTTAGTACATCAATTGTATATATGTTAAAATGTGAGGGGTACATTGTATTTGTGGAGTGTTCCACACATATTTAAGACTCTTCAGTTAATTCTAAACATGATGATTGCATTTAAAGCATTTCAGTCTTTTCTGAATATTTTGTATTTCAAATACCAATCACCATTCTAGCTAGACACGTTTCCATTACCCTCAATGGAGCAGCGTTACAATTCAGGCTTTGAGAAAGACCAAACTTGTTATGCACATAGAAATTTCAAATGAAACGATATCAGAAGACAAGTGTTCAAAGCAATCACAGTTTGGGCCCTAACAGAGCCAAGGCACAGCGCTCGAGAAAACTGTTGAACACTCTGTTCTCAGTGAAAAGAATGCGAGACAGATAGAAGACAATGACAGGCATATATATATATATATATATATATAGTTCATTGACGTTTATTTTAATTGAAAAGTGTTTTCCTTCTCAGGCTGTGGGAAAGCAGTGCCATGTCAATCCTCAACTGCCAGGGCTGAAATTGAATTTGTTTGTTTGGCGCTGGAGCTGTTTTAAGAAACAAGCTGTTAGATGAAGAGCATTTAAGCTGATCAAGAAACCCCAAGTCAGAAAGAAAGTAAAACCTTGTTTAAGAAATACTTTTTACTCGAATCACTATAAGCGAGATCATTTATTTAATTGAACAAAACACTCTCAAATATTTCCGTGTCTAGAAATTATTAAATAAGTATGTACAAACACTACAGAATAATTTTAACTTCTCAACTTAGATTAGAAGCTTTACCCGAGTTATTCATTAATTGCATATAAACATCTTTTATATTTAATTCTCAATTAAAAGGCATAAAGACATAAATGTATTAACCAAGTACCTGACACATCATTGCAAAACGGATTGGGATACTCTGCCAAAGAGAGCAAGTGCAGAATGTAAAATTGACCTCTCCAAAGAGTGTTCTCTTTAGAGGGAAAAGGACTTCGCCCACCAGCCTGGCATATTGGCATAATTCATCCTCTGGCTTTCCTTCTCTGTGGTTCCCAGGGGTCCTCACTGTAAGCTCCCCATGAAGCTTTTTACGAGTTCATATGTATCCATTTATATATGTGAGGTATGTTGGACCTAATAAGTTAAAATCTGTAAGGGAAGGTAAATTGTATAAGTAATGGTATTAGTAATTTCCATACCCATGGATAAAAACTACGTACTTGAAAATCTGTGCAATGTGTATCCTCAATTTAGTGTTGACATGTTTCTGCCCCTAGATTCATGCCCCTAAGCAGTCATGCATTTGTGGGGACTGGATCACCATTCCTCCTTTTTTTTTAAACCTGACTCAAGGTGTTAGCAATCATGTTTTGTCTAGTTGTGAATGTGTGCGGAGAAGTGTGGCTCACTGGTTAGAGGAGGCAGACCCTGAAGCAGAGGTCAGACCCGGGACCAGGGTTCAATTGCCGACGCGGCAGCGTCTTGAGCCCAAAATGTCCACGGACTCGATAATTCTCGCTTCGGTGCCTACTCGAATCACGGGTTTACACTCTGCAACTCTGGGCAATAGCTTGCTTAATCTCCACTACGGCCCCCCCGTGGCGGGATGCCTGGCTTTCACCTTGGGGATACTCAGTACGGGTTATCTCACAGGGAAAAGCCAGGACGGGTTCCCAAAGCAAGCGCCTTGAGACCTTGCGGTGATAAAGCGCTATATAAGAACCTTTGACATGACAATGTAAGAAGAAGGAGCAAAACATAAAGTGTTACACCTTGTTGGAACGGTGCAAAGAGCTAGTCATCTGATTAGCGGCATTGACAGGGAATGTCAAAACATTTCCCTTCTGTCAAAGTGTTATAGGTCCCAATGTACGCCTAGTTAGCTGCACAACCTTTTACCTACATTTGTCCTACCTTGCTCTGCATAACGGCACTGGCGCTGACCTTTTGCCTAGTTATGTTCCGAATAAATGTTGTGTGGTTTTCTTTGAAAACTAGCCTCATGTATTATGCATGAGGATTCTTAGTATCACACAGCAGGATTACCATTGTCTGTATAATAATTCTGTACAAAGTCACCGCTATCGTCATCCTTGAACGACAGGCCCACAGTATCATTACACATCTGGGTAGAACCCATGAGGTTACCTTTTATGTACATAAGCACCACATATTCGCTGGGAAAACCAGAGGAGAAGATTCCATACTGACAGATGAAACTGGAGTCCCTACATGAAGAAACTCTAGCATGCAGTGGTCTGACATCCCTTGTGAGGTGTCCAACTTGAGACCAAGACGGGGTCCTTTGTTCTTTCCCATCAGGTAATGGGGTTGGCTCTCTCCTAGGGGGTGTCTTGGCTTCACAACTACATACATGCTAGGTACACCTAGCTACACCTAACTAGGGTTTGCATTTTAGGAGTACGCTTGATTATTGCTATGTATTTATATGCCTGCATATATTCACTGTTTTAGCACCATGTTAGAAGTATACCATTTATTTTCTCTTTCGGTGCTTGCAATCGTATATATATGTTTCTGTCTAATGGTTGTCTCATCACATGTATTTTATACTAGAATGACATTGGTTCAATAAATGCTTATTGAAAACACCCCAATTGTTTATTTTGTGTATTTCTCTGAGACAAAGTGGGCACCAGTAACTGAGCGAAAAGTAGTTGCTGGACTGGGCCCTTTTTGTAGGGTCATCCCTGAACTTTTGGCCTTCCTCCTATGTGTTTTCTGACCTGTTGTAGGCTGTTTTATGACTCTGGGCACTTTTTACCACTGCTTGTCAGTGCTTAAGTGCATATGCTCTCCCTATGGTAAATTGATGTATGGATTAGTAACTCCATGATTGGCTGATTTGGTTTACTTGTCAGACCCTAGTACAGTGCAGTGAGTGTGCTCAGGGCTTGTAAATCCAAATGCTGCTGGTGGGCTTGAAGCACTGGTTGTGCCACCCACAGAAGCAGCCTTGTAAAATGTGTATCAGTTCTGCCATTACAGAGCCTGTGTGCAGTCTGGGACTGCCATGTTGACTGGACACGTCCACCCACTGGCCAGTCCCTAAACCTTCCCTTTTCTTCATATCAGACACCCCTATGGTAGGCCCAAGGGCAGGGTGCATTGTAAGTATAAGGTAAGACAAGCCCTGATGTGTGTGGCATGTTCTAATAGTGAATTACAGCCATTTGCGTTTTTCACTATTGCAAAGCTACCTATTCCCCATAGGCCAGAATGGGCAGTTTGATTTTTACATGTTATAATCCTAACTGTCTCAGGGAACTAAATCTTCCTCTAAATGAAGCCTGATTGTCCCAAGAGGGTTACGGACAGTGAAATAACTAACCTTCGACCGCCCATGTTCCATCGGTCCATCTGAGGAGTATGTCAATGATGGAATCAGAGTAGAGTCCGTCGTCTGCATACTTTTGGTCTATCCATCTCTAAACTGGGTTGGTGGGCCATGAGTTTGATGGTGAGGGTACTTTATCACCGTTGCAAAGCAGTACCCTCTCCACCAAACTTTAAATCAGCCCCCAAGTGTTGCAATGTTTGTGTGAAGCCTGGGTAGCTCATTCCAAGATCAAGTTCAGTGCCTGCTGAGGGGAACCTACAGACCCTATAGTTCCCACACCTATGGTCTCCATATATTCTGTATAATGATTATAAGCTTGGTTGGATTGCAGTTTTATTTAGTTGTTTACGCTTGGAAAGAATCAGATGATGCTTTATTCTTTTATCCATTTGGTAAGAAAAAAACTGCATTGTGCCACTCACACTAAAAATATTCCAGTGCTGATCAATGATTCTTTTCTAGTGGTTTGAAATATGGCTTTACAGTAAGTGTTTACAAGAATAATTCCTTCCATTTTCTCTAAAACATGGGTCTCCGAACAGCATCGCTGCTTTTGTTTATAGCCCTTTTCCTGAATCTTTGCCTTATTTCTTACAGGTAGTTTCTGGCTAGTAGTTTGTTAGTAAGGTTCTCAAATTGCTTTAGGTTTGCTAAGTACCAGTAAATATGCATGAACTGTCCAACAGTTAGGTTTTCCTCCAGAGCACATGGTGGGTTTCAAACAGAAGGAAAGAGTTTTGGACAGTTTTTTTGTGTACACTTCACTGGTAATTATCACATGTTTGTATAAGCATAGAGTCAGACTATTTTTTGGCCATGTGGATTATCAAGACTAACCAATCTCTGGTATATTTCCACACAATCAAGGACCAGCATCTCCTGAATTTTGGTTTGTCAAAAAAGATGTGTGGTTAAGTTGTCACAAGACTGCAGAGGCTGCTTTTGCTCTTAGGTACTGTTATGTTATGTTGTTGTAATACTTTATTCGATAACAATTTATCATAAAAGTAGAAACATTTCCCCTCATAAGACAAAAGATAAAATTCATTTTTTCAGATTACAACCAATAAATACCATAAAAAGTTAAATACCATAAAAAGAAAAAAACAAAAAGGCCTAAAATGCTGCGGCAATGTAATCTAGTACATACAATCTGATTAAACTACAATTGTCTGGCTCCTTTTATTCTTTATCATCTTTGTACATATCTGCCAGGCCTTTCCCAGGTACTTTGCAACCCCACATACAATAGTCAGAGATGTTGTATCTGTTGTGAGGATGTGTAGGGCCATTCTATGTTGTCTGACTCCCAGCTCTTTACATATTGGTTTTAACCATCTTCTTCTGACCCCCCTATAAGCTTTACAGGCAAACAAAAAGTGTGGTAAAGATTCTCTAGGGCATGAACAACCTGGACAGGTAGCTTGATGGGACAGAGATTTTTTCCAACTCTCAGTAAATTCATTAAGTGGGAGTGTCCCATACCTCAACTTTAAAAAGAGCGATCTGTCTCTTGGGATTTGGATAAAATCTAAAAAAGGTTCAAGCTTCCTCACAGGTTTATGCTCTAGAAATTGGCCAGTTAGAATCCCCCACTTGGAGCCTTGTAATTCCTCATCCTGTACCCACTCCCAATAGATTTTCTTAACAATTTTTCTTGGTGGGGGGGACTGGGATATCCACGATTCGCTCATCCCCAGGTTTATGACCAACTCTCTCAATTTGTTCAGCCACACGATCTTCTTTGAGTTGTTCAAATTGATAAGTTCATCAAACACTGCTGCATAGTTTGCCAATTCGGGTGGACGAAGGCGAACTATGTCTTTGATTGAACGTTTACCCATGTCGTGCAAAAGAGGCTTTAAAGGGGTCAAAAGTGGTAGGGAAACTAAATCTCTCAAAAACGTATTCTCGGCTCTAGCCAACTCCGTTGTATTCTCGAACCCCCACAATTCTGAGCCATAAACTGCAGAGGCCAGTGCCTTCCCTTCATATACCACTAGAGCCAGGGCTATTGGTCTCCTAATAGAGGCCCGCTGGTCTCTTAAAATTGCTCCGACACTCTTTTGTGGTTAAGCAGCATGTGAGAAGTTGGCCTGATATATGATGTCCACAGTTCTGTGGGCACCTTGTATCAGTCCAAACAATCCCTTATGGTGGTGGTTGTAAGTCAACCTTATAGACTAGCTATCCTAGGGGTAGCATAGACCTAAGCAGTCTTAGGCTTAACTCAAGAGGGCATGTGAAGCCAGCTGTTTTACCACATGCAGTCCTGTAATATCAAATGAAAGGACACCTCACAAGTTATATATTATAAAAATATATGTATTTATTACTAGAATAATCCTCTGTATTCTTTATGAGTCCAGAGGCACAAGCGTTTAAACAAAAGCACAGTTAAACATACACAAGTTGCACAATTATGGATTGGGCCGGTGGCCACTCAAACCATATCCTAAATAAGTGGTATAAGTATCACTTTACGAACAGTGGTAAGGCCTAGGGCCTTGGGAATCGCTGGGACTACACTGGACTAACATCAGTTAGGACGGGAGTAGCCCACGGGATTCGGTTGCAGCGCTAAAAGCACACGCATGCACCAATGCAAAGTCAATGGTGCGTAAAAGTTAGAAAGTTACTGTTTTGGAAGTCTTCCGACTGGAATAGAATTAAACCACTTTAAACTAGGACACTAGAGGTGTAAACCACTACAGGAGCACCGGTGTTAAATCATTACCCCACCCACAGGAAGCGGGTGCATAGGTGCCAAAGTGTTTCGGGTTTCGTCGTGAGATCTATGGAGCCTGGAGATGAAGATGCTGCAGGCGGCCAGGAGAGAAGAGTCCGGTTGGATCCAAGGATGGATCGAAGATGTAGAGTACCTGAAAGCAGAGGGGACAGAGTCTGGGTCACTCAGCAGTGACCAGGGTGGCAACCAGGAAGGAACCAGGCAATGTCGGGTGCAATCAGGTGGTTGTTGAGAAGCTTGTCTCCACTGCCACGTAGACTCTGGGGCATCGAGGATGTACAGGAGTGGATCACAAGCTGTCCCACAAAGGCTCTCGCTGTCAGCGGTGTCGGCTTCCGGATCGGAGTTAACAGGCCTTGGCAAATGCAACCACGCAGGACTTGAAGATCGCTTCTTACTCGGACTAGCGAAGCCAGAGAGGTTGCTCCTGCTTTTTTTTTAGGGGAGCGAGGGCCAGTCTGGAGCAACAAGACTAGCAGAGCAAATTCAAAGGTTTGTCGGTACTGGGGCCACTAGCCTACAGGCAAGCGACCGGACCAACGCGTCAAGCAGGAAAATGCAAAAGGGCCCCACGCAGCACTCGGTGAGTGTGGAGGGGAGATCTTAGGTGCACGAGGTGCTCGGGGCTGGGGCTTCTCAAACCCTAATGCACAGCTTCGATGGTGCCTTGGGAGCTGCACGGTCAGCACTTCGTAGTTTTTCCAAGATGGCGGGCTCCACGCTTCACGTCGGTGGTCACTCCTTGACCACAAGGGAGATTCTTCAGTCTTCCACGTCGAGTGGGATGTCAAAGGGTCCAGAGTTCTGTATCAAAGTTTCAGTCAGGATAATCTAATGCTCCTGGGCACAGCTCCTACCTTTATTCCAAATCAAAGGGCTGGATTACCTGCTAGTTCCCTCCTATGGGTGGGACCAAGGAAGGGGGTGGTTACACCCCTTTCCCTTTGTCCAGTTTCACGCCAGAGCTGGGGCTGGAGTGCCCCAGAACCGGTTTGACTGGATTTTGCATGGGACACCTTTTGTGCCCCAGGCAGTGTCTAGTTTCTTTCAGCCCTCCCTGCCCCAATCCACTATCTCCTGTCTGGGGTGGTGTAGCACCTCCCTGTGACAGGAAACCTTTTGTCCAGGCCTCCCTTTCAGGAGTTTCGTTCAGCAGCAGGAGGCCAGACTTGTGTCTGTGGCAGCAGAATCCATTTTGTGAAGCTGAGGCTTTGGTTAGATTTAACCGCGTTTAAGTAAAGTAACATGTCTTCTCCCTCTAGAAGGATGGAATTCTACCCCCGATGCCAGAACTAGCGAGGGGGTAGTATTCCAAAGTGTATGACACCTTACACGACATGGTTTGATAAAGCCAAACCAAAGTTAGCAATAACCGCGAGGATTATAATGCACTTAACCGCATCGGTGCGGCGCATTTTCCCGCTGTGCGCTAAAGATTGCAGAATCCCGTGGTTCATGACGAGCTCAGCTCGTCATGAGCGTACAAGAGGTGTACTTCATGACCAACTGAGCTCGTCATGAGCGTCGAAGGGGTTAAGAGTATATTCTTTGGCAATACCCTGGAACAGCTATAAGGAAATGGTTCCGAAAGCTGCAGACAGGCTCAGCTCATGCTAGAGCACCATCTCACATAAAACCAAGCACTCTGCCTCCAGGATTGTTAAGGCCTGCCATAGGAGTGACTTATAGGTAGATATGTGTCCAGATATAGGTTTAGATATAGGTATACTATATCCAAGCAAGGGGTGATTACACGACCTTGCCCCAGCTGAGTGATCAGCCAGTTGTGTCAGTTTGGATTGCCAGCCAGGGGTGGCAAAAGATATGCTGCAGCCCCTGGTAGGTCTTGGATGCACCAATGCCCTGGGTAAATATAGTACACTGTACAGGGGCTGATAAGGTGACCCAATATCCAATTAGTTATGCACCTAGGGTACATGGAGTCCATTTTAAAGAGAGACCAGATATCCTGGGACCCTGATTAGCAGGATCCCAGTCCAACTAAGTCGAAAACCAGCTAAACACAAGGTAAAATATCTGGGGTAACCATAGTAAGGTATCCACCCTCCTACACAGCATTTTGGCCACATGGGAGTCCCATTTCATTCTGTTATTAACCCTGACTCCAAAGTAGTCAAATGCCTCCACCACCTCTAACGGAGACCCATTAAAGGTAATATTAATCCTCCTTGATTTTTTTGACAGTGACAATACCATTAGTTTTGTTTTTGTGGTATTGATGGTTAGACCCCATTCTTCACAGAACAAACTAAACCTGTCTAGTAGTTTCTGGAGGCCCAAGGGGGTTTTGGACATCAGGAGTGTGTCGTCTGCAAAGAGGAGGGTAGGTGTTTTCTCACCCGCCAGGGATGGGGCATCGGCTGGGTCCTCTCTCAAATGGTCTACCACCCCATTTACAAAGAGAGAGAACAGAGTCGGGCCATCACAGATCCCTGGCGGACCCCCCTATTCACGGGTATCCTCCCTGTCAGTTGTCACTGACTCCCCCATCTATTTCTGGCATAATTACCCTCGTGAAGTCTCTTCGTAAGCTCCAGGAGATATCGTGGAAAGCCCATATCCTGTAGTACCTGCCAAAGCTTGTTTTCAAATCTATAAATCCCAGATATAGACTACCTTTCGCGATGGACACAGATTTCCAGTATACCGCAAAGAATCTGAAAACCTGGTCCATCGTGCCCACCCTCTGCCTGAATCCCGCCTGGAGGTGCGTCAAGATATTCCCTTCCTCCATCCAGGACCCTATTCTAGAGATAATGACCCTGCCCGCTAGCTTCTGGGCCACTTCGATTAAACTAATCGGCCTGTAGTTGGCAGGGTCCTCTCTAGCGCCTTTTTTGTATATAGTTACCACTTCAGCTCCCTTCCACGACTCAGGGGTTGAGTGACCCTGAACCATCTAGATAAATCAGAAGGGCAATGAAGTTGGCCCACGGCTTGAGGTCGTGTAGGAGTAAATCGCCAGGCAAGCCATCCAGACCTGCGGCCTTGCCTGGGGCTATGTTCTCAATAGCCAGCTGTACCTCTTGGATTGTGAAGGGTTCTACTGGTGCAGGATTACCTGAGGCTGGTTCTATTAGGGCACCTTGCAATTGTTCGGAATCTACCTCGCCGCAGTAAAGTTTTAAAAATGATAGTGCCATTGCTGCTCAGTTATGTGATTTGGGATGGGCTTTGCTCCCCTTCTATTGAGTTTGTTTATCAATTCCCAAAATAACTTTGAATCCTTTAAGTGGGCTGCAATTTTGAGCTCCTGCCAATGTTGTTCCTCCCAGTCCTGCTTTGCTAGTTCTAAGGTGTTTTTATACTCCTTTCTGGCCACCCTTAAAGCAGCAGGATCTTTTTTGCAAAGGGCTATGGTGATGGCCTTTCTCTGTTTCCTACACAGGGCCGTATACCATAAATTGCCACATTTAACTAGTTTGCTTTTGTGCCCTCTGGGTTCCCTAGTCATAAAAAAGGAGCCCAGTTTCACTATTAAGCTCTTGTAGGATTCCTTCAATTGAAAACCCTTTTCAATACCCTGGACGGTGCTGAGCGATGAGAGTTCTATGCTCTTTAATTTTGCTAACTCTCTAATACTAGTTAGAACATCCTCCTGACATGCTACCTTATCCCATTTCAACCTACGGTTGCAGTTAGATGGAATTACTTCTTTTGTCGTTAATAATGGGGCCTTAGGTACTTTTTTGATACTTCCCCATCTAATTTTCATGCAAAGAGGATTATGATCACTATCCTGCGATTGTTTAACCTCCATGTCCACTAGATTCCCCCATAGACGGGTGTTGAGCAATATATAGTCAATACGGGACGGGCCACTAAGTCTGTTAAAGGTCATGGCCCCATTTGGATCAGAGATCGTCCTACCATTCAATGCTCGTAAATTATATTCAAATGTTAGGGCATTGATTTGAATAGCCCTAGGTGACCATTTCCTGATTGGTGTCAAATTCAATGCAGGGATAGACTGTCTTACATCTTCTTCATTAGTTCCTAAAAAGACTTCCTCCCTTAAGGATGCATATGAACAATTAAAATCGCCTCCCACAATAATGTTTGACCGGGGGGAAATACCCGCTAGTGTTGTTTCTAGTGATGCTATTGTAGCTGACGTTTGTGCCCCTGGGGTACCTTTAGCGTATACATTGAACAGCTCCATCTTGTTGCCATTATGGGGGCCCTTAAATGATAAGTGCAAGATGTCATCCGAAGGTGAGTTGTGAATGGTAATGTCCCAATTCAAAGCCACATTAACCCATATAGGGAGGCCCCCCGATGGTCGACCTTTCCCTGGACTTGTCGCAAGAATAAAGTAGATAGCATACCCAGACTTATGTAGGGGAGTCATGCTCCAGGTCTCCTGGAACATGCAGACCTCATACTTGTTGATAAAATCATTCCATTCTGGAATAGCCAGTTTCTTTTGGAGACCTGCTATGTTCCAGGAGAGGAGCTGAATCACCCTTAGATTTTCTTCCTCAGCCCTGGGTAGACCCTGGGTATCCAAGCCCAGCACTTCCCTACTAGGAGGACTTGGGGTTGCGCTAATTGCTTGGGTCAAATTCTAGAGCTCCAATGGGCCCTGATACTCCAAACTTGTCACCCCCATACTAGGGCGATTTGAGATTTCACCAATTGCACGGATCAAATTCTCAGTCCCGCCCGTATTGTGTGTTACTACTGGGCGGATCCAGCAGTTATCTTTGTATAGTCAATCTATTCTATTTAATTCAGAATCATCCTGGTCCCTATCTATAGACCAGAGAAGCAAGCGTCTGATTTGGATATTGGAGTGTTTAGGGGGGCAAGTCCGATACTCTAGGGCCACTAAATTCTCTGCCATTGCTGTATTACATAGCTGCACTTCAATGCAATCTGTGTGGGAACTAAACAAGGACAGTCTTTTGACGGTAATCATGTCATCACTGATAATGGATCTGCACCCCCTCACATGGCGGAGCCAGTGGATTGCTTTATTATGAATAGAATCACTGCTCTCATGGCCAGCGCCTCTACTAAGCTTTGGAACCCTGGTCATATAAACAATTGCAGTAGAATTTCCGGGGGCGATGTTTTTCAGTGAATTACTCATAGAATCAACAGCAATCTTTCCTTTTTTGCCCACAGACGTGCAGCTGGTATCTATTTTACTAGGGTGGGGATCCTTAGTCTTGTCTGTTACTCTCTGCAATTTTGTAACTTCTGCATAAGAACTAGGGCTGGGCTGGCCAGTGGAGGTGTTCCTGCCAAATGATCTTTGGTCCGTAATTCCTTTCAATGACAACCCCCCACCTGCCTTTGGGTTAATGATTGGAGATTCTCCTATGTAAGTTGCTGTGGCCAGTATGGGTGGTGTTGGAAATTGGGGATCTTTGGCCCTATGCACTTCCCCTTTCTGGACTAGCTCCTTCAGGACAATTCCCTCTCCAGATTTTCCATTTTCTTCAGAAGTATACTGTTAGAGTACAGGCATCTGTAGCATGCCACAGGGCCATCACAGCTTGTCTCTGGTTCCCTGATGCCTTGTGCTAAGACTTCAATTATATCCCCTGATTCCCCTTCCAGGACCGCAAATCTGTTGGAACAATTAATACCTTTCTCACTTAATACCTTTCTCATGCAAGACGTCCTGATTTATGCTCTGTGGGGTCTTGATAGGTGAATTAGTCCCATTTGGTAGCTCTATGGGGCCTGTCTCAGAGGGCCTTCAAGGGAACTATGAACTTCACAGATAGGGGTGGTAAGTGTGGATTTCTTGTTAAAAATTGCAGGGATCACTTTACTCCGATGCTGCTTTAAAACCTCAGTAAGGGGTCTGAGTTTTCCACCTCTTTAATACTGGGGTTCCCTTCTAATACCTCCTCACATTCACTAAAAATGGCTTCGATTCTTGTAAGAACGCAGTTAATGGCCGCATGTGGAACCTTTTTTGCCTTTTTTCCCTTGTTTGCATGTGCAGGTAGTACTCCCCCCTCCATAGACTTCCTTTTTCCCATTTTTGTCAACAAAATTATGAAGTCAGTTGTACCTGGGGGGCTTTACAAGCTGGTGGATGCACTTTATAGGACAATTCAACGCGAGGGGACAATGGGCACGAATTTAGTGAATACAATCCCCTTCCAGAACCCCACAGTACCTTTAGTCTTTTAGTCCTTATGATAGAGTTCTTGAAGACCGTACGTTAGAGGGGGGGCCCTGCCATGTCTCCTCCTGTCGCGGACGGGCGCGGGATGGTCCCGCCCTTGGCTCGCGCGTGTCCCGTGCCGCAGGAGGGCTCTGGTGGTTTTGAGCTCCTCCGGGCGCCTTCTGTGATGCACTAAGCCTGTGCCTGCGGTGATGCTGGGTAATGTAGTTCCCCGCCGGTGGTTGTGTTGCGGGAAGGAGAAAGCATGGGAGGGCAGCAAAAACGGCAGCAGTCTTGCCCCCAACAGCAGGCTTCCCCACAGCAGCAAGCGCTCCTTGCACCAGAGGGTCCAAAGGGTCCAACAAAAGATGGTAAGGGTTCCCCAGGCAGCGTGTCCCGCGCCGCGGGAGAGCTCTGGTGGTTTTGAGCTCCTCCGGGCGCCTTCTGTGATGCGCTAAGCCTGCGCCCGCGGTGATGCTTGGTAATGTAGTTCCCTGCCGGTGGTTGTGGCGTGGGAAGGAGAAAGCACGAGAGGGCAGCAAAAATGGCAGCAGTCTTGCCCCCAACAGCAGACTTCCCCACAGCAGCAAGCGCTCCTTGCGCCAGAGGGTCCAGAGGGTACAACAAAAGACGGTAAGGGCTCCCCAGGCATGGCGTCCCGCGCCGCGAGAGGGCTCTGGTGGTTTTGAGCTCCTCCGGGCGCCTTCTGTGGCACGCTAAGCCTGCGCCCGCGGTGATGCTGGGTAATGTAGTTCCCCGCCGGTGGTTGTGGCATGGGAAGGAGAAAGCACGGGAGGGCAGTAATAACGGCAGCAGTCTTGCCCCCAACAGCAGGCTTCCCCACAGCAGCAAGTGCTCCTTGCGCCAGAGGGTCCAGAGGGTCCAACAAAAGATGGTAAGGACTCCCCAGGCAGCGCGTCCCGTGCCGCGGGAGTGCTCTGGTGGTTTTGAGCTCCTCCGGGCGCCTTCTGTGAGGCAATAAGCCTGCGCCCGGGGTGATGCTGGGTAATGTAGATCCCCGCCGGTGGTTGTGGCGTGGGAAGGAGAAAGCACGGGAGGGCAGCAAAAACGGCAGCAGTCTTGCCCCCAACAGCAGGCTTCCCCACAGCAGCAAGCGCTCCTTGTGCCAGAGGGTCCAACAAAAGACAGTAAGGCCTCCCCAGGCAGCGCGTCCCGCGCCGCGGGAGGGCTCTGGTGGTTTTGAGCTCCTCCGGGTGCCCTCTGTGACGTGCTAAGCCTGCGCCCGCGGTGATGCTGGGTAATGTAGTTCCCCGCCGGTGGTTGTGGCGTGGGAAGGAGGAAGCACGGGAGGGCAGCAATAACGGCAGCAGTCTTGCCCCCAACAGCAGGTTTCCCCACAGCAGCAAGCACTCCTTGCGCCAGAGGGTCCAGAGGGTCCAACAAAAGACGGTATGGGCTCCACAGGCAGCGCATATTTAAAAAGCGCACAAATACTCCCTGGAGTGTCCCGGCGCTGAGAGCAAATCATACGTCACCTAACATAGAGCAAACCGAACACGGTCGAACGACTTATTGCTGGAAAAACCACGTTTTAAGACTTTTCCTGAAAGTCAGGAAGTCTGAGCTCTGTCTAATGGAGAGAGGAAGGCTGTTCCACAGCCGTGAAGCAACCACATGAAAAGATCTCCCACCTGTCCGAGACAGTCGCACCCTAGGAGTGACAATCAAGAGTTGTGATGAGGAGGATCTCAGGTCGCGCTTACGGAAATAAGGCTGAAATCTGTCCCTAAGATAGGGTGCTCCAATCTTGTGAAATGCTTTAAAAACCAGGACCAGGGCTTTAAACTGAATTATTTTCAGTACAGGAAGCCAGTGAAGTGACGACAGTAGCTGGGTGGTATGAGTTCTAGAGCCTACCAAAAAAATGGCTCTGGCTGCTGCCTTCTGAATCACTTGTAGCCGGCCCAAAAGATATTCAGGAAGGCCGAGATACAAGGAGTTCACATAGTCCAGTCTAGATATTATTAAGGCCTGAACCACTGTCTTCCTGTAAGGGATGGAGAGCAAAGGGAGAAATTTTTGCAACATTCTCAACAGCCCGAAGCATACCCCGGCTACCGAGTGTATTTGAGCCTTCATAGAGAGAGTTGAGTCCAGCTTAATTCCCAAATTCTTCACCAAAGAAACAGCTGACACGGGTGGGGGGGAAATATCCTGAGGCCACCATTCAAACCAAGTGTTGGGTGGCCGATGTCCAAAGAAGATAATCTCCGACTTCTCTGGGTTGCATTTAAGATGGTTATGACTCAGCCAAGAGAAGACTTTAGATAGGCAGATGTTAATCAAGTTGCCATCAAACTCAACTCCTTTCTCACAGGTGAACAGCAGCTGAGTGTCATCAGCATAGGACACTACCTTGGCACCAAATTTCTCAGCGAGAGTGGCCAAAGGGGCCATGTACAAGATAAACAATGTGGGGCTCAAGATAGAGCCTTGAGGCTCCCCCACATTCTCCGCCGAGAAAGGAGGGGTCCAGATGATTTGAGAGCGATTGGCGAGAAAGGACGTAAACCAACTCCACAACGTGCCTCCTATACCGCATTTGCTAAGTCTTTGCAGTAATCTTGAATGAGTCACGGTGAGGTCTAGCAACACCAGAATGGCATTGCCTCCTCTATCCAATGTAGCTTTAATGGTTTCTGCCACTTCCAGTAGAGCCGTTTCAGTGCTAAAATTGGCTCTGAAGCCCGACTGGCTAGAGTGTAACAGCACCTCATTCTCCACATAATTTGTTAAGACCTCGTTTACAAATTTTTCTAAGACTTTCAAAAAGGCAGGAGGGATATAGGCCTGTAATTACAGGCTACCTCAGGATCAGCCAACGGTTTCTTGAGTAGTGGGAGGATTTTAGCATATTTCCACAATTGTGGCATCATCCCTTCACGTAGAGCGGTGTTCAGGATGGAGATCACACAGAGATTAATCACATCCGCCAATGAGGATAAAATCTTCGCTGGACAAGGGTCAGTGGGTGAACCTGATTTCAAAGTTTTCATGAACACCAAAGATTGTTCTAGAGTCATCTCCGGGAACTCCCTAAGGGAGGCACTAGGCCTGGGGCCCACAGCTCGGTGGAAACCCTCAGCGTCCTCCAAACCTGTAGTTGGAACTTCAAAAAGAATCCTGAATCAATTAATTTTTTTCATGGAAAAAGAGGGTCATTCTTTCAGTCCAATCGCAAGTAGGTCTAAATGGTTGGCTCATAGCCGCTGGGGAGGAGAAGCTTTTTACAACATTAAACAAAATGTTACTTTTATTAGCCGGCAGGTCAATTTTTGTTGACAGAAAGAGTACTCAGTTATCACAGCCCCATATAAAGCTGTGTTAATGTGGTTCCTTTTGAGATTAATCAAGGTCCATGTGACCGAGTTGCTCAGTTTGTGTTATACACTGATGTCTCCTAACAAATATGGTGCGTTCAGAATTTCAGTCATCTTCTCAGCTAAATATATCAGCCCAATTTCAACAGAATTGGTGGAGGATCCCCCAGTGGTGAGGTTATCTTGTGGCGGTGTCCTCACGGTTGCTAAGTTGGCAGCCATGCAATGACCAGAAAGAGGCAATTCGCCCTAATGGTCCAAAATAAAGGCACACATATTATAAGATCAATCCATGAAAAAGGAGAGAGAAGTAGATTATGTTTTTGAAACTTTATAGATACACCTTCTGTGATGGACTGGGCGCCTGAAACCACCACAAGCTATATTTATCAGGTACAAATCAATAAGGACACTCAGTAAGGAGCAACACACGTAGCTTATACAGTGTAACTATAATGAAAACAATAGCAAAACAATCATGTATATTGCAATGCTGGCTCAACAACAAAAAAACAGTCTCAAATCAATTACAATATAATAAATCAAAAGCATAATAATAAGTCTGCAAGTCAAGATAAAGTAGGAGAAGAGGTCCTTCCTACACCCATGGATGACTCGTCTTTGGCAGCTTGCACAGGGAAGCCTGCTCCAGACACTCTATGCAAACGCTGCAAAGGGACACCGGCTGTGGGCAATGGCAAATCTGCATGACTCCATCTGTGAGCTTCCTCGAATGAGCTGCACTCCTTCTTTTTTCTATTCTTATAGTTGATTTGCACAACATCAGTTTCTTTCCCTCTGACAGCTGTTATCAGTATTTTTGTGAACCCAGAATCTTCCCGGCTCCTAGCAGCTGCAACTCTCACCTCTCTCTCACTGGTACCAATCAATTATTCTCCCAGGGCCTTCAAGCTAATCTCAAGATTGCTTGAGCCAGCAGAACTTCAATGGTATGCCCCCCACCCCACCCACCGATCGACATGCCTTGGCCTGGTACAGTAAACACAACACCTTGGTAGCTCATGTAGTTTTGTCCATTATAAAATGGCAAAATAAGCATCACAAGATCATCTGCTATCCCAGCATGGTACATGGGTTTTGAATGCATTTTCACTTGGCAACACTGCTTAAGCTAATTAACTCTGTCACATCACAATGTCTTTCACTTGCTATTCCTTTTAAACTGAAAATCTTCCTAACATACAGTTAATCACACAGTATCTGACACTTTTTACTGAAAGATATTGGGATCTGCAGCTACTGAAAGCTAACACCCAATGGAAAATTCACTCCTAGGAGTGTTCCTTAAAGGTATGAAGGTCCTCACCCACCAAAGTGGCATACTTCATCATCAAGCCCCTCCTCACCAGGGCTCCCAAGGGTACACAAAGTGGACATGCAGGGTTTGAGAGAAGCGTGCATCAGGGAAAGGCTTGTTTTTCCATTATATTCATTGAAAAACTGAAATTGAACTTCAAATCATTTATAATGAACGGAAATATTTATTTATTTATGCTAGGCATTACAGACTTCGAATAATGTATATTGTACTTACTGACACTTTTTATTTGAGAAATTACATTGTTTTACTTAACCGCTTCAGCGCGGCGCAGATTCCTGCGCTGTGCTGAACGTTCCATTGAGCCAATGGAACGATGACGGAACGGTTCTGTCATGAGCACAGCTCAACCGTCGCTCATGACGGAACCGTTCTGTCATAAGCATGGAAGGGGTTTGAATCAGTAATCTGTAAAGTGGCATACATGTTTATTAAATGTGTTAATTGAAACTCTGCATGTAGATTGGTATTTGCATTATTAATGTATAATGGTATGGATCAATGTCATATTATTGTAGTGTTACTTGAATAGTATTGCTATTTCCACATAGCGTACAAATGCATGAATTCAATATTTGCGTGGATGGAGGCACTCATAATAGCTAGGTAGATTACCTTATTGCTGTACGTGAACTAACTGTATGCATAACATTTAATCTAATTTCCATTCTACCAGGTGGGATGATTCAAACTGATTTACACTCAACCGATGGCAGGGTTGCCATGACTCACCATTCCTGTTTTGAACCCACAGCAACAAGATATATAAACAAGCATTTGTAATGCAATTGTTCTCGCGCTTGGGGCCTAATAATTATTTAGACATGCAGCTGGGGGCCAATAGCGTTGCCACAGGGAAGTAAGTAATTAGGAAATTAAAATAAAGAAAGTAAATCGTTTTACCTGTGTCTTCCTGGATGAGCAATGTTAAAATTTAGAACTAACTGTATACTTGGTATGTAAGCTACCTTTAATCACCGAACCATGTGCTCTAACCGATAGCACCTTAAAGTCATTCCAGCGACATCAATGAATTCATTAGAGATGGCTTTTGCATATCTGCTTAAAAGTTCTAGTACTGTCAGGGTTTAGGGGCATTCCAAAAGCTACATAAAAGAAACGTATGCGCTCTGTAGCCAGGTTTCTTTATCAGAAGAGCTATTACTTTTGCAAGCTATGTTTAAACTATTACTATTATAAGTTAATTAAAAGAATGATATTGCAGGGGGGGCATGGTTAGCGCCCGGTGAAGATGGAGGTGCTCCCTTGACTCTCCTGGGACGGCGCGTTGGGCTGCAGATTTAACGGCTTACCAGATGCCTGTGAGTCTCCCAAAAAGATAGCACCAGTTCTGCTTCATGTGGTGACCTTGACGGTGGGATTACTTGAATGAGCAGTCTCCCGCTAACTCCATCTTCCAGTGTGGATTCTCCTGAGCGGCTCAGTTAGGGCGACGCCTGCCATTTTGGATTTGGTGAAATTTCTACTCAGGCACTGCGGAGACTTAAACAAGCAATGCATGTGGATTTTAGTGCTCTGACGCTGCTGGCATAATTTTACCTTCACTAAACAAGGTAATACTGATTCCGGCTATGTTTTAAATACTCCAGGGCAGACCACCTTTATTGAAAGAGTTTCATACCTTATTGTTTAGCGCGAGTATCTTATGACTTATGCTGATTAGAAAGACAGTATTTAATACCTGAAGAGCACTGTTTGCAAAAATGTACCGCTCTTTCTAAATAAGGATGAATTAAAATAACAGGCTTGCCTCTCCTTTTCTGTTAGAATGATACAAACCTCAATAAGTCTCAAAGAAGTCCCTTCTGCTCTGCTGCTGTTATTACAAATGAACCTTTTGTGACCCGAGATAATAGGATTCTTACTTTTCACAAAACAACAAGGATGTGTCATTGCCAA
This sequence comes from Lissotriton helveticus, assembly GCF_964261635.1. Lineage (NCBI taxonomy): Eukaryota > Metazoa > Chordata > Amphibia > Caudata > Salamandridae > Lissotriton > Lissotriton helveticus. The sequence continues at coordinate 1,673,357,377 of NC_136059.1, forward strand.
ACATAGGAATCTCTTCATTGGTGGTGATGTGGATTTTCTCCTCAGGCACCGCAGAGGTGGTGTGCACACTGCTTTGTTTAACATGTTCTTCATATTCATTTATCAGCCTTACATCGGGATTTGTTCCTCACAGCATATTCAACAATTGTTATTGTTAATATGTTTGGGTCCTACTTTGTAATTTGCACTTAATCTGACAGGGGTTACACTCACCTGGGTTTGACTTACATGAGGTTATGTAGAGGATGATTACTTCAATATAGTTTTGGCGGACATATTTACTTCTTTATCCAATATATTGTTCTCATCTGGGATATGAAGCACTGCGTTATAAGTAGTTTTGGTCCTCAAAACCACAAAATTACCTTGGTGTGCCTTCATATGGAAGACTCTACGAATTTGCCGCCTAAGGGCTCTTTGACATCAGCTGTTAATGCATCCTCTGGACCTAATAAAGCGCCTAGCAAAAGACTGAAAAAGGATCCTTCCTCTACCCCTAAACAACCCTCATCAGTTTCCATGGATCTTCTGTTAGAGGAAATCAGAGCTCTTCGCCCTTTTGTGGAGGAAACAAACTCCAAACTGCAGACTTTGGCGGATAGCTGGTCAAGAATGGAAGAAAGACTCACTACCTCAGAACAGAATATATAATCTCTCAGCTCATCTAGTACCAAAGTCGACGTACTCCAGTCTCAAGTGACGTTACTTCAGAAACAGGTTGAAAACCTTGAAAACAGGAACAGAAGAAACAACCTCCTAATTTATTGTCTTCCAGAAGGTTCAGAGGGCTCAGATCCTATTGCCTTCTTCAAATCCTTTCTTCTGAAAATCCTCAATTTCACAGAAGGAACTCTCCTCAATATTCAGTGTGCCGACAGATTAGGTCCTGCTTCTTCTATGTCTTCCTCCAACAGTAGGAGACCGAAAGGGATCATAATGTACTTCTTGGAATATACTGACCTGCTTAAGATTTTAGCGGCTGCCAGGGCCATTAAACATATTTCTTGGTCAGGCAACTCTTTGTTTTTTACCCAAGATTAATCAAATACTACTTCTGACAGACGTAAGGCATTCCTGGCACTGAGACCGCAACTTCACTCCATTGGCGCTTGTTTTGGCCTTTTTCATCCTTGCCTTTTTAAGGTGACTTACAACAACAAGACGACCTATGAAGATCCCATAAGACTGAAAAGTTTTCTTCATTCTTGTAATGCAGGGACTATGTATATCTCATTACCACAAAGCAAATAGTTTAGTTTTGTTGCACTTTATGTTCTATCACCTATGACCTGCTTTAAGATAATCTCTTAGTTTGACTGCTGGTTGAACTGATTTGATGTTATGCTCCATGTATTACTAACCTTTTTTCTCTCCTTACAGGTTTCATCATCTTCTCATCCTTTTTATCTGCTGTACTTGTAGTTTTTTTTTTCCATTCCCGCCTTCCCCTTGGAGTCTAAACCTGTCATTGTTCCATGTGGCATCATCCTTCCCCAACCTTCACTTGTCGTAAATATTTGTATGTATGTTTTTCCTCTTCCTCTTGTCCTTTTCCGTTGCAACTCTATCTCTATCTTATTCTGCACCTCTACATTGCTACTTTTATATTCCCTTCTACTGCATCGAAACTCATTATTCATATTGCTACCTCTTTCCTTTTCCTTCCCCCTCCCTATTTCTTTTTTATCTTTCAGCGTCATTCTTTTTCTATTCGTATCTTACTTACAATGCTTCTTCTTCCTTTTTCATTCCCCCTTTATCACTTTTCTAAGTTTTAATGTTATACTATATCTTTTCGTATCATATTTACCTCTTGAGGATGTATGCACTGTGGTTGGTTCATTTTATTATTCACTATGCTTTTTTTAATGTATGGCTTAAAAAATCAATACATGGAATGTTAAACGCTTAAACTCCCCTATTAAGAAACAACGGGTATTATCTTACTGGACGCTAACATTTTTTAGTTACAAGAAACCCATCTCAAAGAATCTGAATACTTAAAGCTTGAGAAAAACTGGGTAGGTTAAGTCTTTTTCACACCTGACGATGGCAAAAGAAATGGCGTTATCACTTTAATTCACAAATCATTGCACGTCTTGCTCCTTCCACAAGAGATAGATAATGAGGGTAGCTAGTACTTGTTTACCAAATTAGAGATTGATGGTGTTTCCATCTCTCTTTTTAATGTTTATGCTCCTACTTCTGGTGATGCCCCCTTTTGGAACCAAATTCATCGAGTTACTCACAATATTGCTAATAACGTAATCCTCGCTGGGGATTGTAATCAAGTATTTGACCCATTTCTTGACCGAAAGTCCAAAGTTTCTTTCATTCCAACAAAACCACATAAATCTTTCACACAAACTATAAAACATCTTCACCTAACTGACGCCTGGAGACTGTGTAATCCGACCCTGCAAGAGTATACTTTTTACTCTTGACCTCACCAGACCCAGTATAGATTATATTTTTACATCAGACAATGTTTCTCAATCTTTATTGTCCGCTGATATAGGTCCCATACTTATTTCTGCTCATGCCCCTGTTTCCATCCAGGAAGATATCTTACCTCACTCAGACCATTCCAGAAGATGGCGCTTCAATAATTCCCTGCTCTTAGACCCTCACTTTAATACTTTCTTAATTTATTTTTCCAATGAGCACTTTCATTTGAATAGCAATGACTCTTTGCCTTTTCATATATTTTGGGACGCCTTCAAGGCTTCTGCACGGGACTTCATTATTCGGTACACCTCTAACAAACAGAAAATAGCCCAGTCTTTGAACACGGATCTCCTTTCTAAAATTAAGAATTTAGAGCATACCTATCACACCTCCAAATCTAAAGAGTGTCTAATGGATCTGATTAATGCAAGATTCAATACAATAAAATACAACTTATAGTGCCTCCTTATTTCTATTACAGACTAGTTCCAAATTCTACGGAGGACAGAATAAATCTGGTAAATTGTTAGCCAACTATCTTAAGGCTAAACAAAATAAACTTCATATAGAATCGATAATATTGGACGCTAATATTTCTAAATACAAAGACTTCGATATACTACATGAATTTGTTTGGATCCATGAACAACTTTATACACCTGAGATTACTCCCACAGAAGAGGACATCTCTCTTTTCCTCGCCTCAATCCAAAAGCGCTCAACCTTGTCTTTGCATATGGATCTCCTTGACTCTGACCTGTCTCAGACTGAATTACTCAATGGACTTAAAACCCTCAAGAAAGATAAGGCCCCTGGTCCAGCCGGCTTTACTGTTGAATTTTTTCTGCACTTTGCCCAAGTAATTCTGCCTAAATTGTAGACCTTAATCTCTTCGTTTCTTGTTTCTAGTAATTCCTCAGGTACTTTCCTGAAGGCCCTGATTTGTCTTATCCCAAAGGAAGGCAAGGATCTCCATTATTGTAAAAATTACTGACCCATTTTCTTAGTTAATATAGATTACAACATTTTCTCTAAAATGTTAGCTCTTCATTTGGAATCTCACCTCCCTCAATTGTTAGGTAAGGAACAAACAGGCTTTGTCAAAGGATGATCTATCACTGACAATACTTGTCTGTTTTTTTACATTATCTCCAAGTCACAAAATCTTTCAGAACCTCTCGCAGCCATTGCCCTTGATGGTGAGAAGGCTTTTATTAGAGTGTATTGGCCTTTCATTTTTCAGACACTAAAATGGTTTGGGTTTGGCCCAAAAATCATTTCATTGATTTCCTTGCTCTTTTCAGACCCTAAAGCTGCAATTTTCGCCAACGGTCTCACTTAACTCTAATTTACTCTTCACAGAGAAGTGAAACAAGGCTGTCCTTTATCCCCTTTTCTTTTCAACTTGGCTCTGGAACCTTTCGTATGCAAAATAGGACAAAATTAGTCCATCATTGGCTTCACCTCAAATTTTATACGAGTTAAACTAGCAGCATATGCGGATAATATACTTTTATTCCTTTCTCAGCCTCATCTTTCCCTACCGGCCTTTGTAACTGAAGTCCAATCATATACTTTGATTTCGGGTTACAAATGAAACAACGACAAGTGCAAAATCTTACCCTTCACTAAATATACCTTTCTGTTTCCAACTTTACTTGGAACCTCCTTCACATAAAATATCTTGGTATGTGGTTCACCCCCTCCGATAAAACATCAATTCCATTGAAATTCAATAAATGTATTGACAAGCTTAATACCCTCAAAAGAATGATATTGCAGAAGTAGGCACGCTTTGATAATTGACTGTGAGTTGCAACTCTGAGTTGAAACATGTTCTCATTACCTGTAGTGAGCACCGTTAATAACATGGGGGGCATACAGAATGTCATGTGATATTACGTACAGATAGGTTTGTTTTTAGCCTGACTGTGTGTGAGCTGGGCCTCCTGAGTGAGGTGATGTGTTTTGTACAGTATGTTTTTTTTGTAACTTGTTATGTCATTAACCGCTGGCATGCACTTTTTAAAATCACAGCCCACATATTGCATGTCTCTTGCAGCTCCAGGTGCACCTGCTTACAAGAAAGTGGCAGGGCTCTAGTACGGTTCACAGGGTGTGTACACATTTGGTTCAGAGGATATGCTTGTGTTTCAGCACAAAGCGCATAGAAATGCCACATTCACATTTCATATACAGTTTGCTATGGCTTACCTCAAACTCCAACTGTAAGAAACAATGGGGAGTAGGAGGGACTGCAATTTCTCATGCGTTCTGCAGCGTTACACTCGACCTAATAAAATGTAACTCAGTCACTCCGTCCCAAACACACTGACCTATCCCAGCAATATGTGCAGTGAAGACATTGCATAATATCCAGAGCTGCTGGCTTAGGCATGGAGGAATCGGGTTTGAGTCTCTGCATTTGTTCTCCCCATGCCCATTGAAAAAATTAAATATATGATGATCATGTAAAAAAAAAATTGATGTTGAAAATAGAAATTCAATTAATCCTGCTGCTATGCATAATTAAAAAAATAAAGGCATGCACATCGATCACATATGTGAAGCGCTGCTCAAAATGTATATTGAGCATTGTGGGATGGGTGAGGGGGAGGTATGGGGAAGATCAAAGGACAACAAGAGGAGGCCTGAGAGCAGTGTTGTGGGAGGAGCGACGGAAGGCATGGGGAGATTAAGGGACAGCAAGCGGATCTGGTGCACAAGTAAACAACACTTAACGAGCAAAGGTAGGCCAACCAAACAAAACAAGCTCTGCGGAGCAGCGGAGCCGGCGGAAAGTAAACATTTAAAACAAGCCAATGTAATTGGCTCGTAAGTGTTGCTCTGCAGAGCTTCAATGCCCAGAGAGGAGGAGGGGCCATCACTTGCTGTGCGAGAAGGAGGATAGCCAACAAAAACAATCCCTTAATGAAATCGCCTCAGTTGAAAGAGGCATCCAATGGAGGGACTGTTGAGAGGAATGGACCAATAGAAGGCCAGCATTGCAGATTGGCACAAGAAAAAAACAATGGCAATTGGTGTGTTTACCAGAGGCCATAGACGAGGATAACAGGTCAATTGAGGCTCGACCTACAAAGGGAGAGGGAAAGTGGTTTGCTGCATTTAACTAATGTATTGGTAGAAACATTACAAATGACATGGCCAGACTAGAATTATAGGAACTTGTCTCTAAAAGTTTCTCCGAATACATCACGCATTTCCATTTTGGGAGAATAAAATATCTGAAGGATGATAGTTTAGGTGGGGATGATTTTTGAAGGTATTACCAAAGATGTCAATTTTTGATTTTGTAGATAGTGGTTTAATCCTTTATATTTTGATTTCTTGCAGTGTGAAAATGGAATAGATTAAGTGATTAACAATGCTGCATTGTACATTATTATTGTGGGCTTAGTACAAGGCAATTGTTGTTGGAATTCACCATGTACTGCTGATTTTAAACTCGGGCCATAGCTACTGTAATCGCTTGGCATATAGGTATTTGAGGCAGGAATTGGTGCATTCTAATTGCAATCAAGCTGCCTTGCTCTCACTTTCAAGTCTTTTTTTCCCTCCTGCACATTGCTATAGGGGTTTCTGTTGCTGGAATTGTGCAAGGATAATCGTATATTCTCCTTTTACACATCCTGTGCACCACTACTTCTGTGTGTAATTTAGTGCACCTTTGTTCACCTACTGTGTGATGTGCCACAGAGTCGAAAAGGTCATTAATATGAGGCCAGCAGACCCACGTTTTTTTTATATATGTGATAACGTTTGGCAAATCTGCCCAGGTTGAAAGCTTGTGTCTAAATAGAAACTTCCTTTTGCTTCTGATGTGTCTTTATGCACATACAGATTTTACTTCATGTTTGTGAGATTCTGGGGATTTTGTTTGCTGTCTTTATCTCTGAGCGTCTGTCATAGAGATAATGTAAAGGTTCTCTGTCTCTGCTGTATGCTGCGCTTGAAACAGCAAAATGCTTTCTTTCTTCGAAACTGCACAGTAAGTTAACTACGTATAAGTTAATTTGACCTTTCTCTGCTCTCGTTTAACTGATTGAAACAATGGACTCTCTTTAGATCGAGAGCTTTAATGTTCAAAGATTTCAGATTAAGTTGTATTCTTTATAACAACAGGAGCTGTCTATGCTGACACTATCTAGAAATACTCACAAAAAGCTAAGGCTTATATAAGAACCGTTGTAACTTTCTAGTTGGTGTTTTCTTACTGAAAATAATTGCATCAGTTTGTTCCAATTGTATCTCTACAAAATTGAAACTGGATGCAATGAAATTAAGAGCATTATAACTGCAAAAAGCAACACTTCAAGTTCTCCTTCTGGTAAAAATTAGCTAAAAAGATTATAAACTTATTCAACACATCTCACAGTGAACACATTTCACACTGAAACTTTAAAATGCCATCACAAGGGGGAATGCCATGCCCTTAATATATAACCGATAACCCTGGACCTTTATCCCCCAAATCTGTAATCCTATACCCCAAACCCTTAAATTTATAGCCCAAACCTTTAGCTCGATACCCCTAGCTTCAAAACTTTAACCCTGCTATCCTAACCCTGAATCTCAAACCCTTAACCCTACATCCTTAACCCTTCACTTTAGACACTTACCTATACCTGTCACCCTTATACCTTACCCCTAAGGTTATACCCTTAACCCCAATCCCTAATCCATACCCTAACTTTAAACCTCTAAACCCTAACCTTTAAACCCTTACTTAAACCCTAAACACCAAATCCATAAATCTTAACCCTCTACCGGATCACTGACAGAATGTCACAACCAAAAGGATCCTTTGGACAGAGTATTGGGTCAAAGATATCAAGTACCAAAACATGGAGAGGGGAAGTGCAAATAGGTAAATATTGATTGACTATTCTTTACTCCACATGTACTTACCTTGAAAAAACCCAAATATATATATATATATATATATTACCTACTGGCAGTTGCCAGTAGGTATATATAGTTAGGATTTTTTTGAATAGCAATTTCTGAAAATTCTATGTTGAATAACTTTGGCGTTGATGGACGGAATTGGCTGAAATTTTCAGGAAAATGGCACATTTTGTTTCTGAGCGTCCCCTGCAAGTTTGGGGGGGTTTCGTCAAGCGGGGGCCGAGAAAAAAGGGGGTCCCAAAACATGTTTTTAACATTGAGTTTTCCATAGGGCGGTTGGACTCACTTTTAGCTCAAACGGCTGAATGGATTTCCACAAAACTTGGCAAAATTGTAGGGACTGGTAGCCCGATGTGCCTTTGCTAGGTCTCAAGATATGTGCTCCAGTGGATTTTGAGAAATTAACGTTAAAAAAAATATATATATCTGTGACAGCGTCCCGGTTAGCGCCCCGGTTCGCGTACCAGACGCGTAACGGAAGTTCGCGAGGAGAAGCGGATTGGCTCTTCGGTGACTGTCAACATTCTAAACAGTCCGGAGCGGCCGCCATCTTGTCTCTCGGTAGGATCGAGAGATAAGAGGTGGAAATAAACGAAGGGGGAAATGAATGAAAGGGGGCAAGGTAGACCCCTCCTGACCCCCTAGGATTGATGTGGGGGCTATTAAATGGCCCCGCGGGGCAAAAAAATAAAATACATTTTTTTTCGATTTTTCGCGGTGGAAGCGCTACCCGGTACGCGAACCGGGTAGCTCACCGGTAGTGGAACGGGAGTCCGCCATTTTGTGTTTCGGACGAATTTAGTCACAAGATGGAGGATAAACAATGTTGGGAATGGGTATAAGGGGGCACGGGAGACATATCCTGACCCCCTAGGTTTTCTGAGGGTGGCTGAGGAGGCCCATATATGTAAAAAACACAAAACTTTTTTTTCCAAATTTTTGCACGGTTAGCGCCCGGTCCGCGCGCCGGGTAGCGTTCCGGAAAGCGTAACAAGGGGAAAACCAAGGGAAATATTAAAATAATATTTTAGAGTGCTTTGAGGTAGGGTAGCTCTGAATAGAGCTGTTGTGTTGTGTGGGTGATGTAAGTACCAACATGTAGGTACCAATGAAGAGTCTAAAATTCAATGTACACCGTCTCCTCTGTAGATATTTTGTATGTTCTAATATGGGTTATTTAAATGTAAATGTGTGGAAAAGCACTTCATGCTTTAAAGCAATTGTATTTTTGAACTGATTGTTCTTTCCTCTTAGTCCTCCTCTTTGGGTTTTTTTCCCCACACTCTTCTTCAGCATGATAGTTGATAAATTAATTCCCTCAAAAAATTTATATACATAAAAAAATTATATTAAATACATATAAAATATATTTTTCCTTTTAAAGAAGAATACATTTTACAGCTTTTGATATTTGCTATTAAAAAACCATTGAAATTCACTGAAAAAACCATAGGTTATAGACCATATATAGTTAGGAATTAGCATTTACAAAACCTTGAAAATTCACTGAAAAAACCATAGGTTATAGACCATATATAGTTAGGAATTAGCATTTACAAAACCTTATTTTACTCACACAAAACCATTGAAATTTGCATATATAGTTAGTTGCACGAACTATATATCGCGCACCTGCAATCCACTGCTGATCATGTCACATATTACATCATTCATGACATGGTCAGTGACATCACTGATTACATCACTGATGACATCTCAAATGACATCACTGATGACATCACTGATGACAACATCCAGTGACTGTATGTTTCTGTAAAGTTAAAATATGTCTTACATATGGAAGAATGAGTGGATGTATAAGTGTCTGGATGAAGGATTTAGTAGGTGCATGACTGACTGTATGAGTGAGTGATTAAATGTGTCTCACTGAGTGCATGGGTTAGTGACTAAACTGTCTTAATTTGTGCATCATTATGTCTGTTGTTCTGTAAACTGCTGCATGTGTTGATCAGTAGCTATATGAGTAACTATATGGGTTATTGATTGGTTGCCCAAGTATTTGTATGGGAGACTGAGTGTGTGTGTGGGTGGCTGGGAGGTGTATGACTCTGTGCATAGATGTGTGAGCAGTTGATTCACTAGATGTATGGGTTCAAAAGTGCATGTGGAAACAGCTGTATGGGCAGTTGACTGTGTGCATGAGTGTATTGGTGAGTGAATGGATATCTCAGTGCTACATGTCAAAGTAAGTACATATGTAAAACACAGTACATGTGGGAGTTGACATATATAAATAACTGTGCATAAGAGCCAGTGAATGTGTGAGTGGCTGTATGGATCATTGTGAACTTGTATCAGGGATTGTATAAGAGAGTAAATGTGTGTTAGTATATGTTTGAATAAGTAAGGTGTGTATAACTGTATAGTTGAGGAAATGGAGGTGTGATTGATTCTTTGCATGACTGACTAGGTGTGTGAGTAACTCCATGGATGAGTGACAGTCTGTGAGTGTCTGTTTACACTGAGTGTATCTAAGGTTATATTAGAGTCTGAAGAGGTTCATCGTATTATCACATGAATGATGTCATCAGTGATGTGATCAGTAATGTCAAATGAGATGTCATCAGTGATGTCATCAGTGATGTCATTTGAGATGTCATCAGTGATGTCATCAGTGATGTCATCAGTGATGTCATTTGAGATGTCATCAGTGATGTCATCAGTGATGTCATTTGAGATGTCATCAGTGATGTCATCAGTGATGTCATTTGAGATGTCATCAGTGATGTCATCAGTGATGTCATTTGAGATGTCATCAGTGATGTCATCAATGATGTCACTGACCATGTCATGAATGATGTAATATGTGACATGATCAGCAGTGGATTGCGGGTGCGCGATATATAGTTAGTGCAACTAACTATATATGCGAATTTCAATGGTTTTGTGTGAGTAAAATAAGGTTTTGTAAATGCTAATTCCTAACTATATATGGTCTATAACCTACGAACCATTGAAATTCCTCTGCTATAGTTAGTTGTACTGACTATAACTCGTGTGCCCGCAATCCACTGCTAATGATGTCACATATTACATCATTCATTACATGGTCAGTGACATCACAGATGACATAACTGATGACATCTCAAATGAAATAACTGATGACATCACTTCTGGTGAGGTTTTTTAAATACTAATTTCTAACTATAACATGTCTGAATCTTATGTTTTTTTCAGTGAATTTCAAAGGTTTTTTCAATGAGAATTTTTAAATGTATTAATTGTTATATATTTTTTTTTAACTGGTTTACTACTTTTTTAAACTATTTATTTTTAGGTATTTCTTTTTAATTACATTACATATTTTTAATAAAAATTGAAAAGAAAATGTTTTTAAAAATATTGAATTTTTATTTTATTTTATATTTTTTTTAAATATTTGAATACTATTTTCTTTATTGTTGTTTTTCTTTCAAATATTTTTTGGGAGTCACGCACCCAAAGCGTACCTTTCTCGATCACTGCACGGAGCCGAGCCGCCATTTTAGGATTGTTGTGTAGGATCCGCGTAGGGTGTGCGATGGTTGCGTATTTTCCCGTTTTCCTGCGCAAACGCTATGCGACCCTGCCGTGACTCTAACCGCATACGCGACATATACGTATTACGTTACACGAAGCTCGCCCACTTCCGCGTAATGTCATATACTTGTTCGACGCGATGGGTACGCAACTCCCACGCCATTTTTTAATGCCTAAAAATATATATATATATATATATATATATATATATATGTATTTAATGTAAATATTAAGGCAAGACATTATCTGAGCTAATCATAAAAATAATTTTCTTTTGGTTTTATTAAACTTATGTTACTATTAAATGCAATTTCGTGAAGTCGCGCTGGGTGCGAGCTGCCGGTGCGCACCCTACGCACACCCCATGTGACCAGAAAAAAAGAGATTTGATTGGTTCATAAAACTTCCTATTCTAACTATTGAAGGACCCCACCCATTTCAATCATTCTTCTTTGACCTTCTTTGGAGCAACAACTCTACTGAGAAGAACCTGATTTTTTGGTGATTGCACACCTGATTTTGATTTCCATTAAAGAACAATGACTTCGGCACAGCAAGAATCATCTGCTTCTGAAAATTCCAATAATTAAGGATTTCTACCAGAACCTGCACGCCCTGAGAGATATACTTCCATCGTCTGTACATTTTTTACATTTCCTGAAGGGCAGAAGAAAGTGAACGTTACCAAGGTCACTTGCAAAATCTGCAAAGCTGTACTCTCACCTGGAGATCCTAATAAGAAGTATTCTTGCGGGACCGCAAGTATGCTAAAACATTTAAAATCTCTACACCCTGTTAACCTGGCACACGAGGAGTGCAGAAGACTCCGGGAGAAACCACCACCGGCAATAGCAAACACTTTTGGGACATCTCCGTCGAACCAACATCTGGACATATGTCCCCAATTCGCTAATGCAAAAATACACTGCATTAAGTGTAATAGATTGCTCTGCTATGGAGAGCAGTCTGTCGACTTGGTTTGCCGAGCCTTTCACAATCATCGGTGCTAGAGGGTTTTTTTTCCCCTGAAGTTCATTGTTTTGTTGCTCCAGTTCTCTTTTTTTCCCTTTTGAAAAAAAAAAAAAAAAAAATCGTTCAGGAAAACACAAAGAAATATAAAACAAAAAAAAAGTTATTTTTACAACTAACATCTCTGGTTAAATAAAGAGCTATATTTGAATGATAGTCTGTGAAAGTTTAGATGAATGTATGCATAATGTATAATTGACTGAAAGACTGCATTAGTAGTGTATGGTGAATGTGTAAGTGCAGAACTATAAGGAAATACTGCAGCATGACACTGTAAGCTCTTTAGCTGCAGTGTGCTGTGGTACTTCCCAAGCACAGAGATGCAACATATGTACATAAATATGTTGCAAGTCTATGCTTCTGTCTGCACTGCTGCTTAAATTGCAGCCATGTGGTGACACAGATACCCTTGCACCATGGTGCAAGGATATCTGCCGTGTTGTGTTTGTTTTTGTGCAGGAAGACATACCCTCCTGCACAAAAACAATCAGTGAAGGCATTTTTCTCCTTCAATGTATGGTGTGCATTTTAGCATATATTGAAAGAGAAAAAATGAGGAGAAAGGAAAATAATTCTCATTGCTATGCCTTGCTACACCAATTGGAGGATGGTGCAGCATTCACACACATGTCCAGATTTATGATTTATGATAAATCTGGAGATGTGTCTTGTGCTATGAGTGTTCTGTGCAAACAGGCACAGCAACACCTATAGAACGCCCTTTCAACGCCAAGTGGTATGTATGATGAAGTCTATTTACATGGAGAAGAAAAGGTACACAGACTGCCTTTTCAGCTCTCTGTGTAAATATGAAAGAGTGTCTTGTGCTATAACTATGTTATATAAAGTAACATATTGTTGGCACAGGATGGTTCTACATTTGCCCCATAAGTGCTTAGGAATTAGCAGATTGTTACAATAAGAACATATTGCTAGTTAATTTTATAAAAAATTGCATGAGAGTAACATGAGGTAAGCACAGAGTTATGTCTCCAAAAATGCTCAAAAAAGAATGATTGAAATGATTGCGGTCCTTCAATAGGTACAATGGGAAATATTATGAACCTATCAAATCTTTTTTTTCAGGTCACACGATATCCTATGACAGGGAGATTCCAAACCTACATAGGTATAAACTGGGTGTTTTCAAGACTGTATTAATACTTTGTAGCTTCTTGCAGATCTGCTAGCATAGTATATAAATAAATTAATTTGTACTAAGGTTAATGGCTAGGCCAATCATTAACTATATAAGTAATAAGTAGAGTAATTTCAGTACTGCAAACAGAGAACAAGATACATTTATAAGTACTTAGGTTTTGGCAAACTGATACAACATATTTATAGATTAGTGAAGGGAAGGGATGGGGCCTGATGTGACATGTGCAAACACACTCTGTGACGTGTGTTAAGTTAAGGAATTTTGTCTCTTTTAATCCTGAAAGTCCCTGGGCCCTACTAGCCCACTATGTCTCTCTATTGAATACCATACAGGTGTGTTGCAGAGAGGTGCTCTGAAGCCATGTCCTATTTTATATCTCTCTGCAATGCATTTCTCTAGCACTTTCTGCACATATCTGGTGGGTTAGTTGGCCCCCAGTGACACTCAGTATTCATGTTAACTTTATCTTGTAACTTAAAACGCCCACAGAGCATCTTTCCACACATATCTACCCTGTCCATCTCCCCTTTCTTCACCTGTGTGCAAACACAGGCCATTGTGCATTTTAATACTTAGTTACACTTACCTTCACAGTAATATAAAATAGAAAACGCTACACATTTTTTTCAGTTCTTTTTTATAACCTAAATTTCTAAAAATTTCATATTTTAGAATTAGGATCTGTGAAAGAGAAGAAAAATACAGTTACAATATATAATACTATATTTTTTACAACACAGCATAATTTTAACATTTTACAAATTATTTTCTTTGCTTTTTTTGCTGTTCGCAGAATATATTGAATTTCACTAGAAACAGTGATTTCTATCATACTCATCACATAACAGCGTGCAAAAAAAAACAATCAATAAGATTGTTTAAAAAATACTACATCCTCAATAACATACCATATAATACAAATCACCCAAATAAAAAATTCTTACTCCTAAGAAAAAATTCTTACTTGAATTTATATACACTGTAAATGTTGTTGTTTAAAAATATATGCTGAGAGAATTTGCAAGAAAAAGTCCATAATTCAAAGATACACCTTTCCTCTAGGCCAAATGGTATTACTGAAATACTTTATTTTAAAATTGTCCAATAGTAATCGTATTAATACATAATAATAAATTCCTCAGAGGCCGAATTATGATCCTAAAACTTTGGCTTTAAAAATATTAGGTAGGAATTTGGTAATTCACTAGGCAAACATTGTTTAAAAAACAACTGAGTGTGATAACAATATGTCCATCCTTTGTCACATTTTAAAACGGCAATGTAATGTCCAGATGTTGTGGAAGGACCATCATGGAACATTATTGCTAATGCTACAAAATGTTTGATTAAAGTGTACAATTTTCTTTCATCAGCTGTGCAACTTTGCATCATTAAAATGATATATTGTCCATATCTTTGTAAAAATAATGTTGATAACATTTCTCATTTGCATTGGCTGCACTCCATGTTTTGATTTGCTGCTTTAACTAGTTTATTGAAAGACACTGATTTAGAGTCTGGGAATGTCAAATATATAAATCTTTCTGTGTCTATGTTAATGCTATGTTAGTGCTACATGTAAATATACAATTTTCAAAATGATGTTCCCATTTATAACAAAGGTCAAAATGATTTTCAGTTTCTATGCCTTCATTTTCCAATATGGTAGGCGTATACATTAGAAACTCCTGAGCATCTTGTTGGATATTCTGCATAAATTGTGTGGAACCAGAACATACATCTAAAAGTTTACGAATATCACAAATATTTTTATCAGTTCTCAATTTTTCATAAATACAATGCAACAAGGAACAAAATCTTTTTTCAAGATTCTCCATAATTTGCTGATGCAAACTTTCAAGAAAAAAAACAACATTGACCACTACATTAGCAAAGCAGTTGACACCTGAACTATTTTCAAACTGATAACCAACAATCTCTTCAACAGTGTCCTTTTTCTTTTTGCTTACAATCACAACATTATCTTCTTTTTTTTCCCTCTCTCTACCTTCACTACAGATATTCTCATACATTATTTTTTGACCTATCACATGCTTTTCAAATACAGGATATTGACCTAAATTGGGAGCATAAGCTCTTCTTAACCTATTATACTCTTTTACACAGTTTGCATCTGCAGTACCCTTCGTGCCATCAAAATCAATCAAAAACAAACCAGATAAAGTTCTGACTCGGGACAAAGCAACGTATACCATACCCCCTTTAAACACAGTACTTCCAATGTTCACCAAAGCACTGTCTACACTTAAACCTTGAGATTTATGAATAGTCGCTGCATATGCCAGAGAAAGTGGAAACTGTTTTCTACGGACATATAAATCTTTAACAAGCAAAAAATGAACTGAACAACGCCCAATTTGTTTTACTTCTTCAATCTGATCAAATTTAATTTTTTTAAATCCAATTCCATCTTTAGTCTGATAATTAACAAAGTCCACAACTTTGCCCATTGCTCCATTAACTAAACCTTTTTCTACATCGAAATGTTGCCTTAAAATTACCCAACAGTTTAAACATGCATATAGATTCTTTTCTAAACCAGCAGTTTTAGAAATCGATTTTTCCAAAGAATCCAATTCTGTTTTTCAATTTTTCTGTCAAAATAATAGTGATTCCTTCATGCTCTATTTTATCAATGGCTTCCATTTTTATTATTTCTTCATTTTCCAGCTTCAATAGTTGTTCATTGAATATAGAACACTCACGCAGTGTTGACATTGAGCAGATTATAGATTTGTTTTCTGCAATTTTCATATATATTTTTTCAGGAACTATATTTTCATTTGGAAACAAGTTGGAAAGTAATCGACTCTCCAAAGCTTGTTTGCCATGTTCTGTTAGTACTTCAATTCTTATATATTGAAGAATAGTTCCATAATCAACATCATTTGCCTGTCGCATATTTGTAATGAGTTCTTTGTATTCAAAATATGACCAAATATTAACATTTCCAACGTTCCCCAAAGACTTTCTGGTGTCTTCATGCGCAAGTGTTTTAAATACTGGTTATCCTTTTATGGGAATAAGTTGCAGTAGATCTCCAAAAACTATGACATGTTTTCCTCCAAATAAGACATCGTACTCTGTTTTAAGAATTTGCTGCATTCTTAAATGCACAAAAGCATACATGAAGTTTGAGACCATGCTTACCTCATCAATATTCAGAAGTTTTATTTTCTTTAGCACTCTTGAAACTTCACAACAAGCTTCTCCAGATAGCTTGTGAAATTCCAATTTGTTTTCATGCTCCACAGGTAGCATAAGTAAAAAATGTAATGTAATTCCTTTAATGTTGTATGCTGCCAACCCAGTTGGAGCATTTACAACACAAGACAAATGTGGCTGAGTTGTTTTCTGTAGATAACTGGTGATTACTTTCATTAAGAAACTTTTTCCTGTTCCAGCATGTCCACTCACATACATTCGGATAGGTTTAAATTATATTCATGTGCATTCTTTCTTTTCATGAAGAAATCCATGGTTAATCTGTTGTCTCACTTGCTGATATATTTCTTTCTGTTCAACATTTAGTTGTTCTTCCAACTTTGCTAAGTCCATTATATCTTCTTGAGATTAATGCATTGCTGTTTCCACCTCATTCATGGCAATTGCTGCTTCATTTTCAACAATTAGTTGTACTAGTGGATCTTGACTCAATGGAGCAGAACTTTGACTGTCTTGAGAACTATCTCTAGCAATCTCAGCTGCAATAGTAGCTTCTTGATCAATTTCATGGTTCAACATTTGTACATAATCTGCAAAAACAGTACATTGTATAGTAGCTGTACAAGCATTAAAGGAATCTTGATAACTCTGAAAATCTCCAAGTAATTCCAATTCTGAACGCCATGGTTTGAACAGTTGCAACAGTGCTAAATAGTAAAATTCCCTTTTATCAGCACTGTCACAACTCAGTTTCCTGTGATTCATTACATTTCCTTTCCTTTGCTTCACCAAACATCCTTCGTAACCAATCACTGCATATTTTCAATCATTGATGTTTTCTGTAGTATTCCGTTTAAAAGTGTAATTTTGCAGCACTTCATAGAGACATATGTTCTCAAGATGATGACTTCTATTTGGATAATATGTGTCCAACACATTTGTTTTCACAAAATGTGTACATTCCGGATCTTTTTCTGCTAAATATTCGATTTCTTGTACAGATTTAAGTGCTCGATTTCACGTTTCAGCAAGACCTAGACTCACCCAAATTATTCTTCAAGATTTGTATAGACTTGCAGATGACAACCGATCTGAGCACTCATATGCTCCGATTTATCGATGGGATAACATCTTCAAACTGAAACTGTATAATTTCTTACTTAGACTCTTCTCATGAGAAATCTCTTCCCAAATTTCTTTCAATTCCGTCTTTTCTGATTTTGTAATGTAGGATGTTAAATATCGAGCAACAGCAATGGAATTGTCCACAACATACTGAATATCCATGTTAGCATTCCCCTTAGACAGAATAACCAGATTGTAATAATTTATGTATTTTGATTCTTCGCTTCTTCTCCAATTGGAGGTATTTTTTGGAGACTTTCTTGTGATGGTATGTCGCATAGCTTACATAAAACTGTTCACTCTTCCTTTGGATATTACAGGATGTGGAAATGCAAAACGACATTTGGTACAGAACTTATCCATAGACTTGTACTTTCGTCAACAGTATTTTCCACATCGATGCCTTTGGAATCGTGAGACTTGTTGTCTTAAGCTGTTTTCTTCTGTGCTTTTGGGTATAGCACATGTGGCATATTCTTCAATAAAAGACAAAACAGTATCATCCGAATCTGTTCCGAATTTGGGGGCATCCTTGATCCATAACAGCATACGTATATGAGCAGCACCTCTTGCTTAATACTCCTTTCTCCAAAATAAACCCACAACTTCTCCAAGAGGAGGATTTTTATATTGCATATAAAAGACATCATAGTTTCAAATCTATGATTGAAATACCAACATACATTAACAGGATCCAAAGAGCACAATTCTCCAGGTGTCTTGTATACAATATTTTTTATATTCGAATTTGCGCCTCGAAGAAATTCAATTAAATTATCCCAAGCGTATTCAGCACAGCTTAGGGTAAGGAACCCTGTAGGAGTTCCTAAGTTCCTTAGCATACATTTAAGTTATCCACGATGACGGTACCAATATTCATTATTGCCACACTGACATGCCATCAGATTAATCAGCTGAGATTCTAAATGACCATCTCTCTCGTGCACTTTATCCATAAATTCCTTTGCAGAAACATTTTGCAGATGTACTCCTGTTTTCAATATGTGATTGACTGCATATGAAAGTCCAGACAAGTCACTCGCAAACAAAAGATCAAATATATATAGGATACACTGTCGAAATTTTGGATCTTCTGCATACAATCTTGTCCGATATTCAGATGCAGGAATATGCACAGGTCGTTCATCATATCGTCCTCCTTTTCCTGTTGGGAACAACTGCGGAAAACAACAAGCTTCCAAGCTTTCGTCCCAAACACTCATGGGACTTCCCTTCGCTTTTTTTATTTGGAATAACTCAATAGTATTCCCCATCACTTCTTTTGAATGAAGTGGATGTATACTGTAATGTTCATAGATTTCTTCACTTCTGGACATGTCCACTTTTTCAATTTGCCCACATGACGTTTCAGTATCTTCTGCTAAAAGTATTTCTTCTTCTTCCATATACACATCATTATAGAACTCATTGTTTTTTATCAGATACAAAGTTGCCTTTTGCACTTTCCTAACATCCACTAATTCCTGTCAGATTTTCTTACTCTTAGTAGGCACGCCATTAACTAGAATAACTAGTGGTTCATTTTCTACACACTACACATCAATAGTTTCAACATTTTTCTTTAAATCTGGAGCTAGATATATAACTCTTCCTTTTAATCCTCTCGGTAAATCTGAAGGAGGCAATTTACCCGTTTTAGGCTCCATACGAACAATAGCCTGAAATGGGTGCACACATTAAATGAGAACAGACTCATAGGTATTTAAATCTATCAGTTCTGGAAGAATAGTTACCAACTCTAGATTATTATTGACAGCTCTAGGGGGCATTTTATTCTCATCTAATTTATTATAGCAATATTTACAAATACGCTGATCAGAACCCAATTCAAAAGAATTCTCTACCAACAACTAAGTTGCAAATTCCTTCCACTTAATATTATTTTCTCTTTCACTTTTTAAATACAGATCAACAGTCCTAGTCTGTTTTTTATAGTGAGTTCGCTGAAAACAAATTCAAGAATACTTTGGCCTTTCACCTGAAATCACCTTAAACTTTGTAATTTGTTCCTCAAAATATTTTTGTAGTAGTATGTTGCACTTTCTCTTTAACATTTTCTTCTATTAATGTCTCAGTTTCTGCACTCTCTTGTTCAGGAACAAACCTTCTTCACATCTGATACTGACCCACGCAAAAAAGCACTGTTCAACTCATTTAATTTTAGTGCTGGACTTTTTGCATATCTTCTGACTAACTTCCGCATTTGAGAATGATGTACTGCTAACATCCTGAAATGATGAAAAACACTTTGGCATACTTTTCTAGAAAGACATGCCAGGGAATGACCTTGCAAGCCAGTATTTTTTCTCACTCTGCATGGGTCTAATCCTTGCAACATCTTAATCTTTTGTTTAACACTTTTTTACTGTATTGTCGTAAGAAATTGCATAAAATATCAATAGATTTTTGTCGTACACTACAAATACTTCTGCAATCCCAAGTGTCCACTGGGGCTTTAGGACGTCTGCCTAGAACTTTATCAGCTAACACTTCTTCTGCATTTCTGGTAACCATTTTCTTTTTCTCAATTGGACAACCATTTCTAACCTCATAAGCTCGACCACTGGTATCAACTGCATGCAATAAATCATTGGTCTGAAAATAACTCTCTTCATTAAGGAACGCCTCTGAACTTGAACTGTGTTTCCATTCACCCCAAAAAAATCGCAAAAATTAGTTCTGTTATTTACTCTTTTCCTCTTACTTTTGGCGTTCATTAAATGGATTGGTTTATCTAGTGACCAAATTCTGTTTAAAACTAAAATGAATAGTTTCCTTTTTACTTCTAAAGCCTTTTGAACAATAGATTCAATATGCTTCTTCTTTTTATAAAATAGTGCTCTTTGTCTTTATTTTTTCACCTTTTTCAGCATTTAAGTACCACTCTACTATACATTTTTTTAACGGATTTCTTTATACTGATTTTGCCTTTTTTTACCATATGCCTAATCTTCTGACTGTAAATGTACTTTTTTTCCTTTCCTGTTACTCAACTTATTTTTTGTGGTTCAATTATTCTCAGTAGTTTGCACATTCTGCGCACTGTTTGTAGGCTTTGAATTTTTTTTTATCGTATTCCTTAGTTGCCTTAACTGAAGTTTTTTTCTTTTTACCCACAGTATGTTGGTCATCCAATACTTGTTGTTGAGTTATTTTCAAATAATTGTCCTTTAGGTGTGTTTTTCTCTTTCTTGATTTTTCAGACATGATAAGTTTATTTTAATGATGATGAACAATATCTGTAAAAAATAAACATAAATAAAAGTATTTTAATAAATATATAAATTATACTTTTCTATTACTATACAAACACATTCTACATAAAAATCATTTAACCACTTTCTTTTCTCATCACTAATTGAAATTGTAATTCAAGGTGTGTGCATAACTGTATACAAATGCACGGAGAGTAACAGATTGTTTGCAGTAGATTATGATACTGACTGAGCAATTGTTAGTCTGAAACACAAGTGTGTAGGTGGTTAGATAACTACATGCATAGTGCATAAGAGTTTGAAGCAGTCCATGTCCTAAGGCCTGGCTTGCTGCATGAGTACATGTATACTGACTGAATGATTAGATTAGTATAAGGAGAGACACTGGGTAAATGTATTATTTGTTGAGGTTTATTTCAGTGAATGGATTAGTACATGGTGCTGAAAGGGTCACTGTAGGATTGCAAGAGCAGTGACAGGGTGTTTGCAGCAGTGTATGGATACTGACTGGGGCATTGTAGGCCTGAAACACATCTTTTTAAAATTGAATTTACTGCAACCTACCTGCTCTTGAGCTGCACCGCTCCCCGGTCCACCACGGGTCCTTGTCCCGGTTGAGTGAAGGGAGTGCTGGACACGACTTTGGTGATTTCCCATCTTTCGGGTTGGAGACCGGAGAGGGTGGAGTCCCGCAATACCATTTAAATCGCTGCTTTTCCTACCTCTCAGCGGACGCGCGCTGTATCTACCAGATGAGTGTGTGACCTCATTTGTTTGCTGGGGGCATTTCGCTTTATTTTAATCTTGCTACATCTTTTTAAAATTGAATTTAGTGCAACCTACCTGCTCTTGAGCCGCATTGCTCCCCGTTCCACCACGGGTCCTTGTCCCGGTTGAGTGGAGGGAGTGCTGGCCATGACTTCGGTGATTTCCCCTCTTCCGGGTTGGAGACCGGAGAGGGTGGAGTCCCGCAATACCATTTAAATCGCTGCTTTCCCTACCGTGCAGCGGACACGCGCTGTATCTACCAGCTGAGTGTGTGACCGCATTTGTTTGCAGGGGCATTTCGCTTTATTTTAATCTTGCTACATCTTTTTAAAATTGAATTTACTGCAACCTACCTGCTCTTGAGCCGCACCGCTCCCCGGTCCACCACGGGTCCTTGTCCCGGTTGAGTGAAGGGAGTGCTGGACACGACTTTGGTGATTTCCCATCTTTCGGGTTGGAGACCGGAGAGGGTGGAGTCCCGCAATACCATTTAAATCGCTGCTTTTCCTACCTCTCAGCGGACACGCGCTGTATCTACCAGCTGAGTGTGTGACCTCATTTGTTTGCTGGGGGCATTTTGCTTTATTTTAATCTTGCTACATCTTTTTAAAATTGAATTTAGTGCAACCTACCTGCTCTTGAGCCGCATTGCTCCCCGTTCCACCATGGGTCCTTGTCCCGGTTGAGTGGAGGGAGTGCTGGCCATGACTTTGGTGATTTCCCCTCTTCCGGGTTGGAGACCGGAGAGGGTGGAGTCCCGCAATACCATTTAAATCGCTGCTTTCCCTACCGTGCAGCGGATGTGCGCTGTAACTACCAGCTGAGTGTGTGACCGCATTTGTTTGCAGGGGTATTTCGCTTTATTTTAATCTTGCTACATCTTTTTAAAATTGAATTTACTGCAACCTACCTGCTCTTGAGCCGCACCGCTCCCCGGTCCACCACGGATCCTTGTCCCGGTTGAGTGGAGGGAGTGCTGGCCATGCCTTCGGTGATTTCCCCTCTTCCGGGTTGGAGACCGGAGAGGGTAGAGTCCCGCAATACCGTTTAAATCAATGCTTCCCCTACCGCGCAGTGGACGCACGCAGCGGACGCGCACAGCGGGCGAGCTGGCGGCACGCCAAAGGCAAGCCTGTCTGCGCCTGTCCGAGCCCGCCCGGGCCCAGGGGCCATACATCATGCCCGTTTTTTAACATATTCATCATCTGATCTTAAACTGTGGCAAAGAGCTGCGGATATTAGCCCTCGCACCAAGGATACATTAAACTCACTTGGGATTTACACGCAGGGGAACCTCTCTCCTGCTCTGTCTTTAAAAGTTATCGACCAAGAGTCCTCTCCTAATAACAAATGCTCAAAAGCTCCACCCAGCCCTATTCATAAGGCACAAAAAGGACTATCAGTATGCTATCTAAACACACGCTCTATGGTAAAACACCAGCACGAGATATTCCATCTGCTGGACACTGTTAAGCCAGACATCCTCCTTCTCTCTGAAACATGGCTGACAGAGGAATCATGTCCTGACCGACCTGCAGGGAAGGCGGGAGGAGGGGTGGCAGCCTTCATCAATCAGAAACACAAAGTCACCTCCCTGGTCCCCTAGGCTTCCCTCTAGTCGATAGCCTTTCATTAAAATTTGAGTCTCAGGAACTCTCCTTTATCTGTGTGTTACTCTATAGACCCCCATCCCATATGCCCACATTTCCTCAGGTGGTAGCTGACAGGATAGCCGAGCTGGTGGTTAATAACTCTCGTGTATTATTTGTTGGGGACATCAACTACTGGCCCAATGATGTACATGAAAGCCCATGTTCTCTTGAATTTTCCGAACCTTTAATGGGAATGAACTGTACTCAACATATAAAAGTAGTCACCCATGTCAAAGGGCATAACCTTGACCAGGTCTGGACTGCCAACTTGGACATCTCTCACCTACAAGTGGCCCTGTGCTCATGGTCGGATCACCATCTGGCTACCTTTGTGATACCCTCTGTCCGCTTTGACACCACTCCCCCTATAGGCAACTTCTTAGCCAGAAATTGGAGCAAAGTGGACATGGAAGAATTTTGCTCCATGTGAACTGCCTCGGCACCTAGTGCTGGGGAGGAGTCGCTCCACATTCAAGCAGCCAAAATTAACATCTAGCTGGATGGGGCCAGAGACAACATAGCACCTTTGAAGAAAGTTAAAATAAAGAGGTCCCATGATGCACAATGCTGGTTTTCTACAGAGTTGAAGGCTAGGAAGTTAACCCTTAGGCAAGCAGAACGCAAATGACGACGCAACTATTGCCCTAATCTTAGGGCTATTTTTGTGTCTCTATTCAAAGACTTTAAAGCATTGATCCTTCAGACCAAGACTGAGTATTTTTCATCCAAAATATTAAACTCAGCTAATAAAGCCAAGGAGATTTTTTCGATAGTGGACGAACTTTCTAAGTTAGACAGAGTTATTTTGAAACCTACTCCTTCTCAATATCTGTGCAATTCACTTAATCATTTCCTTACTGAAACAATTGTTACCATTAAGGCAAGCATTCCTAAACCTGTAGATCATCTCCCTTATTTGCACTGTGACTCAAATACTGCCTCCCTGGATCATTTTTCTCTCATCACCAAATAAACCTTTTTTGGCCTTATCGAGAAAATTGTCTCTTGTTCCCCTCTGAACAGTTGACCCCCTCGCATCCTCCAGGATTTTTTGTTACGCTGCCCAGACTCTCCCCTATCGCTCATTAACAACTCCCTTGCCCAAGGGATTGTTCCAGATTTATTTAAGATGACTGAGGTTGTCCGTGTCCTCAAAAAACCTAGCTTAGACCCGCAGGTTCCCGGCAACTATCGCCCCATTTCCCTATTACCCTACCTGAGCAAGGTCATAGAAGCCCATGTTGCCAACAGCCTCAGCTTGTTTGTAGAACAGACCCACTATCTGGACCCTCATCAAGCAGGATTTAGACCTGAACATTCCACCAAAACTGTTGTCCTGGCAGTCTTGGACGAGCTACGAAAGGGAGCGGACCAGGGTTCCAGCCAGGCACTGGTGCTCCTTGACCTATCGGCTACTTTCGTCACAATCGACCACCAGATTCTGGTCGACCGTGTCAACTGGGCTGGGCTCCAAGGTCTACCACTGAAATGGATTACCTCCTTTCTTAGTAATCGCTATCAATCTGCTTACCTCACTAGCTTCAGGGCAGAACAAACAAAACTGACTTGCGGGGTCCCACAGGGTCCCTCTCTATCGCTTCTGTTCTTCAATCTGTACATTCTCCCCCTGATTCTAGCCCTGTGCAAGAGAAAGGTTGTGGTGTTCAATTACGCTGATGACCTCTAGTTGATCTTTAACATCCATTCATCAACCTCATCTATTACCACTGTTCAATCTATAATGTACTTCATTAGTGATTGGATGAATGGCAATCAACTCAAACTTAATCCAGACAAAACAAAGTTGATTCTTACTGACGGTATGGCTAACCAGTGGAACTCCAGCTTCTGCCCTCTCTCATTAGGGAGCCCCCCTGTCCTGGTCCTGTCAGTAAAAAGCCTGGGAATTATGATCAGCAGTGATTTTACCATTAAGGTTCAGGTCAGTTTGGTGGTTTCAGCATGCTTTTTTCATCTGGGCAGAATCCGGAAAATCAGTAGATTCCTCGCCATCGAAGCCCTGACCCAAGTGGTTCAAGCTTTGGTCATTTCGCGTATTGATTACGCCAACTCCCTCTATGTGGGTATTCCTGCGTACCAAGCACACCGCCTGCAACGGGTTCAGAATCAGGCAGCCAGACTCATTCTTGGACAGCCTAAGCACTCCCACGTGAAACCACTGCTGAAAAGCCTGAATTGGCTACCTATTCCCCAACGCTGCCTGTTCAAGTTGGGCTGCACTATCCACAAAGCCTTCTCAGGACGTAGCCCTGCTTTTATTGCTCTAAACATCCAGCAGTATCTTCCTTCCCGTGATATACGCTCTTCCTATAAGAACTTGCTGGTGTCCCACTCTTTCAAACATAAGAAACACGGTGGCCTCAGATATACGACCTTGGCTCCCCAATTCTGGAACACCCTCCCTCCCTACCTGCACACAACCGATTCCTACACTCAATTTAGGAAATTATTTAAAACCTGGCTCTTCTCCCACACTTATAATTGACACTCACTTTCTGTCGGGTACGGCAACCGCTCCTGCTGATAGCGCCAAGAAACCGTTTGGTGAATGTGCGCTCAAGAAATAAATTTTAACATAACATAACAAACACAAGTGTGCAGGTGGTAAGAAGACTACATGCATAGTGCATAGGAGTTTCAAGCAGTCCATGTCCTAAGGCCTGGCTTGCTGCATGAGTACATGGATACTGACTGAATGATTAGAGTAGTACAAGGAGAGACACTGGGTGAATTTATTATTGGTTCAGTTTTACTTCAATGAATGGATTAGTACATGGTGCTGAAAGGGTCACTAGAGGAGCGCAAAGGCTGTAACAGGGTGTTTGCTGGAGTGTATGGATACTGACTGGGGAATTGTAGGCCTGAAACACAAATGTGA
This sequence comes from Lissotriton helveticus, assembly GCF_964261635.1. NCBI lineage: Eukaryota > Metazoa > Chordata > Amphibia > Caudata > Salamandridae > Lissotriton > Lissotriton helveticus. Next base: position 1,673,383,351 of record NC_136059.1, read on the forward strand.
AGGTGGTTAGAACACTATGTGGTCGATTCCGATTTGGGAAAAAAAACGTCCGTGCGATATGTATCAGGAGGCCTCTGCGTACAAATAGTACCCGTCCGTCCGAGTCGCATAGTACGATCCGTATTCCGTGTATCCGTCCGAATCGTCGCGATCCGTACGTATTGCAAGGCTGAAACCGTGAACCGTACGACTCATACACATGCCATACGACCCGACGAGTACGATCCGGACCGGGGTATGAGGACGCGATTCGTACGGTCCACGTCAGGTAAGTGCGAGTCATATGGAAAAGCACACAAACACATACACACCGTACGGTTCATGCCTCCCATGATCGCAGGGGTATGGTGCGTACCCCTGTGACCATGGGGTGTACGCACCGTACCCCATGTACGATGGGTGTACTCATCGTACATGGGGTACGGTGCGTACACCCATCGTACATGTGGTACGGTGCGTACACCCATCATACATGGGGTACGGTGCGTACACCCATCGTACATGGGGTACGGTGCGTACACCCATCGTACATGGGTACGGTGCGCACACCCATCGTACATGGGGTACGGTGCGTACACCCATTGTACATCATACATGGGGTACAGTGCGTACGCCCATCGTACAAGGGGTACGGTGCGTACACCCATCGTACATGGGGTACGGTGCGTACACACATCGTACATGGGTTACGGTGCGTACACCCCATGATCGCAGGGGTATGCACCGTACCCCTGCGATCATGGGGGGTACGCACCGTACCCGGGGGGGGCGTTCCGTACCTGTTTCGGTGCGAACTCTGCTTTTATGACTGTTTTCAGCTCACGTAGAAAAAGGGTTGTACGGTGCGTCCCCGACACGTATCGTACTTGCTGGGTCGTAAAAACCAGCTGCGAACCGTACTGATGTCGCGTACAGCGGGTTCCGAGGGAGAATCGTACGGAGATTAGAGTCATACGGTCTCTGTACGACTCGTACGGAGTACGGCTCCTGGTACGAATCGTACTTCGTTGTACGTATGGGGGACGTTGCAGGGTACGCTTTGTACGGGAAAAACGCTCCGAACGGCTATTCGGAGCGGTTTTTCCCGAATCAGAATCGGCCCCTAAATGTACAGTGCATAGGAGTTTGAAGCAGTTCATGTCCTAAGGCCTGGCTTGCCTCATGAGTTCATGGATACTGACTGAATGATTAGAGTAGTACAAGGAGAGACACTGGGTGAATGCATTATTGGTTCAGTTTTACTTCAGTGAATGGATTAGTACATGGTGCTGAAACGGTCACTATGGGATTGAAAGAGCAGTGACCGAGTGTTTGCTGGAGTGTATGGATACTGACTGGAGAATTGTAGGCCTGAAACACAAATGTGAAGGTGGTTAGAATACTATATGCACAGTGCATAGGAGTTTGGAGTAGTCCATGTCCTAAAGCCTGACTCGCTACATGAGTACATAGATACTGACTGAATGATTAGAGTATTATAAGGAGAGACACTGGATGAATTTATAATTGGTTCAGTTTTATTTCAGTGAATGGATTAGTACATGGTGCTGAAAGGGTCACTATAGGATTGCAAGAGCAGTGACAGGGTGTTTGCTGGAGTGTATGGATACTGATTAGGGAATTATTGACCTGAAACACAAGTGTAAAGGTGGTTAAAGCACTACATGCATAGTGCATAGGAGTTGGAAGCAGTCCATGTCCTAAGGCCTGGCTTGCTGCATGAGTAAAGGGATACTGACTGAATGAATAGATAGAGTAGTATAAGGAGAGACAGTGGGTGAATTCATAATTGGTTGAGTTTTACTTCAGTGAATGGATTAGTACATGGACCTGAAAGGGTCACTATAGAACTGCAAGAGCTGTGACAGGATGTTTGCTGGAGTGTATGGATTTTGACTGGGAATTGTAGGCCTGAAACAGAACTGTGTAGGTGGTAAGAATACTACATGCATAGTGCATAGGAGTTTCAAGCAGTCCATGTCCTAAGGCCTGGCTTGCTGCATGAGTACATGGATACTGACTGAATGATTACAGTACTACAAAGAGAGACACAGGGTGAATTTATAATTGGTTGAGTTTTACTTCAGAGAATGGATTAGTACATGGTACTGAAAGGGTCACTAAAGGAGTGCAAGAGCAGAAACAGTGTGTTACGAGGAGTGTATGGATAATGACTGGGGAATTGTAGGCCTGAAACACCAGTGTGTAGGCCGTTAGAAGACTACATGCATAGTGCATAAGAGTTTGAAAAAGGCCATGTGCTCAGGCCCTAAATCACTGCATGAGTACTTGCATATTGATTGAATGATTAGATTAGTACAAAGACACATGATGTTACAAAATGCTTCTCTCACAATGGTTTCCAAATGCACACAGACTCACAGTGTGATTCTAGACAAGCAACACTATTCATTAGTCTAGAAGACGCAAGATGACTGCACACATTCCACATATTTTAGAACTGCACTTTAGTGTGGAAGCCTGACACATTTTGCAAATACATAAGCAATTAGTGGTTTCTAGTTCTAACAAAACTTGAGACCAGTGTAGGTTTTAAGCAGTTATGTGTCTGTAAAACATGATGTACCCAAATGCTTCTGTCACAATGGTTCCCAAATGTACACGGACTCACAGTGTGATTCTAGACAAGCAACAGTATCCTTTGGTCTTTACCAAAAATCATTTACTAGTCTGGAAGAGGTGAGATGAGTGCACACATTCCACATATTTTAGAACTGCACTTTAGTGTGCAAGCCTGACTCATCGAGACACCTATGAAGAAAATCCTGACTTTGAAGGTATCTCTGCTCCGGAGATGATTGATGGACTTTCTAATTGGGTGCATCATGTGCAGCATATCCTACCACAAGGCCGCTGTGTCTGGATCAACACTGTCCAGAAATCTGAAGAGGAGATTGAAGAAGAGGAGGGCGAGGAAGAAGAGAAAGGGGAAGAGCCTGATGAACCACAGCCAGAAGTGGGACCTCCTCTGCTGACCCCTCTTTCTGAGGATGCAGAGATTATCCACACTCCTCCATGGACGGCAAAACTTTCTACACATATAATTCCTCAATATGCTATAGCGGTTCTTCAATCCAATCAGTGGCCTGGTGCCTTTGCCTTCGCTTCTGGCAAGAGATTTGAGAATGTATACTATGGCTGGGGCCTGAAGTACAGCCCGGACAATTACAGCCCACCCTTGCCACCCCCTACTCAAATGGAGTACCCCAGTGGGCCAGAGATCACAGAATCCACCGACCCCACTGTGGAGGAAGAGCAGGCCTTAAAAGCTGCCCGGGAAGCGGCCCTGGCTGCAGCCGAGGAGCTAGAGAAAATGGAGGAAGAAGAAGAGAATTTGGATGATGACTAGATACTGGAGAGGATAGGGACTTTTTCCATAAGAAATGATCCGTATTATAACTGACAACATCTTTAATTTTAAACGCATCTCGTAAGCACTTTTAAAACATGTATCTTTCTTGAAAGAGCCCTTTAAAATGATTTGTTTATTCTGCAGAGAAAGTTTCCTCTTTGATACCTGATTACAGTTATATTTATCTATCTCTTTACATTTTCCTGGCTGAGACCAAAGTAAGACCGGCTTTTGGTAAACAGTGTGTTTTGCAGACTCTGCATTAAAACCACACCAAGGGTGTTCCTAAATCAGACCATAGCCCTTTTACACTGTGCCTTATCTCTGTTCCTGTTATGGATTATTTTGAAAATAAAATATTAAAATAAAAGAAATAAAAAATAAAATAAAACATTTACTAATCTGGAAGAGGTAAGATGACTGTACACATTCCACATATTTTAGAACTGCACTTTAGTGTGCAAGCCTGACTCATTTTGCAAACACATAAGAAATGACTGGTTTCTAATTCTAACACAACTTGAGAACAGGATAGGTTTTTAAGCAGTTTTATGTCTTCGAAAACATGAAGTATCTAAATGCTTCCGTCACAATAGTTCCCAAATGCACACAGACTCACAGTGTGATTCTAGACAAGCAAGACTACTCCCTGCACTTTACCAAGAAAAACACACTCATCTTATTAAAAACAAAAACACCACATACAACCCCTCACAAATGAATAACCTACCTTTCAAATTGATATGTAAATTAAGAACTATGTCAGTCACACACCAGATTTTCTTATTCAGAATCTCTGTACTGCACTGCTTTTATCAAAACCAAAAAATGGCAAAGTGTTCCTCTCATATACATGTAAATATCAAATCACATTGCTTCCCACATTATTTCAAAAGCTAACACACATTTCTATTGGTTACACATTTCAACACTTTCCAATTGACATAAGTTTGAAACCTACCCCCAATCAGCTTACTGCCTGTTACCATAGCAACAGTTCATGGAACACTCAACTGTACACATTGGTCACAAGTTCAGCACACAATGCCGCTAATCCAAACAGAAAGTGTGCTTGACTTTTCAAAATATCACCTTATCCTATGTAATGTTCCTTTCAAACAGTTTTTGGTAACCAATAAGAAACATGCTTTTAAAAACCAGAAACATACACCCTACTTTTCAGTCTAGAATGTTCTCAAACAGCCAATCATTTATTTTCTTTTTTCAAAACTGCATTTTATCCACCATTTTAGAACAATCCTAGTTTTCAAACTGCCATTTCATTTACAGAGACCTTCTGAGTGCATCCAGACCTCCTTTAAAGATGCTTAGAGTGTGGATTGTGGGACACAGCTATATTTTCTGGAGCCAAAGGTATGAAGGAAACAGAGGCATTGACAAAGACCTAGCTTTGCCAAATGTAGACATTAAATGGATTGGACAGAGAGGATTAAAGTGGCACCAATTGATGCCATTGGTTAAATCCTTTTTACATCTCCAACACCCTGACCTCATAATTGTGCACTGTGGTGGCAATGGCCTAGGCACTTTGACTGGGGTAGGTCTGGAAATGTTTATGAAGGACACCTTTGAAGAATTTATGTCACTTTTCCTCCAAACTGCCTTTGTCTATTCCAACATATGCCAAAGGCAGAAAGGGAACTGGTTCAATCAATTTTGTCCACAGATTGAGAAACCTAGGAAACATGTCAATAATGCTGTTTCTGATTTTCTCTGAAATTATAGGATGGGGTCTATTTACCACAACAAGCTGCGTTTCAATATGGATGGCATCTATAGGAGAGATGGTGTACATTTAACAGATGAGGGTAACAGAGTCCCCCTCATGAACTTTAGACTCTGCATAGGTGCTTACTTGTAGGAACCAACATCTCTCAATAAACACAACAGCTCTTTATAGAGCCACCCAAGATCTAAACACATAAGCTTGATGTATAGCTGAAAAATATTACTTTTTTTTTGTTTGGAGTCGCGCACCCAACACGTTAGGAGTCGTGCACCCAACGCGACAGGATCATGAACCCAACGCGCTGGAGTCACGCACCCTACACGTTAGGAATTGTGCACCCAATGTGTTCACACCAGGGGGCCGCTCTGGGTGCGCAACTCCTAATTTTACTGTGAAATAAAAATAGCACCTATCACTAATTTCTATTCTCGCCGGGGAACCCATCCCCCGGGGCATATATGCAACGTTGGGGACCGTGGGGGGAGCACCAATGCCCCCACGGTCCCAGCCGGCTCCCCGTGTCCTTCGGGAGCCGGCATTGCTTTTCCACACAGGGAGCTGCTAACATGTAGCTCCCCTTGTGGAAAAGCAATATGGTTTGCGTTTTGAAAGAGAGAGCAGGTTTCCCTGCTCTCTCTTTCAAAATCCAAACCAAGTTTGCTATGACAGGGCGGGAGCCTGGGCTCCCACACTGCCATACCAAACAGCAGTGTCCCGGGGGGTGGGCACCCGAGACACTGCAGGAGTTGGCCCTGGGGGTTGATGGTCCCCAGGGCCCTCGAGGGCTCCAGGAGGGGGGCCACATGGCCCCCCTCCCATAATATTAAAAGCCCTGGGGTTGGTGGTCCCTGGGGCTTGGGGGCCTTTGAGTCCCCAACTTTTTTTTAGAAAGCCCCGGGTGGTAGCAGTCCTCGGTGCTGGGGGGCCTTCGAACCCCCAACCCATGTATTTTTCTGGGGGATGGCGGTTGAGCCCCCCAACCATTTATTTTGTAGCATCAGAGGTGGTGGTCCCTGGGGCTGGGGGGCCCTTCTGGCCCCCCCATAAAATGTAATATTTTTTGCCCCGGGATTATACATATATATTACCGAAACGTGTAATGCACTTTTTCCAGTTGTATCTGCCATAATAAAGACAACCTGTAACTGATCCTGTGGTCCGTCTCCTGTGTGAATGCCTCGCTGGTTCGTGCGGATTGGAAGTGGCGCGGAGGAGTTTTCGTGTATGTAACTACGGAAGTGAGCTTGCTTCCGGTTACGGACCCCCTTCCCTGATGTGGCGTCTGTTCTTCAAGCTAATCGAATTTTGGATCCTATGAGGAATTCAACAGATACTGCAGCCGAGTAGATTTTCACGACATTCGACGAAAGCACAAGCCGACGCGGGTCGGAGGACTCCGTTTGTTGTTTGGAGCTGAATCGACGTGGTGAGTCTTAAAATGGCAGAGCGGAGGTCGGGAGGTATTACCGAGTGTGGGATCGTTTTCCAACTAACGCCGCAAGCAAAATATCAGCGGGTCGTTTAAAGATTACTGGTGTATACAGATACAGCTGGTTTAAGTATGTCTGCAGAAGCGTTCCGTGTCAGAGCAGTTGAAGCCGACGAACTGTTTGAACAAATTGCTGCTTCGGGAAGTGCCCCTAAAAAAGCTCCCATTAATATCGTAGCACAGGAAGAGAGCAACATTAAAACTTTATACAAGGACCTCAAAAAGTAAAGGCGGCTCGATATTACTAAGTGGTGGGAGCACTACTCACTAACAAAGTATGCTGAGGCTGGGCGTGTCCCAAGAGGTCTTCGTATTATGCTCGCTCCAAGTTTCGAAAACCCAGGTGCTCAGCTATTAAAAGATTGGGGGCAAAGCAATCTAGCTGCATCGATGAATTTAGTGCACATCCTTATTAAGCATGCAGCTATTGACCGAGCAGAAATCTTAAAGATAATTAAAACAATCCAAGAAGAAATTGATAAAATCACTGAAACCGAGAGCAGTAAAAAGCTAAAAGAATCTATGATGGACAGACTCAAAAAACACAAGAACAGAATTAAAGTTCGAAAAGTCAATAAATTTGCTCAAGATCAGGCGGATTATGCGAATGGACAAATATTTACATTTGCAAGGAAGTATAATGACATCAAACGCCAACAATTCATTGTGAAGAGTAACAAACAGCAAACACAACAAGGTAACGACGCAGAAAAAATGAGTGGGAATAAAGATGACGATATTTCTAGCGTGGATTCTAATATGTCATCAAGTGTTTCTAGTGCCTCCAGTAATGGCTCATTGAGAAATGATCAACCTGGAACCATTTTAAATCTGGAAGAGGAACTAGATTTTTTAGTCGCGGAAAGACTGCGAACATTACGACCGCGACAAAAGAATGCAGCAATAAGCGGAGAAACAAAAAAAGACGAGAGAGAAGAAAGAGACACAAACAAAAATATACAAAAAACAAGAAGAAACAAACATGGCAGAAAAACAAAAAGAAGTAAGAAATGACTCTGTCATAAATTTGTCCAACATAACTCTATCGAAAGCGGAACAGCAACTACTCTCTCTGGGTCTCAACTCTTGTCCTGCACAACCTTTCAAATATGCCGCTACAAGAGTTGATGTTTTTTGTTTTATAAGAAAACTGAAGCTTAAAAAATTCTTTACTCTGCATCATTTAAAAACTAATTCAACCACTCTGACTGCGGCTGATGATCCTATACCATCAGTTTCAGCTGCAGATGTCGAAACCCTACTTGACATACATGGCTTGGATTTGGGAACTGATTCTCAACCCATGGGTCCTGACGTGGAATTAAGTACCCAAAGGAGGCTAAGCAAAATACATATGACACAAAAAGGCGCTGGTGTTACTCCTTTTATAGGCAAATCTAACTTTGTTCCTCTAATGGCAAAAGATGCATTAGATACATTTCATGATTGCATCACTACGGAAATCAAGGCATTGCACAAAAAAACTAATTATTGCAAAAGAAAAGCATTTAACCAACAGCAGGCAAATTACTTTACATTGATGAAAAAGTTGAAATCTAATCCCGACATTGTGGTGAAAACTGCAGACAAAGGCGGAAATATTGTTGCTGTGGCCTAAGTCTCAATATACTACTGAGGCCTATAGACAACTCCATGACACCGATTGTTACATACAATCTAACAATAAGGAATATCTGAAAGCTAATGATACTTTACTCAAACTTTTGTCAAAATGGCGAAGGGAGGGCTTTATCTCTAGAGAAGAGTTTAGATTCATGCACAATGATTTTCCTATCTTGCCAGTATTTTATTTAATACCTAAAATCCACAAAGGTATATCTCCTATCACAGGTAGACCAATAATCTCTGCTATCAACAGTGTAGGAGAAAATGTCGGACAATACATTGACTTCTTCTTACAAGACCATGTCAAGAATTTGCCTAGCTTTGTTCGCGATACCAGTGATTTCCTGCAGAAAATAGATGCAATTGAGTGGCAAGAGGACATGCTTTTAATAACTTTGGACATAGAGTCCTTATACACCAGCATAGCCCACACAAATGGCCTAAAGGCTGCAAACTATTTTTTAGGCCAAAGATCAGTAGAATACTACGAACACATCAAAGTGGTATTGAGTTTAATGGACTGGTGTCTGAACAATAACTATTTTGCATTTGGCAAAGATGTGTGGAGACAGTTGAGGGGTGTTGCGATGGGGGCCTGTTTCTCCCCCAGCTATGCGTGCCTGCACGTAGGCTGGTGGGAGGAACAGGTCCTCAACATTACGCACAAAACTTGGATGAATGAGAAGGTGATCAAATACTTGCGGTATATCGATGATATTTTTATGGTGTGGCAGGGGGACGAAGAAGAAGCAGCCTCTTTCATTAAGGAAATCAATAACAACTCCCTGAATTTAAGATTCACATCACACATTAGTGCATCACAGGTTGAGTTTTTAGATGTCAAAGTTTATATTGATGATTCCTGTAATTTACAAACCACACTGTTTAGAAAACCTACTGCAGGTAACACTACTCTACACGCCTCCAGACTCCACCCCTAGCATACCATAAACAGCATTCCCTTTGGAGAAATTCTGCGTTTAAAAAGAATATGTAGTTCTGGGGTTGAATTTGACAAATGTGTCAGGAAATTGCGAGACCGATTGAAAGATCGAGGGTATTCTTATACCATATTCGATCAGGCTTTGGCTGAAGCCAATACTAGAACTCGTGCAAGTCTCTTCCCAGACCCACAGTCAATTAACAACACTGTAAAACAAAACCAGGCAGCAGACTCTAATACATGTCCAAGATTCATCACGGCCTTTAGTGACCAAGAAAATACTATCAGAAAGATCATTAACAGAAACTGGCCATTTGTCCTCACAGACAATGTGTTAGGATCCATCTTACCACCCAAACCTACAGTAACTTTCCGCAGAGCACGCAACATGGGAGCAATTCTGGACCAACCAAGTCCGGAACTAAAACAGAAACCCAATTGGTTGGCACCGGCAGCCGGATATCGCAAATGCTCCAGTTGTCGTGCCTGCAAGTTCGGGGTGAATAAAACCTACTACTGTACCCCATTCAGTTCGGAATAAATTCCTATTGTAGGCAACCATACCTGCAAAACGGAATTCGCTGTATATGTCCTGACGTGCACCTGTGGTCTCAATTACATTGGGAGTACTAAACAACAGGTGCACGTCAGGATATTACAACATTTGAGAGCCATCTTACACAGCGACCCTTCCTACCCAGTGGCTCGCCACTTTGAACTTAAGCACAATAAAGATATCAATTGCTTGAGGTACTATGTTGTGGGAGCTGTTCCTAAATCTCGTAGAGGTGGTCATAGAGAGCTCAAATTAAGGCAATTGAAGTCAAGCATGATCCTAGAGTATGACAGTAAATGGCCCAACGGGCTCAACAATACCGAGGATCTGCACACGTTCCTATAATACGACTCGTTGTGCAAAAAGAGGTAATGATTCTGTATTCTTGGACATGTCTTCCATGACCCTAGGTAGTCAGGTTCCCTGTTGCCTATGGGGATATGAAATGATAAATACAATATATGTATACACTGACTCTATATGGTTACATATTTCATCTAATTTCCTCTGTCTGGCTAGTCAGGTTCCCTGTTAGCCAGACGTGATATACCTGCCGTTCTTTGTTTCCTTCAACTGGTGTAAATATATTCAATATCCTGGTTTTCTCCTTTTTCATAAAATCATTTTTAACACGTATTTTAGCCACAGGGTGTTTTTAAACAGTCCTTTATGATAAACTCCGTATTGAATAAGAAATGTTTTAACCATGTTTTAATATTTGATAAAATGTGATTTTATCTTAAAGTGTATAAATAGCATGTAGTTAACATTTTTATACAGGTGGTTTTATCATGGACTGTAGCACTTTATTCCCAATTATTGACACATATTAGTAAACTTATTTCTGCACTTTAGACATGGATTGTTTTACACTGTATAATTCACTTTGAAATACACTTTCCCATGTAAGTCCTCTTTATTAATATGTGGTGTTCGCAATTTATAACAAATAGGAATCCTTTGTATATATGTTTGTTTATTCTATCTTTTATCTTCTTGGATTTATCCAGCAATATGTGAAGATAACAAAGTGTTATCCTATTTAGAAAATGTTATTTGATTTCTTTTTTGCGTATTTGCACAGTAAGAACTACAACATTTGAGATGTTGTTTATGTCTATGGTCACATGATTTGATCAGAGGGCTAAGTTGGGTAACCACCAAGCATTATAAAAACAAAAGAGTTACAAACAATCGTTGCATGTGAGCAAGGGCTTGCATAGCCCGAAACGCGTAATGCACTTTTTCCAACTGTATCTGCCATAATAAAGACAACCTGTAACTGATCCTGTGGTCCGTCTCCTGTGTGAACGCCTCGCTGGTCCGTGCGGATTGGAAGTGGCGCGGAGGAGTTTTCGTGTATATATATATATATATATATCTATATATATATTTTCTCACTGGAACATATATGTGTAGCTATATATAGTAAAACTTTGCTTGCCTATATAAATTTAGTTCCACAATATTTTTGTCCTCAATATTCTTGACACAATATTTAGTCCGATGATATTTGTGGTTCTGAAATTCCATTTAGACACCCCCTGTACCCCAAAACCTTAATGCTGTTCTCTACCTTCAACCCCATTCTCCAATTCTTTATTCCTATGCACCAAACCCTTAGCCCTACACCCTTTACATAAACTACGTGTTCCATAGTCTTGACCCCATACCCTGTTCCATTAGACCTATACCCTTAACTCTTATATACCAAACCCTGAAACCAGACATTTTAACTCTTTACTCTTATCCTTACCCATAACCCCTATTCCCTTAGCTCTACAACATTAACTGATAACTGCCAACCCCCTTAACACCTAATACTTTAATGCTTAACCTCTATGTTCCAAACACTTGGTCCTAAAACATATACTTTTAATCCCTGTCCCCATCCCCTTCAGACCTGTACTCTACAACCTTATGTCATGAGAAGGCTAAGATCATGAACACTATGGACACTGGTTCATAAATGGCTGGTCTTGAGAGTCAGAAACCAATTCTTCCAGTTCAGACATAATAGGAAAGCCAATCAAAATTGAATTGGTACCATATCCCAGGTAATTTAAGCAGTTGGGTTGCAGTAACAAGTACCTCACAATCTGATTAGTTGTGTTATTCCTGCTTGCTTAGTTTTACCACCGTTTTGCTACTGTCTAGGCCTTGGTGAAATTATAATTACGCCAGAGTATTCAGGGTTGTTTTGGTAATTTACATTACTGTTTTTATAAAAATTACAGGAAATTACACGATGACACCCATTTGCGTCTTTATGAGTAATTTGGCACAAAATCCTACTGTTGAAGCACTGGAACAGCTAATTTGGTGATCACTAGCAGTTACTGCCTTCTGTTATTCATGGTGGTTGCATTTAGTGCTATTTTCTTGGCATAAACTGCATCCTCAGGTACAAGCACCGGACTCAGGCGGACTGGCTGCCCGTCTCGCTGTCAGACCTACTAAGTGGTATTCAAATATTCACGTCAACACCGACTGCGCAGAGTATTTTCTCATAGTTATTGAGGGACTTCATTCCCATCCTCGGCTATTGTGCCTTACGGATCCTATCATAGCAAGGCTACCGTACTCAGATGGAGCGGCTGCCTGTCTTGCCTCTATTCGACCAATTTGAACGTGCACTTAACAACAACCACACCGACCTCGCGGTACTCTACCCATATTACTGAGGGGCTCTACTCACCTTCTTCTTATCAACCTCATAGTTTTACGTGGCTGTATCCATCAGTTGTTGGCCCACCGGATACCCTATACCTCTTCCTTATTACAGTCTTGATCAATTCCATTGCCACGACCGACTATGATTTAATCAGCCACCTCAGGGCTACTCACATCTTTTGTCTTGATGAAGATCTCAATTCTTTGAGATCGAAAAGCTGTTGACCTTCTTACAACTAAAACTCCTTTAATCCCAAAAATGTGTACGAAGAAGTTTTACCTATGTTGTCAATGCGATGTATGTTGTTATATTTCTTCACCTACCACATCTCTTTGCTTTTTACTTTTTTGTGGGCACTTGATCTATAATCCGCGTGTTATGACAAAGGAATACTGTTAAATAAATGAAACCGACTTCAATATTCACTGGTGTCCCTTCTGACTTTTTTTGCCAGAGTTTAATTGTTGAATATTTTCTTGTGATAATAGACCTCTTTAAGGACCTATTGGCCTTCTATGAACCATTGTCTTTTGCGAAATGCTTGTAAAGTTCAGCATAACCTTGAAAAATGTTGCTGTTATTTCGCTACAGTAAATTGTGCAAGCTATTTCCACCCCTAATATTTTCTGACATCTTTCTGTAATTCTAGTCTTGTCCCCTTGTGTTTCCTCATTGTTGTGACTTTATATGCCTCTGAAGACCAGCATTCAATTTACCTACACCTATGTGTGGTATTCAATGCAACCACTACTTTCAGCATGTCCTGCTGCTCTTTAGGAAGGTTGCTGGGTACTTCCTAGGGTTGTTATCAGCATTCCTATATGGAGGTAAAGGAGGAGGAAAAGGGTTGGACAATTGTTACATACTGGTATACTGTCACCACTGCTATTACTTATCATCAGCCTGTGTTGTTATAGTCAGCCTTGAAGTACCAGAGTGTGTGAGATTCCTTCAAGCCCTTCAAGGGAACGAGTGCAAGACATCTAAAATGCTTGACAGATGTGACATATACCACCAGTATGTTTTTTCTCTGTTCCCAAATCCACATTTCCCGTATTATGAAGTAGGAGGACGGAGATTCCTATTCCTCCACTTACTTGCCTTACTTTGTGGAGAGTGGAGGACTAGCATTGGAATTCCCTCCTTTCACATTAATCTAAATAGGGTTGTGACACCTTAACCCAAAATCCTTAAACTTTTTTACACTGTCCTTCCTTTACTTTGTTCGAGAGCAAAGAGTTTGGAAAGTTTTCCTTTTTTGAAGGATTTATTTTTTTAGAACTAATAACTGATAAGTTCTATTTTTAGAAGTTTTGCTTTTGATATTTTGAGGCAGTAACTTAAAAAAATGGTGCTGAGAAAGATATAGTAAAAATAATGTTCTTCATTTTCTATCAAAATGAAGGGTACCAGACTCTCGGTTGACTTAAAGGTATCACATGATAGTCATTACACAAAGGGTGGTATTTGCAGTGAGTTCACACATGTTTAGTATTGATAAAACACAACCTTAATTAATGCATGAACACTGTTTCCTGTCATTGATGGAAACAAGTGGAAAAATAGTTTCCAGACCAAGTAAGGGCTGGAGGAAACTATAGCAGATATTTATCCCTCCATCATAAACATATCATCTAGCTTAACCCCCAGATCTTTCACAGAGCACTTGGGAAGATGCATCTTCCCAAGACAAAATCTTAAACTTACTACCATTTTGGTATTCACTGAAGGCACTTACTCATTTTGGTATTCACAGAAGGCACTTACTCATTTCGGCATTCACAGAAGTTGTGACTCCTAACTTTAAGACTCCTAAATGGCTTCTATGAATACCGAAAGTCTTAAAGTTAGGATTTTTTTCAGTTTAGGAGTCCTAAAGTTAGGAGTCTTAACTTTGCTACTCCTAAACTGAGAAAAAGCCTAACTTTAAGACTTTCAATATTCACAGAAGGCATTTAGGAGTCCTAAAGTTAGCAGTCCGAACTTTACTTCTCCTAAACGGAGAAAAATCCTAACTTTAAGACTTTCGGTATCCACAGGAGGCATTTAGGAGTCCTAACGTTAGGACTCTTAAAGTTAGGAAAAACCCTAACTTTAAGACTTTCGGTATTCACAGAACGCATTTAGGAGTCCTAAAGTTAGGAGTCCTAACTTTACTACTCCTAAACTGAGAAAAATCCTAACTTTAAGACTTTCGTTATTCACAGAAGGCATTTAGGAGTCCTAACGTTAGGACTCCTAACTTCTGTGAATACCGAAATGAAAAAGTGCCTTCTGTGAATATCAAAATGAGTAGGTGCCTTCTGTATATACCAAAATGGTAGTACGTTTAGGATTTTGTCTTAAGTTAGTTCTGTGAATCAGGCCCATACTCTTCAAAAATGTTTCTCAATATCCAATTTTGAAAATTAGAAGAAGTGTGTGTAAAGATATGCAGAGATCAGAAGACATGGTTGCCAAGTTACCCAGGTTCATTTGTGGCTAGCCATTCTAGTCAAGACTTTTCCTTTGCATTCTGAGACTTATAGTCTTGGTTTTCTGAAGTCTCAAAATGCGAAGACGTGCACTTGAGCAGTAGAAACATGACAGGGTGGAGAAGAGACGGTTCAGAAGTACGTTGACTGTAGAAGATTTGGGTATGCAGAATCAAAGAGATAAATAGTGGAAAAACATATCCAGTTAGGAACAACAAAGTGAAGTTAATTTGCAAATTGCTGAATTTAATCTGAGATGGCACGGAGGGCAAAAAATGGTTGGTTGCAATACTACGCCAGTGTGTTAAAAATCAGACCTCTAGTTGGCAGAACTATGCACCCTGTCCAAGTAGGGACCGCAATTCTAGTCAAGGTAAGCCAGTCACACATTTAAATCAGCCAATAATCACTCTCTGGTAGCTTGGCACAGAGTAGTCAGGCTTAACATAAGGGGCAATGTGTAAAGCAGTTGTGCATATGATAGATAATACAGTAGGACATTGAAAACACCACAAAAAAGATTCCACAAGGAGGTATGAAAATAGTATCCCTTTTTACTCTTCAGAACAAGATAAAAACAATAAGGATTCAATTATAGAATCTCGAGTTAGGAATTCTTCAAGAATGTGCAATGCTGAAAGCGCTGCTGTTCCTTCCGTAGGTTCTTTACAGTTACAGCATGGATCGGGAACAGACTTTTTTCCCAGGGTCAGAGTGAAGCAATGCTTCCAAAGGTACTACAGTTAAAATGCAATGTCAAGTTTGCAGGAGACTGATCTACTAGCTCCGTTAGGGCCGCCTGCAAGAGTGCTGGTGGGCAGCAGGGACCTCATAAGTCCTGCACTGCACAACACTTTTCTCAGGGGATTTCAGATGTGGTGATTGGAGACAGGAAGACACAGGCTGGTCTTTCCTTGATGCATGCGGAGTGTGCTGGGTCGCGCTGGACTGCCTTCGGGCGCTGAATTTTCGCCAAGGTTGATAAACACGATGGTCTGCCCTTGAGCAGGCAAACACAGCGGTTCTTAATTGCTGCACCATACAGATGAGTGTGGATGCCCAAAAGCAGCTGCTGACACTCTGCAAAGGCCCAGGACTGGTTGAAGGTAAGTCAGGCAGAGTCAGAATCAGAATTAGCAGAGCCTAGCAGCAATTGTTTGAGAAAATTACATGTTTGATGGCCCTGAGATTTCTTGGGCAGGGGGCAAGCAAACAAGCCAATGGAGTTACTTAGGTTGTAAAAGGTTGTAGGTAACAGGCCAATTCCTTCTCACGGCCAGGTCAGAGGCAGCAGGCCAACACAGCAGAGCAGGTGGCAAAGTGTCAGTCCCTCCTATAGCCCAGAAGGCAGCAGGACAACACAGCAAAGTAGCTAGCAAAGTGGCAGTCTCTCCTGTAGCATAGCCCCTCTTCTTGGCAGACTCTCCTTAGGACCTCAAAGTGAACTAGTGAGAGGGGTTCATAGACCCAATACTCATACCCAAATGTGTCCATGAGTTGGAGGTGATTACAAAGCAAACCATTTGCAGTTCACAAGTCTCCTTTCAGCCCAGCTCAGTCTTCCAGCCTATCTGCGTGGGGTAAATCAGTGTTGTATGTGAGGCCATGCCACCTCCTATTCAGGTGTGTGTGCAAGCTCCCCCCCTCTTGCCCAGGAAGACCCATCAGTATGCAGATGAATGCAGATGCTGCTGAGTCTCCTGTACTTGTGGCTGTCTAGAGGAAATTAAAAGTGCAGCGGTCACCCCACCTCAGACGAGTATTGGAGACAGGCTGTAAATCACACAAGAAATCTAAGAGCAGAGAAATGTCCACTTTCTGAAAGTGGCATTTCTAGATTAGTAATACCAGATCCAACTTTACCACTTAAGATGATTTGTCATTACCAATCCAATGATATAAAACATAAAGCATCTACTCCTCTGCAATCAGGAATTACATTAAAAAAGGGTATGTAGGTAATTCCCAATGTTACCCTATGAGAGGAGCAGGGCTCACAGAAGTGAAAAGGAACTTGGGTGGTTGTCGCTACTAAGACTTGCAAAACAAGAAAGGTACATGTCCAACCTTTTACTTACACAGCACCCTGCTCTTAGGGCTACCTAGGGCATACCTTATAAGTGACTGATATGTAATAAAAAGAGACTTTAAGGCTTGGCAAGTAGTTGGAATTGCATGGTCAAGGTGGTAGTAAACTGTGTTCCCAAATTAGAATGGCTACTTCTCAGTAGCGGCTTCTGGTGGGAGTGCTGCCGGACGGTGAAGTGAGGCGGGGGAGGGGTAGGGTAGTAGGTAGTAAATACCGGAATACAGATGTATGCAGGTAAGTAGACAATTAAATCAATAAAACAAATTTAGTTGCACGCCATGCATCAAATGCACTGCAGCGCGCGCAACGAAATTCATTTTATTGATTTAATTGTCTACTTACCTGCATTCTTCCGTATTCTGGTGTTTACTACCCCCCACCTTGCCCCTCCCCTGCCCCATGTCACCGCCAAGCAGCACTCCCACCAGGAGCCGCTACTGCTACTTCTGTGGGTGCCACAATCATTGCTACAGGCCTACTAGTAGAATTTGTTTACAGGCCCTTGGTAAATGGTATTCCAATTTACTAGGGACTTATAAATGAACCAAATATACCAATAATGGATAGACCAGTTGTCATCACAATTTAGGTAAGAGCACTTTCACTTTAGCAATGGTCAGCATTGGTAAAGTGCTCTGAGTCCCAAAGCCAGCAAAAACGAAGTCAAAAACAGAGGAGGAGGAAGGCAAAATGTTGGGGGGAAACCCTGCAAAAAGAGCCATTTACAACACAGTGATTAAAATATTTACAAGCATTCCTCCCATCATCTTTTGTGAGCTTGATATTATGCACTAAGTGACTAAGTGACCAATGATATTTCTATGCTCGCTGTGCTGCTGGAACCAAGCTTCAACAGCCTGAAGAGACCCAAGTAGGCTAAAACCTGTCCGTTTCGTTTGGGCTGGACTGTTGCACTTGGCGCAGGAACAAAGTTGAGTTGCATATGCTGGGCCTTATCTGAGGTGACATTGTGGACAAAAAACCAATAGATTGGAATGCTACACCAAGCTGCCAGCGGTTAGAATATTTGCATGCATTCTTCCCATCACTTTTTGTGTGTTTGATGTAGTCATCTGGAACCAAGCTGCACTAAAGTGAAGAGGTCTAACTAACTGGTCTTGGGTTGCTTGTGTTCCAGTTCAGAGAGAACATGGCTTGGTAGTGGTGGGTTGGAGGATTCCCATAGGCTGATTTTAATATGACTGTATATAATCTGAGGTAGCAGTGATTAGACTATTTGCAAGCATTCCTCCCATCACTTTTTGTGTGTTGATTCATCTAGCCACAGCCATTCACAAACCTTTAGTTTACTGTACAACATTATTGTGTTTAACCCCTTCCCTGCGGGCTAATTCCCCTGCTGTGCTGGGGGGCGCGCGCAGCGCTGCGGTGCTCATGATGAGCTTAGCTCGTCATGCAGCACGGTGGCGCTGTGCTCATGACGAGCTGAGCTCGTCATGACTACGCCCATTCCAATGGAACGTCCAGCCCAGCAGGGGATTATCCCCGCGCGGCGCAACGGTCATGACAGCGACCGTGCCTCATGACGAGCTGAGCTCGTCATGCGCATGCAACGGGTTAACATAATTTTCCCACCACAAAAATGATTTGCCAGACACAACCTGGGCTCTTGGGTGAGGATGGCTGATAAAGCTGAGTAGCAGTTTCCATAAATGTTAGTTACCGGGGGAGGGGGGGGCGATTCCTAAAACCTTTAGTCAGGGAAGGGATGGACGCTGTATAAAAAGGTTCGAAGATCTCTTATGTAGGCTTTCTTTCCTCTTCAAAAACCTTGTATAGAAAATAAAAAGGTTGGTTGAGGAGAATGTGCACTGAAGCTACTGAGTTGGATCCTTACCGTTTGTAAGCATTGAACAACGGCAGGCGCATCTGTAAGGGAACCACACCACAGCAGTTCAGAGTCTGAAAAGTAAAAATGTTTAATTAAATTTGATAGAATGCGCTAATGGTAGACCTGGGATTTGGAAGAATTTACGAAGACTGCAGTAAGGAGCAGCTCGTTGATCAGAACTCATTGATTCCCAGGATGTTCTCATTATGTTCATTATTAGCACGGCATTGATTTTCTTTTAAACTAACTGCACACACTGCAGCAAGCCTTGTTAGAAAGTTTAATGCCACATTCCCTGAAATCAATGGTGCTATTATGTTAATGTGTAGACTATTCGAATTATATGAGATGCCATAACAAATTCCCTGGCACATGCCATCTAATATATTCTATATAGAGCAGGGGTGGCCCTGTTTGAGGGGTGTGTGTCCAACGAGCCACTGCTAGATTAAATTATTGCACTTGCAATAGTTTATTGAAGCATTGTTCATGCACATATGACTTTAGTGTTTACATAAACTCTGACGTGTGCAGGTCTGCCCTCTCCAATAGGCTACTGATGACTGGAGGGGGCTGGGAGATGACCCAGCTAGAAAGTGTTATTTAGAAACACAGCACTCTCTAGATTGATACATGGATTGTGCATGTGAGGGGCGTGGCTCAACTACCACAGGCACAATCCTATTGATTTTGCGGACATACTGCACATGTCTCAGGCAGCACAGCGTATCTGCTATAATGGGACTGTCGGGGCACACATCAGTGCACCCCTGAGGACAAAAAGAAGCCACACAGAGCAGCAGGGGTAGGAGCCCCAGAAATGTGCCAGCTTCTGATAGGACTGTGCCTCTAGTTTTATCAAGAAGTTGAGAGAGGGCTTGAGGTGGGTCTTCCTCTGCAACCTGGCCCTGCTGCTCTGCCTGGTTACTCGTTATGAAGCATGGCTTGCTGGTTCCTATGTCCAGCACCAGATTCCTGAACTGCTGTTGCCATGGAGCCTCTGAGTTGCAAGCAAAGGAAGGAAGAATAGTAATCAATGTTGTTTCTTTGTGCATGTGTAAGTGAAAGTGTGCTTGTGAGTGATTGAGAGAGAATGAGATTGAGTGAGCGTGAGTGTTCCTTTGATGTGCTTAAGAGTGTCAATGAGAATGAAAGAGTGAGGATCAATGAGTGAGTGAGTATGAATAAGAGAAAGCGAGGGAGTAAACAAATTAGAGTGAGTTAGAAAGAGCGAGTGAGAAAAAGATTGAGAGAGGGAGTGGACGTTATATGTGGATGTCTCTATCAATGCTGCAACAGGTATAGTTGCACTGGGGTACAGAGGGGCCGATGCAACTGCTACACTTATAAAGCAGAACACCTGTCCCTCCGGAGTACAAATAGAGACCCTCTGCACCAGTCGTAGTGAGTTATGGTCAGTCATTGTGAAGTGTGTGTAAGTGTGTTTGTGAGTGAGAAACAGCGTGACTGTATGGTACAGTTGTGTGTGCAAAAACCCAAGGCAAATTTTGAAAACAATGAGGTGAACCCATGGCAGGTATTAGACCTCACCACTTTCAGGGATCACCAGCCGCCACTGATACAGAGAGTCCTTGCTTTTCATTTGTCGTGGATCCAAAGCTTCTTCAAAGCTGAAAGTTATGCTCATGTCTTTTTATAATTCATAAAATGTGCAATAGCAAATTGCTAGGATCGCATAGTTCTACCATGGGAAGCAACTGCCTCACTGCGACAAATAAACCTTAATTCTTAATGTTTATTCAAGCTGCGGTTTTGCATTGCCTTCCTAGCATGGGTCTTTTGAGGAAATAGGTGCAGAGCGTAGTATAACGTACATGATCTCAAAGAAAATCGGTTTATTAGAAAAGTTAATCGCCTGCCTGCTGAAACCTTAAGACAACCATAAGCATATTCCACCTATTATGGGCTTAAACATTTGGGAGGATTAAAAATGAGGAAACAAATGCCCACCTTTTTAAAATGGATAGAGATAATAAAATAGTTTCAGAAAACGGTGTTAAGCCCTATAACTGTATAGTAATGATAATAATACATTGATTATTATTATTGCAGCAATAATAGACTTCATATTATTAATAATAACAATAAGAAGAAGGCGTGCTTCCACGCTGATGATGAATATTAATATTGTTGGCAGTACTAATAATAATATACCTTTTTTGCTGTAACGCTTAATACCTCAGTGTTTGCCATTTCAAAGTGCTATAAGTAATAGGTTTTACTATTGAAGTATCCACTGCCAGTCAATGTAGTGCCTTCAGAAGAATGCAAGCCTCAGTTGGCCCAGCCAGTGCTCGAACGTGTGACCTACTTTTGTAGACTTTTGATGAATGGGCACTCCTCTCTAGTGAAGAATGCTAAAGCGTTAAACTGGCTATCTTTTACTGCAAAAATAATATGCTGGGGAACAGCTAGGTGGTTAAGGGATGAAAAGGCCACACTTTTGATATGAGATGTGCCTGAGCTCCCATAATACTGATCAGAAGTAGCCACACAGGTAAACAAGTTTCACTAACCCTTGCTTCAGAAGCAAAGAAGCCCAGAGGAAATGCGTAAGGTCTTGTATTTCAGAACTCAATCAAACAACAATATAATTGGATGAAACAACAAATTAAAATGTGCAAGACAGGTTTCAGTAAATTAAGAAATGTGTACTACAAAAATGGAGAAATAAGGTGTTCAAAGAAGAGGGGGGGGGATACCCAGCCTATCGACAGAATACTTACACTAACAATAGCCTAGTAAGGCTTTTTAAATTGGTATTGCTCTTGTTTCACTGTGCTGTTTCTCTCCAGCACTGCTGCGTGTTTCAGGGTGCAGGAGTCATTCTTTTAACGGGGCACTCTTTCTGGGGCATATCTTTTTAAACAAAAGGAAACAAACTCAGAGGCCTATTATGATGGCGGACGGACCTGCGTCCGTCCGCCACCCCGCAGGTGGAGGGACCGTCTGCAGGGGCAGCGGCGGTCCCTCCGTCGGAATTAGGATGTGACCGCCACCCTGGCGGTCACATCCCGTATATTTAACATTGCGGCGGGTGCTGCTTGAAGCAGCACCCGCCGCAAGGTTAAATATGCATGCTTTGCATGTGCATGCACAAAGCGGCAGGCACCGTGCGGTGCCTGCCGCTTTGTGCATGCACATGCAGGGGGGTACCATAGGTACCCCCCATGTGCACCCCCACCCCCCTTCACCTGGGGGCCCACAACGGGCCCCCAAAGACCATAGGCACGGGACCGCAGGCTTCATAATATGGCTGGCGGTGTCTCGTAGACACCGCCACCATATGTATGCACTATTTCTGCCGGTCACGAAGGCGACCGGCGGAAAAGGGGCAGACGGTCTTGCCATCCACCGCAGACTCCCCAGCCATCCTAATGTGGCAGGGGGTCTTTTCAGTCACCGCAGCGGTGAATCCGCATCCTCCGGGCCGGCAGTGGCTTCTGCCGGCCCAGAGGATGAGGATTCACCGCAACCATTCTGCATGTGTCGGAGAATACATACTGACCCAGTTCTTACAAATTTCTCTTCTGGCTAATAAAATGGCAAAAAATAGAAATTCCCGTTCTAATCCCTTGATGTTTCGGTCTAGGCCAAAGATGATTAAAGACCATGACAGGGTGATATGAATTTTGATAATTGATTCGAGTGATACTTTAATTTCATTCCAATAAGCAGTAATACTCGGACACTCCCAAAACATGTGTATATCTGAGGCAGCTGGGAGGGAGCATTTGCTACAACATTTCCCAGGATGGAATTTTGAAAGTTTCTTAGGGGAGTAGTATGCCCGGTGTGAATCTAACCAACCAGTATACCCTGATCCTGATCAAGCCAATGATGACTATCATCAATGGATAAGCGAGTCCATAAGCATCATAGCTCCTACCAAACGTGCAAATAAAAACCGAACAGGACCATCTGAACCATGGTTCAATGAAGAGCTCAGACTGCCAAAACAATCTTCCAGAAGAACAGAGAGGAAGTGGCAGCAACATTACAGTGCTGAGGACAAGATTCTAATAAGGCAGAACTATTCCTTTATAAAAAAAAACTGCTGATCAATACCAACTATTTTATAAATAAAATCAACTCAGCATTGAACACTCCCAAAGAGTTATTTTCTACAGTGTTCAAGTTTAGCAATATCCCACCAGCCAGGAATCATAATGCAGATGCCACCTTCTGTAACAGACTTGCTACATTGTTTTTAAAATAAAGTAGAAGTCATCTTCAATGCGTTAACTCCCAGCTTGAACCCAGTAGGAACCTGCTTGAACATTAACCCACAGTCAGCAGCTTCCAATGGGCTCAACACAGGAAGTGTTATTAGTAAAGCCTACTCCTTGGAAACTGATTCCTCATTGCCCTCTCTATCTAGGAATACTACTCTGTCAGCATTCTCCCCCCTTACAATTGGTCGAGTAACCAACCTGTTTAATCTAATTAATTAGGAGTCTCCGTTGGACCCTTGTCCCCCTAGAGTTCTACAACTAGCTCCTACCGTAGTCTCTGGACATCTCTTAGAAATATTCAACAAAATGCTGATAGAGAAGGGCATAAAATTGACAACTGCAATGGGCTTTTGTCTGACAGCCCACAAGAAAGCTCTAGTTTTGGTCAGGATCCACCTGTAGATCTTGCGGAGCATGCGGAGGGCGTTGAAGCAGGAGGATGAGACGGCGTTCACTTGCTTTGTCATGGAGAGGGTAGAGTCGAGGATGAACCCCAGGTTGCGTGCATGGTCAGTGGGTGTTGGTGCTGTTCCCAGTGTGGTCGGCCACCAGGAGTCGTTCTAAGCCGAGGGGGTGGAGCCGAGGATGACGACTTCCATCTTGTACGAGTTTAGCTTTAGTCGGCTGTTCTTCATCCACTTGGTGACGTCTTTCATTCCTTCATGGAGGTTGGTTTTGGCGGTGAGGGGGTCCTTGGTGAGGGAGAGGATCCGCTGGGTGTCGTCGGCGTATGAGATGATGTTGAGGTCATGCATTCGGGCGATGCGGGCGAGTGGTGCCATGTAGATGTTGAATAACGTCGGGCTGAGGGCTGAGCCCTGGGGAGCGCAGCAGATGATCTCAGTGGCTTCGAAGTGGAAAGGGGGAGGCGGACGCTCTGGGTTCTGCCGGAGAGGAAGGAGGTGGTCCAGTCCAGAGTCTTGTCTCGGATCCCAGCGTCATGGAGGCATGTGCGTAGGGTGCGGTGGCAGATGGTGTCGAAGGCGGCTTACAGGTCCACGAGGATGAGGACCGTGTTTTCTCAGTTGTCCAGCAGGGCCCTGATGTCATGGGTGGCGGCGATGAGGGCAGTTTCGGTGCTGTGGTTGCTGCGGAACCCGGACTGGGATGGGTCCAGGATGCTGTTCTCCTCGAGGTAGCGGGTCAGTTGTCTGTTGATGGTCTTCTCGATGACCTTCGCTGGGAACAGGAGCAGGGAGATGGACTGGAAGATCTTGAGGTCGTTGGGGGCGGCCTTGGGTTTTTTGAGTAGGGCGTTGATCTCGGCGTGCTTCCAGCTCTCTGGGAAGGTTGCTGTCTCGAAGGAGATGTTGATGGCTTTCCGGAGATGGGGTGCCATGGTGGTGCTGGCTTTGTTGAAGATGTGGTGTGGGCATGGGTCTGACGGCGAACCGGAGTGGATGGTGTTCATGATTTTGATGGTATGGTCATCGTTTATGTTGGTCCAGGAGAGCAGGGGGTCGGTGCAGATGGTGGATGTGGGGACAAAGGTCTCAGTGGTTGTCAGGGCAGTTGTGACGTTGAAGCTGTTGTGTATGTCTGCGATCTTGCAATGGAAGAAGGTGGCAAGTGAGTGCACAGTTCTTGCGAAGGTGGGATGTCGTTGGTGTTGGAGCTGGGGTTGGAGAGTTCCTTCATGATGTTGAAGAGCTCTGTGCTGTTGTGTGCATTGTTGTATAGGCGGTCTTTGAAGGAGGATCTTTTGGCTGATCTGTTGAGGTGATGGTGTCTGCGGGTGGCATTCTTGTGGGCTGCGTGACTGTCCGGTGTCTGTTCACTGTGCCTTTTCTTCTCTTGCTTATGGCAGGTTTGCCTGGAGGCCTGGAGGTCTTCAGTAAACCAGCTGGCTTTCTTGCTGGTGTGTCTGTTGGAGGGTTTCTTGATCGGGCGAGGGTGTTGGCGCAGTCGTGGATCCATTGTCTGAGGTTGCGGGCAGTGGTGTCGGGGTCAGTGGGGTCAGCGGGTGGGCTCCCAGTGAGGGTGGTGGTTAGCTGGTCTTCAGTGACTTTTCTCCAGCAGTGACAGGGGATCTGTTGGGTACGGTGGTGCGTGGTGGGTTTCCGAAAGGTGAAGTGGATGCAGCGATATCAGTCCAGTTGAATTCAGTGGTGTGGTTGAAGGAGACTTGAGAGCTCGTGGAGAAGATGGGGTCGAGCGTGTGGCCGGCAGAGTGGATGGGTGTGGCGACGAGTTGTCTGAGTCCAAGGTTGGCAAGGTTGTCAATCAGGGTGGTGTAGTTGCGGTTTTTGGTGTTCTCGAGGTGGAATTTCAGGTCCCTGAGAAGGATGTAGTCTGTGGAGGCGAGGGTGTGTGTACTCATGAAGTAGGCGATGGAGTCGCTGAACTGTGGTCAGGGTTTGGGGGTTCTGTAGATAAGGGTTCCTCTGAGGGTGTTGTTGGGATCGGTGTGGATCTGAAAGTGCAGGTGTTCGGCGGTGCTGAGGGTGTCGTCAATGTTGGTCAAGACTCTGAGAGTGTTCCTGTGAACAATGGTGATTCCTCCTCCTGCTCCATTGGTGCGGTTGCTTTGGGTGATCTTATAGTCGTCCGGGATGGCTAGGGCGATGTCGAATGCCGAGGAGGGGTTCAGCCAGGTCTCGGTCAGGAAGGCGACATCTGGGGTGGTTGAGTCAAGTAGGTCCCAGAGTTCGAGGGCGTGTTTGCGGGCGGAGCGGGTGTTGAGAAGGATGCAGCTGAGGTGGTTGTGTTCTTTCACGGTGGGTGGCTTGGCGGATCAGATGCTGGTGAAGCTGCAGTTCTGGCAGGAGAAGGGTCCTTGGGTGCGCTTCCGGCGGCCAGGAAGCAGGTGTGGGATCATCTGGTGTTGATTACGTGAAGGGTGCTGGCATCGTAGCAGAGGCTGGAGTTGTGGGGTTCGCAGGGGTTCTGGCGCTGGGCGCGGTCCAGGCGCAGACGGGCTTGCCTTAGGCACGCCATTGGTGCTCCAGCGGCACGGCAGCACAGTGGCCGCCATAAGAAGGGGAGGTGGGAGGGAGGAGCAGCTTGGAGGAGGGGGTGGACGAATGGGCGAGCGGGGCTGCACGGGACGCAGCGGCGGGGAAACGGGGCAGGAACGGCGAGGAACAGAAGGCAAAAAGGGCACAAAATACAGAGGGAAAATGAGGAATGAAAGCGAACAGGTAAGCAAATAAGCAGAGGCAATACAAGGGGAAGGAGGAGTGAACAATTAAACCAATAGGCAGAGGCAATACAAGTGCAGAAAAACGAACAGTTAAACAAATGAGCAGAGGCAGTACAAGTGCAGAAAACGGACAGTTAAACAAATGAGCAGAGGCAATACAGGTACAAAAGAAACAAACTTATGATCTACCACTGGCCACCAGGGATGAGGCACAGGTGGTAGCCTGTGGGTGGAGGAGGGCCTTAAACTTCCGGCGGAGGCAGCGGCAGCGTGTTGGAGCAAGAGCACAGCAGGTGGTGCTGCTGCAGCGTGGGGAGCAACCTACCTGGAACAATCTACCACAATCAGCTCCACTCAACATTCCCCAATCTACCCCACTACAATCTACCCCACCCAATATACCCCAGTAAAATCTACACCAATGGACACCGCTCCAATTTACTCCCATCTACCCCACACCAATTTACCCTAATCTAATCTATCTCACTCCACTCTATCCCACTCCAATCTATCAATCCATCCCACCCCATTCTAGCACACCCAACACATCCCACTCCAATCTACCACACTACAATCTGCTCCACTGCAATCTATACCACATCAGTATACACCAGTCTACACCATTTAAATGTACTCCAATCCACCCAATCTGTCCCACTCTAGTCCGCCTCAACCTATCACACTCTAATCTACCCCAGTCTATCCCACTCCAATCTACCCCAGCCTTCCCCACTCCATTGTATTCTATTCCAATCTACTCCACCCAATCTGCCCCACCCAACCTACTCCAATCTACCACACTCCAGTCTACTACATGCAATCTAACCCACTTAAGTCCAGCCCTATGTACCTCACTTCAATCCACCACAATTTACCCATCTCTAATCCACCCAAATCTGCCCTACTCCAATCTACCCCTCACTACCCCAGTCTAATCTACCTCACTCATCCTACCCCAATCTACCCCAGCTCAATCTACCACACCCCAATCTACCCCAATTTGTGCCTGTCTACACCATCCCAATGTACCCCATGCCAATTTACCTCAACCTGCCGACCCAATCTACCCCACCTAATCTACCCCATCCCAATTTTCCCAACCCAATCTACCTCAACACCATCTACTCCACCTCCATCTACCCCAATCTACTGCACACCTTTCTACGCCAACCCACCACACCAATCTATCTGACCCCAATCTACCACACTCCAATCTACCCCACCTCAATCTACCCCAAACTACCCAACTCTAATCTACCAATCAATCCACCCCAATGTACCACAATCTATCTCACACCAATGTACTCCACCCCAACAACGAAATGTACCCCACTCCAATCTACCCCACTTCAGTCTAACCCATCTATCCTATTCCAATCTACCCCACTCTAATCTACCCCAATCTACCCCACCCCAATCTACCCCACTGCCATCTACCCTAATCTACCACTGTTCAATCTACCCCACTTCAAATGACCCCAATCTATCCCACTCCATTGTACCTGCTCCAAATTAACCCAATCTTCCCCACTCCAATCTACTCCAATCTGCCTCACTCTAATCTACCCCACCTAAACAATCCCACTTCATTCCATCCCAAGCCACCACCCTCCAATCTTCTCCAATCTACCACACTCTACCCCACTCGAATCTACTCCACAAGTATCTACCCGACTCCAATCTACCACAACCTACCCCACTCCAATCAACCCTACTCCAACATACCCCACTCCAATGAAACCCACTCCAATCTACCCCATCCAACCTACCACATTAAGCCCCAATCTCCAGCACCCCAATCTATCCCACCCCAAACTTCACTAATCTACCCCACCCAATCTTTCCCATCACAATCTACCACAACGTATCTCACCACAACCTGCTCCAACCTACCCACCCAATGTACCTTAATCTACCACACTTCAAATTCCCCACCCTACTCCACTCACATTTAGGCATGCTGACAAGCAGCCACACTGGTGTACAAAATGTCCAAAACACGTTGTCAAAGCCAATAGCTTTGCCAAATTTAATAGCTCTCACATAGGAGAGACCTTTTTGCTTTGCCAAGGCTTGCTCAGATATTTAGGGGCCTTCGCTATGTCATTTTAGAACCTTGTGAATTAAATAAAGATCTGATCCTTTCAGGCCAGTTGTTTGGGACTGTCATTGAGTTATAGCCAGTCAAGACCTTCCTCAATATTCATTGTTGGGGTTCCATTGGATGTCTTTACAGGGTTAAGAAGAGTTCAAAGCAGTTGGAGGAATTACATTTCCCCAATCCAAAAAGTTTGAATTGTTTTGGATGGATATTGCAGCGTTTTCTCTGTCCACTGGATAAAAGTTCATAAATGTTGTTTTTAAAAAAAGCAAATTGTGGGAAAGGAAATAAAATCTGAAGTTTGCTTGTGTAGTTTCACAGAGCTTTTGAAAGACGTTTAATGAGACTCTGAAAAACCAAAGTAGACCTCCAAAGTTTTCCAATCAGCCCACCAGGTAACTCTGAACTCCTTCCCCTAATCAGTAGATTCCTAAGAATCTAGAGCTTTTTAGTGCTACAATTTGTTACGCTCTGGGAGGCATGTACCTCAAAAGACAAGAAGACTATGCCTAGCTGTTAGACCTTGCATCTTTTAGTGTGATTTTCCCTGTCTTTTTACTTCTGACCTCCTGTTTTTGACTGTGTGCTGCATTTTGATTGTACTGGTTTTTGGACTCTGGGATCTTTACCACTGATGACCAGTGCTTTAAGTGGAAGTGCTGCCTGTGTATATTGTATTAGTGATTGTCTAGCCATGATCTGCATATTTGATTTACTAGTAAGTCCCTAGTAAAGTGCACCAGGTTTGCCCAGGGCCTGGAAATCAAATACTACTAGTAGGCCTGCATTACTGATTGTGCCACCCGCATGAGTAGCCCTGCAAACATGTCTCAGACCTGCCACTGCCATGGCCGTGTGTGCAGTTTTAAACTGCCATTTTGACCTTGCAAGTGTTTCCGCTTGCCAGATCCAAACCTTCCTTTTTTAGGTCGAGCATTCGCAACCTGTTGTAATTTTTCATGTTGGCCTAAAGCCATCCCCCTGCTTTTGATTTGCTTCTTTTAGTGTACTTTAGAAATCCTTGCTTGCTGGTGGTCAGCCCTGCCTCTTTATTCCTCCTTTTTCCCTTCTGTCCTCCCATGCATCAGGGACTAAGTACTGTCTCATTCTGCTATGGCTCTTTATGTGTTCTTGGCGGGACTATTTCTTTTCTTTGTTTCCTGGTCTGTTACTGTTTGCCTGTGTTCAGCTTTGGAGGCAAAGCTGCTTACATGTAAATATATCATTCCTCCCTCCCATCTCCTCTTAATGCCACAATTGTGTCAGTACTGCCTTCCTTCCTGTTCCTCCCGCTCTGTTGATTGTAGTTGTTCAGCCTTTTTCTACTTTTCGATATGTACGGCAGTTGGGCTCGTTTTTGGTAGGATATTTGGTTTGTTTTGGGCTTCCTTTAATGAGGAATGTGGCTTGTTGAAGTCTTGTTTGTGAAAAGGCATGAGTCATTGCAGCCCCTCCCACTCCTCCATTTGCAACGTCCCATCGTATTCAGAAGGTTCCTTTCAGCATTGGGGAGGCTACAGCTTCAGCCTCATTTTAAAATGTATCTATCACAGCACCCCGGCAGGAATAATGGTGGCCGCACCTTTGTTATGGTTAGTTGCTTTGGCAATGATGGGTGTATGCCTTTTTTTCTCTATATTTATTTTGGATTCAATCGCCGCACTCGCGCTTTAATTGTAAACATCTTAAGCTAAAGCGCAGTGCCACAATTGCTTCAAAAGTAAAGAAATAGAAAAAATAATTAAACTTCTTTACTTTTGAACCATTTGCGGCACCCAGAAGAGCTGGATGCGATAGGAGGGACTGACACTCTGCCTGTTGCTTTGTTGGTCCTCTGGATCGCTGCTTGCTGCTTCTGTACAGGGAGTGAAAAAACTGGACTTTGCTTTGTACATCCTGCTTCCAAGGTTCTCCAAGGGCTAGTGCATGCTTGTCTCCTGTTAAGAAGTCTCAGGATCATCAAAGACTTCACCTCCTGGTGCTTTGGCTTTTCTGTTGAGAGCCCTGACTTGCCAAGTGGTGCCAAATCCAGTTCCTGAGCTTTTGGAAGTAGAATCTGGTGATTTCAAGAGAAAATCCACGTATCAACTCTCAGCGCCAGTTTTCTTGACCCAACAGCACCATGCAGCTGAAAAATTACTGCATCACCGATTTGTGACCAAAGAATCGATGCAGCGCCTGCAGGTTGGCTTAAAAAACTCACTGCAGCTCGAGTCCCGAGCACCGTCTCACTGATGTCTGTGGCACTCGCTCCAAATCCGCCACCGTCCCTGCTTTGTGGCTGAAGAATCGATGTATCGCCTGCTCTGTGGCTGTCAAATCGATGCAGCACCTGCTTTGCCGACGTATCAACACAGTATTTCTGGATTTTTAATGCATCGTACTTCGACGCTGTCTCTTCATCAACATTGCCCAGGAGTAAGGAATCGAGGCTGTTTGTACGAGATGGATGCATCATTTCCCCTTCCAGTAAGGAACTGATGCATCACCTCCCTTGACAGTGAGGAATCGATGCATCACCTTCTCTGTGTAGCAAGCAGTAAGGAACCAATACATCATCTGCCCTGGCAGTAAGGAACCAACACATCACCTCCCTGGGATTAAGGAACTGACTCATCACTTTGTTTTTCCGGCACCTCAACTCCCCTATGCCCATTTTGGTCTTTGAATTTTGACTCATCCCATTTACTTCGTGCTAATAGTGACACATCCATAGATTTCTGTGGACTACATTTGATTAAACTTTGAATAGTGATTTCATTACTTGTGTATGTTGGATTTTTGTTGTTTTGGTTTTGTTTTAATCAAATAAATATTGGCTATTCTTCTAAACTGGTGTTGACTAATTTTGTAGTGTTTTCACTGTGTTACTATGTCTGTATATACCAATACTTTACATATTGCCTCTGAGATAAGCCTGGCTGCTAGTGCCAAGCTACCAAGGGGGTGAGCAGGCGTTATCTTAAGGCCTGGGGGTGAACTTTGCTCCGTTCGTGGAGTTTGAAGAGTTTTCTGCACTCCCCGAAGCTTGCAGAGTGCAGAAAACGTTTTCCCCATGTGCACTTGCCAACGGTAAGTTGGCGAGTGCAAGCTCAGGTAGAATTTCAACTTGAGTAGCAGGAAGATCAGCACAAATGGCAGTTTGCACTGCACTCCACCACTTGCAAAACTTCGCAGAGTTTTTGGTCACTTTGCGGAGTTCCACATAGCGAACTCCGCAAACTCCTCTCAGGCCTGATTATCCTAGCTGTTTAATCCCCTTACCCTGACTAGAGTGAGGGTCCCTACTTGGACTGGGTGCAAACTAACTGCCAACTAGAAACCCTTTTTCTAACACTAGCTAACCTAGATGTAAATGTTTGCGCGATATGTACAGATAACTGCCACTCTCAGATTTATAGCGGTAACTACAAACACAACAATGATGGACAGAATGTGGATCAATGTCACACATTCACCCCAGTCAAAAGATCTGGGCCCAAATCCATCGTTTTTCCACTCCACACCACCCTGGGTTAGACAATGGCGATATGCAAATCAGCGCTGACCCTGTTGCCCCATGGGAACAGTCCAGTCCGAACTACAAAAGCCATGTCCTTCCCAGAACGGAAACAAGCATCCGAGGACCGGCCCGGTTTCGAGGTAACACCTCTCATCAGCCCGGCTAGCTTGATTCCAGTGGTGTGGAGTGTCTGGGACTCACGTCTGAGCATCCCCAGTACACTTAGAGCGGTAACTACAAACACAACAATGATGGACAGAATGTGGATCAATGTCACACATTCACCCCAGTCAAAAGATCTGGGCCCAAATCCATCGTTTTTCCACTCCACACCACCCTGGGTTAGACAATGCAAATCAGCGCTGACCCTGTTGCCCCATGGGAACAGTCCAGTCCGAACTACAAAAGCCATGTCCTTCCCAGAACGGAAACAAGCATCCGAGGACCGGCCCGGTTTCGAGGTAACACCTCTCATCAGCCCAGCTAGCTTGATTCCAGTGGTGTGGAGTGTCTGGGACTCACGTCTGAGCATCCCCAGTACACTTAGAGCGGAAACTACAAACACAACAATGATGGACAGAATGTGGATCAATGTCACACATTCACCCCAGTCAAAAGATCTGGGCCCAAATCCATCGTTTTTCCACTCCACACCACCCTGGGTTAGACAATGGCGATATGCAAATCAGCGCTGACCCTGTTGCCCCATGGGAACAGTCCAGTCCGAACTACAAAAGCCATGTCCTTCCCAGAACGGAAACAAGCATCCAAAGACCGGCCCGGTTTCGAGGTAACACCTCTCATCAGCCCGGCTAGCTTGATTCCAGTGGTGTGGAGTGTCTGGGACTCACGTCTGAGCATCCCCAGTACACTTAGAGCGGTAACTACAAACACAACAATGATGGACAGAATGTGGATCAATGTCACACATTCACCCCAGTCAAAAGATCTGGGCCCAAATCCATCGTTTTTCCACTCCACACCACCCTGGGTTAGACAATGGCGATATGCAAATCAGCGCTGACCCTGTTGCCCCATGGGAACAGTTCAGTCCGAACTACAAAAGCCATGTCCTTCCCAGAACGGAAACAAGCATCCGAGGACCGGCCCGGTTTCGAGGTAACACCTCTCATCAGCCCGGCTAGCTTGATTCCACTGGTGTGGAGTGTCTGGGACTCACGTCTGAGCATCCCCAGTACACTTAGAGCGGTAACTACAAACACAACAATTATGGACAGAATGTGGATCAATGTCACACATTCACCCCAGTCAAAAGATCTGGGCCCAAATCCATTGTTTTTCCACTCCACACCACCCTGGGTTAGACAATGGCGATATGCAAATCAGCGCTGACCCTGTTGCCCCATGGGAACAGTCCAGTCCGAACTACAAAAGCCATGTCCTTCCCAGAACGGAAACAAGCATCCGAGGACCGGCCCGGTTTCGAGGTAACACCTCTCATCAGCCCGGCTAGCTTGATTCCAGTGGTGTGGAGTGTCTGGGACTCACGTCTGAGCATCCCCAGTACACTTAGAGCGGTAACTACAAACACAACAATGATGGACAGAATGTGGATCAATGTCACACATTCACCCCAGTCAAAAGATCTGGGCCCAAATCCATCGTTTTTCCACTCCACACCACCCTGGGTTAGACAATGGCGATATGCAAATCAGCGCTGACCCTGTTGCCCCATGGGAACAGTCCAGTCCGAACTACAAAAGCCATGTCCTTCCCAGAACAGAAACAAGCATCCGAGGACCGGCCCGGTTTCGAGGTAACACCTCTCATCAGCCCGGCTAGCTTGATTCCAGTGGTGTGGAGTGTCTGGGACTCACGTCTGAGCATCCCCAGTACACTTAGAGCGGTAACTACAAACACAACAATGATGGACAGAATGTGGATCAATGTCACACATTCACCCCAGTCAAAAGATCTGGGCCCAAATCCATCGTTTTTCCACTCCACACCACCCTGGGTTAGACAATGGCGATATGCAAATCAGCGCTGACCCTGTTGCCCCATGGGAACAGTCCAGTCCGAACTACAAAAGCCATGTCCTTCCCAGAACGGAAACAAGCATCCGAGGACCAGCCCGGTTTCGAGGTAACACCTCTCATCAGCCCGGCTAGCTTGATTCCAGTGGTGTGGAGTGTCTGGGACTCACGTCTGAGCATCCCCAGTACACTTAGAGCGGTAACTACAAACACAACAATGATGGACAGAATGTGGATCAATGTCACACATTCACCCCAGTCAAAAGATCTGGGCCCAAATCCATCGTTTTTCCACTCCACACCACCCTGGGTTAGACAATGGCGATATGCAAATCAGCGCTGACCCTGTTGCCCCATGGGAACAGTCCAGTCCGAACTACAAAAGCCATGTCCTTCCCAGAACGGAAACAAGCATCCGAGGACCGGCCCGGTTTCGAGGTAACACCTCTCATCAGCCCAGCTAGCTTGATTCCAGTGGTGTGGAGTGTCTGGGACTCACGTCTGAGCATCCCCAGTACACTTAGAGCGGTAACTACAAACACAACAATGATGGACAGAATGTGGATCAATGTCACACATTCACCCCAGTCAAAAGATCTGGGCCCAAATCCATCGTTTTTCCACTCCACACCACCCTGGGTTAGACAATGGCGATATGCAAATCAGCGCTGACCCTGTTGCCCCATGGGAACAGTCCAGTCCGAACTACAAAAGCCATGTCCTTCCCAGAACGGAAACAAGCATCCGAGGACCGGCCCGGTTTCGAGGTAACACCTCTCATCAGCCCGGCTAGCTTGATTCCAGTGGTGTGGAGTGTCTGGGACTCACGTCTGAGCATCCCCAGTACACTTAGAGCGGTAACTACAAACATAACAATGATGGACAGAATGTGGATCAATGTCACACATTCACCCCAGTCAAAAGATCTGGGCCCAAATCCATCATTTTTCCACTCCACACCTCCCTGGGTTAGACAATGGCGATATGCAAATCAGCGCTGACCCTGTTGCCCCATGGGAACAGTCCAGTCCGAACTACAAAAGCCATGTCCTTCCCAGAACGGAAACAAGCATCCGAGGACCGGCCCGGTTTCGAGGTAACACCTCTCATCAGCCCGGCTAGCTTGATTCCAGTGGTGTGGAGTGTCTGGGACTCACGTCTGAGCATCCCCAGTACACTTAGAGCGGTAACTACAAACACAACAATGATGGACAGAATGTGGATCAATGTCACACATTCACCCCAGTCAAAAGATCTGGGCCCAAATCCATCGTTTTTCCACTCCACACCACCCTGGGTTAGACAATGGCGATATGCAAATCAGCGCTGACCCTGTTGCCCCATGGGAACAGTCCAGTCCGAACTACAAAAGCCATGTCCTTCCCAGAACGGAAACAAGCATCCGAGGACCGGCCCGGTTTCGAGGTAACACCTCTCATCAGCCCAGCTAGCTTGATTCCAGTGGTGTGGAGTGTCTGGGACTCACGTCTGAGCATCCCCAGTACACTTAGAGCGGTAACTACAAACACAACAATGATGGACAGAATGTGGATCAATGTCACACATTCACCCCAGTCAAAAGATCTGGGCCCAAATCCATCGTTTTTCCACTCCACACCACCCTGGGTTAGACAATGGCGATATGCAAATCAGCGCTGACCCTGTTGCCCCATGGGAACAGTCCAGTCCGAACTACAAAAGCCATGTCCTTCCCAGAACGGAAACAAGC